>NC_136362.1:627500-1862500 GCF_037039965.1 Doryrhamphus excisus
CAAAAATAATGTCAATTTAATTGAAATAATAATTATATACATTATTTTTTAAGTTATAACCTGAGCAACAAAATGAAATAAATTAAATTGTCCATCAAACATAATTTGGACGTCAACAGGATCGACTCCATTGGTTTAGCATCTTCTGTCCGACGTGTTTTCTTTTTCTTTAGCTTTTTCCAATACTTGGGTAACTAAGATGTATTTATGTTTTTAATTTTTTTTCAATTTGAAGCCATAAAAACCTCCACATGGTGTTAATGTTGGTATATTTGTTTACATTTTGGAGCTGTCAAAAGTAAAAATTATGCTTGAAATGCATCTTTTCACAAAAAGCTTCCTTTTATAGTTGTGAACAGATTTTTCCCTCAAACTTGTGTTCTGCTGCTGTTTACTAAAGAACACAAAAAGGTAGCAACGAGCTACCAGGAGCCTCCTTTAGGGAGGTTCCATGTCATGTCATGTTAATATTCGGTGTGACTTGAAAATCATCTATAATGGCGGCTACTGTATTGTTGTCTTCTAAAAAAAAATGGCGGGGATTAAGTTAATTAATCACAAAAGGTTCCTGTGAGGCAACACAGATATGCTAGAATAAGACTTTTTTCTCACAATTCTGATTTTATTCTCGTAAAATTTCAATTTTTGCTCTTGTTTTTCTTTGTTAGTTTGCTAGTTGGACCCTCTTGGGCAGCTGTTGCCATTCGTGTTCTTAACCTTTTTTAATGGCGGTAGCAGGGGTGAATATGTGAAAGGATTTAAACGACTCGTTCGTGACTCGCAATTTCTCTAGCCAGTTCACCAACAAACAAAAATACGGCTAATTTACAATTTGGTTCGCTTTAGTTGTTGAAATTTATGTTGTCTTTTTGCCGTTTTCAGGCGTGATAGAAAAACGCTTTCCCCTTGCTCTTCTATTAAACATGGTCTGTTCTATGACGTCACCCAGGAACCAGGAAGTAGCCAGCTCGCAAACTAAACGATATGACCGTATTTTAAAGACCGTAATTCATTTAATTGAGTCAAAAAGTATATTTTATCCTCTTGGTTCACATCTAACAATACACAGCCTTAAAACGCTCATGTTATAAGCACATAACTTTTTCTAACCTAATCACAAAAGCACTACTTTATAGATTTTTTTTCAAAATCAAATCCCCAAACTCGTCCAGCTGTCGCCTATAAGCGCGTCTGCAGGCAAATACATTAAAATCGGGATGATTTTGGTGTGGTGTTTTAAACATCAACAAGAACAAATTCATCTCTTCGTCGTGAGCGCGCACCGAGACAGACAGCCGCGCGCTCCCGTCTGAGCATGGATGCGTGTGAGCGTGCGCGCGTGTGTGTAGCAGAGAGGAGAGCCGAGCAGGCAGGAGAGGGATTCCATCCAGAGAGGAGGAAGCACAGCATCGCTACGAGTGGACACGCTGAATGAAGACACCCGCTGAGGAAGACGAAGAAGGTGAGTTCACGCACATCATCCTCATCATGGCTTCACACGAGATTTGCACCAAATAATCACATTTGCGTGGAAGGTGCTGCTGCTGCTACTGCTGCAAAGGCGGCTAATGACATGTGGAGCTCCCCTCCTTGCATTGCACCATGTTCACTTTCACTTCACTGATGTTTATTTGTCTTTATTAAGAACTAAAGTGTATGCAGAAAGTGTCATGGCTTCCTGTTTGGCACAGCATTGTTTACATTTGTGTGCTCTGCTCAGTAAACACCACTCTTGATGCACACTGCCACTGCTAAAGTCTCAAAAAATAGGCTGTGGAAAAAATACAGGGGTTGGAAAATTTCATTTTTTTGTTTTAATTTTTAATTGTATTTTTTTAATTTTATTAAAATTTTATTATTTTGTTATTTTTTACCTTATTATTACCTTATTATATATTTTTTAATTTTTTTAATTTTTTATAAAAGTTTAAAAAATATGTAAAATTTTTATGTTAAAAAAATAGTTTGATTCCACATACTGAAATGCTATGGCTTTTTAATGTAGTTCATGTAAGTGTTTCATATTTAGTTGTAGCGCACAGACATCACAGCTAGGAGACCAGGGTTCAATTCCACCCTCGGCCATCTCTGTGTGGAGTTTGCATGTTCTCCCCGTGCATGCGTGGGTTTTCTCCGGGTACTCCGGTTTCCTCCCACATTCCAAAAAAAAAAAAACATGCTAGGTTAATTAGCGACTCCAAATTGTCCATAGGTATGAATGTGAGTGTGAATGGTTGTTTGTCTATATATGCCCTGTGATTGACTGGCGACCAGTCCAGGGTAAGAGGTTCGTTAATATTTGTCCGAAACTGGAAGAAGGAATTCTGGACAAGGGAGGAAATGAATGAAACAACAGAAAGGAATCATAATTCCTTGTTTCCAAGGAAATCACTGAACTGGACTCCCTTGATGTATTGAAATTGTGTTTATAGAAATTTTCATAGACATTTCATAGACACCAGAAACAGGCTGGACTTACTGCAATATTAACCAGGCTCCTGCTTTGTTTGTTCGAATACCGTATACCGTACTCCCGGAGTATTCGGAGTATGATCCTCCGAAAGGTGGAACACACCCACTGGGTAAAAAGGGGGACCACCAATTCTGGCAGGGACTGTTCCAGACTTCCACGTAATGTTGAAGAGACGTGTCGGCCAAAACAGTCCCTTGTGGTTTTCTGATAACATTTTCATGATAACATGTCATAGTATTGTAGTATTTTAAGAACTTCCTTCCTGGGTGCATTGATTTCACATAGAAAGGAATACTACACCTAGCGTCAAAAACAAAAAGCTCCAAATAGTAGCGTTACCTTTGGCTAGCGGCCCGAGTCGTTATGGACGAATGTGTGGTGAAGCTCGTCGCTAGTCGGCTAGTAGCTGTGGCGTAGCAATGTTAATAATATAAATAATAACATAATGAAAATGGAGGTTTGTTTTGACTTTTGGTCTTATTTTTCAGAAGGCTTTCTCCATTCTTAGCTGTTTCTTTGGATCTGTTTTATATCTTTATATGTCTTACATATATGTCTTACATAAGAATTGTGGATGATGTTCAAAATTCCAAACACTTTTCATTTAAACCCCCACAAATCATTTAAATTTGAACCCCCTTAAGTGGAATTGACTTGAAAATTCTCATACAGCTTGATATGCTCTGTGATACACCGACTGTAGAATTTGGCAGAGACCTTTCAGTGTGAGTAAATTTGGTTGGAAAACATTGCCGCCATGAAGCTAAACTAATTGTCCTAATTGTCGATGATGATACAAGCGTGATTGTATGCTAGCACGATTCCATACAGCAGGTGTGTGCTTCATATTGGCAGACATCAACAAGTATTGACATATATCACCATGCACACATAGACAGTTGACATTTGTTTGTTGCTGCATTGTTGACAGCAAAGCCTCTGCTCACAAATCCCTTACGTCCCTTTTTTATAAGCTGATTTGCTCGGCCATGTTTTTAATTCCCCCTCATGTTCATATCGCCACCCGTACATGTCTTGTTTGCACCATCAACACCCCCCCCCCCCTCGCCGGGGTCCACCAGCAGCAAACCTACAAACAAAAAACTACACATTCCCACTCTGAACCCCCCCCCATCCCTCTGTCTGGTTTGGGGGCATAAGGGGTCCTCGCGCACCCCGTACACCCCTCCCCCTTTCTCACCATGTTCCCGCTCACACACTCTCACTCGGGCCGCACACTTTCACTGTTTGCTGGAATAGACATTTCTTTCTACCTACCTACATACCTACCTACCTACCTACCTACCTACCTACCTACCTACCATCCATCCTTCCATCCTTCCATCCTTCCATCCTTCCATCCTTCCATCCTTCCATCCATCCATCCATCATCCATCCATCCATCCATCCATCCATCCATCCATCCATCCATCCATCCATCCATTACCCTCCCATCCATCCTTCCATCCATCCACTCACCAACCATCGATCCATTCATCCACCCTTCCATCTTTCCACCCATCTATCCATCCATCCACTCTCCATCCATCCATCCATCCATCCATCCATCCATCCATCCATCCACCCACCCACCCATCCATCCATCCATCCATCCATCCATCCATCTATCTATCTATCTATCTATCTATCTATCTATCTATCTATCCATCTATCCATCTATCCATCCATTACCCATCCATCCATCCATTACCCTCCCATCCATCCTTCCATCCATCTATCTATCTAGACTCATTAATGGCAGTGTTAATGACCCCCCCCCCCATTGTTCCTGCTGGTCTCTCGTCGTGCTGACACACTTTCTTGTCATGTTTGTGCAGCCCCAGCAGACTACTGTTAATCTGCATAAGACGATCACGGCATCACGGACTTGTGTGGCGGTATTGTCTTCGCACAAACAAATACAAACGCCCATCCGCATTGGTTGCTGTTTCAGCCGAGGTTGTCCGCTTCACGAGATATGAGATACCAAGAACCGGATAGTGACCTACATTGAGCTGCCATCTTAACTTTCACCATTCAGTGGGGGAGATTTGCATAAGCGGGGGATTATCAGGACACACGTTGGGGTTATTGTCGGTGCACCCGCCGCTTCACCGCAACCTAAAAGATGGCGGCATGTCTCCGAGGGGGCTGTGGGAAAAGCTTGGGTGTTGGACAATAAAATTCCACCGATTTCTGTCCGTGGGTTGACAACGGCATGCAGACTGCCTTCTTCTGTAAGCAACCAGTCTGTGGGGTGGTGAACCCCCCCTCGATAACCTCAGGCCGGGACAAAGTGTCTCATAGAGAAGAGTCAATGGCGGTGACGTGGATGGTCATCTCTCACAGGAAGTGGTATGCGACTCATTGGAAAGTTATGTGATGATTTGTTGGACTTGGACTTTTTGACATGTTGTGGTGAAAGATGGCAACATTATAATAATACATTTTATTTGTATACCGCTTTTCAGAGTACTCAAAGGCGCTTTACAGGAGAGAAAAAAGAAATAAAAATAGATGCATTAAAATACAATATCCAAACATTTATTCAGAGCTAAAACAATTCTTTACGGTAAAACATCCAAAACCCTCAACAAACTACAATATATTCACAACTCACCTGCTCCCATGAGCACATTACCCCGGTCCTTAAAAACCTCCACTGGCTTCCCGTCCCCCCCAACGCATCCATTTCAAAGTCCTTCTCATCACCTACAAAGCTCTCCACAATCTGACCCCTCCATACCTCACAGACCTCCTTCATCCACACAATCCCCCGCGCCCCCATCGCTCCTCAGACTCCAATCTCCTGGCACTCCCCTGTAAGACCAAGACCCACCTTCAAAAAACAACTCAAAACCCACCTGTTTAAATCCAGTTTTTAATGTCTAACTTTTTATGGTAATGGTAATGGTAATGGTAATGGTAATGGTAATGGTAATGGTAATGGTAATGGTAATGGTAATGGTAATGGTAATGGTAATGGTAATGGTAATGGTTGTATTTCATTTGAACATGCATCAGATTCCAATTGAGTGCATCCCATAATCAGTTCCCAGTTCCACATGTCCAAAAGGAGTAGGAAGAAGCAAAGCTCATTCAATCCTACCCCTCCATCTGGTACTTTTATAATCAGTAACTGTTACATTTGTTCACTTCCTGCTTTCATAATATAGTTTAAGGTTTTTTTAGTTTTAAAAATTAATTAAATTATTGTATATGATTATATAATTAAACAAAAAATAAAATAAAATATTTTTTTTGTCACATACCGAAGTAGGAGGTGATATGAGCATCCAATGCCATAATGGGTACCATAGTAAGTGTCAATATAGTGATATGTATAGCACATCATGACTGGTTCAAGACTCTTCATCCTTGTATTTAGCAAACATCAACTGCTTGTATTGTTTCTTGAATTGGCTCATCGTTGTGCATTGTTTGAGGTCCTTACTCAATCCATTCCATAGTTTGATTCCACATACTGAAATGCTATGGCTTTTTAACGTAGTCCTAGCATATAAGTGTTTCAAATTTTGGTCCAGATAGAGATCCTAGCTGGAGTAAGATTGGACACCAATCTTACTCTTTTCTACTAATGGGATGCATTTTGTTTGTGCAGCATCCCACTAAATCCTGGTGGGATTAGAATCCAAACAGTAATGCTTGCACTGCACAGTTGAATAAGCTGATATTGTATAAACTCCTGGTAGTCCAGACTATGCAGTCATTTCTCTTCATGCATAATTCCACAGGCACAATTAACCAAAGAGCTATCATAGGCGACTGCGTCTGGCTGACTGTTAGACAGTTGACGACTGCACTTGTCCTGAATGGACACCATCTAGCAGCCAGCTCTTCTGCTGTGTCGGGCCTGAATCTGTGGGGACAAATGAGGAGGCCCTCGCTGATCTATTAGTGTCAATGTAGGTCTGTGTGTTCCCGTGTTACCGGTCGCTTGTAGCAGCCTCACTTTGGGAGACGATCGGGGGCCTCATTAGCCTGAACATTGTCTGTGGTTGTAGTTTGAACAAATCTACATGAGTACATGCAAAGAAGATATATCGGGCCGATATTTGCGTTGTTTACTTGAATCGGTATTGAAGTTCAAATTTTGAATATCAGTCCAAGGTCAGGTTTCAGATTTAGGGTTAGAATTCGGATTACAAAACTACATAAGGTGGTCCAGTGGGCTAGGTCTACACTAAGGATCGACCAATACAGTCGGCCGATATATCGGTCCGATATTTGCGTTCTTTACTTGAATCGGTATTGAAGTTCAGATTTTGAAGATCAGTCCAAGGTCAGGTTTCCGATTTAGGGTTAGAATTCAGATTAGGGGTTCGAGGTTGGCTTTGGTTTCTACAAACAACACTACACATGGTGGTCCAGTGGGCTAGGTCGACACTAAGGATCGACCGATACATCGGCCGGCCGATATATCAGGCCGATATTTGCGTTCTTTACTTGAATCGGTATTGAAGTTCAGATTTTGAAGATCAGTCCAAGGTCAGGTTTCAGATTTAGGGTTAGAATTCAGATTAGGGGTTCGAGGTTGGCTTTGGTTTCTACAAACAAAACTACACAATGTGGTCCAAGGGGCTGGGTCTACACTAAGGATCGACGATACATTGGTCGGGCGATATATCAGTCCGATATTTGCGTTCTTTACTTGAATCGGTATTGAAATTCAGATTTTGAAGATCAGTCCAAGGTCAGGTTTCAGATTTAGGGTTAGAAATTGGATTACAAAATTACATTAGGTGGTCCAGTGGGCTAGGTCTACACTAAGGATCGACCGATACATCGGCCGGCCGATATATCAGGCCGATATTTGCGTTCTTTACTTGAATCGGTATTGAAGTTCAGATTTTGAAGATCAGTCGAAGGTCAGGTTTCAGATTTAGGGTTAGAAATTGGATTACAAAACTACACAAGGTGGTCCAGTGGGCTAGGTCTACAATAAGTATTGACCGATCCATATCGGTCATATCAAAAACATATCGGTCGATCACTAGTCTACACCTGAGTCCACAGTTTGACAGATCGCAGGGAAATTGAAACAGAAACTGCTTAAAACAGAGCAGAACGCAACTCATGAAGGGACCATGGATTCCTAACAAAGGTTACTGTGCAAAGTGGTCCGGTTGGGTTGGTCCGGATCGGATAGATAGATAGAATCCAAAGCCAACCTCGAACCCCTAATCCGAATTCTAACCCTAGATCTGAAACCTGACCTTGGACTGATCTTCAAAATCTGAACTTCAATACTGATTCAAGTAAAGAACAAAAATATCGGCCGGCTGATGTATCAGTCGATCCTTAGTGTAGACCTAGCACACTGGACCACCTTGTGTAGTTTTGTTTGTAGAAACCAACGCCAACCTCGAACCTTTAATCCTAATTCTAGCCCAAAATCTGAAACCTGACCTTGGACTGATTTTCAAAAAACCTTTCCACTGATTGAGACCAGAGGATATAAACTGTTTGCTCTTTTGTTGCTGGAAGATAGACAGGGAAAGGACTAGTATCCGGAGCTTTTTGGGGGGTTGCAGTGAAGAGCATTAGGAGGGGTGGATCATGTACTTAATTCTATGCTGAGAACAAAGAGATTCTTGTTTTCTCTTTTTTGCTTGAGCATCTGTTCCTTCCCCCCAGACCCCAGACCGAGGACAGTACAAACTGGGGTATCTGAGCTTCCATTTGATTTTAATGCTTTCCGAAGAGCACTCCAGAGGCAGGCCTCCCATGGACTGGCTATGCGTCCTGTAGAATCTAGGAGGGGGCGGGGTGGTGGGATTGTTGAAATAAACGGTAAGGGGGGGCGTAAATTAACTAGTCGCCTTGGCACATGACGCAACAGCAAAGGAGACACTCATGAATAAAGTTGACATAGAAACACAAAAGTGGCTTTTCCATGCTTCAGAAGACTCACTGACCTCAAGATCTTATTTGGGCCAGACCCCGCTAATGCCATCACGCCGCCACCCCCCTACACGGACCCCTCCCACGCCCCATCATAGGGGAAGACACCAAGTTAGCGCCTCGACAGCCACCACTGAAGGGCCCTTAATCCCGGAGAGATGACAGCTTGGCTCGAGATTCTGGGGAAGCCAATGGGCTTCTCTTTCCCCCTCTCTCTTATTTTCATCCCCCTTAGTGCCCCCACCGCCCCCAAAGCAGCCACAGGAATCTTGGGAAAAAAATCTCAAAGGGGACACAAAAGAAAGAACGGAATGGAAAACAAATCCCAGTCTAGATTGGAGATTCCGCCATTCAGCTGGAGATGAATTGGTACGTCTTGTGAGCTATCAGAAGCCCCAAATACAAAGACGACTCCTGCTGGGGTTTGTTTTGTCGTGTTTGGGGGGACAAATGTATCAACTTTTTTGCTATTTTCTTGAGCATACATATATAAACACCACTATCATGCTAGGCATTAGCATGTTAGCATTGCTAGCACACTTACATGAGCATACGAGCATTTTTTGAGACTTTCATGAATATGAACTTAGTAAACACAAGCGCTATCATGCTCGGTGTTAGCATGCTAATGTTAGCATCCTAGCAGCATTGTAACATTAGCATACTAGCTTTTTTGCTATTTTCTTGAGCATACATATATAAACACCACTATCATGCTAGGCATTAGCATGTTAGCACTGCTAGCATGGTAACATGAGCATACTAGCATTTTTTTGCTATTTTCTTTAGCATACATATTTAAACACCACTATTATACTAGGCATCAGCATGTTAGCACTGCTAGCATGCTAACGTGAGCATATTAGCATTTTTTGACATTTTCATGAATATGAACTTAGTAAACACAAGTGCTATCATGCTAGGTGTTAGCACACTAATGTTAGCATCCTAGCGGCATTGTAACATTAGCATACTAGCTTTTTTGCTATTTTCTTGAGCACATATATGTATATAAACACCACTATCATGCTTGGCATTAGCACGTTAGCATTGCTAGCATGCCAACATGAGCATACTAGCATTTTTTGAGACTTTCATGAATATGAACTTAGTAAACACAAGCGCTATCATGCTAGGTGTTAGCTAATGTTAGCATCCTAGCAGCATTGTAACATTAGCATACTAGCTTTTTTGCTATTTTCATGACCATACATATATAAACACCACTATCATGCTAGCCATTCACATGTTAGCAGTGCTAGTACGCTAACATAAGCATACTAGCATTTTTTGAGACTTTCATGAAAATGAAACACAAGCGCTATCATGCTAGGTGTTAGCACACTAATGTTAGCATCCTAGCAGCATTGTAACATTAGCATACAAGCTTTTTGTTATTTTCTTGGGCAGACATATTTAAACACCACTATCATACTAGGCCAGGGGTGTCAAACATACGGCCCGCGGGCCGGAACCGGCCCCCAAGGAGGTTCGATCAGGCCCGCAGGATAATTTGAAAGTGGAAAAAATGCATAAAAGACATGGAATTAATATTTTTAATTTGCTGCAATTCATGGATTATCCGCTAAGGGGCGCACTCTTTCCATCAGAGTAGAAGACAAGCCGCATCACTGAGACAGACTGAAAACAGCAGACGGTATCAATGCGCCATCTGCTGCTTGTTACGACGTTGTTAATACCTTGGTCTCTACCTCTCTGCTACACCCTCATTAGCCAAAATGTCGTTATCCAAACGGAGAAAAGTAGATAAGGAGTGTAGAATTTTCAAAGAAAAATGGACCACGTCCTATTTATTTACAGAGATGCACGGAAAACCTTTGTGCTTGGTGTGTTTGCAACAAGTTTCGGTATTGAAGGAATATAATATTCGACGCCACTACGAGACTCATCACAGCGAAAAATATGACGGCTTGCAAGGACATCTGAGAAGAGATAAGATTAACGAATTGCTGGCGGGTCTGAGGAAACAGCAGTCAACTTTCATCAAGAGCCGAGAAGTCAGTGAAGCAGCGGTAAAAGCCAGCTACCTAACTACCCAAGACAGAATTTTCAGTTTTTCGCTCACCTTTCACAGTTAAAGCTTCTGATCTGCCGGTCGAAATTCAGCTAGAGATAATTGATTTGCAGTGTGATGCAGATTTGAAGGGCAAATTTGCCTCTGTAGGTCTGGACAGATTTTATCAGTATCTACCACCAGGGTACCCCAAATTAACAGCCCTGGCTGCTAAAATTTTGTGCATGTTTAGGACAACCTACCTTTGTGAACAAATTTTCTCAGTGATGAATATCAATAAAACAAAAATGCGTTCAAGGCTCACAAACAAGCACTTAAATGACATTCTGAAAGTGACAGCTAGTCAGGACATGACACCTGGTGTTGATGCACTTGTACAGGCCAAAAGATGCCAAGTTTCAGGAACAAATACAAGTCCAGACTAGACTAACACCTTTAAAATGCTGTTCTCCTTAGTTTGTAAGGTGTACGCAGGGATTACATTTAGATTTTATATGCATATGTGTAAGTGGCTTAAAAATCCCTTTCTTTAAAAGTCTCATTTAATCTTAAAGTGCATTACTATATTTTTCAGTACCAATTAAAGTTTTGTGCCTTTGTACAATCAGTGGGATCAGTTGCAATGCATATTTGTGAATGATAAAAGTAAATTGCACATTTGTCTAAGGAAATATGAGGTGTTTCATGAAATGTTTTGTAAAAGGATAGTTCATTAAATTTCAATATTTTCCTAATGTTCTTGTGCTTCTTTACACCAAAACAAAGGAAAGACATGATATTTTGGTTATTTATAGCAGAGTATGGTATAATTTTAATGGTCCGGCCCACTTGACATCTCCCTAGGCCGTATGTGGCCCACGATGCGAAATGAGTTTGACACCCCTGTACTAGGCATTAGCATGTTAGCACTGCTAGCATGCTAACATGAGCATACTAGCATTTTTTTGCTATTTTCTTGAGCATACATATTTAAACACCACTATTATACTAAGCATTAGCATGTTAGCACTGCTAGCATGCTAATGTGAGCATACTAGCATTTTTTGAGACTTTCATGAATATGAACTTAGTAAACACAAGCGCTATCATGCTAGGTGTTAGCACACTAATGTTAGCATCCTAGCAGCATTGTAACATTAGCATACTAGCTTTCTTGCTATTTTCTTGAGCGCACATATGTATATAAACACCACTGTCATGCTTGGCATTAGCACGTTAGCATTGCTAGCATGCGAACATGAGCATACTAGCATTTTTTGAGACTTTCATGAATATGAATTTAGTAAACACAAGCGCTATCATGCTAGGTGTTAACACGCTAATGTTAGCACCCTTGCAGCATTGTAACATTAGCATACTAGCTTTTTTGCTATTTTCTTGGGCAGACATTTAAACACCACTGTCATACTAGGCATTCACATGTTAGCACTGCTAGCATGCTAACATGAGCATACTAGCATTTTTTGCTATTTTTTGGAGCATACATATTTAAACACCATTATTATACTAGGCATTAGCATGTTAGCAGTGCTAGCATGCTAACGTGAGCATATTAGCATTTTTTGAGATTTTCATGAATATGAACTTAGTAAACACAAGCGCTATCATGCTAGGTGTTAGCCCACTAATGTTAGCACCCTTGCAGCATTGTAACATTAGCATACTAGCTTTTTTGCTATTTTCTTGGGCAGACATGTAAACACCACTGTCATACTAGGCATTCACATGTTAGCACTGCTAGCATGCTAACATGAGCATACTAGCATTTTTTTGCTATTTTCTTGAGCATACATATTTAAACACCACTATTCTACTAGGCATTAGCATGTTAGCACTGCTAGCATGCTAACGTAAGCATACTAGCATTTTTTGAGACTTTAATGAATATGAACTTAGTAAACACAAGCGCTATCATGCTAGGTGTTAGCACGCTAATGTTAGCATTGTAGCAGCATTGTAACATTGGCATACTAGCTTTTTGTTATTTTCTTGAGCAGACATATTTAAACACCACTATCATACTAGGCATTAGCATGTTAGCATTGTTAGCATGCTAACATGAGCATACTAGCATTTTTTGAGACTTTCATGAATATGAACTTAATAAACACAAGCGCTATCATGCTAGGTGTTAGCACGCTAATGTTCGCATTCTAGCAGCTTAGTAAAATTAGCATACTACCCTTTTTGGTATTTTCTTGGGCAGACATATTCAAACAGCACTAGGCGTTCGCATGTTAGCATTGCTAGCATGCTAACATGATCATAGTAGTTAGTAGTTAGTTTTAGTTAGTAGTAGTTTTAGTTCCATCAGTCCACAGCAACTTATTCCAAAATGAAGCTGGTTTACGCCATCGACCCAGAGTGGTTCTGAGTTTATTTTTTTGTAATTTTTAATTTAAAATTTTATTTATTTATTTATTTTTCGAGTGGCTCGGAGTTACCAATGTGGTTTCGGCAACCGGATCGGCCCGATCTCATGGTGAAAGATTTTATCCAGTCTAGAAAATACAGTGGATGGGACCCTGTATTACTAATGAATGCTAGCTAATGATACTCAATAATACAACAATGACTTTGTATTTATTGTCTTTCAAGATGAAAAGGATTTGGTGCATTTTTGTCATCGTCCTTTCACAACACGGACACGATTGTTCTCCACCGCCCCTGAGAGATGCGTGTGAAAATGATTTATGGTGAAGACCCCCCCCCCCCCACCACCACCATCATCACCACCACCATCAAGTGGTTTGTGCTGTGTGCAATTGAAGATGAAATGTAAGCTATGGAAGAGCAACCACAGTAATCTCCTGGAGGTCACTTGTGCCGTCTTAGGGGGATGGAAGGATGTAATTGTCACAGACATCATTCATGCTGATGGAGCGAGATGACGAAGGGGTTGGTTGGAATTGCCGATGGATAAATGGGAGCTTCCTTTATGAGCATCACCTTCAGTCTTTAGTCTTTGTTCCCTCCGTCTGTTGCGTATGTTCTTTTGCAATTAGTTTTATAGTTATGTCCTTTTTAAATTGCCATGAGCCATGGAACCGCTCATCGTGTTCTTCAACCTCCCTGCAGCAAAATGAAGTGGTTTCAAGTTTTAACATTTTTTTTGGACACACAATTCCACCTTTTGTGTAGCGAGTGAATGGTGTTGCTTACATTGGCTTTGTAGCTGGCAGACATCCAAAAGACTCCCATGTGAAGTCCACCCAATGCTTTGGACGTCAAGGTTGGCTGCTTTTGGGCTTTGCGGGCCTAAATAAAAAAAAAAGGCACAATGGCTGCCATCTCGCCATGAGAGGCCACGATACTCAAAAGGCGAGGTAGAGGACGCCTCCATGCAAGTCTTTAAAGGATTGTAGTATGCATTTTTAACGTGAATAGTCACTCTTTAGAACACGGGTGTCCAAAGTATGGCCCCGGGTCAATTTTTGGTCCAGACTGAAGACCAAATTGAAAAATCAGTAGTATTTTCATAGGAATAAAGTCAAAATATCATCAGAAAAAAGTAATTTTTTACAAGAATAACATCATCATATTTGCATAGAGTTGAAATATGATAATGGTAATGGTTTTATTTCATTTGAACATGCATCAGATTACAATTGAGTGCATCCCATAATCAGTTCACAGTTCCAAAGCTTATTAAATCCTACCCCTCCATCTGGTACTTTTACAGTCAGTAACTGTTACATTTGTTCACTTCCTGCTTTCCCAATATAGTTTAAGTTTTTTAGTTTTTTTTTTCTGTGTATTTTTTGTTTATATATTTTTTAATTAATTTATTTTTGGTTTTTGTTTTTTTTTCTTTTTTTTCTTTTTCTTTTTTATTTTTTTTAAATGTACATTTTTTTTTACTATTTTTTGTTACATACCAAAGTACAAGGTAATATGACCA
This sequence comes from Doryrhamphus excisus, assembly GCF_037039965.1. NCBI lineage: Eukaryota > Metazoa > Chordata > Actinopteri > Syngnathiformes > Syngnathidae > Doryrhamphus > Doryrhamphus excisus. The sequence continues at coordinate 641,835 of NC_136362.1, forward strand.
TACAATGACATAATGGGCACCATACTAACTGTCAATATAGTTTATTTTTATTTTTATTTTTATTTTTATTTTTATTTTTATTTTTATTTTTATTTTTATTTTTATTTTTATTTTTATTTTTATTTTTATTTTTATTTTTATTTTTATTTTTATTTTTATTTTTATTTTTATTTTTATTTTTATTTTTATTTTTATTTTTTGTCACGTACCGACGTACGAGGTGATATGACCATCCAATGCCATAATGGGTACCATAGTAAGTGTCAATATCGTGATATATATAGCACATCATGACTGGTTGAAGACTCATCTCCCATGTAGGCTTTTAGACAATGCTTATGATGATGATTAAAAAGTGCTATTACAGTAAGAATGCCCATATGATAGAATGCTTTTGGATTGATTCCAACCACTTAAAGCATCTCTCTTTGTACCATGGACTTTAAACAGCTGAGTGGTGGACTGATGATACTCCCCACCCATGTTAGCTCTCCCACAGCCAACTTTAACCGTGTTATTGCAAAAGTACCGTGTTGGTGCGTGTATGGACGGGCTGCAACACTAAAAGCAGTTGTAAACAAGGCCCAAACTAAAAGAGCAGAACACTTAATGAAGACAAAGGCGCTGTTAAATCCTGACGAGGGTCCGTGTGTAGAGACAGATGCATACAGCCCGTGGTAACGGGCTAATTGCTGGCTGTGCAGGCATCACAATAAGCACCATGTTCAATGGAAGAACAATTGAAAACACCAGGAGGGGCTGCCAAATGCTTAATGTGATCAACCCCCCCTCAGCAATTAAACTTATCTAGTCTAAATGCAAGCTTTTAAAAGCTTAAAAACAGCTTACACATGCACAACCACTAGTATGCTACAGCAATGGTTGAAAATCACTGGAATAGAGGATCTTTGACTAGCCTTGTTATAGTGCTGACTTAAAAACAGCAGAGGAGTTGTGTTCTATAGAGGATCTTTGACTTGTGTTTTTACAGTACTTAGTTAATAGTTAACAGCAGAGGAGTTGTGATTTTTGACCAAAAAAAACCCCAGCAGAGCAGTCCTGTCATTTAGAGGATCTTTGACTAGTGTTTTTACAGTATGTACTTAAAAACAGCAGTGTAGTCCTGTTATATAGAGGATCTTTGACTGGTGTTTTTACAATACATACTTAAAAACAGAAAAGGAGTTGTGTTGTATAGAAGATTTTTGACCAAAAAAAAACCCAGCAGGGCAGTTCTGTCATATAGAGGATCTTTGACTAGTGTTTTTACAGTAAGTACGTAAAAACAGCAGAGGAGTTGTGATTTTTGACCCAAAAAATAACAACAGGGCAGTCCTGTCATATAGAGGATCTTTGACTAGTGTTTTTACAGTATGTACTTAAAAACAGCAGAGCAGTCCTGTCATATAGAGGATCTTTGACTAGTGCAGGGGTGGGCAAACTACGGCCCGGGGGCCACATCCGGCCCGCCAAGTGTTTGAATACGGCCCGCCCAATCTTTCCAAAGTATTTCATTTAAACTCAACATACAACCTGGCATCATGGCCTGAGCCAACCTTTTGATGGTTTTATCAATTTCGTTTTTTGACATGGTCTGTTGTTTACAAAGTGCTCCTGAAAAAGGGACACAAGCACATAATAATAATAATAATAATTATTATTATTAGATTATTATTAGATTATTAGATTATTATAATTATTATTAGAACTATTATGATTATTATAATTATTATATTAATGCTAATTATTATATTAATTATATATAATATTATTGTTATATTTGCATATTTACATAATAATATAATTATTATTATTTTAATTTTATTGTAATTATTATAATATTTTATTATTTTAAAATATTTAAATATAAATATAAAATAATAAATAATAATAGCAGATTGCATGACAATTTTACAGATACAATAATACCAGGTGGACTGTTACGTGTAAAATATATAGTCTGCCCCCCCCCCTGTAAATTTTGGCATATCAATGCGGCCCGCGAGTCAAAAAGTTTGCCCACCCTTGGACTAGTGTTTTTACAGTACGTACTTAAAAACAGCAGTGTAGTCCCTTGTATAGAAGATTTTTGACCAGAAAAACAAAACAGCAGAGCTGTCCTGTCATATAGAGGATCTTTGACTAGTGTTTTTACAGTACGTACTGCAATTTCTTTTATTTTATGCAAAGATCTTTAAGTGCAGTTTGAATTTGAACACCGAGAATCGAACCCTTGCTGTGTCGCCTGCACGCTAACCTCTCGTCCACCGTGCGGCCCATTGTGGACTCTATTGTTAAAGAGCAGAGGTCTCCTATCATACAGTGCATCTTTGACTGGTATTTTATGCAGTCGCTCCCTAAAAAAAGCAACCCTCATTAAGCCTGTCAAGGATTCTGTAGCTCACACCAGTGAGATGCTTTGCTTTCAGTGGACTTTTTTTCAAGCTGACAGTGCAATTGTCAAGTTGCTGCCCACAGGAGTTTCTAAAGTGGGCTGTCTAATGAGGATGTCCCCCTGTGGTTGTGCAACGGATGCTATTCCAAATGTCTTTTTCCCCTTCCAAAACTAGGAACACTATTTGTTTCTAGTTTGATCCTGGCTTCAGGCAGACTACTAATATTCACGATAGCCAAACATGGCCTTGAAATAGACGTCGCTGGCAGATGAGTGTGGAATCAGAACAAAATAAGGCAACCACAAGCAGATTCTCCACGGCCTTCAGCTGTGAAATAAAAAATCTAATTAAGCCTTTCGGCATCCCGAGTCAGACTCCCCAGGATTACCCCATTGCTGCAATCCAAACCCCAACCCTGGGAGAGAGTGATAACTAAACTCCCATAATCTGCACTGAGTGGAAAGGGGGGGGGGTGATGAAATCATTGCAAAGCGACTGCAAGAACGGACAATGTCAGATGCGGTTATCAGCTAACAGCTAAATTACCTTCAGATCAGAGTCGCCCGAGCATTTCATTATTTTTCCACGTCCCAGCAGGGCGGCGCTCATACAGCCGCTGAGACGCCAGGGTGTTGCGGGGCGATAATGACTACAAAAAAAAAATCATGCTGACTTTTCCCTAAACCACTTGCAATCCCCTTGTGCTTTGAAGTCAAATTAAAACTGTCTGTGGGGCAAACTGCAGACGGATGAACCCACAACTAGCCAAAACTTTATTATGGTACTTCTACTCCTCTGCAGGAATAATGACCCCTCAACACTACTGATCTTAAAGGGGACCTATGTAGAATAAGTATATCGCAGCTACACACAATAACAAGCACAGAAAGCTTTCTAGAGCTTTCAGAATCTGTACCTATTCCATGAAAACCTGTTTTAGTGTCCACTTTTAACATACATCCATATGTGTTGGATTACGAATCCGATCTGGAAGTAGACACCGGATGTTACTCAAGAAAAGAGGTAACTTAAAATTACAACCCAGCAGTGCAGTCCTGTCATATTGAGGATCTTTGACTAGTGTTTTTATAATACGTACTTGAAAACAGCAGTGTAGTCCTGTCATATCGAGGACGTACTTAAAAACAGCACAGCAGTCCTGTCGTAGAGAGGAAAAATTTACCAGTAATTTACCAGTAACTGATTATGGGATGCACTCAATTGTAATCTGATGCATGTTCAAATGAAATAAAACCATTACCATTACCATTATTTCTCAACAAAAAAAACACAGTATCACTAAGATAGAACATCTCTTATATACCGCTAACATTTACACGCCAAAAGAACAGGGATCAAACCACGCCCCCAACCCGCCTGCCGACTGGGTGAGAGACCTGCCCCTTAGTGTCCACCACAGTATAGCATTAAAAATATGGTAATGGTAATGGTAATGGTAATGGTAATGGTAATGGTAATGGTTTTATTTCATTTGAACATGCATCAGATTACAATTGAATGCATCCCATAATCAGTTCACAGTTCCACATGTCCAAAAGGAGTAGGAAGAAGCAAAGCTTATTAAATCCAAACCCTCCATCTGGTACTTTTACAATCAGTAACTGTTACATTTGTTCATTTCCTGCTTTCCTAATATAGTTTAGGATTTTTTTTAATAAAAAAATGTTAATTAATTTTTTTAATTTAAAAAAAAATATTTGTTTATTTTTTTCATACTATTTTTTTTAAATATATTTTTTTTGTTTTTTGTATATTTGTGACCCCCCGAAATGTATTGTTCTTCACACTTTCAATGTCTATTTGTATTTGCTGGTGTGTGTCCTTTCTGCTGTTAGCAAACAGCATGATTTTAGTTTTATTTAGGTTTTACTTATTGTGCACCACTAGCTAAAACTAAACATTTTAGTCAACAAAGTATAACAAAAACGCAATGAGAACCGATCCTGAGAGACGGTATGGATGTGTTCCGGTGTGCTGGCTGATTTATGATTCCGTGGTGGTAACATCTCCGGTATTCCAGATTCCCCGGCTCGCCTCTCATCCCAAGAGCTGACTGCGTTGCTGCCCCGAGATCGGATGCAAAGGCTCGTTAGGGATTCTTTGTCTAAATCAGCTTGTTTTTCTCTTGAGTCGTGTTTGTCCACGTCTGTTCGAGACACGGGGTTATCCCGCGAGCTTATTGGAGCACGACCCCTCCGGCTCGGCGTCACGGTCGATGCCTGGGGCGTTGGAAGGGCGGGGTAAAGAATCTTGGCCGGCCTTCAATGGCTCTTTCACTGCCACTTGGTGACAATGCATTTCTTCCATGCCATAAAGCAGATGCTGTATTATACGGCAGCACAAAAACTGTTTACCATGTGAAAGGCACTCCGGGATCAGGATGCCGACCACTATGCCGAGCTTTTTCACTCGCCGCTCCACAGTGAGCATGCCGGGGAAGGAAAAGCAGACGGCTGCCATGGAGGAGGAAGTACTGCTGGTCTTGTTATTTTTTTATCATATATTCTTAACACTGAAAAATAAACACTGGTAAACATGCTAGCCTCATTGACACGTTATCATCATTTAACACCCCTAATCACCTTTACACTCTTACTCATGTATTTGATATAATAAGAGAAAATAAGACTGTTAAGAAAACTGTTTTAACATTAATAGAGTCCTCTAAGCATGAAATAACACCCCTATATTCACCTTTACCCTTCTATTACCCATTGTATTGGACATAAGATGAAATAAAACAGAAAACCTAATGTTAAAAATGTTTAAATGTGCTTTTTTTTACATGATTAGAGTAGACATAAAAATAACACCCCTATAGTCGCCTTTACACTCCTATTATCAAATATAGTATACAGAATAACAGAAAATACAACATATAAGAATTTATGTTGACAACCTTCCAAATACACTTTTGAACATTATTAGAGCCCTCGAGACATGAAATAACACCCCTATAGTCGCCTTTACACTCCTGTTATGCAATATAGTAGACATAATAAAGAAATACGCATAAGACATTGAAAACTTGTTTACATCCTTTTGACATTATTAGAGCCCTCTAGACATGAAATAACATTTTCCCTTATGTCTGCTACATTTGCTAATAGGGGTGTAAAGGTGACTATAGGGGTGTTATTTAATATCTAGAGGGCTCTAATCATGGTAAAAAGTGGATCTAGAAGGTGGTAAACGGGTAATGCATGTCTCATTTTTCCTTACTATGTCTACTATATTGGGTAATAGGAGTATAAAGGTGACTATAGGGGTGTTATTCCATGTCTGGAGCGCTCTATTCATGTTCCAAAGTGTATTTAGAAGTTGGTAAACAAGTTTTGCCATGGCCGCCGCCATGTTTTGATTCTGAGTAGTGGTGTGGCGTTCGTGAACAAAGGGGTCAAAAGAACTAGTTCTTTTTTGCGAACATATGAACCGCCCATAAAATACCCGTTCAGTCCGCCGGCCGTTTTGTTCATGACCGACACAGCACTAGTTGGTGAGCTGTTGAGTCGGAACCAACATGAACATGAGTGAACGGACTGACTCGACGGCCCCTAAATGGAAGAAAATGGATTCAACCATCTGTGGAAAAGCAGCATAGTCCCGCCTCTCAGCGGGATTCAAAGCACTCAAGTCGAGTGAGGCCTTGAAAGCACCTTCAGTAAAAAGTCCGGTGGATCAGTCAACCCTGATTATAGCTTAAATCCTTTTCCTGTCACCAAATGCCACTCTTGAGGTTTTAGGAGCTCTTTGCGATGTCATGTGGTGATTCAGTCATGTCAAGGACACGCATCGATCATGTCAAGAGCTCGGGTGGAAATGGAGGTGACTGCGTTGTACACGCAACAGGTTGAAAAAATACACCATTACAGGAAATAGGAAGCAGGGTGGCGCTGAGCTTAATGGAGGTCTACAGAGTGCATTCCCACATCCATTTTCACAAAAACGTTTGAAAGGAATTTGCTGGGAGGGTTTCCAATAAAGAGCTAATGGCTCCTGTGATCAATAAGAACCGTTTGTTGTTGGTTTTTTTTTGCCTTACGGGATCGGGCACTGGATCAGTCCACTTGGGTACAGTTGTGAAATTAGTCTAGTAGTCATTCTGGAGTCACTCTCGGAGTCAACCGTAGAGTAGTTAGCTTTGGGCTTCATTTGAACGATTCCGAATCTTCCGAATCCGAATAGGATTGATGGAAGATGTCTTTGTACAGTACCCCCGCCTCTCGCCCCAAGACAGCTGGGATAGGCTCCAGCACCCCCGCAACCCTGCAAATTAATCAATGAATGTCTTTGTACAAACATTGTTAATTTTCAGTTGATCCATAGTCTCCTCTTGGATAAAATGTCTCCTTGCCTTACTGGTAAATACAGGAAGTACACATTCCGAGTGTCTGGTTTGTGACTGATTTTTTTGGGGCAGTTTCTACAGTGAAAGTAAAAATTTTTTTTTTGTTTTAATTTTTATTTTTTAATTTATTTTATTTTATTTATTTTAGGTAATTGGTTATTTTTAGCCTTATGCATTATTTTAGCTGTTTGAAGTATTTGTGATTTTAGAAATAAGGAGTTAGTATGTTCTCTGTAGGCGGCATTATGAATTATCCTTACTGGCCTTTTTTGCAGTACATTTAGCGAGTAAAGATTGCTTTTATAGTTATTAGGCCATATTTCCACACAATAAGTAAGATATGGTAGAACCAGAGAGCAATAAAGAGTGTGGAGTGATTTCTGATTGAGAACAAATTTTGCTTTGTTCAATATTGAAATATTTCTGGCCACCTTATGTTGTATATTTGTAATATGAGGTTTCATATTTTCATCTATTGCATGATTTTAGTTTTATTTAGGTTGTGTTAAGTTTTTTTTTTTTTTTTCCGCTTTATTTGGGCAAATATATGAATCATAACAGTGCATTTCTTACATCAATCAAAATCAAAATATAACTTTCCATTATTTACATTTGTATTCAACCATCTGATAACAAGCCCAAAAGGAGTAGGCTGAAGCAAAAGCTTATAAATGCCTACCCCTTTTTGCAAGATATAATTATGTTCATGCCACTGTCTTGTTTCCCCTGTTATTATTATCATTGTATTATTATTATTATTATCATTATCCTTATTGTTATAATCTTTATCATTATTACCATCATTATAATCATCACTAATATTATTATTTTCATCATTGTAGTTGAAGATTTTGTGATTTTTTATTTTTAATTATTTAATTTTACAGACTTCATTGCTTTTTGTACAGTGTAGAAATTTCTTCTGTTTTATTTTCAGAAATCTCCAGTCTTTGTGTGTCAATTTATTAGCCCACTTTTTTGTGACATTTGCTTATTTTCTGGATTGCATGTGTCTAATCTTATGCATTAAAAAACAAGAACTTGAGACTGTGTCTGGACAGGTGTCCAACCCAAACATCAGTTTCTTCTTGTTAAACCCTACCTGAGGTTTTTAGACGTGTTTATTAGTTTGTGTGTGTCTAGTCTTGTGCATTAGGAAGCAGGTTTTAGGTCTGTGCTCAAACCAATTTTTTAAGCAGTGATGTCTTGCTGTCCATTATTACTATTTATTGTAAAGTAATAATTAATAATAATTAATGATGATAATAATAATAATAATCACTACCTCTATATTTATGCAAGTTAGCCTAGGTACCTCTAACAATTTATAGTTACAAAGGTATTAAGGTAATATTCTTACATTTCTCATATCAGTCAATCAGAGATTCCAGCAGAGATGACAAGACAGTAGAATGATCACTATTAAAATACTATTCCCACTTATATTTATAAACAGACACTTAGCTTATACTGTGTCACATTTCATCGAATTTACAACTAAATTAAATTCAGTAGTGCCACCAATGTAGACACTTTTTTTTTCTTTTTTTTTTTTTTCCTCCCCCCAAAATTAACATTTTTTTTTTTTTTTTCTGTGGCTACCGACAACCAAGCAAACAAAATAATGAGTAACATTTAAAGAGGAGAAAGGGGAGAAAAATATATGCATTTATATATACGTACACATACACATATATATATATATATATATATATATATATATACATATACACATACACATATACACATGCATATGCATATACACATCTACAAATAAATGCATACATACATATGCACATGTACAAAAATAAAATATTGAGGATAAACATAACTGCAATATAACTTTATATACACGTTTCCAAACTAATATGACCTGCATCAAGTAGTCAGATTTTTTAGTGTCGTTTTACTGATGGTGAAATTGGGTTAACTTATAATGTCGCTATTATAATTTGATAAAATCCAATCTTTATATTTTCGTTTAAATTGTGGTATGCTTTTACTCTCCTTAATTTCCGACGGCAAACTCTCCCATTGCTTTATTCCACAATTGGAAACACAAAAACCTTTTCTTGTGGTCCGGTAACTTTCAGATTTAAAATGGTTTGGATTTCTGAATTGATAGGATATTTCTTTTTCCTTGAACAGACTTTGAATGTTTCCTGGTAGGAGTTTATGTTTAGCTTTGTAAATGATCTGTAAGGTTTTCAAGGATATTATATCTGCAAATTTGAGCATTTTGGATTCGAGGAATAATGGATTAGTATGCTCTATGACACCTACCTTATGTATATGCCGAATTGCTCTTTTTTGCAGGAGGACCAGAGGTTGCAGATTGGTTCTGAAGTTGTTTCCCCATATCTCTGAACAATAAGTCAGATATGGCGTTACAAGTGTGGAATATAGGATGTGAAGAGATTTATTGGTTAAAACATGTCTTGCTTTACTGAGAATTGCAACATTTTTTGCCATTTTTTTTGCTGTGTAGTTAATATGTGATTTCCAATTTAATTGGCTATCGAGAATTACACCTAAAAATCGGATTTCATTAACTTGTGTGATTGTTGTTCCACCAATTGAAATTTTAATCTCTTTGTTTTTTAATTGCTTTCCAAAATATACACATTTTGTCTTGTTCATGTTCAGTGATAATTTGTTTGAATCGAACCATAATTTAATCTTGAAAAATTCCGATGTTATTTTGTGGATCAATTCATCAAGATTTTTTCCTGAGGAAAACAAACTAGTGTCATCGGCAAAAAGAACTGGTTTTAAAAAGTCTGACACATGACACAGATCATTAATATATAATGAGAAAAATTTGGGTCCTAGCACAGAGCCCTGGGGGACCCCACAGGTTACTTGTAAATGTTCCGAGTTATAATTTTCCATACTAACATACTGTACTCTTCGGTCTAGGTAACTTCGAATCCATTTTAATGGTAATCCTCTTATTCCATATCTGTCCAGTTTCCTCAGTAGAATATCATGATCAATGGTATCAAAAGCTTTGCTCAAGTCCACAAATATTCCAATGGAGTGATTTTTTTCTTCAAGAGCAGATGATATTGTTTCTACAGTGTCCATGAGTGCTAAGGCTGTTGAATGCTTGGATCTGAACCCATATTGTGCATCGGACAGTAGTGAATGTTTGTTCATAAATTTTTCCAATTGATTATTGAATAATTTTTCGAGAATTTTTGAGAACTGCGGTAATAATGAAATAGGTCTAAAGTTATTAAAGTCCTGTTTGTCACCTGATTTGTATACTGGTATAATTTTGGCTATTTTCATTTTGCTGGGGAATACACCTGAACTGAAAGACAAATTACATATGTGTGTCAGTGGCAAAGCTATATGTTTAATTGTGGATTTAATTGTTGACATGTCGAGATCATTGTAGTCTGTTGATTTCTTACTGATGAATTTGTTAACTGTTTGTATAATTTCATTTGGTTCGACTGGGGATATAAACATGGATGAGGTATTACGTTCTGTTAAATTTTCTTTCCAGCCTAAGGGGAGTACTGGATCTGGTATTTCCCTGGCCAGTGTTGGTCCCACTTTTACAAAATAGTCATTTATTTTATTTACCACAGTATTTTTATCGAAACATTCTTTGCCTGCAATGCGGAAAAAATTGGGGTAATTATTAGATTTTTTTCCTTTGTTTATCACAGTTTTTAGAATACTCCAAAAAGCCTTCATATTATTTCTGCTTTTTCCTAACTCGGTACTGTAATAATCTTGTTTGCTTTTCCTTAAAATGGAAGTTAATTTGTTTTTATATGATTTATACCTACTTTCAGCGTCCTGTGTTCTTTGTTTGATGAAGTTTTTATAAAGTGCATTTTTTTTCTTACAAGCATTCTGGAGACCTTTTGTCATCCATGGACATGGATTATTATTTTTTTTTATACAATGTTTTTTGATTGGACAGCACTCATTATATATAGTATTGAAAACACTCAGAAATCTATTGTATGCACTGTCCACATCATTATCTGATAATACCAAATCCCAGTTCACTGCTTTCAATTCATTTTCCAATTTGTTAAGTGAGTTATCATCTTTGATTCTTCTGTAATATATTTTAGATGTGCTGCAATATTTTGTTCTATAATTAGTGTCGTATAATAAAAAAATTGGTAAGTGGTCGCTGATGTCGCTCAAGAAGATCCCACTTTCCAGGCTATTGGTAAAATTGTTTATGAAAATGTTATCTAATAGTGTTGCACTGTGAGTTGTAACTCGAGTTGGTCTGGTTATGGATGGGTACAAATGCATACTGTATATTGTGTTTAGTTGTGAGCTTAATTGCTTGTTTTGTGTTTTTTTTAGATATATTTTTTTAAAATATGGTTCACACAGATTATATTTTTAGAGGGAAGAAAAAAATATCGCAATAATATCGTTATCGCACTAATTACCAATATGGTGCAGCCCTTCTTTCAATTATTTAATGCTATCACTTTGTCAAAGGCAACCTGTGCTGCAGGGATGTGTGCATTTGGCAGCCGATCCAGACGGATGCGCGGCTGAATTATTGATGCAGTGTAAATCCAATCTGCCTCATGGCAGGTGTGCTTTTCTCCGATGTGGGTTTTGTGTTATTTTTTGTGTGCTGCTGTAATTAAAAGACGCGCACATGACCTGCGTTGTCCATGCAAACATTCCAAGGGAAAAAAACGTTCCGTCTCGGAGAATACTTCCATATATACTTTTCTTTACTGCCACAAAGTTGTTCAGTGTCTCAGCCTGAGCACGGTGTGGTTGCATATCTGGGTTGTTGAAAGTGTAGGAGGAGGTTTATTAGCAGCAGAAGGAGCACAGCATTGGGGGGGGGGGGGGGGCGGGGGTGAAGGACTGTGGGCTATAGAATAGCCCACAGAAACTAACTGGGCATGGCTGTTTTTGGGATTCTTTTTGGGCGGGTAGAAAAAAAAAGTGCTGCATTAGTAAATAGTGGCATGCAGTTACAGGAAGTGATATCGTTTTGGATTACTAAGGAAATTCACATTCATGTAGCTCTGCAAAAATGTCATAAAGACCCGTAAAAAATAGGGGTGTGAATCACAGCACTGAGGACGATTCGATACACATCTCGATGCACTGCCAGCGATACGATACTTGGTAATGGTAATGGTAATGGTTTTATTTAATTTGAACATGCATCAGATTACAATTGAGTGCATCCCATAATCAGTTCCCAGTTCCACATGTCCAAAAGGAGTAGGAAGAAGCAAAGCTTATTATATCCTACCCCTCCATCTGGTACTTTTACAATCAGTAACTGTTACATTTGTTCACTTCCTGCTTTCCTAATATAGTTTTTATTTATTTTTATTTTTATTTTTATTTTTATTTTTATTTTTATTTTTATTTTTATTTTTATTTTTATTTTTATTTTTATTTTTATTTTTATTTTTATTTTTATTTTTATTTTTATTTTTATTTTTATTTTTATTTCTCACATACCGCATAGGTGCATTGTTCCACTTTCACTCCACTTTCATCACCAACAGCAGCATAGAAAGAGTGTGTGTGATTGCTATTGATAATCGGACAACCCCCCATGTAGAGAATAATGTTACTGTGTGCTAGGCTAATCCAGCTATAATAGCATTTAAATAATTATATTGTAACAATAAGCATAAGTATGTGTATTAGATTAGAACTATGACGTGTTATTATCAGTGTATGTGTTGGATGGATATCAAACCATGCAACATTATGTGCACATATATTTTTTCATGCAGCATATCATGCAATTTTAGCATGTAGCTATGTAGCATAGTTGGCTTCATTGTGTTTGTTTTGTTTTGCTGGCAGCTGGCTTGTGGTTGGATGACTGGTAATACGCTTGCTGCAGAATCCTGTATCAGTGATGCTCTTGCTGGACAAATAGACACAACACACACACACACACATACACACATACACACTTTCCGATAGCTTCACTGGCCTTTTCACTTTCGCTCCCCTCGTTTGTTCCTCGCCTCAGGCTCGGTCTTCCTCTCTTTTATGTCAGAGTCTCCCTCCCTCTGCATGTTTATCTCTCTGCAGCAACAGTGCTATGCTGCCGGGCGTTCACTCTCTCACGTGCATCATACCACACTGCCAGCTACACTGTTTTAACAATCCGTGTGGGCATGGAACTGTGACTGCTGAGACGAGCGTGGGCGTACTTTTCGTATTAGCATTCTTGGCACAAAATAACTTTTGGACAATTTTTCCACACAAGAAGGTCAACTGATCCTAACATTTCTCCAAGCAGCATATCATGCAGGGTCTTATATATAATATAATATTTTAATATATTATTTATTATATTATATTTATATTATATATATTAATTATATATTATATACACTTATATATTATATATAATGTATTTTATTATAATATTATATTATTAATATTTTTATATATTATTATATATTATCACTGGGATGGGAGTATCATTTATTTTAATTTATTTTATAATTTATTTTAAATTTAAAAAAGATGATTGATTGTGATAATTGCAATTGTTTTAATAAAATTATTATTAATATTATTATTATTATTATATTTTATTATTTCTTTTGATTATTTCTTCTCCATATACACACAAAATCACACATGCAATAATATACTGTAACTAAAAGGCCCACAAATAATCAAAAGAAATAATAAAATATAATAATAATAATAATAATAATAAAACAATTGCAATTATCACAATTATTTTATGTTTTTTTAATTTAAAAATATAATAATTTAATAATAAAAAAATCATTTAATGTATTCAAATGATACTCTTTGAGTAATGTTTTTAGAAAAAAAATCTTTTTTTAAATCCTCAAAAAATAGGCAAGAAACAGTTACAGTATATTATTGTATGTGTGATTTTGTGTGTGTATATGGGGAAGAAATAATCAAAAGAAATAATAAAATATAATAATAATAATAATTTTATTAAAACAATTGCAATTATCACAATTATGTTATATTTTTTAATTTAAAATAAATTAGAATAGAATAATTAAAGATCCCTATAATGTATTCAAATGATACTCTTTGAATAATTTTTCCACAGAAATAAATTTAAAAAAGAATTATCTTGTTGAAATCCTCAAAATGACATCTACACCTTCTCCCTCATTAAAAGAAGAAGAACAAACAACAAAAACAACAAAGATCATGTTTTTGTCTCATATTACATTTGTGGGGAGTTATTACATATACAGATTTTCACTTTCCCATATATGTAATAATTTTCTGCAAATGTAATATTTTTACATTTGCAGAAAATTCAGAATTACATTTGCAGTAGGCAAATTTTACTACGTTTGTGGGAAATTTATTACATTTGTGGGATTATTACATTTAAAGCTGCAGATTTGTATTATGTTTGCGGGTGTAACAAGATCCAATATTTTCATCCATAGTACTAGCAAGCAGCATATCATGCAGTGTCTTGCATAAATCACGATAGTGTGACTAATAGCTTGATCACACAAATTTCAGGTCCAATGTTTTCATATTTTTGTTATTCCATAGTACTTGCAAGCAGCATATCATGCATCATCATGTCTTACTACCCGTAATGCATCTATTCTTGTTTTGTATTTTAATTTGTTCTATGATGTGGTGGCGGGTGCTGCAACTGTGTGTGTTGCTGGGTCCTCCGGCAACACATAGCTGCCTGGATGCCTGTCTGTAAATCATGCGGCGGAAAAATATATCGGCGAACCCACGCGTGTGTCGGTCGATACCGATTCAAGTAAAGAACGCAAATATCGGCCCGATATATCTTTAATCCATAGTACTTGCAAGCAGCATATCATGCAGTGTCTTGCATAAACAATACTATGACTAACAGCTTGATGCCCAGGTTTAAATTTCAGGTCCAATGTTTTCATATTTTTGTTCTTTCATAGTACATGCAAGCAGCATATCATGCACTATCTTACCTAAGCAATGACAGTATGACTAAAAGCTCGATCACATGATGCCAGCCTGGCATCCTCAGATTTATGCAATAAATTTGGGATCCAACTTTTTCATATTTATTTTCATCCATAGCACTAGCAAGCAGCATATCATGCAGTGTCTTGCATAAAGGACATTATCAAATGAAAGCAGTGCAAAGGGCTGCCATTTTGCATCCAGCTGCTGTATTGGATGTTGTAAGCGAGTAGGACGGGAGGTTTCTGCTGTTAAGTTGGACTATTGTGTGTTACCCAATAGCGTGAGGGGGGCGGGGGGGGGGGTCTTGCATTGAAAAAGAAATACGATACAGGGCGACACCAGAGGTCCTTAACTTAAGGGATGGTCTGCTGCGTGTGTGTGGTAAATCTTCCACCTTTTGTCTCTTTTTTTTTACCGCCTCCCTCTCTCACGCTTTCTCTTCTTCTGTCCTTCTCATCTTCCGTCCATCATGCTCTCTTGTCTGTGAACATGTTAACACTCCTGCCCTGTCAATAAGCCTCCGTGGCACTATGGAAACCGCTCACCAGGCATTGTTTACCATGACGTCTTTGTGTGTACGTGTGTGCATGGGCGGGGCTCAAAGATTGTGTTTGGTTTTAAAAACCAGAGGAGAGGTCAAGCTGCTCTCAATGGCCGTCTTGCTGTAATTCATGTAAATTCCCTCAAGATCCCGACAGCTTTGTTTTTTGTGGATCTTTTTCTGCTTGGAACTTGACAGTACCCCCCCCTCCTTCTGTTTTTTGCTGGAGGGCACAGCTTTTATCATTGAGTCCTACCAGCCAGAACTCATTTAGAATGGCGTGTGTACTATTATATATACATACATATATACATATATATGTACTATATCACGTCTTATTGTCTAGTTGGGTCATGGCAAGCAGCATATCATGTACTATCCTCAATAAAACACGTCACCTTTTGTTCTTCTGAGCTCACACGATGTGAACTTTTGGGATAGTTTTGGGTCCAATGTCTTTTTTTTCTCTGGCTGGGTAATGCCGAGCAATGTAATGTTGAGCAAGTAGCATATCATGCACTATCTAGAATAAACATGTCGTATTTGTTTATCAAGCGGCATATCATGCACTATCTTGAATAAACATGTCGTATTTGTTTATCAAGCGGCATATCATGCACTATCTTGAATTTGTTTATCAAGCGGCATATCATGCACTATCTTGAATAAACATGTCGTATTTGTTTAGCAAGCGGCATATCATGCACTATTGTCAATAAACATGTCGTATTTGTTTATCTAGCGGCATATCATATCATGCACTATCTTGAATAAATATGTCGTATTTGTTTAGCAAGCGGCATATCATGCACTATCTTGAATAAACATGTCATATTTGTTTAGCAAGTGGCATATCATGCACTATCTTGAATATACATGTCGTATTTGTTTATCAAGCGGCATATCATGCAGTATGTTGAATTTGTTTATTAAGCGGCATATCATGCACTATCTTGAATAAACATGTCGTATTTGTTTAGCAAGCGGCATATCATGCACTATTGTCAATAAACATGTCGTATTTGTTTATCAAGCGACATATCGTGCACTATCTTGAATAAATATGTCGTATTTGTTTATCAAGCGGCATATCATGCGCTATCTTGAATAAACATGTATTTGTTTATCAAGCGGCATATCATGCACTATCTTGAATAAATATGTGGTATTTGTTTATCAAGTGGCATATCATGCACTATCTTGAATAAACATACCGTATTTGTTTAGCAAGCGGCATATCATGCACTATCTTGAATAAACATGTCGTATTTGTTTAGCAAGCAGTATATCATGCACTATCTTGAATAAACATGTCGTATTGGTTTCTCTAGCGGCATATCATGCACTATCTTGAATAAACATGTCATATTTGTTTATCAAGCGGCATATCATGCAAACATGTTCACACACAAGAAGTTTCAGCCTAGTCCTTGGCATGAACTTTCCCTGTGTTAAAAAATTCCATTGGACGATTGTCCTTTTATTGACGTCCAAACAAAGAGCGAGGAGGTCGCCCGTCCCGTCCCAGTGTGAGTTTGACGGAGCAATGGGCCGGCGGGGATTGGGAGTCAGTGTGCAGAAATAATAGCCATTAGACTTGCTCCTTCACGCCACTCGCTTCCATGAAATATTGCCCTTTGACTCATTTCACACGATAATCCATACTCCTCTCCGCTATCCATCATCTGCTGGGGCGTATGAATGCGCTTATTTAGCATACATTCTTCAAATCTATGGTCTCTTACTTGCTGAGGAAGCTTAAGGTGCTGATAGGAAAAAGGACATAATTTTTTTCCTGTATTATCTTATTTGTCCTGATCTTTTTTTATTAGCAGCATATCATGCACTCTCCTATTTCACATGATTCACATCATTTGTGTTGTTCTTCTGTATGTTTCTGATGTAACAACATGACACCTCCATTTTGTCACTTTGGTGTAGGCTCTTTTTGGGCACGTGTCTATTTTGAGTAGCATATCATGCACCCTCACCAGGCTAGTTTTGTGCACATTTTGAGTCCTATATCTTTATTTGTCTTCTTCCTGGGTAATAAATAGCATGGACTATCTTCCTGACATGGTGACCCCATTCGTTGATTTGTCCTGATCATTTTTTTTTTATTAGCAGCATATCATGCACTCTCCTATTTCACATAGTTCATTTGTGTTGTCCTTCTGTATGTGTCTGATGTAGCAACATGGCACCTCCATTTTGCCTTTTTAGTAGCAGCAAGCTGCATATCATGCACTCTGGTGTAGGCTCTATTTAGGCACTTGTCTATTTTGAGTAGCATATCATGCACCCTCACCAGGCTAGTTTTGTGAGTTCTATATCTTCATTTGTTTTCTTCCCGGGTAATAAATAGCATGGATTATCTTCAATGAAATACCTCATATCCATATCAAAGCACATGGAGTAAATGTTCTTTTTTTAAAAAAAAAGCAAGCGGCATATCATGCACCATCTTGAATAAACATGTTGTATATGTTTAGCAAGCAGCATATCATGCACTATCTTGAATAAACATGTTGTATATGTTTATCGAGCGGCATATCATACACTATCTTGAATAAACATGTTATATATGTTTAGTAAGCTGCATGTCATGCACTATCTTGAATAAACATGTTGTATTTGTTTAGCAAGCAGCATATCATGCACTATCTTGAATAAACATATCGTATTTGTTTGGCAAGCAGCATATCATGCACTATCTTGAATAAACATATCGTATTTGTTTAGCAAGCAGCATATCATGCACTATCTTGAATAAACATGTCGTATTTGTTTAGCAAGCAGCATATCATACACTATCTTGAATAAACATGTTGTATATGTTTAGCAAGCGGCATATCATGCACTATCTTGAATAAACATGTCGTATTTGTTTAGCAAGCAGCATATCATACACTCTCTTCTCCTGATGTCCAGTGTGTAGACACTTTAGGTCCTATTTCTTTTTTTTCCATGGAGTCAATGTGTCAAAATCATCTCTTTTCCAATAATGGAAAATGTTGTTACGTGTGATGGACCACGTACTTTACGGGGATGGTGTTACATCTTCTCTGCTTTTGTAGTAAGAGGAGCGTTATTTAGGGTGGGGCGCTCAGTGTAGTGACTCTTTCAAAGGGATGGCCTCCACCATTGTTGCCCTTTGCAACCATAGCTAACGTGCCTCAAAAGGCCTTTCTGCACATCTATTCTTTTAAAGTGGGTTGAAGGTAATACCGGAGTGGAATAGGCAATAAATGAGCCTTTTTTTGTGGGGGGGTTGGATTGCATAGGGACATCTGCTGGGTGGAGGTGAGCACTTTCGCTCCCTGTGTCACACTGGATGGGAAAGGAAGTCGTTACGATGTAGCTGGAGGCCCCTTTTTTAGTCATGGAGTCCCATTGATGTTGCCTTCATGCTCTTGCAGAAAAATTGGAATATTCAGTGTCCAAACAAAGAATGCCACCCAGTAACTGTCTTCATACGATAGCAGGAAATGTTTAACCTGGCATTGTGGACGAACAAAAGCTTCTTTTAATCCCACTGTGATAGGCTCAGGGGAGGAACTGGGTGGGTTGAGGGGTGTGTCAAAAAAGGGGGGCAAGGGGGCGGTGTTTTGAGAGGGAATCCGCTCTTGTCCCACTCTCCTGTCAGTCACTCGGTCACCACCGACGCAATCCAGGAGTTCACAAGCCGCTGGGGATTATTACAGATGACCTCTAGCTGTGCGGATTTATTTCAGAGTAAAATACAAGGTGATGTATTTATTTATTTGTTATTCATCTCAGTCCAAACAGGAAGTCATGATATGTCATGGCCAGGAATGACACTGATTGTTGCTGTGTTATTGGGATTTTTGCAGTTTTGTGAGCTTGTATATATGTTTGTTTGTTTATGGCAGTACACACAAGTTAGTGGTACTACTGCAGATAGTACTAGAATACAAAACTGTACCATGAAACCTTTGAGGTTGAACTTTCCATCTCTGTGTGGAGTTTGCATGTTCTTCCTGTGCGTGTTTGGAGTTGTGTCCAGGTAATGGTAATGGTAATGGTTTTATTTCATTTGAACATGCATCAGATTACAATTGAATGCATCCCATAATCAGTTCCCAGTTCCACATGTCCAAAAGGAGTAGGAAGAAGCAAAGCTTATTAAATCCTACCCCTCCATGTGGTACTTTTACAATCAGTAACTGTTACATTTGTTCACTTCCTGCTTTCCTAATACAGTTTTTATTTTTATTTTTATTTTTATTTTTATTTTTATTTTTATTTTTATTTTTATTTTTATTTTTATTTTTATTTTTATTTTTATTTTTATTTTTATTTTTATTTTTATTTTTATTTTTATTTTTATTTTTATTTTTATTTAATTTTTTTCATTTTGTTTCATTTTATTTTTTTATTTTTATTTTTTTTCAAGACTCTTCATCCTTGTATTATGGCATTATGAATTATCCTTACTGACCTTTTTTGCAGTACATTTAGTGAGTGAAGATTGCTTTTATAGTTATTATCCCATATTTCTACACAATAAGTAAGATATGGTAGAACCAGAGAGCAATAAAGAGTGTGGAGTGATTTCTGATTGAGAACAAATTTTGCTTTGTTCAATATTGAAATATTTCTGGTCACCTTATGTTGTATATTTGTAATATGAGGTTTCATATTTTCATCTATTGTGATCCCCAGAAATGTATTTTCCTTCACCCTTTCAATGTCTACACGCATGATTTTAGTTTTATTTAGGTTCAAGGACAATTACTCCGGTACTCAGGTACTCTGGCTTCCTGACGCATTCCAAAATCAAACCTCGGAATTAGTGTTGGGCAATATGGAACAACTTCACACTATTTTTAGGACATATCACCATATAATGATATCAAAAATTCTTATATTTATTGATGTTATACATCAATGGACAATGTAGGACAATGTAGTCACCCATGCAGTTCCACCTTTATGGAAGATGATTTTCATGACATGTTTATTTTATTTACAGTCAGAAATAGGGCAAACTGTGCTCTTATTTTGAAGGGCGGTCACAGAAGTGTGTTATTGAGTTCTTCACTAGTGTCTAGTGTCGATGGTATGCTGGAGCCTATCCCAGCTATCTGAGGTACAGCATCTGTCTGACAATACCAAGAATTTGACTGTAAATTATCATTTTTTATACCTTTATTCACCCTCCCCACCCCCCAAAAAATGGGAATAACACAATATGTATCAGTGGAGCTGTTATTAGCGCTGTAGCGTTTCATTACCTTGTTTGGATAGTGCCAAAGGTTACCAGAGACCTCCATGGCATCATAGCAGCTGCTTGGAGCATGTGCCCGAATACAGTGTACCTTGCTGGGCCACATCAGGTGCCTCCTCCCCCTCTATACTCTGGTTCTCCTGGCTAGTAGTAGCTAGTAGTAATATCATGATTTTTTAATCAGTCCTTCATACCTCCGGGTGTGCAATAGGGCTGAGATAAACGATTATATCGATTAATCTAGAAAATAGTTTTTCAATGCTTCGATTAATCCCTGAAAGTCCCTGATTAGTCCCTGAAAACATAAACACATGCACAGGTTAATAAAAATACTATATTGGGTAATAGGAGTGTAAAGGTGACTATAGGGTTGTTATTTCATGTCTAGAGGGCTTTAATGGTAAAAAAAAATTATATTTAGAAGGTGGTATACGTGGTTTCTATGTGTTATTTCCTCTTATTTTGTCTATTATATTGAGTAATAGGACTATAAAGGTGACTATAGGGGTGTTATTCCATGTCTTGAGGGCTTTAATGGTAAAAAATATATATTTAGAAGGTGGTATACGTGGTTTTTATGTGTTATTTCCTCTTATTATGTATACTGTATTGGGTAATAGGAGTGTAAAGGTGACTATAGGGGTGTTATTCCATGTCAAGAGGGCTCTAATTATGTTATAAAGTGCATTTAGTTGTTGTAAACATGTATTCTATGTCTTATTTCTTCTTATTATGTCTACTATATTGGGTAATAGGAGTGTAAAGGTGACTATAGGGGTGTTATTTCATATCTAGAGGGCTCTAATCATGGTAAAAAGTGGATCTAGAAGGTGGTAAACAGGTTTTGCCGCGGCCGCCGCCATGTTTTGATTCTGAGTGGTGGTGGGGCATTTGTGAACAAACGGGTCAAAAGAACTAGTTCTTTTATGCGAACGAATGAACCGCCCATAAAATGTCATCGATGATGTCGACATGTCGTAGCAGCCCTAGTGTGCATAGACTTGTGTCTGCTTTTGTTGTTAAGTTAGTTTCATTGATTTTTAGCAGAGGTAAATACAAGACGGTTCAAACATAGAGTGTACTAATGAGAGGGGGGTGTGGCTTTCTCTAATGCATTTAACTACGGTTGCTTTGTGTGCTCAAATGGTACCCAAACAATTTACTTGAAGGACACTTAAACACTTCACAAGTGGAGTCACAGACTTCCTTAGCCATGGATTCCATCGTTAACATTTTACGCTTTTAGCATACAAATTGTAAAACACGTTTACACAAAAAGATTGCATTCCTTTTTTACTACATGTCCTCATTTAGTCACATTAACCCACTATGGAGCATGGAAAACCTGGATATGCCAAGCAGCATATCATGCACTATCTTGAATAAACATGTCGTATTTGTTTAGCAAACGGCATATCATGCACTATCTTGAATAAACATGCCGTATTTGTTTAGCAAGCGGCATATCATGCACTATCTTGAATAAACATGTCTTATTTGTTTAGCAAGCGGCATATCATGCACTATCTTGAATAAACATGTCGTATTTGTTTCTCTAGCGGCATATCATGCACTATCTTGAATAAACATGTATTTGTTTAGCATGCAGCATATCATGCACTATCTTGAATAAACATGTCGTATTTGTTTAGCAAGCGGCATATCATGCACTATCTTGAATAAACATGTATTTGTTTAGCAAGCGGCATATCATGCACTATCTTGAATAAACATGTTGTATTTGTTTATCAAGCGGCATATCATGCACTATCTTGAATAAACATGTATTTGTTTAGCATGCAGCATATCATGCACTATCTTCAATAAACATGTTGTATTTGTTTAGCAAGCGGCATATCATGCACTATCTTGAATAAACGTATTGTATTTGTTTAGCAAGCGGCATATCATGCACTATCTTGAATAAACATGTCGTATTTGTTTAGCAAGCGGCATATCATGCACTATCTTGAATAAACATGTATTTGTTTAGCAAGCGGCATATTATGCACTATCTTGAATAAACATGTATTTGTTTAGCAAGCGGCATATCATGCACTATCTTGAATAAACATGTATTTGTTTATCAAGCGGCATATCATGCACTATCTTGAATAAACATGTTTTTGTTTAGCAAGCGGCATATCATGCACTATCTTGAATAAACATGTCATATTTGTTTAGCAAGCGGCATATCATGCACTATCTTGAATAAACATGTATTTGTTTAGCAAGCGGCATATCATGCACTACCTTGAATAAACATGTCGTATTTGTTTATCAAGCGGCATATCATGCACTATCTTGAATAAACATGTATTTGTTTAGCAAGCAGCATATCATGCACTATCTTGAATAAACATGTCTTATTTGTTTAGCAAGCGGCATATCATGCACTATCTTGAATAAACATGTCGTATTTGTTTCTCTAGCGGCATATCATGCACTATCTTGAATAAACATGTATTTGTTTAGCAAGCAGCATATCATGCACTCTCTTGAATAAACATGTTGTATTTGTTTATCAAGCGGCATATCATGCACCACCCTGACCTGCAGCTTTTTTTTCCTGCAGATTGAAGGACGGAAACCAGACGGGTCAGAGGAGGACTTTTCTGGTCAGTTTCGTTTTTTTTGCTTTTTGTCTTACTCTGCAACATCATCATTTTCCAAAAACACAGCAGCCTTTCGGAACCAATTGTTCCTTTCTGTGTATGTGTCACCCCCCCCCCCTTCCCGAACCACCCCCCACCCCCCCTCCCATCCATGTACCATCACACAAGCATCAGTCTGCGTGCGCTGGCGAAGGTCTCATCCTGTCTGTTTCAGTCTACTTCCTCCATGATGCTGATGTATTCATATCAACATATCAACAGATGCATATGGTTACCATGGTAACCACCCTCTCATCTTTGGCCATGGCTGACTCAGATGCTTGGAAAGTCTAACTGAGATGGCTGATACGGATATTGTGTTAAATGATACCACTGATGAGCAATACCGATATGACGGCTGATGGAAAATCGATATGATACGGATGTGGATGATACTGATATTACCGGTGATACCAGATTGATAAGCACTTTAATGGGCTGTGTTGGTATGATATCAGATGGATAATAATACTGATACTGATACTGATGAAGTACCAGTACCACTTTCTTCTAGTACATTGTCTTGTCATATTATTATGACTTTATTCCCATAAGTTTTGGACTTTATTCTCTTGAAGCACTACAACCTTGTCCGCCAGCTGTGACTAATTTTTCAAAAATGACAACTTTATTGGTTCTTTTTTGTTTTGCATAAAATAACATCTTTTTCCTATGCTACTGAAATAACAGTACAAATAACAAGTTATTTTCTTTCTTGTTAGAATGTGACATTGTACATTTTCTTCTCATTTTAGAATAACTTTATTCTCATAATATGTTTACTTCATTCTTTTTTTTCCATTTTTTTCAAAATATTTCAGCTTTTTTGGTAATTTTTTTTATCTTGTAATTATGAATTTATTCCCATAATATTTGGACTAGAAGCTTTTCCACCATCTGATTTTTCAAAAATGGCAATCTTATTTGTTCTTTTTTTGTTTTGCATAAAATAACATCTTTTTCCTATGCTTCTAAAATGATAAAATATTTTTGTAAAATGTTGTAAAACTTTTTTCTTGTTAGAATGTGCCTTTTTTTTTTACATTTCTTGCCATTTTATAATAGCTTTATTTTCATGATATGTTGATTTCATTCCTCTTTTTTTCATTTTTTATTGTATTTTTTTTTATCTCGTAATTATGAATTTATTCCCGTAATATTTGGACTTTATTCTCATAACACTTGAAGCTTTTCCACCAAATATTTTTTCAAAAATGACCATTTTATTTGTTCTTTTTTGTTTTGCATGAAACAACATATTTTTCTTATGCTACTAAATTGATAAAATATTTTTCAAAAATTTCTTTAAAAACTTTATTCTCATAATATGTAGGTAGAAAATGAATGAATGGTCCCTAATTTAAAAAAAAGTATTTTATTTTGTTTGTTTTTCATACAACTTCAATAACATTAAGAACTTTATTCTCATATGTTGAATTCATTCCTTTTTTTTCCATTTTTTTCCCCAAATATTTCAGCTTTTTTGGTAATTTTTTTTATCTCGTAATTATGAATTGGGATGGTGGGAATGATGGGAAATCGATATGATAGCCGTGATGGATGATACTGATATTGCCTGGTGATACCAGATTGCTAAGCACTTTTAATAGGCTCTGTTGGTATGATATCAGATGGATAATAAACAGTCATGGGTGATACTGATGAAGTACCAGTGATGTGAAATACTGATATGGTTGGTAATATGATATCATTTAGATGAGGACAGGTGATCGGTAATATAGATATATGATATCAGTGCCAAACAACACTGATGTGATACCACTGATTGGCGATACACAATTAATAGCACATAACACTGTTGATAATACGGTTATGATATGATACCTTTGATGAGAAATACTGTACTGATATGATATCAGTGACTGGCAATATTGATAACCTGTATCGGCCATTCTCTCACTTTCTCTCTTGTCACCGCTTGTTATGTGTGAATGGCCGCTTCAATAGCGGCACCGCTTCAGGCCACAGAGGCTGAGTCTACACTTTCCAATGGGCCGGCTCGCACGGGGCTCCGAGTTTGCTGTTTGAAACCCGGCCAGGCGTGAAACGGGGCATTGTGGCCGCATTCAGCACCGCGGTGGTCCAATAGGAGAAGAGACTGCCGAGGTTTTGTGTTTGTTTTGATGCCTCGTGGCTGGGAGCCACGGCGCTGCAGACAGATGACATATAAGTCACATGACTTTTGCATCTGATGACAAAACTTATCTTACATCTTTATAACTTGATATAATACTTATTCTTATTCAAATACAAAAAAGACAACTTTTCCCCTTTAATATTTTGACTTCAGTATCCAAAAATTTATTTTTTATAATTTTTTTCCAAATATTTCAGCTTTTTTGGTATTTTTTTTTAATCTCGTAATTATACATTTATTCCCATAATATTTGGACTTTATTCTCATAACACTAGAAGCTTTTCCGCCAACTAATTACATTTTTTTAATTCATATTTTTATTTTTAATTTTTAATTCAAAAATCAAATTCAAAAATTACAACTTTATTTGTTCTTTTTTGTTTTGCATAAAATAACATCTTTTTTCTATGCTACTAAAATGATAAATAAAACGTTATTTTACTTTGTTCTTCAATAACATATTTTTTGTATAATATTTCAACTATTTCCTCATAATATTACTTTCAACTTTCTTCTAGTATATTTTCTTGTCATAATATTATGACTTTATTCCCATAATACAGTGTGGCCACACTGTACTCCCCCATAGGAGCTTAGTGGGGGATTGTCTTTTTCCCTTCCCCTCTCCAAAGTGTCCAAAGTGCAGCCCGGGGGCCATTTGTGGCCCATGGGGCATTCTAAAAATATATTCATTCATTCATTTTCTACCGCTTATCCTCACGAGGGTTGCGGAGGATGTTGGAGCCTATCCCAGCTGTCTTCGGGCGACAGCTCCGGACTGGGGGCCAGCCAATCACAGGGCACATATAGACAAACAACCATTCACACTCACATTCATACCTATGGACAATTTGGAGTCACCTGAAGTCAGCTGGGATAGGCTCCAGCACATCCCTGCATCCCTAATGAGG
Organism: Doryrhamphus excisus; assembly: GCF_037039965.1. Lineage (NCBI taxonomy): Eukaryota > Metazoa > Chordata > Actinopteri > Syngnathiformes > Syngnathidae > Doryrhamphus > Doryrhamphus excisus. The sequence continues at coordinate 668,071 of NC_136362.1, forward strand.
ATAAGCGGCATGGAAAATGCATTCTTTGCATCTGTTGTTCTTTTCATTCATTCATTTTCTACCACTTATCCTTACGAGGGTCGCTGGGGTGCTGGAGCCTATCCCAGCTGTCTTCGGGCGAGAGGCGGGTTACACCCTGGACTGGTGGCCAGCCAATCACAGGACACATATCGACAAAATTCTTACCTATGGACAATTTGCAGTCGCCGAAAGTCAGCTGGGATAGGCTCCAGCATATCCCAGCGTCCTTAATGAGGATAGGCGTCATAGAAAATGCATTCTTTGCATCTGTTGTTCTTTTCATTTATTCATTCATTCATTCATTTTCTACCGCTTATCCTCACGAGGGTTGCAAGGGGTGCTGGAGCCTATCCCAGGTGTCGTCGGGCAAGAGGCGGGGTACACCCTGGACTGGTGGCCAGCCAATCACAGGACACATATCGACAAAATTCTTACCTATGGACAATTTGGAGTCGCCTGAAGTCAGCTGGGATAGGCTCCAGCATATCCCTGCATCCCTAATGAGGATAAGCGGCATAGAAAATGCATTCTTTGCATCTGTTGTTCTTTTCAGGAGAAAAAAAACAGAGAAGTTGTATTATATATGATATGAGTTATTTAGTATTTTCAAACTTGTGTTTTGTGCCGTTCATTGTGCAAATGGTGTGATTTAGATTTTTCCCACACTTTGAAAGCACCATTGTTTGTGTCCTGTGTGAGTGAAATTGGATGGTGCGCTTCTTTTGGAAAGCAGCGGAGGGGAAATGATTTGTATTCACCTGCAGCATCTCAATGGCTGAAGGAGGAGGAGGACGGGGGCGGGGGCTGGGGCTGGGGCGGAGGGTGGCTGTATCGTGCTTTCTTTATGTGTTCATGGACACACACACACACACATTATACTGTGGTGTCTATCAGTCATGTAAAGTGGACACCAGGTGACAGCTCCTTCTTCCACGTTGGCGCACAAAAGAGACAAAGTAGACCCGGGGACGGGCGGTAATGAGCAAGTCCTCTACAGTGTTCCATGTAAGACCAGCACGTTGTGTGGGGACGCCTTTGGGAGACAATGGAGGCTTGGAGAGCCTCTCTTTGATTGAGTTTCCTGCCACCGAGGCCTCATTGTGGAGTGGGATCTGTGGATTGGGGGGGAGGACCCCCCAATGTTTTTTAATAACCCGCCATTGGCTGGCGACCAGTCCCGGGTGTGCCCAAAGTCAGCTGGGATAGGCTCCAGCCTAGCCGTGTGACCCTAGTGAGGATAAGCAATGTAGAACATGGTCACAGATCCACAGATCTTCTATTAGACAGGAGCACTCTGCTGTTTTTGAGGCTGTGATGCAACAACGCCATCCCCTTAGTCACATGACACCATCGTCACACTAGAACAGGGCTTCCCAAATAATAGTATCATATACAGTATTACATACTGTATTGCATACTGTATCACATATTATTATACATATTATTTTATTGTAAAATATTTATTGCACGATTTAAACCTATAACCTATTAATAACCTATTGAGAATATTATTATTATTAATTATAAAATATAATAAAAAATATTACGGTTAGGGCTAGGGTTATAATAATAATATTTTTATTGTATTCTTATATTTTATAATGAATAATAATAATCAATAGGTTATCTCAATAGGTTATTACCAAGACCTATAAAGATTTTTTAATCATGCAATAAATATTTTACAATAAAATTATTAAAAAAATATGTATAATAATATGTGATACTGTATGTGATACTATTATGTGATACAGTATGTGATACTGTTATGTGATACAGTATGTGATACAGTATGTGATACTGTATATGATACTGTTATGTGATACTGTATGTGATACAGTATGTGATACTATTATGTGATACAGTATGTCATACTTTATATGATACAGTATATGATGGACTGTATGTGATACTGTATGTTATACAGTATGTGATACTGTTATGTGATACAGTATGTGATACTCAACATGATACTGTTATGTGATACTGTATGTGATACAGTATGTGATACTATTACGTGATACAGTACGTGATACAGTATGTGATATTGTATGTGATACAGTATGTGATACTATTATGTGATACAGTATGTCATACTTTATATGATGCAGTATATGATGGACTGTATGTGATACTGTATGTTATACAGTATGTGATACAGGATGTGATACTGTTATGTGATACAGTATGTGATACTCAATATGATACTGTTATGTGATACTGTATGTGATACAGTATGTGATACTATTACGTGATACAGTATGTGATACTGTACGTGATATTGTGTGTGATACAGTATGTGATACTGTATGTGATATTGTATGTGATACAGTATGTGATACTGTATGTGATACTGTATGTGATATTGTATGTGATACAGTATGTGATACTGTATGTGATACAGTATGTGATACTATTACGTGATACAGTATGTGATACTGTATGTGATATTGTACATGTTACAGTATGTGATATTGTATGTGATACAGTAAGTGATACTGTATGTGATATTGTATGTGATACAGTATGTGATACTGTATGTGATACTGTGTCACATACTGTATGTGATACAGTATGTGATACAGTATGTGATACAGTATGTGATACTGTATGTGATATTGTATGTGATATTGTATGTGATACAGTATGTGATACTGTATGTGATGCTGTGTGTGGTACTGTATGTGATATTGTATGTGATACAGTATGTGATACTGTATGTGATATTGTATGTGATACAGTATGTGATACAGTATGTGATACTGTATGCGATATTGTATGTGATACAGTATGTGATACAGTATGTGATACTGTATGCGATATTGTATGTGATACAGTATGTGATACTGTGGTCGCATTCAATGAAACAAAGCATCCCTTGTAGACCGGAGTGTATCAGGAGTATAGAAAGTGTTTTCTGGAACCCCCCCTTGTTGTCTTCATTGTTAACCCCGCCTCCGCGACCCCCCAGGAAGTGATCTTGTGCTGGTTGGCGTTTCCCCTTGACTGTGATTGTGTTTTGTCGCGGTGCTAAGCTTGTGGTCAAATCTCCGTATTGGGAGAGACTAAGCCTTCCGCTGATGGCAAACTCCTCTTTTGTACTTCTCACTGCAGGTGGGGGGGGGGGGGGGGGGCACACAAACTTTCACATGGAGGACATGACTAATACGTGAAGTTTGACTTCTTTATTATGAGTGTCTCTCTCACTTCAACATGTTAGCTTATCTGAACCATATCCGTCTTCAAAGTCACAGCGGTATCTGTATCGCTTTGAAAAAAAAAGATATCTAGTCCCGTGCTTCTGTTGTATTTTGAGTATGCATGGATAGTCCTGCTTCCCTCCCGCCTCGGAGGGATTTACTTCTCTTGCTGGAAATTGGTTTTAAGTTGATGACATTTCCAAGACTGCAGCTCAGAGTCCACCATGTGTAACAATAGAAAGCTTGCTTATGCAATGAGGAAAGAAGAAGTGTTAAAAAATAATCATCTATATTCTAATGCATTTTTCATATATGAACTTGATTTGAAGATTCTGTAAGGGTTTCTGGTTGGTCAGCTGGTAGCCATGCGTTACTGTGCAGATGCTGTTCTTCTGCTGATGTGTGCTGTTGGTTTTTTGGGTGAGAGAAATGGGATCCCAATTTTTCTAATGAGCCAAAGTTTCGTTGTGTAACGTTGTTTTTTTAAGGCCAAAATGTAGGGAAAAGTACTTTTAATTTATTATTGATGTGATAAAACCTAATTTATTGGTGTGAGAAAAGGGATCCCAGAAGTTCATGTTGACTTTTTTTTAAAGTCAAATTTCTAAGTCAAATTAGAATCCCTGGTGTTTTTCTTTTTTGGTGAAAAAGCATGTGGAAGAATGTGATCCACTTGCAGTTTTTGGTGAGAGAAGGGGGATCCCAGAAATTATTTTTTACCGCAATTTTTCCAATAAGCCAAATTAGAATCCCTGGTGTTCTTTTTTGGTGAAAAAGCATGCAGAAGAATGTGATCCAACTACAGTTTTTGGTGAGAGAAAGGGGATCCCAGAAATTAATTTTTACCGCAATTTTTCTAATAAGCCAAATTAGAATCCCTGGTGTTCTTTTTTTGGTGAAAAAGCATGTGGACGAAAGTGATCCAACTGCAGTTTTTGGTGAGAGAAAGGGGATCCCAGAAATTAATTTTTACCGCAATTTTTCTAATAAGCCAAATAAGAATCCCTGGTGTTTTTCTTTTTTGGTGAAAAAGCATGTGGAATAATGTGATCCAACCACAGTTTTTGGTGAGAGAAATGGGATCCCAGAAATTATTTTTTACCGCAATTTTTCCTAATAATCCAAATTAGAATCCCTGGTGTTTTTCTTTTTTGGTGAAAAAGCATGTGGAAGAATGTGATCCACTTGCAGTTTTTGGTGAGAGAAAGGGGATCCCAGAAATTAATTTTTACCGCAATTTTTCTAATAAGCCAAATTAGAATCCCTGGTGTTTTTGTTTTTTGGTGAAAAAGCATGTGGACGAATGTGATCCAATTGCAGTTTTTGGTGAGAGAAAGTGGATCCCAGAAATGAATTTTTACCGCAATTTTTCTAATAAGCCAAATTAGAATCCCTGGTGTTTTTCTTTTTTGTTGAAAAAGCATGTGGAAGAATGTGATCCATCTGCAGTTTTTAATGAGAGAAAGGGGATCCCAGAAATTAATTTTTACCGCAATTATTCTAATAAGCCAAATTAGAATCCCTGGTGTTCTTTTTTGGTGAAAAAGCATGTGGAAGAATGTGATCCAACTACAGTTTTTGGTGAGAGAAAGGGGATCCCAGAAATTAATGTTACCGCAATTTTTCTAATAAGCCAAATTAGAATCCCTGGTGTTTTTCTTTTTTGGTGAAAAAGCATGTGGAAGAATGTGATCCACTTGCAGTTTTTGGTGAGAGAAAGGGGATCCCAGAAATTAATTTTTACCGCAATTTTTCTAATAAGCCAAATTAGAATCCCTGGTGTTTTTCTTTTTTGGTGAAAAAGCATGTGGACGAATGTGATCCAATTGCAGTTTTTGGTGAGAGAAAGTGGATCCCAGAAATGAATTTTTACCGCAATTTTTCTAATAAGCCAAATTAGAATCCCTGGTGTTTTTCTTTTTTGTTGAAAAAGCATGTGGAAGAATGTGATCCATCTGCAGTTTTTAATGAGAGAAAGGGGATCCCAGAAATTAATTTTTACCGCAATTATTCTAATAAGCCAAATTAGAATCCCTGGTGTTCTTTTTTGGTGAAAAAGCATGTGGAAGAATGTGATCCAACTACAGTTTTTGGTGAGAGAAAGGGGATCCCAGAAATTAATGTTACCGCAATTTTTCTAATAAGCCAAATTAGAATCCCTGGTGTTTTTCTTTTTTGGTGAAAAAGCATGTGGAAGAATGTGATCCACTTGCAGTTTTTGGTGAGAGAAAGGGGATCCTAGAAATTAATTTTTACCGCAATTTTTCTAATAAGCCAAATTAGAATCCCTGGTGTTTTTCTGTTTTGGTGAAAAAGCATGTGGAAGAATGTGATCCAACTGCAGTTTTTGGTGAGAGAAAGGGGATCCCAGAAATTATTTTTTACCGCCATGTTTCTAATAAGCCAAATTAGAATCTCTGGTGTTTATCTGTTTTGGTGGAAAAGCAGGTGGAATAATGTGATCCAACCGCAGTTTTTGGTGAGAGAAAGGGGATCCCAGAAATAAAATTTTACCACAATTTTTCTAATAAGCCAAATTAGAATCCCTGGTGTTCTTTTTTTTGGTGAAAAAGCATGTGGAAGAATGTGATCCACTTACAGTTTTTGGTGAGAGAAAGGGGATCCCAGAAATTAATTTTTACCGCAATTTTTCTAATAAGCCAAATTAGAATCCCTGGTGTTTTTCTTTTTTGGTGAAAAAGCATCTGGACGAATGTGATCCATCTGCAGTTTTTGGTGAGAGAAAGGGGATCCCAGAAATTCCTTTTTACTGCAATTTTTCGAATGAGCCAAAGTTTTTTTTTTTGGACGAAAATAAAAGAGAAAAAGCATTTTGAAAAATGTGTTATTAAAGATATTGAACATTTTGGGTGAAAGAAATTAAATTTCAGTTTCCACTGAATTTTACCGCCATTTTTCCAGTGAGTCAGAGTGGGGTTGCCCCCACCCTCCCAACAACTGACTTATAGAACAACCTCCGCTGTTCCGCCATCACCGTTTAATGGCACATAGAAATGGAGAACATAGAGAAGCAATCAGCAAGCGCACTAAAATATAAAACCCCTCCGGCCGTATCTCATAGCCATGCGGAGGGTGTTCATCTGGGCCCCCGTGGTGGCCCCTCAGAGGTCCACGAGGCAGCGATTGCACCGCTGACTTCATTACGGGACTTTAATAGGGTGCTCGGTTTGAGAGGCTTTTGTCATAATCGTTGTTATTTTTATCCCATTGTGGTAATGTTGCATTAATACTAGATAGCATCTGGATTGAAAAAAAATAATACTAAATAATAGTGGTTAGCGCACAGGCCACACAGCTAGGAGACCCGAGTTCGATTCCACCCTCGGCCATCTCTGTGTGGAGTTTGCATGTTGCAAGTGGTGTCTTTTTCATTAAAAACGTTTCCATTTTTATAGGTATAAAATTACATAAAAATTAAACACTAGCATGCTAACAGCTAGCGTTGCCTGCATGCTAACAGTAGCGTTCACTTTGTTGCTATGTCCAAAAACAAAAATCAGACATCATCTTGGTTACTAACTTGGTTAGTAGATGAAGCCAACAGATGAATCACAAGTTTAGAGACACTTTGCCATTCAATAACATGATCAAGCGTCTTTAAACTTTTGTATCTCAGCAAATCATTCCTAGCACATACAGATATTTGACACTATGCTACTAAAACCTTATGGGGTCCCTCAGGGGTCTATTTTGGGCCCACTTTTGTTCACTATATACATATATCTGTATACACTGACTTGAAAATGATTTTTGCAATGCCAATCAACATTTCCAAACGCATGAAGAGCTAGATAAAGATTTGCCATTTTTGTAATGAAATCACTCTATGAGGAGGTTCCCTACAGCCACAGCTGTATCCAGTATGGAAATGTTTGTCTTTGTTTTTTGTTCATTGTAAACAAAAGAATGGCAAGTGTAACAATCAGGAAGCGCAACCAACATTCTAAAGCACACGCAGAGGTACCGAGTGAACACATAAAAACATCAGGTTTCCTACAGCCGCAGCTGGAAATGGCAGTGTTTTTTCTTTGTTTTCTTTCTTTTCTGTAAACAACAATACGGCAAGTGTAACAACCAGGAAGCGCAACCGGCATGTAAAGATCAATACAGATGCCAAGTCAACACAAAACACATCAGGAGGTTGCCTACAGCCGCAGATGGATTCAGTATGGAAATGTTTTTCTTCGTTTTATTAGTTTTTTTTTGTTCATTGTAAACAAAAGAATGGCAAGTCTAACAACCAGGAAGCCCAACCGGCATGTAGAGATTGATAAAGATGCCGAGTCAACACAAAACACATCAGGAGGTTGCCCACAGCCGCAACTGTATACAGTATGGAAATGTTTTTCTTAGTTTTTTTTGTTCATTGTAAACAAAAGAATGGCAAGTGTAACAACCAGGAAGCGCAACCAACATTCTAAAGCACATGCAGAGGTACAGAGTGAACACATAAAAACATCAGGTAGTTCCCTACAGCCGCAGCCGGAAATGGCAGTGTTTTTTCTTTGTTTTCTTTCTTCTCTGTAAACAACAATACGGCAAGTGTAACAACCAGGAAGCGCAATCGGCATATAGAGATTGATACAGATGCCGAGTCAACACAAAACACACCAGGAGGTTGCCTACAGCCGCAGATGTATACAGTATGGAAATGTTTTTCTTTGTTTTCTTAGTTTTTTTTGTTCATTGTAAACAAAAGAATGGCAAGTGTAACAACCAGGAAGCCCAACCGGCATGTAGAGATCGATACAGATGCAGAGTCAACACAAAACACATCAGGAGGTTGCCTACAGCCGCAACTGTATACAGTATGGAAATGTTTTTCTTAGTTTTTTTTTGTTCATTGTAAACAAAAGAATGGCAAGTGTAACAACCAGGAAGCGCAACCAACATTCTAAAGCACACGCAGAGGTACAGAGTGAACACAAAACACATCAGGAGGTTGCCTACAGCCACAGCTGTATACATTATGGAAATGTTTTTCTTTGTTTCCTTTGTTTTTTTGTTCATTGTAAACAAAAGAATGGCAAGTGTAACAATCAGATGCCGAGTCAACACAAAACACATCAGTAGGTTGCCTACAGCCGCAGCTGCCGGTGTCAGCATTTTCCGAGCGAGGTGTTAAGGATGTTATATGTTTTTGTAGCCCACGCCTTTCAAGTCCAGAGTGTTCAAGTGGAGCATTTCCAGTATTTTGCTGCGTGGGTGGGACCAAATATTATCAGGATAGCAAATGCTGAACTTTATCTTCAATGGTGAGCTCTCACAGATTGGGGGAAAAGATTGCCACTCACTAAAAGACATTATAGGTCATGTTAGGTGACTGTGTCTGAAATGAAGGTCATTTGTGATCGATATGGCAGCGAGGCTTAATGGCAGTGAGGCAGCGATAAAGAGGAAAAAAAAAATTCTGGCATTGGTCCCTGCTGGGGTTGCATGAGCATCCATCTGCATCCTGCTCGGCTTCACCGTCTCACTCTCTCCTGCAGATAAATCACAGCGGTCCCATTCTTCTTTTTTCTTTTTCTCTTTGTAGCGTGAGTCAACGTGCACGTGACGGGGGCAGACCCTGGTGATGGTGAGGAGGAGGATGATGGCCAGGGCTCGCTTGCTGATGCTGGTCTTGCTGGGACACCTTGCCAACGCTGTGGAGGTCCCGCTAGACCGTAAGAAAACTGCACATGCATACGTCACGATATTTGTATCAAAATGATAACATTGTAAATAGAATATCAACATCTAAATGAGTTCAATGCAAATTAGTATATTATATTATTATATTATTACCATATCTTACTTATTGTGTGGAAATATGGGCTAATAACTATAAAAGCAATCTTCACTCACTAAATGTGGTGCTCACTCATTCATTAATTTTCTACCGCTTATCCTCACAAGGGTCACTTGTTACCACTCTCTAAATGCACCTTTATTTACATGATTAGAGCCCTCTAGACATGAAATAACACCCCTATAGTCACCTTTATACTCCTATTACTCAATATAGTTGACATAAAAAGAGAAAATAATGCATAGAAACCTGTTTAGCATCTTCCTAATACACCTGTTTAACATGATTAGAGCCCTCTCGGCATGAAATAACACCCCTATAGTCACCTGTACACTCCTATCACTCAATATAGTTGACATAATAAGAGAAAATAAGGCATAAAAACCTGTTTACCATCTTCTAAATACACTTTTTAACTTGATTAGAGCCCTCTAGACATGAAATAACACCCCTATAGTCACCTGTACACTCCTATTACTTAATATAGTAGACATACAAAGAGAAAATAAGACATGGAAAACCTGTTTACCACCTTCTAAATACATTTTTTCACATGATTAGAGCCCTCTAGACATGGAATAACACCCCTATAGTCACCTGTACACTCCTATTACTTAATATAGTAAACAGAGAAAGAGAAAATAAGGCATAAAAACCTGTTTACCATCTTTCTAATACACCTGTTTAACTTGATTAGAGCCCTCTAGACATGGAATAACACCCCTATAGTCACCTGTACCTATTACCCAATATAGTAGACATAATAAAAATATGGCATAGAAAACCTGTTTACCATCTTCTAAATACACTTTTTAACTTGATTAGAGCCCTCTAGACATGGAATAACACCCCTATAGTCACCTGTACACTCTTATTACTTAATATAGTAAACAGAAAAAGAGAAAATTAGGCATAGAAACCTGCTTACCATCTTTCTAATACACCTGTTTAACTTGATTAGAGCCCTCTAGGCATGAAATAACACCCCTATAGTCACCTGTATACTCCTATTACTTAATATAGTAGACATACAAAGAGAAAATTAGACATGGAAAACCTGTTTACCACCTTATAAATACATTTTTTCACATGATTAGAGCCCTCTAGACATGGAATAACACCCCTGTAGTCACCTGTACACTCCTATTACTTAACATAGTAAACAGAAAAAGAGAAAATAAGGCATAAAAACCTGTTTACCATCTTTCTAATACACCTGTTTAACATGATTAGAGCCCTCTAGACATGGAATAACACCCCTATAGTGACCTGTACCTATTACCCAATATAGTAGACATAATAAAAATATGGCATAGAAAACCTGTTTACCATCTTCTAAATACACTTTTTAACTTGATTAGAGCCCTCTAGACATGGAATAACACCCCTATAGTCACCTGTACACTCTTATTACTTAATATAGTAAACAGAAAAAGAGAAAATTAGGCATAGAAACCTGCTTACCATCTTTCTAATACACCTGTTTAACTTGATTAGAGCCCTCTAGGCATGAAATAACACCCCTATAGTCACCTGTATACTCCTATTACTCAATATAGTTGACATAAAAAGAGAAAATAATGCATAGAAACCTGTTTACCATCTTTCTAATACACCTGTTTAACATGATTAGAGCCCTCTAGACATGAAATAACACCCCTATAGTCACCTGTAAACTCCTATTACAGTTTGGAACGCTCCATCTTCTGACCGTGGGGGCAACAGGCCCCGTTTAATTGAAGAATATGACAGTCGATAGTACAGCATGTTTAACCTGCCCTGTTCTAATTGGAGTTGCATTGTTTTCCAACTAATATGTTTCTCTTCATTGTGATATTTTTCCTCATTCTGTTTGGGGAAGTTCTGGAAAAATGTAAGTCCCAAACACGTCAGAAGCCGCCATTTTTGTTGTGCTTTGCAGATTATTTGGAAGCATTGTTGTATGATTTATCGCTAGCTTTGCAGTGGTGTTGCATGCTTTATTGCTTGCTGTTTCAGGTCTGTATGTGGCCTTTTGCAGAAATACTGCAGTCAAAATGCTTTTGTTCGATTCCAGCGTTGGTACAGTTAAATAAAAGCAGCCCCGCGTGTCCTGCATGCTGTTTTTTTAAATGGTTTAATTCAGAGCGTTGCGTGTGCGGTTCGATACTCTTCTTTCCAGCCACAGGTCAAGTTGAAGGTCATGCTCTCTCTCTGATCACTTTTAGTGGCGCAGCCGCCCACCATAACTCACCAATCCCCCAAGGATTACATCATTGACCCCCGGGAGAGCATCGTCATTCACTGTGATGCTAAAGGGAAGCCTCATCCCAGGTACAGACACACAAAAAGTTATTAAGTGACTCTTGCATATTTCGCTCCACTGACTGTGCCTCTGCGTCTTGGTGCTTTTCGACAGTAGCGTTTTTGTATCCTTGTTAAAAGGGACCTATTATGTTCATTTTTCCAACATTTGTATTGCATTGTGGACAGCCAATATAGTAGATATAAGAAGAAAATAAGACATAGAAAACCTGTTTGACATGGTTAGAGCCCTCTAGATATGAAATAACACCCCTATAGTCACATGTACACTCCTATTACCCAATATAGTAGATGTACAAAGAGAAAATAAGACATGGAAAACCTGTTTACCACCTTCTAAATACACTTTTCAACATGATTAGAGCCCTCTAGACATGGTATAACACCCCTATAGTCACCTGTACACCCCTATTAGCTAATATAGTAGACATTAAAAGAGAAAATAAGGCAGAAAAAACCTGTTTACTATCTTCTAAATACACTTTTTAACATGATTAGATGATTAGAGCCCTAGACATGGAATAACACCCCTATAGTCACCTGTACAATCCTATTACCCAATATAGTAGGCATAATAACAAAATATGGCTTAGAAAACCTGTTTACCACCTTTTAAATACACTTTTTACCATGATTAGAGCACTCTAGACATGAAATAACACCCCTATAGTCACCTGTACACTCATATTACCCAATATAGTAGACATAAAAGGAGGAAATAAGGCATAAAAAACCTGTTTACCCTCTTCTAAATACACTTTTTAACATGATTAGAGCCCTATAGACATGAAATAACACCCCTATAGTCACCTGTACACTCCTATTACCCAATATAGTAGATATAATAAGAGAAAATAAGGCATAAAAAACCTGTTCACTATCTTCAAAATATACTTTTTTACATGATTAGAGCCCCCTAGACATGGAATAACACCCCTATAGTCACCATTACACTCCTATTAGCCAATATAGTAGACATAAGTTCAAGGAAACTGATTGATAATTGTCTGCAGCCAATCAGGACGCAGAAGACAATGTTATTAAAAAAATATGTCTCCACAGTTTCTCCTGGACGCGAAACGGAAGCCACTTTGACGTGGAGCAGCACGCCAACGTGCACATGAAGTCCCACTCGGGGACGCTGGTGGTGGACATCAGCAGAGAGAGGGCGGAGCATTACGAGGGCGTGTACCAGTGCACGGCCAGGAACAAACACGGAACCGCCGTTTCCAACAACATTGTGGTGCGACAGCCTCGTAAGGACTCGCCGCCATCGCTATTGCTAGCTTTTATTTTCTTTCACTTTCTCACTGAGGCCATCAATATCTTCTTTTGAAGTTGAGTTTTCCATCTTAAGAGCGCTACTGAAAGGTAAAAGGTTGCATGATACACAAGCAGCGGTTTCTCCTTGAAATTTCTCCAACAGTTCAATTCCCCCACCTCACCTCATCAGCCCTTTCAGCCAAACGTACTTTACATACATCATCATCATCATCATCTGCTTGAACTCTTTCTGCATCTTCAACCGATACAGGGTCGCCCCTGTGGTCCAAAGAAAAGATCAAGCCAATCGTCATCCAGGAGGGCGTGTCCTTGAAGTTGCCATGTCGACCCCCTGCCGGCTTCCCCCCTCCCATCGTCTTCTGGATGGACAACAGTGAGCTCATTATTTTTACACCCCAAGTCCATCATGGAACCTCTCTGGCTAATCGGAGTGTAATGGTGACTATAGGGGTGTTATTTCATGTTTAGAAGGCTCTAATCCTGTTAAAAAAAAGTGTATTTAGAAAGTGGTAACAAGTTTTCTATTATTTTCTCTTTTAATGTCTACTATTTGGGTACCAACCAATAACTTTATTTCTGGCAAGTCCAATTCCTTAGAAAACATAGAAAACCTGTTTCATCACCATATAAATACACTTGTTTTACATGATTAGAGCCCTCTGGACACTGAATAACACCCCTATATTCGCCTGTACACTCCTATTACTTAATATAGTAGACATACAAAGACAAAATAAGACATAAAAACCTGTTTACTACCTCCTAAATACACTTTTTAACATGATTAGAGCCCTCTAGACATGGAATAACACCCCTATAGTCACCTTTGCACTCATATTACCCAATATAGGTAGACATAATAAAAATATGGCATAGAAAACCTTTTTTATCACCATATAAATACACTTGTTTTACATGATTAGAGCCCTCTGGACACGGAATAACACCCCTATAGTCACCTTTACACTCATATTACCCAATATAGGTAGACATAATAAAAATATGGCATAGAAAACCTTTTTTATCACCATATAAATACACTTTTTAACGCGATTAGAGCCCTCTAGACATGGAATAACACCCCTATAGTGACCTGTACACTCCTATTACCCAATATAGTAGACATAATAAAAAATAAGGCATAGAAAACCTGTTTACCATTATCCTAATACACTTGTTTAACATGATTAGAGCACTATAGACATGAAATAACACCCCTATAGTCACCTGTATACTCCTATTATCTAATATAGTAGACATACAAAGAGAAAATAAGACATAAAAACCCTGTTTACTACTTCCTAAATACAGTTTTTTAACATGATTAGAGCCCTCTAGACATGAAATAACACCCCTATAGTCACCTCATATTACCCAATATAGGTAGACATAATAAAAATATGGCATAGAAAACCTTTTTTATCACCATATAAATACACTTTTTAACGTGATTAGAGCTCTCTAGACATGGAATAGCACCCCTATAGTCACCTTTACACTCATATTACCCAATATAGGTAGACATAATAAAAATATGGCATAGAAAACCTTTTTTATCACCATATAAATACACTTGTTTAACATGATTAGAGCTCTCTGGACACGGAATAACACCCCTATAGTCACCTTTACACTCATATTACCCAATATAGGTAGACATAATGAAAATATGGCATAGAAAACTTTTTTATCACCAAATAAATACACTTTTTAACGTGATTAGAGCCCTCTAGACATGGAATAACACCCCTATAGTCACCTTTACACTCCTATTACCCAATATAGTAGACATAATAAAAATATGGCATAGAAAACCTTTTTTATATCACCAAATAAATGCACTTGTTTAACATGATTAGAGCCATCTAGACATGAAATAACACCCCTATAGTCACCTGTATACTCCTATTATTTAATATAGTAGACATACAGAGAGAAAATAAGACATAAAAACCCTGTTTACTATTTCCTAAATACACTTTTCAACATGATTAGAGCCCTCTAGACATGGAATAACACCCCTATAGTCACCTTTATACTCATATTACCCAATATAGGTAGACATAATAAAAATATGGCATAGAAAACCTTTTTTATCACCATATAAATACACTTTTTAACGCGATTAGAGCCCTCTAGACATGGAATAACACCCCTATAGTGACCTGTACACTCCTATTACCCAATATAGTAGACATAATAAAAAATAAGGCATAGAAAACCTGTTTACCATTATCCTAATACACTTGTTTAACATGATTAGAGCACTATAGACATGAAATAACACCCCTATAGTCACCTGTATACTCCTATTATCTAATATAGTAGACATACAAAGAGAAAATAAGACATAAAAACCCTGTTTACTACTTCCTAAATACACTTTTTTAACATGATTAGAGCCCTCTAGACATGAAATAACACCCCTATAGTCACCTCATATTACCCAATATAGGTAGACATAATAAAAATATGGCATAGAAAACCTTTTTTATCACCATATAAATACACTTTTTAACGTGATTAGAGCCCTCTTGACATGGAATAGCACCCCTATAGTCACCTTTACACTCATATTACCCAATATAGGTAGACATAATAAAAATATGGCATAGAAAACCTTTTTTATCACCATATAAATACACTTGTTTAACATGATTAGAGCTCTCTGGACACGGAATAACACCCCTATAGTCACCTTTACACTCATATTACCCAATATAGGTAGACATAATGAAAATATGGCATAGAAAACTTTTTTTATCACCAAATAAATACACTTTTTAACGTGATTAGAGCCCTCTAGACATGGAATAACACCCCTATAGTCACCTTTACACTCCTATTACCCAATATAGTAGACATAATAAAAATATGGCATAGAAAACCTTTTTTATATCACCATATAAATGCACTTGTTTAACATGATTAGAGCCCTCTAGACATGAAATAACACCCCTATAGTCACCTTTACACTCCTATTAGCCAATATAATATATATACTATATATACCTCCTTCAATATATAAGAAAATAAAACATCAAAATCACCTTTTAAATACATTTGTTTAACATTATGAAAGTCCTCCAGACATAAAATAGCACCCCTATAGTCAGCTATAGTCATCATCATGGTGTCCCGTGTCTCCTTGCCAGACTTCCAGAGGTTGCCTCAGAGCAACCGGGTGTCCCAGTCTTTGAACGGAGATCTCTACTTCTCCAACGTGCTTCGCGAGGACTCGCGCAACGACTACATCTGCTACGCCCGCTTCCCGCACACGCAGACCATCCAGCAGAAGCAGCCAATCACCGTCAAGGTCCTGGACCGTAAGTTTTATCCTGACTTTATTATATCGTCCCAGCCGGTGACGGGTGGCCATCACGTGGCGGCCATTTGTCTTGTCATACGAACAGGAAGCAGCTGCTGGCTTGTGTTTCAATGTTTGTTTTGTTGTGTTACAGTGGATGCAATCAATGACACAATGGCAGCTTTTTACAATGACACTGATTTATTTAGTGGTGAGTTACGCCACCCTCCCCAATCCTGATCCTCCTCCCACATTTTTCCCACCTTTCTCCGAGGCTGCCTTCATACGTGAACGTGAACGTGAACTCTGGTGCGTTTGTTTCTTTGTCAAGAAACAATATATTTCTATATTTAACAATATATACGTTGTCATCAAGATGGAACAAAAAACCAAAAACATTAAGATCAGCAACCGTTTTCCAAATATTTACATTTCTTTTGAAATAATCATAATTTTTTAAACTTTTAATATAAAAAGTTACATCAAAATAAAAAATAAATTAATCATTTTAGTACTATAATTATTATATTTAATGAATTAATAAAATAATTAATAAAGTAAAATAATAATAATAATTAATTAATAAATATATTTAATACAAATGTAAAAAATAATAATAAATAAATAATATATAAATAATATATTATTATTTATATTAATAAAATTAATAAAATAATTAATAAAGTAAAATAATAATAATAATTAATTAATAAATATATTTAATACAAATGTAAAAAATAATAATAAATAAATAATATATAAATAATATATTTTTATATTATTATATATATAAATAATAATATTTCATCTTGTATTATTATATTATATATTATATTTATTATATATAATATTAATCATATATGTATATATACATATATTTGTACTTATTATATTTATTATTATATTATTATTATTATTATTATTATTATTATTTTTAGTATTTCAAGGTTCTGGTAAAAAATAAAAAAATCTTGTACTTTTTACTTTTTCCACAATTGAATTTTACCCCCAAATTATAATTTGTTGTTTGGTTTGTTTTTTTATAATTTTATAAGAAGAAACATTATGCATTTTTTAATATTAAATATATTTGATTTATTTTCATTGTTATTTATTTATTTAATATAGTTTTTTTACATTTAATTAATTAATTTATATTTTTCATCTTCTAAAATGTACTCATAATATGACAATATTATTTTCGTAATTAAGATTCGTTTTGACATTATTCTTGGAAAATTGCTTCACATTTTTTCTATGTTGGCATGTTTTGGCGGGGCAATAAAAAATTAAAATAAAAACATCCGTGGGCTGCAAATGGCCCCCGGGGCCGGACTTTGGACACCCCTGTCATGACCATCATAAAGGAAAAAAACGAAAGTGAAAGTGACAGCAAAATAACCAGTCAGTTCTGAGTTGAATTATGTAACAAAGGAGTAATAAAAGTCTTTACTTTCTGTAAATGTTTGAATCCCAGTGTGAACACAGCCTTAGGGATCCGCTCACTAACCGCTCGCCTCTTCCATTCAAATGCTGAGTGGTGACATTAGCGCCCCCTGGTGTCTGGATACTGTTCCTGTAGCACTAATCCTTTCTAGTTCATCAGTTTTCCCTTTGTTATTCCCACTCTTTTCCAATCAAATAACTTCACTCATGGTTCTTTTACGGATGTCTATGCAGTAATCCTTTGCTATATCGCCGTTTCGATAATTTTGTCTCCTTTATAGGAGAGGCTAACTAGCTTGCTATGCTAGTTAACCACCAGATCCAATGGCATCAGCAATGGGATGTAAGCAAGGAATAATAATTGTGAAACTGAAAATTGTAACAAAAAAGTGACTATAGGGGTGTTATTTCATGCCTGCAGGGCTCTAATGAGGGTTTTTTTGCTCAAATTACGAAATAGTATAAATTATAAATATCATTATGAATATAAAAGTAAATTATAAATAAAACAGGGCTATAAAACGAGCATAAAATAATAATAATAATAATAAAAGAAACAACAATAATAATAAAATAATAATAATAAAAACAACTAAAATAAAATAATAACAATAATAATAAAAAACAAAATTATAATACAATAATAAGAACAACAACAATAAGAAGAACAACAACAATAAGAAGAACAACAACAATAATAAGAATAACAATAATACAATAATAAAAACAATAATAATGATTAATAATAATACTAAAAACAACAAAAATCAAAATAAAATAATAACAACAACAATAATAATAATAACAAAAAATAAAATAATAACA
Source organism: Doryrhamphus excisus (assembly GCF_037039965.1). Lineage (NCBI taxonomy): Eukaryota > Metazoa > Chordata > Actinopteri > Syngnathiformes > Syngnathidae > Doryrhamphus > Doryrhamphus excisus. Next base: position 686,270 of record NC_136362.1, read on the forward strand.
ATAATAATAAAACAAAAATAATAATAAAAACAAAAATAATAATAAAATAACAACAACAACAATAATACAATAATAAAAACAACAAATATCAAACTAAAATAATAATAATAATAATGATAATAACAACAAACCAATACCAACAATAATACTAATAATAAAAACAACAATAATAATAATAACAGCAATAATAATAACAACAAAAATAAAATAATAACAATAATAATAAAACAGAAATAATAATAAAATAACAACAACAACAAGAACAACAACTATAATACAATAATAAAAACAATAATAGTAATAATAATAAAAACAACAACAATAATAACAACAAATATCAAAATAAAATAATAATAATAATAATAATATTAATAATAACAATAAACCAATACCAACAATAATACTAATAATAAAAACAACAATAATAAAAATAATAATAACAACAACAATAATAATAACAACAACAGTAATAATACAATAATAATAAATAACAACAACAATAATAAAAAATAATAATAATAAAAAACAACAATAATAATAAAAAAAATAAAAATGAAAATAATAATTAAAAAATTATAATAACAACAACAATAATAATAATAACAATAACAATAATAATAATAACAACAACAAACCATCTGGAAAGAAAACAAGAACATAGATTTAATTCCCATACATCATGGAAGTATGAGAACATTATTATTATTACAACATTATCCCCCATCATCACAAGCATGGTTCTGGTTTATCTATTTCTATGATCACGCACCCCCCCCCCCCCCCCCCCAGAGAGCAAATCATATGCGGTATGACATATGATAAATAAAACAGGGCTATCAAACGAGCATAGAGGTGCCAGTGACAGACGCTCTAGTCGCTGAACGCTAATAAAAATAACCATAAACATTTCCTGGACCTGCTTCCGGTTTCAAACATCTGAGGTCAGCTTTATGACTTTATGAATAAACGATCGCTGTTTATTAGTAAAACGTGGACTCTGGCCCATAATCATTGAATGTCTGGGTGTCACCACAGAGGAGCCAGTGGATGAGCGGAGGCCCACGTTTCTCATCCCGGCCGTTCCCTCCAGCTCCAAGATGGTACTCCGTGGCCACGTGCTGGAGATGGAGTGCATCGCGGAAGGACTGTAAGTCCGCCTACCTTGATAGAACGCCTTCATCTTTGTCGTTGGTCATCTTGTTCTCCTCCAATGCCGTGACATCCAGGCCCACTCCTGACATCTCCTGGGCCAAAGTGAGCGGCGAGCTCCCAGCCACGCGAACGTCCTTCCTACACTACCACAAAACGCTCCGTGTGGTCAACGTGTCCGAAGCGGACGCCGGGGAATATCGCTGCACCGCCAGGAACCGGCACGGCACGGCGCACCGTACCGTCCACGTCACCATCAAAGGTGGCTCCTCCTTCTCCCTCACGCTTGCTAGAATGTTCATTCTTCGTCTTCTCTTTGCAGCTGCTCCATATTGGATCAACGGCGCTCCCAGGAATCTGGTCCTGGCGCCGGGGGAGAATGGCGTGGTCACATGCAGGGCCAGCGGGACGCCCAAGCCCAGCATCCGGTGGGCCATGAATGGCATCCCCATAGACAGTGAGTGCACAATGAAAATTTATATTTCATATAGTCTCCATAACTCTTTTCATAGCATGCTGGTCCCTCCTTGTTCAATGTACAATAATAATAATAATAATAATAATAATAATAATAATAATAATAATAATAATAATAATAATAATAATAATAATAATAATAATAATAATAATAATAATAATAACAATAATAACAATAATAATAACAATAATAATAATAATAATAATAATGATGGTGATGATGATAAAATAATAATAATGATATGAACAAAAAATAATAAAAACAACAACAATAATACAAATAATAATAAGAAAAACAACAACAATAAGATACTACTAATAATAAAAACAACAATATTAAAAATAATAATAATGAAAACAACAACAATAAAAAATAATAAAAACAACAATAATAATAAAAATAATAATAGTAATTCAAACAATAATAATAAAATAATAATAAAAAAAAACACAATATTAAAAAAATAATAAAAACAACAACAATAAAATTATAATAATAATAAAAATAACAACAATAAAAAATAATAAGAAAACAATAATAATAAAATAATACTAATAATAAAAACAACAATAATAATAATAATAATAATAATGTGATGGTGATGATGATGATAATAATAATAATGATATGAACAATAAAAAATAAAAACAACAATAATACAAACAATAATAATAAAAACAACAACAATAAAATAATAATAAAATAACAACAATAAAGAAATAATAAGAAAAACAATAATAATAAAATAATACTAATAATAAAAACAACAACAACAATAATAATAATAATGTGATGGTGATGATGATGATAATAATAATAATGATAATAATGATATGAACAATAAAAAATAATAAAAACAACAATAAAAATAATAATAAAAAACAACAATAATAAAATACTACTAATAATAAAAACAACAATATTAAAAATATAATAATAAAAACAACAATAATAATAAAAAATAATAATAGTAATTAAAACAATAATAATAAAAACAACAACAATATTAAAAATAATAATAAAAACAACAATAAAATAATAATAATAAAAAATAACAACAATAAAAATAATAATAAGAATAATAATATAATAATAGTAATTCAAACAATAATAACAAAATAATACTAATAATAAAAACAACAACAATAATAATAATAAAAAATAAAAATTAAAAGGGCTCACAAGAACACAACATCGTAACTACATTTATAGGTCAGAAAAGTAGAAAATAGGTCCATAACTCAATAAATAATAACTATATTTCTATATAAAAATCAAAAAAGTATAATAAATAATAATAATAATGAAATACTAAGTGTTCCGTATGATCTGCATCCATGAGTAGATTCCCCAAAGGATCCCAGCCGTAACGTGGAGGACGATAGCATCATCTTCAGTGACGTGCAGATGGGCTCCAGCGCCGTGTACCAGTGTAACATCTCCAACGAATACGGATACCTGCTGGCCAACGCCTTCGTCAACGTCTTATGTAAGCCCACAACACGCCATCTTCTGCTGCCTCATGGCGTTTCACGTCGCTTTTTTTCCGACTTCAGCCGAGCCGCCCAGAGTGCTGACGCCGGCCAACAAAGTCTACCAGGTGATCAAGAACCACCCGGCCTTGATGGACTGTGCGTCCTTCGGCTCGCCCGTCCCCCAAATCACATGGTGACTTCATCTACTTCAACATCAACATCATCTTCCTGGAGGAAACCAATGAGCTTCACTCTTTGTGTGTGTGTGTGTGTGTGTGTTAGGTTCAAGGACAGTCGTTTCGGCACCCTTGATGCTGAAACGCACAACGTTCACGACAACGGAACGTTAGAAATCCACGTCGCTCAGTCCAGGAATAGCGGCAAATATACCTGCGTGGCCCAAAACTCTCTCGGTATTTACGAGAATCACGTCCACCTGGAGGTCAAAGGTCAGCAGCTAACCGTTAGCATACACAAATGTAACATTTTGTATCATTACTCTTTCATGACTCATTGTTTATTTGCTTGTGACATGAATATTTAAATCATTTCATAGCGGCCATTTTTTTTTTCAAAAGACAACCACTTCGGTGGTGGCCATTTTGGATGATTTTGAAAGATCTTTCAAGACACACAGAATATTATATTTCATGGCTATACATGCATGGAACATACAAAAAAGATTAGACTCTCGTCTAGTATATTGGGTAATAGGAGTGTAATGGTGACTATAGGGGTGTTATTTCATGTCTAAAGGTCTCTAATAATGTTAAAAAGCACATTTAGACGGTGGTAAACAGGCTTTCTATGTCTTATATGTCTTGCTTGCTATTATTATGTCTACTATATTGGGTAATAGGAGTGTAAAGGTGACTATAGGGGTGTTATTTCATGTCTAGAGGTCTCTAATGTTAAAATGCGTATTTAGAAGGTGGTAAACAGGCTTTTTATGTCTTATATTTCTTGCTTGCTGTTATTATGTCTACTATATTTGGTAATAGGAGAGTAAAGGTGACTATAGGGGTGTTATTTCATGTCTAGAGGGCTCTAATCATGTTAAAAAGCATATTTAGACGGTGGTAAACAGGCTTTCTATGCCTTATATTTCTTGCTTGCTATTATTATGTCGACTATATTGGGTAATAGGGGTTTAAAGGTGACTATAGGGGTGTTATTTCATGTCTCGAGGGCTCTAATCATGTTAAAAAGCATATTTAGACGGTGGTAAACAGGCTTTCTATGTCTTATATTTCTTGCTTGCTGTTATTATGTCTACTATATTGGGTAATAGGAGTGTAAAGGTGACTATAGGGGTGTTATTTCATGTCTAGAGGTCTCTAATATTAAAAATGCGTATTTAGAAGATAGTAAACAGGCTTTCCATGTCTTATATGTCTTACTTACTCTTATTACGTCTAGTATATTGGGTAATAGGAGTGTAATGGTGACTATAGGGGTGTTATTTCATGTCTAGAGGGCTCTAATAATGTTAAAAAGCATATTTAGACGTGGTAAACAGGCTTTGTATGTCTTATATTTCTTGCTTGCTATTATTATGTGTATTATCTATGTTGTCTATTATGTCTGTCTTTTGCCCCCCCAATCAGAAGCGACACGCATCCTGAAGCAGCCAGAGTACCGAGTGATCCAGCGGGGAAGATCGGTGGCGTTTGAGTGCAAAGTCAAGCACGACCCGTCGCTGGTGCCAACAATGACCTGGCTTAAGGACCACGGAGAGCTCCCTGATGATGAGAGGTTGGAGCTTGGCTGCTGCTTGACATGAATGTTTGACATTTTATATGGTAGCAATCACAATTATACTGTATAAATATATATATATATATATATATATATATATAAATCCCTGTTGCTAGGCAGAATTTATGGAAAAAATAGCCGAGAAAGGTCTATAAAAATAACAACACAGGCAACACAGCCTCGTTTCTTCACTTTGTTTTGTTGTCAAGCAGATTCATCGTGGACTCCGACAGCCTCACCATCACCGACGTGACGGAGGGTGACGCCGGCGTTTACACGTGCATCATGAACACGACTCTGGATCACGACTCCGCCAGCGCCGAGCTCACTGTTGTCGGTACGATACCTAACCCTTTTACTTGTCTGTACAGTATAAAAACACAGGAAATGTACTACCTGGAAGTGGTTTTGGCGACACCTAGTGGTCACAATAATTAATTGAGTTGAAGTTGTGACACAGTTGGGCACACACTCTGATTAATAGAGAGCATACCAGACACTGTTTGCTATAGAATACTTCTAATATGCTGTACTCCGTGTCTGTAAGTCATGTGCAAATGTAATGATTGACAATGGTGCTATTTTAGACAGAGGTCTTGTTTCATTATAGGACACCAATTATGACTAACGAGTCACATATGGTTGAAATATAAAAAAAAAAATACATACATGAAAAGTTGGTTACGTTTTTACAAGAATCAACTCAAACTATTATGAGAATAAAGTTGTCTTCTAACGAGAATTTTTTTTTTAAATCTTTTTGATTTATTTGTGCAATTATTTTACAATGACAGACTGCTGCCATGTCTACTATATTGGGTAATAGGAGTGTAAAGGTAACTATAGGTGTGTTATTTCATGTCTAGAGGGCTCTAATAATGTCAAAAAGCATATTTAGAAAGTCCTAAACAGGTTTTCTATGTCTTATATGTCTTACTTACTCTTATTACGTCTACTATATTGGGTAATAGGAGTGTAAAGGTGACTATAGGGTTGTTATTTCATATCTAGAGGGCTCTAATAATGTTAATTTAGAAGATGATAACCCAGCTTTCCATGTCTTATATATTTTGCTTGCTGTTATTATATCTACTATATTGGGCAATAGCAGTGTAATGATGACTGTAGGGGTGTTATTTCATGTCTAGAGGGCTCTAATAATGTTAAAAAGCATATTTAGAAGGTGGTAAACAGGCGTTTGATGTCTTATATGTCTTACTTACTCTTATTATGTCTACTATATTTGGTAATAGGAGTTTAAAGGTAACTATAGGGGTGTTATTTCATGTCTAAAGGGCTCTAATCATGTTAAAAAGCATATTTAGAAGGTGGTAAACAGGCGTTCGATGTCTTACTTACTCTTATTATGTCTACTATATTGGGTAATAGGAGTGTAATGGTGACTATAGGGGTGTTATTTCATGCCTAGAGGGCTCTAATCATGTTAAAAAGCATATTTAGAAGGTGGTAAACAGGCGTTTGATGTCTTACTTACTCTTATTATGTCTACTATATTGGGTAATAGGAATTTAAAGGTAACTATAGGGGTGTTATTTCATGTCTCGAGGGCTCTAATCATGTCTAATCATATACTGTATATAGACACGCTATATGGGCTCTAATGCCTTTCATTTGACCGCTACTTCTGGTTGTTTCAATATGGCTGACTCACAACTGAATTATGAATTTCACCCCTGGCCGCCAACCCGGCAGAGGTGACCCCCAGGCCGACTGTTGTCAACGGTAAAAACCGAAGCGCACATCATCTTCTAAATCTGAGCGTTGATCTGTCAAGTGAAGCATGTTTTGCTTTTTGAGGATGCTCTTTGATTGTTTTGTTTTTTTTTCATGTATTTTTCTGTGTGAAATGCACCCGAGTATCAAAGTGCAGGTTGGCGGAGTCTTAGACGTCACAGCCGCTTGAGAAAAAGTGGTTTAATCCAAGCACGCATGCAACATCATGAGTGTAGTCTATTCATATGCATGATGTACTGCATGAAGTATCTTCTCATTCAACGTGTACTGTACATGTGACATCACCTGCGCTCTATCGCCATCAGAACGACCCGAACCCCCGACTGACCTGGAGCTGACCGACCAGAAAAAAAGGAGCGTTCAACTCACGTGGATTCCCGGGGATGAGCATAACAGTCCTATTCAAAGTATGTACCCTATGTACCATATGTACCGTATGTACCGTATGTACCGTATGTACCGTATGTACCGTATGTACCACGACCCTCATAAGCGGCATAGAAAATGAATGAATGAATGAATGAATGAATGAGTTCTTTCCCATTGAAAATGAATGTTCAGTGTTTACGCCCCCTACAGGTGGAGACTGATATGACATTTTCCACGACTAACGTTTAACTTGGTCGTCTCCCAACCTGATGGTTGCTGGTTCTATTCTCAGTCCTACTGTAACGGTTCAGCATATTTCATGGCCTTTAGAGAGCCAGCAAAGTGGTGATAAACCAGCCTTGATGGTTTTATGCAAAATGATTTCAATTATTTGTGCAATTTACTGATTATGCGGTACATTGTTGTTCATATTTGATGTCATCTATTTATTCGACACATTATTATTATTATTATTATTATTATTATTATTATTATTATTATTATTATTATTATTATTATTATATGGGAGCCAGGCAACGACATTTCATTGGCAATTTTACTGCTGTGTTATTGTACAATGACAATAAAGGATCCGTCCATCCATCCATCCATCCATCACCCATCCATCCTTCCATCCATCCATCCAGCCTTCCATCTATCCATTACCCTCCCATCCATCCATCTATCTCTCATCCATCCATCCATTACCCTCCTATCCATCCTTCCGTCCATCCATTACCCTCCCATCTGTCCATTCTTCCATCCTTCCATCCATCCATTACCCTCCCATCCATCCATTACCCTCCCATCCGTCCATTCTTCCATCCATCCATTACCCATCCATCCATCCTTCCATCCATCCATTACCCTCCCATCCATCCATCCATCCTTCCATCCATCCATCCATCCTTCCATCCATCCATTACCCTCCCATCCATCCATCCATCCTTCCATCCATCCATCCATCCTTCCATCCATCCATTACCCTCCCATCCATCCTTCCATCCATCCATCCATCCTTCCATCCATCCATTACCCATCCATCCATACTTCCATCCATCCATACTTCCATCCATCCATCCATCATTATCCATCCATCCATACTTCCATCCATCCACCCATCCATCCATCACCCGCCCATCCATCCAGCCATCCATCCATCCATTACCCTCCCATCCATCCATCCTTCCATCCATTCATTACCCATCCATCCATTACCCTCCCATCCATCCATCCTTCCATCTATCCATTACCCTCCCATCCATCCATCCTTCCATCCATCCATTACCCATCCATCCATACTTCCATCTATCCATCACCCTCCCATCCATCCATCCATCCATCCTTTCATTACCCTCCCATCCATCCTTTCATTACCCTCCCATCCATCCATCCTTCCAGCCATTGCCCTCCCATCCATCCTTCCATTCATCCATTACCCTCCCATCCATCCATCCTTCCATCCATTACCCATCCATCCATACTTCCATCCATCCATCACCCTCCCATCCATCCATCCATCCATCCATCCACCCATCCATCACCCTCCCATCCATCAAGCCATCCATCCTTCCATTACACTCCCATCCATCCTTCCATAAATCCATCCATCCATCCTTCCAGCCATTGCCCTCCCATCCAACCTTCCATCCATCCATTACCCTCCCATCAATCCATCCATCCATCTATCCATCCATTACCCATCATCCATCCATCTATCATCTATCCATCCATTACCCTCTCATCATCCATCCATCTATCATCTATCCATCCATTACCCTCTCATCATCCATCCATCTATCATCTATCCATCCATTACCCTCCCATCCATCCATCAAATCTGTGCTCGTTTATCTTTTTTAGTCTTAGGGGCGTGTCTCACAAGCCCCTCCTCCAATGCTGTCAGATCACGTTGAATCTTTCAAACATGTCAGGTTCTCAGGTCAGGTTGTAGATAAAAAAAAGAATAGAATGAATAGAAGATATGAAATGAATAGAAGATATGAAATGAATAGAATATATGAAATGAATAGAAGATATGAAATAAGTAGAATATATGAATATTGTGTTTGTTTTTCCAGAGTTTGTGATCCAGTTTGAGGACACCCTCCATCACCATCGAGGTCACTGGCACAATCTGACGGAGGTGTCGGGAAGCAAGACCACAGCCCACCTCAAGCTGTCCCCGTACGTCCACTACACCTTCCGAGTCCTGGCCGTCAACTCCATGGGGGTCAGTCAGCCCAGTTTGCCCTCCAAGGTGTTTAAGACGGACGCTGCAGGTAGGAGCGGGAAGCATCTTTGACGTGGTTCCTTGCGTGGACTTTGGTGTGATGTTTATGCCCTTAAAGCCCCAGATGAGAATCCAGCAGATGTGCATGGATTTGGAACAGAACACGACAATCTGGTCATTTCATGGAAGGTACGTTCAGATAGCGGTTTCATTTTCGGTTTTAGGGCTTTTGAGTGATTCCTTGTCTCCTCTAGCCTCTATCAGGTCTGCAGGCTAACGGACCAGGTCTGCATTATCGAGTGATGTGGAGACAGAAGATGATGGACAGCGAGTGGACCGCTGTGACAGTAGCGAACAACTCCAAGTTTGTGGTGTCTGGAACGCCCACGTTTGTTCCGTATGAGATCAAAGTTCAAGCGGTGAACGACTACGGGGCGGCGCCCGATCCTCCCGTTGCCCACGGTTACTCCGGTGAAGATCGTAAGTCCGACGCTATGATTTCTACTTCCTGTTTTGTTTGTTTTATCACTTCCTGGACTTTTCTGATCTTCTGTGACAGTGCCGGTTTCGGCTCCAGACTCGGTGCAGGCTTACGTGTTGAACAGCACCCTAGCGGAGGTCCACTGGGTGCCCGTCCCTCCCAAACTCATACGTGGATACCTGAAAGGATATCACGTAAGACACCCATCCCGTGTTTGCCAGCACCGATCCACACCACTAAGTGATATTGGTGTACGATACAGGTGTACTACTGGAGAGAGCGCAGCCTCCACAAAAACAACCCCCATCACACGGAGAAGCAGATCCTGACCCTCAACGGGAACCACAGCCACGCCAAGCTGCCTGGCCTGCATCCGTTTAGCCTCTACTCCTTCAACGTCAGGGTCTACAACGGCAAGGGGGAGGGGCCTCCGAGTGCCACCCAGCAGTTTGAGACGCCAGAAGGAGGTAAGGCGAGGGATTGTCTCCCTGCGTGTTGTGTTTGCACGTTTAGAACCACCCGGCAGGGTTTCCTCCAATCAGGCCCCCGCCCTGATGGACGCCATACCCCAGATAATCCTGAAACTGTAGATCCCTCACCTTTACACTCCTATTAGCCAATATAGTAGACATAATAAGAGCCATCTAGACATGAAATAACACCCCTATAGTCACATTTATACTCCTATTGCCCAATATAGTAGACATAATAATAGCAAGCAAGACATAGAAAGCCTGTTTACCATCTTCTAAATATACTTTTAAACATTATTAGAGCCCTCTAGACATGAAATAACACCCCTATAGTCACCTGTACACTGATATTACCCAATATAGTAGATATAATAATAGCAACCAAGACATAGAGAGCCTGTTTATCATCTTCAAAATATGCTTTTTAACATTATTAGAGCCCTCTAGATATGAAATAATACCCCTATAGTTACGTTTAAACTCCTATTACCTAATGTAGCAGACATAATAAAGCAAGTAAGACATATAAGACATAGAAAGCCTTTTTACCACCATCTAAATATGCATTACAACATTATTAGAGCCCTCTAGACATGAAATAACACCCCTATAGTCACCTGTACACTCCTATTGCCCAATATAGTAGATATAATAACAGCAAGCAAGACATATAAGACATGGAAAGCAGGTTTATCATCTTCTAAATATGCTTTTTAACATTATTAGAGCCCTCTAGACATGAAATAACACCCCTATAGTCACCTGTACACTCCTATTACCCAATATAGTAGATATAATAATAGCAACCAAGACATAGAAAGCCTGTTTATCATCTTCAAAATATGCTTTTTAACATTATTAGAGCCCTCTAGACATGAAATAACACCCCTATAGTCATCTGTACACTCCTATTACCCAATATAGTAGATATAATAATAGCAACCAAGACATAGAAAGCCTGTTTATCGTCTTCTAAATATGCTTTTTAATATTATTAGAGCCCTCTAGATATGAAATAACACCCCTATAGTTACCTTTACACTCCTATTACCTAATGTAGCAGACATAATAATAGCAAGCAAGACATATAAGACACAGAAAGCCTGTTTACCACCTTCTAAATATGCTTTACAACATTATTAGAGCCCTCTAGACATGAAATAACACCCCTATAGTCACCATTACACTCCTATTGCCCAATATAGTAGATATAATAACAGCAAGCAAGACATATAAGACATGGAAAGCAGGTTTATCATCTTCTAAATATGCTTTTTAACATTATTAGAGCCCTCTAGATATGAAATAACACCCCTATAATTACCTTTACACTCATATTACCTAATGTAGCAGACATAATAATAGCAAGTAAGACATATAAGACATAGAAAGCCTGTTTACCACCTTCTAAATATGCTTTACAACATTATTAGAGCCCTCTAGACGTGAAATAATACCCCTGTAGTCATCTGTACACTCCTATTACCCAATATAGTAGATATAATAATAGCAACCAAGACATAGAAAGCCTGTTTATCATCTTCAAAATATGCTTTTTAACATTATTAGAGCCCTCTAGACATGAAATAACACCCCTATAGTCACCTGTACACTCCTATTACCCAATATAGTAGATATAATAATAGCAACCAAGACATAGGAAGCCTGTTTATCATCTTCTAAATATGCTTTTTAATATTATTAGAGCCCTCTAGATATGAAATAACACCCCTATAGTTACCTTTACACTCCTATTACCTAATGTAGCAGACATAATAATAGCAAGACATATAAGACACAGAAAGCCTGTTTACCACCTTCTAAATATGCTTTACAACATTATTAGAGCCCTCTATAGACATGAAATAACACCCCTATAGTCACCATTATACTCCTATTGCCCAATATAGTAGATATAATAACAGCAAGCAAGACATTTAAGACATAGACAGCTTGTTTACCACCATCTAAATATGCTTTACAACATTATTAGAGCCCTCTAGATATGAAATAACACCCCTATAGTCATCTGTACACTCCTATTACCCAATATAGTAGATATAATAATAGCAACCAAGACACAGAAAGCCTGTTTACCACCATCTAAATATGCTTTACAACATTATTAGAGCCCTCTAGACATGAAATAACACCCCTATAGTCACCATTACACTCATATTACCCAATATAGTAGATATAATAAAAGCAAGTAAGACACAGACAGCCTGTTTACCACCATTTAAATATACTTTTAAACATTATTAGAGCCCTCTAGATGTGAAATAACACCCCTATAGTCACCATTACACTCCTATTACCCAATATAGTAGACATAATAATAGCAAGTAAGACATATAAGACATGGAAAGCTGTCCAAATCCTGTGCTGTAACTTTAGTGTTGTGGAATCTGTGTGATATTTGGCACACACCTTTAGGGGGCTGCTGAGCAAAATGATGAGAAAATGGCCGCCAATTTTGCATGAAGTCTCGGCTGACTGTCACTGTCCCCGCAGTTCCCGGAGCTCCTTCCTCCCTGACTGTCACCAACACCAACGTCGACTCTCTGAGCCTGGACTGGAAGCCTCCTCATGAGCGCAATGGAGTCCTGACGGGCTACACCCTCAAATATCAGCCAGGTGAGGATGAGGATGAGGACTCTGTAGTCTTCTCGGGTTGGCATCTCTGAGGCGCCTCTTCTGGTTGTGCACCCCTAATAAATGATAGAGGGGGAATTAATAAATGTAGACTAAAGTGCACTAATTAACAAATCACCTTTTTGTCATTCCCGCCTTCTGTACCTGAACACCCCCCTCCTTTATTTCCAAATTCCCATTATCCATTCACTTCCTCCTCCTCTATTCAACCTATACCTCGTCCCCTCATAACCTGCACCCCGTCCCTAGTCAATAGCTCCAATGAGCTGGGTCCAGAGGAGGAGCTGGCCCTGGCCGCCAATGAGACTTCGGTCACTTTGCTCAACCTCAAGTACAGCACGCGCTACAAGTTTTATTTGAATGCCAAAACGCACAAAGGAGTGGGGCCGGCCGTTACGCAGGAAGCGCTCACCATCATGGATGAAGGTAAGGAAGAAGCGCCGGATCGATATTTGTCTTACTGTATCTCAAGGCTTTCATTTCAAGATAATAAGCCAAAAGCACAACTAGAACACAGTCCAAACGACAAAACCCCACAACAACTTCAGTCCCCCTAAATTAATTTGATAATTTTATATTTTTTTTGTATTGATTAAAAAAAATTATTTTTTTTTTTACAAAAAAAAATCTCTTGACAAATTTGATATCATAAGGCAAAAGCAGGCTTAATAAGCAAGCCAATAAGCAGGCCTATACGAGCCTACTACTACTAGTAGTAGGGGCTTCAGCCCCCCTAAAATGTTCTTAAGATAATTTGATATTTTTTTACAGATTTTTAAACATTTTTTATTTTTTAAAATTTTTTTACTTTTATTTATTTATTTTTTTTTTCCAACATTATTACGTGTCACATATTATTATATATTTGTATTTTTAGTTTTATTTAGTTTTTATATTTCAGGACAAAGCTTTGTATTTTTATTTTATTAATTATTAATATAAATATTTCAACATTTGCCTTCCTATTCTGCCTTTTTGATTTATTTTTTTATTTTTTATTTTTCCAACATTATTACGTGTCACATATTATTATATATTTGTATTTTTAGTTTTATTTAGTTTTTATATTAAAAAAAAAAATCTCTACAAATTTCATATAATAGGGCAAAAGCAGGCTAATAAGCAAGCCAATACTAATACTAGCCTACTACTAGTAGTAGTTGCAGTAGTAATAATCAGAAGAAAAATAATAATGATAGTAATAATAAATTTGGAATTTTTTTTTTGAATGTCTACTTCATTCATTCCATATCCTGCGCATCTCCAAAGGGCTAAGCCAGGGGTGGGCAAACTACGGCCCGGGGGCCACATCCGGCCCGCCAAGTGTTTGAATACGGCCCGCCCAATCTTTCCAAAGTATTTCATTTAAACTCAACATACAACCTGGCATCATGGCCTGAGCCAACCTTTTGATGGTTTTATCAATTTCGTTTTTTGACATGGTCTGTTGTTTACAAAGTGCTCCTGAAAAAAGGGAAATAATAATAATAATAATAATAATAATAATAATAATAATAATAATAATAATTATTATTATTATTATTATTATTATTATTATTAGATTATTATTAGATTATTATTAGATTATTATAATTATTATTAGAACTATTATGATTATTATAATTATTATATTAATGCTAATTATTATATTAATTATATATAATATTATTGTTATATTTGCATATTTTACATAATAATAATATAATAATTATTATTTTAATTTTATTGTAATTATTATAATATTTTATTATTTTTAAAATATTTAAATATATATGGGCTAAGCCCATATAAGGAAGTCCGAGTTCAGTCTGTGCATTGCTTTCATAGCTTAAGCGAGCCCTTCTGTCTGTTATATAGTCTTTTTTTCTCGGCGGGTGGAGGCGGGGCCGCTAGCATGCACACAGAGTGCAGAAGAGTAACGTAGTAGAAATAATAGGAGTACATGTACAGTATTTTGTTATATTTTTTTCTCAAAAAAAGGACATGTGGTCACTCTGGGTTAGCCTAATTCACTGTTGGAAGCTACTGTATGTTTTCAGACATGTAGCGAAGCCTGTCCAGAACTTGAAAAGTGTGCGTCTAAGCGCCTCTTCTCTCCAAAGTAGCAAAAAAGGTGGATTTGTAGTCCGTAGGGACTACAAACATGGCAGCAGATGCAGACAAAAGGAGCTTTAGAAGCAAGAAGGTGTGAATTTGTGTTTGCAAGCGTGTTTTCCCATCAAAATGGTGACCCCCCCCCCCCCCCAAAAAAAAAAACACCGATTCACCTCCATCTCCTCTCCAAGCACTCGTGACTGATGCGGATGACGACATGGGCGCGGGCCACAGCGGTATCGCTAGCCATGCATGCCTTCCTCCTCCATCCCAGACCCCTCATTGTCACGCCTGCTCATGGTGTCCTTGTGTTGCCTTCACTTGTCCTCGTTCCGTTTGCCGTTTGCCGCCCTTCATTTTGTCGCATCATGTCAGATTCTTTGATAAACGAATGCAAAGAAAAGCCATCCTCGTCCACTTGATCCTTGTCTTCTCTTTTGTGTCGTTCAGCCCCGACGGCGAGTCCTTTCGGGAGTGTTAATTCCTCCGTGGGCGAGGACGGGGTCCTGATCAGTTGGGAGTACTGGGGCCCGGAGAAAAGCATTTCTTTAGAGTACATAGTGGACAACAGTAAGCACCGTCGCCATTGTTCCTCATGTAGCATCCCTCTGAGCTGCATAAAAAAGCTCCATATTTATAATGCGTATGCTCATTGATTGCAATTGGAGTTCCTTGCATTGATATTTACCATCGGTGTCGGCGGAAAACTGTATGGACTCTCGAACCCCTGCTGGGTGGTGATCACCTTCAGGAACGATCACACCTGCAGAGGAACAAGCCACAAAATTAGGTACATCTGCACGATCTCAAAAAGCTAGCAAAATAATCAGCTTTTTTTTGTATTATTTGGCATGTCATCTTGCTAAACGAGGCAACAGCATGCATGGAAACTACATGATGACGAATATGTACGACACGTATATGCAAATAATATACCAATAATAACAATAATAATATACCAAAATGCAGCCAGGGGTCTCTGGGGTGTTTTGTATATATAAAACAACAGCAGAAATGTATTTATTTATTTGCAATTTTTCCACATTTTGTTACATTTTTTGTAACAAAACATTACTTTGTATACTAAAAAATCTAAAGATGCAAGGGCCCACCTTGATATTTAATTTTTTTCAATTATTTTTTTTAATAATACATACAGTAGAATGAAATTGCAGCAGCTCCATTTTCAGTGCAAGACAGTATGACAGTACAAAATATAGAAATTAGAAGAATAAATAAAGAATAAATAGAAGAATTTTTTATATTTTTTTGTTTTATTTTTATTTTAGTTTTTATATTTCAAGACAAAGCTTTGCATTTTTATTTTATTAATTATTAGCGTAAATATTTCAACATTTGCCTTCCCATTCTGCCTTTTAGATTTATTTTTCTTGTTTTTTTTTATTTTTTATTTTTCCAACATTATTACGTGTCACATATTATTATATATTTGTATTTTTAGTTTTATTTAGTTTTTATATTTCAAGACAAAGCTTTGTATTTTATTTTATTAATTATTAGCATAAATATTTCAACATTTGCCTTCCTATTCTGCCTTTTTGATTTATTTTTTTATTTTTTATTTTTTATTTTTCCAACATTATTACGTGTCACATATTATTATATATTTGTATTTTTAGTTTTATTTAGTTTTTATATTTCAAGACAAAGCTTTGTATTTTTATTTTATTCATTATTAGCATAAATATTTCAACATTTGCCTTCCTATTCTGCCTTTTTGATTTTTTTTTTTCCAAAATTATTACGTGTCACATTTAATTTTTTTGAATGAAACTGTTGTACTTTTCATTGTAGTTTTGATATTTCATTTTTTATATATTTTTATTTTTAGTTTTATTTAGTTTTTATATTTCAAGACAAATCTTTGTATTTTTATTTTATTAATTATTAGCGTAAATATTTCAACATTTGCCTTCTTCCTTTTTGATGTATTTTTCTTGTTTTTTTATTTATTTTTCCAACATTATTACGTGTAGCATTTAGTAGTATGATAAATAGTATAATGTGGGGGCATACAATCTTTTCTATGGATGGTCAGGTACTGGAAAAACAAAAGATGCAGGGGCCACTTTGATATATTATAAAATATTTGACTTATTTTGTTCATTTTTGGGGGGTAAAAAAATATATAATAAATTATAAATAATATATACTATATAATATAAAATTTAAATAAATATAAATAATATATTTATATATAAATATATAATATATATTATTAATAAATATTTTTAAAAATTATTTTTTGTAAAACTACCATTTATTGTATATTTTTGGTAAAAATATATTTCTACAAATATCAGTTATTAATATCAAATTGGTTGCACTTTGGACAGCCCTGGTATTGTGTGTGTGCGTATAAAGTACAGTGTATACATACACACACAAAGTACATACGTGTCAATCCAAAATGAGTGTTTGTGAAATGCATGCAGCTGCATGGCAGCAAAAGAAGAATATTTGCTTTGTGCTGCGGTATCATGTTGTTCTGTGTACGGTGAGATGGTGCAGGTGTACCTAATAAAGTGATTGTTGAGAGTATGAGAATAGAGGATAGTAGTTGATTGGTTCTAGATTCCATCATGTCACCATGAAGCTGCAGGACAGGATGTGGTGTCCAAGCCATGTGTTGTGTTGCATGGGCCGCCCCCCCCCTCCCGCAGGTGAAGACCAAGTGTGGCAGAAAGAGCCGGTGAACGCCTCTCACAGCTTTGTGCTGAGGGGCCTGAAGGAGGGTGTGTCCTATAGGGTGCGCTTGGCGGCCAAAGGTCTGGCCGAGCAAGAGCCCCACCGCTCCAAGGAGCTCGTGGTGACGGTACCAGGTGAGGGCGGCTCTCCCGGGCCCCGCTGGAGCTTTGCATGTTGCGTTAGGCTGCCTTCACACTCCAGCTTTGCCACTCATCAA
Organism: Doryrhamphus excisus; assembly: GCF_037039965.1. NCBI lineage: Eukaryota > Metazoa > Chordata > Actinopteri > Syngnathiformes > Syngnathidae > Doryrhamphus > Doryrhamphus excisus. The sequence continues at coordinate 704,116 of NC_136362.1, forward strand.
AAACATACTCTCTCTTTGTGACTTCACTACTCTTTCCGCCGCAGTCTAATCATCCAAAATATTCAAAATTTACGACTTTATTTGTTGTTTTGTTTGCTTCCCATCATATTAGTACTTTTTTAAAAATTATATATTTTTTGTTGAATTCTTTAATAATTATTTTATTTCTTTTTCTACTGTAAAGCATCTTTGAGTACTCTGAAAAGCGCTATACAAATAAAATGTATTATTATTTTTTTTTATATTTGTATTTATTTATTATATGTTATTGTATTTATATTTATTATTATATTTAATATATTTTATTATTAATATTTTAGCTTAATGCAACTACAAGGACATGTTTAGCTTAAGCTTTTCATGTTGTAGTTTTCCTGTTAAACGTGACCGCAGCATGGACTACATTGTGATGTTGGAAGGTGTGCCGGGTGGGCGTGGCTTTGATGCTAGTGGTTGCTCAGTGAGGCGTTCAAGATCGTGTCGATTCATATGTACATTGGATCACCATTCACCACCCTGCTAATCCGTGTGATTTTTTTTTTTTATTATTGGTAGGATTATCACGATAAAAATCTAAATTCAGACTCTTTGTGGAGGCGGGGCTAATAGTGGGTGCTAGCACCAAATTAGCTTCGTGCCAAAGCATATGCTAACATGAAAAGTGAGCGCATTTGTTGGTAAGTACTATAGAGGAAAATAGTCTTAAAATCTTAAGAAGTAATAACATTCCCCACTGTTTGGAAGTCCTTGAACGCACCATAGTATGACGCTAAGGTGAAGTTCATATATGATGCTAAGTCCTTCCAGGCAATTAGCGTGGATAATATAGACATGGCTAGCTTGTAGCATTAGCCCGACAACCATGCTAAAGGCTGGAACGGGACTCCCATTCATGTGTTCATCCATCCAATGGTGAGTAGTTGTACATTTCACACCGGAAAAGTGTTTATTATTTAGGGATGGAAGCCGGATCGTATCGTAGGGGGACAATACCCAAAATCAGAGGTCATCATCAAGCTAGCAGCCTTGCTAGCATTTTCAGTGAAAGACAGTACGACGGTACAAAATATAGAAATTAGAAGAATAAATAAAGAATAAATTGAATATTTTTGTTATATTTTTTTTATTTTTAGTTATATTTAATTTTTATATTTCAGGACAAAGCTTTGTATTTTTATTTTATTAATTATAAATATTTCAACATTTGTCTTCCCATTCTGCCTTTTTTATTTATTTTTCTTGTTTTTTTTTATTAATTTTTCCAACATTATTATGTGTCACATTTAGTAGTATCATAAATAGTATAATGTAGGGGCATCCAATCCTTTTCTATGGAGGGTCAAGTACTGAAAAAACAAAAGATGCAGGGGCCATATTTGACTTATTTTGTTCATTTTTTGGGGTTAAAAAAATACCATAATAAATTATAAATAATATAATATATATAAACATAATAATATATATTATTAATAAATAAATATAATAATTATTATTAATAATTATAATTAATTATAAGAAGTAATAACATTAATTATTATTAATAGTTATAATTAATTAGAAATAATTATAAGAAGTAATAACATTCCCCACTATTTTGTTCATTTTTTGGGGTTAAAAAAATACCCTAATAAATTATAAATAATATAATATATATAAATATAATAATATATTATTAATAAATAAATATAATAATTATTATTAATAATTATAATTAATTATAGATAATTATAAGAAGTAATAACATTAATTATTATTAATAATTATAATTAATTATTAATAATTATAAGAAGTAATAACATTCCCCACTATTTTGTTCATTTTTTGGGGTTAAAAAAATACCATAATAAATTATAAATAATATAATATATATAAATATAATAATATATATTATTAATAAATAAATATAATAATTATTATTAATAATTATAATGAATTATAAATAATTATAAGAAGTAATAACATTCCCCACTGTTAGGAAGTCCTTGAACGCACCATAGTATAACGCTAAGGTTCATATATGATGCTAAGTCCTACCAGGCAATTAGCGTGGATAATATAGACATGGCTAGCTTGTAATATATATTATTAATAAATAAATATAATAATTATTATTAATAATTATAATTATATTATTAAAAATAATAATTTTTAAAAAATAAAAAAAATTGTGAAAATGTAGCATTTATTGTATATTTTTGGTAAAAATATATTTCTACAAATATCGGTTATTAATGCCAAATAAATAAAAAATTGGGGGGTAAAAAATACTATAATAAATTATAAATAATATATAATAATATATGTAAATATAAATAAAAATAAAAAATATATAAATATATATAAATATCTAATATAATATAAAGTTGACACCAGAAATGTGTTTAATAGGCGTGTGAGGCATATTTAGGAATGGAAGCCGGATGGTATCGTAAGGTATCAAGGTAGCAAGAAGATTTGGAGGGTTGCGTTCAAAGTCCTGTCGACATTTTTATGTGCTTAACAACAATATTTTTTTACTTTTCCGTGGAGCGTGACCTTCGTGTCAGAAACAGTAAATGTGTGAGTGTCACATGTCACTTCTAATTCCCAAGTTAACCAATCATGGCGTAGTGACGAGTAACGACTAAAGCAACACTTCCATTCAGGAACCTACTAGAAGCAGAGTAGATGCTCCTCATTCACAATTCCACTCAAAGATTGGAGGTGAAAGCGTGATCCTCCTCCTCTCCTTCTCCTCCTCCTCCTCAGCCGTGGCCAGCAGACAGGTGGACATCGCCACGCAGGGTTGGTTCATCGGCCTGATGTGCGCCATCGCCCTCCTGATCCTCATCCTGCTCATCATCTGCTTCATCCAGAGGAACAAAGGAGGCAAATATCCTGGTAAGGATCCCATTCAACTTTATATTGGCAGGGAAAAATCATCTTATTATAGTAGCAGGGCCTTGAACTATTAAAAAAAAAAAATTAATCGCGATTAATCACCTTTGATCCATAGTTAACTCACATTAATCACATTTAATTGCAGATATAAAATTTGTATCTATAATAAGTAGGGGGAATCTCTTTGTGGTAAACAACTACAATGATAATTACATCAAATGTTATGTAAAATGATATCAATTTGGGAACTATGGGCCATTATTTAAAACAATACAATCAACAGCCATATTTTTATATTACTATTTTTCTTTATTATTAGCATATTAGCTCTTAAACACGCCCACAAATGTTCAGCAAATACAAAATGGGAGCGAGTGAGACCTCTCACCCTGACGCAAATTGGATTACGGTGTCAGTTCAAAATGAGATTTGTTTATTTATGATACTGGTTCTATGACTATAGGGGTGTTATTTCATGTCCAGAGTGCTCTAATGTTAAAAAGTGACTTTAGAAGGCAGCAAACAGGGTTTGTATGTCTTATTTTCTTCTATTATGTTGACTATATTGGGTAATAGGAGCGTAAAGGTGACTATAGGGGTGTTATTTCATGTCTGGAGTGCTCTACTGTTAAAAAGTGACTTTAGAGGGTAGCAAACAGGGTTTGTATGTCTTATTTTCTCTTATTATGTTTACTGTATTGGGTAATAGGAGTGTAAAGGTGACTATAGGGGTGTTATTCCATGTCTAGAGTGCTCTAATGTTAAAAAGTGAATTAGAAGGTAGTAAAACAGGGTTTGTATGTCTTATTTTCTCCTATTATGTCTACTATATTGGGTAATAGGAGTGTAAAGGTGACTATAGGGGTGTTATTTCAATGTCTAGAGTGTTCTAATGTTAAAAAAGTGAATTAGAAGGTGGTAAACGGGGTTTGTATGTCTTATTTTTTTTTTCTTATAATTTTTTATTTTATTTCTCATTGTATTTTGTCATTATTTTTAATAATGTTAAAAAGCATATTTAGAAGATGATAAACCGGCTTTCTATGTCTTATAGTATGTCTTACTTGCTAATATTATGTCTACTATATTGGGTAATAGGAGTGTAAAGGTGACTATAGGGGTGTTATTTCATGTCTAGAGTGCTCTATTGTTAAAAAGTGACTTTAGAAGGTAGCAAACGTGGTTTGTATGTCTTATTTTCTTCTATTATGTCGATTATATTGGGTAATAGTAGTGTAAAAGTGACTATAGGGGTGTTATTACATGTCTAGAGGGCTCTAATAATGTTGGAAGGTGTATGTAGAATACCAAAGTATTCCAGTATGGGTTGTATTGCGGTTGTGCTGTCTAACAATGTGTCATGTTTTCCATGCAGTCAAAGAGAAGGAGGACGCTCATACAGACCCGGAGTTCCAGCCCATGAAGGATGAAGACTGTACTTTTGGGGAATACAGGTGAGAGTAAACACACTCGAGGCTCAGTAGTGACCTTGACCGCCACCCCAGAACCCTTTTAAACCCATCAAGTCGTCCCCTGGACACTCTGCCCGTCTTTTGCCCGTCTTTTCACCAACACCAAGTGACATCAACAGGAAGTGGCTCCGCTATGGTAAAGCAAAGGATGTGTGGTCGTTCTGGGATTTGGGACATCCCGGATGGCACCGGCCCGAGTCTTTGATGGGACTTTTTTGGTGTCAGAAGCGGGATTCTTTAGGTTCTCAGGATAAAATTAGTTTCTTGACAAAAAGACACAAGTGCATTCGAAGAATTTGCGTGCAACACAAAAGTCACCCGAAGCCCCTCCTCTTCCTCTGATAAGCTACTCAAGACGGTCATGTGCACTCGGGGTGTAACGTTACGCCATGATCGTGATTTAGTACACAACTTAGCTTTTTTTTCAGTTTTTCTTACGTGCATTCTTAGCTGTATTATTTTACCTGTTTGTATATCTTTAGAACACACAGAAGAGAAAAAGAGGTGTGTTTTTGTCTTGTATAAGGATTGTCAACAATCCACAAAAGTGCACTTTTTCTTGAAAGAAACGCGAGTGTGAATTTTTTTAAAATTTTTTGTCGTATTATAGTCGTCCTGCCCCCAATCCAAGTCTTCCTACCCTAAGTCGACACGGAGGTGTATATGTGTACCGTAAATACGCTAATCGTTACACCCCGAGCGTCGACCCTCTCTTGCTATGCTTAGCATCCTTTGAAGCACTTTACATATTTTCTATGTGCTTTATTTGTGTCATGTACACACACAATAACTCCAAACTAACAAAAAAAACTACTTGAGTTTATATTTGATATTCTTTGTTTTCTATCGTGTGTACCCAAATGTACAGAATATGCACAGGAAATACTATATATATATATATATATATATATATATATATATATGCATGGTGTATAAAAACTGCATCATGTACATGCAAGAATACTACTGTACTGTATGTACACACGCATGTACCACAGTTCCAGTGCATGGTAGATTTGCGTTTCATAACATAACAGTCGTGCTTTCCATAAGCCAAGTCTATTTTTCCTTGGGAGAAAAATCCATGCAAAAATGTGTCGGATTGTTATATTCATGGTAATCATATGAAGGAATATTCGGGTCACAGCTGTTGTCGTGTACTACGAGAATACCGCTGTATTGTTGTGGTGCGAAAAATGTCATGAGGGAATGTGGACCAAAAAATGTCACACAAGTTGCAAAAATAAGGGAAAATAACAAAAAAATCAATATTACATGGCATTTTTGACATTCTTGTAATTAGGGGTGTCAAAACATGACAAGATTTCTTGTTCAGAGTCATTTGATGATGATAAATAAATAAATGAATGTATTGCCATGTACATGCGTGTCTGTTTTCCTCCAGACAGGCAGGAGGAGGTTTCACTCTGCCATTGCTCTTCAGCACCTTGGCACGTTTGTTGCATTGATCAGCAGCACAGTTTCACTTTTAGGTGCTAATTTGGATTCAGAAAAAGCTGATTTAATAATAATATTATTATTGTTGTTGTTAATAATATTAATAATTTAATTAATAAGTATTATTTTAATATTATTATTGCCAATTATATAATAATAATTTAATTAATAATAATTTTATTAATAATTTTAATAAGAATAGTATTATAATAGTATTATTAGGTTATAATAATATTAATATAATATGAATATGACAATATTGACAATAATTTAATTAATAATTATTTTAATAATAACATATTATTTATATTGTTGTTGTATTATTAAAATAATTATTAATTAAATAATAAATATTATTTTAATAATATTGTTGCCAATTATATTAATAATAATAATTTCATTAATAATAATTTTAATAAGAATAATTTTAATAAGAATAGTATTATTATAATAGTATTATTAGGCTATAATAATATTAATATAATATTAATATAATATTAATATGACAATATTGACAATAATGTAATTATTATTTTAATAATAATAACATATTATTTATATTGTTGTATTATTAAAATAATTATTAATTGAATTATTGTCAATATTGTCATTATAATAATTTTAATAAGAATAGTATTATTATAATAGTATTATTAGGTTATAATAATATTAATATAATATTAATTAATATAATATTAATATGACAATATTGACAATAATTTAATTAATAATTATTTTAATAATAATAACATATTTTTTATATTGTTGTTGTATTATTAAAATAATTAATTGAATTATTGTCAATATTGTCATATTAATATTATATTAATATTATTATAATCTAATAATACTATTATAATAATACTATTATTATTAAAATTATTATTAATTAAATTATTAGTAATATCATTGGCAATAATAATATTATTAAAATAATATTTATTGATTAAATTAATTTAATAATAGTAACATTATTTATATTGTTGTTGTATTATTAAAATAATTATTAATTAAATTATTGTCAATATTGTCATATTCATATTATATTAATATTATTATAACCTAATAATACTATTATAATAATACTATTCTTATTAAAATTATTATTAATTAAATTATTATTAATATAATTGGCAATAATATATAAATATATAAATAGTAACAATGATAATATCGTTGCTATATGTTATTTTGTTAATTGTTATTGTTAATAATAATATTAACAATAATTTCATTATTTTAATAATAATAACAATAATAATGATAATGCGGTATTATTATTATTAAAATAATAATTATTAAATTATTAATATAAATATTATTAACAACATAAATATTATTTTTGTTATGATTGTTATTATAGATAGTACATTGGGGGATTTCTGGAAGGGGTGAAATGACCTTCCAAATACGATGGTGATTGTACGTCTGGCAACACTGTTCGTCATATTCTGCTCTTCCTTTGGGATGAAGACGTGTTTTTGGTTATTTCCTAAATAGAAATGTCAAGTTTGTTTGGTGTGTGATCTGTCTGAGCCTTGGGAGAGGTAAGGGGGTGTTATGTGCTATTTATGTGTGTGTGTGTGTTTGGGTGTCGGGGGTCATCATCGGTCAGCAGCATGTGGTCATCGAGCCGTCATGGTGTCCATTAACGTACACACAATCCTTACAAATCCAAACGCTCCAAATCCTTTACTATTTACATTCCTTAGGATTAACTTAAACATGAGCAATGTCCACATACCGGAAATTACGTCCTCTCTCCGGTTATCACAGCCGTCCACTTTGCTGTATGCATTTAATAAAGTAAATAATTATCAAATAAATTCTACATTTTTGCTTTTTTCCAAATATTTAGACTTTTTCCTTAAATAATTTCCATACATTTTTCCCAAGTATTACCCCTTTATTCCCATAACACTTCCACTTTATTTCCATTATATAATAATTTGTATTTATCCAAACATGACAACTTTATTATTACATTTTTTTGGCATAATGTTTTGACTTTTAACGAATAACTTCCTATTTTTTTTTAATATTTCAACTGTATACTACAAAAAATATTTTTCTCATAATTTAAGTTGGGGTTTTTTTACAATTCTTTTCATGTTTTGTCTTTATTTTCATCATAAAAAACTGCAAACTTTAACAGCAACGAATTGCAAAATCAGCAGTCATTTCCAAGAATAAAGTCAAAATATTAAGACAACAAGAACATTTTATGAGCTTAATGTTGTCATTTTAGAGTGAAAATAATGTAATTTTATTAGTATTTTTTGGGTAGAATTAAAATATGATATTATGGGAATAAAGTCATAATGTTATGAAAAGAAAATTGATGGTTTTTATTTTTTTTATTTATTTTTATTGCTTTGCTTCTTGTTTTTAATATTTTAATATCTATTTTATTTCTTATTTGATCTTTTAGTTTTGGATTAAATTCCATTTGTACCTTTTATTTATTGTATTTTATTTTTACTTTTTATTTTACTAGTCTGTATTTTACTAGCACTTTGGAAACTATGTTTATAAAACGTGCTATATAAATAAAGCGGATTGGATTGGAAAAAGGAAGTTGAAATATTTGGAAAATTACAATAAATATATATTGTGTATGAAATATAGAGTATATGATGTTTAAGTATATTTTAAAAATAAGAAAGTGGCCAAGTTGCATTCTTTTATTTCATCACAACATGGCCCCCCATTGGGTTTGTGATGATGCTTTGGAAGTTGTTTTGCTGCTTTTCTGATTCCCATCATGGCCTTTACGTGTGTGTGTGTGTGTGTGTGTGTGTGTGTGTGTGTGTGTGTGTGTGTGTGTGTGAGATGCTACCAACACATCATGTCTATACTGGTTTCAAGGGGAATCCACCAGACTCATCCGCTTGATGTTTATTCCTCTTTTGCCTGACTGAAACCAACCATTCATACCAAAGATGTTTTTTTTAGTCATGGAGCTAACCCCATTCAAAGTCTAAAAGCAATGATTGACAGGTGCTCCATGTTTAAAAAAAAAGTCACGGCGGCGTCCATCTCACCTGCTAACTGCATGTTTCCTCCCTCAGCGACAATGAGGACCATAAACCTTTAAAAGGGAGCCGCACGCCATCGAGCGGGACGGTTAAGCGAGACGACAGTGACGACAGTTTAGTGGACTACGGGGAAGGAGGCGATGGCCAGTTCAACGAGGACGGCTCCTTTATTGGCCAGTATAGCGGAAAGAGTGCCAGCCGGGATGCCGTCGAGGGCCCGGAGAGCTCGGAGGCGCCGTCCCCGATTAACGCCATGAACTCTCTTCTGCCCGCTTTTTAGTGGAAGCCGTTGTAAAACTGAAAAACAATACATAGGTACATTCAGGTATGCTACACATGACGATATGAGCAATGGGTACTGAAGTAAAATACGAACAAATATGTCATCAAATGTAAAATAATCAATGGAATATCATACATAAGGATATAAAATTCAATAAACGTACAGTTTGTGCTTGTTCAAGAACAACACAAACAAGGATGGATGGAGATTAGATGCGACTGTCTCCACCAGACACAGTATAAACAAAAATGGCCGATTCAAATTAACTTTATGACTAAACAGCCGAAAACAATTAACACAACCGCTAGAGGGCGCCAAATACACGAAATAAATCACATACTAATTTGAGGGATAGAACAAACTATTGAACTCTTTTGTGTGATGCGCACTCGATTGACGTCACAATCCTCACAAACGAAATTCATTTCATTAATACATAATAATAATTAGCCATAACCTCTTATTACTATGTTCAAATAGTAAACAAACATTACCGCGTCACTACAATGCAGTACCGAGTACAGGAAATATGCCACACGGCTTTTAATCAACAGTAGTGTGCTAACGTCACATTGTAAGCTAATATTAGCATATTTGCCTCTTGTTAGCAAGAATATGAGCCAAAAAAAATGCTAAATTAGCTCCTAATACCGCAGAAAAAACACCAATTCCACGTGGCCTTGAAGTGTTTATTCATCGCCGTTGACGCCTGCCGAAGTACGTAGCCAAATTTCGACTAGCTAACGTCGTGCTAACATCGTTATTTCCCGAAATTACTTGGAATCACTAACTCAGTAAATCAATTTAATCAACAAAAATCTACCTAAAATCGGCTTGTATTAAAATACTCAGTTAATCATCTATTAAAACGTTTTTTTAGCCTCCACTGGCTAGCTGGGTTAGCTAGTTGGCTAGCTGCATGCTAAGTTAATTGGCAACAAATTGTCCATAAGTATAAATGTGGGTGTTAATGTTTGTTTGACAGCCGGGATAGGCTCTAGCATACCCCCGCGACCCTCGTGAGGTTAAGTGGCATAGAAAACCGGCTAGCACGATAGCTAGCAGTATCACTCAAACACAGTTTTAGCGCTAAGTGCTAGTGTACAAGGCAAGAGTTAGCGGGTTTGCTAGTCAGCTAGTGATTTGTCAGCTAGCCCAGCTAGCTAACCCTACTTTTACCAAACGTTAATTCAGTGTAAAAGTTAATTGGGCAGCTAGCTACTGTAGCTAGCATCAGCATCAAAAGGACAAGGTTTTCCTAGTTAGCGTGCTAAGTCATTTGTCCGTTAGCTATGTCGACCCACATTTGGAAAGCTAGTTTGGGTTTCAACAGAACCGAGGAGGAAGCTGTTGCATTTTAGCTAGCAGAACATAGCCTTGCTCGCTAACCAACAAAAATCAAAATTGTTTTTTTTTATTGAACTTTTCTTCGGCTTTGATTCCAGTTGTCTTATGTTGTGATTGGAACAACAAAGCGAGACGTTAGCACACTACTGTACATAGCAATAGCACGCTAGAGATGCTAACCATACATGTTCAGGTGTCATCGCTCTGGATGAAGATGCATGGCATGTCATGTGACCTCCCCGCCTTTCCACCCCCGCCTGCATGCAACCTTTGCTTATAGCGCTTGATATGAATGACTGGGTTAGCCGTCACGTGCTAGTGCCTTGAATTCACACACTACACTCCATCTTCACATTAAACAAGCTTGGGCAGAAGAGTGTGGAATGTGGACACGATTAAATAAAACCCAAAAAAAGTAAAATTACTCACCCCAACAGACTTTTAAAGGACAAGGAAAAGGTTATTAGGCCACTCCCAATTTCACAGATTTTCAAAAATACAATAACAAAGAAATAATGTTATTTCCTTGTTATTGTTTAGTCAAAATATATTCATATTTGTGCCACTTTTTATGCAATATTAAGTCAAAATAAGGCGTTCAAAGAGATGTAGTATCCTACACTCGTCACAAGGTGTCAGTACTGTTACACTGGCGAGCCAATCGCCACTACAGGAAGTAATGTACAGAAACAGGAAGTAAAAAAAAACACAACAACAACAAGGAACTCTCAATGCTAGCATGTGAGAGTCGATATTATAGCTTATTCTCTTTTATTATGTCTACTATATTGCGTAATAGAGGTATAAAGGTGACTATAGGGGTGTTATTTCATGTCTAGAGGGCTCTAATTATGTTCAAAAGTCTATTTCAAAGGTGGTAAACATTTTTTTTTTTTACCAAAAATAATCAATTTATAAACAAGGACTCTACTTTTAAGAAGTTCGCTTATCACGGTCGGGTAACGAAGCGTCTTAAACGAGGGAGTACTGTCTTGCTTTTCAAAAATATAAAAAAAACATCTTTACAGGTTTGATGATGCTGGTGTGCGTGTTTTTTTTTTTTGTGATGTGTGTGTCTTAGCGGGAGTACACGCTAAACTAGCAAACCTGTTTTCAGGAAAGGCGGATTATAGATTTTGGTGCAAATCTGGGTTAAGGTGCAGGCTGTGCTTTTATAAATGGCTTATAAGGGGTTAATCATGTTACATAGCGTTACATGGCGTTACGTAGCGCCGCGCAATGCTACATGCTGTGCTTTTCACCTGTAGTATTATTATTATTATTATTATTATTATTATTACCAACTTTTGGTGAATGAGACGGCCTAATTCATAATTCATAAGGCTTGCATTCAATGTTTTAAGGCCTTGGGGGAGGTCTTGCTCTGCTTATGTAATCCTGTGTAGCACATCCAGGATGAACGACTGGTACTAACGATGCTTGACAGCCGTTAACGGGATCAAGGTTTGTTTTTTTTCTTAACTTGCATCAAGTTTGACTTCTTTTTTTTTTATTTCCATAATCCTTGAATATTTGTCTTTGAAAATTGTAAATAAAGTTAGATTGATTGTACAGACAGCCTTTTTGTTCTTGTGCATGCTTCAACTTGTTCATAGAACTGTATTAAATACCGACATGTAGAGAATATATATATATATATAATTATAAATACAAATGTGAGCATTTCTTGCTGTGTATGATGTACATAAGTTGTACTGTGATACAAATTATATACGCTTGATTTCCTTCTTTTTTATGATGACCTTATTTGGTGGCATATTTGATGTATTATTTCCAGATTTCATATTGTTTTGTATTTAAGATGCAGATTTGTACTAACACAACAAAACGTTCTCGGTCGCTATTCAATGTATTCTTTATTGTAGTGCAAGTATGGAATACACAGAACCAATAAATAATAATTTGCTTTCATCTCTGAGTAATGATGCTTTTTTTTGCATGCTTTTAGAAAAGCCTGGATCATTTATACTTATATATTTTATATTATATATATTATATATGTGTATAATATATAAATATATATATATTATATTATACTTTTTTTTTACAACAAAAAATCTCTGACACACCTGGACTGGTGGCCAGCCAATCACAGGGCACATATAGACAAACAACCATTCACACTCACATTCATACCTATGGACAATTTGGAGTGGCTAATTAACCTAGCATGTTTTTGGAATGTGGGAGGAAACCGGAGTACCTGGAGAAAACCCACGCATGCACAGGGGAGAACATGCAAACTCCACACAGAGATGGCCGAGGGTGGAATTGAACCCTGGTCTCCTAGCTGTGACGTCTACGCGCTAGCCACTTGACCATCCCCTAACATATAGTTGTTTTTTAAAGGTTGTCGTGACTGCCACCTAGTGGCGCTAATGATGGATGCTTTGATGCAGTTCTTACTATGATGCCTTCAGGGACCACTCAACAGAGTAAGAAATCTCAACACTTGAGGAAAAATACATGATCTGTCATTATTTGGCCTCTGGTGTGACTCCTCCCTGCTTCTGGGATGAGACTCAGCAGCTCCAAATCTAAGGCCATGGTTCTCAGTCGGAAAAGAGTTGGGAATGAGATCCTGCCCCAGGCGGCGGAGTTGAAGTATCTCGGGGTCACGAATGAGGGGCGGCGGGAGCGTGATGTCAACAGACAGGCGGTCACTGTACCGGACCGTTGTCGTGAAAGAGCTGAGCAAAGCTCTAAATTTTACTGGTCGATCTATGTGGTGGCCCGGGATGCCCCCGTGGGGTGGCTGGCCTGGGAACGCCTTGGGGTGCTCTCAGTGGGGCTGGAAAAAAAGAATGAATATTTCTCCTGCGTCCCCTTTGTTGCATCCAGGTTGATTCATATTCCACCAGCCCCCCCCTGTGTCCCGTGTGTATTATGTGGATGACAGGGTGAATCGGGGGTCACCCTTTGCATGAGCCCCCCCACCAGAGATCATTGGGGCTTATCTTAGCTTAGCTTATCTCACCTTCCTCCTCTCTGCATCTCATGCCGTCTGGTTGATGTTTTTCACCAGCAAGACCTGAGTGAGACCCGGTATCTCTTGGAAGTGGGGGTGGGGTCCGGGTGGGGGCGGGGGGGCATCAAATAAAACAAACGTCCAATCAGAAATCAAATCAATACAATCCTGAGACGTCGGCCCTCCATCTGATCCCTTGTCACATGCTCTGCACCCCTCCTGGTTTCACAGGGGGGGGGGACGGACGGACGAGGGGGGAGGGGTGGTCCACCCCCCCCCCCCATTGATTGCTGCATTATTTATGTGCCGTCACAAACAAGTCAGAGTATTATTTGCAGTGCCGAAGCTTTAAATGTAAATCCCCTCCCCAGGGGGGGGTGGGGTGTGTGTGTGTATGTGGGGGGGGGGGGGGTTATTTGAGTTGTCCCACGGTCACGGCCTTGGAATCCCAAACATGACTCGTTGCTTTACACTCTGACTCTGCCCACCCAGGAAGTCCTTTTTATTTCTCATTTGTATTGTTTGATTCATGTTTTTGTTATTTCTTCCAAGCAGGAAATGGGGAAGAGTTAAAATGCAACACACACAAAGTGTGGGGGAGCCTGCACAATGTGGTAAACACACAGCTAGTATTGATGATATCATTTACTAAAAGCACTAAAAAAACAAACAGCAAAAATTAAAAATAAGCATAGAATAAAGCCCTACAGGGAAAAAAGCTGGAATCTCATGAGAAATAACGAGAATAACATTATAATAAAAAAGTCTAAATCATAAAGTTGAAATATTAAAAAAACATATCTGAAAAACATGCTAATATTATAAGAAACACATAAAAAATAAATTATAAAGGTGTAATATTATGATAACAACTCAAACTAAATAAAGCTCGAATTTTCATGGAAAACTAGCTTCTAATATTACAATAATAAAGAAAAAATATTAAACATAAACATCACTTCCGGCCTTACGGGAATATTCACGTCAACACTCCCCTCTAGTGGTCACAATGAGACACAACAAACACAAGCGATACAACAAGACATACTTCAATGATTCAAAAATACTTTTTTTGCTGTAATTTTAGATATTGTTTTAAAACATAGTCAAAGTTTTGCAATGATTGACGTTGATAAATGAACTAAAAATAATAACACCACATAATAATTGTGTGGAAGTGCCGAGACATAACAACACACCGAATAGCAACAACAACACGACCCCATTCCTTCACGCTCACCTTATCCGGGTGGCAACTACTTCCCCTATTAATAGTTCCGGGGTGAATTATGTACTAACAACCTAGCATTACACGTACTCATTTTTTTATTCACTTTTCTGCTTCTCCGGCTTAGTAGAGTGATTGGCAACTTAATAATAAATACAGAAGATAACCTGTAAATTAAATCGTCATCCGAAACCGAAATAGGATACTATTTTCGATACTATAGATGCTCGGATCAATCCGTGAACACGGAAAGCAGGTAAGCTAGTAACACAATGGCGGCCAAAATCAGCTCAAAAGCTGCAGGAATATGAGCTTAAATGCAAATATATGGCGTATAAAAACACAAACATATCTACGGGATGTACGTGATCTTGGACAAACTTCTCCAATTTACAGTTTTCCACACAGAGCTTTCCTCTCCTTGCGACACGCCCGGCTATGCCTCCCTCTAGCGGCGCCGCCCGTCACTGCGCCTCCCCTGCCATCCAAAGCAAGAGCAGAGAGCGGCTCTCCGCCAGTTTCTTCCGCAGCTCTTACTGGGCGGCCGGTCTGCGTTGATCAGATGTGAGCGTCGTGTGGGGATCGAGCCCAAGGTAGGAATGTTTTGATGATAGGATTGTTATGATGATTGTTATGATGACCCATCTTAGAAGGGGGGGTGTCTGTGGTGTCATTCAATGGTGTTTACATGGAAGCTTCCGCATTGCAGAATGCTACAATCCGTCAAACGGTGTATGGATTCTGTAGGAAAACATCCAGTATTTCTTTTCTTATACGGGGTTGGATTGGTGCTGATGTGGCATGATGCACATCCGTGCACGGTGCGTGACGTGCATGGCGACGTGTGTTGTTACTATGCGCTCCTGCTTTGGAAAGTAGCCTTGCTGAGATGGTGGTGGAGTCACACATGACATCTTGGACCGTGAATATTATCTTGATGTCAATTCTGTATATCATGTTTGCAGAGGTATCATCATGTCAGGGGGTGGCCCTTTGCAGGGGTGTTGAGGGAGGGGGTGCAGGTGAAAGTGCGGCACCTCCCTAGTGGAGGTTTAAAAACATCATAAATTAATTCTTATAATGCACATTTTTCATGTAGAAATAGTTTATTCATTCATTTTCTACCGCTTATCTGGGGGCTTCAGACCCCCTAAAATGTTCTAAACCCCCATCTGAATAATTTGATATATTTTTTTGATTTTTTTACAAATGTTTATTGACAAATAAAATCTTGACAAATTTCATATAATGGGACAAAAGCAGGCTAATAAGCAAGCTAGTACGAGCCTACTACTACTAGTAGTTGCAATAGTAATAATCATTTTAGGGGGCTTCAGCCCCCCTAAAATGTTCTTAAGCCCCCCCTGAATAATTTGATATTTTTTATTGATTTTTTACAAATTTATTATTGACAAATAAAATATTGACAAAATTCATATATTAGGGCAATATACTAGTAGCAGTAGTAATAATAATTTTAGGGGGCTTCAGCCCCCCTAATATGTTCTTAAGCCCCCCTGAATAATTTGATATTTTTTATTGATAAAAAAATTATTGATTTTTTTTCCAAAAAAATAATCTGACAAATTTCATATAATAGGACAAAAACAGGCTAATAAGCAAGCTAGTTCGAGCCTACTAGTACTAGTAGTTGCAATAGTAATAATCATTTTAGGGGGCTTCAGCCCCCCTAAAATGTTCTTAAGCCCCCCCTGAATAATTTGATATTTTTTATTGATTTTTAAAATAAAATTTATTGACAAATAAAAACCATGAAAAAAAACATAACATAAAAAACAGAGCCTATCCCAGCTGTCTTGGGGCGAGAGGCGGGGTACACCCTGTACTGCTGGCCAGCCAATCACAGGGCACATATAGACAAACAACCATTCACACTCACATTCATACCTATGGACAATTTGGAGTCGCTAATTAACCTAGCATGTTTTTTCTCCACGCATACACGGGGAGAACATGGAAACTCCACACAGAGATAGCCGAGGGTGGAATTGAACCCTGGTCTCGAAGCTGTGAGGTCAACACGCTAACCACTTTACCACCGTGCAGTCCTGCATTTATAGCATACCGTCATTTTTCCTCTTTTGGAAAAGAAAAGAAGCTTACAGTACGACTGGGATACTATGAACATCCAGCAGCAGCACAACAATTTGGCATGATTACTATTTGGACGTCCACAAGCGTTTGTTTACTCTGCGCTAGCTGAGGAATGGATTATTATTTGATTACATGACATAAAAATAAGCATTTATATACTGCCAAAAGGGTTATGAATGTCGTTGCTGCCACTGCCGCTAATGCAAGTGGGCCCCGAGGACAGCCTGAACCTACAAAAGTAGCTTAAAGTAGTCTTTGAATGTTGTAATAAGTTTGCCGGCGTGCATGCAAGGCTGCTGCAGGGTGTTGATGCTTTATGAGGTTCCTCTATGGTTGTCACAACAAATGACTCAACAGAACGCCACATTAGGACAATCCCAGAGTGCTTTTAGGTGATTCTATGACTCTCCACATGTTCTTCTCATCCCCGGAGCCAAAGCTTGAGATGAAGAGACAAATAAAGATGCTAACTGTTGTTAGCTGGGGAATAGCTGAGTCATCCGTTGTAGCATTTCCATCTCAGGCTGCATGATGGCCAACATGGCGGATACAGGAATATGAAATAACCTCGTCTAAATATTATGTAACGTGCAGGAAATCAACAGTAGAGATATAATCGTTCCTCGTTTAGGTGCTTCATTGGTTCCAGACCCGACTGTGATATGCACATTTACACCAAGCAGTACTCAATATTAATAAATTGAATATTTTGGTAGTGTGTTTACCACACTAATGTTTACCAAATAAATAAATATATATATAATACCAAATAAATCAAAATAAATATAATATAAATATATTGTATATATAATATGTGTATAAATATACTTATCATACATAAATATATTTATATAATATATAAATATAATATAAATACATATAGAAATATATTATATATATTAAATATATTATATATATAAATATACTGATAATATCTAAATATATTTATATAACATATAATATAAGAAATATAATATAAATATATAAATATATTATATATAAAATATATTATATATAAATATACTTATATAATATATAAATATAATACAATATAAATACATATAAATAAGGACATAAATATATTGTATATATTAAATATATAATATATAAATATACTTATAATATATACTTCTAATATATCTAATATCTAAATATATTTATATTACACATACATATAAATAAATACAATATAAATATATAAATATATATCATATATAATATTTTATATATAAGTATACTTATAATATCTAAATATATTTATATAATATCTAAATATAATATAAATACATGTCAATAAATATCTAAATATATTATATATAAATATATAAAAATACTTATATATCTAAATATATTGATATAGTATATGAATATAATATAAATACATATTAAATATATTATATATAAATATATAAATATACTTATAATATCTAAATACATATAAATAATGACATAAATATATTGTATATATTAAATATATAATATATAAATATACTAATATCTAAATATATTTATATAATATCTAAATATAATATAAATACATATCAATAAATATCTAAATATATTATATATAAATATATAAAAATACTTATATATCTAAATATATTTATATAATATATGAATATAATATAAATACATGTTAAATATATTATATATAAATATACTTATAATATCTAAATATATTTATATAATATATAAATATAATACAAAAACAAAATTTTTAACATTATTAGAGCCCTCTAGACATGAAATAACACCCCTATAGCCACCTTGACACTTCTATTACCCAATATAGTATACACAATAAGCTACTGTATAATGACTCACAGGTTAGCACTTCCTGTACTACATCTCAAAGGTAATGTTGGTCAATTGCATGTGATTAATAAATAAAGTGTAGCCGAGCAGCTTGACTCGTGCGCTCCGTCAGACAACCTGACTGCTGTCCTCGTGCTGGACAAATGTCTCCACTTTATCCCCATCCTTGTTATAGACGGAGCCTGCAGTTTGCAATCAATAGCGAGATGCACTCATGGTACAGTTGGGAGGCGGAGACGTCACATGACGTCTTTGGCTGCAAACACAACAGACAGAGCCGCCCTGTGTTCAAGCCCGAGGAGGAGAAAGTCCCCGTTTGCACTTTGTCATTCAAACGCTGCTGCTTACACAATGCTGGGAAGATTGCCCACGGTTAGAGCACAGTTGTGTTGTTCAAACCAGCCTGCAAAGCACACAAGAAACAAGAAATCTTGAAATCATACTCTGCTTGCTTATGTCACGGACTGAAATTCCCCTCAGTGAACCACAGCTCACACGGTGCTGGCAGCACTCATGCAGTCCCAGACCATGACATTACCACCGACAGGATCCGTGTGTTTTCAAGTTGTACTTTGCTTGCTTATGTCATGGACTGAAATTCCCCTCAGTGAACCACAGCTCACCCGGTGCTGGCAGCACTCATGCAGTCCCAGACCATGACATTACCACCGGCAGGATCCGTGTGTTGTCAAGTCATACTCTGCTTGCTTATGTCACGGACTGAAATTCCCCTCAGTGAACCACAGCTCACCCGGTGCTGGCAGCACTCATGCAGTCCCAAACCATGACAATACCACCGGCAGGACATAATTATTGTTTTGGTTTCGTGTATTGTCTAGTTATACTCTGCTTGCTTATGTCACGGACTGAAATGCCCCTAAGTGAACCACAGCTCACCTGGTGCTGGCAGCACTCATGCAGTCGCAGACCATGACATTACCACCGGCAGGATCCATGTGTTGTCAAGTCATACTCTGCTTGCTTATGTCACGGACTGAAATTCCCCTCAGTGAACCACAGCTCACCTGGTGCTGGCAGCACTCATGCAGTCGCAGACCATGACATTACCACCGGCAGGATCCGTGTGTTGTCAAGTCATACTCTGCTTGCTTATGTCACGGACTGAAATTCCCCACAGTGAACCACAGCTCACTCTGTGCTGGCAGCACTCATGCAGTCCCAGTCCATGACATTACCATGACAACTGTTTTTATTTTGTGTATGTCATAGAGCAAAGCACTTGCATACAGGGGGCAGGGTTGCTAGCCGTTTCGCACAACAATTAGTGCTAAAGCGCTAACGCTAAAATGCTAAAGCTACTTACATCTTGAACTCTTTTCTTGAGATGCATCACCGTAGGGGCGAAAAAACAAAACACTGCCGAAAGTACAGGCAGGAAATGATCTTTAATATATACAAAAACGACTCCTAGCACAGGTAAAGCAGGGGACCAGAAAGTAATACGTAGGAAGAAACACAATGCAAGGGAAGCAGGCGAGAATCCGGGAAAACAATCTGGCACTAAGCTGCTGTGGACGACCAGCCTAAGAAGGCTAATTGGCATAACGATGATCCTACAGCGTGTGCATATGTTGTATTGTAACATGTTCAAATGTTATTGAACTGCCCATTCACTGATTCTGTGTTTCTGTTGGTGCCACTTAGTTTTTAAGTGCTTTTAATACCCGCTTTTGTAGGATTAATCATGCAGCCGCTGGAGTAAATCAGCTCTACTGATTTGCAAGCTTTGGTTTTTATGGCGTGATTAAATTATGTTCTTTTGTTGGGGTTGTGGTCTAAGATATTTATAGTTTGGGACATGATATCTCAGATATTGTCATTTCATCTATTTATAGAAAAGGTTGTGTGTTTGGCAAGACTCAAACTCTCTTCATAACAAAATGTATAGTTGTAATAATAATCATAACCTTGTCGTTGCTGAAGGGATGCTTTCAACAAAATAAAGAAAATATGTTTATGAATATGAAACATAAACATGGATAAAAAATAGAGCTGGCAATTGATTAAAATATTTGCTCACGATTAATCGCATTTTTCCATAGTTAATCATCAAAATGAGGAAAGATGCTTATGAATATGAAACATAAACTTGTATAAAAAATAGAGCTTGCAATCGATTAAACTATTTGATCGCGATTAATCGCATTTCCCTATAGTTAATCAACAAAATGAAGACAAGATACTTATGAATATGAAACATCAACATGTATAAAAAATAGAGCTTGCAATCGATTAAAATATTTGATCATGATTAATCACATTTTTCCATAGTTAATCAACAAAATGAGGAAAAGATGCTTATGAATATGAAACATCGACATGTATAAAAAATAGAGCTTGCAATCGATTAAAATATTTGATCATGATTAACATTTTTCCATAGTTAATCAACAAAATGAGGAAAAGATGCTTATGAATATGAAACATCAACATGTATAAAAAATAGAGCTTGCAATCAATTAAAATATTTGATCACGATTAATCACATTTTCCCATAGTTAATCAACAAAAATGAAGAAAAGATGCTTATGAATACGAAGCATAAACATGTATAAAAATAGAGATTGCAACCGATTCAGATATTTGATCGCGATTAATCACATTTCCCCATAGTTAATCAACAAAATGAAGACAAGATACTTATGAATATGAAACATAAACATGTCTAAAAAATAGAGCTGTCAATCGATTAAAATATTTAATTGTGATTAATCAAATTTTTTCCATAGTTAATCAACAAAATGAAGAAAAGATGCTTCTGAATATGAAACAAACATGTATAAAAATAGAGCTCGCCATTGATTAAAATATTTGCTCACGATTAATCACATATTTTCCATAGTTAATCAACAAAATGAAGAAAAGATGCGTATGAATATGAAACATAAACATGTATAAAAAAGAGCTGTCAATCGATTAAACTATTTGATCGAGATTAATTGCAGTTGCCCACAGTTAACTCACAATTAATCACATTTAATCGCAGATGGAAATAAGTTTTTATCTACAAAAAGTAGGGGAAACCCCGCCTTCTGACACGGAGCGTTTTGAGCCCAAACATTCTAACTACATTTATAGGTCAGAAAAGTGGAATAAGTCTTTTTTATGCCAGATATGAGTTTCGTGGTTACCATGCAGTGGAAAAGGGGCATTAGTGAAGACATCCAGGGTATTTTTGTGCATGTCATGCATGGTTAAGTCCTCCTTGACATCACTAACATATGGTGATGACATCATCCGTCACTATTGATATTCTCGCTAATAGCTTGCATTGTTTTGGAGCGCTAATCCCCGTTCAATCTGCGTTCATGGCAGGAGTGTGCAAGCTTTCAGATCCACGCTGCTGTCCTTGTGCGATAAAGAACGAGACGGGTGCCCAATTAGATGGAGGAGAAGCCTCAGTGGGCCGAGAGCCACCCCCCCCACCCCCCCAGGCTGTGGAACAACGGCCTGTTGCTATGCCAGCATGTGTGCAAGACAAGCGTCTGCTTGATGAGCATTCAAGACCGCTATGCATGATAATGCTGTCGTTTCACGTGTGTCGTTATGGTGACGGCGACAGAGTTCTCGGGGAGAACGGCGCCCAAAGGCTACGGCCTCCTCCTGGCACCCTGAGTGAATACCGAGGACGCCGACCTCCCGGGAAAACTGTTTGTGGATCAATAGTTTAGCTTCCTGGTGGAGCAACAGAGTGAGTGAAGTGCATTTAAAGCTTAAGGAATCCTATTAGGCTTGGCAGAGATGGGAAGGATAGCGCTAGGGGCCGTCAGCATTTTACATTCTGCCTGTTGCTTTGCCTGCGCTGCCTAAGGAAGGACCGCCCCTTTAAAAAAATACACACACACACACGGACTGAAATGCCCCTCAGTGAACCACAGCTCAACCGGTGCTGGCAGCACTCATGCAGTCCCAGACCATGACATTACCACCTTCAGGATCCGTGTGTTGTCAAGTCATACTCTGCTTGCTTATATCACGGACTGAAATTCCCCTCAGTGAACCACAGCTCACCCGGTGCTGGCAGCACTCATGCAGTCCCAGACCATGACATTACCACCGTCAGGATTCGTGTGTTGTCAAGTCATACTCTGCTTGCTTATATCACAGACTGAAATTCCCCTCAGTGAACCACAGCTCACCCGGTGCTGGCAGCACTCATGCAGTCCCAGAACATGACATTACCACCGACATGATCGGTGTGTTGTCAAGTCATACTTTGCTTATGTCACAGACTGAAATTCCCCTCAGTGAACCACAGCTCACCCGGTGCTGGCAGCACTCATGCAGTCCCAGACCATGACATTACCACCGGCAGGATCCGTGTGTTGTCAAGTCATACTCTGCTTGCTTATATCACGGACTGAAATGCTCCTCAGTGAACCACAGCTCACCCTGTGCTGGCAGCACTCATGCAGTCCCAGACCATGACATTACCACCGGCAGGATCCATGTGTTGTCAAGTCATACTCTGCTTGCTTATGTCACAGACTGAAATTCCCCTCAGTGAACCACAGCTCACCCTGTGCTGGCAGCACTCATGCAGTCCCAGACCATTACCACCGACATGATCCGTGTGTTGTCAAGTCATACTTTGCTTATGTCACAGACTGAAATTCCCCTCAGTGAACCACAGCTGACCCTGTGCTGGCAGCACTCATACAGTCCCAGACCATGACATTACCACCGACATGATCCGTGTGTTGTCAAGTCAATGAACCACAGCTCACCCTGTGCTGGCAGCACTCATGCAGTCCCAGACCATGACACCGACATTATCCGTGTGTTGTCAAGTCATACTTTGCTTGTGTCACAGACTGAAATTCCCCTCAGTGAACCACAGCTGACCCTGTGCTGGCAGCACTCATGCAGTCCCAGACCGTGTGTTGTCAAGTCATACCCTGCTTGCTTATGTCACAGACTGAAATTCCCCTCAATGAACCACAGCTCACTTTCAGAGACTATAGATGTAAAAGGATCAGGAAGTAATCACAGGAAGTGATTGTACCATTTGCGGTGTCGTCGTTTAGCGACAAACGCCGGGATGGACGGACCGTGGACGAATTATTCATCAGTCGCCGTTCCTTTTGCTCTCCTGGCTCTCGGTGTGGAGCTTTTGTTGCTAATTCATGCTGCGGACATCACCGGGCACACTTTTACTTAGCAACAGCACATTGGCAACCCCCCCGACCCCCCCGGTCAGACCTCCTATTGTGTTCTTGCTTATTGATCGTGTTTTGGGGGAAGCTAGCAGGCTAACGCTAATAAGAAAAGAAGAACAAACCCTACATACACTTTGCATCCAAGCCAATACCTCCTGTCGATTAGACCATCTCTGACTGGACTACATCCTTAAAAACAGCCGAGCACTTCTGTCACATACAGGATCTTTGACTGGAATTTTTAAAGTAGGTGAATGTTCCTGTCGCATTGAGGATCTTTGAATCGTGTTTTTGCCAAACAAATCAAGACAGATCAATCCTCCTAAATAGAGGATCTTTGACTCGTGTTTCCGGAACTGAGTGCTGTGGTAATGAAGATCTTGACTTGGGTTTTTGCTCTTTTGTCATGTAGTCAATAGTCAATAGTAGCAGAGGAATCTTCTTGTATAGAGGATCTTTGACTGGAAGTTTTACCCTTGCCGCTTTAAAACAGCAAAGTGGTCCTGTTACTGTATGTTGAAGATCTTTGATTGGCATTTCTGAAGTAGCGCTCTGTTTACATGGAGGTTCTTTGACTTGTGTTTTTGCTGTAAATAGTTAAAAACAGTGTAGCGATCCTGTCAAATAGAGGATCTTTGATGATGAGCTGCTTGCTAACGATAGCTCGCTTTGGTATTTCAGTTAATAAGTTAGTGATATCCAGCAGATGAGTATTACATTAAAGTGTCTAGCTTGTGTGTGTGTCGGGGGGGGTGGATTGTAGGGGGATGGGGGGGTCGTGTTGTCCTTGGAAATGTGTCAGTGTTACAGTGTAGTGACTGCAGATGGATTATTCATGAGGAACATACACTGGCACCGAGTGCTGGATTCAAGACAGAATGAAGGGCAAACTATGACCATATGTCATATCTCATATCTTTTTATGCTAGAAATGAATGAAAATAAAGGTAATATGTTTGATAATTCTACGTATTGATTTCATACAATGAGTGTGGAAGCTCAGGCGTGAATTTGCATATGGCTGCTGCACGCATCGGAGCCTTTTAAACGGCTTAAAGTTGTGCCACAGAAATGTCTGCTAGACAAATCTGCGTCGGTTAAAAGCTTCCTGTCAGTTACGGCTCCTCCCTTATTTAATGACTTATTCATGAGCAAGATCATAGCATGTTTACTTGTAAACAATCATTCACTTTAACAGGAAGGGTATTGGACCAAATGCTCCGTATGGCGTCACAAGGGGCTGCTCGGAGCGTGTGCCCGAATATAGTGCACCCAGCTGGGCCACACTAGGTGGCTCCTCCCCCTCTATACTAGAATATCGATATACGATATATGTATATCTCGATATTTTCCATTAACTGAATTTAGACAAAAGTCGAAGCCATATATGTGTGCAAAGTTTTATTAAAATGTAAACAATATTATACTAGAAAAATCTTAACCATAATATAATATAATATCATACAATACAATATTATATTAAATTTAAAATTATTTTTTAAATATATATAATATAATATATAATAATATAATTATAATATAATATAATCTTCAATCCAATCATGCTGGATTAGCACCGTTAGCGCCGTTAGCACGTTAGCGAGCTCCCGAGTGTAAACAATGGCGCTAGCGGCAAGCTACAAACGTAATAAGATGGACATCCATAGTTGCACACTTACTTATGGGTATTTAGAAAAATATCGATAAATCACCCAGCCACATACAGTCACTTTTGTTGCAAATGTTGATCTGAAATTAGAGGCAAGGTCAACATCTAAGCTAGCAGGAGGGTTTGGAAGTGTGGTCTCGGAAGGTAACCCACGTCATTGATTTAAAATCCCACAAATATATCATTCGTTATTATATGAAAACCTTATTTTTATTATTATATTATATATTATTTTTAAAATTATATGAAAATATTCTTATTGTTTATTTTACTAATTTTAGTGTAATTTTTTTTTACTAATTTTACTAACTTTTTTTGCTTAATATTTAGACTTATTCTATAAAAATTACTGCTGATTTTTTTTATTGTTGCATTTTTGCTAATTTTGTGTTAAATTTAGATTTATGTATTATTCACACCTGGCCTACAAATCAGTGGTTTGAACCATTTAATAGGGTAATGATGCTCATTTTGGGTGTATTTTCAGTTTCTAATAATAATAATATTTTACACGATGCCTATTTTTTCATATTTCTTCATATTTGCTTTCTCCTCCTTCCTATACATTGTATGCTCAGCAGGCGTGAACATTGGCCTATTTAATGACACCCTGCAAGATGCACTAAGGGAATGAAAGCAACATCCGTGCTGACCCCCCCCCCCCCCCCCCCCCCCCCAACCAAACCGAGGCCCCAACTTCTTTTTCTTTTTTTTTAAAGAGAGCAACAACGTTTTGGTCTTTTGTTGCCAACATTGTTGCTGTGCACCGATGCTGCAGGCCACAAGCCACTGAGTTCAGTCCCGTCCTAAAAAGAGCAGCAGTGTTCAGTGCCTTGAATGCCACAGCTGACCTACATGCAGGATGAAGACCTGGTCCAAGTCCGGGGGGGGGGGGGGGGGGTTGGGGGGGCATGCATGCCTTGACTACACTCGAATGAGCCTTAACGCATGCATATGTGATTTCTTTATAGCTTCTGAAGGTATTTACTTCAAGCTGGTCAGTTTGCATTAGACTGTACTCACGTGTCATTTATTGGAGTATTCCACTACTACTATACTATACTCTACTATTTACACACTTTAGATGCAGTTTTATCACAATCCCTCCTGGGAATACTCCATGTGTGTCTGCAACGATCTGTATCTTCCAGCATTGGTTAGCACTTTAGCATTTCACTTGGACGTACACACTGTAACTTTGGTTCATCATCAGTTCCTCTGTAACTACTCTAAATGTATGTACCAAGGTCATTAGTTCATCATCAGTTGCTCGGTAACTACTCTAAATGTATGTACCTTAGTAATTAGTCCATCACCAGTTCCTCAGTAACTACTCTAAATGTATGTACCTTAGTCATTAGTTCATCACCAGTTCCTCAGTAACTACTCTAAATGTATGTACCTTAGTCATTTGTTCACCGACAGTTCCTCAGTAACTACTCTAAATGTATGTGCCTTAGTCATTAATTCACCAACAGTTCCTCTGTAACTACTCTAAATGTATGTACCAAGGTCATTAGTTCATCATCAGTTGCTCGGTAACTACTCTAAATGTATGTACCTTAGTAATTAGTCCATCACCAGTTCCTCAGTAACTACTCTAAATGTATGTACCTTAGTCATTAGTTCATCACCAGTTCCTCAGTAACTACTCTAAATGTATGTACCTTAGTCATTTGTTCACCGACAGTTCCTCAGTAACTACTCTAAATGTATGTGCCTTAGTCATTAATTCACCAACAGTTCCTCTGTAACTACTCTAAATGTATGTAGCAAGCTCATTAGTTCATCACCAGTTCCTCAGTAACTACTCTAAATGTATGTACCTTAGTCATTAGTTCATCACCAGTTCCTCAGTAACTACTCTAAATGTATGTGCCTTAGTCATTTGTTCACCGACAGTTCCTCAGTAACTACTCAAAATGTATGTACCCTAGTCATTACTTCACCAACAGTTCCTCAGTAACTACTCTAAATGTATGTAGTAAACTCATTCATCCATCAACAGTTCCTCTGTAACTACTCTAAATGTATGTACCTTGGTAATTAGTCCATCACCAGTTCCTCTGTAACTACTCTAAATGTATGTGCCGTAGTAATTAGTCCATCACCAGTTCCTCAGTAACTACTCTAAATGTATGTACCTTCGTCATTAGTTCATCACCAGTTCCCCAGTAACTGCTCTAAATGTATGTACCTTAGTCATTAGTTCACCAACAGTTCCTCTGTAACTACTCTAAATGTATGTACCTTAGTCATTAGTCCATCACCAGTTCCTCTGTAACTACTCTAAATGTATGTACCTTAGTAATTAGTCCATCACCAGTTCCTCAGTAACTACTCTAAATGTATGTACCTTAGTCATTAGTTCACCATCAGTTCCTCTGTAACTACTCTAAATATATGTACCTTAGTCATTAGTCCATCACCAGTTCCTCTGTAACTACTCTAAATGTATGTACCTTAGTCATTAGTCCATCACCAGTTCCTCTGTAACTACTCTAAATGTATGTACCTTAGTAATTAGTCCATCACCAGTTCCTCAGTAACTACTCTAAATGTATGTACCTTAGTCATTAGTTCACCATCAGTTCCTCTGTAACTACTCTAAATATATGTACCTTAGTCATTAGTCCATCACCAGTTCCTCTGTAACTACTCTAAATGTATGTACCTTAGTAATTAGTCCATCACCAGTTCCTCAGTAACTACTCTAAATTTATGTACCTTAGACATTAGTTCATCACCAGTTCCTCAGTAACTACTCTAAATGTATGTACCTTAGTCATTAGTTCACCAACAGTTCCTCTGTAACTACTCTAAATATATGTACCTTAGCCATTAGTCCATCACCAGTTCCTCTGTAACTACTCTAAATGTATGTACCTTAGACATTAGTTCACCACCAGTTCCCCAGTAACTACTCTAAATGTATGTACCTTAGTCATTAGTTCATCATCAGTTCCCCAGTAACTACTCTAAATGTATGTGTCGAGGTCATAGGCATAATAAAGAAAATACATACAGGATACAGAAATATAGAAAATGATGGGAATCATTTATGTGGATATTCTGTTGGATGGGATGGGATGGGCTGGGGGGGGGGGGGGGGTCAGGTGCAGGAAATGCACTACAACTCCAGAGCTGATTATGTTTACCTTGTTGACTCCAGCAGGGATCGATATAGCTCCATCCCAGCCATTAGGAGGTGGATCTCTTCAGTCAGAGCATCCGTTATGGATTTATGGAAAAAAGAAGATGGAGTCTTCATTGTGAAATGTTGTCATCAATCAGATGTTTACTTTGTGTTTCCTGTGTGACATGATGTAAACAAACATAGCATAGATCACCTGTTTGTTTAAAGGGAAGCCATTATGCTCATTTTGGGCCCTTTGTATTGAAATGTAGGCTCCTATAGAGCAGCTATACACAATAAGCTTTCTAGAGCTTCCAGAATCTGCACCTCTTTCTGAAGTGTTTCCATAGATTTCCTGTCTTGACCCCTCAAATTGTCTGTTTAATTTACTCCACCCCCGGCCCTTCTTGCGGCATGCCTCCGCTGTGATTGGTCACAGTCCCGAGAACTTCCAGACAGCTACCGAACCTGTGCTGTGTTTTTGTGTTTTGGTTCATATTCATGAATTGTTGATGCCATCGTTGTGAATGTGGGAGGAATATACAAATATATAAAAGGCAGCTTTCTTTGCTGGGAGGGCTTTTTAGATTAGTGGGTCGCACCAAATGACAAATTTAGCAAATTAATTTGGGGGGGGGAGAGTGAAATGGTGTTGAAAGAGTGGAGTGATGATGATTTTAGCCTGGACGTTCTGCTGCATGCTATTCTGTTTGCAAAGACTCATCCTCCATTCTAAGATTGACTCTTGTCCTTATATTAGCCTAAATATGCCATATATTAGCCTAAATACGCCATACATTAGCCTAAATACACCATATATATGAGGACCTATTGTCCTTATATTAGCCTAAATGCGCCGTATGAGGGCCTAACATGTCAACAATGTCTCAGCTTTTATAAGTACATCAGAATTTTTTGTGTTTTGGACTAACATTAGCTTGCTGTGCTAAATAATACACACAGTAATCAGCGCTATCTTCTCCAGTTAGCTTCTATTCCAAATGCTCTAATGCCTTGATTCAATTATGTAAGCACTCAACAGCACTGTAAACATTAGGAATGGTGAATATAGGTATGTGCATCGTACGTTGCAAAGCCTTCTTTTTCTCAATCCTCTCGTCATCATCACCACCATAGTTCTTCCAGAATCTGCACCTATTCCGCTGTATTTCTTTGGATTTGGTGCGAAAACGGTTTGTTTTAATGTATCCCAACCACTGCCCACCACATTTGTTCACTTCCTACCAATTTAATTTAATTTAATTTAATTTAATTTAATTTAATTTAATTTAATTTAATTTAATTTAATTTAATTTAATTTAATTTAATTTAATTTAATTTAATTTAATTTAATTTAATTTATAGGAGTTGATAAACAGTTTAGGACTTGATAATAAACTGTGATGTATCTTTTTAAAATGTCGGCTTTTAACATCCAGCTGTTTTTGTTGGATCCCGAAATCCGATCCAGAAGTAGAGACTGGACAGTCCCAAATTTCCCAAGAGAAGAGGTTACTTCAAGACGTCTCTCAGTGGAAAGTAGCTTTAGCATCTTAGCGTTAGCTTGTCTACAGCATGGGTCAAAGTGGCCACTAATTGTGGTGGGAAACGGCTATTAACCCGCTTCCTGTAGACAGTTCGGACACTAATAAACTCTTACTTACTGCTGGCTCTTCCGACTCTTCCAGACCACCAAGTAACATTGGAAAGGTGGCGTTAAAAAGCCATAGCATTTCAGTATGTGGAATCAAACTATGGAATGGATTGAGTAAGGAAATCAAACAATGCACAACGATGAGCCAATTCAAGAAACAATACAAGCAGTTGATGTTTGCTAAATAAAAGGATGAAGAGTCTTGAACCAGTCATGATGTGCAATATATATCACTATATTGACACTTACTATGGTACCCCCCCAAAACATTTAATTTAATTTAATTTAATTTAATTTAATTTAATTTAATTTAATTTAATTTAATTTAATTTAATTTAATTTAATTTAATTTAATTTAATTTAATTTTCATTTTCTACCGCTGGATAGGATCAGGAAGGAGTACACATCATCCTCTTAGAGGAATGAGAACACACACACTCATTCAATCATGTTGAGCAGGTGGGCAATCGGGAAATCAATCTGATGAACAAATAAAAAAACAACATTTAGGACATAATGCAGAGGTGTCCAAAGTGCGGCCCGGGGGCCATTTGTAGCTCGCGGTCTTTGCCCTGTCCAGACGACCTGAACAGTCCAGTTCCCATCCATTCAATGCCCTGAGAATACATGAATCTTCCCTCAAAGCATGGTAATGGTAATGGTAATTGTAATGGTAATGGTTGTATTTCATTTGAACATGCATCAGATTCCAATTGAGTGCATCCCATAATCAGTTCCCAGTTCCACATGTCCAAAAGGAGTAGGAAGAAGCAAAGCTTATTAAATCCTACCCCTCCATCTGGTACTTTTACAATCACTAACTGTTACATTTGTTCACTTCCTGCCTTTCTACTTGACTTATTATTCATTAATTTAATTTAATTTTATTTTATTTTATTTTATTTTATTTTATTTTATTTTATTTTATTTTATTTTATTTTATTTTATTTTATTTTATTTTATTTTATTTTATTTTATTTTATTTTATTTTATTTTATTTTAATACATTATACCCCACTTCCTGAATCTGCCCTGGAAGCATGATGGGAACTGTAGTTCTGTAGTTCTTTTAGCCATAAATTAGTCTGGAATTCATGGTGGTTACACTCAATGTCAACACTAAAAACTCCATGAACATTGACAAAAGTAGAAAATGCTGATTCTGTGTCTGGACCACTTCTTGGCTTACGTGTGTATAAGAAGCTGGGGGGGGGTATGTCTTATGACGACGTGTGTGTGTGTGTGTCAGAGGGGAAGAGAGGGGGCTTAAAAGATTAAACAGCAGCCTGGCCACGGACAAGGAGGAGAAAAGACCCCTGACTGTGGGAGGCGTCTTCAGTTGCCATTTGCATGGCTCCCTGTTCCTCTCTGGGAATTATCCTTTTATTTCTACCTCCTCCTAGATGAACATCCATCCATCCATCCATCCGTCCATCCATCCAGGGGCATTGCTCATCTTACAGTGGCAGACAATGGAGTGCAGTATTTAGGACACTTGGCAGGGTGGGAATGGGCGGGTGGGGCCCGGGGGGGGGGACGTGCTGCTAAGTAGCTCATCTCGCTTTTGTAGCCGCGGGCGAAGGAGCCCTGCACTGGTAAGGTAAGCAAGACCTCCATTGGCCACGGGCAACCCGGAAAATTCACTCATTTTGGCCCAATGGCTAATTATTGAAATGTATAAGTCGGACAATGTATACGTTTTGGCTTTTTTTGTGGGGTAATAATTAATACATATGCTAATAATATAGGTTAAATGTACAGCATATGTACATATTCTACATTCTTTGTGCTTCAATTATAATGTTTTTATAAGGTGTCCTTGAACACATCATAAATATATTTTTCTAATAAGAACTAGCGTATAGTAATCCAGGCCCTATCACGTTAATTTCCACGATATACAAGTACAAAGGTCATTATTATCACCAGTACCTCAGTAACTACTCTAAAGGTATGTACCTTAGTAATTAGTTCATCACCAGTTCCTCAGTAACTACTCTAAATGTATGTACCTTAGTCGTTAGTTCACCAACAGTTTCTCAGTAACTACTCTAAATGTACCTGCCTTAGTCATTAGTTCATCACCAGGTCCTCAGTAACTACTCTAAATGTATGTACCTTAGTCGTTAGTTCACCAACAGTTTCTCAGTAAGTACTCTAAATGTACCTACCTTAGTCATTAGTTCACCAACAGTTCCTCTGTAACTACTCTAAATGTATGTAGCAAGCTCATTAGTTCATCACCACTTCCTCAGTAACTACTCTAAATGTATGTACCTTGGTCATTAGTTCATCAGCAGTTCCTCAGTAACTACTCTAAATGTATGTATCTTAGTCATTAGTTCACCAACAGTTCCTCTATAACTACTCTAATGTATGTAGCAAGCTCATTAGTTCATCACCAGTTCCCTAGTAACTACTCTAAATGTATGTACCTCAGTCTTTAGTTCACCAACAGTTCCTCAGTAACTACTCTAAATGTATGTACCTCAGTCATTAGTTCACCAACAGTTCCTCAGCAACTACTCTAAATGTATGTACCTTAGTCATTAGTTCACCAACAGTTCCTCAGTAACTACTCTAAATGTACATACCTGCCTTAGTCATTAGTTCACCAACAGTTCCTCTGTAAATTCTCTAAATGTATGTAGCAAGCTCATTAGTTCACCAACAGTTCCTCAGTAACTACTCTAAATGTACCTGCCTTAGTCATTAGTTCACCAACAGTTCCTCAGTAACTACTCTAAATGTACCTGCCTTAGTCATTAGTTCACCAACAGTTCCTCAGCAACTACTCTAAATGTATGTACCTTAGTCTTCACATTGTTTCAAACCTGAAACATGTGTTCATTGTGTCAGAAACTCAAAAACGTAAACATTAGCCAACATCCGACAATTATAATTCACTTAGATTTGTAATTCAAAACCGTTCATTTCAGTGAACCGAATCATTCTGGTTCATTCAGTAAAAAGATCCGTTCGTTTCGGTAGTTTCTGTCAATAGGTCGTTAGCCTGTGATCTTCCCCTGTGTGTAGACCCGGTCAGCCATGACGAGTCAGTCCGTTCACTCATGTTCACGTTCGTTCCGACTCAACTGTCGGTCATGAATGAACGACCAACGAGTGTCGGTCAATCTCCCGGTCTCGGTCTTTCAGTCAGCAAACCCCACCCACCCACAGAGCGAGGCGCGACGATAGGATAAGAACTGACTCTCCAGCCAATCAAAAAAAAAAAGCATTTGCAACTGAACGGACTGAACGGGTATTTTAGGGGCGGTGACCTTGTTCATTCTGTTCACAAAAAAGAACTAGTTCTTTTGACCCGTTCGTTCATGACTGACACACCACTATGAAACCGTTTTTTGGCTACATCGCAAATATTGTGACAAATTTGATTATGATCATTTTCACTTTCTATTAAGCACAAATTTCAGTATAAATCTATTGTATAATTCTAATAATGATAATTGTGTTAATAAATAATAATCTCTCATGAGGCTGCACGGTGGTCGAGTGGTTAGCGCGCAGACCTCACAGCTAGGAGACCAGGGTTCAATTCCACCCTCAGTTTGCATGTTCTCCCCGTGCATGCGTGGTTTTCTCCGGGTTCCTCCCACATTCCAAAAAAAAAAAACATGCTAGGTTAATTAGCGACTCCAAATTGTCCATAGGTATGAATGTGAGTGTGAATGGTTGTTTGTCTATATGTGCCCTGTGATTGGCTGGCCACCAGTCCAAGAAAATGAATGAATGAATCTATCATGATTAGGGATGTCTGATTTTGGCTTTTTTTTTGCCAAAAATAATTTCCGATACTGATCAGCTGATACTGATATTGATATACGGTATGTAACATGACACATCTACTTTGGTGTATACAGCATTTTTTCAATATCAGTTTTCATGATCAGATGATCAAAAAATATGATACCGATATTGACCGATATCACATTTTTACACTGATATCGGACATCCGTAATTATGATATTCATTTTAATACAACAAAAATATGAACTTTTCACAAATACATTTAGCAAGAATGAGTGTTTATGATACTGTGACAGCGACGGAGCATTCAGGGGTCACATGGTATCACGCTCATGCATGATGAAGTGTTTGAGGAGGGCACAGGTTGCGGGGAGACGTCGGCTCGATTACATTGAGTAACGGGTTTAATTGCCGCACGCCGCATCTGCTCCATTAAGATATGAGATCATGTGTTTCTGGAAAGACATATTTAATACGGCGATACTTTGCAAGGTAATTGACCTTGCATCGTCATTGGGGGGGTCCTGTTTTGCCATTAATATCCATGAGACTTTTTGATAACATTTTATATATTATATACATTTTAATATATCTTTTTTTAATCTATTTTATCTCATTTTTTAAAATCTTTTTTATCTCTTTTTTATCTAGTAAGCGTTCTGCTTCATTTTGGAATCAATACTTTTGCCATCAATAATTCACCACGCAGACTTAAACACTCGTGGACGACCACAGGAGAGATGATGTCTCCCTACTGGTCTGGGAACTGAAAGTCCAGGCTGCTGCCCCCCACGACCCCACCTCGGATAATCTTGATGTCATCCACGTCTGGAAAAAGCATCCCAAGACAGAAAGTGGTCTTTCCTTCTCCGTCTGATTAGGACCAATCTCGCCTTAACCCCATCCTGGATTATTCTAAGTCTGATGTGAATGTGGATGTTGATCATGTGTGAATGTAGCACTGGAGAAATGAGGGTGGGGGTGGGGGCAGGGTCTTCCTTTTGATCCCCTCTGAAGCCATCTTCAATGGTGCCCCCCCTTCTGCAGAGTTGATAAGGAATCTTAATGGAGACTCGCGGTTGGGGAGCTAAATGAGGGGACGGACAGGAAGTGACATCGGGTTTCAGAGTTGAGTTTTAGTTTTGCGTGGGTTATGAACTCAACAGTCGCCGGTGTTGGGGATTGAGGTACAGTCGTCTCTTGCTACGTCGGCGTTCGAACATTGGGCCTTCACTATATGGTGTTGTTTTCATTTCGTGGTTGACTATGGTAATGGTAATGGTAATGGTAATGGTAATGGTAATGGTAATGGTTTTATTTCATTTGAACATGCATCAGATTCCAATTGAATGCATCCCATAATCAGTTCCCAGTTCCACATGTCCAAAAGGAGTAGGAAGAAGCAAAGCTTATTAAATCCAACCCCTCCATCTGGTACTTTTACAATCAGTAACTGTTACATTTGTTCACTTCCTGCTTTCCTAATATAGTTTAAGGTTTGTTTTAATTTAATTTAATTTTATTTAATTTAATTTATCCCTTTCTGTGTGGAAGTGGTAATTTTTTGCCTATTTGCCAACCGCCAAATTCAAAGCACACAGTGGCTAGGGATTACAATCTTGTGTTATTTCCAACGTTCTTACTCCCAACACCGTTGACGACGGAAATTGACCAAAGATGGAGGCTCGTGGCCTTGGTGTGATTAATGGGCGTGGCCATATTTGAGGATTTATGATGACGGGGCGTGATTAGAAAAATGCTGCCTGCCTTCTTCCAATGTATCAACTGACCAGCAGCGCCCCGAGGCGATAGACGGGATTGGCCGCCTTGCCACGCGCTTGTCATCTCCCCTAATCTGTTAAGTGGCAGGGGGGGGGGGCAAAGGAGGGGCTGTCGGCGCTACGGCAACGGGAATCAAACATTTGCATTGTTGCTCCTTTTTTTTTTCCCGGATGGATACTGTTGCTAGGACACGCGGCACTCCAACACATGGATGGACACGATGAGGTCAAATGACTTTCACGCTTGTCTTTATACGGCGTGTGGTTGCCATGACGACACAGGACGTCATTGTGTTCACATTATGTTCATTTTCAGCACCTCTCCTTTTGGGGTCAGCTCCTCTGATTAACATTCCAGTGTACTGCATTGGGCTTTAAATACAGTAGAATATACATAGATTAGGATGCTAGGATGCTAGGATGTTAGGATGTTAGGGTGTTAGGATGTTAGGGTGTTAGGATGTAAGGATGCTAGGATGTTAGGATGTTAGGGTGTTAGGATGTTAGGGTGTTAGGATGTAAGGATGTTAGGATGTTAGGATGTAAGGATGTAAGGATGTTAGGATGTTAGGATGTTAGGATGTAAGGATGTTAGGATGTTAGGATGTTAGGATGTTAGGATGTTAGGATGCTAGGATGTTAGGATGTTAGGATGTTAGGATGCTAGGATGCTAGGATGTTAGGATGTAAGGATGTTAGGATGTAAGGATGTTAGGATGTTAGGATGTTAGGATGTAAGGATGTTAGGATGTTAGGATGTAAAGATGTTAGGATGCTAGGATGTAAGGATGTTAGGATGTAAGGATGTTAGGATGTTAGGATGTAGGATGTAAGGATGTTAGGATGTTAGGATGTTAGGATGTTAGGATGCTAGGATGTTAGGATGTTAGGATGTTAGGATGTTAGGAGGTTAGGAGGTTAGGAGGTTAGGAGGTTAGGATGTTAGGATGCTAGGGTGTTAGGGTGTTAGGATGTTAGGGTGTTAGGGTGTTCGGATGCTAGGATGCTAGGATGCTAGGAGGTTAGGATGTTAGGATGCTAGGATGTTAGGATGTTAGGAGGTTAGGATGTTAGGAGGTTAGGATGCTAGGATGCTAGGAGGCTAGGAGGCTAAGAGATTAGGATGTTAGGAGGTTAGGATGTTAGGATGCTAGGATGCTAGGAGGTTAGGAGGCTAGGATGCTAGGATGTTAGGATGCTAGGATGCTAGGGTGTTAGGATGTTAGGATGCTAGGAGGCTAGGAGGTTAGGATGTTAGGATGCTAGGATGTTAGGATGTAGGATGTTAGGATGCTAGGAGGTTAGGATGTTAGGATGCTAGGATGCTAGGAGGTTAGGGTGTTAGGATGTTAGGATGCTAGGATGTTAGGAGGTTAGGATGTAAGGGTGTTAGGAGGTTAGGAGTTTAGGATGTTAGGACGTTAGGATGCTAGGATGCTCGGATGTTAGGATGCTAGGATGCTAGGAGGTTAGGATGCTAGGATGTTAGGATGCTAGGAGGTTAGGAGGTTAGGAGGTTAGGATGCTAGGATGCCAGGACGCCAGGGTGTTAGGATGTTAGGATGCTCAGATGCTAGGATGCTAGGAGGTTAGGAGGTTAGGATGCTAGGATGTTAAGATGCAAGGATGCTAGGATGTTAGGCTGTTAGGATATTAGGATGTTAGGACATTAGGATATTAAGATATTAGGATTTTAGGATGTTGAGAGCTTGGTGGAGGACATAGAGCTTATCTGGCTTACAGCCATGCCCATATAAGGAATTCGGCTCCTCTGTGACATCACAAAGGGACAGTTTTATGCCGCCTCTTGAAAGTGAACGTTTTGAGCCATTGGAAGTCATTATTTTAGTCATTTTTTCTTATCAGAGAATAAAATGTTTTTCCACCTTTCAATGTCCCACGTTTTATGCTCACTGGCAAAGTATCCTATATATATATATACTATATACTATACTATATACAAAGTATACTATATATATACTTAAATATGCCTGAATGGATCTTTCATGAAATGTCCTTTCCTCGTCTTTACCTTTCTTGTCTTGTGTCTCCTTCAGGAGAACCAGGCGGTCCTGCTAATGTTCCACCAGCTGAGCGTCTAGCTGAAGCTTGTGGTTGCCATGGAGACGATGCTGCCCCTCAGCCTGCTCCTTCATCTCCTGCTGCTCTCCGGCTGCCCCGCGGGTCAGTGACGAGATAACGTGCCTTTTCACAAACATCCAAATCTCAGCCGCTTCTGGATGGCTTTTATTTGACTTTGCAAGTGACCTTGACTCAGAAAAAAATCAGTTAGTCATTTTAGTTGAAGTCGTTGTTCATTTTTTGCATCGATGCAGGATAAACCGTATGACAGACCACCTAAGAAAATGATTTATTCAGGATCTTACTGACTAAGACACAATTTACAACATTCATTCATTTTCTACCGCTTTTCCTCACGAGGGTCACGGGGGAGGAGTTGCGTTCAAAAACACCACGTCATTTCCCAGCTGTCTTAGGGTTCATTCATTCTCTACTGCTTGTTCTCACAAAGG
Organism: Doryrhamphus excisus; assembly: GCF_037039965.1. Taxonomy (NCBI): domain Eukaryota; kingdom Metazoa; phylum Chordata; class Actinopteri; order Syngnathiformes; family Syngnathidae; genus Doryrhamphus; species Doryrhamphus excisus. The sequence continues at coordinate 742,464 of NC_136362.1, forward strand.
TTGCGGGGGTGCTAGAGCCTATCTCAGCTGTCTTAGGGTCCATTCATTTTCTACCGCTTGTCCTCACGAGGGTTGCGGGGGTGCTGGAGCCTATCCCAGCTGTCTTCGGGTTCATTCATTTTCTACCGCTTATCCTCATGAGGGTTGAGGTGCTGGAGCCTATCCCAGCTGTTTTAGGGTTCATTCATTTTCCACTGCTTATCCTCACGAGGGTTGCGGGGGAGCTGGAGCCTATCCCAGCTGTCTTTGGGCGAGAGGAGGGGTCCACCCTGGACTGGTGGCCAGCCAATCACAGGGCACATATAGACAAACAACCATTCACACTCACATTCATACCTATGGACAATTTGGAATTGCCAATTAACCTAGCATGTTTTTGGAATGTGGGAGGAAACCGGAGTACCCGGAGAAAACCCACGAATGCACGGGGAGAACATGCAAACTCCACACAGAGATGGCCGAGGGTGGAATTGAACCCTGGTCTCCTAGCTGTGAGGTCTGCGTGCTAACCACTTGATCACGTGCCGCCCCAACATGAACCAAAAAAACATTGAATATGTGAATTGTTTTTTAACGGCTACCGTGCTAGCACCTAGCAAGACAGCCTCAAGTACCGAAAAGGTTGATGCAGTCCCATAGTGTCCCCACATCATGCCATGCTAGCACCTAGCAAGAGGGCCTCAATTTTAGAAAGTGCCAAGGCTGTCCTATAAACTTCCGACATCATGCCATGTGTGTATTTGCCTTTAGACATGAGTAAATTAGCTTAAATGCTAACATGCTAGCAATTAGCATTTAGCCACAGGGAGAGTTGAGAAGTTTATCTCAAAACTGAGCGTCAGGATTCCGGCGGTGAAACATGTGTGGGGGTCCTTCTTGTGGTTTTGGCCGCATTACGTGCACAAAAATGGGAAGATTAAGATATAATAATAGCTAAACATCACAAGGAATAACAATATGGGCTTGCTCAGTAATGCAAGCCCCATAGACTGCTGCTGTCTATGGGCTTGCATTACTGAGCAAGCCCATAATGAACAGAGTTGTCTTTGCCTGTTACAGGTACATCCATGCTTGGGGAGGAAGCTGACTTCTATGGAGGTAAGAGAACTCACTTGCTCAGTTCCATCGCGGTGGCTGAGGGATCTGGGGTGGTCAAAATGCGCCTCGGGGGTGCACGGATTTCTATAATATAGAATATAATAACGGTCACTGGACCATCGTGGGGAAAAGAGAGCTGGGTGGGATTTATGGTCAAGCTGATTGACAGCTTGATGATGCTTTGGCCTTCAGATGACGACTCTTTAAGGTCAAGTTTAAGGTCAAGGACACAAGTGTAGACCAATGGAGTGTAGCAGCGCACTTTGCAAATTTTGTGAGCAGTCTGGCGCAGCGCCGCGCACCCACGCCTCCATCCTTTCCACTGGTAAAATTAAATAGTGTTTGTGGACATTGTTTTTTTCCACTGAAATGTACGCGGCACAAGTCTGCTTGGGAGGTTTTAGTGACGTATCTGCACTGTGCGCCTCTCAGTCTATTTACATTACACAGGCTGCGCTTCGCCTGCGCCCCGAATATAGCGGTTCGCAGCTGGCCGGCTTTCTACGCGCCTTTAATGGGCTGTTTCGCCAGCTGCGAACTGTTCTATTCGGGGCGCAGGCGAAGCGCAGCCTATGTAATGGTAAATTGGCTGAGAGGCGCACAGGCAGACTTGTGCTGCGCACATTTCAGTGGAAAAAAACCAATGACCGCAAACACTATTTAATTTCACCAGTGGGAGGAATGGAGGCGTGGGTGCGCGGCGCTGCGCCAGAAATTGTCGCTGCACCAAGCTGAAAATGTGGACTCCTCCCTTTTGGTGCCATCTCGGCGCAGTCCAGTTTACCAAATTACCTAATTGGCTGCGCACAGTGGTCCACTTTGCCACGTTCCATGAAATTAGAGCCTTCATCTTCAAGAAGCTGGCTATATGCGTCCCGAATGAGGTGGTGGTTTGATTCCAAGTCTACAGTCGTCTCTCCAAGTGCTTCCAAAGTTCACTGCTGCATTTTCTAACAGATTTCCAAAGCTCGTGCAGCTTTGTGTCCTCATTTTTACTGTGACCAAGTATTTACCCCGCGTGTTTCTTTGCAGTCTGCATGAGCCGATGTTTTATGTTTTAGTGTGAGTGAGGAATGCTGCACATTCTGTGGTATTTTTAGCGGATGACACAGTAAGTCGGCACACAAGGTTGGAACGACGTGTAGGTGGTCTCCCCCGCTGAGACGCACGGCAGAGCGCCGTTCTTTTGCTACGAGTGAGATGTTTATCATCTGCTCTCACCTAACGCCCACCTGTAACCATGAAAGTCTGTCCATCGATACGTCGTCTCCTCATCCAATACAAAAACATACTCCCAATTGGTACAGTTCATCAGTTCAAGTGGTGTCTTTTTCATTAAAAACGTTTCCATGCGAGGTCAACACTAGCATGCTAACAGCTAGCATTGCTTGCATGCTAACATTAATGTTTACTTTGTTGCTATTTTAAAAGTATAAACTTACATAGAGTGTTAACATGCTAACAGTTAGTATGCTTGTGTGATTAACAGGCTAATGTTAACATGTTAGCATTTTAGCTATTTTCATGGGTATGACCTTACATAAGGATGCATGGTGGTTAGTGGTTAGCGCGCAGACCTCACAGCAAGGAGACCCGGGTTCAATCCCACCCTGTGTGGAGTTTGCATGTTCTCCCCGTGCATGCGTGGGTACTCCGGTTTCCTCCCACATTCCAAAAACATGCTAAGTTAATTAGCGATTCCAAATTGTCCATAGGTATGAATGTGAGTGTGAATGGTTGTTTGTCTATATGTGCCCTGTGATTGGCTGGCGACCAGTCCAGGGTGTACCCCGCCTCTCGCCCCAAGACAGCTGGGATAGGCTCCAATTTTTTTGCTATTTTCTTGAGCATACATACATAAACACCATTATAATGCTATGCATTAGCATGTTAGCGCACTAACATGAGCATACTAGCAATTTTTGAGACGTTCATGAATATGAACTTAGTAAACACAAGCGCTATCATGCTAGGTGTTAGCATACTAATTGTTAACATCCTAGCAGCATTGTAACATTAGCATGCTAGCTTTAGTGCTATTTTCTTGGGCAGACATATTTAAACACCACTATCATACTAGGCATTCGCATGTTAGCATTGCTAGCAAGCTAACATGATCATAGTAGTTAGTTGCTGTGATTGGCTGGCCACCAGTCCAGGGTCACATGAGTCCCCGCCTCTCGTCCCAAGACAGCTGGGATAGGCTCCAGCCCCGCCGCGACCCTCGTGAGGATAAGCGATAGAAAATGAATGAACTGAGCAGAACTTATATATGCCTGCTCAAGAAAATAGCAATAGCACCTAGCATGATAGCGCTAAATGTCTACTAAGTTCATATTCATGCTAGTATTGCATGGTAGCATTTTTAGCCGTTTTCATTGATAGACATTATTATGTAGGTGTCAGCATGTCAGCATTACTAGCATGCTAACATTAGCATACTAACTTTTTTTGCTATTTTCTTGAGCATACATATATAAACACCATTATCATGCTAGGCATTAGCATGTTAGCACTGCTAGTACACTAACATGAGCATACTAGCATTTTTTGAGACTTTCATGAATATGAACTTAGTAAACACAAGCGCTATCATGCTAGGTGTTAGCATGCTAATGTTAACATCCTAGCAGCATTGTAGCATTAGCATACTAGCTTTATTGCTATTTTCTTGGGCAGACATATTTAAACACCACTATCATACTAGACATTTGCATGTTAGCATTGCTAGCATGCTAACATGATCATAGTAGTTAGTTGCTGTGATTGGCTGGCCACCAGTCCAGGGTGTACCCCGCCTCTCGTCCCAAGACAGCTGGGATAGGCTCCAGCACCCCCGCGACCCCCATGAGGATAAGCGATAGAAAACGAATGAATGAACTGAGCAGAACTTATGGCAACACTTAGCATGATAGCGCTAAATGCCTACTAAGTTCATATTCATGCTAGTATTGCATGGTAGCATTTTTAGCCGTTTTCCTTGGTAGACACTATTATGTAGGTGTCAGCATGTTAGCATTACTAGCATGCTAACATTAGCATACTAAAATTGTTTTGCTATTTTCTTAAGCATACATATATAAACACCATTATTATGCTAGCATTAGCATGCTAGCGCTGCTAGCACACTAGCATTTTTTGAGACTTTCATGAATATGAACTTAGTAAACACAAGCACTATCATGCTAGGTGTTAGCATGCTAATGTTAGCATCCTAGCAGCATTGTAACATTAACATACTAGCCTTTTTGCTATTTTCTTGGGCAGACATATTTAAACACCACTATCATACTAGGCATTCGCATGTTAGCATTGCTAGCATGCTAACATGATCATAGTAGTTAGTTGCTGTGATTGGCACACACAATTTCCTCCTAATTTGTGCATTGCTAGTTATACAAGTGATGTGCTGTACTTTTTTCAGTGTAGGCAAAGAAGATTCACTCTTTGTATCCCAAATAAGCCCTCGCTTGTTCAGTGTTCCCAAAAGAGGGAACAGAGAGATGCCTGATCTGTTAGTCCATTAAAAGAGGCTCAGCGGTAAATAGAATTATGTGTGCAGCTGCATCCTTTTTTAATCATCTTTATCTTTCACTGTCTCACACTAGAATCAATGCCAACTACATTATGAAACTATGACACTATAACATTCATTCATAGTAATAATAATAATAATAGTTCTTAACAGACTAGTTCCGTGTAAAGCAGGATGAACGTTGTAAAAGCGGTGTTATATGCCAGCATATTAATATGCAAATGAGGGGGCTGTGTGGGTTACAGAGAGGACAGAGGCGAGTTAGACGCAAGTTGGAGACAGACCATGCAGGAGGCCGGTAAGGCCTGGAGAGACCAGCAAACTCCTCCACCATCTGTCATATCCCACATTGCAGCAGAAGTATTGGAACGAAGAATTGAAGCTCTCATCGCTGCTGTCTTATTCTACCTACCAATAATTGATTCCCGGCAGGAGGAGGAGGGTCGCTAATGTTCTATTCGGCTCCTCGTTTCATTCATTCATTCATTTTCTACAGCTTATCCTCATGAGGGTCACGGGGGTTGCTGGAGCCTATCCCAGCTGTCTTGGGGCGAGAGGCGGGGTACACCCTGGACTGGTGGCCAGCCAATCACAGGGCACATATAGACAAACAACCATTCACACTCACATTCATACCTATGGACAATTTGGAGTGGCCAATTTACCTAGCATGTTTTTGGAATGTGGGAGGAAACCGGAGTACCCGGAGAAAACCCACGCATGCACGGGGAGAACATGCAAACTCCACACAGAGATGGCTGAGGGTGGGATTGAACTCGGGTCTCCTAGCTGTGAGGTCTGCGCGCTAACCACCGTGCAGCCTTATGTAAGGTAATACCCATGAAAATAGCTAAAATGCTAACATGTTATGCATGTTTAGCACGTCAATGCATTAGCTTATTAATAACACTAGCATACTAACTGTTAGATGGCCGAGGGTGGGATTGAACCCGGATCTCCTAGCTGTGAGCCTTATGTAAGGTAATACCCATGAAAATAGTTAAAATGTTATGCATGTTAGCATTTTTAGCACATCAATGCATTAGCTTGTTAATAACACTAGCATACTAACTGTTAGCATGTTAACACCCTGGACTGGTGGCCAGCCAATCACAGGGCACATATAGACAAACAACCATTCACACTCACATTCATACCTATGGACAATTTGGAGTCGCTAATTAACCTAGCATGTTTTTGGAATGTGGGAGGAAAGCGGAGTACCCGGAGAAAACCCACGCATGCACGGGGTTGCGCTATTGTTCAACCCCAAAGTTGGGTTTGACGTGTTTGTCACCACAACCTGATTGTTCCTCTTCTTCTTGCTTACCTTGTTGGGCCTGCTTTGGTTGTCGCCTGCAGATGAAGCCACAGGTTACGGGCCGGTGTTTGAGGAGCAGCCGGTGGACACCATCTACCCCGAGGAGTCGCCCGAGGACAAAATCACCATGAGCTGCCGTGCACGAGCCAGTCCACCTGCCGCATACAAGTAACATATGTTCCCCCTGTAAACACAACACCATCATTCACACTCTGATCCTTCATGTTCCCACGACGATAACTCATTGTTTTATATGTGCCAAGTCCTTGACTGTTTTGTCCTTGATGCGCTCTGAGAGTTTACAGGGATCATGTGACCATCTGCGGTGCAAGATGACGTTACAAAGAATAGCAGCATGCTAGTCTTAGAAAAGAACCCTTAACCCTTAAATGCATAAGTGGGTCAAAAATGACCTGGTCAGGTTGTTTTCTTGAAATATCTTTGTAATTAAAATCTAACAGTTAGTATGCTAGTGTTATTAACAAGCTCATGCATTGGCGTGCTTAAAATGCTAATGCTAAAAATGCTAAAATGTTAGCATTTTAGCATTTTTCATGGGTATTACGTATACTTATACGGCTGCATGGTGGTCGAGTGGTTAGCACGCAGATCTCACAGCGAGGAGACCCGGGTTCAATCTCACATCTCGGCTATCTAACAGTTAGTATGCTAGTGTTATTAACAAGCTCATGCATTGGCGTGCTTAAAATGCTAATGCTAAAAGTGCTAACATGTTAGCATTTTAACTATTTTCATGGGTATTACCTTACATACGGCTGCACCACCGTGCAGCCGTATGTAAGGTAATACCCGGAGGAGACCCGGGTTCAATCTCACATCTTGGCTATCTAACAGTTAGTATGCTAGTGTTATTAACAAGCTAATGCATTGACGTGCTAAACATGCATAACATGTTAGCATTTTAGCTATTTTCATGGGTATTACCTTACATAAGGCTGCACGGTGGTCGAGTGGTTAGTGTGCAGACCTCACAGCTAGGAGACTCGGGTTCAGTCCCACCCTCGGCCATCTAACAGTTAGTATGCTAGTGTTATTAACATGCTAAACATGCATAACATGTTAGCATTTTAGCTATTTTCATGGGTATTACCTTACACAAGGCTGCACGGTGGTCGAGTGGTTAGCGCGCAGACTTCACAGCTAGGAGACCCGAGTTCAATCCCACCCTCGAAGTTAGTATGCTAGTGTTATTATCAGGTTGTTTTCTTGAAATATCTTAAAATTAATTATCTAAAAAAAAATGAAAAAAATAATTATCTAAAAATTAACATTTTTAAGTATTAGGTATTCCTAAAAAAACATGTTTTTAATATCATGCCATTCACATGTTTAACTTCACATTTTCTATTGTTGTGCAGGGTCATTTTATTTTTCAAAGATGTAAAAAAAGTGAAAAATTAATTTATAACAGGAAATCATTCTTGTGTGGTCCTAAATATAATACTAAATATCATACAAGTGATTATTCCTAAAATAACATAATTAAATAATATTAAATTTAATAAATTCATTTTTATTAAATTAAAAATGTAATTAAATTTTAAATATTAATAATAATATTAAATAATAATAATAAAATGCAAAATGGCATTTTTGAGCCACTTATGGAAGAGTGTAGGGTCCAGTCACTCATGCATTTAAGGGTTAAATAATGACGAAATGAACTCCTCATCAACACATGAAGGACATAAATGATGAAATCCATACATAAAACAATGAAAGCTAATTGATTGTTTCCACATTTGGTTCATATTAATAACCTCTAGGGTCACATATTCATCATTTCCATGTATGTTTATCAGTGGTGCATCACTACATTAGCATACTTCCATTATGTCATGTCGGCCTTATTATGCTTTTAAAATCCACTCATGTCCGGCTTTTCCCGGCAGGTGGATGCTGGACGGCGTAGAAATCGACCCGACCACCGTGGAACACAACCATTATGCTTTGTCGGAAGGCAACCTGATCATAAACGAGCCCGTTAAATACCAACACGAGGGGAAGTACTCCTGCTTGGCCAGCAACAATTACGGGACGGTGGTCAGTCGAGAGGCTTGGGTCCAGTTTGGATGTAAGCGCCATTTTGGAGCCTCTGCAGTCTTGCCAGAGAAGGAAACTCATCGTTTTCATCTTCTTCTGCTTAGATTTGGACCTTTTCTCCCCAGAGGAAAGGGAGTCTGTGCATGTTAAAGAAGGCCAAGGGGCGGTGCTTCTCTGTGCCCCTCCCCCACATCATCCAGGTGAGCTTGGAAGGCATATTATTACGACCGCTTGATGGATAAGTGGTTAGCATGTAGGCCGCACAGTCAAGACATCGGCATCGATCACCGATGATCCTCCTCGCAGCTAGGAGACCCGGGTTCAATCCCACCCTCGGCCATCTAACAGTTAGTATGCTAGTGTTATTAACAAGCTAATGCATTGACGTGCTTACAATGCTAATGCTAAAAATGTTAGCATTTTAGCTATTTTCATGGGTATTACCTTACATAAGGCTGCACGGCGGTCGAGTGGTTAGCACGCAGACCTCACAGCGAGGAGACCCGGGTTCAATCCCACCCACGGCTATCTAACAGTTAGTATGCTAGTGTTATTGACATGCTAACATGCATAACATTTTAGCTATTTTCATGGGTATTACCTTACATAAGGCTGCACGGTGGTCAAGTGGTTAGCACACAGACCTCACAGCCAGGAGACCCGGGTTAAATCCCACTCTCGGCCACCTAACAGTTAGTATGCTAGTGTTATTAACAAGCTAATGCATTGACATGCTAACATGCATAGCATTTTAGCTATTTTCATGGACATTAACTTACATAAGGCTGCATGGCGATTGAGTGGTTAGCACACAGACCTCACAGCCAGGAGACCCAGGTTCAATCCCACCCTCGGCTATCTAACAGTTAGTATGCTAGTGTTACGCTAAACATGCATAACATAATAGCATTTTAGCTATTTTCATGGGTATTACTCTACATAAGGCTGCACGGCGGTCGAGTGGTTAGCACACAGGAGACCCGGGTTCAATTCCACCCTCGGTGTGGAGTTTGCATGTTCTCCCTGTGTATGCGTGGGTTTTCTCCGGGTACTCCGGTTGCTAGGTTAATTAGCGACTCCAAATTGTCCATATGTATGAATGTGAGTGTGAATGGTTGTTTGTCTATATGTGCCCTGTGATTGGCTGGCCACCAGTCCAGGGTGTACCCCGTCTCTCACCCTAAGACAGCTGGGATAGGCTCCAGCACCCCCCGTGACCCTCGTAAGGATAAACGGTAGAAAGCTATTAAATCTCATAACCATTTCAACTCAATGGATTTAGTCTAAGTCCCCCATTAGCATCGCTAGCTATAATTCCATCCATCTATCTCTCTATTAACCCACCCCCCAGCTAGCAGAATTATCGCATTTGCATGTAAAAGGTCGATAAATGAATAATAAATCTGCATAAATTTGCCGATGATTGACAGACGGTGTTTTCTCGTGTCCGTGCAGCCGACCTGTCATTCCGATGGATCCTCAACGAGTTCCCCATCTTCATCCCGCTGGACAAAAGGCGCTTTGTCTCACAGATAACGGGCAACCTTTACATCTCCAAAGTGGAGGCCTCAGACAGCGGCAACTACTCCTGCATCGCATCCAGCGCCTCCATCTCCAAGAGCGTCTTCTCCAACTACATCCCCCTGGTGCCCCACAGCGAACGTCAGTACCCAGTTATCTGCCCACTTGCTCGTCTTTTTCACCCAAATCCTCCAATTTCCGGACTATAAGTCGCAAAAGCCAAGTTATTCAATTACGCAACAGAACATGAAATAGACAAGTCTAACAAGCAAGTTCACCAAACTCACAATCTCATTCCACATCACTGCTATCTGCCTGTGAACATTATGATTCATGCAAGGCAATGAATCCATTCAGGCGCTTTTAGGAGGCTTTCCGTTGTCGTCATAGCATTTCAGTATGTGGAATCAAACTATGGAATGGATTGAGTAAGGGAATCAAACAATGCACAACGATGAGCCAATTCAAGAAACAATACAAGCAGTTGATGTTTGCTAAATACAAGGATGAAGAGTCTTGAACCAGTCATGATGTGCTACATATATCACTATATTGACACTTACTACACTTACTTTTAAATACTTAAACTATATTAGGAAAATAGGAAGTGAACAAATAATGGTACCCATTATGTCATTATATGGTCATATCACCTTGTACTTCGGTACGTGACAAAAAATAAAAATAAAAATAAATAAAAAGTTAAACTATATTAGGAAAGCAGGAAGTGAACAAATGTACCAGTTACTGATTGTAAAACTGCTATATATCACTATATTGACAGTTACTATGGTACCCATTATGTCATTATATGGTCATATCACCCCGTACTTCGGTATGTGACAAAAAATAAAAATTAAAAATAAAAAAAAAAGTTAAACTATATTAGGAAAGCAGGAAGTGAACAAATGTAACAGTTAGTGATTGTAAAAGTACCAGATGGAGGGGTAGGATTTTTTAAGCTTTGCTTCTTCCTACTCCTTTTGGACATGTGGAACTGGGAACTGATTATGGGATGCATTCAATTGGAATCTGATGCATGTTCAAATGAAGTAAAACCATTACCATTACCATTACCAAATATCGGCCCAAGCAAAATCCAAAATCGGCCATTGGCTAAGGGTGATGAAAAAAACCATATCGGTCGATCCATATATATATATATATATATATATATATATATATATATATATATATAAATGGATATGGAGACATGAATCTTCCATTACAGAATTAGCAAGCTAATCCGTTTAAGCATTGGTTCTTTTGCTACCGTCTTGTTCATAAATGAGCATGTGTTCAAATCGAGCTCGGTTTTCCTTCCCACTTTTCTCATGCACACCACATCATCAATTGTTATTCATACAACTTTGTACATCAAATGAATTTTCACATTTCGGCATAAATGGCTATAATTGTAATTATAAAATTAATTGTGGTTTGCACCCTCACAGGCGCCAACAAGAAGTACCCGGCTGACCTCAGAGTCAAGTTCCCAGACACGACGACTCTGGTGGGGCACAATGTCACTTTGGAATGCTTCGCTTTGGGGAAGTAAGTGAGCAGCGTCTGGTCTTGTTGAGCGACAGTGGATAAGCCCACATAGCACTTAACTTTGAACAAAACATACATATGACTTCTAGAATATGAGGTTCCTCTTTTAGTATAACTAATCCCTCTTTGGTCACAGAACGTTGGTTCCACATCCATCCATCCATCCATTTCCTATGCCGCTTACACTCATTTGGGGCGAGGGGGCATGCTGGAGCCTATCCCAGACGATTTAGAGTCGCCAGTTAAGCTAGCATGTTTTTGGAATGGTGTCGGAAACCGGAGTAGACCCAGGCCGTGATAATTTCATTCCCACAAAGTAGGATTCCTTGTTTCTATATGGAATATTTTGGTAGTTGGAGAATACAAAGTTCTAAATATTTTTTTTTAACATGATTAGAGCCCTCTAGACATAAAATAGCACCCCTATTGTCATCATGACATATATTACCCAATATAGTAGACATAATCGGAGAAAATAAGACATAAATAAGTGTGTGTATTGGTGTAAATGTGGTCAGGTGCTATGGGAGCCTTTGGAAAAATAATATATGTATAATATATGTAACATATTAATATATAATATAATATATGTGCGTCTTATATGTCTTTGTATACGACGCAGTAATGCATCATTATGCGATATGTGCGTCCATTGTTGCGTCTTGTCCAGCCCTGTGCCAGAGATCCGCTGGAAAAAGTTGGACGGCGACCTGCCCCCCAACCACGAAGTGCGGACGGCGGGGGCTCACCTGCACCTGTACAACGTGCAGGTAGAAGACGGCGGTCCCTATCAATGCGAGGCGGTCAACTCAAAGGGAAAGGATTACCACAGCGCACTTTTGTCCGTGGAAGGTAGTCCATCACTCTTAGTGCTTTTGCTGTTTGATTGCGTCTTTAACTCTTGTCACGTCCACATTTTCCAGCTTTTCCCGAGTGGGTGGAGCACATCCGGAGCATGGAGAAAGACCTGGGTAGCGACTACACCATGTCCTGCTCGGCCACAGGAAAACCCAAACCGCACATCCGCTGGATCAAGAACGGCGAGCCAGTAACGTTCAATGACTTATTATTTGTTTAGTTTTTATAAGTAACTACGAATTCTTTTAAGTAGGTTACACAAATCTGCAAAAAATTAATATTAATAAAAAATTACAAGTTAAATAAACAGAAAAAAACAGATAATGCAAGTGGCAATCAACATTTATAAGTAGAACTTTTAAGAAAATTTTAAGTTAACTATACTTATACCAATTAATTATATTGAGCAATCAGATTTACAGTATCTTAAGTTGTATGTAAATTATGTTTTTAAGTTAATCTTACTTAATATAGCCATAGCTCAATTTCATCAAAACATATTACAGTAAAGTCTCGTTATATCGATATTCTCGGGAGTCGGAAAAAATACCGATATAACCGGACTATCCATATATCCGATCCTGCGCCGAACTGCATTAAAAGTGGGCGGATCTTTGATATGGCATGTAATTTTCTCCTTGAGTTCATGGATTGCGTATCTAGCATGCTTTTGTACTACAATACATTTTGTACTACAGTAAATAAAAATAAACTTACGCTGTAGTGATTACCGGTTACCGGGACATAATTCACCCCGGAACATAATTCACCCCGGAACTATCGATAGGGAAGGTGTTGCCACCCGGAGGGGTAGGCGCGAGGGACGGGTGTTTTCCGCTGTGTGTGCTGCGCTCTGGTGGTGGAAGTGTGAAAAATAAAGTTGACTGGAAGCAGCCGTTCACCGTGTTCTTTTTGGTATTGAAATCCTTAAGCAAAGATTGATTTAAGCTGCTTTTGTATCGATATAAGCAGACCAAATTGGCTGGCGGGAGATGAAAAGGGCATCGTAGTAACCGGATTATCATAATAACCGTGTATCGTACTAACGGAGCTAATTATATCATAAAAGACTAGAAATTTGCCGGGAAATGAAAATAGTATCGTAATAAGTAGTAATTCGTTTTAACTGATATCGATATAACGAGACTTTACTGTAGTTAAAAGTACTCAAAATGGAACAACAAGTTAAATGAACTCGTAAGTTCATTTACTTACTTACTCGTAAGTAAGTTATTAGAACGTTTTTAAGAACTTTGAGTATGCATAACTTCATTTATTTAAGTACTTTCAACATTCGGGTGTTAATTCATGTCTAGAAGGCTCTAGTAATGTTTGAAAAAGCGCATTTAGAATAGTCTAAACGGGTTTTTCACACCATAACAACGAAAATATTGTATTTATTCGTATTGAATCGGACTTTCACTTATTTCACTTAAACTTTATTCACATAATTTTAAAGGGGACCTATTATGCTAATTTTTTGGCCCTTTGTATTGAGTTGTGTACTCCTATAGAGCAGCTACACACAATAACCAGCACAGAAAGCTTTCAAGTTCTTCCAGAATCTGCACCTATTCAGCTGTATTTCTTTGGATTTCGTGCTTCCCGTGAAAACACGAACTGTTAATGTAATATTAACATAAAACATAATTGGCCACACTCCCGAGTGCTTAGAAGAACCTCCGTTTTGTGCCGCTAGCAACGAACCCAACTTCATATGAGCTGATAATAAACGGCAAATGTATTTATATACAACTATATGTGTTGGATTCCGAATCCGATCTAGAAGTTGAGAATTTGTCTTACAGCCACGCCCTTTTAAGGATGTCCACTCCTCTGTGACATCACAAAGGGTTACTTTTACCACGCCTTCTGAAACCGAGCGTTCAGAGCCATCCAAAACTTCTTTCAGGGCTCATTATCTGAAACTTTGGCAACTGTTTAACACCAGAATACATTCTAACATTCTAACTACAACAACAACTATTCTAAATACATTTAAAGCCCAATAGGTCCCCTTTTAAAATGTTCTTGGCAAACAAAATTACAACTTTATGTTGTTTCATTTGACTTAAAAAAAAAATACACAAAAAAAAAGATTTCAACTCTATGCTACTAAAATTATCTTATTTTTCCTCATAATATTACAACATTATTCTCATATATTTTCCAACTTTTTTGGTAATGGTAATGGTTTTATTTCATTTGAACATGCATCAGATTCCAATTGAATGCATCCCATAATCAGTTCCCAGTTCCACATGTCCAAAAGGAGTAGGAAGAAGCAAAGCTTATTAAATCCTACCCCTCCATTTGGTACTTTTACAATCAGCTCTTACATTTGTTCACTTCCTGCTTTCCTAATCTAGTTTAATTAAAAAAAAAAGTAATTAAATTAAATAATTAATTATTTTTTAATTTTTTGTCACATACCGAAGTAGGAGGTGATATGACCATACAATGACATAATGGGTACCATAGTAACTGTCAATATAGTGATATATTATATTATGTTGTATATTTGTAATATCAGGTTTCCAGCTCATATTTTCATATATGTTTTCTCTTAATATTTTGACTTTATTCTTGTAAAATTACTGCTAATTATTCAAATTTTTTGTATTTTTTTTTTTTTTTTTTTTATACAGCCATGTGCCATAAGTGGTGCCCCTGGACACCCCTGAATTAAAGACCGGTTGTACAATTTAGACGACATGAAAATGGGCCATTGTTGGTGTTGTTCTCCACAGTTGGACAGGAAGGAGATGAGGTTCAGCAGCCTGACGTTTGAGGATTCAGGGATGTACCAGTGTGTGGCCGAGAATCACCATGGAGTCATCTTTGCCAACGCCGAGCTGCGTGTGTTTGGTGAGTCAAACGTCACACTTTTCGTCTGTTTAGTTTAGTGGCATGCCATTTGTGCTCCATCCTCCGACATAACTGTTTCATCTATAGTCCTTTGGGACGAGTCTTATATCTTAAAGGTGCTACGGTATGAAGAGTATTACATAAAACCTAATTCAAATCATTTATAAGATTGTAAATAGGACCATTAAACGAGGAGAAGTTGAAGAACTAATGTTAGCATTAGCACTGATTCCAGTCAGAGCGGTGTCATTGGGATAAACGGGACCTATTTTTCAACCATTTTATATTGAGTGGTGGACTCCGATAGAGCAGCTACACACAATAACCCGCACAGAAAACATTTTAGATTTGGTAGAATCTGCACCTATGTCCTTGGATTTGTGATTCCTGTCAAAATGGACTGTTTTAATTTATTCCGCCCACGGCCCGCCTCCAGGCATGCCCACTCCCTGCGATTGGTCACATGCCCATACAAATACAGTACTTTTCTGACCTCAAGAAATTCAAATACTCAAAGATGCGAAAAGCATCTTTGAGTATTTGAAAATAAAATAAAATAAAATAAAATAAAATAAAATAAAATAAAATAATAAATAGACCTCACAGCTAGGAGACAAGGGTTCAATTCCACCCTCGGCCATCTCTGTGTGGAGTTTGCATGTTCTCCCCGTGCATGCGTGGGTTGTCTCCGGGTACTCCGGTTATGAAAAAATGACAGTTTAAATATTTGTCAAACTCAGAAAAATGACAAAAAATTTGAATAACATCAATATACTGTAATGAAAAAAATCAAATTTGGACAATTTCCGTAATCATTTTCATAATAGAAAATAAATAGTAAAAAAATGTTTGTGGGAAATGATTTTGGGGAAAGTTGTGCTTGGAAAAGATGACTGGAATACTGTGAACATCCGGCAGCAATGCAACATTTTGGCATGACTACTATTGGATCGAACCAACTCCGCCATCAAAATAGAACAGTGTAGACCATAATTACAAACAATATATAACATATATGTTCGATGCCGTTTGCATGTTCTCCCCGTGCATGCGTGGGTTTTCTCCGGGTACTCCGGTTTCCTCCCACATTCCAAAAACATGCTAGGTTAATTAGCGACTCCAAATTGTCCATAGGTATGAATGTGAGTGTGAATGGTTGTTTGTCTATATGTGCCCTGTGATTGGCTGGCCACCAGTCCAGGGTGTACCCCACCTCTCGCCCGAAGACAGCTGGGATAGGCTCCAGCACCCCCGCGACCCTCGTGAGGATAAGCGGTAGAAAATGAATGAATGAAAAAAAAATTTTTAATTAAATTATATTTTTGTTTTGGACATGTGGAACTGTGAATTGATTATGGGATGCACTCAATTGTAATCTGATGCATGTTCAAATGAAATAAAACCATTACCATATCTATTGAAAAATTTGCCTTGGTTAGTGTCCATTTTGGTTTTAGTCGCAAGTTCATATCACCTCGTACTTCGGTACGTGACAAAAATAAAATAAAACAAAAAATAAAACAAAAACCTTAAACTATATTAGGAAAGCAGGAAGTGAACAAATGTAACAGTTACTGATTGTAAAAGTCCCAGATGGAGGGGTAGGATTTAATAAGCTTTGCTTCTTCCTACTCCTTTTGGACATGTGGAACTGGGAACTGATTATGGGATGCATTCAATTGTAATCTGATGCATGTTCAAATGAAATTAAACCATTACCAAAAGTGGATCAGGTACACAATAACACCCACTCTACTGTGCCGGGTGCTCGCACGGGCCTCCGCCCGCTTCTAATATGCCGTCTCATGTTTAGCAATGTATCAATAATTGATGCTTGCTTGCGTGATAACCAATATCCCGTCCTCTTCTCCCAACCAGACTGCGTCCCCACATTTGAACACAACCCCGTCAAACACGTCCTCGCTCCAAGAAACGGGCGGGTGGTGATTGAATGTCGACCCAAAGCCGCCCCCAAGCCGACGGTGTCGTGGAGCAAAGAAACGGAGCTGCTGAGAAACTCCAGCAGGTGAGCGAGGCGGCGAACGCGGCGTCGTTCGTAGACAGGACGGGGTTTGTTGTGGGTCAACACGGGTCTACTCTATGTGGGCCAAAGGATCAACACGTTAGAATCCCTTCTCCGTGCGTAATGTGCGAGTTTAGGATCCTCAGCTAAGCTGTGGATCGTCTAAATCTTCTAAATGTGCGACAAACGCGTTGTTGATTTGTGTGCAGCGCTTTTGATGACGTTAAGCTCATTCCCTAACTCATCAGACCAGGATGACTGGATGGGTAAACCCCTCGCTGACAAAACAAGCCTAATCTTGGGGGGGGGGCTTGGAGACCCCCAACCGTCTCCCCACCCCCACAGAAGGGTTTAAAAGGCTTGCGGGGGGGACAGCAGTGGCTGAATTACTATGCGGCATATGTCTCTTCATATGGTGCGGAGCGCTGATGCTATTTTTCATTCATGAGGCTGAAATATGCAAAGAAATGGCTTTTTTTATTGCCTTCAGCTCACTTTCATCCTCAAATACTATTTTTTTCTAACTTTATTTGATAACAAGCACACACTAGTTTATTATCCAGTCAAACACTGTGGACTTGTTAACCCTTCATTGTGCAATAAAACACTACCAGACCTGTATTTGGAATATTTGAATCAGTCTATTGTACTGGTCATGTGACTTGTTTTTCTTTCAGGGTTTTCATCTGGGAGGATGGCAGCCTGGAGATCTTGAACGTGACTCGCGCGGACGAGGGCAGGTACAGCTGCTTTGCGGAGAACGACCGCGGCAAGGCCAACAGCACGGGATCCCTGCTGGTGACAGGTACACCGATGGGATCGTCATAACGACTATTTGATGTGGCGGGCGCCGCCACGCTCGTGTCGAAGCGTGAATTATCAGCTGTTGAGAGATAGGATGATGCTTCACTGGTAAGCAGCTCTTTTCTGCCCCCTTGTGGGTGACTGTACACACTGCGGGGATGCCATCTTTTCTACAGTTAACATGGATGGATAGATGTAGATAGATTGCTTTCGGCAATGGTTTGTTTCGGATCATTACGGTTCATTCAGTAAAAAGATCCGTTCATTTCGGTCATTAGGTCGTTAGCCTTTGATCTCCACCTGTGCATAGACCCGGTCAAACATGTCGAGTCAGTCCGTTCACTCATGTTCACGTTCGTTTCGACTCAACAGCGCAACAACACGTGATAACTAGTGTGTCGGTTATGAACGAACGGGTCAAAAGAACTCATTCTTTTTAGTGAACGGAATGAACAAGGTCACCGACAGCGTCAGTCAATCTTTGTCTTTCGGTCAGCTAACCCCACCCACCCACAGAGCGAGTCCCGCCCTGCAAAGTGTACTGACTCTCCAGCCAATCAAAGAATAGAACTGAACGGGTATTTTAGGGGCGGTGACCTTCACAATCCATTCACAAAAAAAGACCTAGTTCATTCATGACCGACACACCACTACACAAAGTGACACCTTTGTGTGTAACCACCCCCATCTCTTGGCCCCCGCCTCATCCCCCCAGACTCCACCAAGATCACCTTGGCCCCCTCCAATGCTGACGTCAAAGTGGGCGAAAACGCCTGGATGCAGTGTGCCGCGTCACATGACGCCTTGCTGGACATCACCTTCATCTGGTCCTTGGACGGCAACGTCATTGACCTTGACAAGGACAGCCAGCACTATGAACGCCCCCTGGTGAGGGAAGTGAAATATGAATGTTAATGACGCGTTTTATGATTTTATTCCTGCTCAGCAGTGTGGACACAATCTGGCATTTGATTGGCTGACATAAAGCCAGCTTTCCCCTCCAAAAATATATACAAATTGGCATATTTGACTCCTGAAATGAGCTTAACTTGCTAATAAACTCTTATTAAATTATAGCACTTGTCCTCTAATTGAAGGATGAAGGTCATCATCAAAATTTCTTTTGCTAACCAAAATTTTGTTGTGTTTTGTCGTTTTGTGTAGAACGGAAGCTCAAATGGCGAGCTGATGATCAAGAACGCGCAGTTGAAGCACGCCGGGATTTACACTTGCACCGCACAGACGTCCGTGGACAACATCACCACCTCGGCAAGCCTGGTTGTACGAGGTGGGCTCAAATTAGCTTCCAGGAAAAGAATAAAGGAGACAAACAAAGACGTAGGCTAACGTTAGCTTTAGCTGTGTAGTATTAGACAGTACTCCCCAGTCTCCATTGTGTGCTGACTACTACATGTACTACTAAGGCTGTCCGAATTAATATTTTTAACACTCACTCATCATCTCCTCGTCTGCCACTCACCCCAGGACCCCCCGGCGCCCCGGCCGGGCTACGAGTGATGGACAAAAGTGACAGGAGCGTAACGCTGCAGTGGAGCCGAGGAGCAGACAACCACAGCCCCATCTCCAAATACACCATCCAGTACCGGGCCGCCTTGTCGCAGGAAGTGTGGAGGAACGCCAGCACATGTGAGAGCACCAAATAAAAGCTGCTGCTGGTCTCGGCCGGAATATCCAACACGTCTTGTCTTTGCAGCTCCATCAGATGTTGAAGGCAACGCCGAGACGGCCACCGTGATGGACTTGGTGCCCTGGACCGAGTACGAGTTCAGGGTGATCGCTACCAACACCCTGGGAACGGGGGATCCCAGCAGTCCATCGCCCAAGGAGAAAACCCTGGCCTCAAGTAAGACCACCAGTTAGTACTAGTCACGGTCTTGATTCCTTTAATGATTGGACCTCTCATGTGTCACTCACTCTGCTGGACTCATCATTATGGCATAGAGTGAAAACTGTCAAAAAAAAAACAAAACAACACAATCAATTGTCTGTACACCTTCCAACATGACAATAATCTAGTGATGTTACAAGAGGTGCCGGGGCTTCAAAAAAGAGGAATCGCTAAAAAATTATTATTGAATAAAAATCTATTAAATCTCCGATATTCTGTCCAAGGTACACAAGCATACATCTTCCTAGTTACACAAGCACTTTCCCTGAGCCCATGCTAGCTAGGTGACATAAAACCATGATGAAGCTAGCCATATCACATGATACATGGCATTTATGGACAAGAAAACATTCAGTATTTTATATATATTGTATATTTTATCTTACACTTTGTAGATTAATCATTTGGTTATACAATTTTTTGTAGTACATAATCATTTCCAAGAGCCAAAACAGATCAGCATTCAACGCATCACAAATGAAAATACAGCCGCCTGTAATTCTATCCAAGGCCAGCAGGTGGCTTCGTGTGCACATTAAGCTTCAAGAAATGAATCCATTCTATTATATTGTTTTGTACAATTGAATTTGTAATAAAATGTTTAAAAAACAAACGAAAAAAACGCTCACCCTGAAAAAAAATGACTCCATTTTAGAAGTAGTTGACTGAAATGGTTTTAAGCCTCATGGGCCATCACTAGCATAAACCCAATGCAGCTTGTATTAGCATTAGCGATTTTAGCATCTTTTTAAAACACAACTCATTTTTATGAAATAACAATTCAAACATTATCTACTCATTGACTTATTACATCTACTTACAACATTATGTCCGTCCTGAACACCAGAGGCAAACAAATGAACAGGTTCCTGTGGGCTAATGGCTTCCCTGTCTTTTAAAGCTAACACAGGAAGTGATGTCACGATCCTGAAGCTAGCTTTATTGACAACCGTAACATAACAAAAATAGCATAGCTGAAGTAAAGACAGTTTTTAACATTGCTAATTATTTATAAACATGACAGATGGATTTAAAATATTTAAGATTGAAGGAGCTAAAATGCTCCTCTATCGATAACTGTCAACAATAAAAAAAATACAATCAATTGTCTATACACCTTCTAACATGACAATGCATAAACCCAATGCAACTTGTATTAGCATGTCCAATTTTAGCATTAGCGATTTTTGCATCTTTTTAAAACATAACTTATTGAACGTTTTTATGAAATAACAATTCAAACATTATCTACTCATTGATTTATTACATCTACTTACAACATTGTTATGTCTGTCCTGAACACCAGAGGCAAACAAATGAACAGGTTCCTGTGGGCTAATGGCTTCCCTGTCTTTTTTAGCTAACATAGGAAGTGATGTCACGATCCTGAAGCTAGCTTTATTGACAACCGAAAAAGACAGTTTTTAACATTGCTAATTATTTATAAACATGACACATAGCTTTATAATATTTAAGATTGAAGGAGCTAAAAATGGGAGCTGTTCTTTAACGAGTTTCCCGATCCTGAATCTAGCTTTATTGACAACTGGAACATAACAAAAATAGCTTTACAGTGAGAAAAAATAAAG
The DNA here is from genome assembly GCF_037039965.1 of Doryrhamphus excisus. NCBI lineage: Eukaryota > Metazoa > Chordata > Actinopteri > Syngnathiformes > Syngnathidae > Doryrhamphus > Doryrhamphus excisus. The sequence goes on from NC_136362.1 coordinate 763,608, forward strand.
TAATAAAAAAAAATAGAGCTGAATAAAAAACAGAGTAGAAAAGCACAACATTCCGAGCTAAAAATAGGCATGGCAGTAATTAATTCATTCATTAATTTTTGACCGCTGGATCCTATCCCAGCTGTCTTTGGCGAGAGGCGGGGTGAAGTGACGAAGTGAACGAGTCAACCGGGTACCCATGAGTCCTGATTCAGTTACAAGCTTCCGAGTTTTAAACGACTGCTTCATGGCAAACCTTGAATTTGTGTTTGGTGATGAAGGCTCTGCTTTTTCAATGCTGCTTTCTCCTTGCAGTTCCTGTCGTGGCTCCTTCAGATGTGGGCGGGGGCGGCGGGACCAGCAGGGAGCTGACCATCACGTGGACGGTAAGGTTGGACTTTCCTTTGGGGCATGAAGCTCACAAGTTCTGCAACTTTTACAAAAGGAAAATGGCCAAGTATTAATAATTTTGGCAGCATTTATTTTGAATAAACTTTACAACATTATTAGACATGAAATAACATTTTCCCTTATATCTACTATATTGGGTAATATGGGTGTAAAGGTGACTATAGGGGTGTTATTTCATGTCTAGAGGGCTTTAATGGTAAAACATTATATTTAGAAGGTGGTATACGTGGTTTGTGTTATGTGTTATTTTCTCTTATCTACTATATTGTGTAATAGGAGTGTAAAGGTGACTATAGGGGTGTTATTTCATGTCTAGAGGGCTCTAATCATGTTCCAAAGTGTATTTAGAAGGTGGTAAACAAGTTTTCCGTCTTATTTACTCTTATTATGTCTACTATATTGGGTAATAGGAGCGTAAAGGTAGCTGTAGGGGTGTTATATCATGTGTAGAGGGCTCTAATCATGTTTAAAAGTGTATTTAGAAGGTTGTAAACAAGTTTTATTTGTCTTATTTTCCTTTATGTCTACTATATTGGAGTGTAAAGGTGACTATAGGGGTGTTATTTCATATGTAGAGGGCTCTAATCATGGTAAAAAGTGGATCTAGAAGGTGGTAAACAGGTAATGCATGTCTCATTTTCCCTTACTATGTCTACTATGTTGGGTAATAGGAGTGTAAAGGTGACTATAGGGGTGTTATTTCATGTCTAGAGGGCTTTAAGGGTAAAAAATTATATTTAGAAGGTGGCATACGTGGTTTCTATGTGTTATTTTCTCTTATTATGTCTACTATATTGGGTAATAGGAGTATAAAGGTGACTATAGGGGTGTTATTTCATGTCAAGAGGGCTTTAAGGGTAAAAAATTATATTTAGAAGGTGGCATACGTGGTTTCTATGTGTTATTTTCTCTTATTATGTCTACTATATTGGGTAATAGGAGTGTAAAGGTGACTATAGGGGTGTTATTTCATATCTAGAGGGCTCTAATCATGGTAAAAAGTGGATATAGAAGGTGGCAAACAGGTAATGCATGTCTTATTTTCCCATATAATGTCTATTATATTAGGTAATGGGAGTATAAAGGTGACTATAGGGGTGTTATTTCATGTCTAGAGGGCTTTAATGGTTAAAAAAAAGTTACGTAAAAGCATTACGTTACATTAACAAGCACTAAGGCATAACATACATTCTGAGTACAGCACCTAGCCACATTAGCTAACCCCATTAAGCTAACCCAGCTAGCTGAGTTTCAACGTTTTTTTGCCGATATTAACTGTACCTGTGTTGTCATCATAAGATACGATTAGGATGCATATAATAATATATATCATATATAAAATGTATACATATTGTTGTCCCGGCAGCCTGTCCAGGAGCAGTACTACTATGGTCCTGATTTTGGCTACATCGTGGCCTTCAAACCCCGAGGAGGCCTGGAGTGGACACAGGTGACGGTTTCAGACCCCGAGGCCAAGCGCTACGTCCACAAAGATCCCTCCATCCCTCCTTGGATAGAGTTTGACGTCAAAATCAAAGCGTTCAACGTCAAAGGGGAGGGCCCCTACAGTTTGACGGCGGTGGTTTACTCTGCTCAAGATGGTAAGCGGCGGATATCAAACCTGGATTGTAAAACCATATTCACGATATTTTAAATCTCCTTTCCTCTTACAATACAACCAGTCATGATGTGCTATATATATCACTATATTGACACTTACTATGGTACCCATTATGGCATTGGATGCTCATATCACCTCATACTTGGGTACGTGACAAAAATAAAATAAAATAAAATTAAAAAAAAAAAAAAAAACGTAAACTGTATTAGGAACGCAGGAAGTGAACAAATGTACCAGTTACTGATTGTAAAACTGCTATATATATCACTATATTGACTATGGTACCCATTATGTCATTGGATGCTCATATCACCTCGTACTTTGGTACGTCACAAAAAATAAAATAAAATAAAATAAAATAAAATAAAATAAATGCCTCGTTAAGAAGCCGTACAAACATTTTTAAAAATGTTTAAAAATTAAAAGAATTAAAAAAAATATATATATATATCAGGAAAGCAGGAAGTGAACAAATGTAACAGTTACTGATTGTAAAACTGCTGAATATCACTAATATTGACAGTTACTATGGTACCCATTATGTCATTGTATGGTCATATCACCTTTTACTTCCGTAAGTGACAAAATTTAAATTTAAATTTAAATTTAAATTAAAGCAATGCCGCGTTAAGAAGCCGTGCAAACATTTTTTAAATAATTTAAAAAATTAAAAGAATTAAAAAAAATTAAACTATATCAGGAAAGCAGGAAGTGAACGAATGTAACAGTTACTGATTGTAAAACTGCTATGTATCACTATATTGACACTTACTATGGTACCCATTGGATGGTCATATCATCTTTTACTTCGGTACGTGACATAAAATAATAATAATTTGTTCACTTCCTGCTTTCCTAATATAGTTAAAGTTTTTTTAATATTTTTATTTTTATTTTTATTTTTATTTTTATTTTTATTTTTATTTTTATTTTTATTTTTATTTTTATTTTTATTTTTATTTTTTAATTTTTTTATTCATTCATTCATTTTCTACGGCTTTTCCTCATAATTTTTTTTATTTGAATTTTATTATTATTTATTTTTTTATTTTGATTTTTTTTATTTATTTTATTTTTTGTCACGTACCGAAGTACGAGGTGATATGACCATACAATGACATAATGGGTACCATAGTAACTGTCAACATTACATTACATTTGTTCACTTCCTGCTTTCCTAATATAGTTTGTTTTCTTTTGTTTTCAATTTTATTTGTTCACATAAAATAAAATAAAATAAAATAAAATAAACTTACACTATATTAGGAAAGCAGGATTATATTGACAGTTACTATGGTACCCATCATAAAATAAAATAAAATAAAATAAAATAAAATAAAATAAAATAAAATAAAATAAAATAAAATAAAATAAAATAAAATAAAATAAAATAAAATAAAATAAAATAAAATAAAATAAAATAACAACCAAAAAACCTAAACCATATTATAAAAGCAGGAAGTGAACAAATATAACAGTTACTGATTGTAAAAGTACCAGATGGAGGGGTAGGATTTAATAAGCTTTGCTTCTTCCTACTCCTTTTGGACATGTGGAACTGGGAACTGATTATGGGATGCATTCAATTGGAATCTGATGCATGTTCAAATGAAATACAACCATTACCATTACCAAAAGCAGCCTATCTTTTTAGCCTTTCATTTCATGTTATTTTATTTTGCCTGTTATTTTAGCACCCTCCGATGCCCCTGCTAGTATCAACGGCAAAGTTCTCTCGGCCACAGAAGCGATCATATGGTGGTTCCCTATCCTGCAGAGCAACATCGATGGCTACCAGGTGAGTGGATGGCGTTACAAGCCCATGAAGATGGGTCCAGATGAAGCAACTTCAGTAGAAATTGTGTGTTAATTCAGAAATGGGACCTATTGTGCTCATTTTTCCATTCTTTGTATTGAGTTAGTTAGTCTATGTTCATTTTTACTGTGTGCTGTCAGGTGAAGTATTGGAGAAAGCTGGAGGACGGTGAAGGGGGGGGGCACAGGGTGGTGGTCTCCGGCAGGGAAAACCAAACCAGACTGGACGGAATGAGGCCGGACTCTCTCTACCTGGTTGAGGTCCGGGGCTACAACTCGGCGGGATACGGGCCGGCCAGCGATCGTCTGGAGATGCACACCAAAAGAGCTCGTAAGCTCGTCATGTAAGTTATGGTAAAATATCGATGTAAATATATTCATATTCTTCTATTCCGCAGCGCCAAGTCAAGCCCCAACAATAATCGGTAAGAAGTTCAAGGGCAAGTCAGTCAACATTGTATGGGAGCAAGTGGAGACGCTGGCCAACGAGTCGCCGGTAGAAGGCTACAAAGTGAGTGCGGTCGTCCTTCATGAGCAAAGACTTTTTTTATGGCACGCCGGAAAAACACAACAACGAGTTTGTGTTCTGTTTACTAATAAATTACGCAATTTATGACCGCATTGGGATGAACTGACGACACTCCCGCACGACTTATGGTAATGGTAACGGTAATGGTTTAATTTCATTTGAACATGCATCAGATTACAATTGAATGCATCCCATAATCAGTTCCCAGTTCCACATGTCCAAAAGGAGTAGGAAGAAGCAAAGCTTATTAAATCCTACCCCTCCATCTGGTACTTTTACAATCACTAACTCTTACATTTGTTCACTTCCTGCTTTCCTAATATAGTGTAATTTATTTTATTTTATTTTATTTTATTTTATTTTATTTTATTTTATTTTATTTTATTTTATTTTATTTTATTTTATTTTATTTTATTTTATTTTATTTTATTTTATTTTATTTTATGATGGGTACCATAGTAACTGTCAATATAATCCTGCTTTCCTAATATAGTGTAAGTTTATTTTATTTTATTTTATTTTATTTTATTTTATGTGAACAAATAAAATTGAAAACAAAAGAAAACAAACTATATTAGGAAAGCAGGAAGTGAACAAATGTAATGTAATGTTGACAGTTACTATGGTACCCATTATGTCATTGTATGGTCATATCACCTCGTACTTCGGTACGTGACAAAAAATAAAATAAATAAAAAAAATCAAAATAAAAAAATAAATAATAATAAAATTCAAATAAAAAAAATTATGAGGAAAAGCCGTAGAAAATGAATGAATGAATAAAAAAATTAAAAAATAAAAATAAAAATAAAAATAAAAATAAAAATAAAAATAAAAATAAAAATAAAAATAAAAATAAAAATAAAAATAAAAATAAAAATAAAAGTAAAAATAAAAATAAAAATAAAAATAAAAATAAAAATAAAAATAAAAATAAAAATAAAAATAAAAAAAATAAAAATAAAAATAAAAATAAAAATAAAAATAAAAATATTAACATTAAAAAAACTTTAACTATATTAGGAAAGCAGGAAGTGAACAAATGTGACAGTTACTGATTGTAAAAGTACCAGATGGAGGAGTAGGATTTAATAAGCTTTGCTTCTTCCTACTCCTTTTGGACATGTGGAACTGTGAACTGATTATGGGATGCATTCAATTGGAATCTGATGCATGTTCAAATGAAATAAAACCATTACCATTACCATTACCATTACCATTACCATTACCATACTTTGTGATGCTGCACAGGTGCTGTACAGGCCGCAGGGCCACTCCACGGGTACCCTATACATGACCAACAGGCGGCACATCGAGCTCCCCCTCTACGAAGACGAGACCTACGTGGTGGAGGTCCGGGCGTACACAGAGGGCGGAGACGGGGCCGTGTCACAGATCTTCATCACAGGTATGACAAAATAACCGGAAGGGCGATCATCATAAGTGGCCTCATGCACGCTGTGTGTCTCCCAGGAGGAAGCGTCATGGCCGCCCGGCCTCTCAGCACAACGGGCCTGCTCCTGACGGCTCTTTTCTGCCTGAACCCCTGAATGTAGCACCATCTTTCTCTTCACCCTCGGACGTGAAGGACACTCTTGATGGGCTTGACGCCTATAAGGACTTTTGGGAGTCTTTCCACGATCGTTTGGTTCCACTCTGTTCCCCATTCCGACTTCTCCCAGCTATGGAAGAACTTAGTGGAAGTAGACAGGAGCGGGCATCCCTCCTTTTTATCCGCGGAACGCCTCCTTGGAGGAGAGTCAACTACTCAAATATGCCTTATGTAAATGTCTGCACGTATCCTTCACAATGACCAGTCTTTCATTTTGATACAAATAAAGCCACATACTCACATAAAGTACGCTAATACTTTCAGGCCTGTGAAGGATAAGTGTACACGTTTAGGAGTATCTCTGTATATTCATCTTTATTTACGTGCACTTCTCTTTCTTTTTATTCGTGTTCTTCCAAAAGTGTAGCACAGCCTCGGTTGAGAACCGTGGATACAGTCAAAGCAAAAGTTCCTCAACATTCTCATCAATTTCCACTGCCCGTTGGTGTAATAACCCAAAAAACCTGCGTACCTGAAGTGTACTTAATGTAGCGCTGGCCTTCAAACAGCAGCTGGACAACAAGTAAATAAATTACACAATTCATGACCGCATTGGGATGAAATGACTACACTCCCCTACGATGGTTTAATTTCATTTGAACATGCATCAGATTCCAATTGAGTGCATCCCATAATCAGTTCCCAGTTCCACATGCCCAAAAGGAGTAGGAAGAAGCAAAGCTTATTAAATCCTACCCCTCCATCTGGTACTTTTACAATCAGTAACTGTTACATTTGTTCACTTCCTGCTTTCCTAATATAGTTAGTTTTTTTATTTTTTTATTTAAAAATTGTTTCAATTTTTAATTATTTTTTTATTTTTAATTTTATTTTATTTTTAATTTTTAATTTTTAATTTTTTGTTTTTAATTTTTTATTTTTTATTTTTTATTTTTTATTTTTTATTTTTTATTTTTTATTTTTTATTTTTTATTTTTTATTTTTTATTTTTTATTTTTTTAATTTAATTTTATTTATTTTTTTTAATTTTAATTTTAATTTTAATTTTAATTTTAATTTTAATTTTAATTTTAATTTTAATTTTTTTTACATTTTTACATTTTTACATTTTTGTTTTTAATTATTATTTTTTATTTTAATTTTATTATTATTATTATTATTATTATTAGTTTTTTGTCACATACCAGGAAGGAAGTAGGAAGTAGTTGATATCGTTCAGAAATAATTTGCCGTGTAACACCATGTACACCAAACATGATCTCTTTTCATGTGCACTTCCATCATCACCTCTTTTTGCCTCCTGGCCAAAAAAAAGATGTATGAATATGTCTTTGGTTGCGAATGCAACATAAAAAGCTCAACTTCTATTCCGTTGGCAGCTAGCGGCACAAAACCGGAAGTCCTTTTCTACACTCGGGAGCGTGACCAACCACAAAGGAGTGGGCGTGCCTGGAGGTGCAAATGAAAGGCAAAGAAATACTAGTGAATAGCTGCAGATTCTGGAAGAGCTGGAAAGCTTTGTGTGCTGATTATTGTGTGTCGCTGCTCGTTAGGAGTCAATACAAGTCAATACAAAGAGCATAACAGGCTCCCCTTTAACAGATCATTTTGTGCCGCGTTCATGTTGTATTCACCAATAGTTAGCGGAAAAGATGCGATACGATACGATGTGATACAATTCACCCTCTTCACGAAGCGATACAATGCGATATGATGCGATACGATGCGATACGATGTGATGCGATACGATGCGATACGATTCACCCTCTTCACGATGCGATACAATGTGATGCAATGCGATACGATGCGATATGATGCGATTCGATGTGATACGAAACGATTCACCCTCTTCACAAAGCGATATGATGCAATACGATTCGATGTGATATGATGCGATACGATATGATGCGATACGATTCACCCTCTTCATGATGTGATACAATGTGATGCGATATGATGCGATATGATGCGAGATGATGCGATACGATGCGATTTGATTCGATGCGATTCGATGCGATATGAAACGATTCACCCTCTTCACAAAGCGATATGATGCGATACGATTCGATGTGATACGATGTGATACGATGCGATATGATATGATGCGATATGATATGATGCGATATGATATGATGCGATACGATTCACCCTCTTCACGAGCGATACAATGTGATGCGATACAATGTGATGCGATACAATGTGATGCGATATGATGCGATACGATGCGATGCTATGCGATTCGATGCGATACGAAACGATTCACCCTCTTCACAAAGCGATATGATGCGATACGATTCGATGTGATACGATGCGATACAATACGATACGATGCGATACGATTCACCCTCTTCACAATGCGATACGATTCACCCTCTTCACGAGCGATACAATGTGATGCGATACAATGTGATGCGATATGATGCGATTCGATGCGATACGATGCGATACGATGCGATGCTATGCGATTCGATGCGATACGAAGCGATTCACCCTCTTCACAAAGCGATATGATGCGATACGATTCGATGTGATACAATACGATACGATGCGATACGATTCACCCTCTTCACGATGCGATACAATGTGATGCGATACGATGCGATATGATGCGAGATGATGTGAGATGATGCGATACGATGCGATTTGATGCGATTCGATGCGATACGATGCGATACGATGAGATATGATACGACACGATACGATGCGATACGATTCACCCTCTTCACAAAGCGATATGATGCGATTCGATGTGATACGATACGATATGATGCGATACGATTCACCCTCTTCACGAAGGGATACAATGCGATGCGATGCGATGCGATACGATTCACCCTCTTCACGATGCAATACAATGTGATGCGATGCGATGCGATGCGATGCGATATGATGTGATATGATGCGATATGATGCGATTCGATGCGATACGAAACGATTCACCCTCTTCACAAAGCGATATGATGCGATACGATGTGATACGATACGATACGATATGATGCAATACAATTCACCCTCTTCACGATGCGATACAATGTGATGCGATATGATGCGAGATGATGCGATACGATGGGATGCGATTTGATTCGATGCGATTCGATGCGATACGATATGATACGATATGATGCGATATGATGCGATATGATGCGATTCGATGCGATACGAAACGATTCACCCTCTTCACAAAGCGATATGATGCAATACGATTTGATGTGATACGATGTGATACCATGCGATACGATATGATGCGATACGATACGATGTGATACGATTCACCCTCTTCACGATGCGATACAATGTGATGCGAGATGATGCGATACGATGCTATGGGATGCTATGCGATTCGATGTGATTCGATGTGATTCGATGCGATACGAAACGATTCACCCTCTTCACAAAGCGATATGATGCGATACGATTCGATGTGATACGATGAGATACGATGCGATACGATGCGATATGATGCGATACGATGCGATACGATGCGATACGATGCGATACAATGCGATACGATGCGATACGATTCACCCTCTTTACGATGCGATACGTGCGATGCGATGCGATACGATATGATGCAAAACGATGCGATACGATGCGACATGATGCGATACGATGTGATACGATGCGATACGATGCAATACGATTCACCCTCTTCACGATGCGATACGATACAATACGATGCCATACAATATGATGCGATGCAATACGATACGATGCGATAATCATTTAGTTCAAATCGATATGATCGATATTCAAACCGATATGATATGGTGCAATTTCTTACGATATGATGCAATTCAACATGATGCAAATAAGCAAAGGGAAAAAAAGGAATTCAGTTATGATCCTACAAAAAGTATTTGGCAATAAGTGCTGTTTGTCTTTTTTTGCACCACTTCCTGATTATTTTTTTAGCTCCGTGCAGCTCGTATGGACACACGGGCAAAAGAAGACTCAACAGATGGATAGAAGGAATCGCACCCAAAGCATTCCGGCTTAAATTCAAAGGCTGACAGCTAGTCCGCACTGCCAAGCGGGGGGGGGGGGGATACACAAGCAGCACAAAATGCTGGGACGATGCTGCCGAACAATCCAGTCGCTTACGCACAATCAAACAAAATCAATACCAATACTAATAATATTGTTCTTCTCAGATCCATATATTACACATAACAATAAGAGTAATAAGGACGGGAAGAAATGAGGATTTGACCGAGTGTCCATCTTCTAATTAAATATCACCACATCACTACTACCAGGAGAACCAGAGTATAGAGGGGGAGGAGCCACCAGCTGTGGCCCAGCAAGGTGCACTGTATTCGGGCACACGCTCCGATCAAGTCCTGTGTGCAAGGTGAATTTGCAGTACGGTGTAATGGCTGCTGTTTGCCATATCATATAATACTAATATCGATTGAAATATCATTTTTGCTTTGGCTGTATCAGGGTGGTTTGAAATCGGTGTTTCCACCAAGCAATGTTGGGAGCGTTTGATACGGTAAACCCGACCCAGGTGACTTTCTGATATGGTCATGGTTATGGTTTTATTCCATTTCAACATGCATCAGATTACAATGAGTTACATTTGTTCACTTCCTGCTTTCCTAATATTGTTTTTTTTTTTCATTCATTCATTTTCTACCACTTATACTCACGAGGGTTGCTGAAGTGCTGGAGCCTATCCCAGCTGTCTTCGGGCGAGAGGCGGGGTACACCCTGGACTGGTGGCCAGCCAATCACAGGGCACATATAGACAAACAACCATTCACACTCACATTCATACTTATGGACAATTTGGAGTCGCTAATTAACCTAGCATGTTTTTTTTGGAATGTGGGAGGAAACCGGAGTATCCGGATAAAACCCCACGCGCTAACCACTCTCCTGTATTTACTTCCTAGCAAAAGGGAAGCATTTTATCCAAGAGGAGACTGAGGGCAGAAAAAAATTGAATGCTGCATCAAAGATTGGGGACATACATACTACATAGTATCTCACAGTGGCAAAGAACAAACTAATATGACAATTCTGGCACCCTTTTACCCCCAGTTTATTACCCCCAGGTATTGGGGGTATTTGTTCACTTCCTGCTTTCCAAATACAATTTTTTTTTTATTAATTTTAATTTTTTTTATTAATTTTTTGTCACATACCAAAGTAGGAGGTGATATGACCATACAATGACATAATGGGTACCATAGTAACTGTCAATATAGTGATATATAGCAGTTTTACAATCAGTAACTGTTACATTTGTTCACTTCCTGCTTTCCAAATACAATTTTTTTTAAAAATTTATTTTATTTTTTTTATTAATTTTTTTGTCACATACCGAAGTAGGAGGTGATATGACCATACAATGACATAATGGGTACCATAGTAAGTGTCAATATAGTGATATATAGCAGTTTTACAATCAGTAACTGTTACATTTGTTCACTTCCTGCTTTCTGAATATTATTTTATTTTATTTTATTTTATTTTATTTTATTTTATTTTATTTTATTTTATTTTATTTTATTTTATTTTATTTTATTTTATTTTATTTTATTTTAATGCTATGGCTTTTTAACGTAGTATATGGGATAAATCGCCGAAAGTACACTTTTACCACATTTTTTTTTTTACATTTGTTGTTTTGACATTGTTTAGCTCCGCCCTACTTGCAAATGAAAAATGTTTATGGAAATATTCTGCTTGGTGGAAACGCCACTCAAGCCCGTTTGTCTGTGGCTACTGTTGATTTGGATTATATTTCTATAATAAAACAACATGCCTAGCTCGTGTTACGGTGGACTACTATGTCTTCTTTTTACGAGAGAGAAGCTCAGCAAAGCCGTAGTGTCAGAGCCCCCCCCCCCATATCAACGCTGTGGTCTGCTGTTTTTTGTCATTAGTTCACCATCCGCGTCCCTCAAACGAAGGACCAAAATGCTGCGTTTTGATGCTTCTTACTGTACGTTGTGAGCATCCACCGCCAAGTGCTTCTCCCGGTTTCCCGTCCATGCAGCAGCAAAAGAAAGGGTTGCCAAATGCATGACTTGCCTTGAAAGTTTTTTTTTTTGTTTTGTTTTTTGTTCACAGGAAGCTGCAGCTCGCTGCAGTCTCACCTGCATGATATATTGTACATTCCATCCTGTGTGGCATCCCTTTACGGCACAGAAAACTGTGCTTTTGTTACCAAAAGCTTCATTCCGCTAAGAAGGAGACATTTTGTTTTTTTGTTTTTTCCAGTAAAGTATGAGGTATGGAAACTGGAATGGTGTGTTGGCTGGAGAAGGAACAATAAAAGTCTAGTAAATAGTTACAGGACTGCTTTTGTTTGTTGTTTTTTTTTACCATCTCCTGTATTTACTTCCAAGCAAAAGGGAAGCATTTTATCCAAGAGGAGACTGAGGGCAGCAAGAAAATGGAAATGAAAATGGTAATATAATTGTATATTTTTTATTTTTTATTTTTTATTTTTTATTTTTTATTTTTTATTTTTTATTTTTTATTTTTTATTTTTTATTTTTTACTTTTTATTTTCTATTTTTTATTTATTTATTTATTTATTTATTTATTTATTTATTTTTTTTTGTAATTTATTTTTTTTAATTTATAAATTTTTCGTTTTAATATGGTTTTTGTAGGAGGACAAACATGTCACAAACACCCTTAACGTTTTCCAATACTGTAAAAATGTGTAAAAAATGTGTTTTTTATTATTATTATTTATATATATGTAACAGGTGTGTTCCAGCAATTGTAATTCACCAAAAGTCCATCCTTAGTATTTGTTTTCATTTTGTCATATCATTTTCATGTTGAATTATTTATTTTACGTATATTTGTAATTTTATTTTGAAATTTGTTTTATTTTGGTGACTTCCTGTAAGGAAGGAACTTCCTGTAGTTTCGCGGTACTCTCCTCAGACGGCGCGAGATCCCGCTGAGGAGAGAGGTGTGCCTGTTGAAGTCGTGACAAGTTGCTCTACTGATTTTATTTTGTTTGCACAGGTATGTGAGCTCATGGTTTTTTGTTCATTTGTTATAATGTTCATGGTAAAACATAAAAATTGCCACTGTTGAATGGATTAAGCAAATTTATAGAAACTTTCATTAGCTGAGACGGCGCGAGATCCCGCTGAGGAGAGAGGTGTGCCTGTTGAAGTCGTGACAAGTTGCTCTACTGATTTTATTTTGTTTGCACAGGTATGTGAGCTCATGGTTTTTTGTTCATTTGTTATAATGTTCATGGTAAAACATAAAAATTGCCACTGTTGAATGGATTAAGCAAATTTATAGAAACTTTCATTAGCTGAGACGGCGCGAGATCCCGCTGAGGAGAGAGGTGTGCCTGTTGAAGTCGTGACAAGTTGCTCTACTGATTTTATTTTGTTTGCACAGCTGGTTTTGAATAAATCCTGCTCCAGTGGCAAAACAGCGGTGATCCCCATCTCATCTGTACACAACACAACGCGGAGTTTGATCACAGTGAGACAAGAGAGGGTCGGCTAGGCCGGCTACAGTGGTGCCGTGACCCGGATCCACTCCGCTCCAGGCTGGTTCATCGTCATCGCGGTTCCTGGAGCTGTGGATCAACATCAGCTTGGTCACCAGAGGTTGCTTTGTCTCACATATTAGTGTTAAAATGTTTGTTCACAAGGTTTAAAAAAAAAAAAAAAAAAACTAAGGAAAAGGGGTTATTCAAGTGGTTAAAAGTGAACTTTATGTGTCTTCTGTGGAAAAATGGATGATAACAGTCAGCTTAACAGTTTCAGCCTTGGTTTTGGGAGAGGTAGGCTGCCTGCCACACCAGTTAGAGATGTGAATGCTGCAGGCTCCCCAGCTTTCTGTTCTACTCGCATTCTTAACCGTACACCTGCTAGTCTTCAGCCCAGTAACGCACTCTCTGACAACTCAGCTACAACTGACCTGGCTTTAAATGACTTGATAACAAGCATTGCACAGCAGGTGGGACAAACTATAAGGGATCAGTTAAAGGAAGAATGTAGAGAAAGTGGTGTTAGAGGCGCACAAGCTCAGAGCAGTGTCGACCAGTTACCTAGTGACTCTACTTACCTTAACCTGACCGGTGCCAAGTTAGTCCTGCAGTCAGATGTGAAAGAGCCTCCTGTCTTCAGAGGAGATGAGTCGGACAAGATCACGTTGTGTGAGTGGGAAGAATTGATGAAAACCTACTTCAAGAAACGAGCCACACCCATAGCAGAGCAACATTCTGAGATAATGTGTAAGTTAATGGGAAAAGCCAAAGACATTGTAAGAATCACTCTGAGAAGCAGTCCCTCACTGAAACCAGGAGAGAGCCCAGAAGTGATCTACAACATTCTCAGTCGACATTTTGGTGAAGTGAGTTTCTCATGTATGCCCATGGCGGACTTCTACAGTACAGTCCCAACAGCAGGAGAAACTCCTCTAGAGTATTGGGTTCGGCTGAACAAGGCAGTTGATGCAGCGGAAGAAGGTTTGAAAAGGCTAGGTCGACGTTTAGACAACCCCTGCCAAGAAGTTGCTATGATGTTTGTTAAGTACTGTCCAGATCCCTCACTGGCAGCAGTCCTCAAGTTTAAAGCACCGGACAAGTGGACTGTTAGTGATATTCAAGAGCAGATAGATCAACACCAGATCGAGGCCAGAGAACAGAAACTCTCCAAGTCAAAGCAGCCTGCACTTGTCACGGTTAACATCCAGACCCCTGCACCTGATAATTTGGCACCGACATGTCAACCCGGAGAGCCTCCTGTGCAGGTTGAGAATAACCCAGCAGCCAAACCCCCCTGCGATGATGGTTGCTTGAGAACACTGATCGGTCTCTTTGATCGTGCTTTATCACAACATGTCCTGGCCACAGACAAACCGATCCATCCGGCACAGACTTACCAAAGGTCCTGTAGAGTCTGTCAGTCTCTCGAGCACTCTACCCTTGCGCACTGCAGGCAGAAACGCTTGTGTCTGTCATGTTTTGAGCCAAATCACATCAAAAGAAACTGCCCTCGTCGCATGCCTGCTCAAAGTCGATTTATCCCTCAACCACAAAACTCCCAGCCTTTAAACTAAGTGGTCCGCAGTGGGAGAGGGGTCATGTGGACGCTAGAGAAGAAACCCTCAGTAAAGACAACATTGAACAGCATTATATTAGGGCATGTGCAGCTGCTCCAGTCAATGCAAAGGTGATAGTGCAGAATACACAGAGAATAGGTCCTTTTGATGAACTGTTTTACACTCCTGTCAGCATCAACAACAAGTCGCACGTGAAGGGGATGCTGGATTCTGGTTCCATGGCCTGCACACTAAGTGAGCAAGCAGAACTACAGATGTTAAGTGACAATGTTCTATCAAATTCCATTCCTCTGACTCAAGAGATTGTTCTTGTGGGCTGTGGTGGAAAAATCAGCAAGCCCAAGTGCATGTATGAAGTTGAGATGAAAGTGTATGGAGAAACCTGTGTTGTTCCTGTTCTTGTTGTGCCAGGCCAACGTGATGATTTAATCTTGGGCACAAATGTCATCAGATTTCTTATGCACCAGCTGAAAATAAGCAGTGACTATTGGCGTCTTGTCTCCAGTGGCAATCTTCTTCCTGAGTGTGAGCAGTTTCTTGACCTCATGGCAAACTCATCCAGGTGGAGAGGTGAGGAGCTCCCGGAAAAGATCGGCACAGTCAAACTTCAACAGTCAGTCACCCTGCTGGTGAGACAAGAACACCTTGTGTGGGGTAAGCTGCCGAATAATGTCCCAATGTCACCAGGAAGTACAGTCATTGTCGAACCCACCTCATCAAAGTCCATGCCACGCAACATCATGGTTGGCCGTGTCATTACGCCACTTTGGGGAGACAGATGGGTTCCCATGAAAGTGACTAACCTGTCCAACAAGCCGATAACCCTCAAGAGGAACAGTAAGCTGGCAGATGTGTCTCCCTGCCTAGCTGTAGAAGACTTTGAAGTTTTCCAGGGTTCCAGTCAGCCTGGAAAAGCTGAAACAGACAACAGTCATGACTATGTCAAGCTCACAGATCTGAAACAGCGGCTGCAACAAGTTGGTCTCAGCAACATTGACATTGACCTGTGTCACGCTGGTAATGAAGGGAAAAAGAAGTTAGTTGAGCTGCTCGAAAAGTACAATGACATCTTCTCAAAACACACGTTGGATTGTGGTGAGGCGAAAGGCTTTACCCACCACATCAGACTTACCGATGAGAAACCTTTTCGTCTTCCTTACCGCCGTGTGCCACCAGCCCACTACCAGAAACTGCGGCAGGTCCTGTCTGAGATGGAGGAGCAGGAAATAATCCGGAAATCAGTGAGTGAATATGCATCTCCTCTAGTCCTGGTGTGGAAAAAGGACGGCAGCTTAAGACTATGCACCGACTTCAGGTGGCTGAATGCTCGCACATTCAAAGATGCGCACCCACTGCCACATCAGTCGGACTGCCTTGCTGCGCTGGGAGGAAACACCTACTTCAGCACCATGGACCTGACCTCCGGGTTTTATAACATCCCGATGGCTGAGGGAGACAAGAAGTACACTGCATTCACGACCCCTGTGGGTTTGTATGAGTATAATAGAATGCCACAAGGTCTGTGCAATAGCCCCGCCTCATTTATGCGCATGATGCTCAGCATATTTGGTGACTTGAACTTCAGCAGTCTGTTATGCTATCTCGACGATTTGCTGGTGTTTGCTTCGACAGAAGAGGAAGCTTTGGAGAGGCTTGAGGTTGTTTCAGAGGCTGCGACTCCACAACCTTAAGCTAAGTCCTAAGAAGTGTCACCTGATGCGATCTTCAGTCAAGTTTCTTGGTCACGTCATAGATGGCAATGGAGTGGCTGTGGACCCATCGAAAGTTGACATAATCACAAACATGTCCAAAAGAGATCTGATGGAAGAAGATGGCTGCACCCCATCAGTGAAGAGGATAAAGTCTTTCCTCGGGATGGTATTCTACTACCAACACTTCATTCCAAGTTGCTCTGCCATAGCGAAGCCACTCTTTGCTCTCACTGCTGGACAAAAGAAAAGAGGAAAAGTCAAGTCAAAAGCAAATGCTGGCTCTTTCAGGAAGCTCAAACCCTCAGATTGGTCCGGTGAGTGTGATGCAGCTCTGTCGAAGCTTAAAGACTGTCTTTTGAACTGTGTTGTCCTCACGCATCCGGATTTCACGCTGCCCCTGATCTTGTCCATTGATGCCTCGCTAGATGGACTCGGCGCTGTACTGTCACAAGTACCAGCTGGACAAGAGAAAGCCCGCCCCATAGCATTTGCCAGTAAGACCCTGAGCAGTTCTCAGAAAAGGTACCCAGCTCACCGGCTAGAATTTTTAGCCTTGAAGTGGAGTGTGTGTGAGAAATTTAGCCATTGGTTGAGGGGTCATTCATTTACAGTATGGACAGATAACAACCCACTCACCTATATCATGACAAAGCCAAAGCTCGATGCTTGTGAGCAGCGTTGGGTGTCCAAGCTTGCTCCTTATACATTCGACCTGAAACACATACCTGGTACGAAGAACACAGTTGCTGATGCTCTTAGCAGAGATCCCTTTGCCACGACAGTCGGTCATCGGCTCATCACAGAGCACTACGACCAACTGCTTGCTGAAGCTGAGGATGTCAGCTATGATGGCATTCAGGACACTCTCCGTTTAAAGGTCCAGTGTCATCGGGTAAAGAAACCACCCCATACCAGCCCATCATCTCAGGTTAGTCCAACTAAACATCCTTGTGACTCTGTGGCCGTCAAGGCTCTTTTGGATGCTCATGACCAATGGGATACAGCTGCTGAGACCAGGGCTGTGGAGCTGCTTCAGTCTGTGCAGGATCTTTTGACACAAGGCCAGGATCCACTTCCTGTCTTCACCTTGGAAGAACTCCAGCGAAGCCAAGAGCTTGATGCCACCATCTCGAAGCTGGTGCCGTTTGTCATTCGAAAGAGACGACCATCCAGGCGTGAAAGAGCAGGTCTTGACTCGAAAGCTGTGACGTTGCTCAAACAGTGGGACCGGCTTCACTTTCAGAATGGTGTCCTGTACCGTGTGACTAAAGATCCCCTCAGTAAACAAAAAAGGCATCAGTTTGTCTTGCCAGAGACTCTCAAGGAGACAGCGCTGCATGGTATCCATGACATTGCTGGACACCAGGGGCAAGCGAGAACTTTACACCTGGCGAGACAACGCTTCTTTTGGCCCAAGATGGAGTCTGATGTAAGAGATTACGTCAAGTGCTGTCAAAGATGCATTCTAGCAAAAACACCAGACCCTTCTGCTAGAGCACCACTTGAAAGCATCAGAACCTCTTGTCCCATGGAGCTCGTATGTTTGGACTTTTGGAGTGCAGAAGACAGCAGGCAGCGCTCCGTCGATGTTCTTGTCCTGACAGATCATTTTACAAAGCTGGCCCATGCCTTTCCATGCACAAACCAGACCGCCAAGCAAGTAGCTAAAAAGCTATGGGATCACGTCTTCTGTGTGTATGGGTTCCCTGAACGGATCCACTCCGATCAGGGGGCTAACTTTGAGAGTGAGCTCATAGCCGAACTGCTCAGACTGTCAGGAGTCTCAAAGTCACACACTACGGCTTATCACCCGATGGGAAATGGAGGAACTGAGCGCTTTAACAGAACGTTAGGCAGCATGCTCAGATCGTTGCCCCTCAAGGAGAAACACAAATGGACACAACAAGTACAAACTTTGACGTTTGCGTACAATGCAACAGTACATGAAACCACCGGATATGCCCCTTTCCAGCTCATGTTTGGTCGTATTCCAAGGCTCCCCGTGGATGTAATGTTTAAACAGGTGCTTCACGACCCTGTGGTTGTCGATCACAAAAGCTACGTGAAAACTCTGATGTCACATCTTAATGAAGCAGCCAGGATCGCTCAAACACATGCAGTCAAGGAACAAGACAAACAAGCAAGAGAGTACAACAAAAAAGTAAAAGGCACTCACTTGAGCATTGGAGACCGAGTACTCATCGCAAACAAAGGCGAAAAAGGGAAGAAAAAGTTAGCTGATAAGTGGGATCCAACAGTGTACACAGTCAAAGACAGAAATCTGCAGACCCACACGTACAGGCTGGAGGACAATAAGGGCAAAACAAAAGTAGTGCACCGCAACTTAGTCCTGAACATCAGTTTCTTACCTGTGGTGGCGACTGAAAGAGAACTGTGTGACACTGGGAATGAGGATGGATCAAGTGTGACAAATTCCCTGGATTCTTTGGAGGAGGAGAACTCAGAGGAGAGGACAAGCGCATGGGTTATGAGTGAATCAGCAGACGCCGAGAGTCAGGCCAGCCTGAGTGGAGGACAGTCAGAACTGGACCAGCCCAGTCAGGATGCTGCAGAGTTGGATCATGAGGAGCTATCTGCAGATGAGTTGATCCAGTGCGCACCTGGCGGCAGAGACTCCAATAGAGACAGTGACATTAACAGTCTAGCTGCAGAACCTGACTCAGACTCCCTACTTTCGTCAGACATGCTTCCAGTAGACACAGACACCAAGTCTAATCCAGACACTGACTGTGACACAGAGTCAGAGTTACTTCAGGCAAGCCCAGTGCTTTCCACAGACTCACAGGTGCCATCAGTAGATGCTGTTCATGACAGAGGCATACAAGTTAACCCATCAGCACCTACAGAACATGTAGTCAGGACACGGTTTGGCAGAGTCAGTAGAAAGGTCAATCGTCTTATTGAATCCATGGTTCAAAAGCCTTTTGATATAAAAGATATGGCAAGTTCATTCAGCAGGAAATCTCAGTCACTCCTAACTTTGTTTTAGTGTATCAAGGTGTCCAGATATGTAATGTGTTGTGATTAATGGACAATGTCACTACCGTAGTGATTTTGTATGCAGTATGTTTTGCAAAGTTTAAGGTGACGGAGAATGTGTATGGTGTACACGGCATCATATCAACCTAGGAGAGACTAAGGCTTGATCACCCTTATGTTCTTTCTGAACCTATTTTGTGGGTTTCTCATGGAAGGTAAAGCTCAGAGCTTTTTAACTACCTCCGTCAGGTTTCACTGAGTGTGTGAATTGTTGTTTTTTTTGGAACGCTCACATGTACAGTCTGGATTTTGGTGAAGTTAGGAGGGGTGGATGTAACAGGTGTGTTCCAGCAATTGTAATTCACCAAAAGTCCATCCTTAGTATTTGTTTTCATTTTGTCATATCATTTTCATGTTGAATTATTTATTTTACGTATATTTGTAATTTTATTTTGAAATTTGTTTTATTTTGGTGACTTCCTGTAAGGAAGGAACTTCCTGTAGTTTCGCGGTACTCTCCTCAGACGGCGCGAGATCCCGCTGAGGAGAGAGGTGTGCCTGTTGAAGTCGTGACAAGTTGCTCTACTGATTTTATTTTGTTTGCACAGGTATGTGAGCTCATGGTTTTTTGTTCATTTGTTATAATGTTCATGGTAAAACATAAAAATTGCCACTGTTGAATGGATTAAGCAAATTTATAGAAACTTTCATTAGCTGAGACGGCGCGAGATCCCGCTGAGGAGAGAGGTGTGCCTGTTGAAGTCGTGACAAGTTGCTCTACTGATTTTATTTTGTTTGCACAGCTGGTTTTGAATAAATCCTGCTCCAGTGGCAAAACAGCGGTGATCCCCATCTCATCTGTACACAACACAACGCGGAGTTTGATCACAGTGAGACAAGAGAGGGTCGGCTAGGCCGGCTACATATATATAAAGTATAAATAAAATGTTTCAATAAACTAACACTCAGCATCAGGTGATTTGAGGAACGTGATTCTCTGCACCCAATCAGGGTTTCACCTCTTGATCACATGACACCCAATAACCAATAAATAGCTAACAGGAAGCCTCACGCGGAAACACTTGCTGCACAGCTAGAGTAGCAAATGTATTTCATACTAATATAATAATATTATATATCATCAAATATAATAATATGTTTTAACACTGCTTCGTTTAAATACGTTGTAGGCACCCACTAGAACTGCCGCGACTGGGAGTACTACCTGGGGAGCATTTCATGTACATTATATTGACCGGAACTGGTAAGTGTTGCTAACATTGGCTTCACTTAGCTTAGCCACCCAGCCTTATTGTGTGGGCTGGTTAGCATGAACAGTGTAACGAGTTTAAAATGTCTTTTCATTTCACAAAATCATTTAAACGATTATTTTTTTCTGCTTTTTATGTGTAAATATGTAAATAGGATATGTAGAGTTGTTCTGTGGTGCCAGTGTTGTGTCAGTGTGTGCGACGTGCGGTGACGTCATAGCGTCGCGTCGCGGAAGAGACAGTTTTTAGTTTTTGTAAAATTGTGTGGAGAGATTGTTGAGCTGTGTTTGTGTTGTATTGTGTGTGTGTGTGTGTGTGTGTGTGTGTGTGTGTGGTAGTGTGTTTAGTGAGAGTGCTTGTTTCTGTAAAGTTTACTGTGTGACTATAACCTGTGGGCGGAGGCTAGCTCCTTTAGCAACTTGCTAACATTGGTTTTACTTAGCTTAGCCACCCAGCCTTATTGTGTGGGCTGGTTAGCATGAACAGTGTAACGAGTTTAAAATGTCTTTTCATTTCACAAAATCATTTAAACCATTATTTTTTTCTGCTTTTTATGTGTAAATATGTAAATAGGATATGTAGAGTTGTTCTGTGGTGCCAGTGTTGTGTCAGTGTGTGCGACGTGCGGTGACGTCATAGCGTCGCGCCGCAGAAGAGACAGTTTTTAGTCTTTTTATTAGTTTAGATTAGTCTTAATTGTAGAATTGCACTTATGTTCCTGCAATTCTGCTTTTACTGGTTTATACTGTTTTGTAATTAAAGTTTGTAATAAAATATATATTTAAAAAAAAACTTGAAAAACATAAACAAATAAGCTATAAATTAAAAAAAAATATATATAGGTGGTTTCCAGCTATTCATTTAATTTGATTAAACTTCTAAATGTAATAGACAAAAGAATGCAAGTTCACATCGTAGTGAGCAGAGTACATATACAACGAGCAATATAGCTTTATGTAAATATGTAGGCAAATTCAAAAAATTATATATTTATGTCAAGAGACAAACGTTACCGTTTATTGTTCTTATCACAAGCTTAATTATGTTGCACATGTACAC
The DNA here is from genome assembly GCF_037039965.1 of Doryrhamphus excisus. Classification (NCBI taxonomy): domain Eukaryota; kingdom Metazoa; phylum Chordata; class Actinopteri; order Syngnathiformes; family Syngnathidae; genus Doryrhamphus; species Doryrhamphus excisus. The sequence goes on from NC_136362.1 coordinate 785,638, forward strand.
GTGGTAAACTTGACATATACATGTATGTACTGAAGAGGAAGTACAGATGGTGGATTTGCAGTGTACTGTAATTATGTATCTGACCAGCAGATGGCAGCAGAGACCCACTATGGACGCAACCCAAGATGCAAAGCATGTTTCATTGATTATAAAGTGCAAACAAGTACATACTACTCAGTAAAATTGAGTAATATTTGGGTTTTGGAATGGAATTTTAATGAGGAATTTAAAAGACGTCTTAGAACCAATCTTGTGAATGGAGTGTTTTGTGACACCCCTCGGGCCGTTTGGTTTGGTTGGGCCCTGGACAAATATAATATTAATATATATAAATATGAGTAAAGTATTCAGGAAACACGACAAATCTCTGTCCACATAGTGAGATACCATGAGGACCTGCCGCTATCAAGCAATGCAAAGATACTTTTGTATACTACAAAATTAGTACTGTAATATTGCAGGTATTCTTTTTTTCTTCTTTATTTCGAACATGAAAATCATCCAAAGCACAACAAACCAACCATAAATCAACACAAATAAAAAATACTTATATACATATAAACATACACATGTTCGAAAGGGAATGTTATGGTATTGTTTCAGTCAGATTGAAAAATAAATGTGAGTGTAAAAAAAAAGAAAAATATTCTTTAAAATACCTCAAATTAAATAATCTCACTTGAGTCAAATTGATATCACTATTTAGTTAAATAATGCTTATTTCAAGCATCATAAAATGACTTTTTACTGATGTTAGTTACTTTGTTCCACAAGTCAGGGACTGTATACTCATATACTCGTACTACATTTTTTCACAGCTAATAGAATGTGAACATTTGAGCCGGATCTTGAGAGATCATTTAATTTATTTGTTTTATTTTGTGAATTTACAGCTTTATTTATCCAAATGCTACACTGTGATACAGCATAACATACTGTTCTAATGGAATAAAAATGTGTTTAGTAAGTGCATATTGCTGGTGTCGTTCAGTTTTAACTACAAGAAAAACAAAAAAATATCGCCTTGTTAACAGTATCGTGATATATCGTGGTATATTGTATCGTGATGCGTATCGTATCGCCAGATTCTAAGTATTGGAGTATAGAAGTACAGATATTTGGATGAAAAAACATGATACTGTGCATCTATAAAAAAAAAAAGTAAACCTAAACATTGTGAAAAACAACCTTTTAATGACGAAAACAAAGACAAAATACTGTATTACGGATGAGTAAGTCCTCAAAGTCGGAATGCTGTATATTCCTTTCTTCATATACAAAGCAATAAAAAAAGCCAGGCTCGGTCGTTAGGTTTTTATTTGTTTTGCAGTCTTTTCCCGTTCTTACAGCCCCTCTTTGTCTATTTCCTCCGCCAGACGAATTTAAAATCACAGATGCTTCCTTTGGGTCTTGTTTGGTGCAAAGTGTAGTGGTCAGCATCCTTTTGTTAGCTTTTATTAACTCTTTGCCGCTTAGGGAGCGCTTGGAAAAACATAGTATTTGCCTTACAAACACAGTATAAACCCCCCATTATTTGTGAGTTACTGTATGCGGCTGCCATATTGGAACACATTTGTTCTTGATGTGTTTCTCTAACTTTTATGCCTTTTTCTACATTTGCAGTAGTGCATACTATTCTTTGGAATGCTTAAACCTTCAATATCTAGGTCTCCAAAGTGGGGTACCGACCCCTCAGGGGTACGTCAATTGTCACAGAGCATGGGTCTTTGATTGAAATTGATGCTACCGATGCAAAATGGATGCTTCCCAGCAATTTCATTGGCTCATAATGGGTGTGCTGCCATGTTAACTGAAATACCTGAAGTCATTAAACTGCTGCTGTGATCGGCCCGCTAGCATGAATATGTTATTATATTTCCCATATACTTTAGTGTTAGAATAAAATGTAGATAGAATGAATATAATGTTAGTTATCACCCAAATAGTGTTTGAATGTGCTGAAGAAAGAAGGTTCCTGTGACCCTGATCAGAGACCCCCAGTCACCCCCAGGTCCTGGAGGTGCCTGGATGCGGCAACAGCAACCTGCAGTTTTTCATGTTAATCCTGCAAGAATGTGTCAAGATAAGAACTTGTAAAACAATAAAAGTAATAACTCTCACATATACACACACATAAACAAACAAATACAGCTCGTGCAACTGCCCCCCCCCCACCTTTAGAGGAGCGTGAACTGCATTTTCAGAGTGGAGCGGCATGTCACTGGGTATGTGGTATGTGCGAGTAACTTTGAATATTATTGTCTGTCTCTTCTGTATTTAAGTGTTTTTAAAAGTGTCACAGGAGTTTGAACCTGACATTTAGTCACACTGTTAGCATTTTTAATTTGATTTCAACTCATTTATTGTAACACCTACAATCATTAGGTGTTTAGGTCTTCAGTCATGGCTCCAGTATTGACCCTTGGGGTACGCCACATGACATATCTTAGCATGTTTTCCTAGCTTCTCATATTGTTTTCTATTTGCTATGTAGATTTTTATTTTTTGTTTGCGAAAATCATGTGATTTATTGACCGTATTTTTTTTGTGGCAGGCTGGTGAGGAACATGGAGTTGGAGTTTGTCGATAAATAAATAGTTTTCATATGCAGACATCTGTAAATCGATGATTACTTCCTGTTATGTTCTAACGTCTGTCAATAAAATTACTTGGCCTTGCGTTCCGTGTAAAATATACTAAAGATAAGATTTTGGAGTTAGCGACATATTTATTGTGCATAGTGGTTATTAGCTTGATGATGCAGGTTGGCCGCTCGTCCATGAGCAATCGTTCCCATCCTGCAGTGACGACACCTGAGCATTGTGCTTGTAGTTGGATGACTTCAACAAATAAATTGCCGTGTTTCCCCAAAACAAAGCCACAATTGAGATTCTGGATGGCAAACACTTAAAAAGGAATGATTTTTAGTTTGTTGAAAAAGCTTCCGCCCGCCCCCCTTTTATACCCTCACGGGGGGAACCTGGAGACAAATTTGCTTTCCTCCCATTAGTCTGCAGCAGCTGTTGATTAAGTTCCAATAGACTCTCTAGTTGGTTTCCTCCTCTTAGCCGCCTTAATGAATGCTGGCCATGATTTGGCTGCCATTGTCTTCTCTCATCACTACAAATGGCCGCTGAGTGCTGCTGCGCTTTGGAATCAATAGTCGTACCAGCAGAGCCTCAGTTGCTGGCAGATTACCGATGAGAACAATTGCAGGTGTTTAGCTACGAGTGTGTTGCTTTTGGATGACAAATGTGTTTGTCCGCCATCATATTCCCTTGCATACATTCCGCAATCAATGGCCGCTTTAAGGAGCTTTACTCTTCATTGTTTGCGGGCTGGTGTAAGTGGCTTGCAGTAATGCATGCTGGGACAAATGGGAAGACATTGCACATGAAAATCCACAAAGAGCCAAGCCAACCGGGATGTTGGTCTTTTTCCATATTGGGTGCTCCCATCATTCGCCGTCTTGAGTAAGGATCGACCATTAAATCGGCTGGCCGATATTTGGTAATGGTAATGGTAATGGTAATGGTTTTATTTCATTTGAACATGCATCAGATTACAATTGAATGCATCCCATAATCAGTTTACAGTTCCACATGTCCAAAAGGAGTAGGAAGAAGCAAAGCTTATTAAATCCTACCCCTCCATCTGGTACTTTTACAATCAGTAACTGTTACATTTGTTCACTTCCTGCTTTCCTAATATAATTTTTATTTTTGTTTTGTTTTTATTTTTTGTCACGTACCAAAGTAGGAGGTGATATGACCATCCAATGACATAATGGGTACCATAGTAACTGTCAATATAGTGATATATAGCAGTTTTACAATGAGTAACTGTTACATTTGTTCACTTCCTGCTTTCCTGATATAGTTGAATTTAAAAAAAAAAATTTTTTAAATTTTGGACTATTACAGTAAAGTCTCGTTATATCGATATTCTCGGGAGTCGGAAAAAATACCGATATAACCGGACTATCCATATATCCGATCCTGCGCCGAACTGCATTAAAAGTGGGCGGATCTTTGATATGGCATGTAATTTTCTCCTTGAGTTCATGGATTGCGTATCTAGCATGCTTTTGTACTACAATAAATTTTGTACTACAGTAAATAAAAATAAACTTACGCTGTAGTGATTACCGGTTACCGGGACATTATTCACCCCGGAACTATCGATAGGGAAAGTGTTGCCACCCGGAGGGGTAGGCGCGAGGGACGGGGGTTTTCCGCTGTGTGTGCTGCACTCTGGTGGTGGAAGTGTGAAAAATAAAGTTGACTGGAAGCAGCCGTTCGCCGTGTTCTTTTTTGGTATTGAAATCCTTAAGCAAAGATTGATTTAAGCTGCTTTTGTATCGATATAAGCAGACCAAATTGGCTGGCGGGAGATGAAAAGGGCATCGTAGTAACCGGATTATCATAATAACCGGGTATCGTACTAACAGAGCTAATTATATCATAAAAGACTAGAAATTTGCCGGGAAATGAAAATAGTATCGTAATAAGTAGTAATTCGTTTTAACCGATATCGATATAACGAGACTTTACTGTATTTTGAATTTTTTTTTTACTTGTCCGTATTGTGGTGTCCCCTTTTTTTAAGGGGGTCTGCATATTTGTCATGCTGCCATTCTTCTTAACGTGGCATTCTTTGCAAATGACGGACGTTTTGTCTTTTGAGAATCCATAGTGTTTCCGAACATACCATTTAAACGTTGCGGGGGGGGGGTTAAATATAGAAACTTCCACGCTGCTGCTTGTGTACGAACATCCATGGTGTTTTACAATCAGTAACTGTTACATTTGTTCACTTCCTGCTTTCCTAATATAGTTGAAGTTTTATTTTTATTTTTTTTGTCACGTACCAAAGTACGAGGTGATGTGACCATACAATGCCATAATGGGTACCATAGTAACTGTCAATATAGTGATATATAGCAGTTTTACAATCAGTAACTGGTACATTTGTTCACTTCCTGCTTTCCTGATAGTTTAATATTTTTAAATAAAAAAAAATGTTTATAATATTTATTTTATTTTATTTTAACAAATTTTTAAAATTTGTCACGTACCGAAGTACGAGGTGATACGACCATACAATTGTACACTTGTTGGGGACGGACAAATAACTCCTGGACAATTTAGAAAGCAGCAGAAGATCCACTGACCTAATTTGCTTGGTTTTTCCCCGGTGTCCGACCAAGAACTAGACGGGGGGGGGGTGGGGGCGTTGGTGTCCCCTTTTTAAGGGGGTCTGCATGTTTGTCGTGCTGCCATTGTACGGCTTGTTTTGCAAATGACTGACGTTTTGTCTTTGAGAATTCGTAGTGTTTCCGAACATACCGTTTAAACGTTGCAGGGGGGGGTTTAAATATAGAAACTTCCTCGCTGCTGCTTGCGTACGAACATCTATGCTGTTTTACAATCAGTAACTGTTACATTTGTTCACTTCCTGCTTTCCTAATATAGTTGAAGTTTTTTATTTTTATTTTTTGGTCACGTATATTGACGGTTACTATGGTACCCATTATGTCATTGTATGGCCATATCACCTTGTACTTTGGTACGTGACAAAAAACAAACAAAACTATATTAGGAAAGCAGGAAGTGAACAAATGTAACAGTTAGTGATTGTAAAAGTACCAGATGGAGGGGTAGGATTTAATAAGCTTAGCTTCTCCCTGTCATGGCGTGTCTGTCTCAGCCATGGCGTGTCCGTCTCAGCCATGGCTTGAGGTTCTCAGTCCAAAAAAAACCCTTAAACTATATTAGGAAAGCAGGAAGTGAACAAATGTAACAGTTTGTTGTAATTGTAAAAGTACCATATGGAGGGGTAGGATTTAATAAGCTTTGCTTCTTCCAAAGTTGATAATGCCGTTTAAATGTGTGTTTAAGAAAGCTGAATCCTATTGTGTTCAGTGTTTACATTTCAATAAATATTTGTTTAAACTTGAGACCTATAATATTTATCATAGTATTTTTTTTCATGTAAATTGAGAGAGCAAAAGCTACCTTTTTGAGGACATGGCATTGTGATTAATCATTTTGCTCATGAATTTTTATTCCACTTTTCCCCTTGCGAGTTTTTTTTTTTCCTCCATTTGCTTTGCATTTGATCGGAAAGATGTCTCCATCTTATCAATATACGTGTTTGTACACAAGAAAAAGCCCATGAATCACACCTGCTTTTGCACTCTGCATAATGTAGCTCACGTTGGGATGAGAAAATGTGGGGATCTTATGAATAATACACGCTTCTCAGTCTCGGATGCCAGTGTAGATGATAATAATAATAATAATAATAATAATAAAGCCGGCTTCTATTAACGTCGGCCAACCTGGAGAGCCTCGGTGCATTAGCGGCTGGACGCCTGGTGATAAATCAGAGGTTCTCATGGCGGATTGCTGCCTGGAACTGTTGGGGTTTGGGGGGGTGGTCTCCCCGCGGAGGCCTCCCGGAGCTGTGCCACAATGCCCTCCTTACCCGGCACCGCAGGTCTCCGGGGTGGCTTTTAATCGCCACAAATGGGCGGCGATAACAACTGGCCGTATTTCACGCTCTGTCCGATAGTTACGACCTGCTGTAGGTTTTACGAGGAGATGTCAGGTTCCTGGCATAATTGGCTCTTCTGTGTGGATTTTACGAGTCTGTTTACTCTGTGTAGAGCACTCGTTTCCGGGATGCACTCCTCGGGGGCCCGATGGGTTCTTCATACACTCTCAGCTTCTGTCTGATGGAGGTCTTGGATGCGTATCGTGCTGGATGGCCGACTGATTGATGCGGCGATGCTCGGGGTTAGCCGACAACAACTCGGACTACTCACATTAGCCACGTTTACATGAGGACTTTTTCTATTTCCGAATAGGATCTTCCCGAAAGCAATGGTATATATGGAAAGGAATATTCCAATCGCGTGTCTACATGCGCCGCTATAATCAACCAGAATAGTCAATGGGGCATGCCCAGTAAAGCGTAAACCAACATCACGTGATACCGACTTCCTCGAGTTTTTCTTTCATTTGTTGGAATAACTTCGTATTGCCGGGCGGCACAGCGGTCTAGTGGTTAGCACGCAGACCTCACAGCTAGGAGACCAGGGTTCAATTCCACCCTCGGGTATCTCTGTGTGGAGTTTGCATGTTTTCTCCGGGTATTCCGGTTTCCTCCCACATTCCAAAAAAAACATGCTAGGTTAATTAGCGACTCCAAATTGTCCATAGGTATGAATGTGAGTGTGAATGGTTGTTTGTCTATATGTGCCCTGTGATTGGCTGGCCACCAGTCCAGGGTGTACCCCGCCTCTCGTTCGAAGACAGGTGGGATAGGCTCCAGCACCCCTGCGACCCTCTTGAGGATAAGCGGTAGAAAATGAATGAACGAATGAATGAATGAACCCTAAACGTGCACACGCGCAAGTCGCCAGCCCATCCAGAACCAAACATGTCTTGTGACCTTATCACATTCTTCTAGTGTTGATACTTTTGGAGGAGCCATTGTTCCAGGAAAGAAAGATGTGAGGCAATCATTTGATGTCCCCCCCCCCCCCCCCCCCGTAATCACGCTGCTGCAGACTTGAGACGCCGTTGTCTTTTGTTGCTTAAAGGTTAACCAATCCTCTGGAGTAGCGTTGGTTTTCTCCCCGAATCCCTCCCACCGCTTTATCTTCATGGTGGAACGCCGTGATGATTTTATGACTTTGTAGGTTTTTATGTTTGTTTGTTGGCAATAACCTTAAAGACTGAAAAGTTTGGAAGTGATAAACGTGAAACAACTCAAGCCGACAGTCCAGGCTGGTACTGGTGGATGGTGTCTCTGTATTCCTTTAGTGCTTTTCATTGGATATTGTTGATGTTTATGTTGCGTTGGGAATGACAGGTCGGATACTGAAGAATCTGAATCTAGAAAAAGGAGGAGTGCTGCGCGATCGTCTCGATGTGACAGAATCTTCTGGGCTCATCAACCCCCAGGGATGATGTTTGACAGGCGAAAGACGACGCCTCGTTTCCCAGGGATCCGTGAATGCATCCCATAATCAGTTCCCAGTTCCACATGTCCAAAAGGAGTAGGAAGAAGCAAGGCTACCCCTCCATCTGGTACTTTTACAATCAGTAACTGTTACATTTGTTCACTTCCTGCTTTCCTAATATAATTTGTTTTAAATTAATTTAAAATTTTGGCTGGCAACCAGTCCAGGGTGTACCCCGCCTCTCGCCCGAAGACAGCTGGGATAGGCTCCAGCACCCCCGTGACCCTCGTGAGGAAAAAGCGGTAGAAAATGAATGAATGACATTTTTAATTTTTAATTTTATTTGTACTTGTATTTAATTTAATACAAGAATTTAATTTCATTTAAATTAATTTAAATTTCTTTAAATAAATTTATTTTTAGCCTTATGCATTATTTTAGCTGTTTGAAGATGAACTACGTATATCAGCAAGATTTTAGAAATAAGGAGTTAGTATGTTCTCTGTAGGCGGCATTATGAATTATCCTTACTGACCTTTTTTTGCAGTACATTTATCGAGTGAAGATTGCTTTTATAGTTATTATCCCATATTTCCACACAATAAGTAAGATATGGTAGAACCAGAGATCAATAAAGAGTGTGGAGTGATTTCTGATTGGGAACAAATTTTGCTTTGTTCAATATTGAAATATTTCTGGCCACCTTATATTGTATATTTGTAATATGAGGTTTCCAACGTGTTTTCATTTCCCTTTTAACGTTGACACACTCCCCTGTGCTTTTGTGGTTTTGGATGCCACCAGCGTGGACTCCTGCTGTGCAGTACTACACCTGCCACATGTCTTATGATGACAGATTTATGGTGGTGGGGGGGGGGTGGGCACACAAAACAAACTCTTTATGATTGTCACGGTAGAATGTCTAATTTAAATCAATTATTTTGACGTGAAGTGACAGGAATTTTTATTTTCACCTGGTATGCATAAACCATGATCCGTTTATAGCGTAAGAAAGACCAAGATGGTTTCCGCAGTGGAAGTTGAACCCCGTCCATGCAAACAAACCTTGTGTGCGGTGAAAATCAAAGACGTGCGTGTTTGCATATCGTCGTAGCGCGTGGTGGGAGTGTAATGGAGGATGCTGCTATCATGGCAGTCAGACCGCTGAGAGCCATTAACGCTCTACTTTTTTTTTTTTATGACATTCTGTATTATGGATGCTTTGTGCGGGCGGCTTCATCTGAAGTCATAAACGTTGGCCCAGTCAGCAAAGTCGACTCATTATGAGACATTTAAATGTAATTATTTATTGATAACGCTTCTGATCTATTGGTGAGACGTTTGGTCGATGAGATGAGCCAGGTAAGCAATATTGGTCCTTCCTTTGGTAGCTAATGCGTTAAAGACGAGAACTTCTCATATAACAAGCACTTAATACAGGGGTGTCCAAAGTGCAGCCCGGGAACCATTTATGGCCTTCAACAGGACAACGCTGCAGTTCAATGCTGGCTTGACCGAGGACTTCTTCCCCTGATTGACATCCCATAGAGGACATTTGGGGATGGATGGCAAGGGAAGTTGATAAAAATGGCCATCAGTTCCAGACAGTTGATGCCCTTGGTGAAGCCATCTTGGAGCGATGTTCCCATTAGCCTCCTGGAAACACATGCATCCGTTATGGAAGTGATGAACAAGAACGGTGGAACTTCTCGTTACTGAGTCCTACTGAGTTATCTTAGCTTTATGCATTATTTTAGCTGTTTGAAAATGAACTAGTTAATGAAGTTTTAGTATTTGTGACTTTAGAATTAAGAAGTTTGTATGTTCTGTATAGGTGGCATTATGAATTATCCTAACTGACTTTTTGGTAATGGTTTTATTTAATAAACATGCATCCCATAATCAGTTCCCAGTTCCACATGTCCAAAAGGAGTAGGAAGAAGCAAAGCTTATTAAATCCTACCCCTCCATCTGGTACTTTTACAATCACGAACTGTTACATTTGTTCACTTCCTGCTTTCTTATTTTATTTTAGTTTATTTTTTTGGAGCTTTTGAACCCAGCTGCCTCAAACAAGAGACCCAATCCGGCAGCCACCAAACCAAAAACCCCCAACGCCTTGGCTGCATTCTGTCCATTAAAGTAATGGTAATGATAATGGTTTAATTTCATTTGAACATGCATCAGATTACAATTGAATGCATCCCATAATCAGTTCCACATGTCCAAAAGGAGTAGGAAGAAGCAAAACTTATTAAATCCTACCCCTCCATCTGGTACTTTGACAATCAGTAACTGTTACATTTGTTCACTTCCTGCTTTCCAAATATAATTGATTTTTTTAAATTAAAATTTTTATATTAAAAATATTTTTATATTTAAAATTTAAATTATATTTAAAATTTGTATTTTTATTTATTTATATATTATTTATGAATTTTTTTGTCACATACCGAAGTACAAGGTGATATGACCATCCAATGACATAATGGGTACCATAGTGTCAATATAAAGTGAAGTGATCTCTTTGACTTAGTATTATTGCAGTCATATTGAATTGTGGAGGCAAAGAGTTAGTATCGTTAAAGGATGTACATATCCATAATTCATAAAAGATTAAAAAAACATCACACATTTGACTAGTGTATGTACATTTGGGATAAATAGTTGATTTGATGGGGCATGTAAAGTTTTATTGGCCGTGTGATGAGAGACTGATGGAGTACCAATGAAAGTCTCCTGCTTGAACGTGGCCAAGCTGCAGTATCATAAAGCTGGTGAACCGTCACGTTTTATGAAAGACATTTTTGCTCACTTAAGCTTTTATTAGGTGACAGTAGGCTGCAGAGAAGATCTCACAGGCCTGGCAGAGGAAAAGTCATTAGGAGTTCACCACGGGGGAGTATGGACTGTGGAGTTCTCCATAGCTGTCACCTGACGGTTGAGATTGGGTATGCTGGTTCTCCATCTTCATCTCTGGGGTTATTTAGTTCTGCCTGGCCAAAACTTCAGTCTTTGTCCGGTACCCATGAGTCTGCGAAACGGGAGTCTTTGTCCGGTACCCATGAGTCTGCGAAACGGGAGTCTTTGTCCGGTACCCATGAGTCTGAAAATCGTGAGTCTTTGTCCAGTACCCATGAGTCTGAAAATCGTGAGTCTTTGTCCGGTACCCATGAGTCTGCGAATTCTGGAGTCTTTGTCCGGTATCTCGAGTCTGCGAATCTGGAGTCTTTGTCCGGTATCTCAAGTCTGCGAATCTGGAGTCTTTGTCCGGTATCTGGAGTCTATTAAACAGGAGTCCTTGTCCGGTACCCATGAGTCTGCGAATCGTGAGTCTTTGTCCGGCACCCATGAGTCTATTAAACGGAAGTCTTTGTCCGGCGCCAATGAGTCTGCGAAACGGGAGTCTTTGTCCGGTACCCATGAGTCTGTGAAACGGGAGTCTTTGTCCGGTACCCATGAGTCTGTGAAACGGGAGTCTTTGTCAGGTACCCATGAGTCTGCGAAACTGGAGTCTCTGTCCGGCACCCATGAGTCTGCGAAATGGGAGTCTTTGTCCGGCACCCATGAGTCTGCGAAACTGGAGTCTTTGTCCGGTACCCATGAGTCTGTAAAACTGGAGTCTTTGTCCGGTACCCATGAGTCTGCGAAACTGGAGTCTTTGTCCGGTACCCATGAGTCTGCAAATCGGGAGTCTTTGTCCGGTTCCCATGAGTCTGCAAATCTGGAGTCTCTGTCCGGTATCTGGAGTCTATTAAACAAGAGTCTTTGTCTGGTACCCATGAGTCTGAAAATCGTGAGTCTTTGTCCGGTACCCATGAGTCTTTAAAACTGGAGTCTAATTCCGGTACCCATGAGTCTGCGAAACGGGAGTCTTTGTCCGGTACCCATGAGTCTGCGAAACGGGAGTCCTCGTCCGGTATCTGGAGTCTATTAAACGGGAATCTTTGTCCAGTACCCATGGGTCTGCGAAACTGGAGTCTTTGTCCTGCACCCATGGTGTGCGAAACTGGAGTCTTTGTCCGGTACCCATGAGTCTTTAAAACTGGAGTCTTTGTCCGGTACCCATGAGTCTGCGAAACGGGAGTCCTTGTCCGGTATCTGGAGTCTATTAAACGGGAATCTTTGTCCAGTACCCATGGGTCTGCGAAACTGGAGTCTTTGTCCTGCACCCATGGTGTGCGAAACTGGAGTCTTTGTCCGGCACCCACGAGTCTATTAAACGGTAGTCTTTGTCCGGCACTTCGTTTACTGCATTGATGCAGTATTACTCCTTTAATGCAGTTAGCAAGCAAAGGAAGCTACCATCACCATGTTCCTGTATGTTATGGATGATAGAATTATGTCATCGGCTCCTCCAAAATCTTTTGGAGGTCATGTTCTTCCTCCAGAGAGTTTGAACCTTTTTCATTGTGCTTTGTCAGGATACCTCCATTACTCCGCTGTCTCTATCAAGGTGAAGTAACCAATCACAATGTTTATTTATCCGTCAAAGAAAAAAAGGGAGATGAAGCTGACGTGGATATCTGATAATTCTTTAACAAAAATACGCATTTTCCACACTGTTCAGGAAACAACGTTCAGGATCGGAATGGGTGTCTCATTGATTATGGGTGGACCCAGACGGATTGACCTGCCTATGTACATAAAAAAAGGGCGGCAGGCTCTATCTATCAGACACGGTTCTATGATGTATAACCATGAAAATCCATCCATCCATTCGCTATGCCGCTTGTCATTAGGATCATGGCTAAGCTGGAGCCTATCCCAGCAGACTTTGGGCGAGAGGTGGGGCACACTCTGGACTTTGTCACCCAACCAGCCAACAGCACCCCCAAGAGGACCGTAGTTGTTCAACTCGCCTGTTCACAATGCAAGCGGACTGTAACAGCACAGCCTGCCAACAAACAAACGTCAGACAGAGCAATACTTTGCATGTTTTTGTGCACGGCGGAGAAATCTAACGAGTCTCTGCAACAGAATGAAGTCAGCCCGTGGAAATGTGTGCCTGGGGCAGCACGCAGGAGCCAAATAAGAGTTAGCGGTATGTGTGTTATGTTAGAATCCTTTTTAATGAGGCTATCAGTGGCAGTTGGAGCCTATTTACCATCTGCAGCGTGTGAGGCTCATTACCTAACGTGCCAGCTTTTTTTTTTTCCTGTCCTACGTCTGAAAAGAGACGTAGGCATACAAAATTCCTCGCGCGGGATCGTCTTAATGCACCGCCCTAATTGAGATGGATATGTTTTTAACGACCGCTGGCGTTTGCTTGACAGGAAGCAAGAGAGAGAGGGCGAGATAGAGTTTGAGAGCGCTAATGCCGATGCTTTAGCTGAAGGTTGCGGTTAAAGTATTTAAATTTCATTGGAAATCTTTGCCATTTTCCTTTTTTAATGATGGCCACCGTAATTGCGAGTCCGACCGAGGAGGCAGCCAGTTAGCCGTGGAGGTTGTAGCCTTAAGGGAGGCCAAGGCGGTGCAAGTCCAGACACCACCAGCTAATTTTGCTTAACGCTTCTTTGACAAGGTGCTAACCCAGAACTGGATGCCCAGGAGTGTTGCTACTGTTGACACTTCAAAGGTAAACATAATAAATCCCTGCTAGCTGGATAATTGGCTATATTAATGCTGATGCTACGTGGGGTCATCCGGGGCCTGGAGTCTTTGTCCGGTACACATGAGTCTATTAAACTGGAGTATTTCTCCGGCACCCATAAGTCTGCAAAACTGGAGTCTTTGTCCGGTACCCATGAGTCTATTAAACTGGAATCTTTGTCCGGTACCCATGAGTCTGCGAATCGGGAGTCTTTGTCCGGTACCCATGAGTCTGCGAATCGGGAGTCTTTGTCCGGCACCCATGAGTCTGCGAAACGGGAGTCTTTGTCCGGCACCCATGAGTCTGCGAAACGGGAGTCTTTGTCCGGCACCCATGAGTCTGCGAAACGGGAGTCTTTGTCCGGCACCCATGAGTCTGAGAATTGGAAGTCTTTGTTCGGCACCCATGAGTCTATTAAACGATAGTCTTTGTCCGGTACCCATGAGTCTGCGAATCTGGAGTCTTTGTCCGGTACCCACGAGTCTGCGAATCTGGAGTCAATTAAATGGGAGTCTTTGTCCGGTACCCATGAGTCTGCGAAACTGGAGTCTTTGTCCGGCACCCATGAGTCTGTGAATTGGGAGTCTTTGTTCGGCACCCATGAGTCTATTGAACGGTAGTCTTTGTCCGGTACCCATGAGTCTGCGAATCTGGAGTCTATTAAACAGGAGTCTTTGTCCGTCGCCCATGAGCCTGCGAATCGGGAGTCTTTGTCCGGTACCCATGAGTCTGTGAAACAGGAGTCTTTGTCCGGTACCCATGAGTGTGCGAATCTGGAGTCTTTGTCCGGTACCCACGAGTCTGCAAATCTGGAGTCAATTAAACAGGAGTCTTTGTCCGGTACCCATGAGTCTGCGAAGCGGGAGTCTTTGTCCGGTACCCATGAGTCTGCGAAACTGGAGTCTTTGTCTTGTACCCATGAGTCTGCGAAACTGGAGTCTTTGTCCGGCACCCGTGAGTCTATTAAACGGTAGTCTTTGCCTTGTACCCATGAGTCTTTTAAACGAGAGTTTTTGTCCGGCACCCATGAGTCTGTGAATTGGGAGTCTTTGTCTGGTACCCATGAGTCTGTGAATTGGGAGTCTTTGTTCGGCACCCATAAGTCTATTAAACGGTAGTCTTTGTCCGGTACCCATGAGTCTATTAAACGGTAGTCCTTGTCCGGTACCCATGAGTCTGCGAAACTGGAGTCTTTGTCTTGTACCCATGAGTCTGCGAAACTGGAGTCTTTGTCCGGCACCCGTGAGTCTATTAAACGGTAGTCTTTGCCTTGTACCCATGAGTCTATTAAACGGTAGTCCTTGTCCGGTACCCATGAGTCTGCGAAACTGGAGTCTTTGTCTTGTACCCATGAGTCTGCGAAATTGGAGTCTTTTTCCGGTACCCATGAGTCTGTGAATTGGGAGTCTTTGTCTTGTACCCATGAGTCTGCGAAACGGGAGTCTTTGTCCGGCACCCATGAGTCTGCGAAATGGGAGTCTTTGTCCGGCACCCATGAGTCTGCGAAACGGGAGTCTTTGTCCGGCACCCATGAGTCTGCGAATCGGGAGTCTTTGTTCGGTAAGGTGCTAACCCAGAACTGGATGCCCAGGAGTGTTGCTACTGTTTACTAAGGGAGGGCTCCATTATGGGACTTAAAAGATAAACATAATAAATCCCTGCTAGGTGGCTAATTGGCTATATTAATGCTGATGCTACGTGGGGTTGTCGGGGGCCTGTTGTTGTTATTGCCGGTAAGTTGATCAATGTGTCGGCAGAAACACCACAAAATGTTTGATTTTTTTTTTCCCAGCCACGGTTCTATAATTGTAACCTGGAGAGAAATGGCTGTCCGGTGAACTATGGCGATGATGTTTCGCGATGGAGCAGGCGTTGTGTGTGTGTGTGTGTGTGTGTGTGTGTGTGTGTGTGTCACAGGGTCTCATGTAGCACAAGAGATACGGCGGGATGGCGGCAACACATCATTAGGATCCCACTGCTGGGAGAATGGCCTTCAGTCAAGCATTTATCTACGTCTTTGTCTACTGATGTAAGCCATCCCTTCTTCATGTCCAATGGAAAAAAAAGATAATTTAACAAACGTCATATCTTGTTTCACACATGGCTGCATTTAAAACAAGACGAAACCAGCATACCAGCACGAAAACACAACATATTCCAGCATACCAGCAGTTACGGAAAACTCTAGTACTCATCAAAGTGCAGGGAAACTTTAGCCCAAGCTAAAACAATAACAGCTAGCTAAGACAAACGTGCATTCTGGTGATAAAGTTTAGATAACCTTAGCTAAAACATTAGTAGTTAAATAGTGCTAGCTGAAACAATAGCAGTTAGATGAAATTTAGATAGCCTTAGCTAAAACGTTAGTAGTTAGTGCTAGCTGAAACAGTAGCCGTTACTTAACCTTTAGATAGCCTTAGCTAAATATTAGTAGTTAGTGCTAGCTCTAACAGTAGCAGTTACATAAACTTTAAATAGCCTTAGCTAAAACATTAGTAGTTAGTGCTAGCTGAAACAGCAGCAGTTACGTTAACTTTGAATAGCCTTAGCTAAAGCATTAGTAGTTAGTGCTAGCTGAAACAGTAGCAGTTATTTAACCTTTAGCCAGCCTTAGCTAAAACATTAGTAGTCAGTGCTAGCTGAAACATTAGCAGTTAACCTTTAGATAGCTTTAGCTAAAACATTAGTAGTCAGTGCTAGCTGAAACAGTAGAGGTTAGATGAACTTTAGATAACCTTAGCTAAAACATTAGTAGTTAAATAGTGCTAGCTGAAACAGTAGCGGTTAGATGAAATTTAGATAGCCTTAGCTAAAGCATTCGTAGTTAGTGCTAGCTGATACAGTAGCAGTTACATAACCTTTAAATAGCCTTAGCTAAAATATTAGTAGTTAGCTAGTGCTAGCTGAAACAGTAGCAGTTAGATGAACTTTAGATAGCCTTAGCTAAAACATTAGTAGTTAGTGCTAGCTGAAACAGTAGCAGTTAGATGAACTTTAGATAGCCTTAGCTAAAACATTAGTAGTTAGTGCTAGCTGAAACAGTAGCAGTTAGATGAACTTTAGATAGCCTTTGCTAAAACATTAGTAGTTAGCTAGTGCTAGCTGAAACAGTAGCGGTTAGATAGCCTTAGCTAAAACATCAGTAGTTAGTGCTAGCTGAAACAGTAGCAGTCAGCTGTAACACGAGAAACTAAAACGTTAGCAGTTTTGTAAAACACTAGCAGTATGCTACGGCAATACTAGTTCAGGGTAAAATATCAGTTATGTAAAAGACTAGCCTTAGCCGTAAATAATAGTTCAGCCAAAACGTACGGCGTGAACTAAAACATTAGCACTGTGAGGCAATTCAATAGCAGTTTATCAAACACTTGCAGTAGCTAATTTGGTAGAAGTAAAGTCAAATGCTAACCCATCTTAAAACCATAGCAGTTAGCATAAACATTGTGGCATCGTAGTTGACAATCAAAAGGGATTACTAGTCTGTTGTTAATTTACGAAAAAAAGTAACATTTTAAATGTGCCAGTCTTCAATCGTCAACGAAAATGAATGCATTTTCTATGAGTTCATTATTCTGCTGCATGTTTATCCACATTTGACCTTTTTGTATTGAACTTCCTTAAGCAGTCTTTAGAAATGTCGATCAATCAATCTCCTCAACCAAGCTTTGCATCCCAGTCCACCTGTCCATTATTTCATTTCATTTTTCACAAATGAGATTGCTCCAGGTTGCCATGGTGGAGACCAACATTGTCTATGTGGGGTTCTCAGGTGTGTGGAAGGGGGATTGGTTGTGTGACGGTACCGGGTCAGAATACGCGGGTGTATGAAGGGTTAGACCAGATTGATTACTTTGGACTGCCATGGCGGAGGAGACAATGTGCTGGTGTCCAGCTGGTTCTACTGGGCTGTGATGACTCTGAATGGAAGTACAATGAGATTCCGGAAACGGGGATGAGATTGCTTTCATCTAGACAAAAGGGTAATCCATGCCATCTGCTATCATGTGATGGCAGCAAACCCACGGTGTTATTGCCAGCTTTTTTTTTTTTTAGTTCCACTCAATGCGAAGGTTGGAGTGTGAGGTCAACTGGTGGATCGGCACAGCATCTGCAGTGATGCGTTTGCTGTCCCGGACTGTTTTGGGGAAGACACAGCTCAGCAGGAAGGCAAGGACATTCTCCTTCAGGATTTTTGGTGGACAGCAGAAGTCATGCTTCCATTTATCATAGCAAGTCTTCCAGGTCCTGAACCAGCAAAATAGCCCCAGACCATCACACTACCACCACAACATTTTACTATGATGTTCTTTTTCTGAAATGTGGCGTTACTTTTACCAAAAAGTCCAACTTTTGTCCGGTCAGTCCACAGGTTATTTTCCCAAAGGGGATCATCAAGATGTTTTCTGCCAAAATCGAGATGACCCTTAATGTTCTATTTGTTCAGCAGTGGTTTTGGTCTTGGATTGGAACTCCGTTTTTGTCCAGTGGTAAACTTTACATTAACTGAAGCAAGTGACCTGCAGTCCTTTAGATGTTGTTGTGGGGTCTTTTGTGACCTCTTGGGTGAGTCGTCGGTGTGCTCTTGGGGTCATTTTGGTCAGTCGGTCACTCCTGGGAAGGTTCACCACCGTTCCGTGTTTTCACCATATTGGTAATGGTAATGGTTTTATTTCATTTGAACATGCATCAGATTCCAATTGAGTGCATCCCATAATCAGTTCCCAGTTCCACATGTCCAAAAGAAGTAGGAAGAAGCAAAGCTTATTAAATCCTACCCCTCCATCTGGTACTTTTACAATCAGTAACTGTTACATTTGTTCACTTCCTGCTTTCCTATTTTTATTTTTAAGCAACTAAACTTAAACTAAAGTTAATGTTTTCTTTAGTTATAAATAAAATAAATAAAATAAATAAAATAAATAAAATAAATAAAATAAATAAAATAAATAAAATAAATAAAATAAATAAAAAATTAAAAAACAATTAAAAAAATTAATTTGTGATTTTAGAAATAAGGAGTTAGTATGTTCTCTGTAGGCGGCATTATGAATTATCCTTACTGACCTTTTTTGCAGTACATTTAGCACAAGTGAAGATTGCTTTTTATAGTTATTATCAAATATTTTCACACAATAAGTAAGATATGGTAGAACCAGAGAGCAATAAAGAGTGTGTCGTGATTTCTGATTTTGCTTTGTTTTGCTCTCACTGTGGTTTGCTGGAGTCCTAAATCACATTTTCAATCATGTTATTACGGACCTTGAGGAGTTGTTGTTTTCAAAGACGGCAAGAAGCGTAGTTCCGTTGGTGAGACATAAGGATATCCACTCACTTCTTTTTAGAGCACACGTATGTGCATTATAAAGATCAGTGCCGATTTTCTGTTAACCAATCAGATGTTTAGCTCCACCCCTTTATTCCATACTACCAACAAAGAGGTGGGAGCTATAACATCATAGAATGTCATATCATACACTTGTATATTATGAATGTGTGAAAGTATAAGATGTTTTTCTTTTGAATTGTAGGCTACCTGAGCTGATGTTGTGTAGGATAAGAGCACACATCTGGATATTGAAGTGATATCACTGACAGATATGTATATAATATCCATACTGATGATATCGCATGCCGAGGCTTCATTTCCCTGATATGCAAAGACGAGGTGAAACAAACTACAGCTCACAAAGGTTTCTTTATTCAGCAGCCAGGGGAGTGCATTAGCATGCCCCCCCATCTTAGTTAATTGAAGTTAATCAGAGACTGTGTTTCAGTGTGTCGCAGTTGTTACCGGCGTGTCGCTCTTTGTTCCCTTCAAACACCTCCAAGGTTCCTAATTAAGCACCCTGACACCGTGACACCGGGCCTCTCCTCCACGTCGGACTTGACAGTTAATTACAGAGCCAGGCAGGGAAGTCGGGGGGGGGGGGGGAGTGCCTCGCCGGTGGCGGTGTCAGGAAGATGCGATAGCGAACGCACCTCCGCCAGAGTGAAATACACCACGGTAGAGAACATTGTTTGTTCTCGTTTGTTTTTTTGGATGAGATGTTTTTCTGGGTGTTGATCTTTGATCACATTTCTGGTCTGGGCTGGAAATGTAAAATATTTTAGAATAGTTTGCTTTGTGTCACGGCTGCACGGTGGTCGAGTGGTTAGCGTACAGACCTCACAGCTAGGAGACCGGAATTCAATCCCACCCTCGGCTATCTCTGTGTGGAGTTTGCATGTTTTCTTCGGGTACTCCGGTTTCCTCCCACATTCCAAAAACATGCTAGGCTAATTAGCGACTGGAGACCACTCCAGAGTGTACCCCGCCTCTCGCCCAGAAAGGAGTGCCCTCACTCACCTTTCTCATTCAGCTATAGAACCAACACGCCGAGGTGTTGCGACAGATGCTCAGAGTGAACTCTCTAGTCATCCAGTCATTTTGGTGATGTAATTGGCGACTCCATAGGTGAGTGTGAATGGTTGTTTGACTATATGTGCCCTGTGATTGGCTGGCCACCAGTCCAGGGTGTACCCCGCCTCTCGCCCCAAGACAGCTGTGATAGGCTCCAGCACCCCTACAACCCTCATGAGTATAAGGGGTAGAAAATGAATGAATGTTTCATGTCACATTAAGCATGGTCATGTGACCAAAAGCTGTGCAGTAAAGAACATTTGCATGGTTTTTGTAATATGATTCATAACCGAGGTCTTACCCCTGACCCCTCGTTTTTTTTTCTCGTTCACCAGAATCAAGTGGTGTCCCAATTCTCCTTGAACTGAGAAGTAAGTGCTAAGAGCTGTACACCCCTTAAAACCAAGTGTGCTCGGGGGCCAGACTTGAAACGAAGGGGAAGGCGGAGCTAAAACACTTGACGAGAAGATGGAAGTGCGGAGACGGAAAGAAACATAAAAATGTAAGTAATTACGCATAATTATTGAGTTGCTACTCTACATAAATATTCTCCATGTTTTGAATAGTTTTGTGATTGTTGTACCACATCACAATACCACAAGGGGTAAGAGGAAGGGGATGGGCTAAGGGGTAGAATTGGGATTCTGCCTTATTGTCTGTCTATGTCCGTGCTGGGACAATGAAGTCCAGCTCACAGTGGCTTTAAACTGATCCAAGATCTCATCTTAAATCTCTGGACTATAGAGCTTTTTCTGTCACACGTCCGAGACTTTGGAATATCCTGGTCCTAAACATTAGATCTGCACAAACACTGCAGTATTTTATTGTAAATCTTTATTGCAATCTTACAAACACCCAACTGCCCAGCAAACCCGACCCCAGGGCTTGTAAAATAGAGAGGGGGGTACTGTTATAACACACACAAAGGGCGGAGCAAACACATTTCCTTGTACACATCTCCCATTCATGCATGTTTTGTTGTGAACCGAACTGCATCAGAGTTCTTGGTGTGCTTGTTTGGTGAGGTAATAGAGAGGGGGGTACTGTTGTAACACTCACACACACAAAGGGCGGAGCAAACACATTTCCTTGTACACATCACCCATTCCTGCATGTTTTGTTGTGAATCAAACTGCATCAGAGTTCACTTGCGTGTGGACCAATACCCAGTTCTTGGTGTGCTTGTTTGGTGCACACCAGGATTGTGATGATAAAATGAACCACACTAGCATATTTGTGAGAAGCTAACACATCCTCAGATGATTGCTAGCTTTTTTACATCAGAGACTGGGGTGGTTTTTCCAAATACGGACATATTCCTGAAGGGAACCCTGTCCCCATTACATTTTTAATGCTTCCAAAATCTCTTGCCATGGAATCCCAAAAGACCCGAGATCTTAGAAAATTCTCAAAGGTGAAAACCAGCAGGAAAAATAAAAAATAGAGGGGGTACTGTTGTAACACACACACACACAAAGGGCGGAGCAAACACATTTCCTTGTACACATCTCCCATCCCATTCCTGCATGTTTCGTAGTGGGACCAATGCCCATTTCTCAAGAGTTCTTGTTTGGTGCACACCAGGATTGTGATGATAAAATGAACCACACTAGCATATTTGTGAGAAGCGCTAACACATCCTCAGATGATTGCTAGCTTTTTACATCCAAGACTGGAATGTTTTTTCCAAAGACGGACAAATTCCTGAAGGGAACCCTGCCCCCATTACATTTTTAATGCTTCCAAAATCTCTTGCCATGGAATCCCAAAAGACCCGAGATCTTGGTGAAAACCAGCAAGAAAAGTCAAATAATAGAGAGGGGGGTACTGTTGTAACACTCACGCAAACAAAGGGTGCTAGCTTTTTACATCCAAGACTGGGGTGGTTTTTCCAAAGACGGACAAATTCCTGAAGTGAATGCTTTCACAATCCCTTGCGATGGAATCCCAATGGACCTGAGATCTTAGAAAATTCTCAAAGGTGAAAACCAGCAGGAAAAGTCAAAGAATTGAGAGGGGGGTACTTTTGTAACACGTACAGGAAAAGTCAAAAAATTGAAATGAGAATTAAATGAAATAAATGGGTCACTTCCCAGTGCTTCAAAATTCTGTGTTTATGCTAGCAAACGGACAACTACGAAAAAGTGATATGACTTTTATCCTCATATTTAAATATTATGTATGTAAATCATTTCAAGCCAAGCTGCCATTTGTCTTTTATGAGGCTTTAATAAGCCTTTATGGTGACATTTAGCAACATATGCCTTATAATAATTGCATAAATGTGTATGTAGATGATAGGCGCCAGCATCCCTCCACCACCTGAGTAAAGACAAGCGGTACAGAACATGGATGGATGAGTGTATGGAGGTTTATGAGGTACATAAAAGTTGTAAAAACATGCGTTATGATGAATTGTTCATCATATGAATGCGTCTTATTAAGCACACCCAGGAATAAACACCCAGTGTAACAAAAATTACGTATTTATATGCAGTACTCAATCACAAAGAATACCCGTACTCTGCCAGTGTAATGTTTTTTTTATGTGAACAATGCAGTTTTATTATTACATGAAACTAGGGCTGTCAAATGATTCAAAATTGTAATCTTAATTACTAAATTAATCTTAATTTTAATTACTGTATTTTATACAGTATCTGTACAGTATCAAAAGGTTTGGAATAGTTGGACAACTGACTGAAGAGGAAGAAACCACAGAGAGCGGGCAACAAAAGAGAGAGAGGCCGATGACGTGTGTCACAAAGGAATTATGATGCTGTTTAATTCTGACACAGAAGAGGAAGACTTTATTGGTTTTTAATAACAAAAAGATTAATGAATCAAAAGATAAGACTGCACAGGATATGTATCTGTAAAGTATTTATTAAAGTACTTCCTGGATACTATGAACCCAACTTTCTAATTTAGTGGGCAATTGAGCTAACTAAAAACCCCTGAGTCAGCAAGAAGCCGCACATGTGGCCGCTGCCTCCAACCTCGCCTTCCTGAGGAGTAGCACTCATTGTCGGACACACTTTGTCACAGGCAACGCTGGTGCCGTGGAGCTCAGAACTGCAGACAATCTTGGCTCAACATCGGCAGTGGAAATGTGGTCATTACATGTTTTTTTTTTTTTGCGGGATTATCGTTTTCCAGACATCAGTTAGCCCTCTGACTCTCGCCACCTCCGCGGACGTACAGGGTGTCGAATTTCGGGTTTCGAATAGTTGGAGAACTGACTGATGAAGAGGACGAAACTACCGAGAGCGGCAACAAAAGAGAGAGAGAGAGACCGATGACGTGTGTCATGAAGGAATTCTGATACAGAATCGGAAGACTTTAGTGGTTTTAGTTCCCAAGAGTATAATGATGAGTGACTTTTTTGGCACCACCTAAAGTCAGCTGGGATAGGCTCCAGCATAACCCTGCGACCCTGATGAGGATAAGTGCTATAAGATAAGATTGGGAAATTTGCATTGCACAGCAGCAAGAGTACAGAGTCAGTTAAGCAGTACAAAATACACAATATAAAAAAAAACAATATAAACAACCCAAGTATTAACAAATCAACAATTTAGCCAAAGTTATATACAAATACATATAAAATATGTAAAATTAGATGAAATATGACCAGTCTATACACCAGGGGTCTCAAACTCAATTTACCTGGGGGCCACCGGAGCTAGGTTCTGAGTGAAGCCGGGCCGCATCAGGTTTTCAAAAAAAAAACCCAAAACACATTTATTAAAAACTGGAAAAAAAATCAATAAAAAAACTATCTTCAATGCTTTTGCTTCTGCTATACTCTACACTTTTTCAGTACTTTGGTTCCGGTTTTCCACACCAAAATATCTGATAAAACATTCCACTGTTCTCAAATATATTAATTTTTATTTTTCTATACACAAAATAAAATAAAAAAATAAACAAATTAAGAATAAAGACAATAAATCAATCAATCAGTAATAAATAAGTAAAATAAGAATAAAACAGCAAATAAAAACGTAAGAAACCACATACAGTTGGTAGAGAAATTATTTTTTTCAGATTCAAATGTACAGTATTAACAGTTATTTAACCTTTAACATGAACATTAATGAAACTTAATAATTGTACCCAATTAGCAAGTTAGCATGGTACTCAGTTCCATCTGGGAGCAGCGTGGTAACTTTAACAACATGTTTGATGAGATGCTTTATCTTGACGTGTATTTTCCCTTTTATTCCAAATCATTTCCTGTATTTATTTGTACCCAGCGTCATAAGCCTTTAGCTTCATTGCTAATCCAAAGCATAACAGGGCGGGGTAACAGTATGGGCGGGGCAAAATCATGTTAATTGTGTCCGGTGTGCACACAGCTTTAAGCTGTCATTTCAACATTAAACTTTGGTATCAAGGTGGGGGCCTCAAACTAGCGTCTCGCGGGCCGCAAGTTTGAGACCCCTGCTATACACTATGAGATCTTGCTAGTGAGTTAATATGAGGCATTATAGAAATACTTCACTTAGAACTGAATATATTGCACGTGGAGCTTGATCAGATATTGTACAGTGAATGGAGTTCCTTCTATAGAAGATGGATGTGACATCCCATTAAAAAAATAAAAAAATGAACCAGGTTCCATACATTTTTCAGTTACCGGGTAAACATTTCATTCACTAAAATAAAAAAATAAAACTTGCAAAAAACACACACTTCATGCTGGTAAAATATGTGTAAAAGGTTAAAAAACCATACAAAAATAACTTGCAAAACCACACACTTCATGCTGGTATAATATATGTAAAAGGTTAAAAAAAATTAAAATAAAATATTAAAATTAAAAAATAACTTGCAAAAACACACACTTCATGCTGGTATAATATGTGTAAAAGGTTAAAAAAATAAAAATAAAAAATAACTAGCAAAAACACACATTTCATGCTGGTAAAATATGTGTAAAAGGTTAAAACAATTAAAATAAAAAAATAGCTTGCAAAAACACACATTTCATGCTGGTATAATATGTGTAAAATGTTAAAAAAAATAAAAATAAAAAATAAAAATGAAAAATAACTAGCAAAAACACACACTTCATGCTGGTATAATATGTGTAAAAGGTTAAAAAAATAAAAATAAACATGAAAAATAACTTGCAAAAACACACACTTCATGCTGGTAAAATATGTGTAAAAGGTAAAAAAAAATAAAAATAAAAAATAAAAATAAAAAATAACTTGCAAAAACACACACTTCATGCTGGTAAAATATGTGTAAAAGGTTAAAAAATAAAAATAAAAAATAAAAATAAAAAAATAACTTGCAAAAACACACACTTTATGCTGGTAAAATATGTGTAAAAGGTTAAAAAAAAAATTAAAAAATAACTTGCAAAAACACACACTTCATGCTGGTAAAATATGTGTAAAAGGTTTAAAAAAAATTAAAATAAAAAAACATAAAAAAATAAAAAAGTGAATTTGGAACAAATTAATAAAAATTGATAAAAATAAATGAAAAATAATAATTTAAAAAAATCATTGGGGGGGCTAAAAACGGCAGCATGCTTAATAAAGCAGAAATGCCTTTTTAGAGCCAATGGTGCAAAAAAATCAACACGGAACAGGTGCCATATGTGGCGTCCTGAGGTGGGATGTTTATGAGCCCAAAGACGAGGAACCCCTAAATCACCTCTTCTAATCAGGGCTGTGGCGCATACCATGACTTATGAGTTATATTCCTAATATCGCTTGGCTGTCAGCCCCCTTCATTCACACACACACACACACACACACACACACACAGAGTCAGGCAAGGCTATCAGCAGCGACCTTGCCAACACGCCTGGGTTCCAGGTGGAAGTGATAGATACTCGGCCTCCATGACAGCCAAGCCTTTTCCTATAAGAAAAAGCCGTATTGATTCATGAACCAATAAATAGACGCTTCACTGGCTCCACCCCCTCCTTTTCAAGAACCAAACCAGTAAAATCCCTATCATCAGATCAACGGTGTGCAGGAACAATGGTCAGTCGCCGCGTCCTTATCGCCAGACGGCGATCCTGAAGGCTCAAGCCTCTCCGTTTATTAAATATCGATCATAACAATTGTAGAATGGAGTCATTATTTTCCTGTGTGCCCGTCATGGAGGTCGTTGGCACCGCTCCCGTGCCGCCGCATGACCACTTGAAGCAAATTTTGGATTGCTATCATAAGTCACGATGAAGGAAGAAGAAGAAAATGAATATCTCTTCTGCCTGCTGGCTTTTCTTGCTTTCATTAAAGTCTCATCGATTTTATTGTCTGCTGTTCACACGAAGCCTCAGCTTGGCTTTAAATGCATTTCCTGCGCACATAAATCACGTGTGGCGCCCCCGACGGGATGTGCTTACGCTGGTCTGTAGAACAACGGCATGAACGGAGTGAGACCCTTTGTCAAATACAGTCTCTTTGTCAGATTTCCTGTGTTTGGTTATATAGGTAGGCCTACAGCAGTGTACAGTGTACCCAGGCACGCCCATATAAGGAAGACGGGCTCGCTGTGATGTCACAGGAAAAAAATATCCAGCATTTTAGAAAGGCTAGAAAGGTGTAGGTTGCACGGTGGTCGAGTGGTTAGCGCGCAGATCTCACAGCTAGGAGTTCAATCCCACCGTCGGGCATCGGTACTCCAGTTTCCTCCCAAATTCCATAAAACATGCTAGGTTAATTAGCGACTCCAAATTGTCCATAGGTATGAATGTTGATGTGAATTAGCATATTTGCCTCTTGTTAGCAAGAATATGAGCCAAAGAATGCTAAAGTAGCTCCAAATACCACGTGGTCAATCATCTCCGTTGACGCCTACCGAAGTACGTAGCCAAACCTCGACAAGCTAACGTCGTGCTAACATCGTTCTTTTCTGCTCACATAGTACATACCTTTCCCACACTTGTCTCAGGACCTCACGTTGCTATTTTTAGCAACATCTACTGTGACGTTTTTTTTTAGCTTCCACTGGCTAGCTGGGTTAGCTAGTTAGCTAGCTGCATGCTAGGTTAATTAGCGACTCCAAATTGTCCACAGGTATGAATGTGAGTGTGAATTAGCATATTTGCCTCTTGTTAGCAAGAATATGAGCCAAAGAATGCTAAAGTAGCTCCAAATACCACAGAAAAAACGTGGTCAATCATCTCCGTTGACGCCTACCGAAGTACGTAGCCAAACCTCGACAAGCTAACGTCGTGCTAACATCGTTCTTTTCTGCTCACATAGTACATACCTTTCCCACACTTGTCTCAGGACCTCACGTTGCTATTTTTAGCAACATCTACTGTGACGTTTTTTTTTAGCCTCCACTGGCTAGCTGGGTTAGCTAGTTGGCTAGCTGCATGCTAGGTTAATCGGCGACTCCAAATTGTCCATAGGTATGAATGTGAGTGTGAATTAGCATATTTGCCTCTTGTTAGCAAGAATATGAGCCAAAGAATGCTAAAGTAGCTCCAAATACCACAGAAAAAACGTGGTCAATCATCTCCGTTGACGCCTACCGAAGTACGTAGCCAAACCTCGACAAGCTAACGCCATGCTAACATCGTTCTTTTCTGCTCACATAGTACATACCTTTCCCACACGTTGCTATTTTTAGCAACATCTATTGTGACGTTTTTTTTAGTCTCCACTGGCTAGCTGGGTTAGCTAGTTGGCTAGCTGCATGCTAGTTTAATTAGCGACTCCAAATTGTCCATAGGTATGAATGTGAGTGTGAATGGTTGTTTGTCTATATGTGCCCTGTGATTGGCTGGCGACCAGTCCAGGGTGTACCCCGCCTCTCGCCCGAAGACAGCTGGGATAGGCTCCAGCACCCCCGCGACCCTTGTGAGGATAAGCGGTATAAAAAGAATGCCCTCACTCACATTTCTCACTCGCATTCAGCTATAGAACCAACACGCCAAGTGAACTCTCTAGTCATCCAGAGGGAAACAAACAGGGATTAATCATCCAATATTTATTTATCATGTGGTTAATTAATTTATTGATTATTGTGACAGACCTACTACGTCTGCGCAGTTTCACAATGATATTATGTCTTAGCCACCGCTTTCCTCGACTCAGCCAATCACATTTGTGCGAGGAATGAGAAGGGGCAAATTTTCAATTACATTTCAGCATAAAGGGATTGTTAATCCTGCCCCCCCCCTCTTGGCTGCCACACTCTTAATGAATTTTCTCCTCCTTTGAGAAAAGTGATACGGGTCGTCTCTGCTGGCTTTGTCTTTGTCCGTTTCACAGCAAGCGTATGCAAATCTATTCCCAGTAAAATGCTCGCTTTGGCTGATTATGCTTATAGTTATGGCCCCATGATGTCATGCTTGATTGGCTGAAGCGTATGTTGTCATTCTTATTGTTCTGCACAGGTTCTTTACAGTACATTTACTCCATAACAATATGATGATGATAGTCATATCATCTTTTATTGCTCTAACAATGACCGGGATAAATCAAGTAAAGCTTCATTCATATCGTGCCTGTCATGCATAAACATAATGCAAAGCACTTCCTTTTTTCCATTTCTTTAGATTTCACAACAGTTATACATACAGTATTGAATTAAATATTGAAAACTTGCAGTTTTACATTGAAAAAATAATGTACAAACATGATATAAAATGGAGAAATGAATATTTAATATAGACCTGTTTTGTTTTTATTTAATTTTATTTAATTTTATTACATTTTATTTTATTACATTTTATTTTATTACATTTTATTTTATTACATTTTATTTTATTTTTATTTATTTATTTATTTATTTATTTATTTATTTATTTATTTATTTATTTATTTATTTATTATTTTTTAAGAATAAAAAAATAAATCCACAAACATGATATGAAATGGAGAAATGAATATTTAATAGACCTGTTTTGTATTTATTTAATTTTATATAATTTTATATAATTTTATATAATTTTATATAATTTTATTTTATTACATTTTATTTTGTTACATTTTATTTTATTACTATTTATTTTTTTATTTTATTTTTTTATTTATTATTTAAGAATAAAAAAAATAAATACACAAACATGATATGAAATGGAGAAATGAATATTTAATAGACCTGTTTTGTATTTAATTTTATTTAATTTTATTTAATTTTATTTAATTTTATTTAATTTTATTTAATTTTATTTAATTTATTTTATTTTATTACATTTTATTTTATTACATTTTATTTATTTATTTATTATTTAAGAATAAAAAGGAGAAATTAATATTTAATAGACCTGTTTTGTATTATTTTTATTTTATTTTATTTTATTACATTTTATTTTATTTTATTACATTTTATTTATTTATTATTTAAGAATGAAACACAAGAGCTGTTTGGAAGCCGAAGCTGGACTGAAACGCTGTGGAAAAACGTTAAATGAAAGTAAGACGAAATTGGTAGTTTGACCTGAAATCGGGAATTGAACCGACTATGACCGACAGTGCGCCTATTATAATTATTTTTTTATTTTTTTGTTGAAGTTTGGGATGGCTCAAATGCTCGGTTTCCAAAGGCGTGGTAAAACTGCTTCTTTGTGATGTCACAGAGGGAAGGACTTCCTTATATGGTCGTGTCTGTAACTTACCATTGAGAGACATCTTGAAGGAACCTTTTCTTGAGAAACTTTGGACTGTCCAGTCTCTACTTTCGGATCGGATTCGGGATCCAACACATTATTATTATTATCATTATTATTGTCAACTCTTACCGTTAGCAGCACAAACTGGAAGCGGAGTGGGCGTGCCTGGAGGCGGGCTGTTGGTGGAATACATTAATACATTAATTACAAATACGTTTTCCTGGTAACCACACAATCCAAAGAAAAACCATTTCAACAAGTGCAGATTCTGGAAGATCTAGAAAGCTTTCTGTGGTTATTGTGTGTAGCTGCTCTACAGGAGTCCAAAACTCAATACAAAATGGCTGGGAAATGAGCATAATAGGTCTTCTTTATTGTTTCTTGACGTATAGTACATGAATCTTACGTTATAAGATTCACTCAAAGGTTCATCTTCCAGTGACCTAGCGACCTAGCGACCTAGCGTCTGGTCTTAGCCTTAACGCAGACGCTTAATAGCGTATCTGTATTGCCCATTGTGGAAACCAGTCACCCGGTGAAGCTTAGAATGTTTACATTCAGCCACAGGAAGCCATTCTGTGCAACACAAAGATGAACAAGACACTCTCAGGGGGAATTGTGTCTGAGACTGAAAGGAAAGCCTTACAAAGGTTTTCTTTGACCAGTAAAATGCTTTCTCTGCCATCAATGACCGATGTTTTGCATTGCGTGTAGTTGAATTAACCTGGGGGGGGTCAGTAACATCAAGTTTTCTACTCAAGATAATACGTTAATCTGATTGTATTCAAAAAATAATGTTTATGAATGACACATGACAGATGATACCACTGCTTTTTGTTCGGGAGGGAGTACAGACGGAATCATTAGAAAGGCCAGAGAAGAAATGGTCATACTAATCTAAATTACTCCACACTCTTTATTGCTCTCTGGTTCTACCATATCTTACTTATTGTGTGGAAATATGGGATAATAACTATAAAAGCAATCTTTACTCGCTAAATGTACTGCAAAAAAGGTCAGTAAGGATAATAAAAAAATGAATACAATTAAATAAGTAAAAAAATGAATTAAATAAATTTTTTTAAATAATTAAAACTAAAAAAAGGGAAAGCAGGAAGTGAACAAATGTAACAGTTACTGATTGTTATATATATCACTATATTGACAGTTACTATAGTACCCATTATGTCATCGTATGGTCATATCACCTCCTACTTTGGTACGTGACAAAAAAATAAAATAAAAATAATAAAAAATTATAAAATAAAGTAAAAAAAATACTTAAATTATATTAGGAAAGCAGGAAGTGAAAAAAATTAAAATTATTTTATTTTATATTAAAACTAAAAAAACCTTTAAACTATATTAGGAAAGCAGGAAGTGAACAAATGTAAAATTTATTTTATTTAATTACACACAAGAATTTTATTTTATTTTATTTTAAACTAAGAAAAACCTTAAACTATATTAGGAAAGCAGGAAGTGAACAAATGTAACAGTTACTGATTGTTATATATATCACTATATTGACAGTTACGATGGTACCCATTATGTCATTGGATGCTCATATCACCTCGTACTTTGGTACATGACAAAAAAAATGTATAAAATAAAGTAAAAAAAATACTTAAATTATATTAGGAAAGCAGGAAGTGAACAAATGTAAAATTAATTTTATTTAATTATACACAAGAATTGTATTTTTATTTTAAAACTAAGAAAAACCTTAAACTATATTAGGAAAGCAGGAAGTGAACAAATGTAACAGTTACTGATTGTTATATATATCACTATATTGACAGTTACGATGGTACCCATTATGTCATCGTATGGTCATATCACCTCGTACTTCGGTACATGACAAAAAAAAAATGTATAAAATAAAGTAAAAAAAATACTTAAATTATATTAGGAAAGCAGGAAGTGAACAAATGTAAAATTAATTTTATTTAATTACACACAAGAATTTTATTTTATTTTATTTTAAAACTAAGAAAAACCTTAAACTATATTAGGAAAGCAGGAAGTGAACAAATGTAACAGTTACTGATTGTTATATATATCACTATATTCACAGTTACGATGGTACCCATTATGTCATCGTATGGTCATATCACCTCGTACATCGGTACATGACAAAAAAAATTAAATAAAAATGAAAAAATGTATAAAATAAAGTAAAAAAAATACTTAAATTATATTAGGAAAGCAGGAAGTGAAAAAATGTAAAATTTTATTTTATATTAAAACTAAAAAAACCTTTAAACTATATTAGGAAAGCAGGAAGTGAACAAATGTAAAATTATTTTTAATTACACACAAGAATTTTATTTTATTTTTAAACTAAGAAAAACCTTAAACTATATTAGGAAAGCAGGAAGTGAACAAATGTAACAGTTACTGATTGTTATATATATCACTATATTCACAGTTACTATGGTACCCATTATGTCATCGTATGGTCATATCACCTCGTACTTCGGTACATGACAAAAAAAATTAAATAAAAATTTAAAAAAATTATAAAATAAAGTAAAAAAATACTTAAATTATATTAGGAAAGCAGGAAGTGAAAAAATGTAAAATTATTTTATTTTATATTAAAACTAAAAAAACCTTTAAACTATATTATGAAAGCAGGAAGTGAACAAATGTAAAATTAATTTAATTTAATTATACACAAGAATTTTATTTTGTTTTATTTTAAAACTAAGAAAAACCTTAAACTATATTAGGAAAGCAGGAAGTGAACAAATGTAACAGTTACTGATTGTTATATATATATTACTATATTGACAGTTACTATGGTACCCATTATGTCATCGTATGGTCAAAAAAATTAAATAAAAAAAATTATAAAATAAAGTAAAAAAAATACTTAAATTATATTAGGAAAGCAGGAAGTGAACACATGTAAAATTAATTTTATTTAATTATATACAAGAATTTTATTTTATTTTATTTTATTTTAAAACTAAATAAAACCTTAAACTATATTAGGAAAGCAGGAAGTGAACAAATGTAACAGTTACTGATTGTAAAAGTACCAGATGGAGGGGTAGGATTTAATAAGCTTTGCTTCTTCCTACTCCTTTTGGACATGTGGAACTGGGAACTGATTATGGGATGCACACAATTGCAATCTGATGCAAGTTCAAATAAAATAAAACCATTACCATTGTTATTAACCTCCATATTTACAGCAGCAATATTCACATCTGCATGCCTACTGATGAAATGGCCACAAAGCGCTTGTCAAGAGGACGTTGCTCACCGGGTGGGAAGAGAGCGGCTTCCAGTGGCCTCAGTCGGCAATCATCCGTATTAATTCCACGTGAGCCGTTACCACAGAAAAAAAAAAAAAATCTGTCCACGGTGACGTATTGATTTCATAAGCCGGCGGCGACGCTCGCTGAGCTTGTCTCTCGGAGCGCGGGACTCGAGCTCAAGCGTGAAAACTTCGGCCGATTCTCATTCCAAATCCAATTTCACAAGGCCGTAATTGAAATGTATTTTGTCACCGCGGCGGAGAGCGGACATCATTTATTGAGGTCTGCTGCTGTCCCACACGTCACTGCAGCGTTCCGGCCACATGGCGTGTTAATGAATGATCCAACCTGAATGCTGCTCTAAGACCTCCAAGGCCACACCTTTTGTCTGGTGCCTGCCCAACCAAATAGGGGGGGTGACGGTTCGGGGGTTCGGGCTGCCGATGTCACTCAATGCAATCTGATGTACTTCTCCTCTCTTGTAGTATGTATTCTACTACCTTGACATATTGCTTCCTGTTAGCTTGGTAGCTTTTGATTAGGGTTGGGCGATATGGACGTTAGCATATACCATACCATATAACATTTAAATTTATTAGTCCCATATAATGAACCGACACTCTGAAATTTTACAGCATGTTTATGTTTTGGTAACAATCTGGCTAATGGGATGTCAGCATCTGCATACATTGCTACAAAATGTTTACTTGCATGTAGTCACCCATGCAATTCCACGTCTTGTGCTGGAAGACGCAGCCATCCCATTGAGAGCTGTTGTTGTTGTTGTTGACAGAACTAGCATAAATAATACATTTCGGTACCGTGGATCCCAATGATGTGCCTTGTAAACTAGCTCAAATTAACTCATTTTCTCGTGTTATAATGCAGAAAAAAGGGTAAGAAATATGTGTTCATGTTTCACATAAGGAACAAATGATGGAGGGGTAGGTTTGCTAAATACAAGGATGAAGTCTTCAACCAGTCATGATGTGCTATATATATCACTATATTGACACTTACTATGGTACCCATTATGTCATCGTATGGTCATATCACCTCGTACTTCGGTATATGACGAAAAAATTTAATAAAAATATATATAAAATAAAGTAAAAAAAATACTTAAATTATATTAGGGAAGCAGGAAGTGAAAAAATGTAAAATTATTTTATTTTATACTAAAACTAAAAAACCTTTAAACTATATTAGGAAAGCAGGAAGTGAACAAATGTAAAAATAATTTTATTTAATTACACACAATAATTTTATTTTATTTTAAAACTAAGAAAAACCTTAAACTATACACATAAGGATCGGCAAAATTCCCCAAAAAGACCAATTCCCCTTTAAAGGGGACCTATTATGTTAATTTTAGGCCCTTTGTATTGAGTTTACCTTGACATATTGCTTCCTGTTAGCTTGGTAGCTTTTGATTAGGGTTGGGCGATATGGACGTTAGCATATATCGTCATATCACGATATGACGATATAATAACATTTACATTTAGTAGTCTACTTTAACTAATATAATGAACCGACACTCTGAAATTGTACAGCACGTTTATGTATTGGTAACAATCTGGCTAATGGGATGTCAGCATCTGCATACATTGCTACAAAATGTTTACTTCCACGTCTTGTGCTGGAAGACGCAGCCATTCCATTGAGAGCTGCTGTTGTTGTTGACAGAACTAGCATAAATAATACATTTCGTTAGCATTTTAAATCATCAAAACACGGAAAGATACTGCAACTATTACATGTTGTCAAGCGATTGCAACATTGTTAGTTTTTTTTAGAGGGCTTCATAGTCCAAAGTGTATCCCAATGATGTGCATTGTAAACTAGCTCAAATTAACTCATATTTTTTGTGTTCTAATGCATAAAACAGAACAAAATATGTATTCATGTTTCACATAAGGATCGGCAAATTCCCCAAAAAGACCAATTCCCCTATAAAGGGGACCGATTATGCTAATTTTGTCCCATTGTATTGAGTTGTAGACTCCTATAGAGCAGCTCCACACAATAACCCGCACAGAAAGCTTTCTAGATCTTCCAGAATCTGCCCTTATTCTAGCTGTATTTCCTTGGATTTTCAAAGCGTTCTGTTTTCATTTATTCCACCAATGGTCTGCTTCCGGGTACACCCACTCCACCATGATTGGTCACACTCAGGCTCCCTGTGATGTCACAAACCAAGCGTTCTTTTTCAGGGCTCATTTTCTAGACACGAGAGTCCAACATTCTAACAACATTTAGAGGTCAAAAAAGTGGAAAAAGCATAGTAGGTCTTGGTCTCCTTTCACGGCAGAACCGGTCACATCCATCACCGTCCATCTTGATAAACCAGTAAGGGGGGGTTACAATGTAGAGGCAACAATTGGATTGGCCTTCATTCCTGGCAGCCATGCCAGGAACATGCAGCATGAAAAGGTCCATTACCTTTACACCCCTCCTGCACCTCCTCCACCTCCTCCACCATGGCCTTCACACTTCAGAGACACGACGGCAGGAATAACCACCACGTACTTCAGTTTTGCTAACAATGAACAGCCGTCTTGCGTGGAGCCAAATGAA
Source organism: Doryrhamphus excisus (assembly GCF_037039965.1). NCBI lineage: Eukaryota > Metazoa > Chordata > Actinopteri > Syngnathiformes > Syngnathidae > Doryrhamphus > Doryrhamphus excisus. The sequence continues at coordinate 821,050 of NC_136362.1, forward strand.
GCCGCATATTAAACAGCCGGTACACCATTAGCGTGCATCGAAAGCCAAAGCCATCAGTCAAATTAGGGGTTTGGATTTCTCGGAATTGGATTATACACTTTCCCATGGGGAAGCACTTGTAGTTTACTGTTGTAGACTACTGTTCACATACAAAAAACACTTTGACCATACGAACGACTCACCAAAGACATACGTACCTGGGAAAAAAACATACGTGACAATCATGTTGCACTCCAAGAACCAGATTTGGCCGAAGACCAGGTCTTGGTATTGAGTTGTGGTCTCCTATAGAGCAGTTAATTTTATAATATTCCACCCATGACCCGCATCCGGGCATGCCCACTCCGCTGTGAATGGTCACAAGTGGTTCCTAACTATGAACCATATAAGGAAGTCCAGCCTCTGTGACATCACAAAGGAACAGTTTGACCATGCCCTTTAAAACCAGGCGTTTTGAGCCATCTCAAATGTCTTTCAGGGCTCACTTTAACTACATTTATAGGTCAGACCAGACGTACCTATCTGAAAGAATACGGACGTGACACCGTGTTGCACTCCAAAAAACAGATTTGGCCGAAGACCAGGTCTTGGTATTCAGTTCTGGTCTCCTATAGAGCAGCTAATTATAATTTCTTCCACCCACAACCCATGCCCACTCCGCTGTGATTGGTCTTACGTGGTTCCTAACTATGAACCATATAAGGAAGTCCGGCCTCTGTGACATCACAAAGGAACAGTTTGACCACGCCTTTTGAAACCACGCGTTTTGAGCCATGCCAAACTTCTTTCAGGGCTCACTCTAACTACATTTATAGGTCAGACCAGACATCGTACCTGAAAAAAAAATGTATGTGACACTCGTGGTTCACTCCAAGAACCAGATTTGGCCAAAGACCAGGTCTTGGTATTGAGTTGTGATCTCCTATAGAGCAGCTAATTTTAATTTATTCCACCCACGACCCGCATCCGGGCATGCCGACTCCGCTGTGATTGATCACACGTGCTTTCTAACTATTAACCATATAAGGAAGTCCGGCCTCTGTGACATCACAAAGGAACAGTTTGACCACGTCTTTTGAAAGCGGGCATTTTGAGCCATGCCAAACTTCTTTCAGGGCTCACTCTAACTACATTTATAGGTCAGACCAGACATACCTACTTGAAAGAAAAACGGACGTGACACCATATTGCACTCCAAAAACCAGATTTGGCCGAAGACCAGGTCTTGGTATTCAGTTCTGGTCTCCTATAGAGCAGCTAATTTTAATTTATTTCACCCACGACCCATGCCCACTAAGCTGTGATTGGTCACACGTGGTTCCGAACTATGAACCATATAAGGAAGTTTGGCCTCTGTGACATCACAAAGGAACAGTTTGACCACGCCCTTTGAAACCGGGCATTTTGAGCCATCTCAAATGTCTTTCAGGGCTCACTCTAACTACATTTATAGGTCAGACCAGACGTAAGTACCTGAAAAAAAAAACGTATGTGACACTAGTGTTGCGCTCCAAGAACTAGATTTGGCCAAAGACCAGGTCTTGGTATTCAGTTTTGGTCTCCTATAGAGCAGCTAATTTTAATTTATTCCACCCACAAACCATGCCCACTCCACTGTGGTTGGTCACATGTGGTTCCAAACTATTAACCATATAAGGAAGTTTGGCCTCTGTGACATCACAAAGGAACAGTTTGACCACGCCCTTTGAAACCAGGCGTTTTGAACCATCTCAAACGCCTTTCAGGGCTCACTCTAACTACATTTATAGGTCAGACCAGACGTAAGTACCTGGAAAAAAAAAACCTACATGACACTCGTGTTGCACTCCAAGAACCAGATTTAGCCAAAGACCAGGTCTTGGTATTCAGTTTTGGTCTCCTATAGAGCAGCTAATTTTAATTTATTTCACCCACGACCCATGCCCACTAAGCTGTGATTGGTCACACGTGGTTCCGAACTATGAACCATATAAGGAAGTTTGGCCTCTGTGACATCACAAAGGAACAGTTTGACCACGCCTTTTGAAACTGGGCGTTTTAAGCCATCTGAAACGTCTTTCAGGGCTCACTCTAACTACATTTATAGGTCAGACCATACGGACGACTCACGTACGTACCGGAAAAAAAAAACGTAAATGCCCATAGAGTTTGTTTATCATGACAAAGAACCTTCCTAACTATGAACCATATAAGGAAGTCCGGCCTCTGTGACATCACAAAGGAACAGTTTGACCACGCCTTTTGAAATCGGTCGTTTTGAGCCATGCCAAACTTTTTTCCGGGCTCACTTATCTGAAACGTTAGCATGCTTTAAAAGGAGAATACTACAGTTTAACGACATTTATAGGTCAGAAAAGTCTAAATTGCAGCATGAAGGCTAACACAACTTCCGATGTTTACGTAAGCTGCAGCCTCCTGGGCTGACTAATTGAGAGTTACTGCTCACGTGTGCACCCAGCCAGGCGGTGAAAAGACATGCGGGTGCTTGACAGGTGGGCTCATAATGTCTGTTCCCTCAGGGTGTGTGGTGGGGGTGGGGGGGGGGGGTATAGACATGAGAAGTTGTTGGTTTAATTGCTGGTGAGCGCCGTGGTCTTTTCTTTGTCTTGACGTCTTCTGTCCTCTGCGACTTTGCAAGTGGAGCTGTTGTGTTTCACCGATTGTTGTGAGCGTTTATTCCGCGTGAATGACAATAGCGTTTGTGTGTGTGTGTGTGTGTGTTTTTCAATGCGGGGTTGTTTGTGTGTTGTTTATGTGCGAGAGTGTGTTTGCGGCGACGCGTGCAGTGCTTCACCTATAACATCTGGCACTCGTGTGATTGGTGCGGCGAGCCCTCCGGCCTTTTCATAGGTGATAGATGACACCTATCACAAGCTGTCAGCAGGGACCCCAGTCGGCCAACTTGCCAGCCAATCACAAGGCGCCTCTCCTCCATTTTTACTCTCCCCATTTCTTTTTTTATATTTTACTGCCGAGTGAGATGGAGTGAGTGCGGAGAGAAAGTCGTTGCCTTTTATGGATAGCATGCTACCCGTTTCCACACCGACAAACAAAAAATGTTGTAAAATAGAACGGCCCAAGGGAACCTCGACACATTTGGATTTTTTTTTTTTTGCATTTTTTTTTGTGTTTTAGTTTGGATGAATTTTGTAGAATATTTTAGTTGTTTTTTTTCAAAATGTATTTTTTAATTGTTTATGTTTGGCTGCACCTTGGCTAGTTGGCTGACTGTTCACTCCAGTGCTGGCATTGCAATTGCTTGTATTTACTCTGAGAAATAAAGCATTTGGAGTTTATAATGTTATAGATTTATGGGACTAATACTAATAATAATTGACAATACCTGGAAAGCAAGAAAAACTCTAGTTCCAACTTATGCAACCAAAAATGTCACGATAGAAAATCATGTAAATCCAGTTAACATGTTGACACAAAACACTTTTTATAGACTATAATTGTTTTTCTTCATTATTTCGAACATAAAAACATCCAAAACACCACAAACCAACCAAAATCAATACAAATAAAAATATCTATGTACATATAAACGTACACATGTTCGAAAGCCACCCAGATTCCAACCTCATCCCAACAAAACATATATTATTCCTTGTCTACACAGAATTAAAATCTCATATTCAACCAATAATACCGATAATAACGATTATTGCTCTCTGGTTCTACCATATCTTACTTATTGTGTGGAAATATGGGCTAATAACTATAAAAGCAATCTTCACTCGCTAAATGTACTGCAAAAAAGGTCAGTAAGGATAATTCATAATGCCGCCTACAGAGAACATACTAACTCCTTATTTCTAAAATCTAAAAAGATACTTGACAAATTTAATTTAATAAAATTTTTAATATTGTATTATATATTAATATTATATTAATATTAATTTTTCAATTTTAATTTAATTTTTGAATTTTTTATTTCATTCAATTTTTGAAATTTTTATTTCATTCAATTTTTGAAATGTTAATTTTTTAAATTAAATAATTTTTTTAAATTTAATTTATTATTATTATTTTTTAATTTAATTTAATTTAAACAAAAAAATATATTATGAAAGCAGGAAGTGAACAAATGTAACAGTTACTGATTGTAAAAGTACCAGATGGAGGGGTAGGATTTAATAAGCTTTGCTTCTTCCTACTGCTTTCGGACATGTGGAACTGGGAACTGATTATGGGATGCATTCAATTGTAATCTGATGCATGTTCAAATGAAATAAAACCATAACCATTACCAACTTGTGTATCGTTGCACCCCTAGTGAGAAGATGTCTTGGGTCGAGGTTATCACATGCAAAGCAACATCACAGTGAATAGGAATCAGGCATCATTAAAAAAAAAAAAAAAAAAACCTTCTCCAGATGAGATGAGCTGTTTGGTTGGCATTCAGGAGGAAGCTGTGTCGTAACGCAATCCTACAACCTGCCAACCGGCTCCACATTCTGTCCAGCGAGGCTCCATTTAGATGCCATCTGTCATCTCCTTTTCTTCTCTCTACCTTCAGCGGAAGCTTGACAGTAGAACGTTTGAGTTACATGACTGTCAGCCATGGCGTCCATAACTTGGGATTATTCCAGAGCTGTATCATCTTATTAAATTAGCGCTGTCAATCGATTCAAATATTTGATCGCGATTAATCACATTTTGTCTGCAGTTAACTCACAATTAATCACATTTAATTGCTGCTAAAGGGGATCTTAAACACACAGCCATTTTCACCCTTGATTATGCGTTTAGTTCTTACAGAACGGAATGAACGAGGTCACCGCCCTTAAAATACCTGTTCAGTCCGTTCAGTTTAGAGTCAGTTTAAAGTTCTTTTTGCAGGGCGGGACTATCTGCGTGCTTGCTTGTCTTATCCTATCGTCGCACCTCGCTCTGTGGGTGGGTGGGGTTAGCCGACCGAAAGACCGAGAGATTGACCGCCACTGTCGGTGACCTCGTTCATTCCGTTCACAAAAAAGAACTAGTTCTTTTGACCCGTTCGTTCATGACCGACACAGCACTAGTCATCACGTGTTGTTGCGCTGTTGAGTCGGAACGAACGTGAACATGAGTGAACGGACTGACTCGACACGGTTGACCGGGTCTATGCACAGGTGGAGATCACAAGCTAACGACCTATTGACCGAAATGAACGGATCTTTTGACTGAATGAACCAGAATGATCCAATTCCCTTTTGCCCACCACTTACTCTGTTCATGCCGTTGTTTTATGGAACAAACCATCATTTTAAGATCGACCTGGTCAATCTCTCGGTCTCTAGAGTCTCTTTCCGACTTTCTCAGTCTCTTTCTGATTGGAAAGACAGAGACCAAGAGATTGAAGACCAAGACCCAGACATCGACCAGGTCAATCTCTCGGTCTCGAGAGTCTCTTTCAGACTTTCTCAGTTTCTTTCTGATTGGATAGACAGAGACCGAGAGACTGAAGACCAAGACCCCAGACATCGACCAGGTCAATCTCTTGGTCTCGAGAGTCTCTTTCCGACTTTCTCAGTCTCTTGATTGAAAAGACAGAGACCAAGAGATTGAAGACCACGACCCAGACATCGACTAGGTCAATCTCTTGGTCTCTAGAGTCTCTTTCCGACTTTCTCAGTCTCTTTTTGATTGGAAAGACAGAGACCAAGAGATTGAAGACCAAGACCCAGACATCGACCAGGTCAATCTCTGGGTCTCGAGAGTCTCTTTCAGACTTTCTCAGTTTCTTTCTGATTGGATAGACAGAGACCGAGAGACTGAAGACCAAGACCCCAGACATCGACCAGGTCAATCTCTTGGTCTCGAGAGTCTCTTTCCGACTTTCTCAGTCTCTTTTTGATTGGAAAGACAGAGACCGAGAGAATGAAGACCAAGACCTAGACATCGACCAGGTCAATCTCTCGGTCTTGAGAGTCTCTTTCCGACTTTCTCAGTCTCTTTCTGATTGGAAAGACAGAGACCGAGAGATTGAAGACCGAGACCCAGAGATTGACCGGGTCGTAACGCCGGAGGGCTGTCATAATACTTCAGATTTCAAGGTACGTCATCATGTGTTGTTGCGCTGTTGAATCGGAACGAACGTGAACATGAATGAACGAACGGACTCGACACGACTGACCGGGTCTATGCACAGGGGGGAGATCACAGGCTAACCAAAATGACCGAAATGAACGGATCTTTTTACTGAATTTTACCGGAATGATCCGGTTCACTTAAATGAACGGTTTTGCCTACCGCTGTTGTAATGCATGGATTGGGATTCGAACCTCATCCCAACAAAACATATATTATTCCTTATCTACACAGAATAAAAACCCCATATCCAACCACCCTCACCCAGCTTGAGGTACCCAATTACGTACCAAGAGCCATGACTAGTTCATGGAAATTAGACATGGCACAAAAATGTAACTTTTTTGGAAGGGGGGTACTGTCATGCAGCCCTGCATAGTTAGACATACTTCACACCAGTTTACACCAATTTATCCAATGGCACGCACAATTGCTTACCACTACAGGGACAAAGTGTAAACAAGGCTAAAGAAGCGCTCTTCGGACCGTAATGTTTTTCCTTGTGCCTGATGATAATTGATGGATGACCGGCCTGCGGGATGCTGACAGGCTGGTTGCCTGGCCTTTACCCTCTGCCAGCTCAAGCCTTACATCTGTGAAATAGCCAATTACTCCAACGTCTATTCAAGGTAATAGGCTGATGAGCAAATGGCCAGCGTGGGACGCCATGGCTGGGGGAGGATCCTTGTAGGAGGGGCGTGAATAACACGGTTCCATCACATTAGATGAGTAGATTTGGCGGGAATAAGTCAGTTGGGGTTTTTCCTCCACTAACCACACCATCCCCTTTCTTGTATTGACTTAAACTTTATGATCCGTGCCGCACTCGTGTTATACCGGAGTTAATTTGCCGATATAGATCCCTCCTTTTAGGGGCTGTTAAACGGCTAATGGAAACAGGAACAGCGGCGGCGGCAGTGGTGCTCTGGGGGAAATATGAAGCAGTTCTTCAGAACGTAATATTACCGGAAGAATAGGATGAATGAATCAAAATGTTTGCAATTGTCGTCTTCTTCTTCTGTTGTTTTTTTGGAGAATTGTGGCACTAAATTTGGTTGGTAATGATAAATTACTCATGTGATTCAATACCTTCTTTATCCTATTTCACACTCTTTTCTGCGTGTAAAAAATAAATATTCTTGACCAAATAGATTTTTTGTTGATATTTTTGGGGGTTGAGGAATTGGATTTGGTAATGGTAATGGTTTTATTTCATTTGAACATGCATCAGATTACAATTGAGTGCATCCCATAATCAGTTCCCAGTTCCACATGTCCAAAAGGAGTAGGAAGAAGCAAAGATTATTAAATCCTACCCCTCCATCTGGTACTTTTACAATCAGTAACTGTTACATTTGTTCACTTCCTGCTTTTCTAATTTTAACTTTAATTTAATTTAATTTAATTGTTTTTTATTTTTATTATCCTTACTGGCCTTTTTTGCAGTACATTTAGCGAGTGAAGATTGCTTTTATAGTTATTAGCCCATATTTCCACACAATAAGTAAGATATGGTAGAACCAGAGAGCAATAAAGAGTGTGGAGTGATTTCTGATTGAGAACAAATTTTGCTTTGTTCAATATTGAAATATTTCTGGCCACCTTATGTTGTATATTTGTAATATGAGGTTTCATATTTTCATCTATTGTGATCCCCAGAAATGTATTTTCCTTCACCCTTTCAATGTCTACATTACGTCTATTGTATTTGCTGGTGCATGTCCTTTTTGCTGTTAGCAAACAGCATGATTTTAGTTTTATTTAGGTTGTATTAAGTTGTGAGCTTAATTGCTTGTTTTGTGTTTTTTAGATATATTTTTTTAATACGGTTCATGCAGATTATATTTTTAGAGGGAAGAAAAAAATATCGCAATAATATCGTTAGCAAACAGCATGATTTTAGTTTTATTAAGGTTGTGTTAAGTTGTGAGCTTAATTGCTTGTTTTGTTTTTTTAAATATATTTTTAAAATATGGTTCATGCAGATTATATTTTTAGAGGGAAAGAAAAAAATATTGCAATAATATTGTTAGCAAACAACATGATTTTAGTTTTATTTAGGTTGTGTTAAGTTGTGAGCTTAATTGCTTGTTTTGTGTTTTTTTCTTAGATATATATATATTTTAATACGGTTCATGCAGATTATATTTTTAGAGGGAAGAAAAAAATATAGCAATAATATCGTTAGCGAACAGCATGATTTTCGTTTTATTTAGGTTGTATTAAGTTGTGAGCTTAATTGCTTGTTTTGTGGGTTTTTTTAGATATATATTTTTTAAATACGGTTCATGCAGATTATATTTTTAGTGTGAAGAAAAAAATATCCCAATAATATTGTTAGCAAACAGCATGATTTTAGTTTTATTTAGGTTGTGTTAAGTTGTGAGCTTAATTGCTTGTTTTGTGTTTTTTTAGATATATTTTTTTAATTACGGTTCATGCAGATTATATTTTTAGAGGGAAGAAAAAAATATCGCAATAATATCGTTAGCAAACAGCATGATTTTAGTTTTATTAAGGTTGTGTTAAGTTGTGAGCTTAATTGCTTGTTTTGTTTTTTTAAATATATTTTTAAAATATGGTTCATGCAGATTATATTTTTAGAGGGAAGAAAAAAATATCGCAATAATATTGTTAGCAAACAACATGATTTTAGTTTTATTTAGGTTGTGTTAAGTTGTGAGCTTAATTGCTTGTTTTGTGGGTTTTTTTTTTATATATATATATTTTTTAATACGGTTCATGCAGATTATATTTTTAGAGGGAAGAAAAAAATATTGCAATAATACCGTTAGCAAACAGCATGATTTTAGTTTTATTTAGGTTGTGTTAAGTTGTGAGCTTAATTGCTTGTTTTGTGGGGTTTTTTTTATATATATATATATATTTTAATACGGTTCATGCAGATTATATTTTTAGAGGGAAGAAAAAATATCGCAATAATATCGTTAGCAAACAGCATGATTTTAGTTTTATTTAGGTTGTGTTAAGTTGTGAGCTTAATTGCTTGTTTTGTGTTTTTTTAGATATTTTTTTAATTACAGTTCATGCAGATTATATTTTTAGTGGGAAGAAAAACATATTGCAATATATCGTTAGCAAACAGCATGATTTTAGTTTTATTTTGGTTCAAGGACAATCTATTATTTTGAAAGCATCTTTTTAGTATGACCATTTCTTCTCTGACTAATGATTCTAATAGGAAAATAGGAAAACGATGCAGTTTGGAAAACCCGGGTTAGTTTTCAATTTAGCACAGTTGTATTTTTTATTCACCGTGGAAACACTAACGGAATGTACGACAATCCATTACGTAATGGATTGTCGGATATCGGATTCAGATGTGTTTTTCGCTCCGTGGGGGAATAAAAATGGGAATTGTGTGACTTGAGGCATGTGGTGTTCATGCAGCTTCCAAGCCATCTTCATCATCCGTCGCTGCAGCCATCCATCTCTCCCTACCGGAGTCATCTTCAATCGCATCCATTCACAACCCCCCCCCCCATCTATTGTTGTTTTTTCAGCCTTCTACTTCCCTTTAAGCCTTCCACGAGTCCAACAACGTGGGAATGAGAGCAATTCCGTAGACGGCAAACACTGATTGTTCTTCATGTAAGCAAAGGACTGATTCAATTGCGGCAACAAAGGGGACATGTCACCGTGTCTTGACTTTTTCCGTCTTGTGTTAAGACACTGGTCAAATCTTTGATTAATCTGTCAGATTAATTAGTCATCTAAATGGATTAGCAAAGTATTTTATGCATGCTGGCGTTCCCGAATTGAGTTCTTTGTCTCGTGGAAAAGGGACGTTTGTGTCTTTGGTGCTTGTTTCACAACCAATCATGTGTCATGCATGGATGGCTTATTGCTCTGTATTATTTAATAACTGATATATTAATATCTGGCACTGGAGTATAGAGCTGAAGCAATCAATCACCATGAACGTTACCACTAAGGATGGATACTCGTTATGAAGTCGTTACAAGCCGGATACAAGTATCTGGGTGGGTCGGGTCTGGGTCTGGGTGAGACTGGGCCGCATCAGGTTTTCCAAAAAAAAAACAAAAAAACGCATTTATTAAAAACAAAAAAAATTAAAAAACTTCGATTTGGTTCCAATTTTCTACAAAAAAAACCTCATTCCACTGTTCTCAAATATCTTACTTTTTATTTTTCTACACAAAATAAGATGAAAAATAAATAAACAAATCAAGAATAAAGAAAATTAATCAGTAATAAATAAATGAATATAATAATAATAATAATAATAAAAACGTAAGAAACCACATATAGTTGGTGGGTAGACAAATTATTTTTTTTTCGATTAAAATGAACAAAGCATTATTAGAGCCCTGTAGACATGACAAAACACGACTATAGTCACATTTATACTCTTTTTATTTACAACATATTGCACAACTGCAGGGTCTTGAGACACATGCTAACTCGCAAACTAGAGAGCTAGCGACCTAAACGGTAGCCTTCAAGTTATTTCCTTTAAACTTAAATAGCCAAAAACTTACCACTTCCACACGGATAGGGAGGATAACTATTAACAGTTATTTAACCTTTAACATGAACATTAATCAAACGTAATAATTTTTTCTGGGTACATGATACCATACAGCATCCATATCAAGGCGGGGGCCTCAAACTAGTGTCCGGCGGGCCACATTTGGCCCGCGGGCCGCGTGTTTGAGACCCCTGATTTACAACATATTGCGCAACTGCAGGGTCTTGAGACACATGCTAACTCGCAAACTAGAGAGCTAGCGACCTAAACGGTAGCCTTCAAGTTATTTCCTTTAAACTTAATTAGCCAAAAACTTACCACTTCCACATGGATAGGGAGGATAACTATTAACAGTTATTTAACCTTTAACATGAACATTAATCAAACGTAATAATTTTTTCTGGGTACATGATACCATACAGCATCCATATCAAACATTAAACTTTCATATCAAGGCGGGGGCCTCAAACTAGTGTCCGGCGGGCCAGATATGGCCCGCGGGCCGCGTGTTTGAGACCTATGATTTACAACATATTGCGCAACTGCAGGGTCTTGAGACACATGCTAACTCGCAAACTAGAGAGCTAGCGACCTAAAGGGTAGCCTTCAAGTTATTTCCTTTAAACTTAAATAGCCAAAAACTTACCACTTCCACATGGATAGGGAGGATAACTATTAACAGTTATTTAACCTTTAACATGAACATTAATCAAACGTAATAATTTTTTCTGGGTACATGATACCATACAGCATCCATATCAAACATTAAACTTTCATATCAAGGCGGGGGCCTCAAACTAGTGTCCGACGGGCCACATATGGCCCGCGGGCCGCGTGTTTGAGACCTATGATTTACAACATATTGCGCAACTGCAGGGTCTTGAGACACATGCTAACTCGCAAACTAGAGAGCTAGCGACCTAAAAGGTAGCCTTCAAGTTATTTCCTTTAAACTTAAATAGCCAAAAACTTACCACTTCCACATGGATAGGGAGGATAACTATTAACAGTTATTTAACCTTTAACATGAACATGAATCAAACGTACTAATTTTTTCTGGGTACATGATACCATACAGCATCCATATCAAACATTAAACTTTCATATCAAGGCGGGGGCCTCAAACTAGTGTCCGGCGGGCCACATATGGCCCGCAGGCCGCGTGTTTGAGACCTATGATTTACAACATATTGCGCAACTGCAGGGTCTTGAGACACATGCTAACTCGCAAACTAGAGAGCTAGCGACCTAAACGGTAGCCTTCAAGTTATTTCCTTTAAACTTAAATAGCCAATAACTTACCACTTCCACACGGATAGGAAGGATAACTATTAACAGTTATTTAACCTTTAACATGAACATGAATCAAACGTAATAATTTTTTCTGGGTACATGATACCATACAGCATCCATATCAAGGCGGGGGCCTCAAACTAGTGTCCGGCGGGCCACATTTGGCCCGCGGGCCGCCTGTTTGAGACCCCCTGACTTAAACGCAGCTTCACTGTTCACTAGCTAAAACCTAATTTATTGTCTCTTACGTGATGGTGATTGACAGGTGGAATGCGGTTGTTGTTTCCTTCATTAGAGAGGCCAGAAGGATGCCCCCTCCGTGACCCCACGCTGACCCCTACAAAACAATTACAAACCACGGGCCCGGTTGGTATCGATAGCCGTCACCGGCCGCTCTCATTGGCTAATGCAGCTGCCTGAATGATGGACGGGTACGCATTACCAGGAAAGACAAGAGTGGCTTATTGATTTGGAATTTGGATACTCGAGGCTCAGCTGCACGGCGGTCGTGTGGTTAGCACTGAGACCTCACAGCTAGGAGACCAGGGTTCAATTCCACGCTCAGCCATCTCTGTGTGGAGTTTGCATGTTCTCCCCGTGCATGCGTGGGTTTTCTCCGGGTATTCCGTTTTTTTTCCCACATTCCAAAAACATGCTAGGTTAATTAGCGACTCCATTTTCCATAGGTATGAATGTGAGTGTGAATGGTTGTTTGTCATTGGGTTAAACAGGACCTATGATGCTAATTTTTCAACCATTTTATAATAAGTGATGGACTCCGATAGAGCAGCTACACACAATAACCTGCACATAAAACCTTGGATTTGTGATTCCTGTCCAAATGGACTGTTTTAATTTATTCCGCCCACGGCCCGCCTCCAGGGCATGCCCACTTCCTGAGATTGGTCACATGACCATACAAATACAGTACTGAAATTCAAATTCACACTCCTAGTAGCGCTTTTCACGATACTCAAAGATACTCAGCTGCACGGTGGTCGTGTGGTTAGCGCTCAGACCTCACAGCTAGGAGACCAGCATTCAATTCCACACTCTTGCATGTTCTCCCCGTGCATGCGTGGGTTTTCTCCGAGTACTCCGCTTTCCTCCCACATTCCAAAAACATGCTAGGTTAATTAGCGACTCCAAATTGTCCATAGGTATGAATGTGAGTGTGAATGGTTGTTTGTAAAAAAAAAACCTCAACTAGCTCATACTTTCTTTTTTTGTTTCCTTCAGCGAGTTGCCAATAAGCCAGTGCTTTTATTGATTTGTTTTTCTTTTTACTGCCTCATCTTGTAAAATGAAACCTGAAATTGCTCTACTCCTCTACACACACACACACACACACACACACACACACACACACACACACACATGAGTGGACAATGTTTTCACAGCATGTGTCTGCAATCCAGATACTTTCTACCTACCTCTCAGGGGTTCAGAGATACTGATGAGGACCCCCCCGCCCCGCCCCCCCATGTCACCTTGCTCAGTAATGGCGGCTGCTCCAGGAAAGTGGTCTCTGTGATTAGTAAATTGTGCTTAATTAGATGAATGAAGGGGCCACCGACAGTGAATGATGATTGGGTGGTTGGGGGTGGGGGGGGGGGGGCGAGGCTGATAAAGGCAGAGTGCTCTGTCGTCGCCTTTAATAGACTCTCATTAAGGGCCATTAAAATTGATCAGACCAAGACAAAGACCTGTTCAAGCTTTAAAACACTTTCAACACGTTGGTTTTCGCTCTTAAAAAAAATAGCGTTTATCCTCATTAGGGTCACGGGGGTAAGCTGGAGCCTATCCCAGCTGACTTAGGGCCAGATGAGAAGAATTATGATAAAATAATAAGAACAAAAAGCAGTAGAAAATGAATCAATGTTTCCTATGCATTCATTTACCTGTACGGCCTGCCACTAATACATTTGGGTCGCCACAAATACATTTGGCGCTACCTATTGGCCCTCGCTCATAAACACATGATGATGGGACTGTAGCTTGTCACTCCTTATGTGTACAGTAGGAGGCATCGTGACTTAGTAACACGTCAAGTACGCACCTGCTCTGCCAGGGAATAAGAAGATGTAGCAAGAGGGATGGGTGTCGCCAGTGAAATTGTTATTGGTATATAAGTATTAAGAGATAAATAAAACTTAAGAAAGTCAACTCTTTTTTTTGTTCTTTAATATAATTAATTACAGTCAAATACGCACTTGCTCTATCAGGGAATAAGAAGATGTAGGAGGAGGGATGGGTGTCGCCAGTGAAATTGTTATTGCTATTTAAGTATTAAGAGATAAATAAAACTATTAAGAAAGTCAACTCTTTTTTTTGTTCTTTAATATAATTAATTACAGTCAAATACGCACTTGCTCTATCAGGGAATAAGAAGATGTAGCAGAAGGGATGGGTGTCGCCAGTGAAATTGTTATTGGTATTTAATTATTCAGACCCCTCAAGAAAAAAAATATTAAAGTCAACTCTTTTTTTGTTCTTTAATATAATTAATTACAGTCAAATACGCACTTGCTCTATCAGGGAATAAGAAGATGTAACAGGAGGGATGGGTGTCGCCAGTGAAATTGTTATTGGTATTTAAGTATTAAGAGATAAATAAAACTATTAAAGTCAACTCTTTTTTGTTCTTTAATATAATTAATTACGGTCAAATACGCACTTGCTCTATCACGGAATAAGAAGATGTAGGAGGAGGGATGGGTGTCGCCAGTGAAATTGTTATTGGTATTTAAGTATTAAGAGATAAATAAAACTATTAAGAAAGTCAACTCTTTTTTTGTTCTTTAATATAATTAATTACAGTCAAATACGCACTTGCTCTATCAGGGAATAAGAAGATGTAGCAGGAGGGATGGGTGTCGCCAGTGAAATTGTTATTGGTATTTAAGTATTCAGACCCCTCAAGATAAAATAACGATTCAGAAAGTCAACTCTTTTTTTGTTCTTTAATATAATTAATTACAGTCAAATACGCACTTGTTCTGCCAGGGAATAAGAAGATGTAGCAAGAGGAATGGGTATTGCCAGTGAAATTTTTATTGGTATTTAAGTATTAAGAGATAATGAAAAACTATTAAGAAAGTCAACTCTTTTTTTGTTCTTTAATATAATGAATTACGGGCGTACGGTGGTTGAGTGGTTAGCATGTTGGCATCAAGTACATTTTTAAAGCGTCAAGATGGAGGACCAGTAGAGGCAGAATGCAACCCCGAGTCCCCAAAGATTCATACGGTAATGAACGTCAAGGCCATCCATCTCCACTATCGCACGTCCGCCTCTTATCTCACTTTCATTTACGGTAGGCGGCATCAGACGTTGGGACAACATTGATTTAACGTTAGTTCCACAACAAACATTCCTGGCTTCAACGTCCACCATTTAACATGTTTGTTCACAAATACCCCGGGATTTAGCACAAATACCCCGAGATTTAGCACAAATACCCCGAGATTTAGCACAAATACCCCGGGATTTAACACAATAGTCCAGGATTTAACACAAATACTCCAGGATTTAACACAATAGTCCAGGATTTAACACAAATACTCCAGGATTTAACACAAATAGTCCAGGATTTAACACAAATAGTCCAGGATTTAACACAAATAGTCCAGGATTTAACACAAATAGTCCAGGATTTAACACAATAGTCCAGGATTTAACACAATAGTCCAGGATTTAACACAATAGTCCAGGATTTAACACAATAGTCCAGGATTTAACACAAATACTCCGGGTTTTAACACAAATACTCCGGGTTTTAACACAAATAGTCCAGGATTTAACACAATAGTCCAGGATTTAACACAAATAGTCCTTGATTTAACACAAATACTCCGGGTTTTAACACAAATACTCCAGGATTTAACACAAATAGTCCAGGATTTAACACAAATAGTCCAGGATTTAACACAAATAGTCCGGGATTTAACACAAATAGTCCGGGATTTAACACAAATAGTCCGGGATTTAACACAAATAGTCCGGGATTTAACACAAATAGTCCGGGATTTAACACAAATAGTCCGGGATTTAACACAAATAGTCCGGGATTTAACACAAATAGTCCGGGATTTAACACAATAGTCCGGGATTTAACACAATAGTCCGGGATTTAACACAATAGTCCGGGATTTAACACAATAGTCCGGGATTTAACACAATAGTCCAGGATTTAACACAATAGTCCGGGATTTAACACAAATAGTCCGGGATTTAACACAAATAGTCCGGGATTTAACACAAATAGTCCGGGATTTAACACAAATAGTCCGGGATTTAACACAAATAGTCCGGGATTTAACACAAATAGTCCGGGATTTAACACAAATAGTCCGGGATTTAACACAAATAGTCCGGGATTTAACACAAATAGTCCGGGATTTAACACAAATAGTCCGGGATTTAACACAAATAGTCCGGGATTTAACACAAATAGTCCGGGATTTAACACAATAGTCCGGGATTTAACACAAATAGTCCGGGATTTAACACAAATAGTCCGGGATTTAACACAAATAGTCCGGGATTTAACACAAATACTCCAGGATTTTACACAAATACTCCAGGATTTTACACAAATACTCCAGGATTTTACACAAATACTCCAGGATTTTACACAAATAGTCCAGGATTTTACACAAATAGTCCAGGATTTAACACAAATAGTCCAGGATTTAATACAATAGTCCAGGATTTAACACAAATACTCCAGGATTTTAACAAATTTGTTCAGAAATACTTGGGTATTTAACATGTTTGTTGACAAATAATCTAGGATTTAACACAAATATTCCAGGATTTAACATGTTTGTTTACAAATATTCCAAGATTTAACACAAAGAGTCCAGGATTAAAATGTTTGTTCACAAATACCCTGGGATTTAACACAAATTCTCCAGGATTTAACACAAATACTCCAGGATTTAACACAAATACTCCAGGATTTAACATGTTTGTTCAAAAATACTCCAGGATTTATCACAATAGTCCAGGTTTTAACACAAATAATCCAAGATTTAACACAATAGTCCAGGATTTAACACAAATATTCCAGGATTTAACTAATTTGTTCAGAAATACTCGGGTATTTAACATGTTTATTAACAAATAATCTAGGATTTAACACAAATATTCCAGAATTTAACATGTTTGTTCACAAATACTCTGGTATTTAACATGTTTGTTTACAAATACTCCAGGATTTAAAATGTTTGTTCACAAATACTCTGGTATTTAACATGTTTGTTCACAAATGATCCGGAATTTACCATTTGTTTACAACTATTCTGGTATTTAACATGTTTGTTGACAATTAATCCTGGATTTAAGACAAAGAGTCCAGGATTAAAATGTTTGTTTACAAATACTTTGGTATTTAATATGTTTGTTGACAAATACTCCAGGATTTAACACAAATAGTCCAGGATTTAACTAATTTGTTCAGAAATACTCAGGTATTTAACATGTTTATTCACAAATACTCCAGGATTTAACACAAATAGTCCAGAATTTAACATGTTTGATCACAAATGTTCCAGGATTTCGCATGTTTGTTCAAAAATACCCCCAGATTTAATACAATAGTCCAGGATTTAACACAAATACTCCAGGATTTTAACAAACTTGTTCAGAAATACTTGGGTATTTAACATGTTTGTTGACAAATAATCTAGGATTTAACACAAATATTCCAGGATTTAACACAAAGAGTCCAGGATTAAAATGTTTGTTCACAAATACCCTGGGATTTAACACAATACCCTGGGATTTAACACAATTTCTCCAGGATTTAACACAAATTCTCCAGGATTTAACACAAATACTCCAGGATTTAACATGTTTGTTCAAAAATACTCCAGGATTTATCACAATAGTCCAGGTTTTAACACAAATAATCCAAGATTTAACACAATAGTCCAGGATTTAACACAAATACTCCAGGATTTAACAAATTTGTTCAGAAATACTTGGGTATTTAACATGTTTATTCACAAATTATCTAGGATTTAACACAAATATTCCAGGATTTAACATGTTTGTTCACAAATACTGAGGTATTTAACATGTTTGTTCACAAATACTCCAGGATTTAACATGTTTATTCACAAACAATCCGGAATTTACCATGTTTGTTTACAAATATTCTGGTATTTAACATGTTTGTTGACAATTAATCTTGGATTTAAGACAAAGAGTCCAGGATTAAAATGTTTGTTTACAAATACTTTGGTATTTAATATGTTTGTTGACAAATACTCCAGGATTTAACACAAATAGACCAGGATTTAACACAAATACTCCAGGATTTAACACATTTGTTCAGAAATACTCAGGTATTTAACATGTGTATTCACAAATAATCCAGGATTTAACACAAAGAGTCCAGGATTTAACATGTTTGTTTACAAATACTCTGGTATTTAACATGTTTGTTGACAAATACTCCAGGATTTAACACAAATAGTCAAGGATTTAACATGTTTATTCACAAATATTGCAGGATTTGTTCACAATTAGTCCTGGATTTAACACAAAGAGTCCGGGATTAAAATGTTTGGATTTAACAAATTTGTTCAAAAATACTCGGGTATTTAACATGTTTGTTGACAAATACTCCAGGATTTAACACAAATAGTCCATGATTTAACATGTTTGTTCACAAATATTCCAGGATTTAACACAAATACTCCAGGATTTAACATGTTTGTTCACAAATACTCCAGGATTTAACGCAAATATTCCAGAATTTAACACAAATAATCCAGGATTTAATATGTTTGTTCACAAATACTCCAGGATTTAACACAAATATTCCAGGATTTAACACAAATACTCCAGGATTTAACATGTTTGTTCACAAATATTCCAGGATTTAAAACAAATACTCCAGGATTTAACATGTTTGTTCACAAATACTCCAGGATTTAACACAAATATTCCAAGATTTAACACAAAGAGTCCAGGATTAAAATGTTTGTTCACAAATACCCTGGGATTTAACACAAATACTCCAGGATTTAACACAAATACTCCAGGATTTAACACAAATACTCCAGGATTTAACATGTTTGTTCACAAATACTCCAGGATTTAACACAAATATTCCAAGATTTAACACAAAGAGTCCAGGATTAAAATGTTTGTTCACAAATACCCTGGGATTTAACACAAATACTCCAGGATTTAACACAAATACTCCAGGATTTAACACAAATACTCCAAGATTTAACATGTTTGTTCAAAAATACTCCAGGATTTATCACAATAGTCCAGGTTTTAACACAAATAATCCAAGATTTAACACAATAGTCCAGGATTTGACACAAATACTCCAGGATTTGACACAAATACTCCAGGATTTGACACAAATACTGCATAATTGAATGTATTTGCTCAGACGTACTCTGGTATTTAACGTGTTTGTTGACAAATACTCCAGGTAGCCATAAGTCTTGGGACTGACCGCAGGTCCGTGTAACTCCACGGTGTCCCGATACTTCAGGTGGTCTGAAGGAGATGAGCATAGCTTTTGGGGGCCTTTGCCCCGTCTTTGGCCTCACAGGTACACCAACCAGAAACCTTGTTGTCTGTTTGCTGCAATTATTCTACAAAATGTCGGCGTGTACATCTCCTGTCAGGGTCACCGTGGCAGGAAGTGGCCTGCGTGGGGTGGGGCCACGGCAAGGAATTAATTAGCAAGGACGCTAGCTGTGTGTGCTGGTGTTGCCTTACCGGCTGCCTCCCTGGTGTCTTGTCTACAAAAGTAGTGATGACTCGGCACGCACAGGGGGGGGGGGTTGCTGAGGTGAGACAAATAAAGCAATTTGCATGTGATTACCTCCTCCAAGGAAGGCCATTTTTCCCATATGGATGTTCCTCTTATTGTTCCACTTGAGAGCAGAAGCTGCATTTCTATCCCAGTGTGTTTTTATAAGAGAGGAGCCGGTTACTCGTTACAATCGAGTATCCGTTACGGATAATGCATTTATTCCGGATACGAGTATGGTACAGGTACATTTCATCATCATCCGTACTCGTGTTTATAGAAAATTCCCATTATGTATTCACTCGTCACTAGGGTTGGCTATCGTTTCAGTTGGAGCGATTCCGGTTCTGATTGCGATTCCTCATTTTGATTCCGGTTCCTAACGATTCCGATTCTTTTCATGCTGGGTCTTTTGAGAACAATACAGTGAACGAGGCTGACCGTTCGTTTTCTATCATTGCATATTTGTATGAATTGGCAAATACTCCAGGATTTAACACAAATACTCCAGGATTTAACACAAATATTCCAGGATTTAACACAAATACTCCAGGATTTAACACAAATATTCTAGG
The DNA here is from genome assembly GCF_037039965.1 of Doryrhamphus excisus. Lineage (NCBI taxonomy): Eukaryota > Metazoa > Chordata > Actinopteri > Syngnathiformes > Syngnathidae > Doryrhamphus > Doryrhamphus excisus. Next base: position 841,292 of record NC_136362.1, read on the forward strand.
ATTTAACACAAATATTCCAGCATTTAACATGTTTGTTCACAAATATTCCAGGTTTTAACATTTGTTCACAAATACTCCAGGATTTAATACAAACACTCCAGGATTTAACACAAATATTCCAGGATTTAACACAAATATTCCAGGATTTAACACAAACACTCCAGGATTTAACATGTTTGTTTACAAATACTCCAGGATTTAACTCAAATGTTCCAGGATTTAACTCAAATGTTCCAGGATTTAACGCAAATACTCCAGGATTTAACACAAACACTCCAGGATTTAACATGTTTGTTTACAAATACTCCAGGATTTAACGCAAATATTCCAGGATTTAACACAAATACTCCAGGATTTAACACAAACACTCCAGGATTTAACATGTTTGTTTACAAATACTCCAGGATTTAACGCAAATATTCCAGGATTTAACACAAATAGTCCAGGATTTAATATGTTCGTTCACAATTATTCCAGGATTTAATATGTTTGTTCACAAATACTCCAGGATTTAACACAAATATTCCAGGATTTAACATGTTTGTTCACAAATACTCCAGGATTTAACACAAATATTCCAGGTTTTAACATTTGTTCACAAATACTCCAGGATTTAACAGAAATATTCCAGGATTTTACACAAATACTCCAGGATTTAAAGCAAATACTCCAGGATTTAACATGTTTGTTCACAAATATTCCAGGATTTAACACAAATATTCCAGGATTTAACACAAACACTCCAGGATTTAATATGTTTGTTCACAAATTTTCCAGGATTTAACACAAATATTCCAGGATTTAACACAAACACTCCAGGATTTAACACAAATATTCCAGAATTTAACACAAATATTCCAGGATTTAACACAAACACTCCAGGATTTAACATGTTTGTTTACAAATACTCCAGGATTTAACTCAAATGTTCCAGGATTTAACGCAAATACTCCAGGATTTAACACAAATAGTCCAGGATTTAATATGTTTGTTCACAAATACTCCAGGATTTAACAGAAATATTCCAGGATTTTACACAAATACTCCAGGATTTAAAGCAAATACTCCAGGATTTAACATGTTTGTTCACAAATATTCCAGGATTTAACACAAATATTCCAGGATTTAACACAAACACTCCAGGATTTAATATGTTTGTTCACAAATTTTCCAGGATTTAACACAAATATTCCAGGATTTAACACAAACACTCCAGGATTTAACACAAATATTCCAGAATTTAACACAAATATTCCAGGATTTAACACAAACACTCCAGGATTTAACATGTTTGTTTACAAATACTCCAGGATTTAACTCAAATGTTCCAGGATTTAACGCAAATACTCCAGGATTTAACACAAATAGTCCAGGATTTAATATGTTTGTTCACAGATACTCCAGGATTTAACACAAATAGTCCAAGATTAAAATGTTTGTTTACAAATACTCCCGGATTTAACACAAATACTCCAGGATTTAACACAAATATTCCAGGATTTAACATGTTTGTTCACAAATATTCCAGGATTTAACACAAATAGTCAAAGATTAAAATGTTTGTTCACAAATACTCCAGGATTTAACACAAATAGTCAAAGATTAAAATGTTTGTTCACAAATACTCCAGGATTTAACACAAATACTCCAGGATTTAACACAAATACTCCAGGATTTAACATGTTTGTTCACAGATACTCCAGGATTTAACACAAATATTCCAGGATTTAACATGTTTGTTCACAAATATTCCAGGATTTAACACAAATATTCCAGGATCTAACACAAACACTCCAGGATTTAACATGTTTGTTTACAAATACTCCAGGATTTAACGCAAATATTCCAGGATTTAACACAAATAGTCCAGGATTTAATATGTTTGTTCACAAATATTCCAGGATTTAACATGTTTGTTCACAAATATTCCAGGATTTAACATGTTTGTTCACAGATACTCCAGGATTTAACACAAATACTCCAGGATTTAACAGGAATAGTCCAAGATTAAAATGTTTGTTCACAAATACTCCCGGATTTAACACAAATACTCCAGGATTTAACACAAATAGTCCAGGATTTAACATGTTTGTTCACAAATATTCCAGGACATGGTGCTCCTGAACGTGCTCAATAAATGAGTCTCGTTTTTGTTATTTTTTTTCCATCCATTCATTTTCTACCGTTTATCCTCACGAGGGTCGCGGGGGTGCTGGAGCCTATCCCAGCTGTCTTTGGGCGAGAGGCGGGGTGGCATATACAAAATATACTCAAAATAAAGTTAACCAAGAAGATTTAAAAAAAACATAGAAATTGGAAAAAAAATAGCAAACATAATATTCTGAAAAAATAAAAATACATTTATATATAATAAATAAAAATGTATTAAAAATTAAAATATTATATATATAAAAAAATATTCTGAAAAAATGCTAATCTCATGAGGAAAAATCCTGAGAATAATACTGTATGAATGGAACATAACATGAAGAGGGACCCAAGTGGAGGAGTGAGGTTACAGGGAGAAGAGATACAGAAGGTGGAGAATTTGAAGTAGTCCAGAAACAATGGAGATTGTGAAAAGGAGGGGAGGTGAGACCAGCCATGTTGTTTGGTCTGGAGACAGGAAGCAGAACTGGAGGTAGCAGACATGAGAGTGACCATGATGGATAGGATCAGGAAGGAGTACATCAGAGGTACATTACATGTTTAGAGGCGTTGGAGATAAAGTCCTTTAGGCCAGACTCCAGTGTAGAGATAGTCAATATACAGTGAAGAAAATAAGTATTTGAACACCCTGCTATTTTGCTATTTCTCCCACTTAGAAATCATGGAGGGGTCTGAAATTTTCATCGTAGGTGCATGTCCACTGTGAGAGAGATAAACTAAAAAGAAAAATCCAGAAATCACAATGCATGATTTTTTAACAATTTATTTGTGTGATACAGCTGCTAATAAGTATTTGAACACCTGAGAAAATGAATGTTAATATTTGGTACAGTAGCCTTTGTTTGCTATTACAGAGGTCAAACGTTTCCTGTAGTTTTTCACCAGGTTTGCACACACTGCAGGAGGGATCTTGGCCCACTCCTCCACACAGATCTTCTCTAGATCAGTCAGGTTTCTGGGCTGTCGCTGAGAAACACGGAGTTTGAGCTCCCTCCAAAGATTTTCGATTGGGTTCAGGTCTGGAGACTGGCTGGGCCATGCTAGAACCTTGATATGCTTCTTACGGAGCCACTCCTTGGTTTTCCTGGCTGTGTGCTTCGGGTCGTTGTCGTGTTGGAAGACCCAGCCACGACCCATCTTCAATGCTCTGACAGAGGGAAGGAGGTTGTTCCCCAAAATCTCACAATACATGGCCCCAGTCATCCTCTCTTTAATGCAGTGCACTCGTCCTGTCCCATGTGCAGAAAAACACCCCCAAAGCATGATGCTACCACCCCCATGCTTCACAGTAGGGATGGTGTTCTTCGGATTGTACTCTTCATTCTTCTTCCTCCAAACACGCTTATTGGAATTATGACCAAAAAGTTCTATTTTGGTCTCATCTGACCATAAAACTTTCTCCCATGACTCCTCTGTATCATCCAAATGGTCATATGCAAACTTAAGACGGGCCTTGACATGTGCTGGTTTAAGCAGGGGAACCTTTCGTGCCATGCATGATTTCACATCATGACGTCTTAGTGTATTACCTACAGTAACCTTGGAAACGGTGGTCCCAGCTCTTTTCAGGTCATTGACCAAGTCCTGTCGTGTAGTTCTGGGCTGATTCCTCACCTTTCTTAGAATCATTGAGACCCCACGAGGTGATATCTTGCATGGGGCTCCACTCCGATTGAGATTGACCGTCATGTTTAGCTTCTTCCATTTTCTAATGATAGCTCCAACAGTGGACCTTTTTTCACCAAGCTGCTTGGTAATTGCTCCGTAGCCCTTTCCAGCCTTGTGGAGGTGTACAATTTTGTCTCTGGTGTCTTTGGACAGCTCTTTGGTCTTCGCCATGTTACAAGTTAAAGTCTTACTGATTGTATGGGGTGGACAGGTGTCTTTATGCAGCTAACGACCTCAAACAGGTGCATCTGATTCAGGATGATACATGGAGTGCAGGTGGACTTCTAATGGGCAGACTAACAGGTCTTTCAGGGTCAGAATTCTAGATGATACACAGGTGTTCAAATACTTATTTGCAGCTGTATCACACAAATAAATTGTTAAAAAATCATGCATTGTGATTTCTGGATTTTTCTTTTTAGTTTATCTCTCTCACAGTGGACATGCACCTACGATGAAAATTTCAGACCCCTCCATGATTTCTAAGTGGGAGAAATAGCAAAATAGCAGGGTGTTCAAATACTTATTTTCTTCACTGTATTGGTAGAAGGCTGTGTTGTGCTGGAGAATATGAAGCAGTGATATGTCACATAAAGCCTGACTCAAACCTTTGCTGCCCGACCGTCACACGAGTGGAGGCTCTTCTCTTTGACCAATGAGCTATGATGCTAACATAACATATGCCTCCGCCCCGCCCACTCTTGCTATACAATTAGTTCTGGGCTCATAATGTTGCCATCATAACATTCATTCATTTTCTACCGCTTGTCCTCACGAGGGTTGCGGGGGGTGCTGGAGCCTATCCCAGCTGTCTTAGGGTTCGTTCATTTTTCTACCACTTGTCCTCATGAGTGTTGTGGGGGCGCTGGAGCCTATCCCAGCTGTCTTCGGGTTCGATTAATTTTTCTACCACTTGTCCTCACGAGAGTCGCGGGGGTGCTGGAGCCTATCCCAGCTGTCTTAGGGTTCGTTCATTTTCTACCGCTTGTCCTCATGAGTGTCGTGGGGGCGCTGGAGCCTATCCCAGCTGTCTTAGGGTTTGTTGTTTTCTACCACTTGTCCTCACGAGGGTTGCGGGGGTGCTGGAGCCTATCCCAGCCGTCTTAGAGTTTGTTCATTTTCTACCGCTTGTCCTCACGAGGGTCGCGGGGGTGCTGGAGCCTATCCCAGCTGTCTTAGGGTTTGTTAATTTTCTACCGCTTGTCCTCACGAGGGTCGCAGGGGTGCTGGTGCCTATCCCAGCTGTCTGAAGGTTTGTTCATTTTCTACCGCTTGTCCTCATGAGGGTCGGGGGTGCTGGAGCCTATCCCAGCTGTCTTAGGGTTCATTCATTTTTCTGCCACTTGTCCTCATGAGTGTTGTGGGGGCGCCTATCCCAGCTGTCTTCGGGTTCGATTAATTTTTCTACCACTTGTCCTCACGAGAGTCGCGGGGGTGCTGGAGCCTATCCCAGCTGTCTTAGGGTTCGTTCATTTTCTATCGCTTGTCCTCATGAGTGTCGTGGGGGCGCTGGAGCCTATCCCAGCTGTCTTAGGGTTTGTTGTTTTCTACCACTTGTCCTCACGAGGGTTGCGGGGGTGCTGGAGCCTATCCCAGCCGTCTTAGAGTTTGTTCATTTTCTACCACTTGTCCTCACGAGGGTCGCAGGGGTGCTGGAGCCTATCCCAGCTGTCTGAAGGTTTGTTCATTTTCTACCGCTTGTCCTCATGAGGGTTGGGGGTGCTGGAGCCTATCCCAGCTGTCTTAGGGTTCATTCATTTTTCTGCCACTTGTCCTCATGAGTGTTGTGGGGGCGCTGGAGCCTATCCCAGCTGTCTTCGGGTTCGATTAATTTTTCTACCACTTGTCCTCACGAGAGTCGCGGGGGTGCTGGAGCCTATCCCAGCTGTCTTAGGGTTCGTTCATTTTCTACCGCTTGTCCTCGAGTGTCGTGGGGGTGCTGGAGCCTATCCCAGCTGTCTTAGGGTTCGTTCCTTTTCTACTGCTTGTCCTGACGAGGGTTGTGTGGGTGCTGGAGCCTATCCCAGCTGTCTTAGGGTTCGTTCATTTTCTACCGCTTTCTACTCACGAGGGTTGCGGGGGTGCTGGAGCCCATCCCAGCTGTCTTAGGGTTCGTTCATTTTCTACCGCTTGTCCTCACGAGGGTCGCGGGGGTGCTGGAGCCTATCCCAGCTGTCTTAGGGTTCAAAGTGTCTATGGCCAAAAATCTCAGATTTCATGCGTTTTAATGCACTTTCCAAACAGCATCCGTCACCAAGCTTTGACCGCCGCCAGGGGCTCCTGTATCGGTCTCGCTTGGCAGATGATGAGATGAACCATTTGGGTGACTGATGAGCGTCTTAACCTCGAGGGTCACTGATTGCCGCGTCGCAGCGTAACACTCATTCTTCTGCACCGCTAAGACTTTCACCACCAATAACCGAGACCGTCAGCAGCCTCTTTTATTTCTCTTTGTTGTATTTTCTGTTCTGCTTTTTGGTTTTGGTAATGGTAATGGTAATGGTAATGGTAATGGTAATGGTAATGGTTTTATTTCATTTGAACATGCATCAGATTCCATTTGAATGCATCCCATAATCAGTTCCCAGTTCCACATGTCCAAAAGGAGCAGGAAGAAGCAAAGCTTATTAAATCCTACCCCTCCATCTGGTACTTTTACAATCACTAACTGTTACATTTGTTCACTTCCTGCTTTCCTAATAGAGTTTACGTTTTTTTTGTTTAAATTAAATTAAATGAAATTTTAAAAATTAAATTACATTTAAAAAATGAATTAAATTAAATTAAAAAATAAACTAAATTAAATTAAATTACAATTTCAAAAATGTTATTTAATTAAAATTCAAAAATTAAATTAAATTAAAATTTCTTAAATTAAATTAAAATTTCTTAAATTAAATTAAAATTTCTAAAATTAAATTAAAATAAAAAAATAAATTAAATTAAAATTTAAAAAAATAAATTAAATTAAAATTTAAAAAAATAAATTAAATTAAAATTTAAAAAAATAAATTAAATTAAAATTTAAAAAAATAAATTAAATTAAATAAAAAAATAAACTAAATTAAATTAAAATTTTAAAAATTAAATCAAATAAATATTAAAAATAATTAAATTAAATTAAAATTTTAAAAAATAAATAAATATTTAAAAAATAAAATTAAAATTAAAAAAATAAATAAAAAATCAAGGATCAAAGTAGGAGGTGATATGACCTTAATTTAATTTAATTTAATTTAATTTAAGTACATTGCAGTACATTTAGCGAGTGAAGATTGCTTTTATAGTTATTATCCCATATTTCCACACAATAAGTAAGATATGGTAGAACCAGAGAGCAATAAAGAGTGTGGAGTGATTTCTGATTGAGAATAGAAATTCTTTTGGGTTGTGGACTTTGCAAAACAGCTTAGTATCCGTAGCTGCCTGACTTCCAAAGACTCAGTAAGTCCAACATACAGCATCTCGGCTCCAAACAAAACCCTTTCATGCCAAACAAGCTTCAAATCTGGGTTTTGCAATCGCCTAGCAACAGCAGAACGTTCCACTACTTGATTCTTGCTCATTCCCCCACCTTGTCTTTGGATTTTCTTTATTGGGAAAAAGTTCCTGCACTTGTGGTTTCCTTACCGCCAGGAGATCCATCCCAGTTGGGAACATCTCCGTGTGGAGGTTGCATGTTCTCCGCATGCTCGTCTCGGTTTTGTTTGGTTTCCTCTTCTGAAGAAACAAATCATGTAGTTTCTCTCCAGATTATATCCTCGTATTTGCTGAAAACAAATACTTTTGGTCCCGCGGGGGGGTTCTGTCATGCCCCCACCAGTTGATTCAGTTATCTGTACAAACAACTGCATGAGTTGCTGGCAACAGCGTTGTTCAAGAATGTTTACTGACATCTCCGTTACTTCTTTCGTGCAGCCCCCAGAGGGGCATTGCCCCCAACTATTTGACCATTACTGTTATTTACATCCGATGACATCAAAATTAGCTCAGATAACTGATCCCAGACATTTAGCATGCTAGTTGCACCCCCCCAAAAAAGACCTCCATGGCGTCACACCAGCTTGATTCTTCATTCTTGATTCACTCCTTGATTTTTGGGGATGAGGATATTTTTGAGCATCCACGACCTGGATGGATGCGAATCGCCGGATGTTTGATGCTATTATCCGGAATGGATCTTTGTGATGTAGCTCAACGTCTCTTGGCTCACCTCCAGGCATTCCCGGGCATCATATCCCGGGAGGACACTGATGAGCGACGCTCCCGGCGCCGTCGGCTGGGAGGCCAATTTGTTAGCAATTATGGCTTGTTAGCGGGGGCTTCCTGCTCATCAGAGGGGTTTCCACGAGGGGGACAATCACAGCAAAAATTATTGCAGTTTGAGGGGAGACAGAAGTGGATGAGGATTATTTTTTATTTTTTGCTGTAAATAAAAAAATAAGTGTATTAAAATTTTTTAAAAAATACATAAAAAACAAAACAACAACAAAAATAACTTAACTATATTAGGAAAGCAGGAAGTGGACAAATAAAAGAATATAAAATAAAATAAAGAAAATAAAAGAATATATATATATAAACAAAACAACAACAAAATAAAATAAAATATATATATTACATTTATTAATTGCATTAATTTCAATTAATAATACAATTATATAAATTAATTTATTATTAATTTATGTATTATTTATTATTATTGTTACATTTATTTATTAAAAACTATATTAGGAAAGCAGGAAGTGAACAAATGTAACAGTTACTGATTGTAAAAGTACCAGATGGAAGGGTAGGATTTAATAAGCATAATAAAACCATTACCATTACCATTATAGACAGTGGGCACGATCGTGCATCAGTCACTGAGTGTTTTTCTGCTTGTTTCGGCTGGCGTGACTCTGTTGGAAAAGCGCTTGCGGTACTGAATGCAGTACTATTGAGAAAAATACAGTTCCTTAAAAAAGTTAATAAAAAAAACCAAAACAAATTAATGCACAGAGTGAAACCTCTTCCTGCTGGTTTGAAGGAAAACACATGGCAAAATAGACGGTTGTGCAGCGCTGTACAGTGCGAGGGCGGCATCAAGCATTCTGCATTTGTGGCTAGCATAAAATACTACACTCCTCTCAATACGTTGCAGTATATACCTTGCAATGTTAAAGAAAATATTTCAGAAAATACATTGTGTTTTTAATAGGACGGCGAGCACGATCGTGCATCGGTCACTGATAAAAACTGTTGTTGCAAGCCCGACACATTATTGACACATTGTTATGTACCTGATTGCTAATTAGCTGCGTTATGAATATGCAATAAGTTGCTTTTCACCCAATTATTTTCAACTCCCCGTCAGCCAAAACAATCAAGGTCAGTTCATGGTGGGTATTTTTTCATTCTTAAAAGTTATGTTAAATTAAATTAAATTAAAAAAATAAACAAAATTAAATTAAATTAAAATTTCAAAAATTAAATTAAATTAAAATTTCAAAAATTAAATTAAATTAAAATTTCAAAAATTGAATTAAAATTTCTTAAATTAAATTAAATTAAAATTAAAAATATAAATTAAATTAAAATTTTAAAAACTTAAATTAAATTAAATAAAAACTAAATAAACTAAATTAAATTAAATTAAAATTTCTTAAATTAAATTAAAATTTCTTAAATTTAATTAAAACAAAAAATGAAATTAAATTAAAATAAAAAAATTAAATTAAAATTAAAAAAACATAAATTAAATAAAAAAACTAAAATAAATTAAAATTTTCAAAATTAAATTAAATTACAAAAATTAAATTTAAATTAAAAAAAATAATTAAAATTTAAACAATTAAATTAAAATAAAAAAATTAAATTAAAAAAATTAAATTAAAATTGAAAAATTAAATAAAAAATTAAATAAAATTTTAATTTAAGTTATGTTAAATTTGCATCTTGACTCCCAATTGTATACCGCCTTGTCATGTGACCCTTATTAATAAATACATAATAGAGACTTATGATAAAATGATGCAGGATTGGAATTCAGGATAAATGATGGTTATATAAGGAATATTTATTATGTATGACAGACGCTCATCATACAACTGATCCTCGCTTGCAAAGAGCCAGCTGTCAGCCAACTAGCTCCTCCCCGCCTTTAGGCCCGCCCCCCCAGCATCGCTTCCTCTCATTATTCATCAATGTAGTCACCGCGAGGAGGGACCAAAAGAGGGGGGGGTGTCTCATCCAGTCACAACTCCTCCGGCGTACGAGCGTGCGAGAGACGGCAAAGAGGCAAGGAAGGAAGAGGAGCGTGCAACACGGGGGAAGGAGAGGGGGGGGCGGCGGATGCTGAAGCTGCGAAAAGCGCCGTCCAGTCAGGTGGAGCGAGCGCGCCGCCTCCTTCTTGCACCTCAGAGAGATGCTCGGCGAAGAGGAGTGACGGACGGACGGATGAGAAGCAGGTCTGCGGTGTGCGTGGACCGTGACCCCCTCCCTCCGTCCCGTCGTGTCCGCCACCGCCGAGGATTGGACGCCTGCCGTTTCCACGACAACTAGAATGGGCTGCAATCTGTGCACTTTCCAGAAGCGAGAGGAACACTACAAGCTGCTGTATGAGATTGCACAGGTGAGATGCTGCTGCTTGTTTAGCGCTCTTGGTGGCGACAAAAGTGAAAGTGAAAGTGAAAGTGAAAAGAGGAGGGGCCACTTGGTCCTTTTTATGGAAGGTCAGTTCTGAAGAAACAAATCATGTACGTAGTTTCTCTCCAGATTATATCCTTGTATTTGCTGAAAACAGATACTTTTGATTGGAGGGGAGGGTTCTGTCATGCCCCGACCAGTTGATTCAGTTATCTGTACAAACCACTGCATGAGTTGCTGGCACCAGCGTTTTTCAAGAATGTTTACTGACGTCCCCGTTGCTTCTCGCACAGCCCCCAGTGGGGCACCGCCCCCAACTATTTCACTGTTATTGTTATATACATCTGATGACATCAAAAATAGCGAAAATTTAGCATTAACATTTAGCATGCTAGTTGCACCCCCCCTAAAAAAAAAGACTTCCACGCCGTCACACCAACTTGATTCGCTCCTTGATTTTTGGGGATGAGGATATTTTTGAGCATCCATGACATGGATGGATGCAAATTGCCGGATGTTTGACGCTATTAGCCGGAATTGATCTTTGTGATGTAGCTCAACGTCTCTTAGCTCACCTTCAGGTATTCCCGGGCATCATATCCCGGGAGAATGCTGACATCAAAAATAGCTCAGATAACTAACCCCCCCCCCCAAAAAAAGACCTCCATGGCGTCACCCCAGGTGGTTGTAATGTGTGCCCGAATTCAATGCACCTCGCTGGGCTTAGGATTAGTCAACGCTTCCTGTGATCCTGGTGCTTCCCAGTGCTTCCGCGTGCTTGTGAATGAATCCCGTGTGAAGCAGCGTTGGGAGCGGATTCGGCGCCGACGTTTTAGCCGCTGCCTTTAAGCATGCAATTTGTCACACTATGCCACAGCGCGGCTACCGCCGGCTCACGTTTGGAGGTGTAAATGTGTGAATAATGGGTGGTCGCTTGTCGCTAAAGGGTGACGCTGGGTCGAGGAGACTATCGGCACTCGCTAAGAGACAAGAATGTCACTGGGGGGCACGGGGGGGGGGGCAGGAAGTGCCTGGCTACCCGGTGAAAGCAGTTTGATGGAGTTATGAAACAAGATTTGGTAATTATGAAGTATTCATTTTAGCATTTAGCATTATATAACAATGTGTCTACACTGCATACTCATACAAAAAAATACGTTTTTGAGTATGTGAGAAGTATGCATCATCAGCTTACTACTCATACTCAAATTACCCAGGATGCAATGCAACGTGATGTCACTGTGAAAAAAAAAATAGTCTGAACACTGAACAGCAGAATGGACCAAGCGGCGATGTCAAGTTTTGGGGGTTTAGTACCCCCAAAAGGGGGGAATATATTGTAAAATGACTACTTTCTTGTTGTGATTGGTCACACTCCCAAGCATTCCCGAGGACTTCCAGACTACTGGTGTTTACTGGCAGGCAATCTGGGAATGTGGTTGCTTACATGATATATTTCCAGTTAGGAAATACCACAGGTACAATGACTTCTGGTTACGCTCAATGACTCACACTGAATTCATCACACAGCGGCTTAATAAGAATATCAATATGAATTGAAAAAACAATATTATTTTAAAGTCCCATAATGTAATTGTATTGTATATAGCGCACAGACCTCACAGCTAGGAGACCAGGGTTCAATTCCACCCTTACGGGTCCCAAGATATGACACCACCACAATACCAAAATCAGGGGTCTCAAACTCAATTTACCTGGGGGCCTGGGTGAGACTGGGCCGCATCAGGTAAAAAAATATATATATATATATATTATTAGTATTTGATTATTAATAATAATAAATAATAAAATAATAATTATTATTATTTATTTAAAATTAAAAAACAGTTTATTAAAAATAATAAAAAACAGAAGAAAAATAAAATTCCGGTTTTCATTTTTTTACAGAAAATAAGGTGGAAAAAATAAATCAAGAATAAAGAAAATAAATAAATAAATCAGTAATAAATAATAAATAAATACTCATAATAATACTACTAATAAAACAGCAAATAAGAAAAACTTAAGAGATAAGAGAAACCACACATACTAGTTGGTGGGTAGAGAATTTTTCTTATTAAGTTATTTAACCTTTAACATGAACATGAATGAAATTTCAGAGTTTTACCCAATTAGCAAGTTAGCATCGTTAGCATCGGGGTCTCAAACCCGCGAGTTTGAGACCCCTGGTGTAAATTAAATGTAAACTCTGTTTACATTTGTTGACAAACATGTGGCCCAACTCTGGCCCAAACAAGTTCAGGTGGCGGAAGAGCCACATGCGGCTCTGGAGCCATGTGTTGATGACCCCTGGTGTAAGTAAACGTACTGAGAAGACTTTACCGTATTGTAACTTCCTCCTTTTCTTATGCTTTGAGGACAAAAATGGCTTTGAATTGTTGGGTTTTTTTTTTGGCTTCATCATTCCCGTGGCGTCCAAGCGTGCACGTACCCGCCGAGCACCGGAGCTCAGCCATGCGTAGCTTTTGGGAATCTAATTAGCAGGATGGCAGATGTTGGTGAACGCCGCGACATGCACGGGGACGTTTAACCGCACATTCAATGGTCGGCCATGTTGAGGGCTTCCCACAAGGACTCAAACGCACAAGTGGCGTCTTTGTGCTGGTTTTTGCATTTTGCATATGTAATTGCACGGCTGCACGGTGGTCAAGTGGTACTCAACCTGTCGTTGAGAGGATCTTTGATCTTTGCTCGTGTCGTTTAGAGGATTTTTGACCATTACATCCTTAAAATCAGCAGAGTGCTCCTGTCGTCGTGACAATCTTTGACCACTTCATTCTTAAAAACAGCAGCGTGCTCCTGTCGTTTAGAGGATCTTTGACCATTACATCCTTAAAAACAGCTGAGTGCTCCTGTCGTTTAGAGGATCTTTGACCATTACATCCTTAAAAACAGCAGAGTGCTCCTGTCATTTAGAGGATCTTTGACCATTGCAATCTTAAAAACAGCAGCATGTTGCTGTCGTTTAGAGGATATTTGACCATTACATCCTTAAAAACAGCAGAGTGCTCCTGTCGTTGTGACAATCTTTGACCAATATATCCTTAAAAACAGCAGAGTGCTCCTGTCATTTAGAGGATCTTTGACCATTACTTCCTTACAAACAGCAGAGTGCTCCTGTCGTTTAGAGGATCTTTGACCATTACATCCTTAAAAACAGCAGAGTGCTCCTGTCGTTGAGAGGATCTTTGACCAGTACATTCTTAATAACAGCAGTGTGCTCCTGTCGTTTAGAGGATCTTTGACCACTACATCCTTAATAACAGCAGTGTGCTCCTGTCGTTTAGAGAATCTTTGAATAGTACATTCTTAAAAAACAGCAGCATGCTCCTGTCGTTTAGAGGATCTTTGACCATTACATCCTTAAAAACAGCTGAGTGCTCCTGTCGTTTAGAGGATCTTTGACCATTACATCCTTAAAAACAGCTGAGTGCTCCTGTCGTTTAGAGGATCTTTGACCATTACATCCTTAAAAACAGCAGAGTGCTCCTGTCATTTAGAGGATCTTTGACCATTGCAATCTTAAAAACAGCAGCATGTTGCTGTCGTTTAGAGGATATTTGACCATTACATCCTTAAAAACAGCAGAGTGCTCCTGTCGTTGTGACAATCTTTGACCAATATATCCTTAAAAACAGCAGAGTGCTCCTGTCATTTAGAGGATCTTTGACCATTACTTCCTTACAAACAGCAGAGTGCTCCTGTCGTTTAGAGGATCTTTGACCATTACATCCTTAAAAACAGCAGAGTGCTCCTGTCGTTTAGAGAATCTTTGAATAGTACATTCTTAAAAAACAGCAGCATGCTCCTGTCGTTTAGAGGATCTTTGACCATTACATCCTTAAAAACAGCTGAGTGCTCCTGTCGTTTAGAGGATCTTTGACCACTACATCCTTAAAAACAGCAGAGTGCTCCTGTTGTTTAGAGGATCTTTGACCATTACTTCCTTAAAAACAGCAGTGTGCTCCTGTCATTTAGAGGATCTTTGACCATTACATCCTTAAAAACAGCAGTGCTCCTGTCATTTAGAGGATCTTTGACAATTACTTCCTTAAAAGCAGCAGAGTGCTCCTGTTGTTGTGACAATCTATGAATAGTACATTCTTTAAAAACAGCAGCATGTTGCTGCCGTTTAGAGGATCTTTGACCAATACATCCTTAAAAACAGCAGAGTGCCCCATGTCGTTGAAAGGATCTTTGACCAGTACATTCTTAAAAACAGCAGAGTGCTCCTGTCGTTTAGAGGGTCTTTGACCATTACTTCCTTAAAAACAGCAGAGTGCCCCATGTCGTTGAGAGGATCTTTGACCAGTACATTCTTAAAAACAGCAGAGTGCTCCTGTCGTTTAGAGGATCTTTGACAATTACTTTCTTAAAAACATCATTGTGCTCCTGTCGTTTAGAGGATCTTTGACCATTACATCCTTAAAAAGAGCAGAGTGCTCCTGTCGTTTAGAGGATCTTTGACCATTACTTCCTTAAAAACAGCAGAGTGCCCCATGTCGTTTAGAGGATCTTTGAGTACTACATTCTTAAAAACAGCAGAGTGCTCCTGTCATTTAGAGGATCTTTGACCAGTACATCCTTAAAAACAGCAGAGTGCTCCTGTCGTTTAGAGGATCTTTGACCATTACATCCTTAAAAAGAGCTGAGTGCTCCTGTAGTTTAGAGGATCTTTGACCATTGCTTCCTTAAAAACAGCAGAGTGCTCCTGTCGTTTAGAGGATCTTTGAGTACTACATTCTTAAAAACAGCAGCATGCTCCTGTCGTTTAGAGGATCTTTGACTGGTGTTCCTGTAGTAAAAGCAGGGCACTACCAAGATGTTTTTCTATGAGATGTATTTCTCTGACCAGTCCAGGGTGGACGCCGCCTCTCCCCCCAAGACAGCTGGGATAGGCTCCAGCACCCCTGCGACCCTCGTGAGGAAAAAGCGGTAGAAGATGAATGAATGAATGTATTTCTCTGTTGATGTATTTATACTTGACATTATACACAAACAAAGTTCATCCAGTACTTCATAATTAATAAATGAATCTTTTCCTTACTTCTGCAGAGCAGGAACTTGTGACCAACAATTCCGTACTTTTCCAAATGCGCGTAGGAAACCTGGCCATGCACACCCACACACACAATGTGGAAGGTGGGTTGTTGTTCAGCAGGTCTCAGTGTTTACTTCCTGACTTTGGGTGAGCGTGGAATGTGATTGGTCCACTTAGCAGGCTGAGGATGCTGCAGCACCGACTGTGTAATTGCGTATTTCATCGTCTAATGGTCTTGGAAAATTGGAAATCACGGCCAAATCCCGGCCAGGCGTGCATGGAGCTCCTTAGCCGCCTCCTTGCAAACACAAAACCGCACATGAGACACGCACTCAATGACTTTATCGGGGAATCTTACGTTGCGGGGGGTTGGGGGGGGTGAAGAGCAAGCTGATGATGAATTGACCTTTTCCCTTTCATCATTCCCTTATCTCAATAAGAAGCCGGCTGACCTTTTCAGCCACACATCAAGTCCGTAAAGTCCTTTTTATCTCCCGTCTTTCATCCCGCGTACCTGGGAGAGCCGAGCAAGCCGTGACGTACGCGTCCCCCTCAGCTTCTCTGGCGGAAGACACACATAATATATGATGACAGCCACGGGGTTAGCATCTAAAGAGCACCCCCCATCCCCGGCCCCCGGTTGCCTTCCATTTCCCATCACCCCGTTGATTCATGGGGATCAGCCGGGATCTCTTGGGAGGATGACATGGATGACATCAGTACGGCGTCATCTGTGACTAATAGCAGCACTGTTCATATTGTGTTGGTTTATTTGCTTGGTTATTATCAGGGTGTACAGTAGCGGCCTAGCGGCCCTGGACTGGTGGCCAGCCAATCACAGGGCACATATAGACAAACAACCATTCACACTCACATTCATACCTATGGACAATTTGGAGTCGCTAATTAACCTAGGCTGCACGGCAGTTGAGTGGTTAGCACGCAGACCTCATAGCTTAAAAACACCACAGTGCTCCTGTCGTTTAGAGGATCTTTGACCATTACATTCTTAAAAACAGCAGAGTGCTCCTGTCGTTTAGAGGATCTTTGACCATTACATTCTTAAAAACAGCAGAGTGCTCCTGTCGTTTAGAGGATCTTTGACCATTACATTCTTAAAAACAGCAGAGTGCTCCTGTCTTTTAGAGGATCTTTGACCATTACATACTTAACAGCAGAGTGCTCCTGTGTTTTAGATGATCTTTGACCATTACTTTCTTAAAAACAGCAGAGTGCTCCTGTCATTTAGAGGATCTTTGAATAGTACATACTTAAAAACAGCAGAGTGCTCCTGTGTTTTAGAGGATCTTTGACCATTACATTCTTAAAAACAGCAGAGTCCTCCTGTGTTTTAGAGGATCTTTGACCATTACTTTCTTAAAAACAGCAGGTTCTCCTGTCATTTACAGGATCTTTGACCAGTACATACTTAAAATCAGCAAAGTGCTCCTTTGTTTTAGAGGATCTTTGACCATTACATTCTTAAAAACAGCAGCGTGCTCCTGTCGTTGAGAGGATCTTTGACCAGTACATACTTAAAAACAGCAAAGTGCTCCTTTGTTTTAGAGGATCTTTGACCATTACATTCTTAAAAACAGCAGCGTGCTCCTGTCGTTGAGAGGATCTTTGACCAGTACATACTTAAAAACAGCAAAGTGCTCCTTTGTTTTAGAGGATCTTTGACCATTACATTCTTGAAAACAGCAGCGTGCTCCTGTCGTTGAGAGGATCTTTGACCAGTACATACTTAAAAACAGCAGAGTGCTCCTGTCTTTTAGAGGATCTTTGACCATTACATTCTTAAAAACAGCAGAGTGCTCCTGTGTTTTAGATGATCTTTGACCATTACTTTCTTAAAAACAGTAGAGTGCTCCTGTCATTTAGAGGATCTTTGAGCGTGCAGACCTCACAGCTAGGAGACCAGAGTTCAATTCCACCCTCGGCCATCTCTGTGTAGAGTTTCCATGTTCTTCCTGTGCATGCGTGGGTTTTCTCCGGGTACTCCGCTTTCCTCCCACATTCCAAAAACATGCTAGGTTAATTAGCGACTCCAAATTGTCCATAGGTATGAATGTGAGTGTGAATGGTTGTTTGTCTATATGTGCCCTGTGATTGGCTGGGCACCAGTCCAGGGTGTACCCCGCCTCTGGTTCGACGACAGCTGGGATAGGCTCCAGCAACCCCCGAAGACAGCTGGGATAGGCTCCAGCAACCCCTCAAAGTCAGCTGGGATAGGCTCCTGTAAACCACAAAGACATCTGGGATAGGCTCCAGCAACCCCCAAGACAGCTACAGCTGGGATAGGCTCCAGCAACCCCCCAAAGACGGCTGGGATAGGCTCCAGCAACCCCCAAAGACGGCTGGGATAGGCTCCAGCAACCCCCAAAGACGGCTGGGATAGGCTCCAGCAACCCCCAAAGACGGCTGAGATAGGCTCCAGCAACCCCTCAAAGACGGCTGAGATAGGCTCCAGCAACCCCTCAAAGACGGCTGGGATAGGCCCCAGCAACCCCTCAAAGCTGGGGTAGGCCCCTGTAAACCCCAAAGACAGCTGGGATAGGCTCCAGCAACCCCTCAAAGACAGCTGGGATAGGCTCCAGCAACCCCCCAGACAGCTACAGCTGGGATAGACTCAGACTCCAGCAACCCCCCAAGACAGCTGGGATAGGCTCCGGCAACCCCTCAAAGACAGCTGGGATAGACTCCAGCAACCCTGAAGACAGCTGGGATAGGCTCCAGCACCCCCGCGACAGTTGTGAGTATAAGCAGTAGAAAATGAATGAATGAATGAATCAGGAGTTCTGACAGTCATAATTAACATAAGTAACGTAGCTCTTGTACTTCCTCGTATCTCCAAACAGCCTGTCATATGCTAATGTGTGTGTGTGTGTGTGTGTGAAGAGACTTTAACAGTTTGGTGCAAACAAAGCCTTGCGGATGGCACACTTGGTGGAAGGAAGCGCATGGTGGTCTTCACGCTGATTATCATTTGGGTTTCAGCAGACAGAAGTAGTCGATCTTTGATGAGTTTTCTTACAGGAAGGAAGGCTAGTTAGGCCGCCTTGCTTGGACGCCGCCTCTTTTTCATCTTTGCCTTGCAACATGTTAGCAACCCCCCCCCCCCACCTCACCCCCCCAAGCTGTAAGATATCAGCTGCGGCATCGGAGCTGACATTTGGAGAAATAGGATGGTGTCAGGCCAGGTGGTGCCTCCATGATGTACACTGTATCAGGAGATAAAGACTTCATAGATGCTGAGGAGGAGGAGAGACTTTCACCTCTCCTCCGTCTCCTCCTCCGTCTCCTCCTCCGTCTCCTCCTCATGCTGTCAAACTCTCCAGGCACTGGGGAGGGGGGTGTCTGTTTGTAGATGAGGTGTTGCACTGGAAGTGTCAGGGTGTCACTCCTCACTCCGCAGGTCCCTGACAGGAGTACTTTGCTGTTTTTAAGAATGTACTGGTCATAGATCCTCTAAACGACAGGAGCACTCTGCTGTTTTTAAGAATGTACTGGTCATAGATCCTCTAAACAACAGGAGCGCTCTGCTGTTTTTAAGAATGTACTGGTCATAGATCCTCTAAACAACAGGAGCGCTCTGCTGTTTTTAAGAATGTAGTACTCAAAGATCCTCCAAACGACAGGAGCACTCTGCTGTTTTTAAGAATGTAGTACTCAAAGATCCTCTAAACAACAGGAGCATTCTGCTGTTTTTAAGAATGTACTGGTCAAAGATCCTCTAAACGACAGGAGAACTTTGATGTTTTAAGAATGTACTGATCATAGATCCTCTAAACGACAGGAGCACTCTGCTGTTTTTAAGAATGTAGTACTCAAAGATCATCTAAACGACCGGAGCACTCTGCTGTTTTTAAGGATGTAATGGTCAAAGATCCTCTAAACGAGAGGAACACTCTGCTGTTTTTAAGGATGTAATGGTCAAAGATCCTCTAAACGACAGGAGAACTCTGCTACATTCTTAAAAACAGCAGAGTACTCCTGTCATTTAGAGGATCTTTGACCATTACTTTCTTAAAAACTGGAGTACTTTGATGTTTTAAGAACGTACTGGTCATAGATCCTCTAAACGACAGGAGTACTCTGCTGTTTTTAAGAATGTAGCAGAGTTCTCCTGTTGTTTAGAGTACTTTGATGTTTTAAGAATGTACTGGTCATAGATCCTCTAAACGACAGGAGCACTCTGCTGTTTTTAAGAATGTAGTACTCAAAGATCCTCTAAACGGTAGGAGCACTCTGCTGTTTTTAAGGATGTAATGGTTAAAGATCCTCTAAACGACAGGAGAACTCTGTTACATTCTTAAAAACAGCAGAGTACTCCTGTTGTTTAGAGGATCTATAACCAGTACATTCTTAAAACATCAAAGTACTCCAGTCTTTAAAAAAGTAATGGTCAAAGATCCTTTAAACGACTGGAGTACTTTACTTAGACAAACAACCATTCACACTCACATTCATACCTATGGACAATTTGGAGTCGCTAATTAACCTAGCATGTTTTTGGAATGTGGGAGGAAACTCGGAATCGAACTCGGGTCTCTTAGCTTGCACAGGGAGAACATGCAAACTCCACACAGAGATGGCCGCGGGTGGAATTGAACCCTGGTCTCCTAGCTGTGAGGTCTGTGTGCTAACCACTCATCCACCCAAAAAAAAACATTGTTATGATATTTTGTGATATTGTCTTTAAGATGTCCTGTGATTGGCTGGCGACCAGTCCAGGGTGTACCCCGCCTCTCGCCCGAACACAGCTGGGATAGGCTCCAGCATACTGCGAAAATAAATGAATAAATGTCTTTAGGTTTGTCATCTTTCACTCTGGAGAATTAACATTTGTGACATCTGTTAAACATTAGCAGCACTTCCATTTGTGTTTGTTGATCTTTTTAGTAGTTTTACTAGTTTCCCAAGCGTTTAAATCGAGCGTAAAGGTCGGGTTTTATAACGAGGCGTTTGCAATGCGAGCATCGCGTCGGCTTCCTGAGCACTCCGATGTCGCCCCCAAGATCAATGCCGAGGTGTCACGACGCTACACTCGCCCACATCGACGCCACGCTAATTTAATATCGTCAGTCTGCATGTTAATTGATTTGCAGACACTCACGGAAAATCGCTTTCCAATCGCGGCGCCACTTGTCATGTGACGGCGAGCACGCGTATACGAGAGCGAAGTATTTTGACGGCATTATGCAGTGTTGTGGTACACAAGTTCACAGTAGCAAGTAGGAAGGAAGCTTGGCGAAGGTTGGAATGGCGACCGTGTTTTCTCCCCTCGCGGCAAGCATCAGACCCGGCACCTCCTACGCAAGTCCATCCTCCCACGGAGAGACACTGGGAGGGGCTATGCTACCCCCACGAGCTCCCTTAGGGGTCCAGAAGTGAACTAGTTTGAACTTTCGGAGTGTAATGGTACGCCGTCATGACGGTTCAGTTCACAGTTGCCGAAGACACAATGTGGCAATGAGATCAACTGCAGGAATATTGATATTTTTTTGGCCTTAACTGTTAGCTAGCAAAGATCTAAAGTCAACGGCTGATGACCTCACGGGTGACCTAACTGGAGGTACAATGACTTCTGGTTACGAAACTAACTAATATGAAATACTGTCCCGCTCAATGACAAACAACACTTAATTCATCACACAGCGACTGAATTTGAATATCAATATGAATGAATGAATTCATTCATTTTTTTAGGGTGCTGGAGCCTATCCCAGCTGTCTTTGGGCAAGAGGCAGGGTACACCCTGGACTGGTGGCCAGCCAATCACAGGGCACATATAGACAAACAACCATTCACACTCACATATCAATATGAATCGTATCGTATTGCATTGTATTGTATCGTATCGCATTGTAAAGAGGGTGAATTGTATCGCATCGTATCGTATTGTATCACAATGTATTGCATCGTATCATCGCATTGTATTGTATTGCATTGTATCGTATCGTATCGCATCGTGAAGAGGGTGAATCGTATCGCATTGTATTGTATCGTATCATATCGCATCGTGAGGAGGGTGAATCGTATCACATTATATCACATTGTATTGCATCGTATCGCATCGTATCGTATTGCATTGTATCGTACTGCATTGTATTGTATTGCATTGTATCATATCGTATCGCATCGTGAAGAGGGTGAATCGTATCGCATCGCATTGTATCGTATCGCATCGTGAGGAGGGTGAATTGTATCGCATCATATAACATTGTATTGCATCGTATATCGCATAGCATCATGTCATATCACATCGTATCGTATTGCATTGTATCGTATCATATTGCATTGTATCGCACCGTGAGGAGGGTGAATCGTATGGCATTATATCGCATCGTATCGCCTAGTACAGGGGTCAGCAACCTGCGGCTCCAGAGCCGCATGTGGCTCTTCAGCCTCTTTGTTGTGGCTCCCTTTGCAATGTTTGAATATTTTTTTAACACCCGAGTGGGTAAAATGCATGTGTTTGTAATGAGTTTAAAAAAATCCAACTTTGTGTGAGACCATGAATGCATCCTGACTGAGTTCTGACAGCAGACAGGATGCTATTCAGTTCTCTCTCACACAAGTAAACATGAAGGAAAATAAGTAATACTTTACCATGGGCTGCACGGCGTACGAGGGGTTAGCACGCAGGCCTCACAACTAGAAGACCCGAGTTCAATTCCACCCTGAGTTTGCATGTTCTCCCCGTGCATGTGTGGGTTTTTTTCCGGGTACTCCGGTTTCCTCCCATATTCCAAAAACATGCTAGGTTAATTAGCGACTCCAAATTGTCCATAGGTATGAATGTGAGTGTGAATGGTTGTTTGTCTATATGTGCCCTGTGATTGGCTGGGCACCACTGAATGGTGAAGTAATACTTTCCCAGAACTACTTGATAATTCCAAAAAATATATTAGAGATCATTTTTTTAAAAAACTGGTGCATGGGAACTTGTTTGCCAGAGTAAACAAATCAGGTAAGTTTACTGTACTTTACACATATATTTATGTAAGTTTATCTCCAATACTAGCAAGAGTACTCCAACTCGTCTTTTGTTATCTGAACTACTTTGATACCCCCTAATTGTTTTAAACATACTATGTTTTGCGGCTCCAGGTTATTTTTCTTTAGTGTGCAAGGGGGTAAAATGGCTCTTTTCATAGTAAAGGTTGCCGACCCCTGGCCTAGTATCATGTCATATTGCATCGCATCGTATTGCATCGTATTGCATCGTATCGCATCGTATGTATCGTGAACAGGGTGAATCATATCGCATCGTATGGCATCGTATCGTATTGTAACGTATCGTGAAGAGGGTGAATCGTATCGCATCGTATTGTATTGTATCACATTGTATCGCATCGTATCATATCGCATCGTTTTGTATTACATTGTATCATATCGCATCATGAAGAGGGTGAATCGTATCGTATTGCATTGTATCATATCGTATCGCATCGTGAAGAGGGTGAATCGTATCGTATTGCATTGTATCATATCGTATCGCATCGTGAAGAGGGTGAATCGTATCACATCGCATTGTATCGTATCACATCGTGAGGTGGGTGAATTGTATCGCATCGTATCGCATAGCATCATGTCATATCGCATCGTATCGTATTGTATTGTACCGTATCGCATCGTGAGGAGGGTGAATCGTATCGCATCATATCACATTATATCGCATTGTATCGCATAGTATCATGTCATATCGCATTGTATCGTATCGCATCGTACCGCATTGTATCGTATTGTATCGTGAAGAGTGTGAATCGTATCGCATTGTGTCATATCGCATCGCATCGCGTCGTATCGTATCACAACGTATCATGAAGAGTGTGAATTGCATCGTATCGCATCGTATCGTATCGTAACGTATTGTGAAGAGGGTGAATCGTATTGCATTGTATTACATCGTATTGTATCGTATCACATCATATCCCATCGCATCGTATCGTGAAGAGGGTGAATCGTATCACATCGTATCATCCGAAAATTCCATGTATCGTTAAAGTATGGTATCACTGGCAGTGCATCCTGATGTGTATCAAATGGTCCTCAGTAAGAGATTCCCACCCTTAGTGTGTTCGTATATTTCCATCCATTCTGCCTGAAATCTTCCTTTGTGATGATTAGAAATGCTGCAAATGATAAACAAAGCAAGCTATTAAAAAGCCACAGTGATGCTAATGAACGGCGCAGCCAACTGACAAGCGAAGGTCTTTGTTGTGCCGGCGAGGCCTCGGCTGACGACCTCCTCCATCGATTGCAACGTCCTCTGGGGTAATGCGGCGAGCGGGCGACGGCGGTGCGAATCACGAATGACGAGAGTGGATAATGTCAGCGCAGTGGCGAAGTGTTAGTCCATTAATGTCACCAGCGCGTCACCATCTATTGACTGGCCGTGCTCCATGGTGCTTTCTCCTCATTTAGACTCCAGGCTGCGGATCATGTCTTCCTCCACCTGATTTATGGGCCTTTTATGTGATTGGCTGCACTAAAAGGTCTGGTATTGACCTGGAGCTGACACGGTTCAGGGTAGTTAAACGGGTACATTTCGATGGAGACGACGGAATTGGAAGAGGAAGTAGTGCTGATGCGGTCAATAGCACCAATGTCTGTTTTTAGACAAAGACTACATTGAACTGAATTCATCAATAGCAGTATATGTCGGGGGTGGCTACTTCCTGGGGGCATTGACACTACACAAAGCAAGCTGTATTTTCCTTTGTGTCTGGGAGGGTGTGACTAGAAATAGCTCAATGTCTGTGAATGCACCACGCTTTCTTGTGCTTTGCTAGCTATGTCACGTTTAAGGGCGACTCTGTCACACGAGCGCCCCCAAAGGTGCTAAAGAGTGCGACCATTAAGAGCTCAGCTTGTGTCGTGTGGGAGAATTCATCCCACAATGAAGACTTGAGCACTATTTGTATCCCTACTCAAAGTGGGCGGGGTATAAACCGGAAGTGGGTGTGGTTTAACCGGAAATGGGCACAGCTTTAAGCTGGGCTTAAAGGCACATTATTTTAAGTGTGAAATTGAGCGGTTTTCCAACAGAGTCAAGCCACCCGAAACAAGCAGAAAAACACTCAGTGACTGATGCACGATCGTGCCCACTGTCTATAATGGTAATGGTTAATGGTAATGGTTTTATTTCATTTGAACATGCATCAGATTCCAATTGAATGCATCCCATAATCAGTTCACAGTTCCACATGTCCAAAAGGAGTAGGAAGAAGCAAAGCTTATTAAATCCTACCCACAATCGTGCAAGATAATACATTTCATGTGATAGAATTTTATTGATTTCATTGCATGAAACAACACGATAATTTGTTGTGGCTTTGGTTTGGGGGTGTGAAGAAACAGCTAAAACAGCTAAAAAAACTGTGACTGATGCACGATCGTGCCCGCTGTCTTGTTAAAAACACTGTGTATTTTATGAAACAAGTTAATATTTTAGCCATGCGTGCGAAATGCTTGATGCCCCTCTTGTGCGACATCTTGAAAGATGCGAGCTGAAGAAAAAGCCTAGAGAAGAAACTTGCCGACTGACTTCATCAGAGCCAAAGTGAACTTCCTGGATTTCAATCTTGGAATCGTGGACCTGAATACTACGTATTTGTAAATTAAGAACTTGAACGCATCAGCGGCATTGCTGGGTATTGTCACTACTACACACAAAGTACTTGACTTGCTTCACACCACATAACCCTCGAAGCATTGGGCATACTAGCATAACAAACCAAGAAACAAGCAAAAAAAAAGTCAGTGACTGATGCACGATCGTGCCAGCTGTCTTGTTAAAAACACTGTGTATTTTACGAAACAAGTTAATATTTTAGCCATGCGTGCGAAATGCTTGATGCCACCCTTGTCGCATCTTGAAAGAGGCGAGCTGAAGAAAAGCAGAGAGCAAAAAAAAACAGTCAGTGATTGATGCACAATCGTGCCCGCTGTCTTGTTAAAAACACTGTGTATTTTATGAAACAAGTTAATATTTTAGTCTATATGTGCCCTGTGATTGGCTGGCGACCAGTCCAGGGTGTACCCCGCCTCTCGCCCGAAGACAGCTGGGATAGGCTCCAGCACCCCCTTGTGAGGAAAAAGTGGTAGAAAATGAATGAATGAATGAGTTAATATTTTAGCCATGCGTGCGGAATGCTTGATGCCGCCCTTGTGCGACATCTTGAAAGAGGTGAGCTGAAGAAAAGCAGAGAGCAAAAAAACACAGTGACTGATGCACTATCGTGCCCACTGTCTTGGGCACACTAGCATAACAAACCAAGAAAAAGAAAAAAAAGTCAGTGACTGATGCACGATCGTGCCAGCTGTCTTGTTGAAAACACTATTTTTTAACAAGTTAATATTTTAGCCATGCGTGCAAAATGCTTGATGCCACCCTTGTGCGACATCTTGAAAGAGGCGAGCTGAAGAAAAGACTACAGCAAAAAAACAGTCAGTGACTGATGCACGATCGTGCCCGCTGTCTTGTTAAAAACACTGTGTTTTTTTTAAACAAGTTAATATTTTAGCCATGCGTGCTAAATGCTTGATGCCGCCCTTGTGCGACATCTTGAAAGAGGCGAGCTGAAGAAAAGCAGAGAGCAAAAAAACCACAGTCAGTGACTGATGCATGATCGTGCCCGTTGTCTTGTTAAAACACTGTATTTTACGAAACAATTTAATACTTTAGCCATGCGTGCGAAATGCTTGATGCCGCCCTTGCGCAACACCTTGAAAGAGGCGAGCTGAAGAAAAGCAAAGAGCAAAAAAAAAACAGTCAGTGACTGATGCACGATCGTGCCAGCTGACAGTTTTGCATAGTTAGCAAAGAAATATTTCTCGGAATATTGTATAACTGCAATAACAAGGAAACACTTCCAAGGATTTGTATCCAATCTGTGTGAAATCTTGGAATACTTGTGACTCTCCGTCCCTCAGGTGTCCGTCTGGATTCCCTCGTGACTCGAACGCCTCTCAATCACCGGGTGAAGAGCTCCGCAGAGAGACGGCTAATTATATCCTGAAACTCATCATACCGTGTCCATATGGACCCCCCTCCCCCTTTTTTTTTTTTCTTCCGCCCACTGAGCTGTCACACTCCGGGTGCTAAATGTTGCAGTTTGGCAGAGAATTAAATGTGCAAAACAGCGAGTGAGAAAAGCCGGGGTTGCCAGATGTGAGCGGGGTTGCTAACAGGTTGCTACCCTCTGCTGTTTGGGACCAATTAGCGCTTGTCAGGGCTACGCTAGTTTGTAAGTGCTGGGATTGTTGTCAAAGAATCACGCGGTGTTGCCAAATAATTGAGAGAACCTGAGAACCTGATGCCCTCCATGGGGGCACCGCGAGAGCCATTTGGTGTCATTCCAGTCAGTTGTTCCGTGGGCTCCACATGGTGCCGTCATCCCTGTCAAGCCGACTCCTGACCAAATGGAATCTGTTGCCAAACCTGTGCTAAAGCGGTTAGCCGCTTTGACCTTCCTCGGCACTGCAGACACCATGGAGGAGTGGTCAAAACAGTTCATTTCAGTAAAAAGATCCGTTCATTTGTCGAGTCAGTTCGTTCATGTTGGTTCCGACGACTAGTAGTGTATCAGTCATGAACAAATGGGTCTGTATTTTTCTCAATAGCACTGCATTCAGTACTACAAGTGGTTTTCCAATAGAGTCAAGCCATCTGAAACAAACAGAAAAATACTCAGTGACTGATGCACAATGGTGCCCACTGTCTATAATGGTTTTATTTCATTTGAACATGCATCAGATTACAATTGAGTGCATCCCATAATCAGTTCCCAGTTCCACATGTCCAAAAGAAGTAGGAAGAAGCAAAGCTTATTAAATCCTACCCCTCCAATCTGGTACTTTTACAATCTCTAACTGTTACATTTGTTCACTTCCTGCTTTCCTAATACAGTTTAAGTTTTTTTTTTTGTTTTTTTGTCACGTATCGAAGTACGAAGTGATATGACGATACAATGACATAACGGGTACCAAACACTGTAAGTTAATATTTTAGCCACGCGTGCAAAATGCTTGATGCCGCATTTGTGCGACATCTTGAAAGAGGCGAGCTGAAGACAAGCCCTGATTCTAGTGTTGTGCATGAACGGACTGAACGGGTTATTTAGGGGCGGTGACCTCATTCGTTCCGTTCGCAAAAAAGAATGAGTTTGTTCATGACCGATACACCACTAGAGGAAGGTAACATTGTGGAACATGGCTGCTCAGGTTTGGAAGTACTATTTTTCATCATGATATCCTGGAAGTACCAGAGTAGTAATTTGGAAGTTTGGTAGCCTTCATCCAGAATCCTTATGTGAAGGATGAATATATATTTATTTCCCTTTTCTGTCATAAGACTTCCAATTGCTTCTGTTATTGTGATGGCTGTATCTTCCAGCACAAAAATATTTTCTCCAGTCCTCACATGAAAATTTTGACATAAAACCAGCCGGGGAATTTTGCCCTTCATCCAGAATCCTTATGTGAAGGATGAATATTTATTTATTTCCATTTTCCGTGACGAGACTTCCAATTGCTTCTGTTATTGTGATGGCTGTATCTTCCAGCACAGAAATATTTTCTCCAGTCATCAGATGAAAATGTTGACATAAAACTAGCATCTTTTTGAATCTTGGCAGTGGAAGGAAGAGCTCAATGTCCACTCTTGCATCTGTCCCGTTGACTGATGCCGAAAATAGCGGTTAGCTCGGATTTGGTAAGGCGGCCAATTGCTTCTCTCATTGTGATGGCTGTATCTTCCAGCACAAAAATATTTTCTCCACGTGAAAATGTTGACATAAAACCAGCCAGGGAATTTTGCCCTTCATCCAGAATCCTTATGTGAAGGATGAATATTTATTTATTTCCATTTTCCATGACAAGACTTCCAATTGCTTCTCTCATTGTGATGGCTGTATCTTCCAGCACAGAAATTTTTTCTCCAGTTTTCAGATGAAAATGTTGACATAAAACTAGCATCTTTTTTAATTTTGGCAGTGGAAGAGCTCGACGTCCAATCTTGCATCTGTCCGGGTGACTGATGCCGAAAATAGCGGTTAGCACGGACTTGCTAAGGCGGCCAGATGAATAAAGGAACGTGCACTTTGGGGGGGAATATTCATCCACAATCTGTATGTGAAACATGAATGTTGGAAGGGGGGAATCCAATTAGCGTGGGGGGGGGGGTTGGGCTCGTGGGTGCTAACTGCTAATTGGTTAAGGGGAGACGGGTGCAGATGTGCCTATCAGCATTGTGAGGACTAATGGAGCCGTCCGTATGCTGAGTGGACCACCTTCTAAAGTGCTGAGAGCGAGGCCACAAGATATAAACAAATTCCTTCCTAATTCCACTAATCCTTCTTTTCCCGTGAAATACTCCCATGAGGTTTCGCATTGAGGGATGACACAGGTGGCGGATGGTTCCCGGGACGGTCCCCTCATGGTGGCTTCGGGAAAGCATTGTCTGTCCATTCTAGCAGATCTGGCAATTAAGAAAGCATACACACTATTTAAAGAATTGCTGTTAGCGCTATAACGAGCTATAATGAGCGCCATGGGGGGGGGGGTGGCGCCGCCCTGATCCCTGTTGAGGTCACTGCCGTTAATGTTTACCTGTCAGCTACGGTTATGTCCAGTTATCCATATTGATGCGTCACAGGTAATACTATACTACTTCCTGATCCTATCCATCCTGGTCACTCCCAATGAGAACCTCAGCATCTTCATCTCTGCTACTTCCAATTCTGCTTCCTGTCTTTCCCTCAGTGGCGCAACATGGCTGGTCTCACTACAGTTTTGTTTACCTTTCATTTTAGCTGTAGAGGGTAAACTGAAGTTGACAGAGCACAGTTCCCTGTGGTGCTCCCGCGCTCTTAGTGGGTTTCGAATATAGAATAAGGGAATCTTAAAGAACCAAATCATAGAATGAGAACCAGATCGTTTATTCCTGGTAACAATTACTAATACAGATGTGCGGGCTTATCTGCAGTCCCTGTAAGCCTACAAGTAAACGGGTCTTATTACAGCGCAGCTGCAAAAAAGCAACCTTCCTTTGAAGATTGTGTAAGAGGCTGGAGTCCTGGACCAATCAGCTTTCGCCACACGTATACCAAGTATCTTTTGTCTGTATTTGTGAGACTATGTGTTTGTGTTAGCTTTTATGTTTAGCTAGCAAAATTTAGCAAATAGCTTCAGGCCTGCATTTCCCCATTGAGGTCTTCCAGTCAGGTGGTCTGCTATCCAAACTAGTCCGATCTGTCTCCTATCTGTGTCCGTTTGTCCCCGAGGACCTGAGGGCCGATGGTGTTCTGTACCCGCTTCTTCTTGGGGTTCAGAAGGTCTGTGATGTGACTTGTTATCCGGGGCTTTGTTGTGAGCCTTGATGGCGTCGGTTGATGAAGCCGCTGTCACCGAAGGTCTCCTTGTAACAAGTCGTGGCACAAAGCCCGATTAAGAGCCAAGACGTTCTTCAGACGGTAATCACAAGTAGAATCAATCTGCCTCCAGGCCCCCCGTGGGGTGGATGGTGGAAGAGCGTCTGCAAGGGAAGAGCTTGCCAGAGTGGATGTTACTTTTTTTTTCTCTCTCTCAACACTTGAATCTCAGCACACTCTTGTCAGGCTGCCACAGTCGATAAACAAAAGACAGGAAAGAGGAAATTGGAGGCAACTGAGGGCTTCATGCTGAGTCCTGATTGCACAGTTGGAAGAAATGATGCTTTTTAATAAATAGGCTGCATGATTGCATCACTGCTGAGACGCATTGATTGGAGCGTCAACAATATGGACGCCTCGGCTTCTGGCTTTGATTGCTGCTGAGGACGTGGATCCTTGAGCTCTGGGAATGTTGCTGGAAGCGTATGGAAGATAATATGCCAGGCATCCATTCATCCATCCATCCAGCCATCCTTCCAACATCCATCCATCCTTCCAACATCCATCCATCCTTCCAACATCCATCCATCCATTCATCCATCCTTCCAACATCCATCCATCCATCCATCCTTCCAACATCCATCCATCCTTCCAGCATCCATCCATCCTCCGTACATCCTTCCACCATCTATCCATCCTTCCATCATCCTTCAGTCATCCACCATCCATCCATCCTTCCAGCATCCATCCATCCTTCCAACATCCATCCATCCTTCCATCATCCATCCATCCATTCATCCATTCATCCATCCTTCCAACATCCATCCATCCATCCATCCATCCTTCCAACATCCATCCATCCTTCCAGCATCCATCCATCCTCCGTACATCCTTCCACCATCTATCCATCCTTCCATCATCCTTCAGTCATCCACCATCCATCCATCCTTCCAACATCCATCCATCCTTCCAACATCCATCCATCCATCCATCCATTCTTCCATCATCCATCCATCCTTCCATCATCCATCCATCCATCCATCCATCCATCCTTCCATCATCCATCCATCCTTCCATCATCCATCCATCCATTCATCCTTCCATCATCCATCCATCCATTCATCCATCCTTCCAACATCCATCCATCCTTCCATCATCCATTCATCCATCCTTCCAACATCCATCCATCCTTCCATCATCCATTCATCCATCCTTCCAACATCCATCCATCCATTCATCCATTCATCCATCCTTCCAACATCCATCCATCCATCCATCCTTCCAACATCCATCCATCCTTCCAACATCCATCCATCCTTCCAGCATCCATCCATCCTCCGTACATCCTTCCACCATCTATCCATCCTTCCATCATCCTTCAGTCATCCACCATCCATTCATCCTTCCAACATCCATCCATCCTTCCATCATCCATCCATCCTTCCATCCATCCTTCCAACATCCATCCATCCTTCCATCATCCATCCATCCATCCATCCATCCATCCTTCCATCATCCATCCATCCATTCATCCATTCATCCATCCTTCCAACATCCATCCATCCTTCCATCATCCATCCATCCATTCATCCTTCCATCATCCATCCATCCATTCATCCATTCATCCATCCTTCCAACATCCATCCATCCTTCCATCATCCATTCATCCATCCTTCCAACATCCATCCATCCTTCCATCATCCATTCATCCATCCTTCCAACATCCATCCATCCATCCTTCCAACATCCATCCATCCTTCCAGCATCCATTCATCCATCCTTCCATCATCCTTCTATCACCCACCATCACTCCATCCAACATCCATCTATCCTTCCATCATCCATCCAGCATCCATCCATCCATCATCCACCCATCCATCCTCCCAACATCATCCATCCTTCCATCATCCATCCTCCCAACATCCATCCATCCTCCCAACATCCATCCTTCCATCATCCATCTTTTGTACATCCTTCCATCATCCATCCAGCATCCATCATCCATCCGCCCAACATCCATCCATCCTCCCAACATCCATCCATCCTCCCAACATCCATCCTTGCGTCATCCATTCTTCATACATCCTTCCATCATCCATCCAGCATCCATCCATCCATCATCCATCCATCCTCCGTACATCCTTCCGTCATCCATCCATCATCCACCCATCCATCGTCCCAACATCCATCCATCCAGCATCCATTCATCCATCCATCCAACATCCTTCCTCCCAACACCCATCCATCCTTCCATCCTCTATACATCCTTTCATCATCCATCCATCCATCCTCCCAACATCCATCAGTCCATCCTTCCATCAGTCATTCTTCCTTCCATCATCCATCCATCGTCCCAACATCCATCCATCCAACATCCATCCTTCCATCATCCATCCATACTCCATACATCCTTCCATCATCCATCCATCCTCCGTACATCCTTCCATCATCCATCCATCCATCCTCCCAACATCCATTCATCCTTCCACCATCCTTCCATCATCCATCCTTCCAACATCCAGCCACCATCCTTCTACCATCCATCCTTTCTTCCATCATCCTTCAACCATCCATCCTTCCATCATCCATCCAGCATCCATCCATCAATCCTTCCAACATCCATCCATCCATCCT
Organism: Doryrhamphus excisus; assembly: GCF_037039965.1. Classification (NCBI taxonomy): domain Eukaryota; kingdom Metazoa; phylum Chordata; class Actinopteri; order Syngnathiformes; family Syngnathidae; genus Doryrhamphus; species Doryrhamphus excisus. The sequence continues at coordinate 873,833 of NC_136362.1, forward strand.
TCCATCATCCATCCAGCATCCATCCATCTGTCCAACATCCATCAATCCTTCCAACATCCATCCATCCATCCTTCCATCATCCATCCAACATCCATCCATCATCGGTGCTCTACTGAAGAAGTATCTATAATAGTTGTAAAAGTTGCATCTTCCATGAAAGATGACCTGCAGTGCGATCGGGTGTTGCCATCTTGTTTACGGGTCAACACGCCGCCGACACGGAGAACAAACGGGCTCCTTTCATAAGAGCCGTCCTTGCTCGACGGGGTTGGACAGTAAACGCCAAGCTGATGCACGTTAGAACCCAGCTAGATTGCTGCTCGGGGGGAGAACATCGGCAGAATTCATCAAATCTCCTGCTGGTTTAAAACCATGGCGGCAGAGACTTTAAAAGTGGAAGGAAGCCAGACGCCCTGTGGGGGGGGGGGGGAGTGTTATGTGCTGGGAGGGGTTGAAGTGGGGGCCATATATTGGTTTGTGTAGAGATGTCAAAGGGGTTTGTCAGGTTTCCCCTAGTGGCACGTTCCTCCCTCTCTCTCTCTCTCTCTCTCTCTCTCTCTCGCTCGCTCGCTCTAAGCCGCTGAAGGAGTGATTTATGCAGTCAGAAGAGCCGGCGGCCCGTCTTTCATCCTGACACCTATTATTAAAATCAGACATTTGAGTGTGAAGTGGAAACAAAGCAGGGAACGACGGAAAAAGACGCAAAAGATCCACACAAAAATACGTCAACACAAGAACTGCATGTCGATGCGCCTTCACTTGGAATTCATGGTGGGCAAAAATGTTCATTTCAGTGAACAGGATCATTCCGCTTCATTCAGTAAAAAGAGCCGTTCATTTCGGTCAATTGCTTGTTAGCCTGTGATCTCCCCCTGTGCATAGATCCGGTCAGTCGTGTCGAGTCAGTCCGTTCACTCATGTTCACGTTGGTTCCGACTCAACAGCTCACCAACTGGTGCTGTGTCGGTCATGAACAAAATGGCTGCCAAACTGTACGGGTATTTTATGAGCGGTTCATTCATTCGCAAAAAAGAACTAGTTCTTTTAACCCGTTCGTTCACGAATGCCACACCACTACTCAGAATCAAAACATGGCGGCAGCCGCGGCAAAACTTGTTTACCACCTTCTAAATACACTTTTTACCATGATTAGAGCCCTCTAGACATGAAATAACACCCCTATAGTCCCCTTTTACTCATATTACCCAATATAGTAGCCATAATAAGGGAAAATAAGACGGAAAACTTGTTTACAACCTTCTAAATACACTTTTTACCATGAGTAGAGCCCTCTACACAGGATATAACACCCCTATAGCTCCCTTTACACTCTTATTACCCAATATATTAGACATAATAACAGCACATAAGACAGAAAACTTGTTTACCACCTTCTAAATACACTTTGGAACATGATTAGAGCCTTCTTGACATGAAATAGCACCCCTATAGTCACCTTTATACTCCTATTAACCAATATAGTAGACATAGTAAGGAAAAATGAGACATGCATTACCTGTTTACCACCTTCTAGATCCATTTTTTTTAACATGATTAGAGCCCTCTAGATATGAAATAACATCCCTATAGTCACCTTTACACTCCTATTATCCAATATAGTAGATATAATAAGGGAAAATAACACATAGAAACCACATATACCAAACTTCTAAATATACATTTTTTTACCGTTAAAGCCCTCTAGACATGAAATAACACCCCTATAGTCACCTTTACACTCCTATTACCCAATTTGGTAGACACAGTAAGGGAAAATGAGACATGCATTTCCTGTTTACCACCTTCTAGATCCACTTTTTACCATGATTAGAGCCCTCTGGATATGAAATAACACCCCTATAGTCACCTTTACACTCCTATTACCCAATATAGTAGACATAATAAGAGAAAATAACACATAGAAACCATGCATACCACCTTCTAAATATACTTTTTTACCATTAAAGCCCTCTAGACATGAAATAACACCCCTATAGTCACCTCCTTACCCAATATAGTAGACATAGTAAGGGAAAATGAGACATGCATTACCTGTTTACCACCTTCTAGATCCACTTTTTTACCATGATTAGAGCCCTCTAGATAAAAAATAACACCCCTATAGCCACCTTTACACCCCTATTATCCAATATAGTAGACATAATAAGAGGAAATACGACATAGAAAACATGTTTACAACATCTAAATGCACTTTGTAACATAATTAGAGCCCTCTTGACATGGAATAACACCCCTATAGTCACCTTTACACTCCTATTACCCAATATAGTAGACATAGTAAGGGAAAATGAGACATGCATTACCTGTTTGCTACCTTCTAGATCCACTTTTTACCATGATTAGAGCCCTCTAGATATGAAATAACACCCCTATAGTCACACTCCTATTACCCAATATAGTAGACATAATAAGAGAAAATAATAACAATCTTTCTTATTTATTGATTATTATTTATAATCATTTTACTCAAGTACAAATGTGCTTTTATTTTTTTAAATCCATAAACGATCCTCCTTCGGCACGTGCCTGGAAATGGAAAACAATTAATTAGTATTCCACACCGTCAAGTAATATATGCAGTTCATTGGCAAGGCATTAAAAGCTAATGGACTTGCTGAGTCTTCCGCCAGGGGAGCGCCGTGTTGAATAAGTCCATCAATCACGTACATCAGCGAGCCTTCGCCAGCTGGCGGCGGCACGTCATGGCGCCCAAAAGGGGGAAAGACCCTCGCATCGACATCGTAAGAGATAAAGCGGACCTGCTTTGGACCTTAAACACTCATACCTTTAAGCTTGTGGAATATATTCCAGCATTTATTATTATTAATTATTTATTATTATATTTATTTATTAATATTTACTTCTAGAATTGTTGGGCTGATATAATAGAATTATGTAAGCATACTGATAAATTTTTAAAAATTGCATTAAAAAGTGCAAAAGGTTAGCAACAGACCTCCGTGGCGTCACGCCGGCTACTCAGAACATGTGCCCGAAAACAGTGCACCTTACTGGGCCACAGCAGGAGGCTCACCCCCCTCTATACTCTGGTTCTCCTGATAGTAGTGATGTGCTAGTACTGTCGCGATATTTCATTAGGACTAATCAACAAATGAATGGAAATACAATTTATCAGTTCCAGGGTCAAACTATCACCCTCTATTTTTGTCAGCATTATGCCATGCTGGACTGTGCTTCTGTCCACATTTACTTTCATTTCCTGTTCGATGGTCATCATCACCCTTTGCTATCACTCATACATCTTTTGTTGGCTGTCCTGCAATGCAGTTCACTCAATTTCCTGTTCTATGGTTGTCATCACACTTTAGTGGCGGCACCTGTATGAGTCTTTTTTATTATTATTATTATTATTGCAGGCTTGGCCATTTTGTACTGAGCAGCCAAGACAGAACAGACTTCCAGGGCGTCACGCCGGCTACTCAGAACATGTGCCCGAAAACAGTGCACCTTACTGGGCCACAGCAGGAGGCTCACCCCCCTCTATACTCTGGTTCTCCTGATAGTAGTGATGTGCTAGTACTGTCGTGATATTTCATTAGGACTAATCAACAAATGAATGGAAATACAATTCATCAGTTCCAGGGTCAAACTATCACCCTCCATTTTTGTCTTAACTGTCTTTACTGAGTATTTACCGAGTATTACTATTGAATGGAAAGCAGCAATCTCAGGTCATCTTATGCCATACTGTACTGTGCTTCTGTCAACATTTACTTCCATTTCCTGTTCTATGGTCATCATCACACTTTGCTATCACTCGTACATCTTTTGTTGGCTAGACAGAGACGCAAATACAGCTGTCCTGGAACGCAGTTCATTCAATTTCCTGTTCTATGGTTGTCATCACACTTTAGTGGCGGCACCTGTGTGAGTCTCTTTTATTATTATTATTATTGCTGGCCATTTTGTACTGAGCAGCCAAGACAGAGACATGGATACCGCTCTCCTGCTTCACAGTTTCTGGTTCTATGGTCGTCATCACACTTTCCCCCTGACTTGCTCGGGTGACATCATAAAAAAGCAAAAATAATGTGGTTGCTGTCCGTGGTGCTGAACTCGTCTGAACTAGTGTTGTTTAATGATTAGTGAGCGTGTCTCCGAATGGTTTTGTTGTTGTTTTGGTTTGTCATACTTCATGTCTGTGATGGGGGGGTCATATGAACGTTTCACCCAAAATGAACTGCTGGCAGCACTCGTGCAGCCCATCATGCAGGCCATGATGTCATCACCACTGAGACACAATGATTGTCTGTAATAATGATGTACAAGCTGTACACTGACTACTCTAAAGTATATCATAGATGACTGAAAATGCATGTTTAGCTCTGTTAGCTGACGGTTGCTGGGGGGTACAGCTGGAGGTTCCAAGCCCCGGCTTCCCATGTGTCCCAGGTTGGATCCGACAGTGCAGGACTTAAGTCCACTTATTATTCATGTGTTGATTGAAGAGCAATTACTCCGTCTGGCTAGCCTGAAAAGCGATAAAGAAGGCGGAGGAGGAGCCAGGGCAGGACCGGGGGTTGGAGGGGGGGGGGTGATTTTTCTGCAGGAAAACCCCACCCCCAACCACCCCATGGAGGATTATGCTGCATTGGTGACCCACTTTATGTTTACAACCACGAACAAACTGATTTTTAATTACATACACTATGTCTGATTTGTCGGTTTTTGGGGTCGATCTGGTCCAGGTTCAAACTGTGGCTATGAAGGAAGCATAGGAGTTTATGAAGTTACATATGCTAATATTCATAGCTGAGAAATGAGACATACATTACCTGTATACCACCTTCTAGATCCACTTTTTACCACGATTAGAGCCCTCTAGATATGAAATAACACCCCTATAGTCACCTTTACACTCCTATTACCCAATCTAGTAGACATAATAAGGGAAAATGAGACATGCATTAACTGTTTACCACCTCCTAGATCGACTTTTTAGCATGATTAGAGCGCTCTAGATTTGAAATAACACCCCTATAGTCACCTCTACATTCCTATTACCCAATATAGTAGACTTAATAAGAGCAAATAACACATAGAAAATATGTCTACCACCTTCTAGATCCACTTTTTTACCATGATTAGAGCCCTCTAGATATGAAATAACACCCCTATAGTCACCTTTACACTCCTATTACCCAATATAGTAGACATAATAAGAGAAAATAACACCTAAAAACCACGTATACGACCTTATAAAAATATGTATTTTTTATCATTAAAGCCCTCTAGACATGAAATAACACCCCTATAGTCACCTTTATACTCCTATTACCCAATATAGTAGACATAATAAGGGAAAATGAGACATGCATTACCTGTTTACTACCTTCTAGATCGACTTTTTAGCATGATTAGAGCCCTCCACATTTAAAATAACACCCCTATAGTCACCTTTACTCTTATTACCCAATATAGTAGACATAATAAAAGAAAATAACACATAAAAACCACATATACCACCTTATAAAAATATATATTTTTTACCATTAAAGCCCTGTAGACATGAAATAACACCCCTATAGTCACCTTTATACTCCTATTACCCAATATAGTAGACATAATAAGGGAAAGTGAGACATGCATTACCTGTTTACTACCTTCTAGATCGACTTTTTAGCATGCTTAGAGCCCTCTACATTTGAAATAACACCCCTATAGTCACCTCTACATTCCTATTACCCAATATAGTAGACATAATAAGAGCAAATAAGACGGAAAACTTGTTTACCACCTTCTAAATGCACTTTTTGCATGATTAGAGACCTCTAGACATAAAATAACACCCCTATAGTCACCTTTACACTCCTATTACCCAATATAGTAGACATAATAAGAGAAAATAACACATAAAAACCATGTATACCAGCTTATAAAAATATAATTTTTCCAGGGTGTACCTCGCCCCTCGCCCCAAGACAGCTGGGATAGGCTCCAGCACCCCCCGTGACCCTCGTGAGGAAGAAGTTGCTGGATGTTCAATACTTGTGTTTCTGTCTTCCTCAGGTCAATGGCAAAGAGTTATCCAAGCCCGGCCATGAGGAGTCCATGCTGGAGTCCATCCGACCCGCCAAGGACCCCGTCGTGGTTCCGGTTGTCCGTCAGACCCCCGGTGGTCCGCCTCAGGAAATCCATGTGGTGGACGTCTGCACGCAGACCGACATCACCTTTGAACACATCATGGCGCTGGCCAAGCTGCGGCCCTCCACGCCGCCCGTGCCCGACGTCTGCCCCCTTCTGCTGTCCGACAGGTGGGCGGAGTTCTCATCCAATTAGCATTTTATTTCAAATTATGAGCTAAAGAGACCCGACATACGCCACCTGGTGGACACGCCATCTCTTCCTGACCGTTACATTAAACACAGCAGCAGGCTAATCCAACAAGCCTTTTACTTGTTTTCCAGCAGCATTCCTGCTGGTGGAAAACATGGAGAATTTTTTCTCATAATTGTGACTTTTATCCTGCAATTTGGACTTTTTATTTCATATTTATGACATTTTTCTCATCATAGTGACTGTTTATCACATAATTATGATTTTTATGTTGTCATTTTTACTTTTCTTTTGATCTTGGAATTCTGACATTTTTCTACTTCCTTGATGTTGCTGTGTTGTTGTTTGTCATATATAACATAATTTACATTGGACTATGCTAGCTATGCTAGTTCCTTGATGTTGCTGTCTTGTTTTCTGTCATATATGACATAGTTTACATTGGACTATGCTAGCTATGCTAGTTCCTTGATGTTGCAGTGCTGTTGTTTGTCATATATTACATTGTTTACATTGGACTATGCTAGCTATGCTAGTTCCTTGATGTTGCAGTGCTGTTGTTTGTCATATATTACATTGTTTACATTGGACTATGCTAGCTATGCTAGTTCCTTGATGTTGCAGTGCTGTGGTTTGTCATATATGACATAGTTTACATTGGACTATACTAGCTATGCTAGTTCCTTGATGTTGCAGTGCTGTTGTTTGTCATATATGACATAGTTTACGTTTGACTATGCTAACTATGCTAGTTCCTTGATGTTCCTGTGCTATTGTTTGTCATATATATGACATAGTTTACGTTTGACTATGCTAACTATGCTAGTTCCTTGATGTTCCTGTGCTATTGTTTGTCATATATATGACATAGTTTACGTTTGACTATGCTAACTATGCTAGTTCCTTGATGTTGCAGTGCTGTTGTTTGTCATATATGACATAGTTTACATTGGACTATACTAGCTATGCTAGTTCCTTGATGTTGCAGTGCTGTTGTTTGTCATATATGACATAGTTTACGTTGGACTATGCTAGTTCCTTGATGTTCCTGTGCTGTTGTTTGTCATATATATGACATAGTTTACGTTTGACTATGCTAACTATGCTAGTTCCTTGATGTTCCTGTGCTATTGTTTGTCATATATATGACATAGTTTACGTTTGACTATGCTAACTATGCTAGTTCCTTGATGTTGCAGTGCTGTTGTTTGTCATATATGACATAGTTTACATTGGACTATGCTAACTATGCTAGTTCCTTGATGTTGCAGTGCTGTTGTTTGTCATATATGACATAGTTTATGTTGAACTATGCTAGCTATGCTAGTTCCTTGATGTCGCTGCGCTGCTGTTTATCATATATGACATAGTTTATATTGGACTATGCTAGCTATGCGAGTTTGTTGATGTTGCAGTGCTGTTGTTTGTCATATATGACATAGTTTATGTTGAACTATGCTAGCTATGCTAGTTCCTTGATGTTGCTGCGCTGTTGTTTGTCATATATGACATAGTTTATATTGGACTATGCTAGCTATGCGAGTTTGTTGATGTTGCGGTGCTGTTGTTTGTCATATATGACATAGTTTACATTGGACTATACTAGCTATGCTAGTTCCTTGATGTTGCAGTGCTGTTGTTTGTCATATATGGCATGGTTACATTGGACTATACTAGCTATGCTAGTTCGTTGATGTTGCTGTGCTGTTGTTTGTCATATATTTGACATAGTTTATGTTAGACTATGCTAGCTCTGCTAGTTCCTTGATGTTGCTGTGCTGTTGTTTGTCATCTATGACATCGTTTATGTTAGACTATGCTAGCTCGGCTGGTTCCTTGATGTTGTTGTGCTGTTGTTTGTCATATATGACATAGTTTACATTGGACTATACTAGCTATGCGAGTTTGTTGATGTTGCTGTGCTGTTATTTGTCATATAGATATGACATAGTTTACGTTAGATGATGCTAGCTCTGCTAGTTCCTTGAAGTTGCTGTGCTGTTGTTTGTCATCTATGACATAGTTTATGTTGAACTATGCTAGCTATGCTAGTTCCTCAATGTTGCTGTGCTGTTGTTTGTCATATATATGACATTGTTTATGTTAGACTATGCTAGCTCTGCTGGTTCCTTGATGTTGTTGTGCTGTTGTTTGTCATATATGACATAGTTTACATTGGACTATCATTGGACTACATTTCTTTTCTTTCGATCTTGGAATTCTGATATTTTTCTCATCATTTTGACTTTTTATGTTGTCATTTTTACTTTTCTTTTGATCGTGGAATTCTGACTTTTTAATTTATTCATGCACACACATGCACATCGGAGAGGCGGGAAGCAGGACTGGGCTTTGGCCACCCCCAAAATAAGACAGTATAAGTACATAAGTATACAGTGTACTGCAAGTATAAAGTATGAATGGCTGTGTGCTTGCATGAAGAGGATAATTATTGGAGATAATCCCCCCAGGATGTTGGGGGCCAGTGATAGCAAAGATAGCAAGATGGCCCCCTCAGGTCTCTCGGCAGGTTTACTAGGTGATTAAAGCAAATGGGCTAGTAAAAAGTGGGCAACACATCGGAGCGGCCCGCTTACAGCCTGCGGGCTCGGCCCAAATGTAATCAATACGCCTCATAAAAGTCCCATTTCCCGCCACTTCGTAGGCAATCAGGTGCTGATTTGATAGCGATGGCACACGTTTGTCACATGTTGTGTTTGTGATGCTAGCTGATAGAAAGATAGCGTTTAGCTTGTGTGGTCCTGATGCTGCCTCTCACTGAGTGATGGAATAATAATAGAGTGGCAGTTTGAGTTTGAGGGGGGGCCTGGGGGGGGGGGGTGACGGGGATGAGCTTGTTATTAGCAATCGGCTTTACTTTTATCGCACGCACTCAAGCTGTGTGAGCCAAAGCCCTCGACACTCCTCCACCGAGACAAACCCGTCACTCGGAGGGATTGAAAGAAAAGAGAAGGATGCTACTTACTCCGCTTCTTTGTGTCGCCCCGTCTCTCCTGACAGCTGTCATTCCCTTCACACTACGGAGCAGGAGTTCTTCCACGAGACCGACTACCTCTCGCCGCTTCCAGTCGACGCTGAAAGGACGGAAGAGTTGGAATACGAGGTAAGATTCCCACTACTCCCACTACCAGTAGTCGCTCCTAAACACAGCTCTACAAAGACTCCATTTATTATCATCAAAAACTGTACATACAAAATTAAAATGTGGGGTTCGGCAGTAGTCTGGAAGTCCTCTGGAGCGTAGGTGGAATAAATGAAAACAGAGCATTTGGAAATCAAAGAAAAATACAGCTGGAATAGGTGCAGATTCTGGAAGATCTAGAAAGCTTTCTAGGCTATGCTAGCCATGCTAGTTACTTGATGTCGCTTTGCTGTTGTTTGTCATATATGACATAGTTTATGTTTGACTATGCCAGTTACTTGATGTCGCTGTGCTGTTGTTTGTCATATATGACATAGTTTATGTTGGACTATGCTAGTTCCTTGATGTTGCAGTGCTGTTGTTTGTCGTATATGACATAGTTTACATTGGACTATGCTGGCTATGCAAGTATATTGATGTTGCTGTGCTGTTGTTTGTCATATATATGACAAAATTAGAATGTGGGGTTCGGCAGTAGTCCGGAAGTCCTCTGGAGCGTAGGTGAAATAAATGAAAACAGAGCGTTTTGGAAATCAAAGAAAATACAGCTGGAATAGGTGCAGATTCTGGAAGATCTAGAAAGCTTTCTAGCCTATGCTAGTCATGCTAGTTACTTGATGTTGCTTTGCTGTTGTTTGTCATATATGACATAGTTTATGTTGGACTATGCCAGTTCCTTGATGTTGAAGTGCTGTTGTTTGTCATATACGACATAGTTTCCGTTGGACTATGCTAGCCATGCTAGTTACTTGATGTCGCTTTGCTGTTGTTTGTCATATATGACACAGTTTATGTTGGACGATGCCATTTCCTTGATGTTGCAGTGCTGTTGTTTGTCATATACGACATAGTTTACGTTGGACGATGCTAGCCATGCTAGTTACTTGATGTCGCTGTGCTGTTGTTTGTCATATATGACACAGTTTATGTTGGACTATGCTAGCCATGCTAGTTACTTGATGTCGCTGTGCTGTTGTTTGTCATATATGACACAGTTTATGTTGGACTATGCCAGTTCCTTGATGTTGAAGTGCTGTTGTTTGTCATATATGACATAGTTTACGTTGGACTATGCTAGCCATGCTAGTTACTTGATGCCGCTGTGCTGTTGTTTGTCATATATGACACAGTTTATGTTGGACTATGCCAGTTCCTTGATGTTGCAGTGCTGTTGTTTGTCATATATGACATAGTTTACATTGGACTATGCTAGCCATGCTAGTTACTTGATGTCGCTGTGCTGTTGTTTGTCATATATGACACAGTTTATGTTGGACTATGCTAGTTCCTTGATGTTGCAGTGCTGTTGTCTGTCGTATATGACATAGTTTACATTGGACTATGCTGGCTATGCAATTATATTGATGTTGCTGTGCTGTTGTTTGTCATATGTATGGCAAAATTAGAATGTGAGGTTCGGCAGTAGTCCGGAAGTCCTCTGGAGCATAGGTGAAATAAATGAAAACAGAGCGTTTTGGAAATCAAAGAAAATACAGCTGGAATAGGTGCAGATTCTGGAAGATCGAGAAAGCATGCTGTGGTTATTGTGTGTTACTGCTCTATAGGAGTCCACAACTCAATAGAAAGGGCCCAAAATTAGCGTAATAGGATGCAATTGTTATGGTTTTATTAATGTAAGCTACTTTTGAAACGTCTGCATCGCAATGCACCTAAAAATCAATTATTTCACCCACGTGGTAGTTCTCCCCTGTAGAGTTTTTGATTCCTTGTTGTAGTAGTTGTTGCCAAAAATGTCATTTTCTGTGCATGGCGGATTTTTTCTAGTTTTAGCACCATAGCTTTTCAAAATACAACAAATCTCTTGGCTATGTATCCTGTTTTTGCATGTTAGCTTAGTTAGCTTCATTTCATAGTCTTGTTATGATGATAATATTTTCCTGCTGGAAATGTTGAGTGAAAAAGCTTGAATGAATTATTTACAACTTAAAGTAGTGAAGTAGTTGTTGTTGTTTTCATTCTGGATTGATTCAACGTTCTATGAACTTGTACTTTAATGCCAAACGTCCTTGAAAACAATGATAAAACATGGCTGCCATGCTGTGTCGGCATGGTACATTTTTAATGATGTTTACCAAATGGGAGACGGGTCCAAACACTAATTGGCTCCACCAGCGAGCAGATCCTTCCGGGGGGGGGGGGCTGTGTGCGTGTTTGGGGGGGGCAAATACATAACCAAGCGTAATGCTGTGTGAAGTACAGCGGTAACTGAAGTCTAGGGAAATGCAATGTGAGGTAAGTAACTCTACTAACTCACCTAACTCAACTAACTCGTACTCAATCCCGTCATTTCTTCTTGTCGGTACTTATTTTCAACCAAACAAAGCCAATATGTTTCATCACAACATATTAATTATGAATTTTAAAGGTATGTATGTATGTAAAGTTAGCCTGCAAGTTTAAATATTACATGTGGAGAACCCCAGGGGTCAATACCGGGACCAAAGCTGTTCAACTTGTATATCTGTAAAGTGACAAAAAACCTAAAGTTGGCAATATTTGCGGATGACATAGTTAATTGTCATAGTTAATTGTAGTTACTTGATGTCGCTGTGCTGTTGTTTGTCATATATGACTTACGTTACGTTGGACTATGCTAGTTCCTTGATGTTGCCGTGCTGTTGTTTGTCATATACGACATAGTTTACATTGGACTATGCTGGCTATGCTAGTTCCTTGATGTTGCTATGCTGCTGTTTGTCATATATGACATGGTTTACATTGGACTATGCTAGCCATGCTACTTCTTTGATGTTGCTTATGCTGTTGTTTGTCATATATGTATGACATAGTTGATGTTGGACTATGCTAGCTATGATAGTTCTTTGATGTTGCTGTGCTGTTGTTTGTCATATATGACATAGTTTATGTTGGACTATGCTAGCCATGCTAGTTACTTGATGTCGCTTTGCTGTTGTTTGTCATATATGACATACTTTACGTTGGACTATGCTAACTATGCTAGTTCCTTGATGTTGCAGTGCTGTTGTTTGTCATATATGACATACTTTACGTTGGACTATGCTAGCTATGCTAGTTCCTTGATGTTGCACTGCTGTTGTTTGTCATATATGACATAGTTTACGTTGGACTATGCTAGCTATGCTAGTTCCTTGATGTTGCACTGCTGTTGTTTGTCATATATAACATACTTTATGTTGGACTATGCTAGCTATGCTAGTTACTTGATGTTGCAGTGCTGTTGTTTGTCATATATGACATAGTTTACGTTGGACTATGCTGGCTATGCTAGTTCCTTAATGATGCTATGTTGTTGTTTGTCATATATGACATAGTTTATGTTGGACTATGCTAGTTCCTTGATGTTGCAGTGCTGTTGTTTGTCATATATGACAGTTTATGTTGGACTATGCTAGCCCTGCCAGTTCCTTGATGTTGCAGTGCTGTTGTTTGTCATATATGACATAGTTTACATTGGACTATGCTAGCTATGCGAGTTCCTTGATGTTACTGTGTTGTAGTTTGTCATATATGATATAGTTTACATTGAACTATGCTAGTTCCTTGATGTTGCAGCGTTGTTGTTTGTCATATAAGACATAGTTTACGTTAGACTATGCTAGCTCTGCTTGTCCCTTGAAGTTGCTGTGTTGTTGTTTGTCATATATGAAGTAGCTTACATTGGACTATGCTAGCTATGCTGGCTCCTTGATGTGGCTGTGCTGTTGTTTGTCATACAGTATCTGACATAGTTTATGTTGGACAAGTGCAGAGTTCCAGCGTGTATGTCTTTATGTGTCTATATGTCAGGTGGAAGGAAGGAGGCCATTTCACACTTGGTTCCCTCCAGTATGTGTGATGTTTGAGGGCGGAGCCACTGGGGCGTGTGGGGGGTGTTGTTCAAGTTTGTCAGGGGGGAGATGAGGAATTATTTTCATCCAGCAACCATTAGCATATTTGTCTGTTATAAACGTGGATCTTCTATTTTTAGCATCAAGTGGAAAAACACTGCAGGTCCTCTGACATTTTAATTCTCCTTATGATCCAAAGTTTGCTACTCATAAATGTACTTTTGGGGAAGATACAGTATTTGTATTTTTTTCACTTTATCGTTTCACTTCACAGGAAGTGGAATTGTGCCGACTCGGCAGCCAAGAAAAGCTGGGGCTGACTTTGTGCTACAGGACGGACGAGGAGGAGGACGTGGCCATCTACGTCAGCGAGGTGAGGACACGCCCTCAGGAAATGCGTTTACATACAGTACATATCCAAGTACATATTACTGTAATGTTGGCTGAGACACACAAGCACCAGACCCGATCACCAGAACAACAGCTCTTTTTGTTACTTTCAATAACGCAAAGGCCAAATACTATCATCTAATCTAATCTAACACAGGCTAACCAATGCTAAGCTAACACTCAACTCGGAACTCCAGCGCACTCAGCTCCGTTAGCGAACACATTTAAAGCAACACACACAAGCATAAGTACTATTTGTGTCTTATTTTCTCGTCTACTATATCAGGTAATAGGAGTGTACAGGTGACTATAGGGGTGTTATTTCATGTCTAGAGGGCTCTAATCATGTTAAAAAGTGTATTTAGAAGGTGGTAAACAAGTTTTATGTCTTATTTTCTCTTATTATGTCCACTATATTGGGCAATAGGAGTGTAAATGTGACTATAGGGGTGTTATTTCATGTCTAGAGGGCTCTAATCATGTTAAAAAGTGTATTTAGAAGGTGGTAAACAAGTTTTATGTCTTATTTTCTCTTATTATGTCTACTATATTGGGCAATAGGAGTGTAAAGGTGACTATAGGGGTGTTATTTCATGTCTAGAGGGCTCTAATAATGTTATAACGTGTATTTAGAAGGTGGTAAACAAGTTTTATGTCTTATTTTCTCTTATTATGTCCACTATATTGGGCAATAGGAGTGTAAAAGTGACTATAGGGGTGTTATTTCATGTCTAGAGGGCTCTAATCATGTTAAAAAGTGTATTTAGAAGGTGGTAAACAGGTTTTATGTCTTATTTTCTCTTATTATGTCCACTATATTGGGCAATAGGAGTGTAAAGGTGACTATAGGGGTGTTATTTCATGTCTAGAGGGCTCTAATCATGTTAAAAAGTGTATTTAGAAGGTGGTAAACAAGTTTTATGTCTTATTTTCTCTTATTATGTCTACTATATTGGGCAATAGGAGTGTAAAGGTGACTATAGGGGTGTTATTTCATGTTTAGAGGGCTCTAATCATGTTAAAAAGTGTATTTAGAAGGTGGTAAACAACTTTTATGTCTTATTTTCTCTTATTATGTCTACTATATTGGGCAATAGGAGTGTAAAGGTGACTATAGGGGTGTTATTTCATGTCTAGCGGGCTCTAATCATGTTAAAAAGTGTATTTAGAAGGTGGTAAACAAGTTTTATGTCTAATTTTCTCTTATTATGTCCACTGTATTGGGCAATAGGAGTGTTAAGGTGACTATAGGGGTGTTAATTCATGTCTAGAGGGCTCTAATAATGTTATAACGTGTATTTAGAAGGTGGTAAACAAGTTTTATGTCTTATTTTCTCTTATTATGTCTACTATATTGGGCAATAGGAGTGTAAAGGTGACTATAGGGGTGTTATTTCATGTCTAGAGGGCTCTAATAATGTTATAACGTGTATTTAGAAGGTGGTAAACAAGTTTTATGTCTTATTTTCTCTTATTATGTCCACTATAATGGGCAATAGGAGTGTAAAGGTGACTATAGGGGTGTTATTTCATGTCTAGAGGGCTCTAATAATGTTATAACGTGTATTTACAAGGTGGTAAACAAGTTTTATGTCTTATTTTCTCTTATTATGTCTACTATATTGGGCAATAGGAGTGTAAAGGTAACTATAGGGGTGTTATTTCATGTCTAGAGGGCTCTAATAATGTTATAACGTGTATTTAGAAGGTGGTAAACAAGTTTTATGTCTTATTTTCTCTTATTATGTCCACTATATTGGGCAATAGGAGTGTAAAGGTGACTATAGGGGTGTTATTCCATGTCTAGAGGGCTCTAATCATGTTAAAAAGTGTATTTAGAAGGTGGTAAACAAGTTTTATGTCTTATTTTCTCTTATTATGTCCACTATATTGGGCAATAGGAGTGTAAAGGTGACTATAGGGGTGTTATTTCATGTCTAGAGGGCTCTAATCATGTTAAAAAGTGTATTTAGAAGGTGGTAAACAAGTTTTATGTCTAATTTTCTCTTATTATGTCCACTGTATTGGGCAATAGGAGTGTTAAGGTGACTATAGGGGTGTTAATTCATGTCTAGAGGGCTCTAATAATGTTATAACGTGTATTTAGAAGGTGGTAAACAAGTTTTATGTCTTATTTTCTCTTATTATGTCTACTATATTGGGCAATAGGAGTGTAAAGGTGACTATAGGGGTGTTATTTCATGTCTAGAGGGCTCTAATAATGTTATAACGTGTATTTAGAAGGTGGTAAACAAGTTTTATGTCTTATTTTCTCTTATTATGTCTACTATATTGGGCAATAGGAGTGTAAAGGTAACTATAGGGGTGTTATTTCATGTCTAGAGGGCTCTAATAATGTTATAACGTGTATTTAGAAGGTGGTAAACAAGTTTTATGTCTTATTTTCTCTTATTATGTCCACTATATTGGGCAATAGGAGTGTAAAGGTGACTATAGGGGTGTTATTTCATGTCTAGAGGGCTCTAATCATGTTAAAAAGTGTATTTAGAAGGTGGTAAACAAGTTTTATGTCTTATTTTCTCTTATTATGTCCACTATATTGGGCAATAGGAGTGTAAAGGTGACTATAGGGGTGTTATTTCATGTCTAGAGGGCTCTAATCATGTTAAAAAGTGTATTTAGAAGGTGGTAGACAGGTTTTCTATGCTCTAACTACTAAATATTTTATTCAAAAATTAGGAATTTTACTCCTAATAGTTGGAATCAATAAACCCGCATAAACGAGAGATTACTGTATTGTAGAATAAATTTTTTTATATTTTTATAATATTTTTTTGGGCCTTTTCTGTGCATTGTAGCATGAGAAAACACTTTAATATGAGCTAGCTAACAAAGACATCATGGGAAGTATCTATTTCAATGCTAAAGCCTAGACAAAAAAAATATATATATACATATATTAACCAAGCTACAGCGATATTATTACTGCTTTTTTTTATTATTATTTATTATTATTACCCCCCCCCCCCCCCCCCATGGCTGTCTGACCCGGCAACATCTCTGTCTGTCTTTCCAGATCTGCCCCAACAGCATTGCCGCTAAAGATGGTCGCATCCGAGAAGGGGACCGCATCCTGCAGGTATCAGCCGGACTCGAACCCCCCCCCTTTACAATTTCATTCATGTAAAATTTTTACGTTATGCTAACCGTGAATATTTTTATTTTACTTTTGTCTCAGAACATTCCAACTTCATTCATCCTAATTTTCCTTTCCCTTTTCCAATGCTTGTGCTCTTCAGGGTCCAACCTCTCCAACATTATCAGACTATAGGGGTGTTATTTCATGTCGAGAGGGCTCTAATAATGTTAAAACGCATATTTAGAAGATGTTTTTTCTGCTTTTACTACCAAAATAAGTAAGGATAATTCATAATGCGGGTGGCACGGCGGTCGAGTGGTTAGCGCTCAGACCTCACAGCTAGGAGACCAGGGTTCAATCCCACCCTCGGCCATCTCTGTGTGGAGTTTGCATGTTCTCCCCGTGCATGCGTGGGTTTTCTCCGGGTACTCCGGTTTCCTCCCACATTCCAAAAACATGCTAGGTTAATTAGCGACTCCAAATTGTCCATAGGTATGAATGTGAGTGTGAATGGTTGTTTGTCTATATGTGCCCTGTGATTGGCTGGCCACCAGTCCAGGGTGTACCCTGCCTCTCGCCCAAAGACAGCTGGGATAGGCTCCAGCACCCCCCGCGACCCTTGTGAGGATAAGCGGTAGAAAATGAATGAATGAATAAATAAAATTAAAACTAAAAAAAACTTACTATATTAGGAAAGCAGGAAGTGAACAAATGTAACAGTTACTGATTGTAAAAACTGATTGAAAAAAATAATAAATTAAAAAAAATAAATACAAAATTTAATTTAATTTAATTCTTAACAACTAAAAAAAACCTTAAACTATATTAGGAAAGCAGGAAGTGAACAAATGTAACAGTTACTGATTGGGTGTTATTTCATGTCTACAAGGCTCTCGCCGGCCTAGCTTAATGTTAGTGGAAAAATATAGAATGATAAATTTGAAAAAAATAATAAATAAAATAAAAAATTTAATTTAATTTAATTGTGTAAAGGTGACTATAGGGGTGTTATTTCATGTCTACAAGACTCTCGCCGGCCTAGCTTAATATTAGTGGAAAAATATAGAATGATAAATTTGAAAAAAATAAATAAAATAAAAAAATTAATTTAATTTAATTTAATTGTGTAAAGGTGACTATAGGGGTGTTATTTCATGTCTACAAGGCTCTCGCCGGCCTGGCTTAATATTAGTGGAAAAATATAGAATGATAAATTTGAAAAAAATAATAAATAAAATGAAAAATGTAATTTAATTTAATTTAATTTAATTTAATTGTGTAAAGGTGACTATAGGGGTGTTATTTCATGTCTACAAGGCTCTCGCCGGCCTGGCTTAATATTAGTGGAAAAATATAGAATGATAAATTTGAAAAAAATAATAAATAAAATAAAAAATGTAATTTAATTTAATTTAATTTAATTGTGTAAAGGTGACTATAGGGGTGTTATTTCATGTCTACAAGGCTCTCGCCGGCCTAGGTTAATATTACTGGAAAAATATAGAATGATAAATTTGAAAAAAATAATAAATAAAATAAAAAATGTAATTTAATTTAATTTAATTGTGTAAAGGTGACTATAGGGGTGTTATTTCATGTCTACAAGGCTCTCGCCGGCCTAGCTTAATATTACTGGAAAAATATAGAATGATAAATTTGAAAAAAATAATAAATAAAAAAATAACTACACAATTTAATTTAATTAAATTTAATTTAATTTTATTTAATTTAATTTAATTTAAAAAAATTGGAAAAAATTTAAAAAAATGTAAAAAAATTTAAAAAAATTTAAAAATAATTTTAAAAATACCAGATGGAGGGATAGGATTTAATAAGCTTTGCTTCTTCCTACTCCTTTTGGACATGTGGAACTGGGAACTGATTATGGGATGCATTCAATTGGAATCTGATGCATGTTCAAATGAAATAAAACCATTTCCAAAATCTTCCATTACTAATAAAGGAATCCAACATGGCGTCGCCAATTAAGCACAATAAAGGCGGGATTGCTGTAATTGTGTGTTGGGGTGTTGGGGGAGTCGACCAGAAGAATGGGGTTGGGGGGTGGTGGTGGGGAGTAGTTGTTTACGTGTACAGTGGTGCTATTATCCAGCCGTGACGGCACCATTAATCTGGCCAGCGAAAAGATGGACGCTGGCTGTCACGGACCGGTTAATTGTACGGAGAGATGTATCTACACGGCGTCCTCCACCGGGACCCGACCTCCTTTTCATGTACCGACTGTACGCACCTGGCGCTGATCCACTTTACATGTCTTGCAGATTAATGGTCGAGATGTTCAAGACCGGGAGGAGGCCATGGCTGTGCTCTCCAGCGAGGAGTGGCACAGCGTTCTGTTGCTGGTGGCCAGGCCGGAGCTCCAAGTACGTGCATGCGTGGGCATCATGTGACCTGATGTGCTCCACCTTCAATGTGGACTCATGGATGCTCACGTGACTTTGTCCATCCTCAGCTGGAGGAGGCCTGGCTGGACGACGAGCACAGCGAGTTCCTGGAGCAGCTGAAGATGGAAATGTTGGAGGAACAGCAGCGTGAGGAGATGGACCTCGACGCCTTCCAGGAGGAGCAGGACAGCGAGCAGGTCGGACTTTTGGAATTCTTTGGAAAGCTGTGTTATTACACTGCTTGCTAACTAGCAAGACTTGTTAGCGGCAATTTAACCAATGTAATGGTAATGGTAATGGTAATGGGGTAATGGTAGATTCCAATTGAATGCATCCCATAATCAGTTCCCAGTTCCACATGTCCAAAAGGAGTAGGAAGAAGCAAAGCTTATTAAATCCTACCCCTCCATCTGGTACTTTTACAATCACTAACTGTTACATTTGTTCACTTCCTGCTTTCCTAATATCATTTAATTTTTCTTAAGTTTTAAATTAAATTAAATTACATTACATTACATTACATTAAATTACTTTTTTATTTATTTTTTTATTTATTTTATTTTTATTTTATTTTTATTGTATTTTTATTTTATTTTTATTTTATTATTTTTATTTTATTTTTTTCAAATTTGTCATTCTATGTTTTTCCACTAATATTAAGCTAGGCCAGCGAGAGCCTTGTAGTCATGAAATAACACCAATTTAATTTAATTTAATTTAATTTAATTTAATTTAATTTAATTTAATTTAATTTAATTTAATTTAATTTAATTTAATTTAATTTAATTTAATAACATGGTGCATGTTCTTTCGGCTGTTAGCAAACAGCATGATTTTAGTTTTATTTAAGTTCAAGGATTATTATTATTATTATGAAAGCATATTTTTCATGTGAAGCGAATTACCGATTTTGCAAAAACAAGTCAGTATGAATCCTGATGAAGGATGCTGAATATTTATGGCAGATGAAGCATTCATAACCCAAACATCATCATTATCATCATTTGGAATTCTGTTTGCTTTGGGAAGACGAAGAGTCTGCATTCCAGTATTCCCAGGATTGATTTTGCATATGAAAAGCATTGTGTATCATATATTCATAAACAGGAAATGTTTTGTTTACAGAGAGCAGATGACGACCGGCCCACCTGCTCCACGCGGACCCTGAAAGACGGAACAGCGGACTCGGACCACAACGTCCTGGCGTCCATCTTCTGGGACACGCGCTGCCCCGAGGGCCGGGAGGACGAGGAATCGGAAGGGGAGCGATTCCAGCAGCTCCTGGAGCTCAAGTGTCAAATCCGCAACAGCGGCGAATACGACGTTTTCTACAGCCGGCGTAGCGTGTGTAGCGTCGCCGAGCAGAGCGGCGTGCAGCACGAGTTGCGGATGCTCAACGAGGAGCTGCGTAGCATCGAGCTGGAATGTCAGAACATCATGGAAGCGCACAAACTCGGCAAGGGAAAGCAGTCGGCGCCCTCGATGCCCGGAAACCGAAACCGAAACGAGAGACTGGAAAAATGGGATAAGGACAGCTCCAGTGCTTACAACACCGCCGAGAGCTCCCGTAGTACTCCGTTGACCATGGATCGTTCTCCGGAACATTCCCTGCAGAGGATGGTGAGCCTCACTAACCAGAAGAACCTCAGCATCATGAGTCCGATTCCAGCATGCAGGGCTCCCGTCCTGGGAAAGAGCAGCAGCCCGGACCACAGCAATCCGTCAGACCAATCGGATCAGACGCTGCTTCCTGAAGACCAACACAAGTTCAAACCTCGACTTTCCCAAATTCCTTACTTTTCCCCGTCGCTTAGTTCACAAAGCTACATGCAGCTAATCCAGCAGCGCTCGGAATTGCTTGATGAACCCAAAATGGAGTGGAAGGTTAAAATCCGCAGCGACGGCACCCGTTATATCACAAAGCGTCCCGTTCGGGATAAGATCCTTCGTGAGCGCGCCTTGAAGATCAAAGAGGAACGCAGCGGCGGCATGACCACGGACGACGACGCCATCAGCGAAATGAAAATGGGCCGCTACTGGAGCAAAGAGGAGAGGAAGCAGCATCTGGTCCGAGCTAAGGAACACAGGAAGAGGCGGGAATTCATGCAGAGGAGCCGACTGGAGAGCTTGAAGGAGAACCCTCAAAGCGACGACATCAACATCATCGAGCTGAGCCACAAGAAGATGATGAAGAAGCGGAACAAGAAGATCCTGGATAACTGGATGACCATCCAGGAACTCATGACTCACGGCGCCAAGGCTCCCGATGGAGCGCAGGTCCACTTCCTGTCCGTCACGACTGTCTGAGAAGCAACGTATGTTCTACCCGTGTGGTATGAGATCATTGCCTCGTTAATGCGGCCTTTTTATGATGACATTTTTCACACTTTATAAACACAAACACCATTTTGGAAAAATTCCATGGCCTTCCTTCATCTTTTTTACATCACTTTTTTATTGGACGGATGACATTTTGGCATTTTGTGGACCCCGGTTTCGCACTCACTGTACCACTTAAAGGTTTGGAGACGCTTGTTGTAATCCCTCCTTGGTTCCTCAATAAATTCATTTCCGTGATATCTCAGCCAACGTTAATAAATGGAATATTTTGGTCATTAGACGGGTTGTAACATTATTAGAGCCTTGTAGACATGAAATAACACCCCTATAGTCACCTTTACACTCCTATTTTTTTTTACTGGACGCCAACGTTCAACATTTACTACTTCAAACTTGGCGTTATTTATTTTTCCACTAATATTAAGCTAGGCCGGCGAGTGGTTAGCGCACAGGCCTCACAGCAAGGAGACCCACGTTCAATTCCACCCACTGGCATCTGTTATATCCGTGATATATCAGCCAATGTTAATAAATTTAACATTTTGGTCATTATAGCATACAAAACCTGTACAGGTTTTAACATTATTAGAGCCTTGTAGACATGAAATAACACCCCTATAGTCACCTTTACACTGCTATTTTTGTTTTACTGGAGGCCAACGTTCAACGTTTACTACTTCAAACTTGTCATGAGGCTAGGCTAGCTAGGCTGGCGAGTGGTTAGCGCACAGGCCTCACAGCGAGGAGACCCAAGTTCAATTCCACCTACTGGCATCTCTGTTATATCCGTGATATATCAGCCAATGTTAATAAATGAAATATTTTGGTCATTATAGCATACAAAACCTGTACGAGTTGTAACATTAGAGCCTTGTAGACATGAAATAACACCCCTATAGTCATCTTTACACTACTATTTTTTTTTTACGTTCACCGGAAACAGGCAACTTATGCCTATATTATTTTTCCACTAATATTAGGCTAGGCTGGTTAGCGCGCAGGCCTCACAGCGAGGTGACCCCGAGTTCAATTCCACCCACTGGCATCTCTGTTATATCCGTTATATATCAACCAATGTTAATAAATGGAATATTTTGGTCATTATAGCATACAAAACCTGTACAGGTTTTAACATTATTAGAGCCTTGTAGACATGAAATAACACCCCTATAGTCACCTTTACACTGCTATTTTTGTTTTACTGGAGGCCAACGTTCAACGTTTACTACTTCAAACTTGTCATTATTTATTTTTCCACTAATATTAAGCTAGGCCGGCGAGTGGTTAGCGCACAGGCCTCACAGCAAGGAGACCCATGTTCAATTCCACCCACTGGCATCTGTTATATCCGTGATATATCAGCCAATGTTAATAAATGGAATATTTTGGTCATTATAGCATACAAAACCTGTACGGGTTGTAACATTATTAGAGCCTTGTAGACATGAAATAACACCCCTATAGTCACCTTTACACTACTATTTTTTTTTTTACTGGAGGCCAACGTTCACTGGAAACACGCAACTTATGCCTAGTGACCACAATACTACTTCAAATTTGTCGTTCTCTATTTTTCCACTAATATTAAGCTAGGCCGGCGAGAGCCTTGTAGACATGAGATAACACCCCTATAGTCACTTGTACACCCCTATTTTTTTTGTTTACGTCACATATCCCAGGCTACGGGATCACCGGACATAATGTAATGTACAACCCGGTGCTAGCATAGCAAAATAATTAGCCTCTTTACCGCGCGTACAAATTCTGACCTTGACCTTACTAGAGGTACTTACTAGTGACCACAGTACTACTTCAAATTTGTTGGTCTATATTTTTCCGCTAATATTAAGCTAGCGAGTGGTTAGCGCGCAGGCCTCACAACGAGGAGCCCCAAGTTCAATTCCACTCACTGACATCTCTGTGTGGAGTTTGCATGTTTTCCCCGTGCATGCGTGGGTTTTCTCCGGGTACTCCGGTTCCCTCCCACATTCCAAAAAAAAAACATGCTAGGTTAATTAGCGACTCCAAATTGTCCATAGGTATGAATGTGAGTGTGAATGGTTGTTTGTCTATATGGGCCCTGTGATTGGCTATCCACCGGTGTTTATATCGGATTCCCTTCCTGACAACTTGTCTTGTAGCTTATGCGCTACTTGAAGCTCCTAACCCAGAAAAGTGGGTTTCGGCAGTAGTCCTGAAGTCTTCGGGAATGCTTGGGAGTGTACACCAATCACAGTGGAGTGCACGTACCCGAAAGCGAGCCGTGGGTGGAATAAAACTATTTTGGAAATGTAAAAAAAAAATAAAAAATACAGCTGGAATAGGTGCAGATTCTGGAAGATCTAGAAAGCTTTCAGTGTATTATCATTTCAGTGCAAAAGGTTTACCAGAGACCTCCATGGTGTAACACCAGCTATTTGAAACATGTGCCCGAATACAGTGCACCTTGCTGGGCCACAGCAGGTGCCTCCTCCCCCTCTATACTCTGGTTCTCCTAATAGTAGTGATGTGCTTGTGGTAATGCCATAATATTTCATTAGGACTAATCAAAAGTATGTTTGGTCACATGCTAATTTCTCCCAGTCCTTCTTACCCCCCAGTACAAAGTACACAACAAAATTGCAAAAAAAGCAATTTTTTTTTACTGATTCAATACAACGGAAGGCTAATCATTTTTTTTTTCATTTCAAAACAAATATTGTAAATTTCACTGTTCCAGCCTGTCTTTGTTTTGCAGTGGCTGTCTCATGATAATAGGCAGCACATTTGTAGCCTGTTGAAAAAATATGTGATGATTGTAATCTTTGCAAAAAAATAAATAAATTACAACAAATTTCATGTTTTGATTTTTTTTAAACGCATATTTCTTTGCATGTATTTTTTCTAATTTATTTGTACACTTCAGTCTCATAATAAAACCTAAAATTTGTTTTATTTGTCATAATATTAATAATATATTTTTCTTGATTATTTATATTTTATACTACTAAATTGGCATTCATTTTCATAATAATATTATGAGTTTGTTTTTGTAAAATTGTGATTTTTTTCTAGTAAGAATACAACTTTTTCTCTAAATATTTTGACTTTATTCATGTAAAATAAATCGATTTTAATTGTACAATTATATCCACTTTCTTGTGTATTTTCTCCCTTATTATGACTTTTATTGTGTTATTTTCATAGTATTATAACTTTTTCTTTTCAGTTTTATTTATTGTATTTTTTTTTACTTAAAAAATATATATTTTTCCTTTAATATTGCAACTCTTCTAACAACATGATATTATGTCCCTCAAAATATGACAATATTTTGTCATTTTATTTGGACTTCATTCTTGTAAAATTACTGCTGGATTGTTCATTTTTGCTAATTTTTTTAGGGTCAAGCTTAAGCAAAGGGTAGCGTTAGCTCTTGGTTAGCATTTGGTACTTTTCCAGCCTTTTGTATGTAATGATGTCATAAAGGTCCCAGAACTATTTTATTTTTATTCTTGGTACATTTTAAAGATGTCAGAGTATGAAAAAAAAAAATTTGGAAAAAAGTTATAGCGCAGCGCGGCGCACCGACACCTCCGTCCCTCCCACCGACGCAAGTGGCAAAGAGGGACTAGAGAAGGCGTGAGAGGTTTTAACACAGTTGAGTGTAATCTTAACCAATCACATGAACACCTCCCATTGTGTCATCTGCTCCTGACATTTAGATTAAACACAGCAGCAGGCTAATCCAGGCATCGTGATTGTGAGCCACCTGCCACCTGATGTGTTCATTAATTTTCTACCGCTTATCCTTGAGGGTCGCGGGGGGTGCTGGAGCCTATCCCAGCCATATATCCCAATCCCAGGGTACATATAGAAAAACACTCAATTTGGAGTCGCTAATTAAGCTAGCATGTTTTTGCAATGTGGAAACCGGAGTACCCGGAGAAAACCCACGCATGCACGGGGAGAACATGCAAACTCCACACAGAGATAGCCGAGGGAGGAATTGAACTGGGGTCTCCAAGCTGTGAGGCCTACGCTCTAACCACTCATCCACTGTGCAGCCCATCTACATGTGTTACTAAATATCAATATGCCAAACTTACATCCATTTTCCACTATGTGGCCCCCATTGGAGGACAATAATGCCCCCCCCCGAAACAAAGACATGGCTTCCAAAGACAAATAAATGAGATGACTCAGCAGGAGCAGCAGAAACAGGAGGAAGTGTCATTCCTAAGTGAACACACGGACTAATTAACATGCAAAAATATGCAGGCTTTATTTAACAGTCAGTCCAGATTGGCTTCATCCGGTGTTGCTGTCAGCGTGTCGACAGTCTTTGACGTCTCATCGGAAGACGACGGAATGACAGGCGAGTTTGCACTCAATTACACACAAAACGCTGTCAAATCCACTTTGGTTCGTACTGATAAAATCACAAAAGACTTTGGGAAACCCTGAGTGAAGCATTACAATGTTGTGGGTCTTCTCCAACAAATGGTGTGAGAAGTGGGATTCCGCGTTGGGAAAACCGGTGTCAAAGACTTGTTCCGTATTGGGAACATCGGTGTCAAAGACTTGGGAAACCCTGAGTGAAGCATTACGATCTCTGGAATAGATGTTGTGGGTCTTCTCCAACAAATGGTATGAGAAGTGGGATTCCGCGTTGGGAACACCAGTGTCAAAGACTTGGGAAACCCTGAGTGAAGCATTGGGTTCTATCTCTGCAATAGATGTTGTGGGTCTTCTCCAACAAATGGTTTAAGAAGTGGGATTCCGTGTTGGGAAAACCGGTGTCAAAGACTTGGGAAAACCTGAGTGAAGCATTAGGATCTCTTGAATAGATGTTGTGGGTCTTCTTCAACAAATGGTGAGAGAAGTGGGATTCCGCGTTGGGAAAACCGATGGGTCTTCTCCAACAAATGGTGTGTGAAGTGGGGTTCCGCATTGGGAACATCGGTGTCAAAGACTTGGGAAACCCTGAGTGAAGCATAAAGATCTCTGGAATAGATGTTGTGGGTCTTCGCCAACAAATGGTGTGAGAAGTGGGATTCCGCGTTGGGAAAACCGGTGTCAAAGACTTGGGAAACCCTGAGTGAAGCATTGGGATCTCTGGAATAGATGTTGTGGGTCTTCTCCAACAAATGGTTTAAGAAGTGGGATTCCGCATTGGGAAAACCGGCGTCAAAGACTTGGGAAACCCTGAGTGAAGCAAGTGGGACTGTGTGGGAGAAGTGGGAGAAGACCCACAACATCTATTCCAGAGATCCTAATGCGTCACTCAGGGTTTCCCAATTCCTTTGGTGTGAGAAGTGGGATTCTGCATCGTGAACACCGGTGTCTTGGGAACATCCGGAGTGAAGCATTAGGATCTCTGAAATAGATGTTGTGGGTCTTCTCCAACAAATGGTGTGAGAAGTGGGATTCCGCGTTGGGAACACCGGTGCCTAAGACTTGGGGAAATCCTAGAATCCTAGATTCCAGAGATCCTAATGCTTCACTCAGGGTTTCCCAAGTCTTTGACACCGATGTTCCCAATACGGAACCCCACTTCTCTCACCATTTGTTGGAGAAGACCCACAACATCTATTCCAGAGATCCCAATGCTTCACTCAGGGTTTCCCAAGTCTTTGACACCGGTTTTCCCAACGTAGAATCCCACTTCTCACACCATTTGTTGGAGAAAACCCACAACATCAATTCCAGACATCCCAATGCTTCACTCAGGGTTTCCCAAGTCTTTGACACCGATTTTCCCAACGCAGAATCCCACTTCTCACACCATTTGTTGGAGAAGACCCACAACATCGATTCCAGAGATCCCAATGCTTCACTCAGGGTTTCCCAAGTCTTTGACACCGATTTTCCCAACGCAGAATCCCACTTCTCACACCATTTGTTGGAGAAGACCCACAACATCTATTCCAGAGATCCCAATGCTTCACTCAGGGTTTCCCAAGTCTTTGACACCGATTTTCCCAACGCGGAATCCCACTTCTTAAACCATTTGTTGGAAAAGACCCACAACATCTTTTCCAGAGATCCTTATGCTTCACTCAGGGTTTCCCAAGTCTTTGACACCGGTTTTCCCAACGTAGAATCCCACTTCTCACACCATTTGTTGGAGAAAACCCACAACATCTATTCCAGAGATCCTTATGCTTCACTCAGGGTTTCCCAAGTCTTTGACACCGATTTTCCCAACGCAGAATCCCACTTCTCACACCATTTGTTGGAGAAGACCCACAACATCTATTCCAGAGATAGAACCCAATGCTTCACTCAGGGTTTCCCAAGTCTTTGACACTGGTTTTCCCAACGCGGAATCCCACTTCTCACACCATGAGGGTACCTTCCTCTGATCGTTTTACAGCCTGTTAACGGTCCAAACAGTTCCAGCCCCTATGCGGAGCAGTGGCACGATAATCGTAGTTCTGTAGTTATAAAGTTCAGTTTTCCTCCAAACAATAATCTTCCCAGGATTTGTCTTCCGTGTCCCCGTGGAGATGCCTTTCATCTGCTTCTATTCCCGACGACACGGAGAGATGAACATAAAAGTATACCTCTGCAAGCTGGTGGCATGATTTACGTCTTGTTTACCACTTTTCCACCCGCATCACCCCAGTGGAGCCGCCCACTCCTGCCACAGTTCTTGCACCCCCCCCCCCCCAACCCCCACCCCCCTTTCAAGAATAGTTGCTTTTATTCTGTCAGGAGACACGGAATGTATACCGACATCTAAAGTCTTCTTCCCGACGCAAACCCCTTGGATGATTGCAGCTGTTTGTTTGAAGATACGGCACCTCGACACCCGCCCGCCCCAACCACCCACCCCCGAGGAAGCTGATTTTACCCTCTGGTTGGGTGTCCTACATAACGGCAGCCTTCCACAGGATGGTGTACCTGGCCAAAACTCCGCCCATTGTTTGTCTTTGGGTGGATTTTGTGGGATTTCTGTCACCGCGTTGTTGCCACCACATTTGGGAATATGTGACAAAAAGGCGCATTTATCCGAACGGCATTGTGTAACAGTCAAGCACACTCGCTGTTTCTTTGAAAAACATCATGACTGTGCCTTCAATCGTAGGCCGCGCTATGAACCCAGCATTAGCATTGGGGGAAAGGACTAATTCTATGCCGGTGTTTACCAGACAAGTGAGATGTTTCAGTGGGCTCGTAGATGAGAAACTGTTTAGCAGATCCGTGGGGGAAGACCAGAGGCACAAGGAAACAGGATGTAGAACCTTTCACACAGCAAAGCCTGCCATTGCAGAAAGCAGAAAGGACACGCACCAGCTAAAAAGATGCTTTGATAATAATAGATTGTCCTTGAACTTAAATAAAACTAAAATCATGCTGTTTGCTAACAGCAGAAAGGACATGCACTGTTAACTATTAACAAATCAAAAATAAAAATAAAAATAAAAATAAAAATAAAAATAAAAATAAAAATAAAAATAAAAATAAAAATAAAAATAAAAATAAAAATAAAAATAAAAATAAAAATAAATTAGGAAAGCAGGAAGTGAACAAATGTAACAGTTACTGATTGTAAAACTATACTGACTAAACTATATTGACAGTTACTATGGTACCCATTATATCATTGGATGGTCATATCACCTCGTACTTCAGACAAATTTAAAAAAATATATATATATTATTAAATGTATTAATTACATTAATTTCAATTAATTATGAATTATTTAAATTAATTTATTTTTATTTATTTATTATTTATTGTTATTATTAAATGTCTTCATTAAAAACTATATTAGGAAAGCAGGAAGTGAACAAATGCCAACTCCACACAGAGATGCCCGTGGGTGGAATTGAACCTAGCCTAAAATTAGTAACAGAATGTGTAGGCACGGTAAAGAGGCTAATTATTTTGCTATGCTAGCGCTGGGTTGTACATTACATTACATTACATTACATTACATTACATTACATTACATTACATTACATCCGGTGATCCCGTAGTGACGTCCCATGTGTGACGTAAACAAAAAAAATAGGAGTGTAAAGTTGACTATAGGGGTGTTATTTCATGTCTACAAGGCTCTCGCCGGCCTGGCTTAATATTAGTGGAAAAATATAGAATGACAAATTCGAAAAATAAAAATAAATAATTGTATTTATTTTTTTAATAAAATAAAATAAAATAAAATAAAATAAAATAAAATAAAATAAAATAAAATAAAATAAAATAAAAATTAAATTAAATTACATTTTTTTACAACTAAAAAAAACTTAAAACTATATTAGGAAAGCAGGAAGTGAACAAATGTAAGAGTTACTGATTGTAAAAGTACCAGATCGAGGGGTAGGATTTAATAAGCTTTGCTTCTTCCTACTCCTTTTGGACATGTGGAACTGGGAACTGATTATGGGATGCACTCAATTGTAATCTGATGCATGTTCAAATGAAATAAAACCATTACCATTACCGTTAGGAGAAACATTACGGGTCAAAGAGAACATGATTATAATAGAAGGCACGTCTGGATTGTATGTAAATATTCCTAGTAGGGAGCACTCGTGCTGCTAAACAAACTCCGCCGTGCACTTTATTACACCGCCATTATCCCATCAGCCAGGCCTGCGAAAATCTCTTTATGGGCAATGAATGAAAAAGAAATATTAAAGGAGCACAATGAATGCGGTGGAGGGCAATGAGGATCTTGGATGGACGAGATACGTTCTCGGTTGCCCCGAGACGGTGGCGCTACGCACAGATATCATCATGTCATTCAACCTGTCTATTCATATTCACCCGTCAAAGCGAGAACACGCACGACCGTTTTTTTTTCATTTCACCAGCAAATATGACTCCGATATGACGACGTAATGAGACTGACAGCCAGAGCAATAACACCCCCATCACTTGGCCAAGGAGGAATAAAGGCTGTGATTTGGAGAGATGTGAAAAGCCTGGAGAGAAATATTAATACTGCTTATGAAAATAAAAGGCCAAGTCCGCCGGGCTTTATCAATATGCCAAATAGCGACGCAGATAAGCACAGATTTCATTCATTTCACCAAGATAATCACCTGCTTTTTTTCACGCTGCTCTGTACTTATTAAAAATACTAAGAATAGACCGATATGGGTTTTTTCAGGCCGATGCCGATACCGATTTTTTTCCATCACCCCTAGCCGATGGCCGACTTTGCTCAATTTCCCTCAATTTACATGAAAAAATTAAAAAAATTAAACACTAGCATGCTAACAGCGAGCATTGCTTGCATGCTAACATTAAAGTTCACTTTGTTGCTATTTTTAAAGTATAAACTTACATAGAATGTTAACATGCTAACTATTAGTATGCTTATGTTATTAACAAGCTAATGTTAACATGTTAGCATTTTAGCTATTTTCACGGGTATTACTTTACATAAGGCTGCACGGCGGTCGTGTGGTTAGCGCGCAGACCAGACAGCTAGGAGACCCGGGTTCAATTCCACCCTCGGCGATCTCTGTGTGGAGTTTGCATGTTCTCCCCGGTTTCCTCCCCCAAACTTACATAGAGTGTTAACATGCTAACAGTTAGTATGCTAGTGTTATTAACAAACTAATGTTAACATGTTAGCATTTTAGCTATTTTCATGGATATTACGTTACATAAGGCGGCACGGCGGTCGTGTGGTTAGCGCGCAGACCAGACAGCTAGAAGACCAGGGTTCAATTCCACCCTCTGCCTGCTCTGTTCTCCCCGGTTTCCTCCCCCAAACTTACATAGAGTGCTAACATGCTAACAGTTAGTATGCTTGTGTTAGTAACAAGCTAATGTTAACATGTTAGCATTTTAGCTATTTTCACGGGTATTACTTTACATAAGGCTGCATGGCGGTCGTGTGGTTAGTGCGCAGACCAGACAGCTAGGAGACCCGGGTTCAATTCCACCCTCGGCGATCTCCGTGTGGAGTTTGCATGTTCTCCCCGGTTTCCTCCCCCAAACTTACATAGAGTGTTAACATGCTAACAGTTAGTATGCTAGTGTTATTAACAAGCTAATGTTAACATGTTAGCATTTTAGCTATTTTCATAGATATCATGATACATAAGGCGGCACGGCGGTCGAGTGGTTAGCGCGCAGACCTCACAGCTAGAAGACCCGGGTTCAATTCCACCCTCGGCCATCTCTGTGTGGAGTTTCCATGTTCTCCCCGTGCATGCATGGGTTTTTTTCCGGGTACTCCGGTTTCCTCCCACATTCCAAAAAAACATGCAAGGTTAATTAGCGACTCCAAATTGTCCAAGCCAATCACAGGGCACATATAGACAAACAACCATTCACACTCACATTCATACCTATGGACAATTTGGAGTTGCTAATTAATCTAGCATGTTTTTTTTTGGAATGTGGGAGGAAACTGGAATACCCGGAGAAAACCCACACATGTACGGGGAGAACATGCAAACTCCACACAGAGATGGCCGAGTATGGAATTGAACCCGGGTCTCCTAGCTCTGAGGTCTGTGCCGTGCAGCCCCAGTGTTTAGTGTAATCTAAACCAATCACATGAACGCCTCCCATTACCTTGTTATCTGCTCCTGACAGTTACATTAAACACAGCAGCAGGCTAATCCAGGCATTGTGATTGTGAGCCACCGATTGTGAGGCACATATAGACAAACAACCATTCACACTCACATTCATACCGATGTCGCACACCTGTTTTATGACGACAATATGGAATCAGCTAAAAATGCATTTCACCAGAAACACCAGAAAAAGTGTCATTAGCGCTCGTGGCAGCCAAGCAGTGCTAATCATTTAACCACAAAGACCCACAGAAACATCACAAAGCAAACTTATTCATTTGCATTTAGATTGTCTTTTCATAATAAAATGTGCATGGAAGGAGTAACAAATCTGGGGGGGGGGGGGGGGGATAATGGAAATTTCTGAGCTCGACTGAGCCTGAAGTACAAGAAATCATCAGAAAAGATTTTTTTGTGGTTGGAAAAACAGCAAATTCAAAATGTTGGAATGGAACAATCCAAATGAATTGAGAGCTTGCTAGCATTCTAGAAGGATTAACCAAATAAGGGCGTTCATCGTGATGTTGCCCCCGGCGACCACCGACTATCTAACGACAGACTCCGACAATGATGAGAGGGAACCTTGACAAACACTTCTTGATCCGGTTCCATATGGAGCAACCAAGATGATGAAATATGGAACAAGTGCTCATCTGTTACAAGGTCACCCAATTTGAACACATTATTATGTCTACTGTATTGGCTAATAGGAGTGTAAATGTGACTATAGGGGTGTTACTTCATGTCTAGAGGGCTCTAAAAATCTTAAAAAGCATATTCAGAAGGTGGTAAATAGGTTTTCTATGTCTTATACTGAATGTCTTTTTTCTTATGTCTGGGTAATTGCGTCTAATAGGAGTGTAAAAGTGACTATAGGGGTGTTATTTCATGGACTCAGTGGACTCTAATCATGTTAAAGGGTGTATTTTGAAGGTGGTAAACAAAATATCTATGTCTTTTTGTCTTATTTTCAGTTATTATGTCTATTATATTGGGTAATAAGAGTCTAAAGGTGACTATAGGGGTGTTATTTCATGTCTAGTGGACTCTAATCATGTTAAAAGGTGTATTTTGAAGGTGGTAAACAGGATTTCTATGTCTTATTTTCAGTTATTATTTCTACTATATTGGATGATGCGAGTGCCACGGTGACTATAGGGGTGTTACTTCATGTCTAGAGGGCTCTAAAAATCTTCAAAAGCATATTTAGGAGGTGGTAAATAGGTTTTCTATGTCTTACACTGAATGTCTTTTTTTCTCATGTCTGGGTAATAGTTTCTAATAGGAGTGTAAAAGTGACTATAGGGGTGTTATTTCATGTCTAGTGGGCTCTAATCATGTTAAAAGGTGTATTTTGAAGGTGGTAAACAGGATTTCTATGTCTTATTTTCAGTTATTATGTCTACTATATTGGATGATGTGAGTGCCACGGTGACTATAGGGGTGTTATTTCATGTCTAGTGGACTCTAATCCTGTTAAAAGGTGTATTTTGAAGGTGGTAAACAGGATTTCTGTGTCTTATATGTCTTATTTTTCAGTTATTATGTCTACTATATTGGGTAATGGGAGTGTAAAGGTGACTATAGGGGTGTTATTCCATTTCTGGAGGGCTCTAAAAATCTTAAAAAGCATATTCAGAAGGTGGTAAACAGGTTTTCTATGTCTTATACTGAATGTCTTTTTTCTCATGTCTGGGTAATAGTTTCTGACAGGAGTGTAAAAGTGACTATAGGGGTGTTATTTCATGTCTAGAGGGCTCTAATCATGTTAAAAGGTGTATTTTGAAGGTGGTAAACAGGATTTCTGTCTTATTTTCCCTTATTATGTCTACTATATTGGGTAATAGGAGTTTAAAGGTGACTATAGGGGTGTTATTTCATGTTTATAGAGCTCTTATCATGTTAAAAGGTGCATTTTTAAGGTGGTAAACAGGATTTCTATGTCTTATATGTCTTATTTTCAGTTATTATGTCTACTATATTGGGTAATAGGAGTGTAAAGGTGACTATAGGGGTGTTATTCCATGTCTAGAGGGCTCTAAAAATCTTGAAAAGCATATTTAGAAGGTGGTAAACAGGTTTTCTATGTCTTATACTGAATGTCTTTTTTCTCATGTCTGGGTAATAGTTTCTGACAGGAGTGTAAAAGTGACTATAGGGGTGTTATTTCATGTCTAGAGGGCTCTAATCATGTTAAAAGGTGTATTTTGAAGGTGGTAAACAGGATTTCTGTCTTATTTTCCCTTATTATGTCTACTATATTGGGTAATAGGAGCTTAAAGGTGACTATAGGGGTGTTATTTCATGTTTATAGAGCTCTTATCATGTTAAAAGGTGCATTTTGAAGGTGGTAAACAGGATTTCTATGTCTTATTTTCAGTTATTATGTTGACTACATTGGATGATGCGAGTGCCACGGTACTATAGGGGTGTTATTTCATGTCTAGTGGACTCTAATCATGTTAAAAGGTGTATTTTGAAGGTGGTAAACAGGATTTCTATGTCTTATATGTCTTATTTTCAGTTATTATGTCTACTATATTGGGTAATAGGAGTGTAAAGGTGACTATAGGGGTGTTATTCCATGTCTAGAGGGCTCTAAAAATCTTGAAAAGCATATTTAGAAGGTGGTAAACAGGTTTTCTATGTCTTATACTGAATGTCTTTTTTCTCATGTCTGGGTAATAGTTTCTGACAGGAGTGTAAAAGTGACTATAGGGGTGTTATTTCATGTCTAGAGGGCTCTAATCATGTTAAAAGGTGTATTTTGAAGGTGGTAAACAGGATTTCTGTCTTATTTTCCCTTATTATGTCTACTATATTGGGTAATAGGAGTGTAAAGGTGACTATAGGGGTGTTATTTCATGTTTATAGAGCTCTTATCATGTTAAAAGGTGCATTTTGAAGGTGGTAAACAGGATTTCTATGTCTTATTTTCAGTTATTATGTTGACTACATTGGATGATGCGAGTGCCACGGTACTATAGGGTTGTTATTTCATGTCTAGTGGACTCTAATCCTGTTAAAAGGTGTATTTTAAAGGTGGTAAACAGGATTTCTATGTCTTATATGTCTTATTTTCAGTTATTATGTCTACTATATTGGGTAATAGGACTGTAAAGGTGACTATAGGGGTGTTATTTCATGTCTAGAGGGCTCTAAAAATCTTAAAAAGTATATTCAGAAGGTGGTAAATAGGTTTTCAATGTCTTATACTGAATGTCTGTTTTCTTATGTCTGGGTAATTGCGTCTAATAGGAGTGTAAAAGTGACTATAGGGGTGTTATTTCATGGACTCAGTGGACTCTAATCATGTTAAAGGGTGTATTTTGAAGGTGGTAAACAGGATTTCTATGTCTTATATGTCTTATTTTCAGTTATTATGTCTACTATATTGGGTAATGGGAGTGTAAAGGTGACTATAGGGGTGTTATTCCATGTCTAGAGGGCTCTAAAAATCTTGAAAAGCATATTTAGAAGGTGGTAAACAGGTTTTCTATGTCTTATACTGAATGTCTTTTTTCTCATGTCTGGGTAATAGTTTCTGACAGGAGTGTAAAAGTGACTATAGGGGTGTTATTTCATGTCTAGAGGGCTCTAATCATGTTAAAATGTGTATTTTGAAGGTGGTAAACAGGATTTCTGTCTTATTTTCCCTTATTATGTCTACTATATTGGGTAATAGGAGTGTAAAGGTGACTATAGGGGTATTATTTCATGTTTATAGAGCTCTTATCATGTTAAAAGGTGTATTTTGAAGGTGGTAAACAGGATTTCTATGTCTTATTTTCAGTTATTATGTTGACTACATTGGATGATGCGAGTGCCACGGTACGATAGGGTTGTTATTTCATGTCTAGTGGACTCTAATCCTGTTAAAAGGTGTATTTTAAAGGTGGTAAACAGGATTTCTATGTCTTATATGTCTTATTTTCAGTTATTATGTCTACTATATTGGGTAATAGGACTGTAAAGGTGACTATAGGGGTGTTATTCCATGTCTAGAGGGTTCTAAAAATCTTGAAAAGCATATTTAGAAGGTGGTAAACAGGTTTTCTATGTCTTATACTGAATGTCTTTTTTCTTATGTCTGGGTAATTGCGTCTAATAGGAGTGTAAAAGTGACTATAGGGGTGTTATTTCATGTCTAGTGGACTCTAATCATGTTAAAAGGTGTATTTTGAAGGTGGTAAACAGGATTTCTATGTCTTATTTTCAGTTATTATTTCTACTATATTGGATGATGCGAGTGCCACGGTGACTATAGGGGTGTTACTTCATGTCTAGAGGGCTCTAAAAATCTTCAAAAGCATATTTAGGAGGTGGTAAATAGGTTTTCTATGTCTTACACTGAATGTCTTTTTTCTCATGTCTGGGTAATAGTTTCTAATAGGAGTGTAAAAGTGACTATAGGGGTGTTATTTCATGTCTAGTGGGCTCTAATCATGTTAAAAGGTGTATTTTGAAGGTGGTAAACAGGATTTCTATGTCTTATTTTCAGTTATTATGTCTACTATATTGGATGATGCGAGTGCCACGGTGACTATAGGGGTGTTATTTCATGTCTAGTGGACTCTAATCCTTTTAAAAGGTGTATTTTGAAGGTGGTAAACAGGTTTTCTATGTCTTATATGTCTTATTTTCAGTTATTATGTCTACTATATTGGATGATGCGAGTGCCACGGTACTATAGGGGTGTTATTTCATGTCAAGTGGACTCTAATCCTGTTAAAAGGTGTATTTTGAAGGTGGTAAACAGGATTTCTGTGTCTTATATGTCTTATTTTTCAGTTATTATGTCTACTATATTGGGTAATGGGAGTGTAAAGGTGACTATAGGGGTGTTATTCCATTTCTGGAGGGCTCTAAAAATCTTAAAAAGCATATTCAGAAGGTGGTAAACAGGTTTTCTATGTCTTATACTGAATGTCTTTTTTCTTATGTCTGGGTAATTGCGTCTAATAGGAGTGTAAAAGTGACTATAGGGGTGTTATTTCATGTCTAGTGGACTCTAATCATGTTAAAGGGTGTATTTTGAAGGTGGTAAACAAAATATCTATGTCTTTTTGTCTTATTTTCAGTTATTATGTCTACTATATTGGGTAATAAGAGTGTAAAGGTGACTATAGGGCTGTTATTTCATGTCTAGTGGACTCTAATCATGTTAAAAGGTGCATTTTGAAGGTGGTAAACAGGATTTCTGTGTCTTATTTTCAGTTATTATGTCTACTATATTGGATGATGCGAGTGCCACGGTGACTATAGGGGTGTTATTTCATGTCTAATGGGCTCTAATCCTGTTAAAAGGTGTATTTTGAAGGTGGTAAACAGGATTTCTATGTCTTATATGTCTTATTTTCAGTTATTATGTCTACTATATTGGGTAATGGGGGTGTAAAGTGACTATAGGGGTGCTATTCCATGTCTAGAGGGCTCTAAAAATCTTGAAAAACATATTTAGAAGGTGGTAAACAGGTTTTCTATGTCTTATACTGAATGTCTTTTTTCTCATGTCTGGGTAATAGTTTCTGACAGGAGTGTAAAAGTGACTATAGGGGTGTTATTTCATGTCTAGAGGGCTCTAATCATGTTAAAAGGTGTATTTTGAAGGTGGTAAACAGGATTTCTGTCTTATTTTCCCTTATCATGTCTACTATATTGGGTAATAGGAGTGTAAAGGTGACTATAGGGGTGTTACTTCATGTCTATAGGGCTCTTATCATGTTAAAAGGTGTATTTTGAAGGTGGTAAACAGGATTTCTATGTCTTATTTTCAGTTATTATGTCGACTACATTGGATGATGCGAGTGCCACAGTGACTATAGGGGTGTTATTTCATGTCTAGTGAGCTCTAATCATGTTAAGAGGTGGCTGGCTGGATAGATAGACTTATTGTCATTGCACAATAACACAGCAGTGAAATTGCCAACCAAATGTCGTTGCCTGGCTCCCGTATAATAATAAATAATAATAATAATGATAAGCAACTGGCGGGCCGGATTCAAACGCTTGGTGGGCCGCATGTGGCACCCGGGCCATAATTGTGATTATTAGGTGTTTAATATGTCTTTAATATATGTCATGTTTGAAAAGTAAATGTTCTAACACCATTGACATATACTCAAAAGAAGAAAAGGTGATTATATTGTCTCAGAGTAGGGCACAAACACCCCCAGGTGCTTGGTTTTGTCGTGTTTGTTGTACAAAGATGAAACAAGGGAGGATGAGACTCAATCAGGACAGCGTTGGCGTCGTTTTCGTGGAGTTAAAAACCCCGTCAGAAGTCAGCGGAACCATTTGAATACCTGATTTCACAAAGCGTTCCAGTAATGGTGGATCCAGGAAGAGGAGTGAAGCATCACCTGAGGGTGTCGATGCTTCAGGTGGGTCTCTCTGGTGGAGGAGGAGCAACACGGGATCTGGTCCAGGGACTATAATATCATTTATCGGCAATAATTTGTTATTGTTGCGACAGGAAATAAGAAAACGTGTTTTTCAACGGCAATTGAAGAGAGAAGGGGAGAGTTCTGGAGCTACGTCTGAGCCCGAAACTTGAGTGACGATATACTTTGTTTCAGCCTCTTGGTGAACAGCTGGCTCACCCGTCCGCAGTAGGAATGGCTGCTGGTCTGCAGGGACGCTTCCAGCGGCTGAAGCAGTGAGCTCTCCATGTTGTCGCCGAAGGAGAACTGTTGATGGGAGAGGAAGGTGAACATGTGACATATTGTGTTGCAATTAGGCCTGTCAAATGATTACAGATTTTAATCACCATTAATCAGA
The DNA here is from genome assembly GCF_037039965.1 of Doryrhamphus excisus. NCBI lineage: Eukaryota > Metazoa > Chordata > Actinopteri > Syngnathiformes > Syngnathidae > Doryrhamphus > Doryrhamphus excisus. The sequence continues at coordinate 912,692 of NC_136362.1, forward strand.
TTTTTAACTGATTAATCATGATTAATCTGAAATATGCCCTGGTTTACTGTATCTAAACAATAATAATAATAATACATTTTATTTGTATAGGGCTTTTCAGAGTACTCCAAGACGCTTTACAGTAGAGAAAAAAAAAGTATTGAGTAAAAAATGCATTAAAATACAATATCAATACAATATAATACAATAATAGGAGAAGCAAAATTTGTTCTCAATCAGAAATCACTCCACACTCTTTATTGCTCTCTGGTTCTACCATATCTTACTTATTGTGTTGAAATATGGGATAATAACTATAAAAGCAATCTTCACTCGCTAAATGTACTGCAAAAAAGGTCAGTAAGGATAATTCATAATGCCGCCTACAGAGAACATACTAACTCGTTGTTTCTAAAATCACAAATACTTCAACTTGCTGATATAGTTCATCTTCAAATAGCTAAAATAATGCATAAGGCTAAAAATAAGCAATTACCTAAAAAAAAAAAGAATAAATTAAAATAAAATAAAATAAAATAAAGAATAAAATAAATATATATCACTATATTGACACTTACTATGGTACCCAGTATATCATTGGATGGTCATATCACCTCGTACTTCAGGACATAACAAAATAAAATAAAAAAACAAATAAATAAATAAATAAATAAAATTAAAAAAAATTAAATTTAAAAAATTACTTAAAATTAAAATTAAAATTAAAATTAAAATTAAAATTAAAATTAAAATTAAAATTAAAATTAAAATTAAAATTAAAATTAAGGGATTTAATTAAAATTAAAATTAAAATTAAAATTAAAATTAAAATTAAAATTAAAATTAAAATTAAAATTAAAATTAAAATTAAAATTAAAATTAAAATTAAAATTAAAATTAAAGGATTTAATTTTAATTTAAATCCTTTAAAATTAAAATTAAAATTAAAATTAAAGGATTTAATTTTAATTTTAATTTTAATTTTAATTTTAATTTTAATTTTAATTTTAATTTTAATTTTAATTTTAATTTTAATTTTAATTTTAATTTTAATTTTAATTTTAATTTTAATTTTAATTTTATTTTTAATTTTAAAAAAAATTAAAACATATTGGGAAAGCAGGAAGTGAACAAATGTAACAGTTACTGATTGTAAAAGTACCAGATGGAGTGCATCCCATAATCAGTTCCCAGTTCCACATGTCCAAAAGGAGTAGGAAGAAGCAAAGCTTATTAAATCCTACCCCTCCATCTGGTACTTTTACAATCAGTAACTGTTACATTTGTTCACTTCCTGAGTTCCTATTTTATTTTATTTTATTTATTCACAATATTACTACTGATACTTTAGTCTATACGGTGTACTTGTATATCATATTACTGATACTTTAGTTTATACAGTGTACTTTTATGTGGTATTACTGATACTTTAGTCTATACGGTGTATTTTTATGTCATATTACTGATACTTTAGTCTATACCAGCGTGTACTTGTATGTCATATTACTGATACTTTAATCTATACGGTGTACTTGTATGTCATATTACTGATACTTTAGTCTATACCAGTGTGTACTTGTATGTCATATTACTGATACTTTAGTCTATATGGTATACTTGTATGTCATATTACTGATACTTTTGTCTATACGGTGTACTTTTATGTTATATAACTGATACTTTAGTCTATACGGTGTACTTTTATGTGGTATTACTGATACTTTAGTTTATACGGTGTACTTGCATGTTGTATTACTGATACTTTAGTCTATACGGTATACTTTTATATTATATAACTGATACTTTAGTCTATACAGTGTACTTGTATGTCATATTACTGATACTTTAGTGTATACCTTGTACTTGTATGTCATATTACTGATACTTTAGTCTATACGGTGTACTTGTATGTCATATTACTGATACTTTAGTCTATACGGTGTACTTGTATGTCATATTACTGACACTTTAGTCTATATGGTGTACTTGTATGTCATATTACTGATACTTTAGTCTATACGTTGTACTTCTATGTCATATTACTGATACTTTAGTCTATACGGTGTACTTGTATGTGGCATTACTGATACTTTAGTCTATACGGTGTACTTGTATGTCATATTGTATGTTTATTTTATTTTATTTTATTTTATTTTATTTTATTTTATTTTATTTTATTTTATTTTATTTTATTTTATTTTATTTTATTTTATTTTATTTTATTTTATTTTATTTTATTTCCTTCACCCTTTCAATGTTGTATTTGCTGGTGAGTGTCCTTTCTTCTGTTAGCAAACAGCATGATTTTAGTTTTATTTAGGTTCAAGGACAATCTATTATGGGTTTTTTAATGGGGTTTTTTTGTTGTTGTTTTTTTTGTCACATACCGAAGTACGTGGTGATATGACCATACAATGACAATATAGTGATATACATTTGTATGTATGAAGAGCTCCAAATGAACCAATTGTGTCACCACTCTCATCTCTTTAATAATACTTGAATCACACTTGAAATCGTGTTATTATGAGCGATGGGGGGGTCGTGTTCACCACCACCACCACCACCGCAGTCAGAAGTGCAGTCATTGTCTGTATGATGAGCCCCAGTGGGAAAGAATGTCCACTTTTCTTTCCATTGCAAGGAAAAAAGGTCCTAGCAAAGCAGCCGTAATGACAGCTGCCAACTAGTACTCCATATGTGTTGACGTTCTTATTGGACGACAACACTTTTACTTTTACTTCTCTCTCACAAGTAGGCCGCAATATTACTTTTATGGCACCCGGTTTGTGCGGGCGTTAGCTTACTTCTTTATGATGTTTGATAGAGTGGCGCAGGCTGTAAAGCAGCATTAATAACCCCTGCATTGATTTTAATGGGAGTGAGTGGTCTTCTCTAACTAGCATCAGCAGTAAAGATTTTACTGCACTTTTGGGCTAACGGTGGCGTCCTTTATTGCAAAGCTGCGTGAGGCCGACGGGAGACTCGGGCCGGATAAGGAAAATCTAAAGTTTCTTTCAGAATGGCCTCCTGGAGGCGTTCCCATCCAACGCTCCGAGGATGGAGTGGGAACAGATCGGAAGCGTAAGCAATAGGAATGGGGGCGCCAGTAAAACAGCTGGCGACTAAAGTCTCAGCACTCAAGTCTCGTAGTGGCTGATTTTTAATCACGATTAATCACATTAGTGATGATGTGTGGAATATTCATAGTTTTGTATTATGTTAAGTATTACTGATACTTTAGTCTATACGGTGTACTTTTATGTCATATTACTGATACTTTAGTCTATACGGTGTACTTTTATGTGGTATTATTGATACTTTAGTCTATACGGTGTACTTTTATGTGGTATTACTCATATTTTAGTCTATACGGTGTACTTTTATGTCATATTACTGATACTTTAGTCTATACAGTGTACTTTTATGTCATATTACTGATACTTCAGTCTATAAGGTGTACTTGTATGTGCTATTACTGATACTTTAGTCTATACGGTGTACTTGTATGTCGTATTACTGATACTTTAGTCTATGCGGTGTACTTTTATGTGGTATTACTCATATTTTAGTCTATATGGTGTACTTGTATGTGCTATTACTGATACTTTAGTCTATACGGTGTACTTGTATGTCATATTACTGATACTTTAGTCTATATGGTGTACTTTTATGTCATATTATTGATACTTTAGTCTATATGGTGTACTTTTATGTCATATTACTGATACTTTAGTCTATACGGTGTACTTTTATGTGGTATTACTGATACTTTAGTCTATACGGTGTACTTGTATGTCATATTACTGATACTTTAGTCTATACGGTGTACTTTTATGTGGTATTACTGATACTTTAGTCTATACAGTGTACTTGTATGTCGTATTACTGATACTTTAGTGTATACCTTGTACTTGTATGTCATATTACTGATACTTTAGTGTATACCTTGTACTTGTATGTCATATTACTGATACTTTAGTCTATACGGTGTACTTGTATGTCATATTACTGATACTTTAGTCTATATGGTGTACTTGTATGTCATATTACTGATACTTTAGTCTATATGGTATACTTGTATGTCATATTACTGATACTTTAGTCTATATGGTATACTTGTATGTCATATTACTGATACTTTAGTCTATATGGTATACTTGTATGTCATATTACTGATACTTTAGTCTATATGGTATACTTGTATGTCATATTACTGATACTTTAGTCTATACGGTGTACTTTTATGTGGTATTACTGATACTTTAGTCTATATGGTATACTTGTATGTCATATTACTGATACTTTAGTCTATATGGTATACTTGTATGTCATATTACTGATACTTTAGTCTATACGGTGTACTTGTATGTCATATTACTGATACTTTAGTCTATATGGTGTACTTGTATGTCATATTACTGATACTTTAGTCTATATGGTATACTTGTATGTCATATTACTGATACTTTAGTCTATATGGTATACTTGTATGTCATATTACTGATACTTTAGTCTATATGGTATACTTGTATGTCATATTACTGATACTTTAGTCTATATGGTATACTTGTATGTCGTATTACTGATACTTTAGTCTATACGGTGTACTTTTATGTGGTATTACTGATACTTTAGTCTATATGGTATACTTGTATGTCATATTACTGATACTTTAGTCTATATGGTATACTTGTATGTCATATTACTGATACTTTAGTCTATACGGTGTACTTGTATGTCATATTACTGATACTTTAGTCTATATGGTATACTTGTATGTCATATTACTGATACTTTAGTCTATATGGTATACTTGTATGTCATATTACTGATACTTTAGTCTATACGGTGTACTTGTATGTCATATTACTGATACTTTAGTCTATACGGTGTACTTGTATGTCATATTACTGATACTTTAGTCTATATGGTATACTTGTATGTCATATTACTGATACTTTAGTCTATACGGTGTACTTGTATGTCATATTACTGATACTTTAGTCTATACGGTGTACTTGTATGTCATATTACTGATACTTTAGTCTATACGGTGTACTTGTATGTCATATTACTGATACTTTAGTCTATATGGTATACTTGTATGTCATATTGCTGATACTTTAGCACATGCCTGCCTTGTGTCTTGCATGTTTTCCCTGTCAGAGAGAGGGATGAGGAGGAATGAGGAAGAATGAGGAGGGATGCGGAGGAAAGATGAGAGCGGAGCGCTCCATCCCGGAGCCCACTTGTTTACTTAATGGCCGAGCACGCTGGCCCCGCCCTAATGGCCGCCAACCGGAGCCTGTGGCAGTAATGGATGGAGACCAGCTAATGAAGCGCCCCCGCTTTCCTTCATGTTGACCAGTGTGCAGGAATCAGCACACGCGATCGAAGGCGACCCCCAAGGGCGGCCGGGGGGGGAGCTGGCTAATGATGGCGGAGGTTGGCTTCCCTCGAATATGACATATTAGAATTCATATGAGTGTGGACGTAGTGGATGTACGGATGAATAATTGTCCTATGCGGTGGGGCCTTCAAGTGTCTCATACCTGTTGGATGGCCTGGTAGACGGCTTTAAAAGATGGCTGCTTTTCGTTGTGGTACACCCCCCTGTTACCATGAAGAATGAAGACGCCCACTTCCTCTGCCCGCTGACAGTTGCTGCCGTACACGCAGTGGTCCGGGCGGTAGTTCCACTGGCACGGGAACACATAAAGGCTTTCTGCAACCACACAGGAAGTACTCGACTTTACTACGCAGTCACTGGGAATAGTACCGTAAAATGTATATGCACACACACCCGGGTTATGATGAAATATGATATTAAGAAGGTCCTGGTCCCCCCAAGTGATGTTGAGTTTGTACTTTTGAAGAAGCGGCATCAGCATTTCACTCCACTTGAGTGCAACGTCTGTTATGTCGTTCTAGAAGAACACATCAGCAAAAGTTTAGAAAAGGTACAAGCAACACCGCCAACAACATCAGGAATGACAATAGCGACATCAAGCGGTGAACCTTGGTATTGCAGCTAGTCCTCCAAACAGGTTAACTGCTTGTAGACTCGACTGCCACGAGTCAATAAAATAACAATATTATGGTAGAATATTGTTTTAACCGTTGTTCGAGTCCCGTAGGCATGACACAGGACCCTTATAGTCACGTTTGCGCTCATATTATTCTTTGTTTGCACCACATTGCTAACGCACAGGCTTAAAGGATCAGTACAGAGGCCCACGAGACAGCTGCGGCTCGTAGCATATAGCATGCTAACTAGCTAGCTCAAAAATAAAAATAAAAATAAAAATAAAAATAAAAATAAAAATAAAAATAAAAATAAAAATAAAAATAAAAATAAAAATAAAAATAAAAATAAAAATAAAAATAAAAATAAAAATAAAAATAAAAATAAAAATAAAAATAAAAATAAAAATAAAAATAAAAATAAAAATAAAAATAAAAATAAAAATAAAAATAAAAATAAAAATAAAAATAAAAATAAAAATAAAAATAAAAATAAAAATAAAAATAAAAATTTATTAGGTCTATATTGACACTTACTATGGTACCCATCATGTCATTGTATGGTCATATCACCTCGTACTTCAGTATGTGAAATAAAATAAAATAAAATAAAATAAAATAAAATAAAATAAAATAAAATAAAATAAAATAAAATAAAATAAAATAAAATAAAATAAAATAAAATAAAATAAAATAAAATAAAATAAAATAAAATAAAATAAAATAAAATAAAATAAAATAAAATAAAACAGGAAAGCAGGAAGTGAACAAATGGAACAGTTACTGATTGTAAAAGTACCAGATGGAGGGGTAGGATTTGACATGGAGTCAAGACAAAAGCTGTGATCCACATAAGTACAACCTTAATTTAGCTAACAAACATATACCAATGCAAATACGCCCTATATTGTATGAAAAATGCATTTTTTAATAACGTTGTCATTTTTTTCCATCGTTTTGTGGTTTTCTATCCATTACTGTGAGCCAGAGTGTGCTGAAGCTAGTCGTTAGCCGGCTAGCTGCTGCTGCATGGCAAGGTGTCACTAAATCGGTAACATAATTCTTGGGCGTAACAACGTTCATAACAATAACATAACATAACAATTGGTGTGTCCCATAAGCCACAACAAAGCGGCTGAAGAGCCGCGGGTTGCCGACCCCTGACCAAATCCGACCTACCTTAAAAAAAGTTTCCCTGAGGCGTGTCATGTTCATGAGCATCACCCCCGAGTTGACACCAGTCCGGCCGTAGTAAGGGTGGCGAGCGAAGCGATTATACCACCCGATACGCGGTTCCTCGTGCTCTGGAGCCATGGCGGCCAGCTGGCTTGCATTGAACTCAGCAAGGAGGGCCCAGATGTCCTCCACTGGCTGCAGAAAGAGAACATCCGTGTCCACGTACAACAAGGAGTCCACTTCCGTCAGGATCAACTAGGACAATAAAGCAAATGTTTAGCATTATTTCTGCACATTGATGGGAATATGGGAATATGGGAATATATTGGATGAACCAACTGGCAAGAAGAGTCTTTGAGAGGCGCAGGGTTTGAAAAGTTTCTTCCACTCCTTTTCGTTCTCCGTAGGGAACATGATGGGGTAGATGGTGAAGTTAAACCTGGTCTGAAAATCTTGAGGCCAGGAGTGCAGCTTCAAAGGAAAATGGAAAAAAAAAACTCAGAATGTAAAGCCTATTGAAAAGCTAAAGTTAAAGCTAAAATAAAAATAAAAATAAAAATAAAAATAAAAATAAAAATAAAAATAAAAATAAAAATAAAAATAAAAATAAAAATAAAAATAAAAATAAAAATAAAAATAAAAATAAAAATAAAAATAAAAATAAAAATAAAAATAAAAATAAAAATAAAAATAAGAAACTTTTATCATGACTGGTTCATCCTTGTATTTAGCAAACATCAACTGCTTGTATTGTTTCTTGAATTGGCTCATCGTTGTGCATTGTTTGATTTCCTTACTCAATCCATTCCATAGTTTGATTCCACATACTGAAAAGTTATCAGGTCATCATATGACAAAGTTATCAGAGATCGGTATCATTTTGGTTTTGAGAAGCAAAAAGTTATCTGTATCAGTTTAAAAATATATATATATATTGTGCATCTCTAATTGCAGCATTTTCCTCTTGCGTGTGTTTTGTGGTGTTTTGTATAATTTCTGGTTCAAGAGTCTTGAACCAGTCATGATGTGCTATATATATCACTATATTGACACTTACTATGGTACCCATTATGGCATTGGATGCTCATATCACCTCCTACTTCTGTATGTGACAAAAATAAAAAATGAATAAAAATAAAAATAAAAATAAAAATAAAAATAAAAATAAAAATAAAAATAAAAATAAAAATAAAAATAAAAATAAAAATAAAAATAAAAATAAAAATAAAAATAAAAATAAAAATAAAAATAAAAATAAAAATAAAAATTAAAATTAAAATTAAAAACTTTATTAGGAAAGCAGGAAGTGAACAAATGTAACAGTTAGTGATTGTAAAAGTACCAGATGGAGGGGTAGGATTTAATAAGCTTTGCTTCTTCCTACTCCTTTTGGACATGTGGAACTGGGAACTGATTATGGGATGCACTCAATTGGAATCTGATGCATGTTCAAATGAAATAAAACCATTACCATTACCATTACCATTACCATTACCATTACCATTACCATTACCATTACCATTACCATTACCATTACCATTTCTGTGTCAGGTGCCTTGGGACTTTCGGCCACCGTATTTACAGCCCATAATGTCCATCGCGAGTATTGTTTTTGCTGCAAACACTAACGTTTTGTGTACGGCGAGGATGCTCACCTCATCTCTGAAGCTGTCGTGAAGCTGGTCTTCGGCGAAGATGTAAAATTCCACAGGCTTTTTACTGAATAGGACGGCAGACTTCAGCATGGTGAGCGTCTCCTCCAGCCTGGGCCCGCAGGCCACCACGGCCAGGTGACTGCTCTCATCATCACACTTCTTGCCCTTGGAGTCTGTCCTGTCTCTTAACAGCCGACACACAATAAGACCAACATAATCAGTTGTTATTGTATTGGTATTGGTAATGGTAATGGTTTTATTTCATTTGAACATGCATCAGATTACAATTGAGTGCATCCCATAATCAGTTCACAGTTCCACATGTCCAAAAGGAGTAGGAAGAAGCAAAGCTTATTAAATCCTACCCCTCCATCTGGTACATTTACAATCACTAACTGTTACATTTGTTCACTTCCTGCTTTCCTAATATAGTTGAATTTTATTTTTATTTTTATTTTTATTTTTATTTTTATTTTTATTTTTATTTTTATTTTTATTTTTATTTTTATTTTTATTTTTATTTTTATTTTTATTTTATTATCTATTATCATTTTTTTATAAAAGTTTTTTATTTATATTTTTTACTTTTTAAATATTTTTTTAATTTATTTTTTAATTTTTTCAATTTTTTGTCATGTAACAAAGTACAAGGTGATATGAGCATCCAATAACATAATGGGTAAGATTTACCAAAAAGTAAAGTTTTTTTATTTTTACTTTTTAAATATTTTTTAAAATTTTTAAATTTATTTTTTACATTTTTTACATTTTTTATATGACATAATGGGTACCATAGTAAGTGTCAATATAGTGATATATATGGCACATCATGACTGGTTCAAGACTCTTGAACCAGAAATGACTCTTCATCCTTGTATTATGGCATTATGAATTATCCTTACTGACCTTTTTTGCAGTACATTTAGCGAGTGAAGATTGCTTTTATAGTTATTAGCCCATATTTCCACACAATAAGTAAGATATGGTAGAACCAGAGAGCAATAAAGAGTGTGGAGTGATTTCTGATTGAGAACAAATTTAGCTTTGTTCAATATTGAAATATTTCTGGCCACCTTATGTTGTATATTTGTAATATGAGGTTTCATATTTTCATATTTTCATCTATTGTGATCCCCACAAATGTATTTTCCTTCACCCTTTCAATGTTTACATTACGTCTATTTGTATTTGTAACGTAAACAAAAAAATAGGAGTGTAAAGGTGACTATAGGGGTGTTATTTCATGTATACAAGGCTCTCGCCGGCTTAGCTTAATATTAGTGGAAAAATATAGAATGATAAATTTGAAAAAAAATAAATTAAAAATTTAATTTAATTTAATTTAATTTAATTTAATTTAATTTAATTTAATTTAATTTAATTTAATTTAATTTAATTTAATTTAATTTAATTGCTTAATATTAGTGGAAAAATATAGAATGATAAATTTGGGAAAAAAATAAATTAATAAATTTAATAATTAATAAATTTAATTTAATTAATAAATTAATAAAAAATAAATTTCCAGCTCATATTTTCATCTATTGTGATCCCCAGAAATCAATTTTCCTTCACCCTTTCAATGTCTACATTACGTCTATTTGTATTTGCTGGTGAGTGTCCTTTCTGCTGTTAGCAAACAGCATGATTTTAGTTTTATTTAGGTTCAAGGACAATCTATTATAATCATATTTGTACTCTATATGCACTGAAGCCATGAGCAGAGTCATTAGGCTTCATATGAAGAATTATGGATTGCAGATACAGCCATTTATCATTAAATTATTTTTAGAGATATGCACAAAATCAGTCATACCTCAATGAGGATTCCAAGAAGTTAAGTCCACAAACATCATCAGGTGGTCTCCAACATGGATCCCAGTAGGACCCTGACTGTGATTTACACCTGACAGGATAAATAAAGACCAGGTTTTGCATACTTTTTTTACTCCCTTAAACGTTATGTGTTTGGGGATTATGGTTGTTAGTTTTGCTAGCTGTAACAGATGGCGTTTGCTTCATTTAGATCAACTAATTAACTACACGGCAATAAAGTAAACAAATGGCAGCACAAAAACATACGTAAAAATAGTAATAATAGTAAATACCTCCCATGCTGAGTTTTAAATGTTACAGTAATAATGTTGTTTTTCTACATAAAACTATATAAAAGTAATTAACATTAGCTATGTAGCACTAGCCACCTGTCAAGCACGGAGCTCGCCTCGCGGACTGCCAAGCCACGGCTTTTCTTGACATCGTCCCCGACGTCACGACTCCCTCCGTCGGGTACCGTCAGCTCGCTGAGGCGGCTCCCCTGGATGTCCTCCGAGGTGAACACGCACAGCAACGACACGAAGGCGAACGCCGTGCACTGGAGAAATGCACGCAGATAACATGGCATCTTGCGTTCTGTTCGCTATGGAGACATCTTGGTGTATGTTCCGCCCACATAGACACTGACTTAAGTCAACAAAGTTAATCTTTCTTAACCGGACACAACTTAAGCAGGGATGCCGCTGACTCGATTGTTGTGTTGACATGTGTAGCCCCGCCCAGTCCTGTTGGACACGTGCTCTGTTGCAGAGTAGTGGGAGGGTCGATACAGATATCAATAATATCGATCCCATTGATCCCATATCATTAGAAATGTCAGAGAAGAAATGGTCACACTAAAAAGATGCTTTGATAATAATAATAATATATTGTCCTTGAACCTAAATAAAACTAAAATCATGCTGTTTGCTAACAGCAGAAAGGACACACACCAGCAAATACAAATAGACGTAATGTAGACATTGAAAGGGTGAAGGAAAATACATTTCTGGATGAAAATATGAAAATATGAAACCTCATATTACAAATATACAACATAAGGTGGCCAGAAATATTTCAATATTGAACAAAGCAAAATTTGTTCTCAATCAGAAATCACTCCACACTCTTTATTGCTCTCTGGTTCTACCATATCTTACTTATTGTGTGGAAATATGGGATAATAACTGTACGTGTTCAGTTATTGTGTATAGTATCTAGTAGTATTTAAATATATATCTTATGTTTATATTATTAAAAAATTGAAATTAAAAAATTAAAAAATTAAAAAATTAAAAAATTAAAAAATTAAAAAATTAAAAAATTAAAAAATTAAAAAATTAAAAAATTTAAAAAATTAAAAATTAATATATTTTTTTTAATTTTTAAATTTTTAAATTTTTAAATTTTTAAATTTTTAAATTTTTAAATTTTTAAATTTTAAAAAATAAAAAATAAAAAATAAAAAATAAAAAATAAAAAATAAAAAATAAAAAATAAAAAATAAAAAATAAAAAATAATTAACATTTTAACATTTTTAAATTAAAAAATAAAAATAAATAAAATAAATTAAAATAACTTCAACTGGTCCCTGAAGGTAACCATCCAATCAATATATATATATATATATCTTTTATATATATCTATTTTATATATTGTATAAAAAAATTTAAATTTTAAAAATATTAAAAAAAAAAACAAAACTTAAACTATATTATGAAAGCAGTGAACAAATGTGTGGAAATATGGGCGAATAACTATACGTGTTCAGTTATTGTGTATAGTATCTAGTAGTATTTAACTATATATCTTATGTTTATATTATTTAAACATTTAAAATAAAAATTAAAAAATTAAAAAAATTTAAAAAATTTACATTTTTAAATACAAAAAAAATGAAATAAATTAAAATAACTTCAACTGGTCCCTGAAGGTAACCATCCAATCAATATATACATATATCTTTTATATATATATCTATTTTATATATTGTATAAAAACTATTGTATAAAAACTATATTACGAAAGCAGGAAGTGAACAAATGTGTGGAAATATGGGCTAATAACTATAAAAGCAATCTTCACTCGCTAAATGTACTGCAAAAAAGGACACTTACTATGGTACCCATTATGTCATTGGATGCTCATATCACCTCCTACTTCGTTATGTGACAAAAAATAAAAAAAATAAAAATTAAAAAATTTTGAAAAATGTAAAAAATAAATTATTTTTTAATATTTAAAAAGTAAAAAAATAAAAATAAAAAACTTTACTTTTTTACTTTTAAAAATAAAATTTAAAAAAATTAAAATTAAAAAATTAACTATTAGGAAAGCAGGAAGTGAACAAATGTAACAGTTAGTGATTGTAAAAGTACCAGATGGAGGGGTAGGATTTAATAAGTTTTGCTTCTTCCTACTCCTTTTGGACATGTGGAACTGGGAACTGATTATGGGATGCATTCAATTGTAATCTGATGCATGTTCAAATGAAATAAAACCATTACCATTACTATTACTGGTATCAATTACTGGTATCAATATAGTAGATACTTTCATCCATGCTACTCGAACAAAGAATTTGTTCGGAAAAAGCATCATAAGTCCCCTTTAAGAAGAAAAAAACAGAAGTGCATGTTGACGGTTCTTGAACGCACCATGTAAGTTTGCTCCTTTACTGTATGCAACTTCAGTCTTTGTTTACAGGGATATCACAAATACAAGTATCGACAAAGTTGTTTTATTTTACAATATAAACAATTCAATAGATTCAATCATGCTCAGATATGGAGTGAAACTGTAAACTGTTGACTATTTTGACTCGATACATATCTGAAACAAAAACAACGTGTTAGGTTGACCAATAAGAAATAAAACCCAAACTATAAGATACCACTTAAGTGCAAATAATACATTTTTAGAGTAAACTACAATGTGTTATTAACGTCACATTGCATCAGTTGACAACCCACGATAATTTAGTGAGCGTCGCCGCTGACCGATGAGCCCCCTCCCCGCGGCGAGGAACATCGGGATACCCCTCGTTCGGTGTTATCGGAGCTGGAGCTGTTTTGACTGTGAAATTCCGCCGAGGTTGCGTTTGTTGAAGTCGACGTGGGTGTGGCTTTTTCCTTAAAGTCCGTGATTATTACGGTTAGGTCGCCCACTGTGACCTCCAGATGCTGAGCGCTGCTCCTGTCCACGTTTTTTAACCTTGGCCTGCGAAGGAGAGGAAAAGAATCGGGAAATGAGTTCCTGATGTGACAACATCAAAGAGCAAAAACTACACTCACGTACCTCATCTTTTTTAGGCTTTTCTTCCTCGGCGAAGGATCTTTATCGTTCTTGTCTCGCTCTTTCTTGTCTTTTTTCAAGTGTGCAGGCGGTGCAAATTGCTGATTTACTTGATGTACAACCAGTTGAGAAACAGGACGTGGTTTCCTACAAGAGACGTGTGTGGGCGGGTACAATGGAACATTATTACAAAGGAATACTGTTACAGTTCAGTTACAGTTACCAGATCTGACTACAAATAATACTGTGAGCAGACAGCATGTAGACCTTGGTGGAGCTCCATAATCATGGCCTCTTTTTCACTCTATGATGTGGAACATGCCATGGCAGTGTCGAGGTAATGTCATGTAAGGTAATGTCTCAATGTTCTGTGTCATTAATGCTGCCCTATTTTGGCTAATAATAGACACCACAAAACAGCTATCACTATTACGTAATTTACGTGAAAAACGGTATTGAATTAGGGGGCCATAATCAAACCGCAATATTGCGAGGGTGTTGGTTTCTCATAAATAAAAAAGTATACACGCGTTACTTGAATACACACACACTGCATATTCGGAATTGCACTTTTTTAATAATGAACAAAACTTTTTATGCTAGCAAACAACTGTGACAACAAGCTACACGTTGTTGCCATGGAAACAAACTTCAAATAAAACTTTTTGCTAGACTTGTTATTAAATAATAGCTAATATTAATGGCAGCAATGACAGTCGGACATAGTGTGTGCATGATGTGTTCACTGTCATATGCTAAATCAGAGCTCGAACTATCCGGACGGATACACAACGAAATAAGTGATACAAATTGACGCCACAAACCGGAAAAATTACACAAAATCTCAACAATACTGTAAACCTGCACATGTTATTTATTTGTAAATACTTGGACAAATCCTTACCGAGTTGACGTTCCTTTCCTGACATCGCACATCACGCATTTGAACGCCTCTGCGGTGTTCCTGAAGGTGCAGACGCTACAGTCCCAGCAGCCATCGTCGGCGGGCGGCTTCAGTTGCCGCTTCGGCCTTCAAACAACACAAAACAACAGCGGGCAAGCTCGCTTTGAACACTGGCCTCTGCGAATAAAGTTCAACCCGAAACGGTTCGCTTACTGTATGTGTAACTCCGAAGAAGTCCACAAACAGAGGGTACTTCTACCAACAAGCTAACAAGCTAGCCGCCATGAAACATTGAAAACAGATCCGTCAATTTACGAAGCCTTGTCTTGTTTTCTGGGACTGACCTACACAGGCCTCTTCACTCGTTGGTTTTTATTTTTATTTTTACCTTGTGGGACTCTTCTTGTCGCCCATAACACACAAGTTGGCGTCCGCGGAATTATAAGGGATCCGCGGGTATCAATCCCCCCCCACCCCCGAAAAAAAATCGCATTTCAGATGTGGAAACTCCAGTCGAGGAGAGTCACGTGACTATGGTTCAACCAATCACATTCAGTGTTATGACAACAGCCCCGGTGCTATGATGTGATCGAGGCGTTTATGTTAAATCGATGATCTTTGACACGTGCTTTGGCTGTTTATTTTTAAAGACATTTTATCGCCTCTTTCATGTATACACCATTTTTTTAATAAGTTTCAGTGTAACGTGACTTCAATATAAATACAGTGTCCTCGAGCCACTGTCCACCAGGTGGCGGAAGCGCTTAGTTGAGATTCACCAAAGAAGAAGAGCGGATGCGGAAGTACCACAGCAGTACACACAGTACATCTTGTGTTACTGCGAGGATTAAACATTCTTTAGGTAAATACCAAGTGCACTTTGCGTTAGCGATTGTAATATATATATGTTATCATATATAACATGTTGTACTTTTTAATTTGGGGTAAAGGAAGTGTATTGTGCTGCACGTTTAGCAAACAGGAACGTGAATTTGAGGCAGCATGAATGTCGTGGTGATGGAGTCAACGACAACATTTTAAATTTTAAACTTCTTGCAGGTTCTTCACCACATACCGATACTATACCAAGGGCATCCACCCTCTAAAAAGTAAGAGAACATGTTTGAATTATTCTTATGTTGGGGGGAAGCATTGCATTCCTAACCGCAAAGTTAGTTTTGTAGCTAATATATGTAATAGCAGTGTTACAAAACCCGTATTTTAGAATTAGCAATGAAACATTTTTTTTTCATATGATATGGAGTGTATTTTGATTCATATACATGTTTGATCGGAAGATTACTTCATCAACTTCAATTTCGTATCGGATTTATTTTGAGTGTTGGACTACATCAAGTCAATTCCCGCTTGAAACCCTTTCAAAGTAATAGACCGGAAGAAGATAAAATGTATATGGAATATTAATTGACTTTAATATTTACCTTTTATTTACGAAATTTCATTCAATAAAGTTTGTATTTGCCTGAAAATACTACATGTAATGTTTGCATTGTGGTGATTGTGGGTTGAAAAGGAATACAAAACGTGCTGTGACAATGTCACAAATCGAATTTTTGGGATGTAACACCATTTAACCATTTAAAATACATATTCAACAGTCTTGTATAAAAAGTTACAAACCTTAGTTGCTATTTTAGATGGCTAAATTGTGGAACGGCTAACTTGTGGAATGTTTTTGCAGTGGCATTCCGACATCAGTGGCATTCTGTGCGAGAGCAGTACGAGCAGCACTTCTCACCGATGGACACAAGAGAGGTAAAGTAGGACGCCGTGAAATCACTCACATTCCCTTTTATTTTTGCTCTAATTCCGTCTTATTTTTGTGGTCATCGGGGCAAAACCTATGAAAGCCCTAAACACAACCTGGTGAAAATATACTCAACCATACGAGCGTGCTAAACTAAACTAAGCTAAACCTGGCATCTTATTAAGTATTCAATCAATATTTGATCTTTTTCCCAATTTTTGCTTCTTTTAATTCTTCCATTTTTTAAAACTTACTTCTTAAATAATCTTTTTAAATATTACATGGGTAGTTTAAGAATATTTTGACATTATTTTGACATAATAGAACCTTTTCTTATACCCTGCTTCTTTATTTTGTTTTAACAAAATTGTGGCCTTTTTTCCCCCTCAGAATATTTCGACTTTTTTCAAACAATTTTCATGTGAAATGAACAAAAATATTTCAATATTGAACAAAGCAAAAATTTGTTCTCAATCAGAAATCACTCCATATTCTTTATTGCTCTCTGGTTCTACCATATTTTACTTATTGTGTGGAAATATGGGCTAATAACTATACGTGTTCAGTTATTGTGTATAGTATATAGTAGTATTTAACTATATATCTTATGTTTATATTATTTAAAAATGTAAAAATTAAAAAATTTAAAAATTTAAAAATATTAAAATTTTAAAATTTTAAAATTTAAAAAAATAACTAAATTAAAAATAAATTAAAATAACTTAAAGTGGTCCCTGAAGGTAATATATATATATATTTGTTCACTTCCTGCTTTCCTAATATAGTTTGAGTTTTGTTTTTTTTAATATTTTTATTTTTTTATATATAAAAAATAAAAATAAACTATAGCTAAAAAAAAATTTTTAATATAAAAAACTTAAACTATAGTTTAAGTTTTTTTTTATATTTTATTTTTTTATATATAAAAAAATAAAAATATATGAAAAAAAAACTTATATTAGGAACTATATTAGGAAAGCAGGAAGTGAACAAATGTAACAGTTACTGAAAAGTACCAGATGGAGGGGTAAGATTTAATAGCTTTGCTTCACCTCAAAGTCTCGCTAAATTTAAATAAATAAATACATAAATAAATAAAAATTATTTAAAAATTATTTAAAAAAACAACAAATTTAAACGATGTTATAAAAATAAAAATATTTTTTAAATAAAAAAAAAAAAAAAATTAAACTATATTAGGAAAGCAGGAAGTGAACAAATGTAACAGTTAGTGATTGTAAAAGTACCAGATGGAGGGGTAGGATTTAATAAGCTTTGCTTCTTCCTACTCCTTTTGGACATGTGGAACTGGGAACTGATTATGGGATGCATTCAATTGTAATCTGATGCATGTTCAAATGAAATAAAACCATTTCAACGTTTTTCTGGTAAATTTTCTTCTCACATTTCTGAATTTATTCCCACATTTCGATGTATTTTCTCGTAACACTATAGCTCAGTCAGATGAGCATTTTTTTGCCATTCTTCTTGTTCTACTAAAAATAGCAGCACACCCGCCAAGTGAAAAGTACTGTATGTGGATGATGATGTCATAGGCTGTGTCTTACCGCCTCGTGTAACGTCAGGTGACGGTGCATCGAGTGGTCAACATCGTCGACAGGAGAAGCGGCCACCCTTCATCCGGGGGTGCGATGAGCTACGACAGGTCATTCAATGAGGACCAGTGGTACAACGACGCTCCGAACTATCCCGGTGAAGCGTGCCGCATGGAAGACGACTACATGCCAAACCGCTACTACGACGAAAACCCCAACTACGGCAATGGCCGCCGAGACTCACCACCCCGCCATCAGGTCAAAAACATATCCATAATCTTGGCTTTACAGATGCCACCTCCTGTGTAAACTAGGCTGTTTTGTACCAAAATAGTTTTCCCTCTCTTTTCAGGAGCTGCCTTACCAGCGTCCACGTTACGGCAGAGATGATCTGAGGCATCAGTTGCGTTCAAGGTGTGTGTGTGAATGGTTGTTTGTCTATATGTGCCCTGTGATTGGCTGGCCACCAGTCCAGGGTGTACCCCGCCTCTCAGCCTAAATAAACTGGGATAGGCTCCAGTGGACGGATGGATGGAGGATCTATGAAGGTAAACTGTTCAGCTTGTGGTCCATTGGGTTTATTATGGGTGTAGTGAAGCACATTGACCACTAGAGGGAGGCAGATTACCAATAACAGCATTCATTATTTTATCATTATGTAACAGTTATAGATGGAAAGATTTATTTATACATGAATAATTATAACAATAAATTGATAAACAATAAAATAAATAAATGAATAATAAAATAATAATAATAATGTAACAGTTATAGATGGAAGATTTATTTATACATGAATAATAATAATAACAATAAATTGATCAACATTAAAATAAATAAATAATAATAAAATATTATTATTAATAATAATGTTGTAACAGTTAAAGATGGGAAGATTTATTTATACAATAATAATAATAATAAATTGATAAACAATAAATAAATAAATAAAATAATAATGAAATAATAATAATGAAATAAATAAATAAATAGCTAAATAGAGGGGTCCACATAATAAAATAATAATAATAAATAAAAATAAATAAAAAATAATAATGAAATCAATAAATAGATAAATAGAGGGGTCCACATAATAAAATAATAATAATAAATTGATAAACAAAGAAATTAAATAAATAAAATAATAATAATGGAATAAATAAATAGATAAATAGAGGGGTCCACATAATAATAAAATAATAATAATAATACATAAAATAAATAAATAAGAATAAAATATTAATAATAATAATAATGTAACAGTTATAGATGGGAAGATTTATTTATACAATAATAATAAATTGATAAACAATAAATGAATAAAATAAACAAATAAAATAATAATAAAATAACAATAATGAAATAAATAAATAAATAGATAAATAGAGGGGTCCACATAATAAAATAATAATAATAATAAATTAAATAAATAAATAAATAATAATAATAATGAAATAAATAAATAGATAAATAGAGGCGTCCACATAATAAAATAATAATAATAAATTGATAAACAAATAAATGAATAAAATAATAATAAATAAATAAATAAATAGAGGGGTCCACATAATAAAATAATAATAATAAATAAAATAAATAAATAATAAAATATGAATAATAATGTAACAGTTATAGATGGGAAAATGTATTCATACAATAATAATAATAATAAATTGATAAACAATAAATAAAATAATAATAAATAGATAAATAAATAGAGGGGTCCACATAATAAAATAATAATAATAAATTGATAAACAAATAAATTAAATGAATAAATTAAATAAATAAATTAAATAATAATAATGCAATAAATAAATAAATAGAGGGGTCCACATAATAAAATAATAGTAATAATAATGAAAAATTGATAAACAAATAAATAAAACAATAAAATAAATCAATAATATAATGCTAATTAAATAAATAGATAGATAAATAGAGGGTCCACATAATAAAATAATAAATTGATAAACAATAAAATAATGATAATAATAAAATAAATATATATATAAATAGAGGGGTCCACAAGACGATACAAAGGGCCAAAAAATGAGCAGAATAGGTCCCCTTTAACTTGAGGAAAGGGTTTAAATCCCGTTTTCTACACAAGTGCCACTTATTCAACATGTGACCACAGACGTACCTTACCGTACCGTATCGTACCGTATCGTACCGTATCGTACCTTTTCGTTGGTTGAATGAGCTCCATATTTACTGTAGTTATTTAAAAAGCATTGAAGCCCAACCATGACCCACTTTGTGTTCCAAACCGGGTTTGATGCCAGGGTGGAGGATTTATATTTACTCTCTTGTTTTTTACAGGCAAAATGGCCGCCCCGGTCCGTATTTCAAAACCAGAGGCCGAGGCCAGTCTCATGAGTAAGTCAACTCCTTCTTCACATTCGAGTCATTGGACTACAAAAACAGATATTAGATATCATAAATATATGAACAGGTTTTCTAGTTCTTATGTTCTCTTATGACTACTATATTGGGTAATAGAAGTGTAAAGGTGACTATAGGGGTGTTATTTCATGTCTAGAGGGCTCTAATAATGCGAAAAGGCATATTTAGAAGGTGATAAACAGGTTTTCTATTTCTTAAAATCTCTTATTATGTCTACTTTATTGGGTAATAGGAGTGTAACGGTGACTATAGGGGTGTTATGTTAGTCTAGAGGGCTCTAATAATGCTAAAAGGCATATTTAGAAGGTGATTAACAGGTTTTCTATTTCTTATTTTAGCTTATGACTACTATATTGGGTAATATTAGTGTAAAGGTGACTATAGGGGTGTTATGTTATGTCCCAAGGGCTCTAATAATGTGAAAAGGCATATTTAGAACGTGATGAACAGGTTTTCTATGTCTTATTTTCCCTTATTATAGCTACTATATTGAGTAATAGGAGTGTAAATGTGACTATAGGGGTGTTATGTTTTGTCTAGAGGCCTCTAATAATGTGAAAAGGCATAATTAGAAGGTGATGAACAGGTTTTCTCGTTCTTATTTTCTCTTATTACTACTATATTGGGTAATAGAAGTGTAAAGGTGACTATAGGGGTGTTATTTCATGTCTACAAGGCTCTAATATTGTTAAAAAGTGTGTTTAGAAAGTGGCAAATAGATTTTCTGTCTTATTTTCTAGTTCTTATTTTCTCTTATGACTACTATATTGGGTAATAGGAGTGTAAAGGTAACCATAGGGGTGTTATTTTATGTCTAGATGGCTCTAATGATGTGAAAAGGCATATTTAGAAGGTGATGATCAGGTTTTCTATTTCTTATTTGCTCTTATGACTACTATATTGGGTAATAGGAGTGTAAAGGTGACTGTAGGGGTGTTATGTTATGTCTAGAGAGCTCTAATAATGTGAAAAGGCATATTTAGAAGGTGAGGATCAGGTTTTTGAGTTCTTATTTTCTCTTCTGACTACTTATCTTATTGGGTAATAGGAGTGTAAAGGTGACTATAGGGGTGTTATTTCATGTCTAGCGGGCTCTAATAATGTGAAAAGGCATATTTAGAAGGTGATGAACAGGATTTCTATTTCTATTTTCTCTTATTATGTCTACTATATTGGGTAATAGGAGTGTAAAGGTGACCATAGGGGTGTTATGTTAGTCTAGCGGGCTCTAATAATGCTAAAAGGCATATTTAGAAGGTGATTAACAGGTTTTCTATTTCTTATTTTAGCTTATGACTACTATATTGGGTAATAGTAGTGTAAAGGTGACTATAGGGGTGTTATGTTATGTCCCAAGGGCTCTAATAATGTTAAAAAGTGTATTTGGAAGGTGATTGTTGTTGTGCCTGCTTTCAGCCGAGACGAGCGGAATCACTTCAGGCACAGCCAGAACGCGGAGTGGGAGCGTCTGCCCGGAAAGAAGAAAGGGCCGCCAGCTGCCAAAAAGAACAGCTCCTCAGAGTCCGACAAAGGCTCTGGCCAGTCTCCAAAGAGTACGTTTGTTTACATACATTCTGAGCCACCTCTTTTTATCTGTTTTTATACCTTTAGAACACACAGAAAAGAGAGACATGTTTATGGTTACATAAGGATGCCATAACATTGTATAAAAATCTATCCTTTCTCTCTTTCTATCCTCTTTCTTTCTATCCTCTTTCTATCCTCTTTCTTTCTTTCTATCCTCTTTCTCTCTTTCTATCCTCTTTCTTTCTTTCTATCCTCTTTCTTTCTTTCTCTCTTTCTATCCTTTCTCTTTCTATCCTCTCTCTTTTTATCCTCTCTCTTTCTATCCTCTTTCTTTCTTTCTCTCTTTCTATCCTTTCTCTTTCTATCCTCTCTCTTTTTATCCTCTCTCTTTCAATCCTCTTTCTTTCTTTCTATCCTCTTTCTTTCTTTCTTTCTTTTTTCTTTCTATCCTCTTTCTCTCTTTCTATCTTTCTTTCTATCCTCTTTCTTTCATTCTTTCTCTCTTTCTATCCTCTTTCTTTCTATCCTCTTTCTTTCTTTCTCTCTTTCTTACTTTCTCTCTATCTTTCTTTCTTTCTTATTTTTTTCTTTATTTCTCTCTCTTTCTCTCTCTCTTTCTTTCTTTCTTTCTTTCTTTCTTTCTTTCTTATTTTCTTTATTTATTTCGCTCTCTCTTTCTCTCTTTCTTTCTTTTTTTATTTCTATCTTTCTTTCGTTCTCTCTTTCTTTCTCTCTCTCTCTCTCTCTCTTTCTCTCTGTCTCTTTCTTTCTTTCTTTCTCCCTTTCTCTCTCTCTTTTTTTCTCTCTCTTTCTCTCTTTCTCTCTTTCTCTCTTTCTCTCTTTCTCTCTTTCTCTCTTTCTCTCTTTCTCTCTTTCTCTCTTTCTCTTTCTCTCTTTCTTTCTCTTTCTTTCTCTCTTCTCTCTTTCTTTCTTTCGCTCTCTTTCTCTTTCTTTCTTTTTCTGTTTCTCTCTCTCTTTCTTTCTTTCTCTCTCTCTTTCTCTCTCTCTCTCTTTCTCTCTTTCTCTCTCTCTTTCTCGCTTTCTATCTCTCTCTTTCTCGCTTTCTTTCTTTCTCGCTTTCTTTCTTTCTCTCTTTCTCTCTTTCTCGCTTTCTTTCTTTCTCTCTTTCTCTCTCTCTTTCTTTGTTTCTTTCTTTCTCTCTTTCTCTCTCTCTTTCTTTCGCTCTCTCTCTCTTTCTTTCACTCTCTCTCTCTTTCTTTCTTTCTCTCTCTCTTTCTCTCTCTCTTTCTCGCTTTCTATCTCTCTCTTTCTCGCTTTCTTTCTTTCTCGCTTTCTATCTCTCTCTTTCTCGCTTTCTTTCTTTCTCTCTTTCTCTCTCTCTTTCTTTCGCTCTCTCTCTCTTTCTTTCACTCTCTCTCTCTTTCTCGCTTTCTATCTCTCTCTTTCTCGCTTTCTTTCTTTCTCGCTTTCTATCTCTCTCTTTCTCGCTTTCTATCTCTCTCTTTCTCGCTTTCTTTCTTTCTCTCTTTCTCGCTTTCTTTCTTTCTCTCTTTCTCTCTCTCTTTCTTTGTTTCTTTCTTTCTCTCTTTCTTTGTTTCTTTCTTTCTTTCATTCAATAGATAAAAGCCTTGCTGTGACAGTCCACACTCCCAGCGTCTCACTGGTAGAACCACCTCAAACGTCTTCGTCATTAAAGGTAACGCCAAGTTCATTATAGACATTAGAGATAGAGATATCAAACGAGTCAACCTGCTGACTCTCGGCCTTTTTGCTCCCCAGCAGGAAAAAGCTTCCGACTCTGAAACGGGGGCGGAGGACAAGGAGGCGGTGCTGGAGGTGCTGGAGGTGCTGGAGGTGCCTCCTCTCACCGTGGAGCCCAAGGCCGCTCAAGACGAAGAAGTGAAGGCCCGGCGGTCGGAAGCCATTAAAGCCAAAGTGCTGGATATTGAGAAGGTAGATAGCAAGTACTTTTATATGAATATGTTAGTAAATGCCGCTCTATGTCTGGCAGCTTCGTAGTAGGAAATACTACTACTACACTGACATTTCTTGATGAGTCCCAATGAAATATGACATCACTACTACCAGGAGAAGTATATATATATATACTCATTCATTCATTTTCTACCGCTTATCCTCACGAGGGTCGCGGGGGGTGCTGGAGCCTATCCCAGCTGTCTTAGGGCAAAAGGCAGGGTACACCCTGGACTGGTGGCCAGCCAATCACAGGGCACATATAGACAAACAACCATTCACACTCACATTCATACCTATGGACAATTTGGAGTCGTTATTAACCTAGCATGTTTTTTTTTTTGGAATGTGGGAGGAAACCGGAGTACCCGGAAAAAAACCACGCATGCACGGGGAGAACATGCAAACTCCACACAGAGATGGCCGAGGGCGTTTTATGCATTTTTTTAAAAGAAAATTCCAAAATATTCACATTTGACAGCCTGAAATCTTAGGATATTTACATCCATCCGCTTTCTAACCCACTTATCCTCACGAGGGTCTTAGGTAGGATATTTACATATTAAAATATTAATTTATGTTAATATTATATATATATATATTAATATTATATGATATACAAATATGAATTAATATTTTACTTAATATTATATGTATTAAATTATATTATATATATAAATATTAACTAATATTTTAATATGTTAATATCCTGCATCTTAACAAATATTAATTTATATTAATATTATATTATATATAAATATTAATTAATATTTTAATTAATATATATTAAATTATATTATATTAATTAATATTTTAATATGTTAATATCCTACCCAAGACCCAGTTAGTATGCTTTATAATATATATATTATATATATACATTAAATTATATATGATATATATATATTATAATATATATTAAATTATACAAAATATATATTATAATATATATTGAATTGTATTATATATATTAATATTAATTATATTTTAATATGTAAATACCCTACCCAAGGCCCTTGTGAGGATAAGTGGGATTAATATTAATTAATATCACAAGGGTCTTGGGCAGGATATTTCCATATTAAAATATTAATTTATATTAATATTAATTATATATATAAATATTAAATAATATAATATATATTAATTAATATTATATATAATATATTATACTATATATTAAATTATATTATATATATTAATATTAATTAATATTTTAATATGTTAATATCCTACCCAAGACCCAGTTAGTATGCTTTATAATATATATATTATATATATACATTAAATTATATATAATATATATATTATAATATATATTAAATTATACAAAATATATATTATAATATATATTGACTTGAGGTTCTTGTGAGGATAAGTGGGATTAATATTAATTAATATCACGAGGGTCTTGGGTAGGATATTTCCATATTAAAATATTAATTTATGTTAATATTAATTATATATATTTAAATAATAATATTATATAATATAAATAATAATATTAAATTATATAATATATATTAATATGATATATATAATATATTATACTATATATTAAATTATATTATATATATATTAATATTAATTAATATTTTAATATAGAAATATCCTACCCAAGACCCTTGTGAGGATAAGTGGGAATAATGTTAATATTGATATTAATTATTATATATATTACATTTTATTATAAATTATATAATATATATTAATATTAATAAATATTAATATTAGTATTAATATAAATTTATATTAAAAAAGAAACATTAATCGCTTACCAAAGCTGTCCTATCTAGTCGTTGAGCATGAAGTGGTGACAGGTGGAATGTAACCCAGAGAATAGAAGGACCCCCCCCCCCCTCCCCCGACGGACAATACCCATTCTCATTCATCTTCCCCAATATGGTCTCAACTTTGGACCTCCACAAACATCTCGCTGTAAGGCTCCTCCTCCCCAAGGAACCTCATGTTGCATGCGGCTCGTCTCGGGGGTTTCCGACCCGTGTGGCCCCCTAGCATCAGGTTTGACGAGCCTATAAAGAACACTTTCCCACACCAGTCGAAACGCACAAACCTCCTGTTCCACGGGTTCAAACCCATTAAGGAAAAGCCTTTGAGGTCATTTTGGATCATAAGGACCGTTTTCTTCCCATTTTATGAAGATGTGTCAAACGTCTCAAACGTCTCAAAATTAGTCGGAAACCAAATTTGAGTGTTTTCTGTTTTTCTCATGTGTGACGGAGGTGATGGTGTGAAACCGTCGCCTGTCACATTGAGCAGTGTCAGCATGACAAACTCGCCTACGGAGGAACTGCCTGTCATGTTCTTGGGCACCGAGGACTGTCATTAGGTGGATTTGATGCAGACTTGAAAGCATCTCCATGTCTGGGGTATTTTCTTTCGACTTGTCTGCGAAGTATTCTAAAGTATTCCCTTCAATAGCTGTAATAATAAAGTGGATCCTACCATTATTTCCCCATTCTGTAGTTTCCCTTCTGCTGGAGGCGTAAAAGCTAATAGTGAGCTGAGGATGGCGGACTGAACCAAGTCAAGGACTTCAGCATGCTGGAGCTAAAGTTGGGGGCATCGCCATGTTCTTTGGTGTTCAATTAGCTTTGTGTGCTGGTTATTGTGTGTAACTGCTCTATAGGAGTCCACAACTAAATACAAAGGGCCCAGAAATTAGCATAATAGGTCCCCTTTAATTGTTTACTAAATAAGTGTTTATATATTTTTAATATGTTTGTTATTTTGGCGGGCTGCACGGTGTTCGAGTGGTTAGTGCGCAGACCTCACAGCTAGGAGACCCGCGTTCAATTCCACCCTCGGCCATCTCTGTGTGGAGTTTGCACGTTCTCCCCGGTTTCCTCCCCCAAACTTACATAGAGTGTTAACATGCTAACAGTTAGTATGCCTGTGTTATTAACAAGCTAATGTTCACATGTTAGCATTTTAGCTATTTTCATGGGTATTACCTTAGCTATAAATGCTATTTTAGCATTTAGCTCACAGCTAGGAGACCCGAGTTCAATTCCACCCTCGGCCATCTCTGGGTGGAGTTTGCATCTTCTCCCAGGTTTCCTCCCCCAAACTTACATAGAGTGTTAACATGCTAACAGTTAGTATGCTTGTGTTATTAACAAGCTAATGTTAACATGTTAGCATTTTAGCTATTTTCATGGGTATTACCTTACATAAGGCTGCACGGCAGACAAGTGGTTAGCACGCAGACCTCACAGCTAGGAGACCCACGTTTAATTCCACCTTCGGCCATCTCTGTGTGGAGTTTGCATGTTCTCCCCAGTTTCCTCCCCCAAACTTACATAGAGTGTTAACATGCTAACAGTTAGTATGCTTGTATTATTAACAAGCCAATGTTAACATGTTAGCATTTTAGCTATTTCCATGGGTATTACCTCACATAAGGCAGCACCCCCCGCAACCCTAGTGAGGATAAGCGATAGAAAATGAAAGATGTTCATGAAGAAATTCATAAAAGAGCCCAAGTTTTACAGTGGTGCCTTGGTTAACATCACAAATCCCTTCCAGAAGGTCAAACGCAAACCAAAACGGACTCTAACCAAAGCAAATGTTCCCATAGAAAATAATATAAATCTAATTCATCCCTTCCGGAGACACATTTTGTCGACAATAATTATGTCATTAAATAATGATGAATGAATGGACAAGTGAACGTCAAGGCGAATGTAAGCCAAGGTAAAATGTGCGAACTGAAAAATGTGTGCCCCGCCTCGCGCCCCGAAGCTCCAGCACCCCCCGTGACCCTCATGAGGATAAGCGGTAGAAAATATGAATGAATGAAAGATATTCATGAAGAAATTCATAAAAGTGGTGCCTTGGTTAACATCATGAATCCCTTCCAGAAGGTCAAACTCAAACCAAAACGGACTCTAACCAAAGCAAATATTATCATAGAAAATAATATAAATCCAATTCATCCCTTCCGGAGACACATTTTGTCGACAGTAATTATGTCATAAAATCATGACGAATTAATGGACAAGTGAACGTCACGGCGAATGTAAGCCAAGGTAAAATGTGTAAACTGAAAAATGTGTGCCCCGCCTCGCGCCCCGAAGCTCCAGCACCCCCCGTGACCCTCATGAGGATAAGCGGTAGAAAATGAATGAATGAAAGATATTCATGAAGAAATTCATAAAAGTGGTGCCTTGGTTAACATCATGAATCCCTTCCAGAAGGTCAAACTCAAAGCAAAACGTACTCTAACCAAAGCAAATATCATAGAAAATAATATAAATCCAATTCATCCCTTCCGGAGACACATTTTGTAGACAATAATTATGTCATAAAATCATGACGAATTAATGGACAAGTGAACATCACGGCGAATGTAAGCCAAGGTAAAATGTGTGAACTGATAAATGTGTGCCCCGCCTCGCACCCCCCGTGACCCTCATGAGGATAAGCGGTAGAAAATGAATGAATGAAAGATATTCATGAAGAAATTCATAAAAGTGGTGCCTTGGTTAACATCATGAATCCCTTCCAGAAGGTCAAACTCAAACCAAAACGGACTCTAACCAAAGCAAATATTATCATAGAAAATAATATAAATCCAATTCATCCCTTCCAGAGACACATTTTGTCGACAGTAATTATGTCATAAAATCATGACGAATTAATGGACAAGTGAACGTCACGGCGAATGTAAGCCAAGGTAAAATGTGTAAACTGAAAAATGTGTGCCCCGCCTCGCGCCCCGAAGCTCCAGCACCCCCGGCGACCCTTGTGAGGATAAGCGGTAGAAAATGAATGAATGAAAATTATTCATGAAGAAATTCATAAAAGTGGTGCCTTGGTTAACATCATGAATCCCTTCCAGAAGGTCAAACTCAAACCAAAACGGACTCTAACCAAAGCAAATATTATCATAGAAAATAATATAAATCCAATTCATCCCTTCCGGAGACACATTTTGTCGACAATAATTATGTCATAAAATCATGACGAATTAATGGACAAGTGAACGTCACGGCGAATGTAAGCCAAGGAAGAATGTGCTAACCGGGGCATGTTGACCAAGGTACCACAAGAATTGGAAAAAAAACTGCCTCACTAGCCATGAACCTCGGTGCATGTTGCCCCCCTGATTGAAGGGTAAAAGGGTTTAGGGCTGCATTCACCCTGGAGGACCTGGCTGTCCCGGCCTGCCCCCCTTTGAGTAACTGGTCCCTGTTGTGAGGCCCCCACCTGGGACGCCTACAAAAAAAAAAACTTAACAGCCGCTTGAGCTGAGCAGTAAAGTCTGTGAGCGATGCACGAGCTTGTTAGGATGCCGTGCCAAAGAATGCCGCAATGCACTCAAAGACTTTTGACACCTTGCCTTTTGAAGTATGCTCACATGAACACACACATAAACACACATAAACACACACACACACACAGACATAAACACACATGAACACACACACACATAAACACACATGAACACACACACACCTGTTTGGTGGAATGCAGCAGTTTAGCAGGAAAGGGTTGATGAAGTTCACGCTTAGTAACAGCTGCCAGGCTCTAGAGTAGAGCAGAGAGACAGCACTTTATATCTTAGTACCCCCCCCCCCCCCCCGGGCCCCCACTTCCCACCCCGTATCTGTGACCGTAGCCCATGGATGGTGAATATCGTTGTTACCTTTGTGCAGCATTATAGGCAGGTTTGACGGACGTCCGCCCCGGCCCCCCGGCCCCCACCCCACCCCCACTGTAACAGCAGCCCATGGATGGTGAATATCGTTGTTACCCTTGTGCAGCATTATAGGCAGTATTGCCAGACGTCCGCCCCTCCCCGGCCCCCACACCCACCCACCCCGCATCTGTGAAAGCAGCCCATGGATGGTAAATATCGTTGTTACCCTTTATGCAGCATTATAAGCAGGTTTGCCGGACATCCGCCCCCCGCCCCGGCCCCCACCCCACATTTGTGACAGCAGCCCATGGATGGTGAATATCGTTGTTACCCTTGTGCAGCATTATAAGCAGGTTTGCCAGACGTCCGCCCCCCTGCCCCGGCCCCCACCCGCATCTGTAACAGCAGCCCATGAGTGGTGAATATCGTCGTTACCCTTGTGCAGCATTATAGGCAGGGTTGCCGGACGTCCACCCCTCCCCGGCCCCCCACCCACCCCGCATCTGTAAAAGCAGCCCATGGATGGTGAATATCGTTGTTACCCTTGTGCAGCATTATAGGCATGTTTGCCGGACGTTACCCGGCCCCCACCGACCCCGCATCTGTGACAGCAGCCCATGGATGGTGAATATCGTTGTTACCCTTGTGCAGCATTATAGGCAGGATTGCCAGACGTCCGCATGCCCCTGGACCCCACCCCAACCCACCCCACATCTGTGATAGCAGCCCATGAGTGGTGAATATTGTTGTTACCCTTGTGCAGCATTATAGGCAGGGTTGCCGGACGTCCGCCCCCCGCCCCCCGGCCCCCACCCCACATTTGTGACAGCAGCCCATGGATCGTGAATATTGTTGTTACCTTTGTGCAGCATTATAAGCAGGTTTGCCGGACGTCCGCCCCCCGCCCCGGCCCCCACTCCACATTTGTGACAGCAGCCCATGGATCGTGAATATTGTTGTTACCCTTGTGCAGCATTATAGGCAGGTTTGCCGGACGTCCGCACCCCGCCCCGGCCCCCACCCCACATTTGTGACAGCAGCCCATGGATCGTGAATATTGTTGTTACCCTTGTGCAGCATTATAGGCAGGATTGCCAGACGTCCGCCACCGCCCCCCGGCCCCCACCCCACATTTGTGACAGCAGCCCATGGATCGTGAATATTGTTGTTACCCTTGTGCAGCATTATAGGCAGGGTTGCCGGACGTCCGCCCCCCCACCCTGGCCCCTACCCCGCGTCTGTAACAGCAGCCCATGAGTGGTGAATATCGTTGTTACCCTTGTGCAGCATTATAGGCAGGGTTGCCGGACGTCCGCCCCTCCCCGGCCCCCCACCCACCCCGCATCTGTAAAAGCAGCCCATGAATGGTGAATATCGATGTTACCCTTGTGCAGCATTATAGGCATGTTTGCCGGACGTTACCCGGCCCCCACCGACCCCGCATCTGTGACAGCAGCCCATGGATGGTGAATATCGTTGTTACCCTTGTGCAGCATTATAGGCAGGATTGCCAGACGTCCGCATGCCCCTGGACCCCACCCCAACCCACCCCACATCTGTGATAGCAGCCCATGAGTGGTGAATATCGTTGTTACCCTTGTGCAGCATTATAGGCAGGGTTGCCGGACGTCCGCCCCCCGCCCCCCGGCCCCCACCCCACATTTGTGACAGCAGCCCATGGATCGTGAATATTGTTGTTACCCATGTGCAGCATTATAGGCAGGGTTGCCGGACGTCCGCCCCCCCACCCTGGCCCCCACCCCGCGTCTGTAACAGCAGCCCATGAGTGGTGAATATCGTTGTTACCCTTGTGCAGCATTATAGGCAGAATTGGCAGACGTCCGCCCCCCTGCTCCGGCCCCACCCCGCATCTGTAACAGCAGCCCATGAGTGTTGAATATCGTTGTTACCCTTGTGCAGCATTATAAGGCAGGTTTGCCGGACGTCCACCCCCCGCCCCCTGGCCCCCACCCCACATTTGTGACAGCAGCCCATGGATGGTGAATATCGTTGTTACCCTTGTGCAGCATTATAGGCAGGTTTGCCGGACGTCCGCCCCCCGCCCCGGCCCCCACCCCGCATCTGTAACAGCAGCCCATGAGTGTTGAATATTGTTGTTACCCTTGTGCAGCATTATAAGGCAGGTTTGCCGGACGTCCGCCCCCCGCCCCCTGGCCCCCACCCCACATTTGTGACAGCAGCCCATGGATCGTGAATATTGTTGTTACTCTTGTGCAGCATTATAGGCAGGATTGCCAGACGTCCGCCCCCGGCCCCCCGGCACCCACCCCGCGTCTGTAACAGCAGCCCATGGTTGATGAATATCGTTGTTACCCTTATGTAGCATTATAGGCAGGTTTGCCGGACGTTACCCCCCGGTCCCCACCCCCACATCTGTAACAGCAGCCCATGGTTGATGAATATCCTTGTTACCCTTGTGCAGCATTATCGGCAGGATTGCCAGACGTTCTCCACGGTGGTGAAGATGCTGGTGACCAAGGAGCCGGCGTTGGAGACGCTACTCAACGGGGCTCTCGACGCCAACTTGGACGAAATGAGAGGGCGCTGCCTAGCTGCCATCAGGCACTATGTGAAAGAACTGGATGAGTCCCTGGAGTTGTCGGGAACCCCGAGCTAGTATGGACAACATTTGATTTTATCAATACATTTCACATTCTTCCGGGCACATACGTACGTATATACTAGCATATATATATGCCATATCATGTTTATATATGTATGCTATTTCCCTCATTTATTGCGGTTAAATTAATTTCTCCAATATACAGTGAAGAAAATAAGTATTTGAACACCCTGCTATTTTGCTATTTCTCCCACTTAGAAATCATGGAGGGGTCTGAAATTTTCATCGTAGGTGCATGTCCACTGTGAGAGAGATAAACTAAAAAGAAAAATCCAGAAATCACAATGCATGATTTTTTAACAATTTATTTGTGTGATACAGCTGCAAATAAGTATTTGAACACCTGAGAAAATGAATGTTAATATTTGGTACAGTAGCCTTTGTTTGCTATTACAGAGGTCAAACATTTCCTGTAGTTTTTCACCAGGTTTGCACACACTGCAGGAGGGATCTTGGCCCACTCCTCCACACAGATCTTCTCTAGATCAGTCAGGTTTCTGGGCTGTCGCTGAGAAACACGGAGTTTGAGCTCCCTCCAAAGATTTTCGATTGGGTTCAGGTCTGGAGACTGGCTGGGCCATGCTAGAACCTTGATATGCTTCTTACGGAGCCACTCCTTGGTTTTCCTGGCTGTGTGCTTCGGGTCGTTGTCGTGTTGGAAGACCCAGCCACGACCCATCTTCAATGCTCTGACAGAGGGAAGGAGGTTGTTCCCCAAAATCTCACAATACACGGCCCCAGTCATCCTCTCTTTAATGCAGTGCACTCGTCCTGTCCCATGTGCAGAAAAACACCCCCAAAGCATGATGCTACCACCCCCATGCTTCACAGTAGGGATGGTGTTCTTCGGATTGTACTCTTCATTCTTCTTCCTCCAAACACGCTTATTGGAATTATGACCAAAAAGTTCTATTTTGGTCTCATCTGACCATAAAACTTTCTCCCATGACTCCTCTGTATCATCCAAATGGTCATATGCAAACTTAAGACGGGCCTTGACATGTGCTGGTTTAAGCAGGGGAACCTTTCGTGCCATGCATGATTTCACATCATGACGTCTTAGTGTATTACCTACAGTAACCTTGGAAACGGTGGTCCCAGCTCTTTTCAGGTCATTGACCAAGTCCTGTCGTGTAGTTCTGGGCTGATTCCTCACCTTTCTTAGAATCATTGAGACCCCACGAGGTGATATCTTGCATGGGGCTCCACTCCGATTGAGATTGACCGTCATGTTTAGCTTCTTCCATTTTCTAATGATAGCTCCAACAGTGGACCTTTTTTCACCAAGCTGCTTGGTAATTGCTCCGTAGCCCTTTCCAGCCTTGTGGAGGTGTACAATTTTGTCTCTGGTGTCTTTGGACAGCTCTTTGGTCTTCGCCATGTTACAAGTTAAAGTCTTACTGATTGTATGGGGTGGACAGGTGTCTTTATGCAGCTAACGACCTCAAACAGGTGCATCTGATTCAGGATGATACATGGAGTGCAGGTGGACTTCTAATGGGCAGACTAACAGGTCTTTCAGGGTCAGAATTCTAGATGATACACAGGTGTTCAAATACTTATTTGCAGCTGTATCACACAAATAAATTGTAAAAAAATCATGCATTGTGATTTCTGGATTTTTCTTTTTAGTTTATCTCTCTCACAGTGGACATGCACCTACGATGAAAATTTCAGACCCCTCCATGATTTCTAAGTGGGAGAAATAGCAATATAGCAGGGTGTTCAAATACTTATTTTCTTCACTGTATATGAGTCAATGTTACATCAAATATTTTGGTAGTTAGCATAGAAAACCTGTTTCTGATTATTGAATAATTACTGTAATTTCCGGCGTATAAACGGCACTGGTGATTAAGCCCATCGGATATCGCAGGTCATTACTCAAAATAACAGTCCGATTCCCGGTGTCATCTTTGATAGAATGCTACAAATCATTACACAGAAACGTAATACTCAAAAACTAGATCGGATATATATACAATACAAGAACCGCTTCCCATTATGCATTGCATTGCTACCTTTTCAGTGTCAAGTCGCTGTGTGATGATTGTAGCTTTCTTTGTACGAGGACATCTGTTATACTGAGTGACTTCCTGTGATTTTCCCCAGTGGGTTGGCGAGCTCGTTGCATTGAGAGCTTGTGATTGGCGGGTGATTGGTTCCCGCCAAAGACAGAGCTATCGTTTCCTCACTGACTCGTGAGCAGCACAGTATTTAAATGATTAGTGGCAATTATTCTTAGAGGGTATACTGTGTACTGTAGATGCTGGCATATGTATGAGGAGCCCTGTGATTGGCTGGTGACCCTGCCTAGGCTCCAGCGTACAGCCTCCCCCAGCTAGCTTAGCGAACACAAGTATACACACAGCATAGAGAAGGAATGAGTGAATATTTTAAATGGATGCTAGCGATGCCTTTTAGCAGTATTCTTGGACCAATATAAACAATATTTAACTGTTTGCTAACTTATCCAATTTTAAACTACAAAATCATATTAGCTTTCAAATAAAAATTGACCTAAAATGAAATTATTTGTTTAGTTTTTGTACATGTTGGCGGGAGTGGGGTCAAGTACACACAAATGACATTTTTATTAAAATAACCTTATACTCCAGTTTATACATTTATACATGTTACAATAGAAATGGGTTTATTACAGACACTTGCCAGTTAAAGACTGCCTGGACTGGGAGGAAACCAGTTAGTTGATGGTCTACTGTTGCTCATCAATGTACTGTACTTGGCTATGTTTGTATTGTAATATGTAAATACTAGGGATTTCCGATACTGGCGTTTTTGCCGAAAACCGATTGTTGAACTCTCAATTTTTGATACCGATATCAGCTGATATCGGTATGTATAAAATGACATATCTCCAGTGGCGGAATGATATCCGTTATATATCTGTTTTCATGATCCGGAAAAATCTGATACCGATATCAACCGTTGCAGATAATTATCGGTACCGATATCGGACATCTCTATTAAATACAGTGTTCCCTCGTTTATTGCGGATATAAGTTCCCAATATAGCCCTGGGGATAAAATTGCCAACATACAAAGACTGCAAGCTAGCAAGACACACCGCTTACTGGTTCCGCTGACTGGTTCCGCTTACTGGTTATACGTTGGGTGGTGGTGATATTACTCCTGATATTACTCACCACAACTATGTTCTTAAAATCGCACGTCCAAAAGATCGTACGTGCGGTTGTGACCTCGGTTTAAGTCGAGAGTAAAAAAATTAGCGTTTTTGCAGGAACCAAGAAACCCAAAGAAATACAGCTGAATAGGTGCAGATTCTGGAAGAACTAGATGTTATTGTGTGTAACTGCTCTATAGAAGTCCACAATTCAATACAAAGGGCCCAGAAATTAGCACAATAGGTCCCCTTTAACTGTTTACTAAATAAGCGTTTATATATTTTTAATATGTTTGTTATTTTCATGGGCTGCACGGGGGTCAAGTGGTTAGCGTGCAGACCTCACAGCTAGGAGACCTGAGTTCAATCCCACCCTCGGCCATCTCTGTGTGGAGTTTGCATGTTCTCCCCGGTTTCCTCCCCCAAACTTACATAGAGTGTTAACATGCTAACAGTTAGTATGCTTGTGTTATTAACAAGCTAATGTTAACATGTTAGCATTTTAGCTATTTTTTGGGTATTACCTTACATAAGGCTGCACAGTGGTGAAGTGGTTAGCAGACCTCACAGCTAGGAGAACCCGAGTTTAATCCCACCCTCGGCCATCTCTGTGTGGAGTCTGCATGTTCTCCCCGGTTTCCTCCCCCAAACTTAAGTGTTAGCATGCTAACAGTTAGTATGCTTGTGTAGTTAACAAGCTAATGTTAACATGTTAGCATTTTAGCTATTTTCATGGGTATTACCTTACATGTGTGGCATTTGCATGTTCTCCCCGTGCATGCGTGGGTTTTCTCCGGGTACTCCGGTTTCCTCCCACATTCCAAAAAAAACATGCTAGGTTAATTAGCGACTCCAAATTGTCCATAGGTATGAATGTGAGTGTGAATGGTTGTTTGTCTATATGTGCCCTGTGATTGGCTGGCCACCAGTCCAGGGTGTACCCCGCCTCTCTCGCCCCAAGACAGCTGGGATAGGCTCCAGCACCCTTTGCGACTCTCGTTAAGGATAAACGGTAGAAAATGAATGAATGAATATTTACATGTTTAATTATAAATATGGATTACTCTGAAGTTACTCAATATTGTATTAATTTAGCAGCCACAGAAGTTCATATTGAAATATGATATAGCAATCATGTTACTGAAGAAGAACCCAACTGTGAGACCAAAGCCTAAGATATGATGCAGTTTTTACTCTTATGTCCTTTGTTTTTGAATTTAGTCCATTGGTCATACGGAGGGGAGGACAGGTCCGGAACCGGGCTGGGTAGACCTTCAGCATAGTAATGTCTAAGCGGTCTCGGTTGAGGGATCGGCTGACCCAGGAAGAAACCCTCCTCCTCTGAATCGGAGGAAGAGGATGAACATGTAGAGCACCAGTCGTCATGGTCCCTGCACAGATCTAAGAACCTCCCCATGGCTGAGCCGTGAAGCCTGTAGTCTGACCCGGTAGCAGCAGGTGTGTGTCCGTGGAAAACCAGTTCTTTCCGATGCCCACTGTGGTCCGCTTTGTAGCCCCTCTCTTTGGGTAGAAGATTAAGAGCGTTATCCGAGCGAGACTTGCGGCTGTGACGCCTCCTGTGATGGCGACCGTGTCCCCTGGAGTCAACTTCCTGGCCCCGCTCCTCAAAATGGAACGCTCTCCGGCGAGTCCGTTCACTCATGGGGGGTTGCCGCATCGGGAGGTCGACGTAACGGTCGATAACGTCGTCTGAAAATTTCACCTGCTGGTGCCTAGACTGTGAACGTGACCTCCTTAGGGTTGGTACATGTGGTTTGGGTGTGTCCTCCATTGCTGGAACTTCTGGAACATTTCCCTCCACTTCCTCTTCCTGCTCAGATGCAAGACTCTTCAGGGAATTTGAACTCCTGTGTAACATGGAGGAGTTAAGGGTTCCCATGTTGCTTGTGTTCTCGCAGTCCTCAGTCTCCAGATCGTGGAAGCCATGCATGGAGAAAACCAAAGACCGGTCTTTGGTATCACCATCAACCGAAGTCCCTAAGAAAGGAGAACGCATTCAGAATACTTCTACATACTCGTGGAATGAAATGATTATTATGTTGTGACGCTTCTCACCGGTAATATTCGAGAGAGCCAATGAGTCCATGGAGTCTCGGACACTCTGATCCGTCTTCTTGAACTGGTCTGGGATGCACTCCAAAGATCCAGCCCCATGGTCTAGCTCCAACTCTTGGATCTTTCTGTTGCTAGCCGGGCCTGGATGACTACCGTAAGCCGAGTCCCCCAGTCCGTCCTGAGACTGGGCCCAGTACATGTCAGCCTGGTACTTCTTACTGGCTAGACTTCCTCTTCCTTCTCCGTCGCTGTTAGCATCTTTGAAGGACTCCGGTTTTAGTTTTGCTTCCCTTTCTACAACCCAAACATTCGTAGGTCTGCGGTCATTGTTCTGTCTGAAGACCCCGTTTTCCCCGAATTTCAACAGTAGCTGAGTCATGTAGTCTTCATGCTCCGCCCACTCCTCCGTCTCGGTTTCCTCACCACTCCCCCTCCAGAAATGCTCATCAGATAAGTTCAAATGTGTGAACTTGTTAGTTATGGT
Source organism: Doryrhamphus excisus (assembly GCF_037039965.1). NCBI lineage: Eukaryota > Metazoa > Chordata > Actinopteri > Syngnathiformes > Syngnathidae > Doryrhamphus > Doryrhamphus excisus. The sequence continues at coordinate 950,752 of NC_136362.1, forward strand.
GTCCTCAAAGTTTCCGCTGAATCCAGGAAACTTGTAGTTGACCGCCGGCGAAAAGAGAAGCGACTGTCGGCATTGATCACCTGACCGGCTGCTTTTGCCCATACGTATGTTACGACGCGACTCCCGGGAGCGCGCCGACTGGAAGGCCGAGTCCGAGGAATCGGATGCTTGTGTGTCTTCTCCCAGACTGCAGGCTTTGGAGCAGTAGATGCGACCTTGGTGTGGCAGGAAGGGGCACCCCATGAGGGAGCTCTTACACTGGGCACAGCTGAAACAGGTCTCGGTGGCATGCCAGTGGAGACCGTCGTAGGTCATCTGGGCATTATCAACACCTGAAAAGTCGGAAATTATCGAGAAAACCGAAGCTAGAGTCGTACATTCCTGGCAGATACCGAAGGATAAGATCATTGCGCGAATGCTAAACTTACCGATATGTTCTCCGCAAGCCTCACAGAATTCCGCATAGAGCGACTCGAAGCAGCCACAGCAGTAGGGTCTGCCGTTCTTCATGATGTAGCGCTGTCCCCCCAGAACCGTATCACATTCAAAACAGGAGAAGTGCTTCATGTGCCAGTGGCGCCCCTCAGCCTCCGTGCACTCGTCTGCAAATATAATCTGAAGGCAAAAGATACGCAGTAGTTGACCACGTTTATGTAATACACTTTGTGTACAGTTCCCAGTTCCACATGTCCAAAAGGAGTAGGAAGAAGCAAAGCTTATTAAATCCTACTCCTCCATCTGGTACTTTTACAATCAGTAACTGTTACATTTTTTCACTTCCTGCTTTCCTAATATAGTTTACGTTTTTTTTAAACTTTAATAATAAAATATATATATATATATATTTTTACTTTTTATTTATTTTTTAATTTTATTTTGTTTTATTTTATTTTTAATTATTTTTTTTGACTTTTTTTGACTTTTTTTAATTTTTAATTTTTTATTATTTTATTTTGTTTTGTTTTGTTATTTTGTTTTATTTTATTTTATTTTATTTTATTTTATTTTTAATTATTTTTAATTTGAAAAAAATTAAAATTAAAATTTATTTTTATTTTTATTTTTATTTTTATTGTTATTTTTATTTTTATTTTTATTTTTATTTTTATTTTTATTTTTATTTTTATTTTTATTTAGGTTCAAGGACAATCTATTATCATCAAACCATATTTTTAGTGTGACCATTTCTTCTGACATTCTAATGATCAGTAACTGTTACATTTGTTCACTTCCTGCTTTCCTAATATAATTTAAGTTTTTTTAAAAACATTTTTGATTTCATTTTTTTGATTATTTTTATTTATTTATTAATGTAAATATTTATGTATTTATTTAAATTTAGCGGGACTTTGAGGTGAAGCAAAGCTTATTAAATGCTACCCCTCCATCTGGTACTTTTACAATCAGTAACGGTTACATTTGTTCACTTCCTGCTTTCTTAATTTAATTTAATTTAGATTTTAGTTTTATTTAGTTCAAGGACAATCTATTATCAAACCATATTTTTAGTGTGACCATTTCTTCTCTGACATTCTAATGATCAGTAACTGTTACATTTGTTCACTTCCTGCTTTCCAAATATAGTTTGTTTTTTTATACATTTTTTTATTAATTTAATTTTTTATTTCTTTATTTAAATTTAGCGGGACTTAAAGGTGAAGCAAAGCTTATTAAATCCTACCCCTCCATCTGATACTTTTACAATCAGTAACTGTTACATTTGTTCACTTCCTGCTTTCCTAATATATTTAAGTTTTTTTTAAAAAACAATTTTTAAATTATTTTTATTTATTTATGTATATGTTTGTGTATTTATGTATTTATTTAAATTTAGCGGGACTTTGAGGTGAAGCAAAGCTTATTAAATGCTACCCCTCCATCTGGTACTTTTACAATCAGTAACGGTTACATTTGTTCACTTCCTGCTTTCTTAATTTAATTTAGATTTTAGTTTTATTTAGTTCAAGGACAATCTATTATCATCAAACCATATTTTTAGTGTGACCATTTCTTCTCTGACATTCTAATGATCAGTGACTGTTACATTTGTTCACTTCCTGCTTTCCTAAAATAATTTAAATAGAAAATAAAATGTTCATTTAATTAAAAAATTAAGTTGTTTTTTTATTTAATTTTATTAATTATTATTTACTTCCATGAAAAGGCGATTAAAAGTCTACTACAGAATCATGCTTTACCTCATCGCAGGCTGTGCACCGAGGTTTGAGGAGCTCGGCGTGATGCCTTCCACAGTGTATCTTCCCGTTGTGGTAGAAGTAGATCAAATCCACCAGCAGCTCGCTACACGTGGAGCAGGTGAAGCAAGCCGGATGCCAACACATCCCAGGAACCGATCTGGATGCCAACACCACCATTTCGCCGCCATTGATGTTCTTGCCGCACTGAACGATGATCACGGGGGCGATTAGTGACAGAATAGACAACTTTTTTTGTTGTCAAGATGAGACTGATGGAAAATGTTAGTGGGTGGTCTGTCATAGTGGTACCACATGATAGACCACCCACACTCACATGGACCCACAAATCTCTGGAAAAGATGATAATGTTTTTGATTACGTGGCAGGCAGTGTGCTAGCATGAATTATTAGCAACCCTAACCATAACCCTAAACCCAGCACTAAACCTAAACTCAACCCTAACCATAATCCTAAACTCAGCCCGAACCCCTAAACCTAAACTCAACCCTAAACATAATCCTAAACCCAACCCTAACCCTTAACTCAACTCTAATCCTAAACTCAAGTCTAACCATTAACCCTAAACTCAACCTTAACCATTAACCCTAAACCCAACACTAACCACTACCGCTAAATTTAAACCTAATCCTAAACTCAGTTCTAAAAACTAACCCTAAACCCAGCCCTAAACCTATACTCAACCCAAACCATAATCCTCAACCCAGCCCGAACCCCTAAACCTAACCCAACACTAACCACTAACCCTAAACTCAACCATCATCCTAAACTCAAGCCTAACCACTAACCCTAAAATCAACCCTAACCACTAACCCTAAACCCAACAGCAACCACTACCGCTAAACTTAAATCTAATCCTAAACTCAGTTCTAAAAACTAACCCTAAACCCAGCCCCAACCCCTAAACCTAAACTCATCCCTAACCATAATCCTAAACCCAGCCCGAACCCCTAAACCTAACCCAACACTAACCACCAACTCTAACCACTAACCCTAAACTCAACCATCATCCTAAACTCAAGCCTAACCACAAACCCTAAACTCATTCCTAACCATAATCCTAACACCTAAACCTTAACTCAAGTCTAACCACTAACCCTAAACCCAACACTAACCACAACCGCTAAACTTAAACCTAATCCTAAACTTAGTTCTAAAAACTAACCCTAAACCCAGCCCTAACCCCTAAACTCATCCCTAACCATAATCCTAAACCCAGCCCGAACCCCTAAACCTAAACTCATCCCTAACCATAATCCTAAACCCAACCCTCACACCAAACCCTGAACTCAACTCTAATCCTAAACTCAACCTTAACCACTAACCCTAAACCCAACACTAACCACTGCCGCTAAACTTAAACCTAATCCTAAACTCAGTTCTAAAAACTAACCCTAAACCCAGCCCTAACCCCTAAACTCATCCCTAACCATAATCCTAAACCCAGCCCGAACCTCTAAACCTAAACTCATCCCTAACCATAATCCTAAACCCAACCCTAACAACTAACCCTTAACTCAACTCTAATCCTAAACTCAAGTCTAACTACTAACCTTAAACCCAACACTAACCACTACCGCTAAACTTAAACCTAATCCTAAAGTCAGTTCTAAAAACTAACCCTAAACCCAGCCCTAACCCCTAAACTCTTCCCTAACCATAATCCTAAACCCAGCCCAAACCCCTAAACCTAAACTCATCCCTAACCATAATCCTAAACCCAACCCTAACACCCAACCTTTAACTCAACTCTAATCCTAAACTCAAGTCTAACCACTAACCCTAAACCCAACACTAACCCACTACCGCTAAACTTAAACCTAATCCTAAACTCAGTTCTAAAAACTAACCCTAAACCCAGCCCTAACCCCTGAACTCATCCCTAACCATAATCCCAAACCCAGCCCTATCATAATATCCTAATATCATAATATCAGTACCATAATTCCAAGTGAAAGCAAACTGACGCTGTGTAAACGTACATGCTCACAAACGCTGTCCATCCGATGGCAGGGCAGCATTTTGGGTGTGCCCCTCCCCAGGGCCTCCTTCTTCCTCTGGATGCTGAACATCTGGAGCTCCTTCTTCTCCTCCTCACTGAGGGCCTGGCAATAACCGACCTGCCAGTGAAGGACATGATTGTGACTTGTACTCCACCAATCAGTGGACTGAAGGAGTACAAGGTTGTAAATTTGGGCTTGAGAAAGGGGAACAAAGGCGACTCTTGACCCCGGCTTGCCCTTCCTCATGCCCTAGCAAGTCGCCCCCCCACAACCTCCACCCCCAGCCCTGATTGAGAACCTGATTTTTTACAACAAGCCCCCTTGGCGTTTCCCAAAGACTTAACAAGAAGCAAAGCAGACTTTGACAACAAAAAAAACATATTCCAGAGAAATGGAGAAGAAGGGCAAAGTGGGACCGTAGTTCCACAGCCCTAAAACCAACACTAACCACATAAAGACCCCTTGAATCCTCAATCAAATCCTTGACCCCCACTAAATGCTCCACGATGACAGGAATCCAGCTACAGTAGAACCTTGGTTAGTCTCATTCATTTGGTTCAGGAGAGCCGACCCCAGCCCTAAACTCAACCATTAACCCTAGACTCAGTCCAAGGGGATAAACTCTAAACGCAACACTAGACTCAATCCTCATCACAACCTCTAAACCTAACACTAACCCGTAATCCTAAAACATACCCTAAACTCAAGCCTAACCACTAATCCTAACCGCAACCTGAACCACTAACCCAACACTAACCCTAAACTCAACCATAATCCTAAACCCAACCCTAACACCTAACCCTTAACTCAACTCTAATCCTAAACTCAACCTTAACCAATAACCCTAACTCTAAACCCAACACTAAACACTACCTCTAAATTTAAACATAATCCTAAACCCAGTTCTAAAAACTAACCCTAAACTCAACCTTAGCCACAAACCCTAAACCCAACACTAACCACTTAGTCCTAAACCTCAACCCAACCCTAACCCCTAAACCTAAACTCATCCCTAACCATAATTCTAAACCCAACCCTAACAACTAACCCTAAACTCAACCCTAACCCTAAACTCAATCTTAACCACCAACCCTAAACCCAACACTAACCACTACCTCTGAATTTAAACCTAATCCTAAACTAAGTTCTAAAAACTAACCCTAAACTCAACACTAACCACTTAGTCCTAAACCTAAACCCAGCCCTAACCCCTAAACCTAAACTCAGCCCTAACCATAATCCTAAACCTAAACTCATCCCTAACCATAATCCTAAACCTAACCCTAAACTCAACCCTCATCCTAAACTTCTAACCATTAACCCTAAACTCAACCTTAACCACAAACCCTAAACCCAACACTAACCACTTAGTGGTAATCCTAAACCCAACCCTAACCCCTAAACCTAAACTCATCCCTAACCATAATCCTAAACCCAACCCTAACAACTAACTAAACTCAACCCTAATCCTAAACTCAAGTCTAACCATTAACCCTAAACTCAACCTTAACCACAAATCCTTAAACCAACACTAACCACTACCTCTAAACTTAAACCTAATCCTAAACTCAGTTCTAAAAACTAACCCTAAACTCAACACTAACCACTTAGTCCTAAACCCAGCCCTAAACCTAAACTCATCCCTAACCATAATCCTAAACCCAACCCTAAAACCTAACCCTAAACTCAACCCTCATCCTAAACTTCTAACCATTAACCCTAAACTCAACCTTAACCACTAACCCTTAACCCAACACTAACCACTACCTCTAAACTTAAACCTAATCCTAAACTCAGTTCTAAAAACTAATCCTAAACTCAAACTTAACCACAAACCCTTAACCCAACACTAACCACTACCTGTAAACTTAAACCTAATCCTGAAATCAGTTCTAAAAACTAACCCTAAACTCAACCTTAACCACAAACCCTAAACCCAATACTAACCACTTAGTCATGAGCCTAAACCCAGCCCTAACCCCTAAACCTAAACTCATCCCTAACCATAATCCTAAACCCAACCCTCACATCTAAACCTAAACCCAACACCAAAACCCTAAACTCAACCTTAACCACTAACCCTTAAACCAACACTAACCACTACTTCTAAACATAAACCTAATCCTGAAATCAGTTAAAAAAACTAACCCTAAACTCAAACTCAACCTTAACCACAAACCCTAAACCCAACACTAGCCACTTAGTCGTAAGCCTAAAGCCAACCCTAACCCTAATCCTCACCTGGTTGTCGTGTGGTGGAAGTTGATGGAGGAGCTGCTTGATTCTGAGCTTCTCAGCAGGACTGTTGACGTATGGGATGTTCTCCTCAGGCAGGCAGGAGAAGTACAACTGGACCTGAGGAAGGACGGCCAAACAAGTCCATGATAGCCAAGGACCGGCTTCTCCATAAATCAGCACTTAAAACTTAGACCGGGTCAACAGGTCGGATCAGTTTGATGGTTTAGTTTTTCCAATCATGAGCTCGTCTCTATAGGGACCTTTGACCACTTTGACCTTTTTGGGGTCCACCGATGGGGGGGTAAACTTTATGAGGGAGGGGCCATTACATTACAAGCGGTCTGATAAAGAGGTGGGACGGTCTGGTCCCCGTGTCTGGGGACTTCCTGCAGCTCGGGCCGTCTAAAGAAGGGGAGCGACAGCAATTTAGCCTGACAATCAAACCCCATTACCCCCCCCCCCCCTTATAAATTATGCACATTTTGCTGTCTCTATGACCCCCTCATCCAGCCCCCCGGGGGCTGGGGGGTAGTCGGCTATGTGTTTCCTTACCATACCGATGACCCAGAACGCCCCATTCAAGGCAAATGGGTGCAGTAAAGACATTATAGTTGACCCCTACAAAAGCCCCCACATGGTTGGGCTCTAAGGTTTTGTGTCCATGCGTGTGTGTCGACTCTGAGATCAGGATCTGGGGAGGAAAAGACTTGTTAAGAAGTCGCCCCCCCCACCCCCCAGTTCCCAATCCAGGTCCTCCAAAACTAATAATAATAATAATAATAATCACAAACAGACTTTACCATAGAACAGTTTGCAAAGAAAACCTCCACAATGTTGCCTTCAGGTGGACTTGCTGAGTACATCTTATCTGGGCCAAGCGCTAGCCTAGTCCGGAATGAGAACGAGGTCAGTGCTGTTTTTATTCCCTATCAAGAGGATCTATTTTTATTCCTGGTATATGGGGAACGCTCCTTTGCCCGAGCAATTCACAGGAATGGAGTTGAAGGCTGGGAAAACTGCTAATTTAGATTGGAACCAAAAAATGCATCCCATAATCAGTTCCCGGTTCCACATGTCCAAAAGGAGTAGGAAGAAGCAAAGCTTATTAAATCCTACCGTTCAGGAGGGCCGACCCCAGCCCTAAACTCGATCCTAGACTCGATCCTAGGGGAAAAACTCTAAATGCGACACTAACCCCTAATCCTAAAACCTACCCTAACCCTAAACACAAGCCTAACCACTAATCCTAACCCAACACTAACCACCCAACCTTAACCACTAACTCTAAACTCAACCATCATCCTAAACTCAAGCCTAACTATAATCCTAAACCCAACCCTAACACCTAACCCTTAACTCAACTCTAATCCTAAACTCAAGTCTAACTATGAACCCTAAACTCAACTTTAACCACTAACCCTAAACCCAACACTAACCACTACCTCTAAGCTTAAACCTAATCCTAAACTCAGTTCTAAAAACTAACCCTAAACTCAACCCTAACCATAATCCTAAACCCAACTCTAACACGTAACCCTCAACTCAACTCTAATCCTAAACTCAAGTCTAACTATGAACCCTAAACTCAAATTTAACCACTAACCCTAAACCCAACACTAACCACTACCTCTAAACTTAAACCTAATCTTAAACTCAGTTCTAAAAACTAACCCTAAACCCAGCCCTAACCCCAAAACCTATACTCAACCCTAACCATAATCCTAAACCCAACTCTAACACGTAACCCTCAACTCTAATCCTAAACTCAAGTCTAACTATGAACCCTAAACTCAACCTTAACCACTAACCCTAAACCCAACACTAACCACTACCTCTAAACTTAAACCTAATCCTAAACTCAGTTCTAAAAACTAACCCTAAACCCAGCCCTAACCCCAAAACCTATACTCAACCCTAACCATAATCCTAAACCCAGCCCAAATCCCTAAACCTAAACTCATCCCTAACCAATTGAGTGCATCCCATAATCAGTTCCCAGTTCCACATGTCCAAAAGGAGTAGGAAGAAGCAAAGCTTATTAAATCCTACCCCTCCATCTGGTACTTTTACAATCAGTAACTGTTATATTTGTTCACTTCCTGCTTTCTTATTTTATTTTATTTTATTTTTAAAAAATAATAAAAATTAAAATATTACGTTTAAAAGGTTAGTTTTTTTTTAAACTTTATTTTATAAAAAAGTTTATAAAATATTTTTTTTAACTTTTAAAAAAAAAATTGTATTATTTTGTTATTTTATTTTGTTATTTTATTTATTTATTTATTGTTTTACTTTTTAATTTTATTTTATTTTATTAAATCCTACCCTTCCATCTGGTACTTTTACAATCACTAACTGTTACATTTGTTCACTTCCTGCTTTCCTATTTTATTTTATTTTATTAAAAATTTTTTTTTAAATATTACGTTTAAAAGGTTAGGCTTTTTTTAACTTTATTTTATGAAAAAAATTATAAAAAAAATTGTTTTTTTATTTTATTTTATTTTTGTTTTACTTGTTTATTTTTTTATTATTTTGTTATTTTATTTTGTTTTTTTTTTTATTTTTTTTTTACTTTTGTATTTTTTAAAATTATTTTATTTTATTATCTGGATTAGACTGGATTAGATGGATGCCTCATCTTCGCTCACCTGCTCAGGGCGAAGACCGGGCGGTACCCAAGCGTACTCTTCCAGTGCGCAGCCGGAGTCGTCATCCGAGGTGGAACTGCGCTGGAAGCCAGACATCAGTTTGCCGACTTTCTGCTCCATCATCAGGTCTCGTTGGCGTGTCCTCCCACCTTGGGGGCCACCCGCTGCCGCCACTGGTGCAGCCGCCCGGCTCATCAGTGTCTCCTTTTTACTGGACGGAAGGAAATGTTGGTGAGTTCATATCATCATTTTTATCACATCTTCATCTTTTCCATCTCCAAAAGTTCTACCAAATCTTGTTGGTGTCTTATGGGTTTTGGTACAGGGGCGTACCCCTTCAACCCGAGTGTTTTTAAATACGTATTTCACACAAAATACCTTTTATGACCACATTCCCACTACCCATTTTGTGCCACGTCCTCACATCCGGCTACCTCTGACAAAGTGTACCCGACAATGAGTGCTCCAATGTCATCCATCTGTCTCATTTTCTTCATGAAAAAAGGTGCTGGGAAGTGCTGGAGCCTATCCCAGCTGTCTTTGTGCGAGACGCGGGGTCCACCCTGGACTGGTGGCCAGCCAATCACAGGGTACATATAGACAAACAACCATTCACACTCACATTCATACCTATGGACAATATGGAGTCGCTAATTAACCTAGCATGTTTTTTTTTTGGAATGTGGGAGGAAACCGGAGTACCCGGAGAAAACCCACACATGCACGGGGAGAACATGCAAACTCCACACAGAGATAGCCGAGGGTGGAATTGAACCCGGGTCTCCTAGTTGTGAAGTCTGCGCGCTAACCACTCGACCACCGTGCAGCCTTATGTAAGGTAATACCCATGAAAATAGCTAAAATTCTAACATGTTAGCATGTCAATGCATTAGCTTGTTAATAACACTAGCATACTAACTGTTAGATGGCCGAGGGTGGGATTGAACCCGGGTCTCCTAGCTGTGAGGTCTGCGCGCTAACCACTCGACCACGGTGCAGCCCTATGTAAGGTAATACCCATGAAAAAAGCTAAAATGCTAACATGTTAGCATGTCAATGCATTAGCTTGTTAATAACACTAGCATACTAACTGTTAGATGGCCGAGGGTGGGATTGAACCCGGGTCTCCTAGCTGTGAGGTCTGCGCGCTAACCACTCGACCGCCGTGCAGCCTTATGTAAGGTAATACCCATGAAAATAGCTAAAATGCTAACATGTTAGCATGTCAATGCATTAGCTTGTTAATAACACTAGCATACTAACTGTTAGATGGCCGAGGGTGGGATTGAACCCGGGTCTCCTAGTTGTGAAGTCTGCACGCTAACCACTCGACCACGGTGCAGCCCTATGTAAGGTAATACCCATGAAAAAAGCTAAAATGCTAACATGTTAGCATGTCAATGCATTAGCTTGTTAATAACACTAGCATACTAACTGTTAGATGGCCGAGGGTGGGATTGAACCCGGGTCTCCTAGCTGTGAGGTCTGCGCGCTAACCACTCGACCGCCGCACAGCCTTATGTAAGGTAATACCTATGAAAATAGCTAAAATGCTAACATGTTAGCATGTCAATGCATTAGCTTGTTAATAACACTAGCATACTAATTGTTATATGGCCGAGGGTGGGATTGAACCCGGGTTTCCTAGCTATGAGGTCTGCGCGCTAACCACTCGACCACCGTGTAGCCTTATGTAAGGTAATACCCATGAAAAAAGGTAAAATGCTAACATGTTAACATTAGCTTGTTAATAACACAAGTATATTAACTGTTAGCATGTTAATACTCTATGTAAGTTTATACTTTGAAAATAGCAACAAAGTGAACGCTAATGTTAGCATGCAAGCAATGCTAGCTGTTAGCATGCTAGTGTTTAATTTTTTAATGTAAAAGACACCACTTGCAACATACAAACGCCACACAGAGATGGCCGAGGGTGGAATTGAACGCAGGTGTCCTAGCTGTGAGGTCTACGCTAACCACTCGACCACCGTGCAGCCAGTTCGTCATTACATTACTGGTTGGTTTTCTGTTCCTATCCTCATCAGTCTATTTTTGTCGGCCCCCCCCAGCTCACACGTGCTTGAAAAAATAGTACCCCCCCCAGTAAGCGTGTGATCTCCCTTGACGACATTGTCGCTATCTGTCGACCCCCCCCCCCCCCCCCCCGCTGCCTCACGTGTCTCCCATCGCTGTGTCGGAGCGCCAGATGAAAGGCCGCACCAGGCAGCGGCGGCAGGTTGGAAAACAAACAATCCCTGGCAAAAGGAGACATGAAGGGAAAGAAACCAGCCTTGCCGACATTCCCTATGACATTCCCGATGACATTCCCCATGTGGCGGTCTGGTCCTATTGTGTCAGGCCGGTGTTTACACAGACCTCGGCTTGAGCGGATCAAGCCCGTGCCGGGTCACTTTGAAGTCACGGTATTCCGAGGGACCCGGAACAGGGGCTAGACTTTCTCAGGGCATTGAACCCCCGCATGGATCATTAAGCCTTGAATTTCCCAGGTAGATGAATCCAATCATCCAATCCAGGGGGTCCCATATTTTCAGACTTTGAGGACTAATGTTCAAAGACAGATGCAGAGTGATACCTCTTGTCATCCAGCCTGTGTGGCACAGAGAGACAAGCAGATGTCCACACGGGCAAACGGCAAATTAGTGATAATTATCAACCAGTTTTTTTTATCGTTCAATAAATTATTTTTAAAAAATGTAAAAAAAAATTTAATAATAAAAAAAATAAATTATATTAGGAAAGCAGGAAGTGAACAAATGTAAGAGTTACTGATTGTAAAAGTACCAGATGGAGGGGTAGGATTTAATAAGCTTTGCTTCTTCCTACTCCTTTTTTGTTCAATCAATTAAAAAAATAAAAAATATATAAATTAAAAAAATAATTATATATTTCTGTGAACTGAATATTATTACTGATATTAAACCTAAACTCAACCCTAACCATAATCCTAAACCCAGCCCGAACCCCTAAACCTAACCCAACACTAACCACCAACCCTAAACTCAACCATCACCCTAAACTCAACCCTAACCATAATCCTAAACCGAACCCGAACACCTAACCTTTAACTCAACTCTAATCCTAAACTCAAGTCTAACCATTAACCCTAAACTCAACCTTAACCACTAATCCTAAACCCAACACTAACCACTAACTCTAAACTTGAACCTAAACTCGGTTCTAAAAACTAACCCAAAGCCCAGCCCTAACCTTTAAACCTATACTCAACCCTAACCATAATCCTAAACCCAGCCCTAACCCCTAAACCTATACTCAACCCTAACCATAATCCTAAACCCAACCTGAACCACTAAACCTAACCCAACACTAACCACCAACCCTAACCACTAACCCTAAACTCAACCATCACCCTAAACTCAAGCCTAACCACTAACCCTAAACTCAACCCTAACCATAATCGTAAACCCAACCCTAACACCTAACCTTTAATTCAACTCTAACCCTAAACTCAATTTTAATCACTACCGCTGAACTTAAACCTAATTCTAAACTCACTTCTAATAACTAACCCTAAACCCAGCCCAACCCCCTAAACCTAACCCAACCCTAACCACTAACCCTAAAGTCAACCATCACCCTAAACTCAAGCCTAACCACTAACCCTAAACTCAACCCTAACCATAATCCCAAACCCAACCCTAACACCTAACCCTTAACTCAACTCTAATCCTAAACTCAAGTCTAACCATTAACCCTAAACTCAACCTTAACCACTAACCCTAAACCCAACAATAACCACTACCTCTAAACTTAAACCTAATCCTAAACTCAGTTCTAAAAACTAACCTTAAACCCTAAACCTATACTCAACCCTAACCATAATCCTAAACCCAGCCTGAACCCCTAAACCTAAACTCAACCCTAACCATAATCCTAAACCCAGCCCGAACCCCTAAACCTAACCCAACACTAACCACCAACCCTAACCACTAAACCTAAACTCAACCATCATCCTAAACTCAAGCCTAACCACTAACCCTAAACTCAACCCTAACCATAATCCCAAACCCAACCCTAACACCTAACCCTTAACTCAACTCTAATCCTAAACTCAAGTCTAACCACTAACCCTAAACCCAACACTAACCACTACCTCTAAACTTAAACCTAATCCTAAACTCAGTTCTAAAAACTAACCCTAAACCCAGCCCTAACCTTTAAACCTATACTCAACCCTAACCATAATCCTAAACCCTAAACCCTAAACCTAAACTCAACCCTAACCATAATCCTAAACCCAACCCCAACACCCTTAACTCAACTCTAATCCTAAACTCAAGTCTAACCATTAACCCTAAACTCAACCTTAACCACTAACCCTAAACCCAACTCTAACCACTACAGCTAAACTTAAACCTAATCCTAAACTTAGTTCTAAAAACTAACCCTAAACCCAACTGTAACCACTACAGCTAAACTTAAACCTAATCCTAAACTCAGTTCTAAAAACTAACCCTAAACCCAGCCCTAACCTTTAAACCTATACTCAACCTTAACCATAATTATAAACCCAGCCCTAACCCCTAAATCTAAACCTTACACTCACATTCATACCTATGGACAATTTGCCGTGCAGCCCACTTACTATTTCATTATTTTTTTTATGGATAATGGCTCTCACTGTGGTTGGCTGGAGTCCCAAAGTCCACACTGATAGACCTCAATTTCATCTTAGTTTCATTTGAAAACGGCATAAAGTGGAGAGGGTGTGAATGGTTGTTTGTCTATATGTGCCCTGTGATTGGCTGGCCACCAGTCCAGGGTGGACCCCGCCTCTCGCCCCAAGACAGCTGGGATAGGCTCCAGCGGTAGAAAATGAATGAATGAATGATGGAGGACAGCAATGGCTTCCCTACTTCGTACTTCGTATGTCCAGTTGTGCTCATTTCTCAAAGACCAATGGACTCCAGCTGAGATCAAATAAGAGTCCGGGCAGCGTCCAGCAGCATTCCCCCGTGACCCCGACCCCCCCTTCCCCATATGGCGGACGAGGGCACCCGGGGCCACGGGGAGACAGCTGAGAAAACCAGCCTTTGAACACAGACGTCATACTAAAAGCCCCTGAAGGCCTGAGGATGTTCACGCACGACTTGTATTTCTACTCAAGCACCAGAACAACCCATCACTTTACCCAGGCTCCGCTTTACCCAATTCCTGGTGGGATTATGCAAAAAGGAATTTACTTCGGAAATTTTTGCTTGTTTTTCAGCATTTTTATATTTATATATTTTTATATTTTTAAAATATTTTTTTATATTATATTTATATTTTAAATATTTCAACTCTTCTCGCAACATTTTTTGTCATGTCTTTATTCTCATAATATTTTGACTTTATTATCATAATATTAGAATTTTTACCCAACCTAATTTTCCTAAAATTGCAACTTTATTCTTTTTGTTTTGCACAATATTGTGCCTTTAAAAAAACATATATATAAATGTATTTTCCCTCTAAATTTTATGACTTTATTTTTTAAAATATTTTGCCTTTATTCTCATAAAATTACTGTTCTTTTTCCATTTTTGCTGTTGTTTTTTTCATTCCCTTGTTGAATTTTATTTTGTAAATTTTTCTAATATGTTTTTTCTGCATTTAATAGGCTGTCTTTATACTCATTATATTTTGACTTTATTATCATAATATTCAAATTTTTACCCAACCTCATTTTAAAATTGCAACTTTATTATTTTTGTTTGTTTTGCACAATATTGTGCCTTTAAAAAAACATGAAAATATATTTTACTCCTTAATATGTAAGTTTTTCCTCAAAATTTTAAGACTTTATTTTTCCAAATATTTTGCTTTGCGAAAAATAATATTTTTGCTGTTGTTTTTTTTTATTGGTAAATGAAAAAAAACAAAAAAAAATTGAAAAAAAGAATAGTAATTTTATGAAATTAAAGGCAAAATATTAGGGAGAATAAAGTCATAAAATTTAGAGGAAAAAAAATACATATTAAGGAGTAAAATATATTTACATATTTTTTCATTTGTTGAATAAAAAAAACAACAGCAAAAATGGAAAAAAGAACAGTAATTTTATGAAAATAAAGGCAAAATATTAGGAAAAATAAAGTCCTAAAATTTTGACGAAAAAAATACATATTAAGGAGTAAAATATATTTACATATTTTTTCATTTGTTTGTTGAATGAAAAAAAACAACAGCAAAAATGGAAAAAAGAACAGTAATTTTATGAAAATAAAGGCAAAATATTAGGAAAAATAAAGTCATAGAATTTAGAGGAAAAAAATACATATTAAGGAGTAAAATATATTTACATATTTTTTCATTTGTTTGTTGAATGAAAAAAAACAACAGCAAAAATGGAAAAAAGAACAGTAATTTTATGAAAATAAAGGCAAAATATTAGGAAAAATAAAGTCCTAAAATTTAGAGGAAAAAAATACATATTAAGGAGTAAAATATATTTACATATTTTTTCATTTGTTTGTTGAATGAAAAAAAACAACAGCAAAAATGAAAAAAAGAACAGTAATTTTATGAAAATAAAGGCGAAATATTAGGAAAAATAAAGTCCTAAAATTTAGAGGAAAAAAATACATATTAAGGAGTAAAATATATTTACATATTTTTTCATTTGTTGAATAAAAAAAACAACAGCAAAAATGGAAAAAAGAACAGTAATTTTATGAAAATAAAGGCAAAATATTAGGAAAAATAAAGTCCTAAAATTTAGAGGAAAAAAATACATATTAAGGAGTAAAATATATTTACATATTTTTTCATTTGTTTGTTGAATGAAAAAAAACAACAGCAAAAATGGAAAAAAGAATAGTAATTTTATGAGAATAAAGGCAAAATAGTAGGAAAAATAAAGTCATACATATATAAAAACATATATATAAATTTTACTCCTTAAATTATTTTTTTCCTTACATATTAAGGAGTAAAATATATTTATTTATATGCCTTTAAAAAAACATATTTATAAATATATTTGTATATAAATATATTTTACTCCTTAATATGTAATTCTTTTCTCTAGATTTTATGACTTTATTTTTCCTAATATTTTGCCTTTATTTTTATAAAATTACTGTTCTTTTTTCCATTTTTGCTTTTGTTTTTTTCATTTGCTTGTTGAATTTTATTTTGTAATTTTTTTCCTAATATTTTGCCTTTATTTTTATAAAATTACTGTTCTTTTTTTCCATTTTTGCTTTTGTTTTTTTCATTCGCTTGTTGAATTTTATTTTGTAATTTTTAATGAGCTTTTTCTACATTTAATAGGCTTTCTGTGCCAAAAACAGTTAAGTTAAATGAGTTAAGTTAACTTTCAAGCTAGCTAGCAGCTAAACTAGTTTGGTCAAACTAATGAGGGCCAACGGTAGTCGTGAATTCTTGCCCCAAATGTCAAGTGGAGCCCCTTGGCTTTATGACATGTCCCATGAATCACCCGTCCGTCATGTCCCAAACAATGGTGTCTTTGTTGAGGAACCCACTGGTAGCTTGTCCCACCAAGAGCTCCTTTATCTGACGTTTAGTCTGCTTTGGGGTTTTATCTCATACGTGTCACTTAAAGCCACAAATCCAGATAAGTTGTCGTCAGAGGAGAGAAGGAAGATAGAAGAACCTGCGACAATGCGCCCTTGCCAGGGACATAGCTAGCAAGGGGGGGGGTTCAGACCAACAAGACTTTCATGGATCTTCCTGGTGTTGGTCCGAAAACTTTTCTTGAATTTTTTTTAATTTTATTTTAAATTATTTATTTATTTATTTATTTTTCTCAGACAGTTACTATGGTACCCATTATGTCATTGGATGGTCATATCACCTTGTAACTACAAAAATACAATGTAAAAAATAAAAATAAATAAATTAAATTAATAAATAATAATTAAATTAAATTTAAAACAAAATTAAAAAATAATTTAAAATATAATTAAAAAAATAAAAATTAAATAAAAAAACAAAAAATCCATAAAAATTAAATAAAAAAAATTCAAATAAAAAACTTAAACTATATTATGAAAGCAGGAAGTGAACAAATGTTCACTAACTAAACAGTTACTGATTGTAAAAGTACCAGATGGAGGAGTAGGATTTAATAAGCTTTGCTTCTTCCTACTCCTTTTGGACATGTGGAACTGGGAACTGATTATGGGATGCATTCAATTGGAATCTGATGCATGTTCAAATGAAATAAAACCATTACCATTGTCGAATTTTTCTCATGACAAAAATAAAATAAAAAAATTTAAAATAAATTGAAAAAATTAAATTAAATTAACGAAAAAAAAAATATTAAAAAATAAAAATAAAAAAACGTAAACTATATTATGAAAGCAGGAAGTGAACAAATGTAACAGTTACTGATTGTAAAAGTACCAGATGGAGGGGTAGGATTTAATAAGCTTTGCTTCTTCCTACTCCTTTTCAGACATGTGTAGTAATGAGGTGTTGTATATGTATATATATATGTGTGTATATATATATATATATATGTAAGTATATAACTAGATATTGTAAGTGTATATGTGAGCTACATTAATAAGTAATAAGTAACATAGTATGAATGTCTGAAATAAATTAAGAAGAAGAAGACAAGTCTGAATAAATGGGAATAAATGGGAGTGACACCCCCACCAAGATTTACACGGGACCACCTGGAAGTCCATGGGAATCCTGACATCTTCAAGATGTTCCTCTGCTACCAAGAAGCTTCTGTCATTCTTACCTCAGCTGGGACCAGTTCTCCTGGGGGGAGCAGGAACGCTTGTCCTAGTTCTTTCTGCGACTCCTCTGCTGAATATGGACTACACATGATCCTTAGCGCTCTTAGTCCAGGGTCTAAGTCTGGGAGCTATGGGAGCTATGGGAGCTATGGGAGCTATGGGAGCTGTGTGTATGCACAGGAGCACAACCAGATAGCCACAACAAACCCTTGTCTTTCCCTCTTACCCGAGGCCGCCGCCCACTTATCCTGAGCCCGCCCCTCTTAACCTCAATGGCAGCCAATCACAGCAGTGGAATGCATTGGTAGACCCCTCCCCTTGGACTTCAAACAGCAAATGAGAAGAACTGATAGGAGTCGGGTCTCTTATGGCGTCCACACATGAGGACATTTGGACCTTGGAAGAAACTCCATAGGCTGCACGGTGGTTGAGTGGTTAGCGCGCAGATCTCACAGCTCGGAGACCAGGGTTCAATTCCTCCCACATTCCAAAAACATGCTAGGTTAATTAGCAACTCTAAATGAATGTGAGTGTGAATGGTTGTTTGTCTATATGTGCCCTGTGATTGGCTGGCCACCAGTCCAGGGTGGACCCCGCCTCTCGCCCAAAGACAGCTGGGATAGGCTCCAGCACCCCCCGCGACGCTCGTGAAGATAAGCGGTAGAAGACGAATGAAGGAATGAATTAAACACTAGCATGCTAACAGCTAGCATTGCATACATGTTAACATTAATGTTCACTTTTTTTCAAAGTATAAACTTAGTACATAGAATGTTAACATGCTAACAGTGTTAACATGCTAACAGTTAGTATGCTAGTGTTATTAACAAGCTAATGTTAACATGTTAGCATTTTAGCTATTTTCATGGATATTGCATAAGGCGGCACGGTGGTCGAGTGGTCAGACCTCACAGCTAGGAGGCCCAGGTTCAATTCCACCCTCGGCCATCTCTGTGTGGAGTTTGCATGTTCTCCCTGGTTTCCTCCCCCAAACTCACATCGAGTGCTAACATGCTAACAGTTAGTATGCTTGTGTTATTAACAAGCTAATGTTAGCATTTTTGTTATTTTTATGGGTATTACCTTACATAAGGCTGCACGGCGGCCGTGTGGTTAGCGCACAGACCTCACAGCTAGGAGTCCCGGGTTCAATTCCACCCTCGGCCATCTCTGTGTGGAGTTTGCATGTCCCCCCCCCCCCCCAAATTTGCATAGAGTGTTAACATGCTAACAGTTAGTATGCTTGTGTTATTAACAAGATAATGTTAGCATTATTGTTATTTTTATGGGTATTATCTTACATAAGGCTGCACAGTGGTTGAGTGGTTAGCGCGCAGACCTCACAGCTAGGAGACCCGGGTTCAATTCCACCCTCGGCCATCTCTGTGTGGAGTTTGCATGTTCTCCCCGCCCCCCCAAACTTACATAGAGTGTTAACATGCTAACAGTTAGTATGCTTGTGTTATTAACAAGCTAATGTTAGCATTTTAGCTATTTTCATGGGTATTACTTTACATAAGGCTGCACGGCGGTCATGTGGTTAGCACGCAGACCTCACAGCTAGGAGACCCGGGTTCAATTCCACCATCTCTGTGTAGAGTTTGCATGTTCTCCCCGGTTCCCTCCCCCAAACTTACATAGAGTGTTAACATGCTAACAGTTAGTATGCTTGTGTTAGTAACTGGGATAGGCTCCAGCACCCCTGTGGAATTATTTTAGCTGTTTGAAAATGAACTATATCAGCAAGTTTATTTGTGATTTTAGAAATAAGGATAATTTAGGTGTAGACCAGAGTATCGGACCACAAGTTTGAGTCAACCTAAGATCCAGTTCTTGGTTGACCTCTGAGATAATTGACCTTTGTGAAGTTGCAAAAGTCCTGCATCCTGATGCTTGGCTTTTCTGAGAGCAGCAGATGAGCAATAAATCCACTGCCCCTGGGGTTTTACGACTCACCCCCCCCCCCCCCCCCGTTTCAGAACCACAACGACCTGAACGGCACTTAACACCTGGTCTGCACCTTGTCATTGGTGTAAAAAAAATAAAAGCTATGATGAGCATTCCCTGACAATGACACCATCGTCACCAAATCCGCGCTAAAGCCGCATTCCTCTCCGGTCCAAACATGTCCGTTATGAATAGGAAGCATCCGGTCAAGGATCCCGACGCTAATGTCGTCTCTTTCAATGAAAGTCCAAGACAGGTCATAAATCGGAATCAGAGGGGCAAAGGGAAGGTCAGTCTTTAACCTGAATGCCTCTCACTTGTGTGTCGGCTACCTTATAAAAAGTCGGAATTCTCCAGCTTTCCAATGACCATCGCCAACGGGTATTAGCAGGACACAAGCGGGACAAAAGCAGGGGCAATAAAGGCCCGTAAAAGTCTATCACTCTACTGTAACAACAATCCACTTTTATGCCTCGGAAGCGGGAGGAAAAGGTCAACTGCCGGGGCAGCCGACGTCTTGATATTGACTTAGCTGCTTTGTGGCTGACAAACCCGGGTCAGACTTGGGGGCTTGTTAGCCCCTTAACCCTCATGTAAACCTTTTACACCCCCCCCACCTTTTTTTTCCTGTTCCAGTTTCACTGCTGACAAGCTGCAGACAGATGATTCTTATTTTATTAACATTTCAAATGTACTAATTGAAATAAATTTAATTTAATTTAATTTAATTTTATTTTATTTTATTTTATTTTATTTTATTTTATTTTATTTTATTTTATTTTATTTTATTTTATTTTATTTTATTTTATTTTATTTTATTTTATTTTATTTTATTTTATTGTGAATTTAATCCAATTCAATAATAAATTAAAACAATTTAAAATAATTTAATTCAATTCAATTCAATTCAATTCAATTCAATTCAATTTAATTTAATTTAATTTAATTTAATTTAATTTAATTTAATTTAATTTAATTTAATTTAATTTCATTTCATTTCATTTCATTTCATTTCATTTCATTTCTTTTAATTTATTTTAATTTATTTTATTTAATTTATTATTAAATTAAATTCACAATTTAATTTAATTCATTTAATTTATTAATTTAATTTATTATTAAATTAAATTAAATTCACAATTAAATTAAATTAAATTAAATTAAATTAAATTAAATTAAATTAAATTAAATTAAATTAAAAACTTACACTTAATTTATAAAAAATCTTTATATTATATTTAGATTTATTATATTTAGTATAATTTATGCTATATTGGGAAAGCAGGAAGTGAACAAATGTAACAGTTACTGATTGTAACTGGAGGGGTAGGATTTATTAAGCTTTGCTTCTTCCTACTCCTTTTGGACATGTGGAACTGGGAACTGATTATCAATATCAAGATATTTGATACTTGATATTGACTTAGCTGCTTTGTGGCTGACAAACCCGGGTCAGACTTGGGGGCTTGTTAGCCCCTTAACCCTCATGTAAACCTTTTACACCCCCCCACCCCCTTTTTTTCTGTTCCAGTTTCACTGCTGACAAGCTGCAGACAGATGAATCTTATTTTTTTTTCACCTTCAGCAGGCTACATGGTTAGCGACATGTTAGCTACATTATTCAATGAATGGATGCCCCATAAAATT
Source organism: Doryrhamphus excisus (assembly GCF_037039965.1). Taxonomy (NCBI): domain Eukaryota; kingdom Metazoa; phylum Chordata; class Actinopteri; order Syngnathiformes; family Syngnathidae; genus Doryrhamphus; species Doryrhamphus excisus. Next base: position 972,198 of record NC_136362.1, read on the forward strand.
GGACCTCGGCTTCCTGTGTCTTTCTATGTATCTTTGTTTCTTTTGCAAACATTTCAAATGTACTAATTTAATTTAATTTAATTTAATTTAATTTAATTTAATTTAATTTAATTTAATTTAATTTAATTTAATTTAATTTAATTTAATTTAATTTAATTTAATTTAATTTAATTTAATTTAATTTAATTTAATTTAATTTAATTTAATTTAATCATTCATTTTCTACCACTTTATCCTCACGAGGGTCGCGGGGGGTGCTGGAGCCTATCCCAGCTGTCTTGGGGCGAGAGGCGGGGTCCACCCTGGACTGGTGGCCAGCCAATCACAGGGCACATATAGACAAACAACCATTCACACTCACATTCATACCTATGGACAATTTGGAGTGGCCAATTAACCTAGCATGTTTTTTTTGGAATGTGGGAGGAAACCGGAGTACCCGGAGAAAACCCACGCATGCACGGGGAGAACATGCAAACTCCACACAGAGATGGCCGAGGGTGGGAATTGAACCCTGGTCTCCTAGCTGTGAGGTCTGCGCGCTAACCACTAACCGCTAACCACCGCCTTAATTTAATTTAATTTTTTAGTGTATGGTACTAGTGTATGGTACTAGTATATGGTGTATGGTACTAGTATATGGTGTATGGTACTAGTATATGGTGTATGGTACTAGTATATGGTGTATGGTACTAGTATATGGTGTATGGTACTAGTATATGGTGTATGGTACTAGTATATGGTGTATGGTACTAGTATATGGTGTATGGTAATAGTATATGGTGTATGGTACTAGTGTATGGTACTAGTGTAGAGTGTATGGTACTAGTGTATGGTGTATGGTACTAGTGTATGGTACTAGTGTATGGTGTATGGTACTAGTGTATGGTACTAGTGTATGGTACTAGTGTATGGTACTAGTGTATGGTACTAGTGTATGGTACTAGTGTATGGTGTATGGTACTAGTGTATGGTACTAGTGTATGGTGTATGGTACTAGTGTATGGTACTAGTGTAGAGTGTATGGTACTAGTGTATGGTGTATGGTACTAGTGTATGGTACTAGTGTATGGTGTATGGTACTAGTGTATGGTACTAGTGTATGGTGTATGGTACTAGTGTATGGTACTAGTGTAGAGTGTATGGTACTAGTGTATGGTGTATGGTACTAGTGTATGGTGTATGGTACTAGTGTATGGTACTAGTGTAGAGTGTATGGTACTAGTGTATGGTGTATGGTACTAGTGTATGGTGTATGGTACTAGTGTATGGTACTAGTGTATGGTACTAGTGTATGGTACTAGTGTATGGTGTATGGTACTAGTGTATGGTACTAGTGTAGAGTGTATGGTACTAGTGTATGGTGTATGGTACTAGTGTATGGTGTATGGTACTAGTGTATGGTACTAGTGTATGGTACTAGTGTATGGTACTAGTGTATGGTACTAGTGTATGGTGTATGGTACTAGTGTATGGTACTAGTGTAGAGTGTATGGTACTAGTGTATGGTGTATGGTACTAGTGTATGGTGTATGGTACTAGTGTATGGTGTATGGTACTAGTGTATGGTACTAGTGTAGAGTGTATGGTACTAGTGTATGGTGTATGGTACTAGTGTATGGTGTATGGTACTAGTGTATGGTACTAGTGTATGGTGTATGGTACTAGTGTATGGTACTAGTGTAGAGTGTATGGTACTAGTGTATGGTGTATGGTACTAGTGTATGGTGTATGGTACTAGTGTATGGTACTAGTGTAGAGTGTATGGTACTAGTGTATGGTGTATGGTACTAGTGTATGGTACTAGTGTATGGTACTAGTGTAGAGTGTATGGTACTAGTGTAGAGTGTATGGTACTAGTGTATGGTGTATGGTACTAGTGTATGGTACTAGTGTATGGTACTAGTGTAGAGTGTATGGTACTAGTGTAGAGTGTATGGTACTAGTGTATGGTGTATGGTACTAGTGTATGGTGCTAGTGTATGGTACTAGTGTATGGTACTAGTGTATGGTACTAGTGTAGAGTGTATGGTACTAGTGTATGGTACTAGTGTATGGTACTAGTGTATGGTACTAGTGTAGAGTGTATGGTACTAGTGTATGGTGTATAGAACTAGTATATGATACGAGTGTATGGTACTAGTATAGTGCTGGTGTATGGTACTAGAGTAGAGTGTATGGTACTAGTGTATGGTGTATGGTACTAGTGTATGGTACTAGTGTATGGTGTATGGTACTAGTGTATGGTACTAGTGTATGGTACTAGTGTATGGTACTAGTGTATGGTGTATGGTACTAGTGTATGGTACTAGTGTATGGTACTAGTGTATGGTACTAGTGTACAGTGTATGGTACTAGTGTATGGTAATAGTGTACAGTGTATGGTACTAGTGTATGGTACTAGTGTATGGTACTAGTGTACAGTGTATGGTACTAGTGTATGGTAATAGTGTATGGTACTAGTGTACAGTGTATGGTACTGGTGTATGGTACTAGTGTATGGTACTAGTGTATGGTGTATGGTACTAGTGTAGAGTGTATGGTACTAGTGTATGGTACTAGTGTATGGTGTATGGTACTAGTGTATGGTACTAGTGTATGGTGTATGGTACTAGTGTAGAGTGTATGGTACTAGTGTATGGTACTAGTGTATGGTACTAGTGTATGGTGTATGGTACTAGTGTATGGTACTAGTGTATGGTACTAGTGTATGGTGTATGGTACTAGTGTAGAGTGTATGGTACTAGTGTATGGTGTATAGAACTAGTATATGATACGAGTGTATGGTACTAGTATAGTGCTAGTGTATGGTGTATGGTACTAGAGTAGAGTGTATGGTACTAGTGTATGGTACTAGTGTATGGTACTAGTGTATGGTGTATGGTACTAGTGTAGAGTGTATGGTACTAGTGTATGGTGTATAGAACTAGTATATGATACGAGTGTATGGTACTAGTGTATGGTGTATAGAACTAGTATATGATACGAGTGTATGGTACTAGTATAGTGCTAGTGTATGGTGTATGGTACTAAAGTAGAGTGTATGGTACTAGTGTATGGTACTAGTGTATGGTACTAGTGTATGGTGTATGGTACTAGTGTATGGTACTAGTGTATGGTGTATGGTACTAGTGTATGGTAATAGTGTACAGTGTATGGTACTGGTGTATGGTACTGGTGTGTGGTACGAGTGTACCGTACTGGTATATGGTACTAGTGTAGAGTTTATGGTATAAGTGTATGGTACTGGTGTATGGTCTACACTGAGGTGTATGGTGCTGGTGTAGCGTACTGGTGTATGGTACTGGTGTATGGTACTGGTGTACGGTACTGGTGTATGGTACTGGTGTATGGTACTGGTGTATGGTACTGGTGTATGGTACTGGTGTATGGTACTGGTGTACGGTACTGGTGTACGGTACTGGTGTACGGTACTGGTGTACGGTACTGGTGTATGGTACTGGTGTACGGTACTGGTGTACGGTACTGGTGTATGGTACTGGTGTACGGTACTGGTGTACGGTACTGGTGTACGGTACTGGTGTATGGTACTGGTGTATGGTACTGGTGTATGGTACTGGTGTATGGTACTGGTGTACGGTACTGGTGTACGGTACTGGTGTATGGTACTGGTGTATGGTACTGGTGTATGGTACTGGTGTACGGTACTGGTGTATGGTACTAGTGTAGAGTGTATGGTATAAGTGTATGGTACTGGTGTATGGTACTGGCGTATGGTACTGGTGTATGGTACTGGTGTATGGTACTGGTGTACGGTACTGGTGTATGGTACTAGTGTAGAGTGTATGGTATAAGTGTATGGTACTGGTGTATGGTACTGGTGTATGGTACTGGTGTATGGTACTGGTGTATGGTACTGGTGTATGGTACTGGTGTATGGTACTGGTGTACGGTACTGGTGTATGGTACTGGTGTACGGTACCGGTGTATGGTACCGGTGTATGGTACCGGTGTATGGTACCGGTGTATGGTACTGGTGTATGGTACTGGTGTATGGTACCGGTGTATGGTACCGGTGTATGGTACCGGTGTATGGTACTGGTGTATGGTACCGGTGTATGGTACCGGTGTATGGTACCGGTGTATGGTACTGGTGTATGGTACTGGTGTATGGTACTGGTGTAGGGTACTGGTGTAGGGTACTGGTGTATGGTACTGGTGTATGGTACCGGTGTATGGTACTGGTGTATGGTACTGGTGTATGGTACCGGTGTATGGTACCGGTGTATGGTACTGGTGTATGGTACTGGTGTACGGTACTGGTGTACGGTACTGGTGTACGGTACTGGTGTATGGTACTGGTGTATGGTACTGGTGTACGGTACTGGTGTACGGTACTGGTGTATGGTACTGGTGTACGGTACTGGTGTACGGTACTGGTGTACGGTACTGGTGTATGGTACTGGTGTATGGTACTGGTGTATGGTACTGGTGTATGGTACTGGTGTACGGTACTGGTGTACGGTACTGGTGTATGGTACTGGTGTATGGTACTGGTGTATGGTACTGGTGTACGGTACTGGTGTATGGTACTAGTGTAGAGTGTATGGTATAAGTGTATGGTACTGGTGTATGGTACTGGCGTATGGTACTGGTGTATGGTACTGGTGTATGGTACTGGTGTACGGTACTGGTGTATGGTACTAGTGTAGAGTGTATGGTATAAGTGTATGGTACTGGTGTATGGTACTGGTGTATGGTACTGGTGTATGGTACTGGTGTATGGTACTGGTGTATGGTACTGGTGTATGGTACTGGTGTATGGTACTGGTGTACGGTACTGGTGTATGGTACTGGTGTACGGTACCGGTGTATGGTACCGGTGTATGGTACCGGTGTATGGTACCGGTGTATGGTACTGGTGTATGGTACCGGTGTATGGTACTGGTGTATGGTACCGGTGTATGGTACCGGTGTATGGTACCGGTGTATGGTACTGGTGTATGGTACCGGTGTATGGTACCGGTGTATGGTACCGGTGTATGGTACTGGTGTATGGTACTGGTGTATGGTACTGGTGTAGGGTACTGGTGTAGGGTACTGGTGTATGGTACTGGTGTATGGTACCGGTGTATGGTACTGGTGTATGGTACTGGTGTATGGTACCGGTGTATGGTACCGGTGTATGGTACTGGTGTATGGTACTGGTGTATGGTACTGGTGTATGGTACTGGTGTACGGTACTGGTGTATGGTACTGGTGTACGGTACCGGTGTATGGTACCGGTGTATGGTACCGGTGTATGGTACCGGTGTATGGTACTGGTGTATGGTACCGGTGTATGGTACTGGTGTATGGTACCGGTGTATGGTACCGGTGTATGGTACCGGTGTATGGTACTGGTGTATGGTACTGGTGTATGGTACCGGTGTATGGTACCGGTGTATGGTACCGGTGTATGGTACTGGTGTATGGTACTAGTGTAGAGTGTATGGTATAAGTGTATGGTATAAGTGTATGGTACCGGTGTATGGTACTGGTGTATGGTACCGGTGTATGGTACCGGTGTATGGTACCGGTGTATGGTACCGGTGTATGGTACCGGTGTATGGTACTGGTGTATGGTACCGGTGTATGATCTACACTGATTCTGATCTTCAATTAGCATGAAGGACATGATGGGCGTGTAATCACGTGGATAACAAGATGATGTAATCCACCATGAAGGACGTATAAGATCCGGGATGGTGATCTGGCCGTATTTCACCCTCGGTTTGGCCCCCTCTCACCAAAGTTGTAAAAGTGGGACCTCATTGGGGAACAATGGGAAGTGGAGCACCACGGCTCTTGGGGCTGTTAAAGGGAGGAAGCCCTTTTATTTCAGGACACTAGAAGTCAACAAAAGCCTGTGGCTGTCGGAGGGGACGCAGGATGAATGGGCCGCAGTGCAACATGACCGAGGCTGGTCCCGAGTAGGGGGGCAGGGGGCGGGGGGGCACACTGCCATGTGTGGTCTCCCTGGACCAAAGTGTGCCAGGGAACCCCAGAACCACAGGGTAAGAGTTTGTTTCAACGCCCCCTCGCCATGCAGCTCATATGGCGGCCATATTGAACCGTCAGACACACGTGGAAGCGTTTTGACCACCAGGACCCGCAGGACTTCGGAATTCTAAGTGCGGAATGGGGCAATAGTCCGGAAGAGTATCGGGCTGCGCAGTCGGGATCCCACTAATGATCCACATTCCTGGAGAAAGACCTCACTTGAAAACAGCACATGCGCTTGTTTTCAAGTGTAAAAAGAAGCCAACAGAGGGGGATGGGGGGGGGGGGCAGGGGCTGCACTGGGAACGCCGCTCCATAAATAAAACAACTGGAATACTTCCAAAGAAGTTTTGGAACAATTCGCTCATAAACATGGCCGCTGTAATGGCGTGTGTGTGCGTGTGTGGCGAGGCCCACTTTCATCAACGTGGTGGTCCGACGGTTAGCACCACCATGACGACGTGTGGTTAGAACCCCCCCCCCCCATTCCCTGCTACTATCCTGCAGACGTGTGCCTGGAAGCGCTAAATCACTACTTTGAAACTCAATAATGTGTCGCATATGTACATGTGGTCTGTACTACTACTCAGTACTCAGTACTACTACTACTACTACGTCACCAGAACAAATACTTTGACCACCTGGGCTGTCTTTGCTTAAAGTAGCCATGTCACTATTAAGAAGTGAGTAGTGGTTTTTTTGGAGTTGGGACACCATGGATAGATTCCAGTCAGATCCCGGACACTTTGTACTAAATAAGTAGCATCAAAACTAGCAGCAGTGTACTACTACAATGTACTAGTTTCATTCTCGTATCTATCCGCTTGAGGTTCTCAGCCATGGCATGTTTATCTTAGTCATGGCATGTCTGTCTCAGCCATGTCATGTTTGTCTCAGCCATGGCATGTTTATCTAAGTCATGCCATGTCCGTCTCAGCCATGTCATGTTTGTCTCAGCCATGGCATGTTTATCTAAGCCATGGCATGTTCGGCTCAGCCATGGCTTGAGGTTCTAAGCCATGGCATGTTCGTCTCAGTTATGGCATGTCCGTCTCAGCCACGGCATGTCCGTCTAAACCATGGCATGTTTGTCTAGGCCATGGCATGTTTGTCTCAGCCATGTCATGTTCGTCTCAGCCATGGCATGTTCATCTCAGCCATGGCTTGAGGTTCTCAGCCATGGCATGTTCGTCTCAGCCATGGCATGTTCATCTTAGTCATGGCATGTTTGTCTCAGCCATGGCATGTTTGTCTCAGCCATGGCATGTTCATCTCAGCCATGGCATGTTTGTCTCAGCCATGGCATGTTCATCTTAGTCATGGCATGTTTGTCTCAGCCATGTCATGTTCGTCTCAGCCATGGCATGTTCATCTCAGCCATGGCTTGAGGTTGTCAGCCATGGCATGTTTGTCTCAGCCATGGCATGTTTGTCTGAGCATGGCATGTTTGTCTCAGCCATGGCATGGTCATCTCAGTTATGGCCTGTTTATTTCGTCTCAGCCATGTCATGTCTGTCTCTGCCATGGCATGTTTGTCTAAGCCATGGCATGTTTGTCTCAGCCATGGCTTGAGGTTCTCAGCCATGGCATGTCCGTCTCAGCCATGACATGTTCGTCTCAGCCATGGCTTGAGGTTCTCATCCATGGCGTGTTCATCTCAGTCATGGTATGTCCGTCTCAGCCATGGCATGTTTATCTAAGTCATGGCATGTTCGTCTCAGCCATGGCATGTTCATCTCAGCTATGGCTTGAGGTTCTCAGCCATGGCATGTTTATCTAAGTCATGGCATGTTCGTCTCAGCCATGTCGTGTTTGTCTCAGGCCATAGCATGTCCGTCTCAGCCATGGCATGTTCGTCTCAGCCATGTCATGTCCATCTCAGCCGTGTCACATGGGCAGGGTACTGCTGGTTCAGTCACCAGTCTCCATGCAGTGTGAAAGGTAATGTAACCCAACATCATGTTTCATAACATTACTGATGCCGAGTGACATCAATACTTCATATAGTAAATATAGTATATAATATAGTTGTCTTTCTATATTTCTATTATATTATTGGATACAGTCAGCCATCAAACAGACGTCATTTAATAATTACATTTGAAAAACTGCAATATAGTAAGGGAGTGATATTCGAACTGCGTTATAGCGAAGAATATAATATATATTAATGAGCTTATTATAGATTGTAGTTTACTTTACTATACTTTATATTTGATATAGTAGGATATATAGTAGGATATAAAGAAGTGAAAATGCCTCAGTACTTGGATAATATTGAAGAGTTTGAATATATTTACAATGTTTCCTTTCCACACTCCTTTAACACACTGATCCATTTCAAGAGTGACTTCTGATCCGGTGCCACTGCTCCTGGGAATGTGTGTGTGTGTGTGTGCGTGTGTACGCGCGCCCGTGTGTGCACATTCCTCCTCCACACAATTCCACAGCGTCCTTCTTTGACATCCACGCAATGGCGCGCAAGCAGCGGCCAGCAGTTGTCACCAAAGTGACAGGCGACAGCTGAGTCCATACATCTGGAACCCCGTGGGGGTGTTGGGGGGGGGGGGGGGTGTAGGGTGTGGGGGTCCATGCACACTTCCGCACTACCCTGAAAAAGCTTTTCCAGGCTCTAAATCTCGGAGAGAATGGAAAGTGAAAAGAGGCTCCTGTGCGTAAAAGCGCACGCCGCTGGTTGATATTTGGTTCAACATGGACGCTTTGTTCGTGGTGCTCATGTTGAATATAATTGAAATAATTAACCCCCCCCCCCCCCCAAATGAGCGATAAATGTCTCAAAATGTCCACTCACCTCCAACGCCCTCAAAGAGACAGCATCCAAAGTCAATAGTTCCAAAAATCGTTCCAAAAAGTAGCAACGAAGAGGAGTCCCCCGCCCCCCGGCTGCACTCTCACATCTCCCGCACTTGAGCGGCACACGCTGCGGCTGGAGCTCCGCTCTGGTGGAAAAGTCTACATGGCCGCTGCCTGCTGGCTTTCCTATTGGCTGAAACAAGCATGCCCCCCCACCCCCCACCCCCGCCCACCATCACAGTGTGCTCGCTCTGTTGGAGAATCCGTGCGGTCGTCTTTAAAAATATATTTTTATATGATATGACGTATTTTCTGGCGTATATATTATTATTATTATATATGATGATTAGAAAATATATAATATTATATATCTATTATTATTATTAGATGGATTAGGTGGACATAGCATGACTGAGATGAATGTGACATGGCTGAGACGAACATGCCATGGCTGAGACCGACATGCCGTGGCTGAGACAAACATGCCGTGGCTGAGACGGACATGACATGGCTGAGACTCAAGCCATGGCTGAGACGAACGTGACTTGGCTGAGATGAACATGCCATGGCTGAGACGGACATGACATGGCTGAGACGGACATGACATGGCTGAGACGGACATGACATGGCTGAGACGGACATGACATGGCTGAGACGGACATGACATGGCTGAGACAAACATGACATGGCTGAGACGAACATGACATGGCTGAGACAAACATGCCATGGCTGAGACGGACATGCCATGGCTGAGACGAACATGCCATGGCTGAGACGGACATGACATGGCTGAGACGGACATACCATGGCTGAGACGAACATGACATGGCTGAGACGGACATGCCATGGCTGAGCCGAACATGCCATGGCTGAGACAAACATGCCATGGCTGAGACGGACATGACATGGCTGAGACGGACATGACATGGCTGAGACGGACATGACATGGCTGAGACGGACATACCACGGCTGAGACGGACATGACATGGCTGAGACGGACATGACATGGCTGAGACGGACATGACATGGCTGAGACGAACATGACATGGCTGAGACGAACATGACATGGCTGAGCCGAACATGCCATGGCTGAGACAAACATGCCATGGCTGAGACGGACATGACATGGCTGAGACGGACATGACATGGCTGAGACGGACATGACATGGCTGAGACAAACATGACATGGCTGAGACGAACATGACATGGCTGAGACAAACATGCCATGGCTGAGACGGACATGACATGGCTGAGACGGACATACCATGGCTGAGACGAACATGACATGGCTGAGACGGACATGCCATGACTGAGCCGAACATGCCATGGCTGAGACAAACATGCCATGGCTGAGACGGACATGACATGGCTGACGGACATGACATGACATGGCTCCCAGTTCCACATGTCCAAAAGGAGTAGGAAGAAGCAAAGCTTATTAAATCCTACCCCTCCATCTGGTACTTTTACAATCAGTAACTGTTACATTTGTTCACTTCCTGCTTTCATAATATAGTTTAAGTTTTTTTGTTTGTTTTTTTTGGCTGAGAACCTCAAGCCATGGCTGAGACGACGAACATGACATGGCTGAGACGGACATGCCATGACTAAGACGAATATGCCATGGCTGAGACGAACATGCCATGGCTGAGACGGACATGCCATGGCTGAGACGAACATGCCATGGCTGAGACGGACATGCCATGGCTGAGAGTTTTTATTATTATTATTATTATTATTATTTATTCAAAATGATTTCAATTATTTGTGCAATTTTAGGCTGTTTAGGCTGTCTATTGTTGTTCATATTTGATGTCATCTAATTATTCTACACATTTTTATTTTTATTTTTATTTTTATTTTTATTTTTATTTTTATTTTTATTTTTATTTTTATTTTTATTTTTATTTTTATTTTTATTTTTATTTTTATTTTTATTTTTATTTTTATTTTTATTTTTATACGGGAGCCAGGCAACAACATTTCTATCATCCATCCATCATTCATCCATCCATCATCCATCCATCATCCATCCATCCATCCATCCATCATCCATCCATCCATCTATTACGTCTTCATTGCCGATTTCATATCGTATTTAAATTCAGTTTTTGGCCAGACCACATCAAACGGGTCCCTGTGACATCAGAACTGACAAGGCACACAAAACAACTCCTGATTAGAAGGTTGGGGGGTGGGGGGGGGGCGCTTCCATTACCTGACTTACCCTTTGACCTTTACCTCTCTGAGACGCTTCATCTGACCTGGGCGTGACCCGATGCGTGCAAATTATACGCTCATGTCTGGAGTCCACCACAATCGGTACCTGAATTTTGTTAACACTGAATAGCTGAATAGGTGCAGATTGTGGAAGATCTAGAAAGCTTTCTGTGCTGGTTATTGTGTGTAGCTGCTCTATAGGAGTCCACAACTCAATACTAAAAAGTGTTCCCCTTTTTTTTTCTCCTCTCTTGTATAAAAGTATTGTATAGGATTTTGGCTAATAAGTTATTGTTAGCTTTATGTTAGCTTTATGATAGCTTCGGTACGCGACAAAAAAAAACCTTAAACTATATTAGGAAAGCAGGAAGTGAACAAATGTAACAGTTACTGATTGTAAAAGTACCAGATGGAGGGGTAGGATTTAATAAGCTTTGCTTCTCCCTGTCATGGCGTGTCCGTCTCTGCCATGGCATGTTCGTCTCAGCCATGGCATGTCCGTCTCAGCCATGGCATGTTTGTCTCAGCCATGGCATGTTTGTCTCAGCCATGTCATGTCCGTCTCAGCCATGTCATGTTCGTCTCAGCCATGGCATGTTCGTCTTAGTCATGGCATGTCCGTCTCAGCCATGTCATGTCCGTCTCAGCCATGGCATGTTTGTCTCAGCCATGTCATGTTCGTCTCAGCCATGGCATATTCGTCTTAGTCATGGCATGTCCGTCTCAGCCATGTCATGTTTGTCGTCTCAGCCATGGCTTGAGGTTCTCAGCCAAAAAAAACAAACAAAAAAACTTAAACTATATTATGAAAGCAGGAAGTGAACAAATGTAACAGTTAGTGATTGTAAAAGTACCAGATGGAGGGGTAGGATTTAATAAGCTTTGCTTCTTCCTACTCCTTTTGGACATGTGGAACTGGGAACTGATTATGGGATGCACTCAATTGGAATCTGATGCATGTTCAAATGAAATAAAACCATTACCATTACCATTACCATTACCATTACCATTACCATTACCATTACCATTACCATTACCATTACCATTACCATTACCATTACCATGATCACGTAAGCTGAGCTCAAGCCTGTCAGATATGATACTGACAATTCCACAATTAGCGCCGCAGGAAGTGAACAAAAGTCCTCCTCTTGTTTCCTTTGTGGTTATTTTGGGAGCGCTACTGCGAGCCGAGCAGTGACTGCTAGTCGTGCTAATAATAGCAAGCAGTAGCATATCAGATGTAATGCCTCGTAATTTGACACAATTCCTGACACGCTTTGTGCTGATTGTTGTTTCAGGAGACGTCTGGAGTAAATGGCAACCTAAGAAGAAGCAGGACAAAGCTATTTTGCTGAGAAGGTCCATTCATCATGTCGATATGGTATAGTTTCACTTTTGCTTTGAAATGTCCAACATTCCATTCATCCATTTTCTTCCATTAATCCGGGTTCATACGAACATGCCATGGCTGAGATGGACATAACATGACTGAGATAAATGTGACATAGCTGAGACGAACATGCCATGGCTGAGACGGACATGCCATGGCTGAGACGAACATGACATGACTGAGACAAACATGCCATGGCTGAGACGAACATGACATGACTAAGATGAAAATGCCATGGCTGAGACGAACATGACATGACTGAGACAAACATGCCATGGCTGAGACGAACATGCCATGGCTGAGACGAACATGACATGACTAAGACGAACATGCCATAGCTGAGACGAACATGCCATGACTGAGATGGACATGCCATGGCTGAGACGAACATGACATGACTGAGACAAACATGCTATGGCTGAGACGAACATGACATGACTAAGACGAACATGCCATGGCTGAGACGAACATGACATGACTGAGACGGACATGCCATGGCTGAGACGAACATGACATGACTAAGACGAACATGCCATGGCTGAGACGGACATGACATGACTGAGACGGACATGCCATGCTGAGACGGACATGACATGGCTGAGACGAACATGCCATGGCTGAGACGAACATGACATGACTGAGACGGACATGCCATGGCTGAGACGAACATGACATGACTGAGACAAACATGCCATGGCTGAGACGAACATGACATGACTGAGACAAACATGCCATGGCTGAGACGAACATGACATGACTAAGACAAACATGCCATGGCTGAGACGGACATGCCATGGCTGAGACGGACATGCCATGGCTGAGACGAACATGACATGACTAAGACAAACATGCCATGGCTGAGACGAACATGCCATGCTGAGATGGACATGCCATGACTCAGACAAACATGCCATGCTGAGACAAACATGACATGGCTGAGACGAACATCTTTTTAGTGTGACCATTTCTTCTCTGACCTTTATGATGGTTTTGTCTGTACTCCCCCCAGAACAAAACGCAATGGTATCATCCGCAAATAATACCAGCTTTAAGTCTTTGGTGACAATGAAAACTTCAAATACCATCAATCTGTGTTCAGGAAGCTCTTTCTATTGACGTTCCATCCAGTCTTCTTCCAAAACATCAAGTGAAGAACGTAGCCTGATGTTGCCTGTGAGACTTTTTCTCGGAATTCCTCCTATAGATAATCCCTTGTCTGGATTATCCTCCTTTTTGGGAACGATTTGCAACGGGTCAACCCAGCGATGTTGCAATTTAAATTTTAAGTCACACTGCTTCAATGAAAGCACCATTTCCCTAAAAATACTTTCCTAAAAATGAGGTCAAGCACATTCCCGGTCCAGACTCTTAAAAGACGTGCAAAAATCTTCAATCCTTTTTTCTGTGACTTGCAATCATGGGATGTTTTTCCATGCAAGGGCATGTTCTCCGGGACTATCGACTTGGGTCCAGGCCAGGACACTTCTTTCCATGCCTGTGATGGAGCAACACAATGCTATTTTGGAAAGACTCCCAAATGTCATTCCCGAAATTCCTTTTTCCGGTAATCTGCTTTTGGAAAGTCAGCAGAAAACTGTGGGTCCAAGACTGGCATGTCAGCATCGCTGAAGCGGACCTGTGGACATTGAGGTCATTGACAAAACAAACATCAAGCAAATCATCCAAAGTACACGGTAACTGTACTGTACTTGTACTTTTGTATATTAATGAGATATATTGGCCATTATGATTAATATACTGGTCTTTACGTTTAGTTTAGTTTAGTTTAGTTTAGTTTAGTTTAGTTTAGTTTAGTTTAGTTTAGTTTAGTTTAGTTTAGTTTAGTTTAGTTTAGTTTAGTTTAGTTTAGTTTAGTTTAGTTTAGATTTTATTTTATTTTATTTTATTTTATTTTATTTTATTTTATTTTATTTTATTTTATTTTATTTTATTTTATTTTATTTTATTTTATTTTATTTTATTTTATTTTATTTTATTTTATTTTAGTTAGCTAGGTGAGCTAGCTAGCTTACTTAGTTTAGTTTAGTTTAGCTTAGTTAGCTAACCTAAGCTAGCAGTGTGTTGTATAATTCTATTGTGTTTTTTTGTTGGGCAAAGAGTGATTCTTGGTTTAGTTTAGTTTAGTTTAGTTTAGTTTAGTTTAGTTTAGTTTAGTTTAGTTTAGTTTAGTTTAGTTTAGTTTTAGTTAGCTAACCTAAGCTAGCAGTGTGTTGTTGTATAATTCTATTGTGTTTTTTTGTTGAGTGATTCTTGGTTTAGTTTAGTTTTTATTTAATTTTAGTTTAGTTCAGTTTAGTTTTCATTTAATTTATTTAATTTAATTTTATTTAATTTTAGTTAGCTAGGTGAGCTAGCTAGCTTACTTAGTTTAGTTTAGTTTAGTTTAGTTAGCTAACCTAAGCTAGCGGTGTGTTGTATAATTCGATTGTGTTTTTTGTTGGGCAAAGAGTGATTCTTAGTTTAGTTTAGTTTAGTTTAGTTTAGTTTAGTTTAGTTTAGTTTAGTTTAGTTTAGTTTAGTTTAGTTTAGTTTAGTTTAGTTTAGTTTAGTTTAGTTTAGTTTAATTTAGTTTTAGTTAGCTAACCTAAGCTAGCGTTGTGTAGTTGTATAATTCTATTGTGTTTTTTTGTTGAGTGATTCTTGGTTTAGTTTAGTTTAGTTTAGTTTTTATTTAATTTTAGTTTAGTTCAGTTTAGTTTTCATTTAATTTATTTAATTTAATTTAATTTAATTTTAGTTAGCTAGGTGAGCTAGCTAGCTTACTTAGTTTAGTTTAGTTTAGTTTAGTTAGCTAACCTAAGCTAGCGGTGTGTTGTATAATTCGATTGTGTTTTTTGTTGGGCAAAGAGTGATTCTTAGTTTAGTTTAGTTTAGTTTAGTTTAGTTTAGTTTAGTTTAGTTTAGTTTAGTTTAGTTTAGTTTAGTTTAGTTTAGTTTAGTTTAGTTTAGTTTAATTTAGTTTTAGTTAGCTAACCTAAGCTAGCGTGTAGTTGTATAATTCTATTGTGTTTTTTTGTTGAGTGATTCTTGGTTTAGTTTAGTTTAGTTTAGTTTTTATTTAATTTTAGTTTAGTTCAGTTTAGTTTTCATTTAATTTATTTAATTTAATTTTATTTAATTTTAGTTAGCTAGGTGAGCTAGCTAGCTTACTTAGTTTAGTTTAGTTTAGTTTAGTTTAGTTAGCTAACCTAAGCTAGCGGTGTGTTGTATAATTCGATTGTGTTTTTTGTTGGGCAAAGAGTGATTCTTAGTTTAGTTTAGTTTAGTTTAGTTTAGTTTAGTTTAGTTTAGTTTAGTTTAGTTTAGTTTAGTTTAGTTTAGTTTAGTTTAATTTAGTTTTAGTTAGCTAACCTAAGCTAGCGTTGTGTAGTTGTATAATTCTATTGTGTTTTTTTGTTGAGTGATTCTTGGTTTAGTTTAGTTTAGTTTTTATTTAATTTTAGTTTAGTTCAGTTTAGTTTTCATTTAATTAATTTAATTTAATTTTATTTAATTTTAGTTAGCTAGGTGAGCTAGCTAGCTTACTTAGTTTAGTTTAGTTTAGTTTAGTTAGCTAACCTAAGCTAGCGGTGTGTTGTATAATTCGATTGTGTTTTTTGTTGGGCAAAGAGTGATTCTTAGTTTAGTTTAGTTTAGTTTAGTTTAGTTTAGTTTAGTTTAGTTTAGTTTAGTTTAGTTTAGTTTAGTTTAGTTTAGTTTAGTTTAGTTTAGTTTAGTTTAGTTTAGTTTAATTTAGTTTTAGTTAGCTAACCTAAGCTAGCGTTGTGTAGTTGTATAATTCTATTGTGTTTTTTTGTTGAGTGATTCTTGGTTTAGTTTAGTTTAGTTTAGTTTTTATTTAATTTTAGTTACTTTAGTTTAGTTTTTATTTAATTTTATTTAATTTAATTTTATTTAATTTTAGTTAGCTAGGTGAGCTAGGTAGCTTACTTAGTTTAGTTTAATTTAGTTTAGTTTAGTTAGCTAACCTAAGCTAGCGGTGTGTTGTATAATTCTATTGTGTTTTTTGTTGGGCAAAGAGTGATTCTTGGTTTAGTTTAGTTTACTTTAATTTAGTTTAGTTTAGTTTTAGTTAGCTAACCTAAGCTAGCGGTGTGTTGTTGTATAATTGTATTGTGTTTTTTGTTGAGTGATTCTTGGTTTAGTTTAGTTTAGTTTAGTTTTTATTTAATTTTAGTTTAGTTTAGTTTTTATTTAATTTTATTTTATTTTATTTTATTTAATTTTAGTTAGCTAGGTGAGCTAGCTAGCTTACTTAGTTTAGTTTAATTTAGTTTAGTTTAGTTTAGTTAGCTAACCTAAGCTCGCGGTGTGTTGTATAATTCTATTGTGTTTTTTGAGTGATTCTTGGTTTAGTTTAGTTTAGTTTAGTTTAGTTAGCTAACCTAAGCTAGCGGTGTGTTGTTGTATAATTCTATTGTGTTTTTTGTTGAGTGATTCTTGGTTTAGTTTAGTTTACTTTTTATTTAATTTTAGTTTAGTTTAGTTTAGTGTGTATTTAATTTAATTTAATTTTATTTTATTTAATTTAATTTAATTTTAGTTAGCTAGGTGAGCTAGCTAGCTTACTTAGTTTAGTTTAATTTAGTTTAGTTTAGTTTAGTTAGCTAACCTAAGCTAGCGGTGTGTTGTATAATTCTATTGTGTTTTTTTGTTGGGCAAAGAGTGATTCTTGGTTTAGTTTAGTTTAGTTTAGTTTTGTTTAGTTTAGTTTAGTTTAGTTTAGTTTAGTTTAGTTTAGTTTAGTTTAGTTTAGTTTAGTTTAGTTTAGTTTAGTTTAGTTTAGTTTAGTTGTGTGTTGTTGTATAATTCTATTGTGTTCTTTTGTTGGAGAAAGAGTGATTCTTGTTTAGTTAGCTTGTGTTGTCGATCACTAAACTAAAGTAAACTAAAGTAAACTAAAGTAAACTAAAGTAAAGTAAAAACTTGAATCACTGTTTCCCCATCAGAAAAACACAATCAAATTATCCACCAACACACGGCTAGCTAAGGTATTACCATTCCAAACCCTACCATGACAAGCTAAACTGATGTTGGAAACATTCGGAACGCCGTCTCCCAAGCCCGTGTCCTGTGGAAATGCTGTGACTGCCAGATTGTTATCAACTTGGGCCCCTCCTTTGCTGTTTGCTTTTGTTTTATATCACAGAACCAGCACGGATGGACTACACTAAGCCAGGATGAAATATTTAGGCCTCGTGCCAAACTTGTAAAAAAATGTAGTCCGTCATCCACGATCCTTATGTGAGACATGAACACAACATCTTACGTTGGCATCAAACGTTTGTGTGAGTGTTTTTCTGCCCACTTCTCACTTCTCTTTTTTTTTTAAACTGATGGAATGATTGCTGTGTCCTACTTCTGTGATTTTTATGGAGTGGGCTGAGAAGGCTGGCATACTGCGGCCTGTCAATCATCACCTTCCTGATGTGGGAGTGTCATCTGGCTGCATATTCATGGTTTTTCATAGAATCGTCATTTATAGGAAAAATTATAAAAATGAGTTTGAGGCTCGGTATTACGTTATTACCGTTAAAAGCCTCACTGGAGAACAACCAGTCGAGACAGACGGCCGCCCCACGGAGCCTGAGGGAGTTTATCCTTGCCTTTGTCGCTAAGTGCTCACTTGGTTCCTTCTTGTGTAAAGTACCTTGAGACAACTGCTGTGAATTGTACAATATAAATAAAGTTGAATTTAATGTAGCATAAAAGTGCTGTGTTTATGTATGTCAATATGAAAATAGATAAAAATGCTAGTATGCTAACGTTAGCATTCCTAGCACGCTAAGGTTTACTAGCATTAGCAAAATGCTAGTATGCTAACCTTAGGGTGCTAGGAATGCTAATGTTAGCATATGAAAAATTGGTAAAAATGCTAGTATGCTAACCTTAGGGTGCTAGGAATGCTAACATTAGCATATGAAAATTGGTAAAAATGCTAGTATGCTAACCTTAGGGTGCTAGGAATGCTAACATTAGCATACTAGCATTTTTGCCAATTTTCATATGCTAACGTTAGCATTCCTAGCACCCTAAGGTTAGCATACTAGCATTTTGCTAATGCTAGTAAACCTTAGGGTGCTAGGAATGCTAATGTTAGCATTGCTAACGTATGAAAATAGGTAAAAATGCTAGTATGCTAATGTTAGCATTCCTAGCACCCTAAAGTTAGCATACTAGCATTTTTACCTATTTTCATAAAATAGTAAAAATGGTAAAAATGCTAGTATGCTAACGTTAGCATTCCTAGCACCCTAAAGTTAGCATACTAGCATTTTTACCTATTTTCATACGTTAAATACGTTTCATAACGTTAGCATTATCAAAATGCTAGTATGCTAATGTTAGCATTAACAAAATGCTAGTATGCTAACCTTAGGGTGCTAGGAATGCTAACGTTAGCATATGAAAATTGGTAAAAATGCTAGTATGCTAACGTTAGCATTCCTAGCACCCTAAGGTTAGCATACTAGCATTTTGCTAATGCTAGTAAACCTTAGGGTGCTAGGAATGCTAATGTTAGCATTGCTAACGTATAAAAATAGGTAAAAATGCTAGTATGCTAACGTTAGCATTCCTAGCACCCTAAGGTTTACTAGCATTAGCAAAATGCTAGTATGCTAACCTTAGGGTGCTAGGAATGCTAACGTTAGCATACTAGCATTTTTACCAATTTTCATATGCTAACGTTAGCATTCCTAGCACCCTAAGGTTAGCATACTAGCATTTTGTTAATGCTAACATTAGCATACTAGCATTTTGATAATGCTAACGTTATGAAACGTATTTAACGTATGAAAATAGGTAAAAATGCTAGTATGCTAACTTTAGGGTGCTAGGAATGCTAACGTTAGCATACTAGCATTTTTACCTATTTTCATACGTTAGCAATGCTAACATTAGCATTCCTAGCACCCTAAGGTGCAAAATGCTAGTATGCTAACCTTAGGGTTCTAGGAATGCTAACGTTAGCATACTAGCATTTTTACCTATTTTCATACATTCAATACGTTTCATAACATTAGCATTAGCAAAATGCTAGTATGCTAATGTTAGCATTAGCAAAATGCTAGTATGCTAATGTTAGCATTAGCAAAATGCTAGTATGCTAATGTTATCATTAGCAAAATACTAGTATGCTAATGTTAGCATTAGCAAAATGCTAGTATGCTAACCTTAGGGTGCTAGGAATGCTAATGTTAGCATATGAAAATTGGTAAAAATGCTAGTATGCTAACCTTAAGGTGCTAGGAATGCTAACATTAGTATGCTAACCTTAGGGTGCTAGGAATGCTAACGTTAGCATACTAGCATTTTTACCTATTTTAATTTTTACCTATTTTCACCTAGTAATTTAATTTAATTTAATTTAATTTAATTTAATTTAATTTAATTTAATTTAATTTAATTTAATTTAATTTAATTTAATTTAATCAGGCTGCACGGCGGTCGAATGGTTAGCGTGCAGACCTCACAGCTAGGAGACTAGGGTTCAATTCCACCCTCGGCCATCTCTGTGTGGAGTTTGCATGTTCTCCCCGTGCATGCGTGGGTTTTCTCCGGGTACTCCGGTTTCCTCCCACATTCCAAAAACATGCTCGGTTAATTAGCGACTTCAAATTGTCCATAGGTATGAATGTGAGTGTGAATGGTTGTTTGTCTATATGTGCCCTGTGATTGGCTGGCCACCAGTCCAGGGTGACAGCTGGGATAGACATGCATGCAGTAGCATGACAGCAAAAGGAGCATGACGTGTTGATCAGTTGTTGAAACGCCATATGACATGTTGGAATGCCGCAATGCAGGCGGGGGGTGACCGGGGGTGACCAGGAGAGCATGCTTAGATAAGTCTTAAGGAGCTGACAGCGGAGTGCTTGTCCATCAGCTGAAGCTAACACTGCTTCACTGTCTCCTGCACAATCAGCACAGTGTGGAGTGATTCAGCCAACAGCCGCCAGCAACTGACACCACCCCCACATACCCGATTCCACCCCACTAAATGCATTGGAGACGATCAGCACTGGGTGATGGTGGGAATGTGGAGGGTATGGGCTCTCATAAACTGTCACCACCGGGCTAGCATGCATTGGGAAAGATGCATTCAGGGGTCAAAGCTTGCTAATGGTAATGGTTTTATTTCATTTGAACATGCATCAGATTCCAATTGAATGCATCCCATAATCAGTTCCCAGTTCCACATGTCCAAAAGGAGCAGGAAGAAGCAAAGCTTATTAAATCCTACCCCTCGTCTGGTACTTTTACAATCAGTAACTGTTACATTTGTTCACTTCCTGCTTTCCTATTTTATTTTATTTTATTTTATTTTATTTTATTTTATTTTATTTTATTTTATTTTATTTTATTTTATTTTATTATTTTTTTTTATTTTATTTTATTTTTTTATTATTTTTTTATTAAAAATTAAAAGAAAATGTTTTAAATGTTTAAAATTTTTATTTTTTATTTTCTGTTATTTTGAAAAATTTAAAAATGTAAAAAATTTAAAAATGCTTTTAAATATTTTATTTTATTTTATTGTATTTTATTTTATTTTATTTTATAAAATTCGAACACAATTTTAATGTTTTAAAATTAAACAAATAAACAAATTAAAAAATAAAAAAATAAAAAAATTAAAAAATTAAAAAATTAAAAAATTAAAAAATTAAAAAATTAAAAAATTAAAAAATTAAAACATTAAAACATTAAAACATTAAAACATGAAAAAAATAAAAAATTGAAAAATTGAAAAATTGAAAAATTGAAAAATTAACAAATTAACAAATTAACAAATTAACAAATTTAAAAATTTAAAAATTTAAAAATTGAAAAATTTAAAAATTAAAAATGTTTTGAAATATTTATATATATATATATATATATATATATATATATATATATATATATATATATATATATATATATATAGTGATATCTTTTGCAGTACATTTAGTGAGTGAAAATTTTTGTGGAGTGTGGAGTAATTTCTGACTGAGAACAAATTTTGCTTTGTTCAATATAGCCCAATATTTCTGACAACGGGAGCAATATGTTTTAACAAGGATACAAAAATACTACAGTACAGCGGAAAGACTGAAACATGCATGAATCACTTATAGGGGACGTATTATTGCTAATTTTAGACCCTTGTATTGCGTTATGACTCCTATAGAGCAGCTACACATGACAAAGCTTTCTAGATCTTCCAGAATCTGCACCTATTCCTATCCTTTTCAATAATAATTATAAATTTTTAGAGTGTTTAAAGAAGAGAGAAATGTTCGAAAATGTTCATACCTGTTTAGTGAGGGACTTTTACAGCCGTAAAAAAATATATAGTCATTGTCAAAAAAATAAAGTTGGCTAGTTAGCCGATTTCACTTATTGCGGGTATTTTTGAGAATCCCTATGCTGCGATAGGTTAGCATACTAGCATTTTGCTAATGCTAACATTAGCATACTAGTATTTTGCTAATGCTAACGTTAGCATGCTAACACGTCACATGGTAGCGCAATTTTTTATTGGAAAT
Source organism: Doryrhamphus excisus (assembly GCF_037039965.1). Lineage (NCBI taxonomy): Eukaryota > Metazoa > Chordata > Actinopteri > Syngnathiformes > Syngnathidae > Doryrhamphus > Doryrhamphus excisus. The sequence goes on from NC_136362.1 coordinate 994,179, forward strand.
TATTATTTTGCATTGGAAAAAAATGGGAATGTTAAGAAAAGTGGGAATTATGTATGTGGAAAATGACATGAACGTCCAGCATGATTTTAGTTTTATTTAGGTTCAAGGACAATCTGTGGTATCATCCACAAATAATACCAGCTTTAAGTCTTTCGTGACTTTTCAGATGTCAATAGTTTTGGTCGTAGTGTTGACCCCTGGGGTACTCCACATATATTTAAAATTGCAAATGGCATGTAAAAAAAAATATAGTCATTGTCAAAAAAATAAAGTTGGCTAGTTAGCCGATTTCACTTATTGCGGGTATTTTTGATAATCCATACGCTGCGATAAATGAGGGCTGCTTCAGCTATTGCTAATGCCTTTTGATTGACAGCCATGACAAAGCTGGGACAAAGATGGGACAATCCGTCCTGTGTGTGAACGTGGAAACGTCCTTAGTAGGACGAATAAAGTTTGTGTTTTCCATTCAAAGGAATCTGCGTGCTTCGGCTTTCTGAGTTTACAAGCCAATGTTGGATTCATTAAGATGTGGTAAATCTTTGCTTTTTGTCCGTTAGCTCGTAAAATCAGCTAGCGAGAAGTTCGATGAGTGGCCAGGCGGTGAGTGAGTCAAGCCCCGGGGCAGTGTGGGTAATTACCAGCGAGTCATGAAGGCCAAATGGAACGTTTACCCAAGCCTGGGGCTCATCAGGCCCTATGAGAGCACTCGTTTAAAAAAAAACAAAAAAAACAAGGTTTTGAACATGCCACTTTGCTGTTACCGTGGCGTCCGGAAAGCCTATTTCTCGTCTTCTCCCCTTTGGTACGCATTCCGTCATGACATGGACATGCTTGCTTTCTAGTCACATGACACTCAACCTCACCTGACCTCGTGTTTTGGTTAGTCTTATTACCATAATAGGCAATATGTTCCCCCCCAAGGGGGTAAACACTCAGTGTTTGACAATCCCGTCTATGCTCTACATCACTAAAAAATATATAAAACATAAGTTTAGTTTAGTTTAGTTTTAATGTAATTTAATTTAATTTTGGTTTAGTTTAGTTTAGTTTTTATTTAATTTTAGTCTAGTTTAGTTTTAATTTAATTTAATTTAATTTAATTTAATTTAATTTAATTTAATTTTATTTTATTTTATTTTATTTTATTTTATTTTATTTTATTTTATTTTATTTTATTTTATTTTATTTTATTTAATTTTTGGTTTAGTTTAATTTAGTTTAGTTTAGTTTAGTTTTTATTTAATTTTATTTAATTTTAGTTTAGTTTAGTTTAGTTTTTATTTAGTTTTATTTAATTTTAGTTTAGTGTTTAGTTTAGTTTAGTTTTTATTTTAGTTTAGTTTAGTTTTTATTTTAGTTTATTTTAGTTTAGTTTAGTTTAGTTTTTATTTAATTTTAGTTTATTTAATTTTAGTTTAGTTTAGTTTTTAGTTTGGTTTAGTTTGGTTTAGTTTAGTTTAGTTTAGTTTAGTTTTTATTTTAGTTTATTTTAGTTTAGTTTAGTTTAGTTTTTATTTAATTTTAGTTTATTTAATTTTATTTAATTTTGGTTTAGTTTTGGTTTAGTTTAGTTTAGTTTAGTTTAGTTTAGTTTAGTTTTTATTTAATTTTATTTAATTTTGGTTTAGTTTTGGTTTAGTTTGGTTTAGTTTAGTTTAGTTTTTATTTAATTTTACTTTAGTTTAGTTTAGTTTTTATTTAATTTTAGTTTAGTTTATTTAATTTTAGTTTATTTAATTTTATTTAATTTTGGTTTAGTTTTGGTTTAGTTTAGTTTAGTTTAGTTTTTATTTAATTTTAGTTTATTTAATTTTATTTAATTTTGGTTTAGTTTTGGTTAAGTTTAGTTTAGTTTTTATTTAATTTTAGTTTAGTTTAGTTTTTAGTTTAGTTTAGTTTAATTTACTTTTTATTTAGTTTTATTTAATTTTAGTTTAGTTTAGTTTAGTTTACTTTAGTTTAGTTTAATTTTTATTTAATTTTAGTTTATTTAATTTGATTTAATTTTAGTTTATTTAATTTTATTTAATTTTGGTTTAGTTTTATTTTAGTTTTTATTTAATTTTAGTTTAGTTTAGTTTAGTTTTTAGTTTAGTTTAGTTTAGTTTTTATTTAATTTTATTTAATTTTATTTTAGTTTACTTTAGTGATCAACAACACCACATATAATCCATAATAAATTGAATGGGAAAGTTGAACAATGTTGATAAAACAGTATCTGTCCATAGGTTTGTTTATCGTTATGATTATTGTTATGGTTATGGTTATGTTTATGGTTATGTTTATGGTTATGTTATTGTTATGGTTATTATTATGATTCATCTTGAACATCACACAACACAACTCCCAATTCCACATGTTGAAGAAGGAGTAGATCGAAGCAAAGCAAACGTTGACGTCCATTAGAAGTCGAACCTTTTCAAACCTTGTCTTGTGTCGGCATGTCAGTCAGCGACATGGATAAAACCGAGTATGATGTCAGAAGAACGCTGACGAGCGTAATGGCACACAGGTGTGGTGTGGAGCAACGTGAGCTTCCAGGAAGAAGAGCTGTGGCTTGACGCCAGCTCTGCCATCCCCAGTCTGGGATACGCTCCAGCATGCCAGCTCTCGGGAGGATGGATGGATGGGAAACATCATGGGAAACATGATAAGACTTCCTGTTTGCTATGAGTTGACTTCTTTACCTTCTGCGATTGAAGACCAAGAAAAAGAACCGCAAAAAATATGTAGTTCATCTTCAAACAGCTAAAATAATGCATAAGGCTAAAAATAAGCAATTAGCTAAAAATGTCATCCAATACTTCTCTACAAGAGAGGAGAAATATGATCTCAGGGAAGAAGTACATTTGAAACACTTCTATGCTAGGACTACGTTATGCTAGCCATAGCATTTCAGTATGTGGAATCAAACTATGGAATGGATTGAGTAAGGAAATCAAACAATGCACAACGATGAGCCAATTCAAGAAACAATAATAATATCACGATATTCACACTATGGTACCCATTATGTCATTGGATGCTCATATTACCTTGTACTTTGGTATGTGATAATAAAATAATAAAAATAAAATAAAATAAAATAAAATAAAATAAAATAAAATAAAATAAAATAAAATAAAATAAAATAAAATAAAATAAAATAAATATAATAATTACATTTTTTTAATAAAAAAATAAAAAACACCTAAACTATATTAGGAAAGCAGGAAGTGAACAAATGTAACAGTTACTGATTGTAAAACTGCTATATATATCACTATATTGACAGTTACTATGGTACCCATTATGGCATTGGATGCTCATATCACCTCGTACTTCAGTACATGACATAAAATAAAATAAAATAAAATAAAATAAAATAAAATAAAATAAATATAATTACATTTTTTTATTTAAAAAAATAAAAAAAAAACACTTAAACTACATTAGGAAAGCAGGATGTGAACAAATGTACCAGTTACTGATTGTAAAACTGCTATATATCACTATATTGACAGTTACTATGGTACCCATTATGTCATTGGATGGTCATATCACCTAGTACTTCGGTATGTGATATAAAATAAAATAAATTAATTAATATATAGAAATAAAAATTACATTTTTTAATAAAAAAAACAAACTATATTAGGAAAGCAGGAAGTGAACAAATATAACAGGTACTGATTGTAAAACTGCTGTATATCATTATATTGACAGTTACTATGGTAATATAATTATATTATATATTATATTATATTATATTATAGTATAGTATAGTATAGTATAGTATAGTATAGTATAGTATAGTATAGTATAGTATAGTATAGTATAGTATAGTATAGTATATTATATTATATTATATTATATTATATTATATCACAGGGCACATATAGACAAACAACCATTCACACTCACATTCATGCCTATGGACAATTTGGAGTTGCTAATTAACCTAGCATATTTTTGGAATGTGGGAGGAAACCGGAGTTATACTATATTATATTATATTACATTATTATTATTATTATTATTATTATTATTATTATTATTATTATTATTATTATTATTATTATTATTATTATTATTATTATTATTATTATTATTATTATTATTATTATTATATTACATTACTATACTATATTACATTACATTATAATATTATGATATTATGATATTGTGATCTAATAATAATAATTATTATTAATATTATTATTATTATTATTATTATTATTATTAATACACATTTAGATAGATGTGATGTTATGAAGCCAGCCTTCGGTGACTTGATGGTTGAGTTAAAGGAAGCCACATGCCAAAAAGTTTTCCCTTTGGTCGTCTCTGTTGGCAATCTGTGTGTGACAATCTAAATTGGTGTATGAAATCAACAGCCTGACCTTTGACTCCTCCAGTGACACCCCCACCCCCCACCCCCGGGGTCCTGAAGTAAATAAGCCCCCCCCCTCACTGAATGTCTGCAAGGTCATAGTGGGGGCGATATACCTGCAAACGGGGTCATGGAAAGGATGGTGGCTGATAACATTTGGCTTTTATTAGAGCGGTGAGGGTCAGGGCGCTCTTATAGCCCATCTCCATCGCAGTTCACCGGGTCGGGATAGTACGAGGGGTAGGGGGGGGGTATTGCTATCAGATTGCATTTTTTGAGCGTCAGCATTAGAAATCCAAGGAAATAAAGCTTGAATAGGTGCAGATTCTGGAAGCTCTAGAATGCTTTCTATGTAAGTGATGGTGTGTAGCTACTAAATCAAAGTAACAAAAAATTATCATAATCGGTGCCCTTTAAAACATTTAAACCTATTTTTTTTTGTAAATCTGACTAGTGAAGCAGTACACATTAGTCCCAATTCAGTAAAAAAAATATTTTCAATAGTTCTGGGCTGGTTTTGGAACCGTGGATGATATTTGGCAAGGCTTCAGGGAACGTTAGCATAAACATGGCACACTAAATGTTTTTAAGATTTTTCATGATTTTTCATTTTTCTGGTACTTTTACAATCAGTAATGTTTACATTTGTTCACTTCCTGCTTTCCTAATTTTGTTTTGTTTTGTTTTAATTTAATTTGTTTTAATTTGTTTTAATTTGTTTTAATTTGTTTTAATTTGTCTTAATTTGTTTTAATTTGTTTTAATTTGTTTTAATTTATTTTTTGTATTATTTTTAATTTAATTAAATTTATTGATTATGACTTCTCATAATCATAACTTTTTATATAACATTTTTAAATAAAATTATTTTTTTTATAACTTACAATTATGTCGCCATTTTTGACAAGTGGCACATGGCAGTTTGTATCTCATAATTATGACTTTTTATCACATCATTTTGACTTTTTATCTCATAATTTTGACTTTTTATTTCACAATTCTGACTTGTTATCACATAATTTAATAAAATGTAATTTGTTTTAATTTGTTTTAATTAAATTTTATTAAATTTTATTAAATTTTATTAAATTTTATTAAATTTTATTAAATTTTATTAAATTTTATTAAATTTTATTAAATTAATTAGTTTTAATTAGTTTTAATTAGTTTTATTTTTTAATTTTGTTTAAATTTGTTTAAATTCAATTCAATTCAATTCAAATCAAATTTAAAGCTCAGGTTGGCACAGCGCAGGTTGGCGCACCTTGCGCTGTGTTATTTTTGTTAGATTGGACTGCGCTGATATAAGTGTGGCGGTACACCAGAGGGGAGATGTGCGCAGATTCAGCTTGGCGCAATGACAATTTTGTGACAGGGTGCGCCGAAGGGTGCGCCGAAGGGTGCGCCGAAGGGTGCGCCGAAGGGTGCGCCGAAACCTTGCCAGCTCCGACCTGGTCTATTCTCTGCGGTAGTGGTAATTTAGTTGACAGGCGCTCATTGGGCACACGTCACCGAAACCTCACCAGGCAGGTGTCAGGCACATTTCAATGCAATAAACAATCACAGCAACTACTATTTAATATGACCGTCTGAACCAGTATATGTACTTTTAGCTATATTCATTGTCCCCAGATCAAAGACGTTGCCCTGTGATTGGCTGGCCACCAGTCCAGGGTGTACCCCGCCTTCCTTCCTTTCATGCCCCCCCCCCCCACTTTTTGCTTTGTGGGCTTTGGTAATAAAACATTTATGAGGCACCGCTGGTTTTTTTAAGCCAAGTTTAATGAGAATATTTAACATCTGAGACAAGACATGAGGCGCACCTGTACCATTTAATGAGGTCGCCATTAGGGATGAGCCGGATAGGCTGGAGGAAGGAACGTCTTCTTCTTCTGCTTCTTCTGCTTAGAATTTTTATATACATTTTTTTAAATAAAATTATTATTTTTTATAACTTACAATTGTGTTGCCATTTTTGACAAGTGGCAACATGGCAGTTTGTATCTCAAAATTATGACTTTTAAATCTCATAATTTCCACTTTTTATTTCATAATTCTGACTTGCTATCTCATAATTTCGATGTATCTCATCATTTCGAATTGTATATCATAATTGTGACTTTTTAATCTCCTAATTATGACTTTTTAATCTCATAAATTTGACTTTATCTCATAATTTGGACTTTTATCTCATAATTTGGACTTTTATCTCATAATTTGGACTTTTATCTCATAATTATGACTTTTTATCTCGTGATTTCAACTTTTGATCTCATAATTGTGAACTTTTATCTCATCATTATGACTTTTGATCTCATAATTTCGATTTATCTCATAATTTTGACTTTATTTCACATCATTTAGACTTTATTTCATAATTTGGAATTTTTATCTCATAATTTTTACTTTATATCTCATAATTTTAACTTTTTGTCTCATAATTCTGACTTGTTATCTCATAATTTAGATTTATCTCATAATTTCGAATTGTATGTCATAATTATGACTTTTTAATCTCATAATTTTGACTTTTTATCTTATGATTTCAACTTTTGATCTCATAATTGTGAACTTTTATCTCATCATTATGACTTTTGATCTCATAATTTCGATTTATCTCATAATTTGGACTTTATTTCATAATTTTGACCTTTTGTCTCATAATTTTGACTTCTCATCTCATAATTTTGATTTATTTCATAATTATGAATTTTTTCACATCTTTTAGACTTTTTATTTCATAATTTGGAATTTTTATCTCATAATTTTAACTTTTTATCTCATAATTTTAACTTTTTGTCTCATAATTATGACTTTTTAATCTCATAAATTCCACTTTTTATTTCATAATTCTGACTTGTTATCTCATAATTTCGATTTATCTCATAATTTCGATTTATCTCATAATTTCCATTTATCTCATAATTTCGATTTATCTTATAATTTCGAATTGTATGTCTTAATTATGACTTTTTAATCTCATAATTTTGACTTTTTATCTTGTGATTTCAACTTTTGATCTCATAATTGTGAACTTTTATCTCATCATTATGACTTTTGATCTCATAATTTTGATTTATTTCATAATTTTGACCTTTTTTCTCATAATTTTGACTTCTCATCTCATAATTTTGATTTATTTCATAATTATGAATTTTTCTACATCATTTAGACTTTTTATTTCATAATTTGGAATTTTTATCTCATAATTTTAACTTTTTATCTCATAATTTTAACTTTTTGTCTCATAATTATGACTTTTTATCTTATGATTTCAACTTTTGATCTCATAATTGTGAACTTTTATCTCATCATTATGACTTTTGATCTCATAATTTTGATTTATCTCATAATTTTGAATTTTTATCTCATAATTTTGATTTCTCATCTCATAACTTTCATTTATTTCATAATTATAACTTTTTTATCACATCACTTTGACTTTTTATCTCATAATTTTGACCTTTTATCTCATAATTATGACTTCTTATGTATTTTTTTTTATTTATTTCATAATTTTGACTTTTTATCATATCATTTTGACTTTTTATCTCCTAATTTTGACTTTTTAGACACAGTCTCTGGATTGGATTCCTGCGCAGTTCATTCATGCGGAAAGAAGAAGATGTAGTATGAAAAACCAAACATATTTTAGGAAACAGGTTTTGGTGAAAGCAAAAACTTTCCCCTGTACTTGTACACGTGAGCACATTCCCAAATCTGGAAATAAAGAAAACCGCTTCATCTCTTTTCTCTTTTCAAACCTGAACTCCGGGGCGGCGGACGGGAGGTTGGGTGGATAGCCCCCCATGCAGGGCCTCCCCCGTGTACATCAAAGACACTCCCGTCCTCAACCCAATGACCAAAAGCAGCTGCTCCCAGAGAATAACAAAGACTACACGAGCCTCCTAAGTCCTTGGTGGTGGCACAGTAAGGATAAGCATTCAGAATTAATTGATGGAATTAATTGCTAAAAAGCGATTAAATCATTTTGAATCGTATTGTTCTAAATGAACCAATATTGGTTTCGAACCGTATCGTCAACCATAAATCATGATACAAATGGTGATTATCATTGCCAGGCCCAGTGTCCTGGTTTTTGGTAATGGTAATGGTAATGGTAATGGTAATGGTAATGGTAATGGTAATGGTAATGGTAATGGTAATGGTAATGGTAATGGTAATGGTAATGGTAATGGTAATGGTTTTATTTCATTTGAACATGCATCAGATTCCAATTGAATGCATCCCATAATCAGTTCCCAGTTCCACATGTCCAAAAGGAGTAGGAAGAAGCAAAGCTTATTAAATCCTACCCCTCCATCTGGTACTTTTACAATCACTAACTGTTACATTTGTTCACTTCCTGCTTTCATAATTTTGTTTTAATTTGTTTTAATTTGTTTTAATTTGTTTTAATTTGTTTTAATTTGTTTTATTTGTTTTAATTTAATTTAATTTGTTTTTATTTAATTGTTTTAACTTGTTTTAATTTGCTTTAATTTGTTTTAATTTAATTTATTTTAATTTGTTTTAATTTGTTTTAATTTAATTTGTTTTTATTTAATTGTTTTAACTTGTTTTAATTTGTTTTAGTTTGTTTTAATTTGCTTTAATTTGTTTTGATTTAATTTATTTTAATTTGTTTCAATTTGTTTTAATTTAATTTGTTTTATTTGTTTTGATTTTGTTTTGATAAAATGAAATACAATTAAATGAAATTAAATAAAATTAAATAAAAATAAATAAAAATAAATACAATTAAATACAATTAAATAAAATTCAATTCAATTTTATTTTATTTTATTTTATTTTATTTTATTTTATTTTATTTTATTTTATTTTATTTTATTTTATTTTATTTTATTTTATTTTATTTTATTTTATTTTATTTTATTTTATTTTATTTTTTGTCTCGTATCAAAGTACTCTGTGATATGAGCATCCAATGCCATAATGGGTACCATAGTAAGTGTCAATATAGTGATATATATAGCACATCATGACTGGTTCAAGACTCTTCATCCTTGTATTTAGCAAACATCAACTGCTTGTATTGTTTCTTGAATTTTCCTTCACTTTTACTAATAAAGATACGGTCACCATACACCAATAAGTGTAAACACAAACATAACCTGACTAATGTGCTTACCAGTTTCTTATAGTTGCTCAGTCAACCAATGGAACATCACTGGGATTAGCGGCTCAGGTCTCTTTGGCAAATATCAAGCCAAATCCAGACCCTTTTCAGTGGTGTCCTCTCTTAATTGGCAGCCAAGGTCTCGAGAGTCTGGCTGGCACATGAATTGGTCTCCATTTCTCCTCCCTGGAGCTTTCAAGGCGGGAATACCGTCTGCCTGGCTGATGTCTACTTCAGGGTCCCAGGTGGAAGTCCGTCAGTCCGCCACTTTCACCAGATGGGACTCCAATGGTGCTGACCCAAAACAGTCGGATTTATCATATATATATATATATATATATATATATATATATATATATATATATATATATAATACAATACACAATACAAGTGTTAGGAATGGAATATTTTCCATTCAGTTCTGGATGGGTACTGTTACATGTACTGTATGTATGTGCTTATCCACAACAGCGAGATGATGACCTTTCACCCTGGTCTTTGTCATCTATGTCACATGCTCATAATTATGACTTTTTATCTCATAATTTTGACTTTTTATCTCATAATTTTGACCTTTAATCTCATAATTATGACTTTTTATCTCATAATTTTGACTTTTTATCTCATAATTTTGACCTTTAATCTCATAATTATGACTTTTTATCTCATAATTTTGACCTTTAATCTCATAATTATGACTTTTTATCTCATAATTTTGACTTTTTATCTCATAATTTTGACCTTTAATCTCATAATTATGACTTTTTTTCCTCATAATTATGACTTTTTATCTCATAATTATGACTTTTTATCTCATCCTTTGGACTTTTTATGACATCATTTGGACTTTTTGTCTCATAATTATGACTTCTTATCTCATCATTATGACTTTTTATCTCATAAATATGACTTTTTATCTCATAATTATGACTTTTTATCTCATAATTTTGACTTTGTATCTCATAATTATGACTTTTTATCACATCATTTTGACTTTTTATCTCATAATTATGACTTTTTATGTCATAATTATGACTTTTTATCTCATCCTTTGGACTTTTTATGTCATCATTTGGACTTTTTGTCTCATAATTATGACTTCTTATCTCATCATTATGACTTTTTATCTCATCATTATGACTTTTTATCTCATAATTTTGACTTTGTATCTCATAATTATGACTTTTTATCTCATAATTATGACTTTTTATCTCATCCTTTGGACTTTTTATGACATCATTTGGACTTTTTGTCTCATAATTATGACTTCTTATCTCATCATTATGACTTTTTATCTCATAAATATGACTTTTTATCTCATAATTATGACTTTTTATCTCATAATTTTGACTTTGTATCTCATAATTATGACTTTTTATCTCATAATTATGACTTTTTATCTCATCCTTTTGACTTTTTATGTCATCATTTGGACTTTTTGTCTCATAATTATGACTTCTTATCTCATCATTATGACTTTTTATCTCATAAATATGACTTTTTATCTCATAATTTTGACTTTGTATCTCATAATTATGACTTTTTATCACATCATTTTGACTTTTTATCTCATAATTATGACTTTTTATCTCATCCTTTGGACTTTTTATGTCATCATTTGGACTTTTTGTCTCATCATAATGACTTTTTTTCTCATAATTATGACTTTTTATCTCATAATTATGACTTTTTATCTCATCCTTTGGACTTTTTATGACATAATTTGGACTTTTTGTCTCATAATTATGACTTCTTATCTCATCATTATAACTTTTTATCTCATAAATCTGACTTTTTATCACATCATTTTGACTTTTTATCTCATAATTGTGACTTTTTATCTCATCCTTTGGACTTTTTATGTCATCATTTGGACTTTTTGTCTCATCATTATGACTTTTTATCTCATAATTTTGACTTTGTATCTCATAATTATGACTTTTTATCACATCATTTTGACTTTTTATCTCATAATTATGACTTTTTATCTCATCCTTTGGACTTTTTATGTCATCATTTGGACTTTTTGTCTCATCATTATGACTTTTTTTCTCATAATTATGACTTTTTATCTCATAATTATGACTTTTTATCTCATCCTTTGGACTTTTTATGACATAATTTGGACTTTTTGTCTCATAATTATGACTTCTTATCTCATCATTATGACTTTTTATCTCATAAATCTGACTTTTTATCTCATAATTTTGACTTTGTATCTCATAATTATGACTTTTTATCACATCATTTTGACTTTTTATCTCATAATTATGACTTTTTATCTCATAATTATGACTTTTCATCTCATCATTTGGACTTTTATCTCATAATTTTGATTTTTTTATCTCATCATTATGACTTTTTATCTCATCATTTAGACTTTTTATCTCATAATTTTTTATCTCATGATTTCAACTTTTTATCTCATAATTATGACTTTTTATGTCATCATTTTGACTTTTTGTTTCATAATTATGACTTTTATCTCATCACTTGGACTTTCTATCTCATAATTTTGATTTTTTTTATTTCATAATTATGACTTTTTATCTCATCATTTAGACTTTTTGTCTCATAATTATGAATTTTTATCTCATCATTTGGACTTTTTATCTCATCATTTTGACATTTTATCTCATAATTATGACTTTTTATCTCATAATTTTGACTTTTTATCACATGATTTTGACTTTTTATCTCATAATTATGACTTCTTATCTCATGATTATGACTTTTTATCTCATAATTTCCACTTTTTATTTCATAATTCTGACTTGTTATCTCATAATTTTGACTTATCTCATAATTTCGAATTGTATCTCATAATAATGACTTTTTAATCTCATAAATTTGACTTTCTTATCTCATAATTTTGACTTTTTATTACATAATTCTGACTTTTTATCTCATAATTTTGACCTTTTATCTCATAATTGTGACTTCTCATCTCATAATTTTGATTTATCTCATAATTGTGACTTTTTATCACATCATTTTGACTTTTTATCTCATAATATCTACTTTTTATCTCATAATTTTGAATTATATCTCATAATTATGACTTTTTAATCTCATAAATGTGACTCTCTTATCTCATAATTTTGACTTTTTTATCTCATAATTATTACTTTTGATCTCATAATTTTTACTTTTTATCTCATAATTTTAAGATTAAGATTAAGATTAAGATATGCCTTTATTCGTCCCTCAGTGGGGAAATTTGTATTGCACAGCAGCAAGAGTACAGAGTCAGTTAAGCAGTACAAAAATACACAATATAGAAAAATAAACAATATAAACAACCCAAGTATTAACAGAAATCAACAGTTTTTCCCAGAGTTATATACAATACAGTATGTAGGTAATATGAAACCAGGTGAGATATATGACCAGTCTATACACTGAGATCCTGTTAGAGAGTTAATATGAGGCATTATGGAAATACTTCACATAGAACTTAGTATATTGCATTAGAGCCCATAATATTGCACATGGAGGTTTATCAGATATTGTACAGTGAATGGGGTCTGGAGTAACTATACTGACTAAAAGCAAGTATTACACAGATGTACATAGCAGTGTAGAAGTCTATTGTGAGCGGTGCTGGTTGTACAGCCTGACAGCTGCAGGAAGAAAAGACCTGCGATATCGCTCCTTCACACACTTGGGGTGAAGCAGTCTATCGCTGAAGGAGCTCTCAAGTGCTGTCAAAGTGTCCTGCAGGGGGTGGGAGTCGTTCTCCAACATGGATGATAGCTTAGCCAACATCCTCCTCTCTCCCACCACCTCCACTGGGTCTGAGATAATTTTGACTTTTTATCTCATAGTTTTGACTTTTTATCTCATAATTATGACTTTTTATTCATAAATTATGACTTACCGTTGGTTGACTTACCGCTTTTTTTTTCAGAGATGGAAAACGGTCTTCCACATAATTCCCACAAGGTTGCAAATGGTGATTAATCAGGATTAATTCATTTGACAAGTGTGACTAATTTTACTAAAAACTATTTTACAGCTGTTTGACAGCCCTAACTAATTTTTTGAAATATTGACTGAAAAGTAACAGTGGAAGTATTGAACCCTGCGGGACACCATGACCAGCGCACACACACACACACACACACACACACACACACACACACACAGGGGCCGACCACATGGAAACATATTCAGGTCAAAGGGGTTAAGTATTTAATGGGTTCATCCTTATGCGTGTGTGTGTTTCTAGCGCCTCCCGTCGGTGTGTCTTGTGTGTTACATCCTTTTCACCCAGTCATTCCTTCCTAATTGGATGCAACTATTTAATACAGACATGCGAAAACCACATTACACGAAAAATTCAGCATACGAAATAAATTTCGTATCTCGAGGTAACATTGTATATAATTTCAAGAAATTAAAGTTGATAATAATCCACTTATTGCTTGTTTTCAGTGTAAGCTATTTATGTGACGCCCTTACTTTGAAGGCCGGAAGTCTGTGTGTTTAGGTAGCGTGTTAGAAACGAGTGAAGAAACAAGCGACGAAAACACACACTTCCGACCTTCAAAATAACAGCACATCCTGTGGTGGGTACCAAAGTAAGGGCGTCACATAAATAGCTCACATCAGCATTCTTGCACTAAAAATGTGCTTGCTTGCAAGAAGAAAACTCAACAGAGGAGTGGATTAGCCAAGTCAAATATCTATTATGGGTGCCCGCCAAAACGGTAATCCGCACATGAAAGTGTTTGCCGTCTTAGCTAATGTTGCGTGACAGCCACACAATGGACGCCCACTCAGGCACCCTGGCACCAAGCGTGCAAGCCAATGTCATCTTTTGTCATCGCCATGCTTCAGCGACATCGGAAATTTGGGGTCCCCGGCCGGAGTGGATTTGGGGATCCACTCCTTTGGCGCAGCAGCTAAATAGCCACAATGCTACATCTTTTCTTTTATCTTATGGCTTGTTTGAATTACAATTACATATAAACTGTAAAGGACAACATATAAATACGTTAAATATTTGTACAAACACTGTTTTACTAATGTGCATTCTTTTTTGCTTCTTTAACTGTGATTATGATTAAACGCAGCTCACATTTACGACACTAGACGGGCACCTGAATGCACCAGAGAAGTCAGAGTAGTCGTAACATTTGATGTTCAGCTAACTGTGGTTTATAAACGTGAGTAACATCGTTATTTGTCATTTCTTCAATGCTATACGCTTTTTTCACTCTTTAATATTGTAGTGTATATTATTTAGATTTGATATTTTAGCCGCCGAGCTGGTCGCTAACTGCTAAGCTAAGTTAGCCATTGCCACTAATTCATGCTATTGTTAGCATGCTATTTCAGTGTGTTTAGTGTACTGCTTATAGCCGAGATGTTATGTTGCTAACTGGTAGCTTTATAAGCATCGCAGTAGGGTAGATTAATATCATTAATTATTCAGAATAACATATATTTAAAGGCAAATTGGCTATTTGAGAAGTGTGTATCAAAGTGGTAGCCCTTAGCATTCATCAGGACCCAAGAAGTAGCCCTCGGCTTCAAAAAGGTTGGTGACACCGGTGTAAAACAGAAATAAAAACGATAAGTGGATATTCTTGTCATTCACTTAGTAATTCTTAATGTTCGTTACATTTTACTGCATTTAATGGTGCTGGGAAATCCCATAAAATTCATTAAAAACATGTGAATTCATGTGTAATGACGTGGTGTTTTTGAACGCAACTCCTCATTGCTCATAATACAACAGTCTGATTCAAGTAATCTGATATTAAAGTAACCATCCGTCCATCTTCTGTGCCGTGTAAGAAAATATCATTTCGGCGATATATCGCGATACTTTGTTCCACGATACTGTGTCATATTAAAAAGTATGATATGGATAGACTGATATGGTATTTATTCAAGTGCAGACACGGCAAAGGTTCATTTCTGATTGTAATTTAAACCTCCGATCGCTAGGTGGCAGCACTTACGTAAGTCAATTAGGCAAGGACGTTAAACGAGATTCACGAGTGAAACGTCCTCACACATAAACACAATTCAACATGGCGGAATGCGAGCACATAACAACCGGCCCCAAGTGTGGACACATTTTGGATTTCTACACAAAGTAGGGAGTGCAGAAATTGACAAAAGCCAATTTGTTTGTAAAATGTGTCGTGTTTCCGAATATTTTATTCGGGAAACATTTCAATAAATCTGCGAGTCCACTTAGCGAGACACCATAAGGACCTGCCGCTAGCAAACAATGCTAAGGTCCTTTTAAATACTACAAAAGTAGTACTGTGATATTGCAGGTATTTTGTTTTTCAAATTGATATCACTATTTTGTTAAATAATGCTTATTTCAAGCATCCTAAAAGGACTTTTTTTTACTGATGTTAGTTACTTTGTTCCAAAAAAATACTCTTCTTATTGTGGATAAGTCAGGGACTGTATACTCTACTACTTTATTATTATTATTTTTTGTAAATTTAAAGCTGGATGTTAAAGCTTTATATATCCAAATGCTACACTTTATCAGAGGAAAGTTTGTGATACAGCATAAAATACTGTTCTAATCGAATTAAAATGTGTTTAGTAAGTGCATATTGCAGGTGTAATTCAGTTTTTCCAGGAAATAACCTTTAAGTACAAGAAAAACAAAAAAAATATAGCCTTGTTAACAGTATCATGATATATTGTGATATATATTGTGGCGTCAACTTATTTGATGGCGGTGTGCACGTCTCCCTCCAGGAAAAGGGCTCAATTACCCTTGGAAAGTATTCAATCTGATTTGTTGGAAAATGTAGTGTTTTTTTCACTGTGTACTGTCTTCTGTGTTTCCAGTAGATCATCCCTTTGACGTGGGACTTTTTGCATGGTCTCCAACATCTTGAGGCTCCTCCAAGTGTGGTCCAAGGGTCTCCTAAGAAGAAGGCTACAACAGAGCTACAACACCAAATGTGGACTGTAGGTATTTTTTAAACCTTTTCAAACTGAAGGAGGTAGCTGAGGGGGGAAGTTGCAAAAAAAAGTTGTATGTGCATATGGTATATATACCATATAAGGTACTAGGAGTGTCACAAGACCTAGTGATACAAGATCTTGCAAGTTTTGGTGAGATTCCTCATTTGGAGAAAAGGAGACGAACTAAAGTCCCAATCAGACAGATCAAGGACGCTTCTTCGGGTGTCAGAACTAAAAAAAAACAGTTGAAGTCTACTTTATTTGAAGCACTACAAAGTAGTTTAAGTCAAAGAAACGAGTACTTACATAGTAACTATTTGTATACTTGCTACATTACTCATGTAATGGCTTGCTTTAGTTCTCTGTTTCAGTGTGGGATTTGCTACAGTACCATAAATCACCACTAGAGGTCTCTGTAACATCGCCTTTATATATATTGTACTTGGAAACTAGTTTGATTTAAATCCTTGTATTTTTTTGTGCAGTATCTTTTTTATATTGTATTAATAACTTAATTTGTTTACTTTTTTTATTTAATAGTTTATGAATTTAATAGTTTATGTGCGCTGTTTATGATAGATGTCATATTTATTCAGTTATATTTTTTCTTTAATGTTAAGTACTTTGAATGTGCAATGCGTTAACGGAAGTTCCCTTTAACGACGGCAATTTTTTTGATGCATAATTAACGTGGCTCCTCCTGTTTTACCCTCAGCCCCCACCGTAGTTTGGTTGAAGCACATAGCCAATGGGAAATTGAGAATTCTATGGCCTGCCAGAGACCGGAGCAGTGCAGGTATTGTTTTTATTGTCATATACGGTGCTACCTTGGCGTAAGAGTGCGGTGAGCTGCGCGGCGGACGAGCGGTTAGCGTGCAGGCCTCACAGCTAGGAGACCCGATTTCGATCAAACCCTTGGTGCTCATAATGCTCATAATGAAACAGTTCAAGTCTGATTCAGATAATCTGATATTAAAGGAACCATCCATCTTATCCATCTTCTGTGCCGTTTATCCTCACTAGGGTCGCGGGGGTGTGCTGGAGCCTATCCCAGCTGACTTCAGGCAAGAATTAAATAAACCAGTGTTAGGTAAATAGATTTTCAGATGTGTTTTCGGCGCTGTTAATACATAGAAATATACATAATACTGCCCTATAACTCAATAAAAATATGGCAAAAATTGGCATATTTTCGACATAGTGAGACATGGTGACTAATCATGATTAATTAATTTGAAAATTGATTAATCTGATTACAATTTTTATCTTTTGACAGCCCTAATATTTTTTCATTGTGCTTCTTCTGGCTTGTTTTTGCATTTTAGTTCATTTAATTTGATCTTTTGTGTGCTTGAAAAATATTTTTATTTTTATTTTTATTTTTATTTTTATTTTTATTTTTATTTTTATTTTTATTTTTATTTTTATTTTTATTTTTATTTTTATTTTTATTTTTATTTTTACTATATTTTGGCCCAGAATAAGTATGATTTCTTTAGTTTTTTTGTTTTTACCAATCATAGGCTGTGTTCAACCAGTCCAGGGTGTACCCAAAGTCCACTAGGATAGGCTCCAGCATTCTCCCACGACCCGAGTTAGGATAAGCGGTATAGAAAATGGATGGATGCTGTGTTCAAGCACCATAAATGATCATTTATTAATTCATTCCTGGAAAAAAAGAGAAACAGGGATTACTGTATATTACATACAGTATATGAAGTATGGTTATTGACCATTTACCGTATTTTCTGGACTATAAGTCGCACAAGGCAAAAAAATCATAATTTGGTAGACATAAACATACATAAGTCGCACTGGAGTATAAGTCGCATTTTTTTGGCGGGTAATTTCTTATCCAAACTACTTGACCAAAACCGACATTACGTCCTCTTGGAAGGCAAGTTCTAACAATAAAATAATAGAAAACAGTCTGAATAGGTGTAAGATATGCTAACACAATTTATAAGTCGCTCTGGAGTATAAGTCGCAGGAACAGCCAACCTATGAAAAAAAACTGCGACTTATAGTCCGGAAAATACGATATATTGTGGTATATTAGCACGCTGAGATCTAGAAAGCACAAATTGGCTTGAAAGTGACACAGACCCGCACACAACGATAGTGCCTCCTGCACTAGAAGAGCCACATAGTGTCTGCATACTCCGAAGTACTCAAGTACAGCGGGTTGGGAACGGGGGCTTTATAGCCAGTGCCCCCGACGGGTGGTCACATCATGAGCTCGCTAAGTGCTCGCCGCCCAAATGTGCCGCCAATCTCACCCCCGGTGAGACGTTTTTCTGTGCGAGGTGCAAAACTCATAGCACAAAAGTCCCACCCATGGCAGACATGTTGTTGTTCTAGATGCTATAGATCTGCGGGTAGGTGCTATAAAGCAAGTATCGACCGATATTGTGCTTTTTCCACTGATATCATCCGATACCGATCAAAGTACATTCATAAAACACAATTGTGGGTATCACACTGAGTATTTTGTTTGGTCTGTACTAATATTAAATGTCCTCCCTGTTAGGTGTGATTAGTCTTCCTGAACAACAGGTCTGTTGGCATGCTAACATGCTATTTAGTGCCAAACAATGGCTGGCCTAAAAGTAAAAGCTTACTTCACGTCAACAAAAAAAAAAACGACAAGGAAACAACAAGGAAGTTGATGATAATAATAATAATAATTATATTAATTAGCTTCAGCATGGCATCCTTGGAGCCTTATTTGCTCAACAAGTCAAAACAAACTCCAGCTAAACTCATGGGAATGATAGAATTCAATTGTAGAACATTCTGAATAAAATATTTTGATATGTCACGTCACTTCCTGTTGACAGGGAAGGACATTACCTAAATGTCTAAAAAAGATGGTGGCCAGAAATATTTCAATATTGAACAAAGCAAAATTTTGTTCTCAATCAGAAATCACTCCACACTCTTTATTGCTCTGTGGTTCTACCATATCTTACTTATTGTGTGGAAATATGGGATAATAATTATTATAAAAGCAATCTTCACTCGCTAAATGTACTGCAAAAAAGGTCAGTAAGGATAATTCATAATGCCGCCTACAGAGAACATACTAACTCCTTATTTCTAATATAGTTCATCTTCAAACAGCTAAAATAATGCATAAGGCTAAAAATAAGCAATTAGCTAAAAATGTCATCCAATACTTCTCTACAAGAGAGGAGAAATATGATCTCAGGGAAGAAGTACATTTGAAACACTTCTATGCCAGGACTACGTTATGCTAGCCATAGCATTTCAGTATGTGGAATCAAACTATGGAATGGATTGAGTAAGGAAATCAAACAATGCACAACGATGAGCCAATTCAAGAAACGATACAAGCAGTCATGATGTGCTACAGTAAAGTCTCGTTATATCGATATTCTCGGGAGTCGGAAAAAATACAGATATAACCGGACTATCCATATATCCGATCCTGCGCCGAACTGCATTAAAAGTGGGCAATAATGCACTCGACATTGTCTTAAATCAATCTTTGCTTAAGGATTTCATTCATTCATTCATTTTCTACCGCTTTTTCCTCACGAGGGTCGCGGGGGTGCTGGAGCCTATCCCAGCTGTCTTCGGGCAAGAGGCGGGGTACACCCTGGACTGGTGGCCAGCCAATCACAGGGCACATATAGACAAACAACCATTCACACTCACATTCATACCTATGGACAATTTGGAGTCGCTAATTAACCTAGCATGTTTTTGGAATGTGGGAGGATACCGGAGTACCCGGAGAAAACCCACGCATGCACGGGGAGAACATGCAAACTCCACACAGAGATGGCCGAGGGTGGGAATTTAACCCTGGTCTCCTAGCTGTGAGGTCTGAGCGCTAACCACTCGACCGCTGTGCAGCCTCTAAAAAGCCTCTCTCATGAGAGAAACCAGCATGTACATATGAAAAACAGTGATTATTGCAAGCGATAAAAAGATATCTGAATACAACACAATTAAATACATGTATTTGTACGCTTGTGTCTTCGTTGGAATAGGTGTGTATGCTATGTCAGTTGGTTCTTCTGTTGCGGTGTGTGTGCTGTGCTCTGGTGGTGGAAGTGTGAAAAATAAAGTTGACTGGAAGCAGCCGCTCGCCGTGTTCTTTTTTGGTGAAATCCTTAAGCAAAGATTGATTTAAGATGCTTTTGTATCGATATAAGCAGACCAAATTGGCTGGCGGGAGATGAAAAGGGCATCGTAGTAACCGGATTATCATAATAACCGGGTATCGTACTAACGGAACTAATTATATCATAAAAGACTAGAAATTTGCCGGGAAATGAAAATAGTATCGTAATAAGTAGTAATTCGTTATAACCGATACTGTATATATATCTATATATGATGTGCTATATATATCTATATACATATTACAAATTTCCCCACTGAGGGACGAATAAAGGCATATCTTAATATCACTATATTGACACTTACTATGGTACCCATTATGGCATTGGATGCTCATATCACCTTGTACTTCGGTATGTGACAAAAAAATAATAATAATAATAATAAAATAAATTGTAAAAAATCAACTGAATTTTTAAATTAAATTAAAATTGTAATTTTTAATTTAAATTATTTTAGGAAAGCAGGAAGTGAACAAATTAACAGTTACTGATTGTAAAAGTACCAGATGGAGGGGACCGGCCGGGCGTTCACCCGTGGGGACCGGGTGACAAAAAAAAAAAAAAAAAAAAAAACCTTGAACTATATTAGGAAAGCAGGAAGTGAACAAATGTAACAGTTACTGATTGTAAAAGTACCAGATGGAGGGGTAGGATTTAATAAGCTTTGCTTCTTCCTACTCCTTTTGGACATGTGGAACTGGGAACTGATTATGGGATGCATTCAATTGGAATCTGATGCATGTTCAAATGAAATAAAACCATTACCAGTACCATTAATAGAGACTGAGGATCAAACCCAGATCTTATGCCAGGGTAGTCGGGAACTGGGATGAAGCAGACCAAACGGTTGTCCCTTCTACGGAGCAACAAGTGGTTGATTTCCTAACATCTAAAGAGCTAGATGTTAGGAGGTAGACATCCAATTCATCCCACTGTAAGGCAGCAACAGCACCACACCCGTCGTCGTCGTCAAGTTCACTAACAGGAAATTCAAGAACCTTGTACTGAAACTGAGAAAGAAGCTGAAAGGTACAAACGTCTGACAAAGCGTGACCTGACAAAGCAGGGAAGGATCCAAGCTACTGGGTTGAAGCACCAAAGAACGTCAGTCTGAGGCAGAGCGTGCAATGCAGCTAGCTTTATTTTCAGATGGAAGCAAAACAGTTTAGTCGAACTTTATTCTACTATTTAACAACAACAGGTACCTTAGCCCAAGCTCCACTCGCCTGGTGTTTCGTCCGTGTCCACGTCAATTTCACCATCACACATGCCGGGTTCCGTCCAGTCATTGTCGGAGTCTGTCGCCCTCCAGGTAGTTCATCGGGAAACCCGCCTCATCGCATCAATTTAGCCATCAAATTGTCGGAGTCTGTTCTTGTTAGGTAGTCCGCGGTTGCCAGGTGCTTTTGTTAACCATCCTAGCATGCTAGCAAGTTCTCAAGTCACTTCCCTTAGCTTTCACAGGAGTAATAGGAGGGGGGTTGGGTCAACTGCCATTGACAATATTTTACAATGTATTACAATTGATATCTATATTGTCTATATATTGATCTGTATATTGTCTATACCAGGGGTCTCAAACTCAATTTATCTGGGGGCCACTGGAGCTAGGGGCTGGGCAAGGCTGGTCCGCATCAGGTTTAAAAAAAAAAAATGTATTAAAACATTTATTAAATTTATTAAAAACAGAAAAATATACAAACTTTTTCAGTGCTCTGGTTCCGATTTTCTACAATAAAAGCTCTGATAAAACATTCCACTGTTCTCAAATATCTTAATTTTTATTTTTCTGCACAAAATAAGCTGAAAAATAAACAAATTAAGAATAAAGAAAATCAATCAGTAATAAATAAATATAATAATAATAATAAAACAGCAAATAATAAAAACGTAAGAAACCACATATAGTTGGTGGGTAGACAAATTATTTTTTTCAGATTAAAATGAACAAAGCATTATTAGAGCCCTGTAGACATAACAAAACACAACTATAGTCACACTTATACTTTTTTTTATTTACAACATATTGCACAACTGCAGGGTCTTGAGACACATGCTACTTCGCAAACTAGAGAGCTAGCGACCGACGGTAGCCTTCAAGTTATTTTCTTTAAACTTAAATAGCCAAAAACTTACCACTTCCACACGGATAGGGAGGATAACTATTAACAGTTATTTAACCTTCAACATGAACATTAATCATGATACCATACAGCATCCATATCAAACATTAAACTTTCATATCAAGGCGGGGGCCTCAAACTAGTGTCCTGCGGGCCACATTTGGCCCACGGGCCGCATGTTTGAGACCCCTGGTCTATACAGAACTCCAAATTCAAGGATAGAAATGTTTGAGGATTGGATCAAAACAACCTTTTTGGATAATAATCCAAAAAATTTTCATACGTGGAAACTTCAACATAACTTTTAAATCTACACAAGAACAAGGTAATAAAGAATTTCATAGACATAATGTATCATTTGACCAGGTAGAATAACTGTGCCACCTTAATAGACAATATATTCACCAATGACTTTGACAACAATACCAATAGTCGCCTGCTAATTCATGACATTCCAGTCTTCCCAATATACAACAGATTGATGGAGGCTACAAAGACTGTCCAAAGACTACGTTCAGAGGACAGAGTCAACACTTTCCCGAAGGATCTAGAAGAACAAAAATGGTGTGTACAGTTCCAAAGTTGTGCATGAAGCATAAGAACTGTCCCTGGAGAGAAATGTCCAAGAAACAAAATAAAAACAACCAGCCATGGATGACAAAAGGACTAACCAATGCTTGATAGACAGATAGTGCTCAACATGCGGCATTCAATAATACTGTTTGTATTATTAGGAAAAGTAACAAAAAGACAAACTACCCTAATAATTTCATGGTTGGAAACTTGAAAAGTTCAACAACTACTTTGTCAATATTGATCCCAAACTGGAAGAAGGAATTCCAAAACTAAAGACAAGGGAGGAAAGGAATGAAACAACAGAAAGGAATCCTAAATTCTATGTTTCTGGCAGATGTAAAAAGGAAATCATCGTAAAGCAAAACCACCAACTGATTGTAATAAAATCAAAATGGAAACTATAAAAAGTGCAATTAACGAGATCGGAGAACCGCTAATTTATCATTTCATACTGGAAGATTCCCCCAAGAAATGAAAACAGCCAAAGTAGTTAATTTAAAAAAAAAAAATGGACACAACCAACCTCAACTCTCTAAAAATCATGGAGAAGCTTCTCAATAACAGGTTGAACAAATGTATTAATAGGAATGAGTTACTAGCACTAAGTTAGCACGGATACACAGCTAGCATTTCTACGTCCATGCCACTGATTAAAATTACTAACACTATAAATCATAGGAATTGTGCAAAAGCCTTTGATACAATCAATCATGACATCCTAATAACTAAATTACAAAAGTACGGAATCAGACGATTAGTTTTTTAAAAGCTACTTAGCTGACAGGAAGTAATATGTAATTAGAACACACATCTGTAAATTGAAATATAACATGTGGAGTACCCCAGGGGTCAATACTGGAACCAAAACTGTTCAACTTGTACATAAAAGTTTGTATTATTTACAGATTATACTACTTCCTTGTGTTCCGCAGGAAGCGCAGAAGAGATTATTAAAAAGATGCTTTGATAATAATAATAATAGATTGTCCTTGAACCTAAATAAAACTAAAATCATGCTGTGTGGTAAGACACGTACGAGCAAATACAAATAAACGGTGCAGACATTGAAAAGTTGAGGGAAAATATATTTCCGGGAATCATAATAGACAGTTGCCGGTCCCAACGGGGGCGAACGCCCGGCCGGTCCCAACGGGCGAATGCCCGGCCGGTCCGAATGGGTGAACACCCACCGGCTGGTCCCCATGGGTGAATGCCCGGCTGGTCCCCACGGGTGAACACTCGGCCGGTCCAAACGGGTGAATGCCCGGCCGGTACAAATGGGTGAATGCCCGCTGGCTGGTCCCCACGGGTGAACGCCCGGCTGGTCCCAACAGGCGAACGCCCGGCCGGTCCCAACGGGCGAACGCCCGGCCGGTCCCAACGGGCGAATGCCTGGCCAGTCCAAATGGGTGAACGCCCGCCAGCTGGTCCCCACGGGTGAACGCCCGGCTGGTCCCAACAGGCGAACGCCCGGTCGGTCCCAACGGGCGAATGCCTGGCCGGTCCGAATGGGTGAACGCCCGCCGGCTGGTCCCCATGGGTGAAGGCCCGGCCGGTCCCAACGGGCGAATGCCCGGCCGGTCCGAATGGAAGAACACCCGCCGGCTGGTCCCAACCGGTGAACGCCCGGTCGGTCCCAACCGGTGAACGCCCGGCCGGTCCCAACGAATGAACGCCTGGCCGGTCCCAACGGGTGAACACCCTGCCGGTCCCCACGGCTGAACGCCCGGCAGGTCCCCACGGGTGAACGCCCGGCCGATCCCAACGGGGGAACGCCTAAATAAAAACCTAAATAAAACTAAAATCATGCTATGTGGTAAGACACGTACGAGCAAATACAAATAAACGGTGTAGACATTGAAAAGTTGGGGAAAATATATTTCCGGGAATCATAATAGATGAAAATATTAGCTGGAAACCTCATATAAAAATATATATAACATAAGGTAGGGAGAAATATTTCAATATTGAACAAAGCAAAATATGTTCTCGATCAAAAATATAATCATGGTCATCACATGACCATGATTTGGTTCTAGAATGAGACCGACTTGCTCTTTTTGTACTTTTGTCGTTTTTTTTCTTTCTTATTCAAGATTTGACTTTGGGGCGGAGTCATGGAGAGAGGCTGCATGAGCTGCATGGCGCCACGGGGGACGGAGTACGAGAAGACCGATGAGGACTGGTAGACAACAGGCTGAGATTGGAATACCAGAGGGGGCGGCATCACCACGGAGATGGGTGACATGGGGACAAGTGATGTGGTGACAGGGGATATGGGGACTGGTGACATGGGGACAGGTGACATGGGGACAAATGACGTGGTGACCGGTGATGTGGGGACAGCTGATGTGGGGACTGGTGATTGTGGGTTATGGACACTTCTGTCATGCTGCCCCAGTTCCAGACTGCGCCTGCAGGGGACAGTCGTGGATGCCACTTGGTCCCTCACATTTCGGGAGACCTCCTGCAGGACTCCGCCGTCATTGATCTGCAACGCCACCGACAGGAGCTGCACGTCTTCGCTGAGCTTCTGACTGATCTCCTGGAATTTGGACTCGTGTGCGTTGGCGTTGAAGAAGCCGACGGCGCTGTTGACGTTGGAGATTTTTTTCACCAACTCCATGGCCTTGGTCAGACTCTGGATGAGCTCCAGGAGACAGGATCTAACGTTGTCAGTGACGCGCTCGGGCTGGTGTTTGAGGCTCATAACCATTTGCTCCAGGAGACGCACGCGCTGGGACACTTGCTTGCAGCGTTCCTTGTTGGACTTGGCCGTCTTCACTGCCTGGTAGATGCTCCAACATATCCCCAGGACATGTTCCAGGACGTCAAATGCCACCTGGGACACACAAAGGTAAATTGACACCTCAAACTTATCAAGCAAAACAAGCCAAATAGTGGTATCTGGAATTGCCGTACGTAGAGTTAGCATAGCATACATCGGTAAAATCCCGCTCAATTCATCTACAGTAGGTAGTGAACGGTTACACAAAATGGTACACACTGGAAATAGCACACTTATCCTGTTACATTTGTTCACTTCCTGCTTTCCTAATATAGTTTAAGGGTTTTTATTTTTTTTTATTTTTTGTCACCCGGTCCCAACGGGTGAATGCCCCTCCTGTCCCAACGGGTGAACGTGCAGCCCGTCCCCACGGGCGAACGCCCAGCCAGTCCCCACGGGTGAACGCCTGTCTGGTCCCAACGGGTGAACGCCCGGCCGGTCCCAACGAATGAACACCCGGTCTGCAGGTTTTTTTTTTTTTTTTTCAAATTTTTAATTTTTTTTGTTCCCCGCAGGCGAACGCCCGGCCGGTCCCCACGGGCGAACGTGCGGCCGGTCCCCACAGGCGAACGTGCGGCCGGTCCCCACGGGCGAACGCCCAGCCTGTCCCCACGGGCGAACGCCTGGCTAGTCCCCACAGGCGAACGCCCGGCCGGTCCCAACTGGTGAACGCCCGGCCGGTCCCAACTGGTGAACGCCCGTCTGGTCCCAACGGGTGAACGCCCGGCTGGTCCCAACGGGCGAACGCCTGTCCGGTCCCAACGGGTGAACGTCAGGCCGGTCCCAACGGGCGAACGCCTGTCCGGTCCCAACGGGTGAACGCCCGGCCACCAGGTGCTCACCCGTGAGCCCCTCCCCGGGGCCTTCAGTGTTAGGCCCTTGTATCCAACATTAGCAAGGTGTGTTCCCTCCTCTAGCACCTGTTTCCCTTGGAAGACCCTACCAGGGGCATATAGACCCAGACACCCCTAGGGTCACTTGGGCACTAAAACCCCTCCACCACAATAAGGTGGTGATTCCAGACCTTCATTCATTCATTTTCTACCGCTTATCCTCACGAGGGTCGCGGGGGGTGCTGGAGCCTATCCCAGCTGTCTTTGGGCGAGAGGTGGGGTCCACCCTGGACTGGTGGCCAGCCAATCACAGGGCACATATAGACAAACAACCATTCACACTCACATTCATACCTATGGACAATTTGGAGTCGCTAATTAACCTAGCATGTTTTTGGAATGTGGGAGGAAACCGGAGTTCCCGGAGAAATTGAACCCTGGTCTCCTAGCTGTGAGGTCTGTGCGCTAACCACTCGACCACCGTGCAGCCCGTATCCAGACCTGTCCAGTCATATAACACAAAGTAGCCTCCAATCAGGTCGTGTACTCACACCAAAGGCTTCAGGGTCCATGTCTGTAGTTCCGGGACCCGGATTCTGCAGAAAATGATGAAATGAAAAGCCATGTCATTCCGGTTTTTGACGGTTCATTGGTCCCAGACACGATACCAGGATCCAGAATTTCCACCAAGTAGGAATCAATATTAATAAATTGAATATTATTGTAGTTAGAACATAGAACACCCGCTTTAAGACTTTATTATTAGGTCTTAGCTAATCTCAAGCTAATTGAATGTCTAATAATAATAAGGGAAATACTTTAGAGTAGTCCGTGTACAGCTTGCAGAGCAGCACAGCCAGGATTATGCAAACATCTGGCAACACAAGCAAGTGAGTTGCCAGTTATTTAAAGACTAAAGGCTCTACTCTACTACTACTACTACTCTAAACTATCTCCAAAGTTTACACGATGTCGTCATATCGGGAAATAATCGTTGACATTTTGATCGCTCACCTTCGCTGCCGTTCTGTCTGCTTCTGCTCACCTCCTGCTGCGTCGGTTCTGGTCCACGCAATGAAAAATATGTCCAAGTATGAATTGAGAGATGCAGACACAGCGGCCACACCTCCCAACACTTCCTGCTTCTCAGTCATTAAGTCGTCTGACATGTTTGCGTTCCAGTGGGAGGACCATCAGGTACCTGCTGGAACATCATAGCGCTCCTCACAGAGATGGCCAAGGGTGAAATCGAACTCGGGTCTTTCTACGCGCTAACCACTCCACCCACCACGTAACATCTAACAGACACACTTTCTCTTTGTTTGCATTCATTCCTGCAGACAGGCGGGGAACGTTTTTACTGAGGGTCATTGAATGCCTCAGGAGACATCTTTGGTTTTACTGCCGCCATCTGGTGTTGAAATAGAGAAGTGCAACAGAGTTAATGTCAAGCTTCCTGGGCCACATTCAGTTTGCCTTTTGGACAGGCTGCACGGTGGTCGAGTGGGTAGCACGCAGACCTCACAGCTAGGAGACCCGAGTTCAATTCCGGTTTCCTCCCACATTCCAAAAACATGCTAGGTTAATTAGCGACTCCAAATTGTCCATAGGTATGAATGTGAGTGTGAATGGTTGTTTGTCTATATGTGCCCTGTGATTGGCTGGCTACCACCAGTCAAGGGTGTACCCCACCTCTCGTCCCAAGACAGCTGGGATAGGCTCCAGCACCCCTCCGTGACCCTCATGAGGATAAGCGGTAGAAAATAAATGAATGAATGTGGCAAACTGGACTCTTATTTTGAAGGACAGTCATGGAAGTGTGTTGACTTAACAGGAAGTAGTGTCAATAAATATTTAGAATGTAGGCCTGGGAAAAATTTAACTCCCCCTTCGCTCCCTGTCGTGCTTGCCAACCAATCAGATCATTGACTCCGCCCACCACACAGATGATTGATGTACAAAACAACTTAATTGACATCTAAAATGTTCAATCTTTATCAATTTTAATTGTAAAAAAACAAACAAGATGGACGCCGTAAGTGCAGCTCGTCATCGTTTTCAGCATTCGCGGCCGTCAGCGTCCGTCCTGCTGACGAAGAGCCTCTTGAGGAAGACGAGCTGCAGGTACCCCGAGGCGACCACCAGGACGCTGAGCGCCGCAGACCACCGCGTGACGTAACGCGAGTTGGACAGCAGCAGGAAGTAGTCGGCGCTCCTCCTCATGCGGCCATAGTTGTAGTAGCGGAACATGTGGAAGACGTGGTTCTCCACCTTGTGGGCGGAGTCCTGAGAGGCATCAAAGCAGATCAATCAGATTCTGTTTGGGGTGTCGTCGGTGGAGGTCAAGACGCGGGAACCTCGATGATGCTCAGGGTGCTGTTCAGCTGTTTGGCCACTTCCTCATTCCCGTCGTCGTTGCCGTCGGCGACCGGGCGGTGCTCATCGTAGTAGACGCCGAAGCTGAGGAAGACCTGCATGGTTCCCAAGCGGTTGTGGAAGTTGCTGAAACACATCTGGTAGAACCCTGATGCCCAATGCCCACAGATACAAGAAGGTGGGTAAAATGATTGAAGTGGCCCCGCCCCTTCTTGCCTAATATGGCAGTCCAACAGGTACCTGTCTCCTTGGCCTCAAAGTCCACCTGACCGATGGCGTCGTCCACGCTGGACAGCAGAAGACCGCTTGGAGCGTTGACGGTGACGGACAGGTGCCTGTCATGGCCGATGCCCGTCACCCACTGGACCTGCAGGGAGAAAAAAAAAAAAAAACATAATCAAGCATTTTTTTTGCCACAGTTTGACCCTGGAACAGACTATTTCTATCGACTCACCGCAAAGCTGAGGTAGAACTTCTCACCCGTGTGAGCGAAATTCCAGAAACAGTCCATGCCGGCGGCGGACAGCACCACGGAGAAGTCGTACTGGTCAGCGCCCCAAAACAGCTCCTGGTCCGTAATGTTGGCATGGGGGGCTGTCAGGGGCCCCCCACGGGCCGCACTCTGGAACGCCAGAACGAGGACCAAGCAGAGCGCGTGCTGCTTCATGTCTCCACTGTGACTTCCACTCAGCAATGATTAACAGTGGGAACGTTCTGGGAACGCTATGGGAATGCTGGGGCGGCCCCACAGCTGGACCGGATGCTGATATGAACACCCCGTCCCCTTTAAATCTCCAACTATCAAGGTTTTCCTTTCAACGGGAACACGTGACAAAATTGTACTATTATTTATTTCAGGTGTCAATCAACTAAGACACGCCCACATCAACACTGATGGCCACCAGGGGGCGGGGCCCAGGAGAAAAGCCGCCATCCGTTATTTCCTGCTCTCGGTGAGTACCAGAAAGTTGAAAGTTAGTCAACAGTAAACACCCCAGTTTCATGTGGAGGAGGGCCACGTCTTTCCCATGATGCAATTCTTCCATGTGCGCACACACACGCATGCACCCGAGTAAACAAATGTCAAAGGGGACCTATTATGCTTTTTCCATGTGTGTTGTTTCTAACTGTCTCCCTGTGACATCACAAGGAGCCGGGCTTCCTATTGTGTGTAACTGCTCTACAGGAGTCCACAACCCAATACAATACAACTGAAAAATGAGCATAATCTCCTTTAAGACCAAACACTACAAAGGAACTGCTTTTACACCTGGACGGGGGCGTGTCTCGGTCATGGGCGGTGAAACTCTAAGGGGCGTGTCTTGGGTATGCTGTATCACTGGAGGAGGGCGTGTCTTGGCAACGGGGAAAGTCACTGGAGAGATGTGTCACTGCAAAGGGGCGTGGCTTCGCAATGGGGTATGTCCATGGAGATGGGTGTGTCTTGGCTATGGGGTGTGTCGCTGGAGAGGGGTGTGCCATCTGAAAGGGGTGTGTCCCTGGAGAGGGGTATGTCCTGGCCATGGGGTGTGTCCCTAGAGATGGCGGTAGCATCTGAAAGGGGTGTGTCCCTGGGGAGGGGTGTGTCTTGGCCATGGGGTGTGTCATCTGAAAGGGGTGTGTCCCTGGAGAGGGGTGTGTCCCTGGAGAGGGGTGTGTCTTGGCCATGGAGCGTGTCCCCTGAGAGCGGTGTGTCCTGGCCATAGGGTGTGTCCCTAGAGAGGGAGGTATCATCTGAAAGGGGTGTGTTCCTGCAGAGGGGTGTGTCTTGGTCATGGGATGTGTCCCTAGAGAGGGGTGTATCATCTGAAAGGGGTGTGTCCCTGGAGAGGGGTGTGTCCCTGGAGAGGGGTGTGTCCCTGGAGAGGGGTGTGTCTTGTCCATAGGGTGTGTCCCTAGAGAGGGGTGTATCATCTGAAAGGGGTGTGTCCCTGGAGATGGGTGTGTCTTGGCTATGGGGTGTGTCCCTAGAGAGGGAGGTATCATCTGAAAGGGGTGTGTCCCTGGGGAGGAGTGTGTCCCTGGAGAGGGGTGTGTCTTGGCCATGGGGTGTGTCCCTAGAGAGGGAGGTATCATCTGAAAGGGGTGTGTCCCTGGGGAGGGGTGTGTCTTGGCCATGGGGTGTGTCCCTGAAGAGGGGTGTGTCCCTGAAGAGGGGTGTGTCCCTGGAGAGGGGTGTGTCTTGGCTATGGGGTGTGTCATCTGAAAGGGGTGTGTCTTGGCTATGGGGTGTGTCCCTGGAGAGGGGTGTGTCATCTGAAAGGGGTGTGCCGCTGGAGAGGGGTGTGTCTTGGCCATGGAGTGTGTCCCCGGAGAGGGATGTGTCCCTATAGAGGGGTGTGTCCCTATAGAGGGGTGTGTCCCTATAGAGGGGTGTGTCCCTGGAGAGGGAGATATCATCTGAAAGGGGTGTGTCCCTGGGGAGGGGTGTGTCCTGGAAATGTGGTGTGTCCCTGGAGAGGGGTGTGTCTTGGCCATAGGGTGTGTCCCTAGAGAGGGAGGTATCATCTGAAAGGGGTGTGTCCCTGGGGAGGGGTGTGTCCTGGATAAGGGGTGTGTCCCTGAAGAGGGTGGTATCACCTGAAAGGGGTGTGTCCCTGGAGATGGGTGTGTCTTGGCCAAGGGCCGTAACAATGGCAGCTCCATGAGTGTGCACGTGGTGGTCAAGTCGGTCATGTGACTGACGTGACGACTCAGCAGGCGCGTCAAAGCGACCCGTGGAGGTGTGTGTTAATGTAGCGTTGTCCAATGACATCACAGCAGAGTCCGACATCCCTTTCGTGAGCCGGCGTGTTGCGTCGCCACCACGGCGTACTGATGGCGAGTCCTCTCCAGAGGCCAGCGTGGGCCACCGAGGTAGGGGCCGCTCCCTCAGATGGGGGCCGCTGATGTCCACCGTTCGAGTCCCCTGCATGGACACAAATCATCCAACCAGTGTGTTACGTAAGGTCCGCTAAGAGCTAATATGCTAATATGCTAATGTAAGTCATGAACCTGCGTGCGGACAGCCGAGCGATACAAAGGACTGCAGGAGCCTTTCTTTGTCTTCTGAATCCTGAACAAGAGTCACATTACTCCAAGAGACTCGTTCAGGGAGGGGGGTGGTAGTGGGGGCGGGGCCTACCTGCTAGCGGCGACATTGTGTCGAGCGGCGTGGTCACTGGTCCTCAAATGCTGCACGAAGGAGTGGGCTGCAGAGAGACAACGGTGAGGCAAAGTGACGACACGTTTTAAAGCGTGCACTCCATTACCCAGAGTGCCTTTGGGCACGGAGAGAAGCTTGATGGGCTCGTCGTCTGGGGAAAGTCCAGATGCTTTCTGCAGCGCTCGCAGGATTTCTGTGTTCTTCAGACGCAAACAGGAAATCATCTATTGTCATATCGACCAATAAAAACCTGTCGCTATGACGACACGGAACGGCGACGCCACCTTCCCGCCGAGCTCGTAGGCGCTGTCCAGCGGCGTCCTCTGCCTCTTGTTCCTGACTTCGGGGGAGGCTCCACCCCTCAGCAGAAGCTCCACCAGCGCCGGGTGTCCGCCGCGAACCGCCTCGTGCAGCGCCGTGTTTCCCTGATTGTTGGCCACGTTCACCAGCGCCTGGCTCTGGGGGTCACATGACCGTGATTGCCCGCCCCCAACCCGACCCCGGGATAAGCAAAAGAAGATGGATGGATCGCTCACCTGGATGAGAGTTGTGGCAGTGTCCAGGTTGCCATGGAGACAAGCGTGTATCAACGCCGTGTTGCCATAGTGATCCTTCTTATTAAGCTTGGCGTTGCACTCCAGCAGGAAGACCACCACCTGAACACACCAGCACGTTAAAGCCTCCGGCTGTCAATCATCTCTCACACGCCCGCCCACCTGCATGTGGCTGTTCCGGCTCGCCAGGTGAAGGGGCGTGGCTTTCTGGTTGGTGCGCCCGTTGACGCTGGCCCCGTGGCGGACGAGGAGCGCCGTGAGCTCGGCGCGGCCGTGCATGGCGGCCACGTGGAGCGGCGTGAAACCGTCGGCGTTACAGCTGTTGACGCCCAGCGTGCCCGCCTGCGCCGCCGACAGCTGCAAGACGTGCACGTGATGAGCGACCATGAAATGTCCACGTGCACGCTCTGTTCCGTCAAATCACCTTCTGAGCCGGTGCGCACGTTGGACACTGGCACAGAGGGTGGCACAGCAGTTCCTCGGATGACTCCTCCCCTTCCTCCTTCTCGTCTTCATCGGTCCACTCCAGCAGGTAGCGCACCTGAAGCGCACGCACACACATTAGAGCGACTGTCACTCATCCAGACGTGTCTTCTCACCATTTCCAAGTCGCCGTCTGCGACGGCTCGTAGCAGCTTCTCCACCTGTCAATCACAAAACCCCGTCACCATGGCGACAAGCAGAGATTTCCATGTTTGTATCGTGTCAAGTGTCACCTGCCGATGACGCGCGAGCACCGGCTCGGCTCGGGGCTCGCAGCCTGTGGAGGAGGTGCTGGACTCGGACGAGCGCCGGCTGCTGCAGTCTGACGCCGCAGGAGAAACGCCAGGTGCACGCTGACGTCACATCACACGCATCACACGTGTTGACACGGACACATGACATGGAAACAAATGGAGACGTCGTCATGACTCACGTTCACGCCATGTCCGCCACCCCTGCACAGCTGGCCGCTGGGCGTCGACTTTAGCAAAGTGAGGACCTGCAGAGCAACAAAGGATGCAGTTTAAGCTTTGATGATCTCAGCTGATCTGAGGTCAGATTGAGTCAAACACTTGCTGTTAATAACAGTAGCTAATCACATGACTAAAAGGCTACAGGACACCATTTAGTGATTGGCTGGGTCACCTTTCATGGCGGGTCGGGACTTGTGACAAGTCCACTCATGAAGAGTCAGCTCTCATCACGAGTCAGCACCCATCACGAGTCAGCACCCATCACCACTCGTGACAAGTCACCACTCCTCATGGGTAACCACTCATCACAAGTCAACATTTGTAACGAGTCAGCACTCATCATGGGTAACCACTCCTCCAGTCACCACTCATCACCATTCATGACGAGTCACCACTCATCATAGGTAACCACTCCACATGAGTCACCACTCATTACAAGTCACCACTTGTGAAGAGTCAGCACTCATGGGTAACCACTCATCACGAGTCACCATTCATGACGAGTCACCACTCATAATGGGTAACCACTCCGCATGAGTCACCACTCATTACAAGTCACCACGAGTCACCACGAGTCACCACTCATGACAAGTCACCACTCATGACAAGTCACCACTCGTCACGAGTCACCACTCATCACGAGTCACCACTTGTGACGAGTCACCACTCATCATGGGTAACCACTCCACATGAGTCACCACGGGTCACCACTCATGACAAGTCACCACTCGTCACAACTCAGCACCCATCATGAGTCACCACTTTTCACAAGTCAGCACCCATCACGAGTCAGCACTCATCACCACTCATCATGAGTCAGCACTCATCATGAATCATCACGAATCATCACGAGTCATCACGAGTCACCACTCATGACAAGTCACGACTCGTCACGAGTCACCACCCATCATGAGTCACCATCATGGGTAACCACTCCTCGAGTCACCACTCATCACGAGTCACCACTTGTGACGAGTCAGCACGCATCATGGGTAACCACTCCTTGAGTCACCATTCATGACGAGTCACCACTCATCATGGGTAACCACTCCACATGAGTCACCACTCATCACGAGTCACCACTTATGACGAGTCATCACTCATCATGGGTAACCACTACACATGACTCACCACGAGTCACGGGTCACCACTCATGACAAGTCACCACTCATCACGAGTCACCACTCCTCACGAGTCACCACTCCTCATGAGTCACCACTCCTCATGAGTCACCACTTGTGACGAGTCACCACTCATCTTGAGTAACCACTCCTCGAGTCACCACTCGTGACGGGTAACCACTCCACATGTCACCACGAGGCACCACGAGTAACCACTCTCACCACTTGTGACGGGTAACCACTCATGACAGGTCATCACTCATCACCACTCCTCATGAGTCACCACTCATCATGGGCCACCACTCCTCATGAGTCACCACTCATCATGGGTCACCACTCATCGCGGGTCATCACTCCTCACAAGTCACCACTCCTCACGAGTCACCAATGAGCTTAAAAGGAGTGTGAAGTGAAGCAGCAGCAAGAAAAGGTTGCCATTGTTTCCATGGTTTCCAAATCAACTGGTACTTCCTTTGGACCGCCACAATAAGATAACCAGAAACAAAACACATTATAATGGGACTGTCACTAAATGTCATTTGTGGTTCAAACTCCTGGCCCTTTAAGAAGAACTGCATTGTGGGACATGGAGTGTTGTAGTCTCAATTGTCTGTAGACTGTCTTCCTGTTGTGGTCATGGCTTGCAACCAGCAAGCTACTAGCTAAACAATCCCAACCGTACAACTTCAATGGCTAGCATCAGCTGTCGCGTACTTGCCTTGGAGTTGAGCGCGCAGTGAAGCGGAGTGTCTTGGTTCTTGTTGAGCGCGTTGACGCTGGCGTTGTTCTCCAGCAGAACCTGGATGATGCCTTCGTAGCCCCAACGCGACGCCACGTGCAGCGCCGTGTCGCCTTTGTCGTTGTGCACGTCCAGGCTGCACGTTTGGAAGTCGTAGTAGACCAGCGCCTTCACGCACTGGCGTTGAACCGGAAACGAGAACATCGATGACGTTGTTGGTGATGAAATTATGTTGCCGGATGCGGAACCATGTGACTCACGTCCTCGTGTCCGTACATGCACGCCAGGTGTAGGGGCGTGTTGCCGTTGTTGTCCTGAGCGTTAGCATCGGCTTTGTAGTGCAGCAGCAACAGCTACACAACACAAACACAACATTGATTACACTAATATGTGTGTGTGTGTGTGTGTGTGTGTGTGTGTGTGTGTGTTTACCGTGACTCCCTGGTATCCCTTTTGACACGCCAAGTGTAGCGGCGTGAGTGTGTGGTAATCGGTGGCGTTGACCGGTGCTCCTTTGGACACCAGCAGATCAATCATCTGAGCCTGACCTGCAACACACACACACACACACCTTTAGACAAATGTGTGTGTGTGTGTGTGTTGTTACTCACCACACACGGCGGCGACGTGCAAAGGCGTATAACTGCGGTCATCCCTGGAGAACGGTGTTATAATGGACGGGTCATTCAACTTCCTGTGACAATTTTTTTTTTAAAAAGTGTGAGTGTTATGGGATGGGACGCCCGTGTGAAGCATAACGTGTCGACGTCTGACCCCGACAGTTGGAGATCACAGAGATGGCAGGAGCAGAGCGGGTGACACGTGCGTCCGTCCTCTTCGCCCGCGGCATCGCCTTTGCTCAGCAGACGCTCCACCTCGACCTCGCTTCCGTTTGCGATGTGCTTGCAAGGTAATGAAACAAAACACATTATGTGATGTGATGGTGATTCCACAAGGATCAACGCTTGGTCCCCTTCTGTTCGGCATTTTACATGCTGCCGCTCGGCGACATCTTTGGCAAACATAAGATTATGATTATGTTGATGATGTATTTTGCATTTGCTCTCTGGTTCTACCATATCTTACTTATTGTGTGGAAATATGGGCTAATAACTATAAAAGCAATCTTCACTCACTAAATGTACTGGTCTGTAACCAGTCATCATGTACTACTATATATATCACTATATTGACAGTTACTATGGTACCCATTATGTCATTGGATGGTCATATCACCTTGTACTTTGGTATGTAACAAAAAAAATAAAAAATATATATATTTTAATGAAAAACAAATTTTTTTTTTTTATTTTTTTAAATAAAAAAATAATTAGGAAAGCAGGAAGTGAACAAATATAACACTGATTGTAAAACTGCTATACATCACTACGCATATTGACAGTTACTATGGTACCCATTATGTCATTGGATGGTCATATCACCTCGTACTTCGGTACGTGACAAAAAAAATTATGAAAAAAATCTTAAAAAATTGTTTTTTAATTAAAATAAATAAATAAAATTTATTTATTTTTTATAAAATAAAAAATATAAATTATAATACTTAATAAAATAACTTGTAAAAAAATCAACTGAATTTTTCAATTAAATAAAAATGTTAATTTTTATTTTAAATTATTTTAGGAAAGCAGGAAGTGAACAAATGTAACAGTTACTGATTGTAAAAGTACCAGATGGAGGGGTAGGATTTAATAAGCTTTGCTTCTTCCTACTCCTTTTGGACATGTGGAACTGGGAACTGATTATGGGATGCACTCAATTGGAATCTGATGCATGTTCAAATGAAATAAAACCATTACCATTACCATTACTCTAAAAAAAACATTTAAAGCCCTACATCCGAATGACCAAGAGTGGGCAGAGCTCCATTTTTTTAGATGTGTAGTGAAGCCTTTGATTTGTTAATACAGCGGTGCCTTGGTTAACATCCTGAAAGTGCGACTAAAACCAAAATGGACACTAAACAAAGCAAATTTTCCCATATATATGGTAATGGTTTTATTTCATTTGAACATGCATCAGATTCCAATTGAGTGCATCCCATAATCAGTTCACAGTTCCACATGTCTAAAAGAAAAATATAATTTATTGTTTAAAAAAAAAAAAAAATTTTATGTATGTATTTTAAATTTTTTGTCACGTACCAAAGTAGGAGGTGATATGACCATACAATGACATAATGGGTACCATAGTAACTATCAATATAGTACATGACAAAAAAAATAAAAAAAAATTAATTAAACTATATTAGGAAAGCAGGAAGTGAACAAATGTAACAGTTACTGATTGTAAAAGTGTGTGTTTGTGGTGCTTACCTGAAACAGACAGCTGATGGGTGTGGCCGAGCTCTGAACCAGAAGACTCACATTCTGTGTCATCTTCACCTTGTTGTTCACCTCGACACAACCCTGATGACACCAAACATGGACCAAATTAGACAGCTGGGGTAGGCTCCAGCACCCCCGTGACCCTCATGAGGATAAGCGGTACAAAATGAACAAATATATAATAGAACTTCTCTGGTTGTTTTTTTTTTCTCCTGAAAAGAACAACAGATGCAAAGAATGCATTTTCTATGCCGCTTATCCTCATTAGGGATGCAGGGATACGCTGGAGCTTATCCCAGCTGACTTCAGGCGACTTTTGTCTATATGTGCCCTGTGATTGGCTCGCCACCAGTGCAGGGTCTACCCCGCCTCTCCCAGAAGTCAGCTGGGATAGGCTCCAGCATAGCCAGGATAAGCGGTATAGAAAATAGATGCAGATGTTTCCATTTTTTTTTTTGTTAAATTATATTTTTAGAGGCTGCACAGCGGTCGAGTGGTTAGCGCTCAGACCTCACAGCTAGGAGACCAGGGTTCAATTCCACCCTCGGCTATCTCTGTGTGGAGTTTGCATGTTCTTCCACATTCCAAAAAAAACATGCTAGGTTAATTAGCGACTCCAAATTGTCCATAGGTATGAATGTGAGTGTGAATGGTTGTTTGTCTTTATATGTGCCCTGTGATTGGCTGGCGGATTGGCAGGAAATAATCTTTAACTACAAGAAAAACAAAAAAATATATCGCCTTGATTGTTATATAAAATAAAATTTAAATAAAAAAATGTAAAAATAAAATAATAAAATAAAAAAATAAAATTTATTAAATTTATTACATTTAAAAATTTAAAAATGTAAAAATTTTAAATTAAAAATAAGATATTTATACAATAAAGTAAAAAAACAGCTTAAATTATATGAGGAAAACAGGAAGTGAACAAATGTATATACGATATATCTTGATATATCGTATCCTATCGTGAGCCTAGTATCGTGATACGTATCGTATGGCCAGATTCTCGCCAATACCCACCCCTACTGTACATCATTGTCTTATCATTACAAGAATCTATGAACGAAAGCCTCTCGCGTCCCCCCTAGGTGGACCTGCCCCACTATTTGAGAAGCACTGGTGTAAGCTAACATCAGTGTGTGTGTTCGTTTCTGTTTGTTGTCAAGGTGACCATGACACATAACAGAGTGACGTACAGGCAGGGTGTGGTTGAGTTTCCCCAGGTTGATGTACTCCACCGCGGCCTCGAAGGTACTCAAGCAGTAACTCAGCTCGTCTTTGCCGGAGTGACTGAAGCAGAAGTTCTTCATGTAGCTCAGGTTAGCCATCCTGCAATGTAGCGTTCACACGTTGGGAGCATCTGGGAAAGGTACCAGACACCCCCCCCCCCTCTCTCTCTCTCTATCTCCATGCTCACCAGTTAGGGATGTCCATCTTGACCAGCAGGTACAGGATGACTGTGAGCAGGTCGTCAGCACACACGGCTTCGATGCTGACTGCAACGCACAAACAACACACGCGGTGAGCTGACGCCATGACGACCCTTCAAATGGCTTAACTGGCCAGCAGACAAACACAAATTAGGAGCGGTTCGTACCATTGTGCAGGATAACAGGGGG
The DNA here is from genome assembly GCF_037039965.1 of Doryrhamphus excisus. NCBI lineage: Eukaryota > Metazoa > Chordata > Actinopteri > Syngnathiformes > Syngnathidae > Doryrhamphus > Doryrhamphus excisus. The sequence goes on from NC_136362.1 coordinate 1,033,983, forward strand.
ATGATTGTTGAGACCAGAATATTGAATTAGCGACAAAGTGAACAACATGACACAGAAACACGCGTGATTGGATTATATTAGATTATTAAATTACTATTTGCCTTTATTTGGTGTTTTCTTCTTATGCAAATTTGGATCAGCAGAACCAGAGCAGGAGGGGATAGAAAGGAAGAAAAAACAAAAACAGAGGGGGAATGCGGGGACAAAACAAAGACCTCACAGCTAGGAGACCAGGGTTCAATTCCACCCTCGGCCATCTCTGTGTGGAGTTTGCATGTTCTCCCCGTGCATGCGTGGGTTTTCTCCGGGTACTCCGGTTTCCTCCCACATTCCAAAAAAAACATGCTAGGTTAATTAGCGACTCCAAATTGTCCATAGGTATGAATGTGAGTGTGAATGGTTGTTTGACTATATGTGCCCTGTGATTGGCTGGCCACCAGTCCAGGGTGTACCCCGCCTCTCGCCCCAAGACAGCTGGGATAGGCTCCAGCACCCCCGCGACCCTCGTGAGGAAAAAGCGGTAGAAAATGAATATTATATTTGCCCAAATAAAAAGTTGTACCCGGCATTGAAATGAAGAAAAAACTGAAGAAACAAATTGGTGTAATGATGGTTTCCATGACTACATTCATCATCCCAGGCCGAGGGTCGTGACACATGACAAGAAATCTTTTTCATCTCGAATCTTTTTAATCAGGCGGGATCTTGTGACAGCCCTGATTGACTGTGATGGCTTACCCGTGGATGCGGCGGTGCGCGTGGCCGTCAGGGCGACACGGTGAAGGCACAGGAGTTTGAACAGCGGAGACGTCTGCTGGTTGAGTCGACTCAGCTCTCGTTTAGCTCGAGGCAAGTTGATGCTGGAGAACAACAAAGTGTGACGCTAAAACCACCATGGAAAGATAACACTGGACGAGGTTAGCATGATGCTTTTGCTAGCAGTGCTTGCTGGAAACATTGTAATGATAATGGTAATGGTAATGGTTTTATTTCATTTGAACATGCATCAGATTCCAATTGAATGCATCCCATAATCAGTTCCCAGTTCCACATGTCCAAAAGGAGTAGGAAGAAGCAAAGCTTATTAAATCCTACCCCTCCATCTGGTACTTTTACAATCAGTAACTGTTACATTTGTTCACTTCCTGCTTTCCTAATATAGTTTAATTTAATTTAATGTTATTTTATTTAATGTTGTTATTTAATGTTATGTTATTTAATTTAATGATATTTTATTTTGTTATTTAATTTAATGTTATTTAATTTAATGTTATTTAATGTTATGTTATTTAATGTTATTTAATTTTATTTAATGGTAAGTTATTTAATGTTATTTAATGTTATTTAATTTTATTTCATGTTATTTTATGTTATTTAATTTGATGTTATTTAATGTGATTTAATGTTATTTAATTTAATGTTATTTAATTTTGTTATGTTATTTAATGTTATGCTATTTAATGTTATGTTATTTAATTTTATTTAATGTAAAGTTATTTAATTTTATTTAATTTAATGTTATTTTATGTTATTTTATGTTATTTTATGTTATTTTATGTTATTTTATGTTATTTTGTGTTATTTAATTTAATTGTTTAATGAAAAGCGGAAAATGAATGAATGTATGAATGTTATTTTATTTCATTTTATTTCATTTTACTTTTTTTGTCACGTACTGAAGTATGAGATGATATGACCATACAATAACATAATTGCAACCACAAAAGGTACCAAAGGTAAAAGGATTGTAAAAGGAGGAAAAAAATCGAATAAAAAAGTACCGGAACAACAGTGGATCGTTCATGAAGGCACCACATTTGACGAGAACTCACCTGAACTCGGGTTTGACTCCAAAGTCTTTGTGCTGGAGGTCCTGCAGACTCCTGGTGGTCTTGTTGAAGGCAGCATCCTGTTGGAAGACACAGACCTCAATGACTACCACCTCCAACCGAGTCCCGGGTCCTGCCGGCTTCCCGGGTCCTTACCTGGCTGGCTTCAAGCGTGCCCACCAGGTTGAAGATGAGCTGATGAATGCCGTGATGAAGGTAGACCTGCGAGAGAGGAAGTCATGTGACCGTGCTCAGCCAGTCAAGAGCGGGGGCGTAAGAGTCAAGTGCTGACTACCTCCACCGCTTGTTTCAGCACACGCAGTTGGACTTCCTGCTTGGCCAGTACCTTCTGCATATAAACACAAACATGAGCAAAGAAACCGGAATTGACCTGACATGTTCTACTTACCAGACGAGAGTCTCTCAGCACACACTGAAGACATCGAGTGTACAGGCTGTGGACCGAGTCCTACCAAAGGAAAGAGTACTTTGACTACATATGGAAGATATAAGCAAGGCATTGATCAAATCATCTGGAATAACAAAGACAGACGACTCCCACACTCCCTCATCTAACCCCAAACTTGATGTACCACTTCCACAAGGCATGGGAGGAGACATTTTTTTTCATTCAAAAGAACCTCAAACAATGCACAACGATGAGCCAATTCAAGAAACAATACAAGCAGTTGATGTTTGCTAAATACAAGGATGAAGAGTCTTGAACCAGTCATGATGTGCTATATATATCACTATATTGACACTTACTATGGTACCCATTATGGCATTGGATGCTCATATCACCTCATACTTGGGTACGGGACAAAAAATAAAATAATTTAATTAAATTTAATTTCAAATAATTTAAGTTTTTTTTTATTAAATTTAAAATTTTAATTTAATTATTTTATTATTTTTAAAATAAAAAAAAATATTTAATTTAACATAATTTAAGTTTTTTTTATTAAATTTAAAAATAAATTAAATTATTTTATTTTATTTTAAAATTAAAAATTGTTTTTTTTATTTAATTTAAAAATTAAATTTAATTAAAATTTAAATTTTTAATTTTAAAAATAATAAAATTTAATTACATTAAATTTAAAATAATTTTAGTTTTTGTAAATTAGATTTTAAAATTTAATTTGATTCAATTATTTTATTTTATTATTTTAAAATTAAAAGTTTTATTTAATTAAAAATAATTTAAGTTTTTTTTTTAATTTTAATTTAATTTAATTATTTTATTTTATTATTTTGTCACGTACCAAAGTACAAGGTGATATTGAATTAAAAATTTAATTTAATTTAATTTAATAAAAACCTAAGCTTTATTAGGAAAGCAGGAAGTGAACAAATGTAACAGTTACTGATTGTAAAAGTACCAGATGGAGGGGTAGGATTTAATAAGCTTTGCTTCTTCCTACTCCTTTTGGACATGTGGAACTGGGAACTGATTATGGGATGCATTCAATTGGAATCTGATGCATGTTCAAATGAAATAAAACCATTACCATTACCATTACCATTACCATTACCATATTCATTCAACATACCATGGTTGACTCCATGCAGTGTTAAGGTAATCTAATGTAATATCTCATCATTACTGACACCTACTGGCCACAATACCACATACAGCATAACTTGTTGAATTTTTTTACTATGTGATGTCGGAGTCCCTTCTTCTCATGGTCCTTGAAGGCCTGACGGAAGTTCAGGATCAGCTTGTCCAACTTGTTGATGTAGCGCCCCAGGAACTCCTTGATCTCCTCCAGGCTCTTGGGGTAGTTCGCCTCCGAAGAGCCGAGTTCGGCCGAGCCTGGCGCCGCCTCGACGGGCCGCGAGATGCAAAGGATGCTGTAGCTCTGTTCCTGCTCATTGTAGAAGGTCTCCTCAAACAGGATGGGAACGGACGAGCCGGATCCCAGCAGGACCTGCCTGTCGTGGATCCTGACCTCCTGCCGAATTACACGTGAGTATATGAGAACACGTCCAATACTGTGGTCCAGCTGATGAATGGGGTGCTAAGATACAACCTTTCCATCTGCGGTGTGGTAGCGCTCCTCCACAGGCTGCAGCACGTAGCTGTCAAAGTGACAGTCAGATAGGGCGCTAGCACCTAAACTGACACAGCATGGAACCAGAACCTGCAGAGAGTCATTGGGTAACCAGGTCAGAACTGGAGAAATTTCTATGTCTTATTTTCCCTTATTATGTCTACTATATTGGGTAATAGGAGTGTAAAGGTGACTATAGGGGTAGTATTTTATGTCTAAAGGGCTTTAATGGGAAAAAAATTATATTTAGAAGGTGGTATACGTGGTTTCTATGTCTTATTTTCTCTTATGTCTACTATATTGGGTAATAGGCGTATAAATGTGACTATAGGGGTGTTATTTTATGTCTAGAGGGCTTTAATGGTAAAAAAATATATATTTAGAAGGCGGTATACGTGGTTTCTATGTGTTATTTTCTCTTATTATGTCTACTATATTGGGTAATAGGAGTGTAAAGGTGACTATAGGGGTGTTATTCCATATCTAGAGGGCTCTAATCATGGTAAAAAGTGGATCTAGAAGGTGGTAAACAGGTAATGCATGTCTCATTTTCCCTTACTCTGTCTACTATATTGGGTAATAGGAGTATGAAGGTGACTATAGGGGTGTTATTTTATGTCTAGAGGGCTTTAATGGTAAAAAAAATGTATATTTAGAAGGTGGTATACGTTGTTTCTATGTGTTATTTTCTCTTATTATGTCTACTATATTGGGTAATAGGAGTGTAAAGGTGACTATAGGGGTGTTATTCCATGTCAATAGGGCTCTAATTATGTTACAAAGTGCATTTAGATGTTGTAAACATGTTTTCTATGTCTTATTTCCTCTTATTGTGTCTACTATATTGGGTAATAGGACTGTAAAGGTGACTGTAGGGATGTTATTTCATATCTAGAGGGCTCTAATCATGGTAAGAAGTGGATGTAGAAGGTGGTAAACAGATAATGCATGTCTCATTTTCCCTTATTATGTCTACTATATTGGGTAATAGGAGTGTAAAGGTGACTATAGGGGTGTTATTTTATATCTAGAGGGCTTTAATGGTAAAAAACATTATATTTAGAAGGTGGTATACGTGGTTTCTATGTGTTATTTTCTCTTATTTGTCTACTATATTGGGTAATAGGAGTGTAAATGTGACTATAGGGGTGTTATTTCATATCTAGAGGGCTCTAATCATGGTAAAAAGTGGATCTCGAAGGTGGTAAACAAGTTTTGCCGCGGCCGCCGCCATGTTTTGATTCCGAGTAGCGGTAGTCAGCGGTTCACTGTGAAATGCGTGTTAGTTGCAGTAAAATCTCGACTTCCTGTTTTGGAAGAAACATCCTCTGTTTTGCTGTTTGAATGTTAGCTAACCATCGCGGACCACCAGATTAGCCATTTTCTAGCACGTCATGATTTGATCTTGCATTCTGTTTGGATCTTATCAAGCAGACACTACCGCTTGGTAGCCATGGTAACATGGGCAAAGATAACAAAAACTAATAATGAGGCGTTTACAAAGTGATTAGTGGGGGTGTCTAGGTAATAAACGATAATAAATAATAATAAAAACACTCACAATGCCGTGGAGCTCGGCCACTCGAGCGCACAAGTCCGGCCTCTGCTTCTCCAGCGCCAAGTAGAAGGGGTTCTTGGTGATGTTCTCATCATAAACAGCCATAGAGAGCTGGAGCTTCAGAACCTGCAGGAAGCATGGAGGATATTAAATCAATAATTTCATACAAGTCTACAGACAAAGCAGCAGCAGCAGCAGGAGGAGGAGGAGGAAGTCAAGTCAAGATGACAGCAGATAAGGCATTGACTCACCTCCTCACACAAACACACTGAATGACTACTCCCCTTTCATTTGCATAATGAAGGGGGCGGGGTTACCTAAAACAAAAAAAGATGGCTGCTGTCTGTTTTCTTCGGTCTTTGGAACAGCTAAACAACAAACTTAAATGGGGCCTATTATGCTTATGCGTTGTATGCTATCTATTAATGTTGTATTATGTTAAACTAACCTAACCTAAAGAGGCAAGCATCAGACACAAGTGGTTGGAGTTGATGATTCCCAGCAAGCAAGAGAAAAGAGTTTTGTGAACGTAGGAAGCTGATTGGCAGAGGGGATTTGCGTTACGAAGTATTGGCCAATATCGATACCGATCACGGTAGCCGATCGATCGGAGCACCCCTAGTCTTAACTGTGATCATTTGGTGTACATAAGCTCAGCAGCTGTCCGGAAGTCCTCGGGAGCGCTTTGGAGTGTGACCAATCACAGCGGAGTGGGGCGGTGGCGAAGTAAATTAAACAGACCATTTGGGCGGGAAGCAGGAAATGCTTTAAAAACACTGCAGAAAGAGGTGCAGATTGTGGAAGATCTAGAAATCGATTAAATATTTTAATCGATTGACAGCCCTAAATATATTTTATATATATATATATATATATAATTGATTGACAGTCCTTATATTGATTATATTATATATAATATAATATTGACAATATTAATTTATATATATATATATTTAGGGCTGTCATTCAATTAATATATTTCATCGCGATTAATCGCACTTTGTCCATAGCACTTTGTCGCACTTTGTACATAGTCAACTCACATTTAATCGCAGATAGAAATACGTTTTATCTATAATAAGTATATAATATATATTATGTATTATACATTATTATATACTTACTATAGATAAAAACGTATTTCTACATACATTTGTATCTATAATAAGTATATAATATATATTATGTATTATACATTATGTATTATTATGTACTTACTATTGATAAAAACGTATTTCCTATCTGCGATTAAATGCGATTAAATGTGAGTTAACTGTGGACAAAGTGCTATGGACAAAGTGGGATTAATCACGATCAAATATTTTAATTGAATGACAGCCCTATATATATATATATATATATATATATATATATAAATTAATATTATCAATATTATTATTCAATTAATATTGTCATTATATATTATATCATCAATATTAGGGCTGTCAAACAATTATATATATATATATAGTGTATATATTAGAGCTGTCAATCAATTAAAATATTTGATCGGGATTAATTGCACTTTGGCCATCGTTAACTCACTCCTTAATCGCATTTAATCACAGATAGAAATTTTTTATCTGTGATTATTTTTATCATTTTTATCTATAATAAGTCGTGGAAATCTCTCTGCGGTAAACGATTCAATGTGCAACTACAATGATAATTACATCAAATTTTATGTAAAAGATTTTGGAACTATGGGCCATTATTTAAAACAATACAGTCATTGCATATTAGCATATTAGCTCTTAAAAACTCTCCCACAAACGTCTTCTTTCTCTTTGGGCTTTTCTCTTCAGGGGTCGCCACAGCAAAACAATCTCCTCCATCCAACCCTGGATATATATATATATATATATATATATTTATATATATATATATATATACACACCAATATATACACCAATATATTGACTATCTCTCCTCTGTCTGGCCTCTAACATGTAATGTCCCTCTGATGGATTTGTTCCTGATCCTATCCATCCCGGTCATTCCCAATGTGAGCGTCAGCATCCGCATCTCTGCTACCTCCAGTTCTGATTCCTGGTTATTTATTGTACTCATAATTATGATATATGACAGGACATGCTGTATATGGTGGCAAACGTGGAGTGGGTCCATCACCTTGTGATCGTGACTTTGTACATTTCACATGATGAATCGGTCAGCTGACATCAAGTGGCGAACAACAATCTGCAGCATGACATGGATCATGCAGCTTTCATTTGTTTGAAAAGCGTTTGATACTTCCGTTTGTTATGTCATTTCATCATTGCTGAAAGACATATTAATGTAATGTTTGATAGCAAATGCTAACTGGGCGTGTCTAATGAACGCAAACGAGACATTTTTAATTGACATACTATGGTACTCAGGTTATGTACACAACTTTTTTTTAATATCCCCCCCATTTAAACCATTATAAAGCGTTTACTTTGGATGCAGCTTGACCCTGGAACGGACTACTTTGTTACTTCGTGGGGGGTGGTCCTGCCAGTTAAGTGCAACATGACGTTATTTACAGAAGTGCACTAGCAGATTCAAATAAAATATATACATTACGTTTTGACACTCCCAGGCTAATGTAGATGATAGCTAACAAGCTAAAGGCACTATAGCTAACAGCATAACTATCTTAGCACTATTGTTTTATTCCCATTTCCAAGCAAACAATGTTGCATGTTTGTGTCTATATTTCTTCCCGGCCAATCCAAACTGGGACCGGAAGTGTGAAGAATTAGCGTTATTAGCAGCTAAAAACAAGACTGTTAGCAACAGCTAGCATTGCACTACAACAGGCATAAAAATAAGCGTCATTCAGTGTGATGCGAAAAGCTATCTTTTCACTAATTGTTTTATTCCCATTTCCAAGCAAACAATGTTTATTCCCGGCATGTTTGTGTCTATGATATTTCAGCCCGGTCAATCCAAACTGGGAACCGGAAGTGTCAAGAATTAGCGTTATTAGCAGCTAAAAATAAGACCGTTAGCATCAGCTAGCACTGCACTACAACAGGCATAAAAAATTAGCGTCATTCAGCGTGATGCGAAAAGCTATCTTTTCACTAATTGTTTTATTCCCATTTGCAAGCAAACAATGTTTATTCCCGGCATGTTTGTGTCTATGACATTTCTGCCCGGCCAATCCAAACTGGGAACCGGAAGTGTCAAGAATTAGCGTTATTAGCAGCTAAAAACAAGACTGTTAGCATCAGCTAGCATTGTGCTACCACAGCTATAAAAATAAGCGTTATCCAGCGTGATGGAGCAACAAAATTATTTTCTTTTACCTTGTATCAACACGTCGCCGGGGGTGGGTGTCACCGCTTCAGAAGCCCGTCATGAGCTCACTGAGGTTCCGCCTTACTTCGCTCCGTTAGTTGGTTAGCTAGCTAAAGTAGCTAGCTAAAGTAGCTAGCTAGCTAGCGCCGCTGTAAGTGCTAACGTGTGTCATGTTCAATCCCAACACGTTTTTTAAGTATAAAACTGCACTCCATCCCCCGTCGTGGTTATATTAACTACACTCAAACATGTTAAAAAGCAGCCATGTTGCGAAAACCTGTCCAAAGATGCTCTACTTAGCTAAGGACCTTCGACAAAGATCCTCTCCATCGGGGGTTCTCAACCGGTCTCAGTCATGGTCATGAAGAAGCACAATCAGCATCATCGGCCAGGTATGTTTACACAAACGGTTAAAATTGCTGTCACAGTACATATACAGACACTCAATAAATAGTCATTAAAAGTAGGTTGATGATCTGCAAATGGATAATAATGTCATGACGCTTAGGGGTATTATGTGCTGTTTATTGCCATGAAAAGTTATTGACCGGGTACATGTACTCACAAGAAACTGAATAGTTTTGTGTTGAATATTCCTTTATTTAAATATAGACATTGCACATTAGAAATACTTACCATTAAAGAAACAAGTACAAAGCTTAATATATGACATCTAACATAAACAGCTCACATTGAGTATTAAATACTCCACAAATAAAAAGTGTAAACAAATTAACTTATAAATACAATACAAAAAGATACTGCACGAAATAAGATAATAAATAAACCAGCTTAAACAAAAATCCAATGATTTAAATCAAAATGGTTTAAAAGTAAAATATATCAAAAGGTGATCTTACAGAGACATCTAGTGGTGGTTTTTGGTACTGCCTTAGTTGAAGCCATTCAAAAACGACACCAGCAAACTGGGAAAACGTGAGCTAACCAGGTGTTAGAGTATAAACAAAACACATTTTAACATACAACAACGCTGAATAAATTGAATATTTACACATTTACCTGAAGGTAAAGCTGTAGGTAGGTAGGAAGGAAGTAGTTGCGTTACTACTTCTTCGTCTTTCTCTTTCGGCTTTTCTCTTCCGGGGTCACAACAGCAAATCAACCGCCTTTGCATTAATATTTTCCATAATAGCTTAAAATTTCCATAAACTTAACTGACATTAAAAGTAACAGCGTTACTGGCTAGTTATCGATTAGCTAACTATGCTATGCTAAATGGTGTATGACACTAATCGATCATCGTTCCGCTACAGGAAAAAATATGACAACATCGTTAATGTCGAACATTGTAACATTACCTCTGTTTGTTACGCTTTTCTTTCCCTTTTTGTTCATTTTTCCTCACCTGGGCACCAGATAGTTTGGAACGTTTTGACGTGTTAGCACGCGGTGTTAGCATCGAAACCTATTCAATCAATAGACCGTCCTATGACATGTAATTATTATCTATTATCACTACTATATGTGTTGCTATATTGTTAATTTAAGACAAAATGATCTCAACTACTTTTAAGAAGAGTTTTAAAGCCGCCTGTAACTACGCAACCCGTACCGGAAATGCAATCGGTGCTGCGCAAGTGCGGAAGCCAGAAGTTCGGAGGCTGCTCCTCCTCTTCCTCCAGCCGCGAACCAGCCTTCTTAACACTTCCTGGTTGTGTCACGTGTTCTCATATTTACATTGACGTCATCTGCCTTCAATGGCGACAGTAGAGCAAGCTAATAGGAGTAGCTTCCGATGTTAAGGCCAACTTTAAGCCGTTCCGACTCAAGGATGGAAGCTTCAAGGCAATATAAAAGGTATGTAGGATATAAAATCACGTAAATATCTATCCGTAGATGAAATGTAATTTAAATTAATGGGTCGAAATATGCTAATTTTGGCCCGGAAGGACACCTCACTGTTTATTATTAGCCGTACTAGCCATTCAAGTGAACAAAGTGCTAACTGTAGACAAAGTAGACATTATAATACAAGAAAGTCTAAAGTATGAGATAAAAAGTCATAATTATGAGATAAAGTCAAAATTATTAGACAAAAAGTCAGACTTTTTCCTATGCTTATGATAGAATAGGTGCATCAAAATGTGCCCAAAGTCATAATAGCACTTCCCAATATCACTCACAGCCAGCAGGGGGCAGTGTATTGCAGTGTTATGTACTGTATTCAAACTAGTCTGAGAAATAATGTGAACAGGTCCACAGCGCCCCCGTGTGTCTGGCCTCAGAAAGGAATTTTCCTGACCAGGGGGATCTTCTTCTTGAGGGTCAAGCTGGCGTTGACCTGCTCGGCCGACAGCAGCGTGTGCCACTGGGCCACCGGGCGGCGCGGGTTGGATAGCATGTCGGCCCAGTGTCTCAGCTGGTTGCCCGGCGCGTCGGAGCCCAGAAAGATCTTCCCCGTGGGGTCGTTCGGGGTCATGGGGTCGTGGTCCCACACGGAGATGACCAGGTTGACACGCTGAGGGTGAACACATTTATTCAGGGGTGCAAAATTCATATGTTCCAGGGTGGAAAAATTGGTGATTTTAAGTGTAAAAAGAAGTTAAGCACTAAGTAATAGTGTTTAGAGTGTAATAGAGTGTTTTTCTTCAGTATATAATATATTATAATATAACTAACACAAATAATAATAATAAACATAGCGCTGTTATGCTGCATGTTAGCATGCTAACATTAGCATAGTTAAAAATAAATTTTTTTACGAGTATTACATTATGAAGACACTTAACACTACCCTGATAGGTGTTGAATGCTAACGTTAGCATATTACTTTTTTGCCGACTCAGACAAACACTAATCATGCTCAGTGGTAGCATGCCAACATTAGCATAGTACCTTTTTTTTTTTAGCCATTTCCATGAGTGTTAGCATTGGCGTCATGCTAGGATTAGCGTGCTACGGTTAGCATTGTAGCACTTTGGCTGTTTTTCATGGGAAAAAACGTTAGGTGTCAGCATGTTTACGCTGGCATGCTAGCTTTGTTGTGACATTGTTATAATTAAAAATTTTAAGTATTTTTTTTACAGTTTCAAGTAAAAGTTCACATTTATTTCTAAAGGTGTTTTTACATTTTATTTTTAATAAAAAATAATGTGAATCTAAATAATTATATATCAATAATTTAATAATAATAATAATAATTAAAACTGCAAGCAGTGATGAGCGGGCTCGAGCACCCCGACGCGCTCGGGGGTACGCGCGGGTCGGGGGTACGCGCGGGTCGGGGGCGCACGCGGGACCGGACGGGCGCGTGCGTGACCGGACAGGCGCGCGGACACGCCGTAGGAAAAACCGCGGCGATCGGACAAGCGGTAAGGGAGTTACGGCATTTACAAATTTTCGCCAGGAGGGGGCGACACCGGTGGCGAGGCGGGTGTGCGGTCACATCCCGTCCGACGCCCCGAACCGCCGTAAAAAAATTCACGACGATTGGACCGCGTGGTAGGTACTTGCGGTGGATATACGTTTCCACCAGTTGGTGGCGCTATACAGTCTATGTACACAGACAGTCATAGACCAGAGGGTACCCCGAACCACCAGAAAAAAATTCGAGCAGATCCGACCATGTGGGAGGAAGTTACGGCAGATATACATTTCCACCAGTTGGTGGCGCTATAGAGTGTATGTACACACACAGTCATAGACCAGAGATTGACCCAACACACCAAAAAAAATTTCAAGACAATCTGACCATGAATCAGGAAGTTACGGCTATATACATTTCCACCAGTTGGTGGCGCTATAGAGTCCATGTACACACACAGTCATAGATCAGAGGATACCCCAGACCACCAGAAAAAATTTGGGGCCGATCCGACCATGTGGAAGGAAGTTACGGCTATATACATTTTCACCAGTTGGTGGCGCTATAGAGTCTATGTACACTCACAGTCATAGACCAGAGGGTACCCCAAACCACCAGAAAAAATTTGGGGCAGATTTGACCATGTGGAAGGAAGTTACAGCTGATATACATTTCCACCAGTTGGTGGCGCTATACAGTCTATGTACAGACAGTATAACAGACCAGAGATTGACCCAACACACCAAAAAAAATTTCAAGACAATCTGACCATGAATCAGGAAGTTACGGCTATATACATTTCCACCAGTTGGTGGCGCTATAGAGTCTATATACACACACAGTCACAGACTGGAGGGTTACCGAACCCACCCAAAAAAATTAGGAGACGATCCGACCATGTGGAAGGAAGTTACAGCTATATACATTTCCACCAGTTGGTGGCGCTATACTGTCTATGTACACACACAGACATAGACCAGAGGGTACCCCAGACCACCAGAAAAATTTGTGGCCTGATCCGACCATGTGGAAGGAAGTTACGGCTATATACATTTCCACCAGTTGGTGGCGCTATACAGTCTATGTACACACACAGTCATAGACCAGAGGGTACCCCAAACCACCAGAAAAAATTTGGGCTTGATCCGACCATGTGGAAGGAAGTTACGGCTATATACATTTCCACCAGTTGGTGGCGCTATACTGTCTATGTACACACACAGACATAGACCAGAGGGTACCCCAGACCACCAGAAAAATTTGTGGCCTGATCCGACCATGTGGAAGGAAGTTACGGCTATATACATTTCCACCAGTTGGTGGCGCTATAGAGTCTATGTACACACACAGACATAGACCAGAGGGTACCCCAAACCACCAGAAAAAATTTGGGCTTGATCCGACCATGTGGAAGGAAGTTACGGCTATATACATTTCCACCAGTTGGTGGCGCTATAGAGTTTATGTACACACAGTATAACAGACCAGAGATTGACCCAACACACCAAAAAAAATTTCAAGACAATCTGACCATGAATCAGGAAGTTACGGCAGATATACATTTCCACCAGTTGGTGGCGCTGTGTTTTGAACATGGCTTCTGGAGCGTTAGGTGCGTCCTGTCATGATAGACGTCTCCACCGAAAATCATAGTGATACGTGTAACGGGTGGCGAGGGATAATGAATTGAAACTTCTAGGTGGCGCTAGTGTGTCAATTTAGATTGGTGTCACATGGGAGCACCACCAGGGCGCTCAGGCCTGGATTAAGGCCTGACGTGTAAGATTTCAGCAGCATGTGACCTTCTGCAGGCAAAATATGAGCCTTCGATGGTCAATGGCGAAGGATGACCATTCGCCGTGGCCACGCCCCCCACATGTGCTTTACACACATCATAGTCCATCGACTGACATCATCAGTCTGTCAGTCAAACTGTGTATTGACTTTGATGTACATTGCTTCAAGGCAAGGCCAGACACCAGGCAGGGCCAGATATGAAAAAGGTAAAAGTTTGGTGGCGTGCCACGCCCACATCCTAAGGAGCAGCCCAAAATCCTTCGCAATTTAACGTGGGCCATCCGTCTAGTGTTCGTTGATGCAACAACGGACTCATTCAGTCAAACCCCCTAGGAGGAGTTCGTCGAGATACGACCCCTACATCTTCCCCCAAATGGCCGCCGCCACCTAAAATGGCCGACTTCCTGTTGGTTTTTGAACATGGGTTCTTGAGACTTTTTTGTGCGTCCTGTCACGAGTGATGTCTCCTCCGAAAATCATGCCCATACGTGCAACGGGAGGCGAGGGATAATTATTTTAAAACTTCTAGGTGGCGCTAGTGAGTCAATTTGGCTTGGTTTCATATGGGGGCCACACCAGGCCGCTCAGGCCTGGATTCTGACCCCCCCTATGAGTTTTCAAGCCCATGCGACCTTTTGCGGGCGAATGATGACCTTTTCTATGTAAATGGCGAGGCCTGAGCATTCGCCGCCAGGCCACGCCCACCACGTGCGCTTTTCCTGCATCATGGTCCATCAACAGGCTTCACCAGGCTGTCAGGCAGTGACCTTGTGACCCTGATGTTCATCTGATGAATCTCCTGGCAGAAAAGGCCTCATGTAGATGACACGCCTTTAGCCTGTCGCCAATAGGTGGCGCTGCGACGAAATCAGGAAGTGACCTACGGGGACCTTCGGGGCGGGGCCATGATCACATGTACCAAGTATGATGAAGATCTGACCACGTGGAGCCAAGTTATTCACGTCTACAGTTACGCTCAGCGTGCAAGGGCCGGACATATGAAAATGGGCAAAATTTGGGGGCGTGCCACGCCCACATCGTATGGAATATCCCAAAATCCTTCGCAATTTAACGTCGGCCATCCGTCTAGTGTCCGTTGATGCAACAACGGACTCATTTGGTCAAACCCCCTAGGAGGAGTTCGTCGAGATACGACCCCAACTTCTGGCACGAAAAAGGCCGCCGCCATCCAAAATGGCCGACTTCCTGTTCGTTTTCCAATATGGGTTCTTGAGACTTTTTGGTCCGTCCTGTCACGATAGACGTCTCCACCAAGTTTCGTGACGATAGGTGAAACTGGTGGCGGGGGCCAATTTTTTTAAAATTTCAAGGTGGCGCTAGAGAGCCAATTTTCGAACATGATATTTGAAACCCATAAAATATCAAATTTTTCGCCAGACCTGATGCGCTCGCCAAATTTGGTGAGTTTTCGGGCATGTTAAGGCCCTCAAAATGGCGCTCATTTTGGGAGAAGAAGAATAATAATAATAAACGGAACGATTACAATAGGGCTTTCGCACTGGTCAGTGCTCGAGCCCTAATAAGAAACGGAACGATTACAATAGGGCTTTCGCACTGGTCAGTGCTCGAGCCCTAATAAGAAACGGAACGATTACAATAGGGCTTTCGCACTGTCAGTGCTCGAGCCCTAATAATAATAAACGGAACGATAACAATAGGGCTTTCGCACTGGTCAGTGCTCGAGCCCTAATAAGAAACGGAACGATTACAATAGGGCTTTCGCACTGTCAGTGCTCGAGCCCTAATAAGAAACGGAACGATTACAATAGGGCTTTCGCACTGGTCAGTGCTCGAGCCCTAATTAAAACTGCAAGCAGTGATGAGCGGGCTCGAGCACCCCGACGCGCTCGGGGGTACGCGCGGGTTGGGGGTACGCGCGGGTCGGGGTCGCGCGCGCGACCGGACGGGCGCGCGGACGCGCCGTACGAAAAACCGCGGCGAGCGGATAAGCGGTAAGGGAGTCACGGCACTTGCAATTTTCCGCCAGGAGGGGGCGACAGCGGTGGCGAGGCGGGTGCGCGGTCACGTCCCGTCCGACACCGCGAACCGCCATAAAAAAATTCCCGACGATCGGACCACGCGGTAGGTCCTTGCGGCGGATATACGTTTCCGCCTGTGGGTGGCGCTATAGAGTGGTTGGCCCACACGGTAACGGACCGGAGGGTACCCCGAACCAACAGAAAAAATTAGGGGCCGATCCGACCGTGCGTAAGGAAGTTACGGCAGATATACATTTCCACCAGTTGGTGGCGCTATAGCGTATGTACACACACAGTCATAGACCAGAGGGTACCCCAGACCACCAGAAAAAATTTGGGCCTGATCCGACCATGTGGAAGGAAGTTACGGCTATATACATTTCCACCAGTTGGTGGCGCTATACAGTCTATGTACACACAGTATAACAGACCAGAGATTGACCCAACACACCAAAAAAAATTTCAAGACAATCTGACCATGAATCAGGAAGTTACGGCAGATATACATTTCCACCAGTTGGTGGCGCTGTGTTTAGAACATGGCTTCTGGAGCATTAGGTGCGTCCTGTCATGATAGACGTCTCCACCGAAAATCATAGTGATACGTGTAACGGGTGGCGAGGGATAATGAATTGAAACTTCTAGGTGGCGCTAGTGTGTCAATTTAGATTGGTGTCACATGGGAGCACCACCAGGGCGCTCAGGCCTGGATTAAGGCCTCACGTTTAAGATTTCAGCAGCCTGTGACCTTCTGCAGGCAAATGATGACCTTTTGATGGTCAATGGCGAAGGCTGACCATTCGCCGTGGCCACGCCCCCCACATGTGCTTTACACACATCATAGTCTATCAACTGACATCATCAGTCTGTCAGTCAAACTGTGTATTGACTTTGATGTACATTGCTTCAAGGCAAGGCCAGACACCAGGCAGGGCCAGATATGAAATGGTCAAAGTTTGGTGGCGTGCCACGCCCACATCCTATGGAGCGGCCCAAAATCCTTCGCAATTTAACGTGGGCCATCCGTCTAGTGTCCGTTGATGCTACAACGGACTCATTCGGTCAAACCCCCTAGGAGGAGTTCGTCAAGATACGACCCCTACATCCGCCCCCAAATGGCCGCCGCCACCTAAAATGGCTGACTTCCTGTTGGTTTTAGAACATGGGTTATTGAGACTTTTTTGTGCGTCCTGTCACGAGTGATGTCTCCTCCGAAAATCATGCCGATACGTGCAACGGGAGGCGAGGGATAATTATTTTAAAACTTGTAGGTGGCGCTAGTGAGTCAATTTGGCTTGGTTTCATATGGGGGCCACACCAGGCCGCTCAGGCCTGGATTCTGACCCCCCCTATGAGTTTTCAAGCCCATGCGACCTTTTGCGGGCGAATGATGACCTTTTCTATGTAAATGGCGAGGCCTGAGCATTCGCCGCCAGGCCACGCCCACCACGTTCGCTTTTCCTGCATCATGGTCCATCAACAGGCTTCACCAGGCTGTCAGGCAGTGACCTTGTGACCCCGATGTTCATCTGATGAATCTCCTGGCAGAAAAGGCCTCATGTAGATGACACGCCTTTAGCCTGTCGCCAATAGGTGGCCCTGCGACGAAATCAGGAAGTGACCTACGGGGACCTTCGGGGCGGGGCCATGATCACATGTACCAAGTATGATGAAGATCTGACCACGTGGAGCCAAGTTATTCACGTCTACAGTTACGCTCAGCGTGCAAGGCCCGGACATATGAAAATGGGCAAAATTTGGGGGCGTGCCACGCCCACATCGTATGGAATATCCCAAAATCCTTCGCAATTTAACGTGGGCCATCCGTCTAGTGTCCGTTGATGCAACAACGGACTCATTTGGTCAAACCCCCTAGGAGGAGTTCGTCGAGATACGACCCCAACTTCTGGCACGAAAAAGGCCGCCGCCATCCAAAATGGCCGACTTCCTGTTCGTTTTCCAATATGGGTTCTTGAGACTTTTTGGTCCGTCCTGTCACGATAGACGTCTCCACCAAGTTTCGTGACGATAGGTGAAACTGGTGGCGGGGGCCAATTTTTTCAAAAATTAAAGGTGGCGCTAGAGAGTCAATTTTGGAACATTGTTTTCGGGACCCCCACCAGATCGAAATTTTCGCCAGACCTGACGCGCTTGCAAAATTTGGTGAGTTTTCGGGCATGTTAAGGCCCTCAAAATGGCCGTCCTTTCGTCAGAATAAAAAACGGAACGATTACAATAGGGCTTTCGCACTGGTCAGTGCTCGAGCCCTAATAATAATTAAAACTGCAAGCAGTGATGAGCGGGCTCGAGCACCCCGACGCGCTCGGGGGTACGCGCGGGTCGGGGGTACGCACGGGTCGGGGTCGTGTGCGCGACCGGACGGGCGCGCGGACGCGCCGTACGAAAAACCGCGGCGAGCGGATAAGCGGTAAGGGAGTCACGGCACTTGCAATTTTCCGCCAGGAGGGGGCGACAGCGGCGGCGAGGCGGGTGCGCGGTCACGTCCCGTCCGACGCCGCGAACCGCCATAAAAAAATTCACGACGATCGGACCGCGCGGTAGGTCCTTGCGGCGGATATACGTTTCCGCCTGTGGGTGGCGCTATAGAGTGTATGCGCCCACACGGTAACGGACCGGAGGGTACCCCGAACCAACAGAAAAAATTACGGGCCGATCCGACCGTGCGTAAGGAAGTTACGGCAGATATAAATTTCCACCAGTTGGTGGCGCTATAGCGTATGTACACACACTGTCATAGACCAGAGGGTACCCCAGACCACCAGAAAAAATTTGGGCCTGATCCGACCATGTGGAAGGAAGTTACGGCTATATACATTTCCACCAGTTGGTGGCGCTATACAGTCTATGTACACACACTGTCATAGACCAGAGGGTACCCCAGACCACCAGAAAAAATTTGGGCCTGATCCGACCATGTGGAAGGAAGTTACGGCTATATACATTTCCACCAGTTGGTGGCGCTATACAGTCGATGTACACACACAGTCATAGATCAGAGGGTACCCCAAACCACCAGAAAAAATTTGGGCTTGATCCGACCATGTGGAAGGAAGTTACGGCTATATACATTTCCACCAGTTGGTGGCGCTATACTGTCTATGTACACACACAGACATAGACCAGAGGGCACCCCAGACCACAAGAAAAATTTGTGGCCTGATCCGACCATGTGGAAGGAAGTTACGGCTATATACATTTCCACCAGTTGGTGGCGCTATACAGTGTATGTACACACACAGTCATAGACCAGAGGGTACCCCAGACCACCAGAAAAAATTGTGGCCTGATCCGACCATGTGGAAGGAAGTTACGGCTATATACATTTCCACCAGTTGGTGGCGCTATACAGTCTATGTACACACACAGTCATAGACCAGAGGGTACCCCAAACCACCAGAAAAAATTTGGGCTTGATCCGACCATGTGGAAGGAAGTTACGGCTATATACATTTCCACCAGTTGGTGGCGCTATACTGTCTATGAACACACACAGACATAGACCAGAGGGTACCCCAGACCACCAGAAAAATTTGTGGCCCGATCCGACCATGTGGAAGGAAGTTACGGCTATATACATTTCCACCAGTTGGTGGCGCTATAGAGTCTATGTACACACAGTATAACAAACCAGAGATTGACCCAACACACCAAAAAAAATTTCAAGACAATCTGACCATGAATCAGGAAGTTACGGCAGATATACATTTCCACCAGTTGGTGGCGCTGTGTTTTGAACATGGCTTCTGGAGCGTTAAGTGCGTCCTGTCTTGATAGACGTCTCCACCGAAAATCATAGTGATACGTGTAACGGGTGGCGAGGGATAATGAATTGAAACTTCTAGGTGGCGCTAGTGTGTCAATTTAGATTGGTGTCACATGGGAGCACCACCAGGGCGCTCAGGCCTGGATTAAGGCCTCACGTTTAAGATTTCAGCAGCCTGTGACCTTCTGCAGGCAAATGATGACCTTTTGATGGTCAATGGCGAAGGCTGACCATTCGCCGTGGCCACGCCCCCCACATGTGCTTTACACACATCATAGTCCATCGACTGACATCATCAGTCTGTCAGTCAAACTGTGTATTGACTTTGATGTACATTGCTTCAAGGCAAGGCCAGACACCAGGCAGGGCCAGATATGAAATGGTCAAAGTTTGGTGGCGTGCCACGCCCACATCCTATGGAGCAGGCCAAAATCCTTCGCAATTTAACGTGGGCCATCCGTCTAGTGTCCGTTGATGCTACAACGGACTCATTCGGTCAAACCCCCTAGGAGGAGTTCGTCGAGATACGACCCATACATCCGCCCCCAAATGGCCGCCGCCACCTAAAATGGCCGACTTCCTGTTGGTTTTAGAACATGGGTTATTGAGACTTTTTTGTGCGTCCTGTCACGAGTGATGTCTCCTCCGAAAATCATGCCGATACGTGCAACGGGAGGCGAGGGATAATTATTTTAAAACTTCTAGGTGGCGCTAGTGAGTCAATTTGGCTTGGTTTCATATGGGGGCCACACCAGGCCGCTCAGGCCTGGATTCTGACCCCCCCTATGAGTTTTCAAGCCCATGCGACCTTTTGCGGGCGAATGATGACCTTTTCTATGTAAATGGCGAGGCCTGAGCATTCGCTGCCAGGCCACGCCCACCACGTGCGCTTTTCCTGCATCATGGTCCATCAACAGGCTTCACCAGGCTGTCAGGCAGTGACCTTGTGACCCCGATGTTCATCTGATGAATCTCCTGGCAGAAAAGGCCTCATGTAGATGACACGCCTTTAGCCTGTCGCCAATAGGTGGCGCTGCGACGAAATCAGGAAGTGACCTACGGGGACCTTCGGGGCGGGGCCATGATCACATGTACCAAGTATGATGAAGATCTGACCACGTGGAGCCAAGTTATTCACGTCTACAGTTACGCTCAGCGTGCAAGGCCCGGACATATGAAAATGGGCAAAATTTGGGGGCGTGCCACGCCCACATCGTATGGAATATCCCAAAATCCTTCGCAATTTAACGTCGGCCATCCGTCTAGTGTCCGTTGATGCAACAACGGACTCATTTGGTCAAACCCCCTAGGAGGAGTTCGTCGAGATACGACCCCAACTTCTGGCACAAAAAAGGCCGCCGCCATCCAAAATGGCCGACTTCCTGTTCGTTTTCCAATATGGGTTCTTGAGACTTTTTGGTCCGTCCTGTCACGATAGACGTCTCCACCAAGTTTCGTGACGATAGGTGAAACTGGTGGCGGGGGCCAATTTTTTCAAAAATTAAAGGTGGCGCTAGAGAGTCAATTTTGGAACATTGTTTTCGGGACCCCCACCAGATCGAAATTTTCGCCAGACCTGACGCGCTTGCAAAATTTGGTGAGTTTTCGGGCATGTTAAGGCCCTCAAAATGGCCGTCCTTTCGTCAGAATAAAAAACGGAACGATTACAATAGGGCTTTCGCACTGGTCAGTGCTCGAGCCCTAATAATAGACCAGTCCAGGGTGTACCCCGCCCCTCGCCTGAAGACAGCTGGGATAGGCTCCAGCACCACAGCGACCCTCATAAGGAAAAAGCAGTAGAAAATGAATGAATGAATAATAATAAATTATTATTATAACTATAAATTATATATATAAATAATGTAATAATTTAATATAATGAATTATATTATTTATATACTATATTATTTATATGATTATTATTATAATTTAATATAATAAAATTATTATTATTATTACTATAATAATTACTATAAATTATATATATAAATAATTTAATAATTTTATATAATTAATTATATTATATATATATATTATTTATATGACGATTATTATAATTATTATAACAATAATAGTAATATAATAAAATTATTATTATTACTATAATAATTACTATAAATTATATATATAAATAACGTAATAATAATTTAATATAATTATATTATTTATATATTATATTATTTATGATTATATTATAATTTAATATAATAAAATTATTATTACTATAATAATTATTATAAATTATATATATAAATAATTTAATAATTTAATATTATTAATTATATTATATATATATTATATTATTTATATGATGATTATTATAATTTAATATAACAACAATAATATAAAATCATTATTATTATTATTACTATAATAATTACTATAAATTATATATATATAAATAATTTAATATAATAATAATAATGATAATTTTCATCGTATGTGGTTTATTCAGTTTTTCTTATTATTATTATTTTCTTTATTTATTACTGATTGATTTATTATTTTATTCTTATCATCTTATTTTGTGTAGTAAATAAAAATTAAGATATTTGACAACAGTGGAATGTTTTATCAGAGCTTTTCTGTAGGGTAACAGCAGAAGCAAAAGCATTGAACAGTTTTTTTATTCTTATTATTTTTTCTGTTTTTAATAAATGCGTTTTTTTTGTGTGTGTTTTTTTTTTTTTTACCAGATTCGGCCCAGCCTCACCCAGACCCCAGCTCCAGTGGCCCCCCAGGTAAATTGAGTTTGCGACCCCTGTGCTATATTGGCTGGTCTTTTCGCCCCAAGACAGCTGGGATAGGCTCCAGCACCCTGGCTACTCTTGTGGTTAAGCACGGTTAAGCTTGTCTGGCGCCCCCTACCTGTATTTGCTCCAGGGTGACTTTGAAGGTGAAGGCCTCGTTGTAGTAAGGGTTCAGCGTGTTGCTCTTGATGGACGTCTTCTTTTTCCTCCACTTCCTCTTGTCCAGAGCCAGCTGCACCTTCACGTACGGGTCTCCATGCAAAGCACACGGGAGTCTAAGACCCCGCCCCTTTGAGTAGAAGATGCGGCGTCTCACCTGAACTCCCGTCGAGGTCGGTGCTTTTGAGGTTCTTGGCCTCCAGGATGACCACAGTCAGTTTGCTGGCGGTGGGAACGTAACGCAGCGAGAAGCAGATCTCTCCCAGGTTCTCCTCCTGCAGCCAATCAGCATCAACGTATGCAAATGAGGCTGTGAAGTTGCGGTCTTACGCAGATGTGAGCTTCGCTAAACCTCCGTTTTAGAGGGCTCCTCAAGGTCTCGCCACTCCTCGATGACGTGGTTCCAGTCCACTTGACCCAGTTTCAGTCTGAGCTCGCCGATGATGTCGTGTTTGGAGAATCGGTCAAAGTCAAACACCTGCAAGACTGCTACGGACTTGAGCAGCATCGCCTTGGAGATCTGTGACCACACACACACGGTCGCGTCATCTTCTAACCACGACTCAGGAACCAAGCGGCGCCCACCTGGAAGTTGAAGTGCTCGTTAAAGACGGCGTTCAGCGTGTTCTTCAGCACTTTGGTCTCGCAGGTCTTGGTTTTGTCGGGGAGGATGTAAACCTTGACGTACGGGTCTGAGGTGCCCCCGATGTCCATGGCCTTCAGGCTGCTGGCTTGTTTGATACCCACCGTCAGCTGTATACATTATACATAACTGCGTTAGCATGCAAGCTAGTTTGTCGGTGGTCATTTTGGTTAGGATTTGGGTCACCTCGGAGAGAGCGGCGTTGAACTCCAGCGAGTAGAGCAGTTTCCCTCGCGGTTGCTTTTTGGCGTCAGAACTCTCGCCCGTGCTGGGTTGAACCTGCCCAAAAAAAAAAAAAAAGTCTAGCAACACAGGTATTAGCCACTGTGGCTGTATATATAAAAACAAAAAACCTGGTTATGAGCTTATAGGTATGCTTTTAACATTAGAGCCCTCTAGAGATGATATAACACCCCTATAGTCACCTTTACACTCATATTACCTAATATATTAGACATATAAGAAAGAAAAAAAAACTTGGTTATGAGCTTATAGGTATGCTTTTAACATTAGAGCCCCCTGGAGATGACATAACACCCCTATAGTCACCTTTAACATTAGAGCCCTGTAGAGATGATATAACACCCCTATAGTCATTATACTCCTATTACCTAATATAGTACACATATGAGAAAAAAAAGCTTTTTCTTCTCATGTCCACTATATTGGGTAATAGGAGTGTAAAGGTGACTATAGGGGTGTTATGTCATCTCTAGAGGGCTCTAATGTTAAAAGCATACCTATAAGCTCGTAATCAAGTTTTATTTTCTTTCTCATATGTCTACTATATTGGGTCATAGGAGGGTGAAGGTGACTATAGGGGTGTTATTTCATGTCTAGAGGGCTCTAATGTTAAAAGCATAAAAACAAGATTTTGAGGGGTTAACATATTTGCTAGGAGTTGCTGTAGCCTGTTAGCCAGCGTTAAGTCTTTGTAAAAACAACACAAAGCAGCAATGATGAATATAATGAAGCATATATAAATTCATGCAGTGTCACCGATTGGCCACCAGAGGACGACAGAGCTCACCAGCGCCGAGGTGGTTTGCCCGCTCAGCGATGCGACTTTGACGTGCGCGTCGCGCCTCTGCTGGCGCCTCTTCTTCCTGCGTCTTCTGCAGCAGCACACGCACACGCACACGCACACCAGCAACAGCAGGAGCGAGCCCAAGGCCAGCAGGAGGTAAATGACCCATGGTGATACTGCAGCGTACACAAGGGGGGGCGTCAGAGAGGCGCTTTCACGACATGATACCAGCTGGTATTGTGAACTCACAGGGAATTTTTCCCAGTATTCCATGGACTATGTCGCTGGCGGAGCTGTTGTTGGAGAGGATGAGCGAGGTCAAGGAGACGGGTGAAGCCTGGGTGGGCTTAAAAAATTGAGGGATGTTTGGCAGCGTGATCATGATGAGGAGGATTCTGGGGGGGTAGACAAGTCATGTGGACGTTGATGTCAGAAGTTACACAAATTAGAGCCCTCTAGACATGGCATAACACCCCTATAGTAACCTTTACCCTCCTATTACCCAATATAGTACACATATGAGAAAAACAAAAAACTTGGTTACGAGCTTATAGTAGGTATGCTTTTAACATTAGAGCCCTCTAGAGATGATATAGCACCCCTATAGTCGCCTTTACACTCATATTACCCAATATAGTACACATATAAGAAAAACAAAAAACTTGGTTACGAGCTTATAGGTATGCTTTTAACATTAGAGCCCTCTAGAGATGATATAACACCCCTATAGTCGCCTTTACACTCATATTACCCAATATAGTACACATATGAGAAAAACAAAAAACTTGGTTACAAGCTTATAGGTATGCTTTTAACATTAGAGCCCTCTAGAGATGATATAACACCCCTATAGTCACCTTTACACTCCTATTACCCAATATAGTAGACATATGAGAAAGAAAAAAAACTTGGTTATGAGCTTATTAGGTATGCTTTTAACATTAGAGCCCTCTAGAGATGATATAGCACCCCTATAGTCACCTTTACACTCATATTACTCAATATAGTACACATATAAGAAAAACAAAAAACTTAGTTATGAGCTTATGGTACGCTTTTAACATTAGAGCCCTATAGAGATGATATAACACCCCTATAGTAACCTTTACCCTTCTATTACCCAGTATATTAGACGTAGTAAGAGGAAATAATATATTTAAGACATAAATGGGACTTAGTGCTTGTGTATGTGTTGCTATAAATAGAAAACCTGTTCACAAAAACTAGAGCCCTCTAGACACGGTATAACACCCCTATAGTTACATTTACACTCCTATTACCCAATATAGTACAATATGAGAAAAACAAAAACTTGGTTATGAGCTTATAGGTATGCTTTTAATATTAGAGCCCTCTGGAGATGACATAACACCCCTATAGTCACCTTTAACATTAGAGCCTACCTTTAAGCTCGTAACCAAGTTTTTTTTTCTCACTATATTGGGTGAGGTGAAGGTTACCATAGGGGTGTTATGTCACCTCTAGAGGGCTCTAATGTTAAAAGCATACCTATAAGCTCGTAACCAAGTTTTTTTTCTTTCGCATATGTCTACTATATTGGGTAATAGGAGTGTAAAGGCGACTATAGGGGTGTTATGTCATCTCTAGAGGGCTCTAATGTTAACAGCATACTTATAAGGCTGTAACCAAGTTTGTTTTTTTTTCTCATATGTCTACTATATTGGGAAATAGGAGTGTAAAGGTGACTATAGGGGTGTTATATCATCTCAAGAGGGCTCTAATGTTAAAAGCATACCTATAAGCTCATAACCAGGTTTTATTTTCTTTCTCATATGTCTACTATATTGGGTAATAGGAGGGTAAAGGTGACTATAGGGGTGTTATGCCATGTCTAGAGGCCTCTAATTTTTGTAAACAGGTTTTCTATGCTCTAACTATGAAAATATTCTATAAATAAGGAATCCTACTCTGCGATATACAAGGTAGGACAAACAGAGAAATGACTCCTCTTAGCGGGCGCTTTTTAGTCTTAATAATAACAACACGGTTGGTGGCGTTGGACTTGATGAGGCGGTCCACATACTGTATAAGGGTTGGCAACATAAATGGGTTCCAGTGTAGGGATTTGGAGGGGTTAACGTATTTGCTAGGAGTTGCTGTAGCCTGTTAGCCAGCGTTAAAAGTCTTTGTTGACAATATTGCTCCGCGTTTACATACCAAAACGACACGTTCCACTTCATCCAATCATACATCAACGAGTCACCATGGAGGAGGGGCTTCCTGAAGACGACAAGTGGTTTGACAGCTCAAAGCCACCGCCATCAACAAACACACACACACACACAGCAAATAAACCATATAAACTAGCAGCTACTGTTTAGGTCTTGGCAGGAAGTGTTGTACTACATCCGACATGGTACATTTGGTTGGGTTGTTATTTCACATCTAGAGGGTTCTTATGTTAAAAGGTCTTATGTTTACAATATTGCTTCATAGGAGTGTATTATTATTTCATGTTCAAAGTGCTCAATGTTAAAAGGTCAGGAAATATTTCAATATTGAACAAAGCTAAATTTGTTCTCAATCAGAAATTACTCCACACTCTTTATTGCTCTCTGGTTCTACCATATCTTACTTATTGTGTGGAAATATGGGATAATAACTATAAAAGCAATCTTCACTCACTAAATGTACTGCAAAAAAGGTCAGTAAGGATAATTCATAATGCCGCCCACATCGAATATATTAACTCCTTATTTCTAAAATCACAAATACTTCAACTTGCTAATATAGCTAATCTTCAAACAGCTAAAATAATGCATAAGGCTAAAAATAAGCAATTAGCTAAAAATGTCATCCAATACTTCTCTACAAGAGAGGAGAAATATGATCTCAGGGAAGAAGTACATTTGAAACACTTCTATGCTAGGACTACGTTATGCTAGCCATAGCATTTCAGTATGTGGAATCAAACTATGGAATGGATTGAGTAAGGAAATCAAACAATGCACAACGATGGGCAAATAAATAAAAATAAAAATAAATAAAGTTCAATTTTTTTTTATTAAATTATATTTTTCTTTTGGACACAATTGAGTGCATCCCATAATCAGTTCCCAGTTCCACATGTCCAAAAGGAGTAGGAAGAAGCAAAGCTTATTAAATCCTACCCCTCCATCTGGTACTTTTACAATCAGTAACTGTTACATTTGTTCACTTCCTGCTTTCCTAATATAGTTCAAGTTTTTTTGTTTAAATTTTTTTTATTAAATTAAATTATTATTACATACAATTATTATTTAATTACATTAATTAAATTGATGTTAATTCATTTTATTTTATTTAAAAAAAACATTTGTTCACTTCCTGCTTTCCATAATACAGTTTAAATGAAATAAAACCATTACCATATCTATGGGAAAATTTGCTTTGGTTAATGTCCATTTTGGTTTTAGTCGCAAGGTCATAATCACCTCGTACTTCGATACGTGACAAAAAAATAATAAAAAAATAAATAAAAAACAACAAAAATAAAAACTTAATCTATACCATAGATATGGTAATGGTTTTATTTTATTTAAACTGTATTATGGAAAGCAGGAAGTGAACAAATGTTTTTTTTAAATAAAATAAAATTAATTAACATCAATTTAATAAATGTATTAATTAATGTAATTAAATAATCATTTTATGTAATAATAATTTAAGTTAATAAAAA
The DNA here is from genome assembly GCF_037039965.1 of Doryrhamphus excisus. Lineage (NCBI taxonomy): Eukaryota > Metazoa > Chordata > Actinopteri > Syngnathiformes > Syngnathidae > Doryrhamphus > Doryrhamphus excisus. The sequence goes on from NC_136362.1 coordinate 1,061,882, forward strand.
AATTAAAACAAAAAAACTTGAACTATATTAGGAAAGCAGGAAGTGAATAAATGTTTTTTAAATAAAATAAAATGAATTAACATCAATTTAATTAATTTATTAATTAATGTAATTAAATAATAATTTTATGTAATAATAATTTAAGTTAATAAAAATAAAACAAAAAAACTTGAACTATATTAGGAAAGCAGGAAGTGAACAAATGTTTTTTTAATAAAATAAAATAAATTAACATCAATTTAATTTATTAATTAATGTAATTAAATAAAAATTTTATGTAATAATAATTTAAGTTAATAAAAAAATTAAAACAAAAAAACGAACTATATTAGGAAAGCAGGAAGTGAACAAATGTTTTTTTAATAAAATGAATTAACATCAATTTAATTAATTTATTAATTAATGTAATTAAATAATAATTTTATATAATAATAATTTAAGTTAATAAAAAAATTAAAACAAAAAACTTATATTAGGAAAGCAGGAAGTGAACAAATGTAACAGTTACTGATTGTAAAAGTACCAGATGGAGGGGTAGGATTTAATAAGTTTTGCTTCTTCCTACTCCTTTTGGACATGTGGAACTGGGAACTGATTATGGGATGCACTCAATTGTAATCTGATGCATGTTCAAATGAAATTAAACCATTACCATATTAAAAACAGCTTCTGTATGTCTATATTATGTCTGCTACGTTAATGAATAGGAGTGTCATGGCATCTACAGGGATGTTATGTCATGTCGAGAAGGCTCTAGTAAGCTGGTAAACAGGTTTCATATCCTCTAACTACCACTATATTCCATTTAGGAATACATTTGCAGAAATAAACTTAGAAAGCGTTAGAAAACAAAGAAATGGTCTCCCTGACAGTCAAGGAAACCAGTTCTTGTGCCACAGGCTGTTTAGGCACTCGTGCGCTTCACTCACCAACGGCTCGCCAAATTCTGACGTACGGTAGTCACTTGGAAGGAAACGACTCGGAGTCAGCAGAGAAGAATATTCTCCTAAAAACAGGACAGAAAGAATGAAAAGTGTGAAAACCTTACAGACATTTTTGTACCAACCTCGGTGTTGCGGCGTGCGGCTGGAGCTCCGTCATCTTGCTTCTGCTTCGTCCCGCGGCGGCGGCGGCGGCGGCACCACCCTGCTGAGCACACACACGTCAATCAAGAGTAGGAGGAGTAAGTTCTTTACAAAAGGTTGCAGTCTTTTATTTATCTTAAAGTACTTGGACACATTAGAAACGGGTGTTGACCAGACGATGCATTTATTTCTTCACTGACATAAACGTTGCTATGTTGCTATCACAACGACGATAAAAGCAAAGTTAAAGCAAAAGTAAAAGCAAAAGTAAAAGCAAAAGTAAAAGCAAAAGTAAAAGCAAAAGTAAAAGCAAAAGTAAAAGCAAAAGTAAAAGCAAAAGCAAAAGCAAAGCAAAAGCAAAGCAAAAGCAAAGCAAAAGCAAAGCAAAGCAAAAGCAAAGCAAAAGCAAAGCAAAAGCAAAGCAAAAGCAAAGCAAAAGCAAAGCAAAAGCAAAGCACAAGTAAAGCACAAGTAAAGTACAAGTAAAGTACAAGTAAAGTAAAAGTAAAGTAAAAGTAAAGGTAAAGTAAAGGTAAAGTAAAGGTAAAAGTAAAGGTAAAAGTAAAAGTAAAAGTAAAAGTAAAAGTAAAAGTAAAAGTAAAAGTAAAGTAAAGGTAAAGTAAAGGTAAAGTAAAAGTAAAGTAAAAGTAAAGTAAAAGTAAAGTAAAAGTAAAGTAAAAGTAAAAGTAAAAGTAAAAGTAAAGTAAAAGTAAAGTAAAAGTAAAGTAAAAGTAAAGTAAAAGTAAAGTAAAAGTAAAGTAAAAGTAAAGTAAAAGTAAAGTAAAAGTAAAGTAAAAGTAAAGTAAAAGTAAAGTAAAAGTAAAGTAAAAGTAAAGTAAAAGTAAAGTAAAAGTAAAGTAAAAGTAAAGTAAAAGTAAAGTAAAAGTAAAGTAAAAGTAAAGTAAAAGTAAAGTAAAAGTAAAGTAAAAGTAAAGTAAAAGTAAAGTAAAAGTAAAGTAAAAGTAAAGTAAAAGTAAAGTAAAAGTAAAGTAAAAGTAAAGTAAAAGTAAAGTAAAAGTAAAGTAAAAGTAAAGTAAAGTAAAAGTAAAGTAAAAGTAAAGTAAAAGTAAAGTAAAAGTAAAGTAAAAGTAAAGTAAAAGTAAAGTAAAAGTAAAGTAAAAGTAAAGTAAAAGTAAAGTAAAAGTAAAGTAAAAGTAAAATAAAAGTAAAACAAAAATTTAATTAAATTAAAGTCCTACTCCTTTTGGAGCTGAGGGTGGTGGTGGGCGGGGCCCGAGGTGGCTACTCACGCCACGTCCATCTTGCCGAGAAGAATATTCTTCTTCTGCTTTGTCCCGCGGCGGCGGTGGCGGCGGCGGCGGCGGTGGCGGTGGTGGCGGCGGTGGCGGCGGTGGCGGCGGTGGCGGCACCACCCTGCTGAGCACACACACGTCAATCAAGAGCAGGAGGAGTAAGTTTTTTACAAAAGGTCGCAGTCTTTTATTAATCCTGAAGTACTTGGACACATTAGAAACGGGTGTTGACCACACGATGCATTTATTTCTTCACTGACATAAACGTTGCTATGTTGCTATCACAACGACGCCTTCAGGGCAGGTGCCTTGTACGGGAAAGCAGAAATAAATACAAGTATTGAGGTGCAGCGTGAGAGACCAGCATTCCTAGAAAGGGAATGCTGCTTTCTCAAATGATGGAAAAACAGTAAAAAAAAAAAAAAAAAAAAGAAGAAGAGTTTTGATGTTTGAGCTTCCTGGGATTAGAAGTTGATGGCTTTCCCGAAGGAGGCGGCTAAGTTGGCTTCTCTGAAGGCCTCCGACACCGTCTACGAGAAAAACACCAGGCTGGTGAGCGCTTGATGGATTGCTGATGTCATAACGTCATGGGTCTTTCTTACCGGGTGGGCGTGGCAAACCCTGGCCACGTCCTCGCACGAGGCGCCGTACTCCATGGCCAAAGCGGCCTCGTTGATCATCTCTCCCGCCCCCTAACGGGTGGGAAAAAAAAAGGTGACGTTTATTCGAGGCTTCTCTCGTTTGATCCGAGAGGTCTTACGGTTCCGAGGATGTGAGCTCCCAGCATCCTGTCCGTCTCCTTGTGGCTGAGGATCTTCACCAGACCGTCCGTGTCGGCGTTGGTCTTAGCGCGACTGTTGGCGGCGAAGGGGAACTTGCCCACTTTGAAGGGCGTGCCCTAGGGAGCAGAGGAGCATTTGTATTTTGGTTTCTTTTAAAAAAACAAAAGAAACAACCTTAAACTGTATTACGGAAAGCAGGAAGTGAACAAATGTAACAGTTACTGATTATAAAAGTAAGGGGTAGAATTTAATAACCTTTGCTTCACCGCCAAATTTAAATCCAAAAATAAATTAAAAAATAAATACAATTTGAAAAAATTTATTACAAAAACTACTATATTATGAAAGCAGGAAGTGAACAAATGTAACAGTTACTGATTGTAAAAGTACCAGATGGAGGGGTAGGATTTAATAAGCTTTGCTTCACCTCAAAGTCCCGCTAAATTTAAATAAATATATATAATTTTCAAAATTAATAAAAAAAAAAAAACAACTTAATCTTCACTCGCTAAATGTACTGCAAAAAAGGTCAGTAAGGATAATTCATAATGCTGCCTATAGAGAACATACTAACTCCTTATTTCTAAAATCACTAATACTTCAACTTGCACCTTGTACTTCGGTACGTGACAAAAGTCACGTGAAGTCACGGCAAGTCACGGCAAGTCACGGCAAGTCACGGCAAGTCACGCCAAGTCACGCCAAGTCACGCCAAGTCACGCCAAGTCACGCCAAGTCACGCCAAGTCACGCCAAGTCACGCCAAGTCACGCCAAGTCACATAGCATAACGTAGCGTAGCGTAACGTGGCGTAACGTGGCGTAACGTGGCGTACCGTGGCGTACCGTGGCGTAACGTGGCGTAACGTGGCGTAACGTGGCGTAACGTGGCGTAACGTGGCGTAACGTGGCGTAACGTGGCGTAACGTGGCGTAACGTGGCGTACCGTGGCGTACCGTGGCGTACCGTGGCGTACCGTGGCGTACCGTGGCGTAACGTGGCGTAACGTGGCGTAACGTGGCGTAACGTGGCGTAACGTGGCGTAACGTGGCGTAACGTGGCGTAACGTGGCGTAACGTGGCGTACCGTGGCGTACCGTGGCGTACCGTGGCGTAACGTGGCGTAACGTGGCGTAACGTGGCGTAACGTGGCGTAACGTGGCGTAACGTGGCGTAACGTGGCGTAACGTGGCGTAACGTGGCGTAACGTGGCGTAACGTGGCGTAACGTGGCGTAACGTAGCCTAACGTAGCCTAACGTAGCGTAGCGTGCAGTAAAGTCACGTCAAGTCAAGTCACGTCAAGTCACGTCAAGTCACGTCAAGTCACGTCAAGTCACGTCAAGTCACGTCAAGTCACGTCAAGTCACGTAGCATAACGTAGCATAACGTAGCATAACGTAGCATAACGCAGCATAACGTAGCATAACGTAGCATAACGTAGCATAACGTAGCGTAGCGTGAAGTCAAGTCACGTCAAGTCACGTCAAGTCACGTCAAGTCACGTCAAGTCACGTCAAGTCACGTCAAGTCACGTCAAGTCACGTCAAGTCACGTAGCATAACGTGGCGTAGCGTAGCATAGCGTAGCGTGAAGTAAAGTCACGTCAAGTCACGTAGCATAATGTAGCGTAGCGTAGCATGAAGTAAAGTCACGTCAAGTCACGTAGCATAACGTAGCGTAGCATGAAGTAAAGTCACGTCAAGTCACGTCAAGTCACGTAGCATAACGTAGCATAGCGTGAAGTAAAGTCACATAAAGTCACGTAAAGTCAAGTCAAACTAAACAAAAACTTAAAATAAAATAAAACTACAATAAACAACAAAAAAAAATTTACCTACAAAAAACTATATTAGGAAAGCAGGAAGTGTCAAGTCAGGTCAAGTAAAACTAAACTCAACAAAAACTACAAAAAACTAAAAAAAAACTTAAAAAAACAAAAAAAAAATTAAACTATATTAGGAAAGCAGGAAGTGAACAAATGTAACAGTTACTGATTGTAAAAGTACCAGATGGAGGGGTAGGATTTAATAAGCTTTGCTTCTTCCTACTCCTTTTGGACATTCAATTGGAATCTGATGCATGTTCAAATGAAATTAAACCATCATAAAATCTGATTCAATAATAGCCAATAGTTGTTTATTATGTGTCGCCATGGCGACGCCTCACCTCCTCTTTGAGTTGTTCCTCAGTCTTGCCCACCCAGGCCACCTCAGGGTGCGTGTAGATGACGGAGGGGACGCAGTTGTAGTCAATGTGCACGGCGCCGCCCGCCATGCCCTCCACACAGATTATTCCCTCGTCCTCGGCCTTGTGGGCCAACATGGGCCCCGCCACCACGTCCCCAATGGCGTAAATGCTAGGAAGGGAGGGTGGGTGGTAGTTGAGACGATGATGCAGATGCGGATGTGTGACATCATCACCACCGGAGACGTGCAGCACCTTGGAACGCTGGTCTGGAAGCGGTTGTTGACAGGGATCCGCCCCCTGTTGTCCAGCTCGATGCCCACCGCCTCCAGACCCAGGTTCTGGGTGAAAGGTCGTCGGCCGATGCACACCAGCAGCACGTCGCACGTCAGCGTCTCGTTCTTGCCGCCAGCCGCCGCCTCCACGCTGAAACGCACCCACAGCTGCGTTAACTATACAGGAAATTCATCGTTCAACAGAATAAAGAATCAGAAAGAACATATAAGACTTAAAAAATAAGTTGACGACAACCCTAAGAATGTGTAAGAAGGAATATTACAGCCAAATATTAGACAAGCACAACAACAATATTCAAGCAACCTGGGGCATTCTACCATATCTTACTTATTGTGTGGAAATATGGGCTAATAACTATAAAAGCAATCTTCACTCACTAAATGTACTGCAAAAAAGGTCAGTAAGGATAATTCATAATGCCGCCTACAGAGAACATACTAACTCCTTATTTCTAAAATCACTAATACTTCAACTTGCACCTCGTACTTCGGTACGTGACGAAAGTAAAGTAAAATTAAAGGTAAAGGAGAGTTAAAGTAAAAGTAAAAGAGTAAAAGTAAAAGAGTAAAAGTAAAAGAGTTAAAGTTAGAGAGTTAAAGTTAGAGAGTTAGAGAGTTAAAGTTAGAGAGTTAAAGTTAGAGAGTTAGAGAGTTAAAGTTAGAGAGTTAAAGTAATGTTAAAGTAAAGTTAAAGAGTTAGAGAGTTAAAGTAAAGTTAAAGAGTTAAAGAGTTAAAGAGTTAGAGAGTTAAAGTAAAGTTAAAGAGTTAAAGAGTTAGAGAGTTAAAGTAAAGTTAAAGAGTTAAAGAGTTAAAGAGTTAAAGAGTTAAAGAGTTAAAGAGTTAAAGAGTTAAAGAGTTAAAGAGTTAAAGAGTTAAAGAGTTAGAGAGTTAAAGTAAAGTTAGAGTTAAAGAGTTAAAGAGTTAAAGAGTTAAAGAGTTAGAGAGTTAAAGTAAAGTTAAAGTAAAGTTAAAGTAAAGTTAAAGTAAAGTTAAAGTAAAGTTAAAGAGTTAAAGTAAAGTTAAAGAGTTAGAGAGTTAAAGTAAAGTTAAAGTAAAGTTAAAGAGTTAGAGAGTTAAAGTAAAGTTAAAGTAAAGTTAAAGAGTTAAAGTAAAGTTAAAGAGTTAGAGAGTAAAGTAAAAGTAAAAGTAAAGTTAAAGAGTTAGAGAGTTAAAGTAAAGTTAAAGAGTTAGAGAGTTAAAGTAAAGTTAAAGTAAAGTTAAAGAGTTAAAGTAAAGTTAAAGTAAAGTTAAAGAGTTAAAGTAAAGTTAAAGAGTTAGAGAGTAAAGTAAAAGTAAAAGTAAAGTTAAAGAGTTAGAGAGTTAAAGTAAAGTTAAAGAGTTAGAGAGTTAAAGTAAAGTTAAAGTAAAGTTAAAGAGTTAAAGTAAAGTTAAAGTAAAGTTAAAGAGTTAAAGTAAAGTTAAAGTAAAGTTAAAGAGTAAAGTAAAGTTAAAAGTAAAGTTAAAAGTAAAGTTAAAAGTAAAGTTAAAAGTAAAGTTAAAAGTAAAGTTAAAAGTAAAGTTAAAAGTAAAGTTAAAAGTAAAGTTAAAAGTAAAGTTAAAAGTAAAGTTAAAAGTAAAGTTAAAAGTAAAGTTAAAAGTAAAGTTAAAAGTAAAGTTAAAAGTAAAGTAAAAAGTAAAGTAAAAAGTAAAGTAAAAAGTAAAGTAAAAAGTAAAGTAAAAAGCAAAGCAAAAGCAAAGCAAAAGCAAAGCAAAAGCAAAGCAAAAGCAAAAGCAAAAGCAAAAGCAAAAGCAAAAGCAAAAGCAAAAGCAAAGTAAAAGCAAAGTAAAAGCAAAGTAAAAGCAAAGTAAAAGTAAAGTAAAAGTAAAGTAAAAGTAAAGTAAAAGTAAAGTAAAAGTAAAGTAAAAGTAAAGTAAAAGTAAAGTAAAAGTAAAGTAAAAGTAAAGTAAAAGTAAAGTAAAAGTAAAGTAAAAGTAAAGTAAAAGTAAAGTAAAAGTAAAGTAAAAGTAAAGTAAAAGTAAAGTAAAAGTAAAGTAAAAGTAAAGTAAAAGTAAAGTAAAAGTAAAGTAAAAGTAAAGTAAAAGTAAAGTAAAAGTAAAGTAAAAGTAAAGTAAAAGTAAAGTAAAAGTAAAGTAAAAGTAAAGTAAAAGTAAAGTAAAAGTAAAGTAAAAGTAAAGTAAAAGTAAAGTAAAAGTAAAGTAAAAGTAAAGTAAAAGTAAAGTAAAAGTAAAGTAAAAGTAAAGTAAAAGTAAAGTAAAAGTAAAGTAAAAGTAAAGTAAAAGTTGTAGTAAAACTAAAATGAAATTAAATTCCTACTCCTTTTGGAGCTGAGGGTGGTGGTGGGCGGGGCCCGAGGTGGTTACTCACGCCACGTCCATCTTGCCGTCGGGCCTCCTGGTGGCGCCCATCACTTTGGTGCCCAGCTTGAACTTGAGGCCTTGCTTCTGCAGGATGCGCTGGAAGTTCTTGGAGATCTCCATGTCGATGCCCATGCCGCCCACGTGGCCCAGGAACTCCACCGCCGTCACCTTGGACCCCAGACGCTGCCACACGGAACCCTTGCGGGACAGGCGGACTATGGTCAAGCGTTGCGATTGGCCCGAGAGACACCATGTGACTCGAACGACACGCACCAGCTCCACTCCGATGACGCCCGCTCCGATCACGATCAGCTCCTCCGGGACTTTCTTCAGGGACAGCGCTCCGGTGGACGACACCACCGTCTCCTCGTCGATCTGCAACGCGAGAACACGGATGAGCGCCACACGGAAACCGCCGCATCACTGACGGACGGAGGAGGCGCACCTGTATTCCAGGGAAGGGCGTGACCTCAGAGCCGGTGGCGATGAGGATGTTCTTGGTGTTGATGACTTGCTCGCTGCCGTCGTCCGCCGTGGCCGTCACCTGGTTCTTACCCGTCACCCTGCCAAAGCCGTTGACGTGGGTCACCTGACAAAAACACGTCAGTGTCGGAGAGCAGCAACAAAGATGCGGGAAACCTAATGTTGAAGGTGACTATAGGGGTGTTATATCATCTCCAGAGGGCTCTAATGTTAAAAGCATACCTATAAGCTCGTAACCAAGTTTTTGTTTTTCTCATATGTCTACTATATTGGGTAATATTAGTGTAAAGGTGACAATAGGGGTGTTATATCATCTCCAGAGGGCTCTAATGTTAAAAGCATACCTATAAGCTCATAACCAAGTTTTTGTTTTTCTCATATGTCTACTATATTGGGTAATAGGAGTGTAAAGGTGACTATAGGGGTGTTATATCATCTCTAGAGGGCTCTAATGGTAAAACCATACCTATAAGCTCGTAACCAAGTTTTTTTTCTTCTCATATGTCGAATATATTGGGCAATATGAGTGTAAAGGTGACTATAGGGGTGTTATATCATCTCTAGAGGGCTCTAATGTTAAAAGCATACCTATAAACTCGTAACCAAGTTTTTGGTTTTTCTCATATGTGTACTATATTGGGTAATGGGAGGGAAAGGGTGACTATAGGGGTGTTATGACATATCTAGAGGGCTCTAATTTTTGTAAACAGATTTTCTATTTATAGCAACACATACACAAGCACTAAGTCCTATTTATGTCTTAAACATATTACTTCCTCTTACTACATCTAATATACTGGGTAATAGGAGGGTAAAGGTTACTATAGGGGTGTTATATCATCTCTAGAGGGCTCTAATGTTAAAAGCATACTTTTAAGCTCATAACCAGGTTTATTGTTTTTTCTCATATGTCTACTATATTGGGTAATACGAGGGTAGAGGTGACTATAGGGGTGTTATAGCATGTCTAGAGGGCTCTAATTTTTGTGAACAGGTTTTCTATTTATAGCCCCGTCGAGAGGTCTCACTTTGTTCTGTTTGAAGAGATGCGCGATGCCCCCGGTGAGCGCTTTAACCGCCCCGCTTTTCTGAGCCATCATCTTCTCCAGGTTGAGCGAGATCCCTGAGACTGAACAAAAACGCGACTCAGACAGACGGAACCGACGCCGAAACGCGACTTAAAATGCAAACAAAACAGACGTTTGGTCTTACTTTCAATGCCTCTGCTCTCAAAGTCTTTTCCGTGGGCCTGGTGGTACAGGTAGGAGTTGTTCAACAGAGCCTACACAAGTGAAACATACGTTAGATGTCACGTCACTGAGCTACAGTATATGAACAGAAATCATCAAATGTCATATAGATATATATGCTTACTTTGGAAGGGATGCAGCCGACATTCAGGCAGGTTCCACCCAATGTGGGATTCTTCTCCACACAGACTGTCTGTGGAAAAGCCAAATACTGTGGTCTTTTTTTTCCACTTAACATCCAAAAAACCAGTATGTTTATTGTCTATAAAATGTGTATAGTATCAACATTTGTGGTTGTCATTGTATTTACATAATTTTCTATTTTATACTATATATATATACATATATATATTTCATATATATATATATATATATTTCTATTTTCTGTTTGAGTAAGGACCTAAACAATGCATATTGACAATTACTATGGTACCCATTATGGCATTGGATGCTCATATCACATTGTACTTCGGTATGTGACATAAAATAAAAAATAAAAAATAAAAAATAAAAAATAAAAAATAAAAAATAAAAAATAAAAAATAAAAAATAAAAAATAAAAAATAAAAAATTAAAAATTAAAAATAAAAAATTAAAAATAAAAAAAAAATAAAAAATAAAAAATAAAAAAGAGTGCATGCCATAATCAGTTCCCAGTTCCACATGTCCAAAAGGAGTAGGAAGAAGCAAAGCTTATTAAATCCTACCCCTCCATCTGGTACTTTTACAATCAGTAACTGTTACATTTGTTCACTTCCTGCTTTCATAATATAGTTTTAAGTTTTTTTTTAAGTTCTTTTTTTGTTGTTTTTTTTGTATTTTTTAGTTTAGTTTTAATTTAAGTTTAGTGTAGTTTAGTTTTTACTTTAGTCATGTACCGAAGTACGAGGTACTTACTTTTACGTTTACCTTTACGTTTACCTTTACGTTTACCTTTACGTCTACCTTTACCGCTAACTCTACCTCTACCTCTACCTCTAACTCTACCTCTAACTCTACCTCTAACTCTACCTCTAACTCTACCTCTAACTCTACCTCTAACTCTACCTCTACCTCTACCTCTAACTCTACCTCTAACTCTACCTCTAACTCTACCTCTAACTCTACCTCTAACTCTCTTGGTGCAAGTTGAAGTATTTGTGATTTTAGAAATAAGGAGTTAGTATGTTCTTTTGCAGTACATTTACTGTATATGCATACTACATTTAGTGTGAGTGAAGATTGCTTTTATAGTTATTATCCCATGTTTCCACACAATAAGTAAGATATGGTAGAACCAGAGAGCAATAAAGAGTGTGGAGTGATTTCTGATTGAGAACAAATTTTGCTTTGTTCAATATTGAAATATTTCTGGCCATGTTTCTGAGTAATATTTATATTTCTGAGTACACAATGTTTCCAAGTACGGAACCTCTGACATGTAAAACTGTTACCTTTATTTACCATCAGTGTAAACAAGCTTCAGCTTCTAATGTACATCCTGGTACCTTGAATCCGAGCTGTGCTGCCTTGATGGCGGCGACGTAGCCGCCAGGACCGGAACCAACCACTGTGACATCTGCATCGACTGCATACAAACAAGACATGGTCACGTGTTTAGAACTACGAATTACGCTTTGTACTGCAGTAGTGTTATCTTACTTGCGGATTTGTCGGCGTACGTTCGGACGGAAAGACCCACGGCTCCGTGCAGCTTGCAGGGGAGGTGATGACTCCGCTGTGACAACAACAACAAAAACAAAAATATATTTACTGCAAAAAATTAATTCCAAATAACCACATTATTATTTAAATGTAATTTGTGCAGCCAGGAATGGAAAGGAATTAAGGCGATAACTCTGCTAATAAACAAGTTATGTACTCTAAAACGCGGTTACTGTTATAAATACTGTTATTATTAGATGTAGTATATAATGTGTATCATATAACAACAATACTGTGTCCCTATATGTGGTCTAAATGTAATTAGTTTTTATTATTTTGTAACTTTTGCTATCAATGACTGCACATGACGACATTTTAATTGCTAACAACAAATTAGGTAACCTTTGCTAGGCTATGCTAACTAGCTAGGCTACGCCATGGAGTTGTCATCCGGGCAACCAGTGATATATATATATTAATGTGGAAAAATAATGAATACAAATACGGTTTGTTTCCAAAAACAATGCTTGCAAAGATTAAAACGTATTTACTGCGGGTACAAAAGAAGTAGTCACATTTACAACACAGCGGTAAAGTTTCTCAAGTTTCTCAACATTCTGCTCAGCTGTCACTATGCCGAATGACGCCGATATAAATTATAAAACGGGTGGATTATATCAACACAGAATAAAATTAATATTTCGTTTGTCATGCTCTCTAAAGTACTAAAATGCGTATTTTATTAGTGGACTCTGGTGTTATTAGCAAACATGCTAGCCGGCCGAGACACGACATGTAAAAATAACAACCAGCGAACGTGACGTGTTTTGAAACTCACGGCCGACAAACAAGCGACACGCATCGGGTTAGTGCGTGGAATTCTTACCGTGGCCAGAGATCGATATAAATGTGTCCAGCTGTGCATTTTGTCGTGTGTCTCCTCACGTCAACGTTAACCTCCAGCAGGCCGAGCAGCCAAGGACTCCTGACAGCGCGTCGCCTTAATATGACGTCACCAGTGATTCAGTGATTCTACTATTAAAAAAACTGTTGTTTCAGATTTTGGTTTTAAGAAGTACATAATGTAATTTTTTATCTTTTTGTTCGTACAATACAATAAAAAAGCATATTTAACACACAAATATGATTAATTATGATTAATTATTTTGAAAACTATGACTAATTTCATTTAAATTTGTTATCATATATTGAAAAAAATAATATTGTAAGATTTTGAGAGTAAAGTGGGACTAAAAAGTAGGAAAGTTAGAAAAAAACGCTTGTAAATAAAGTTATAAAGAGTTTTTTTCTCTTAAATATTATTATTTCTCTTATGTTATTATATTATGTATTTTTCCCATAAAATTGTAAATGTATTCAAAATATTTTATTATTTTCATAACAGGCATTGCCTCTGAGAGTTAAGAAAAGAGGTTTCTTATGTGACCTTTGACCTTGGGCATGTGGAGGGGGGTCGGGGCAAGAAAGGCCCAACATGCTAAGAAGTATATAATGTCATTTGTAATCTTTTTGTTCGTACAATACAATAAAAAAGCATATTTAACACACAAATGTGATTAATTATGATTAATTATTTTGAAAACTGTGACTAATTTCATTTAAATTTGTTATCATATATTGAAAAAAATAATATTGTAAGATTTTGAGAGTAAAGTGGGACTAAAAAGTAGGAAAGTTAGAAAAAACGTAATGTTATAAAGTTACATAAAGTTATGTAAGAGTTATTTAAGAGTTTTTTTTCTCTAAAATATTATTATGTTATTATATTATGCATTTCGGAATATTTTATTATTTTCATAACAAGCTTTGTCACTGACAGTTAAGAAAAGTGTTTGCTTATGTGACCTTTGACCTTGGGCGTGTGGAGGGGGGCGGGGCAAGGAAGGCCAAACATTCTAATTGGCTCTAATCTCCGCCATTGTAAAAATAAGTGAAAAGTCAAGGAAAAAAAAATGCGGTCCTGCAGTTTAGCCAATCCTCCACTAAGGGGCGCCAAAAGCTATTTGTTTATGCCTTCACCAAGTTTTCACAATTGAAGTCATTTATATAAATAATTGTGAGTGAATTCATTAGTTGTCAACAAATTATGACAAATAACAAATAACTGGGAGTTTGTAGTTTAACTGGGACGATGAAGACACCCCGGCGCTTTGCCCCAGTAGATTGCGTCCACTTTGAAGAAACGGCTTTGGCCTTCTCGATGTGTGTGTGTGCTGAACGTGTTGAAAGGCCCACAAAGCGAGTGGAGCGCCACAAAAGCACAGAAAGAAAAGAGGGTGGGGGCTGGATTAAAAGGGGGCGGCGGGGACGGGGGGGTGGGTTTCGCTCGAGGCAGATGTACGAGGCATGGGCGGATTAGGCCACCAATTGTTGGTGGTGGCGTTCACCCGGCGCGACTCGAACCTCCGATTGCACCTTTTGTCGCTCTCGGCAGCCTCTGGGTGCCAACGCGCACCCCAACAATAAAGGGGCGACCCCTCGGTGGGGGCGGGGGGTGATATATGGTGAGGAAATGTGACTTGGAGGAAACCGTCTGACCTCAGCCAAACTCCACCATGTTTGGTGTCTTCTTCATTTCCGTTCATCCATGGAGGGAATGCTCATGGTTGTGCGCCATGATGCTAATGTTCTCATGTTTGCTACCACTTCCTGGTTAGCGTTAAGCACATACACAAGTGCATTGTGGGCGAGGAATGTCATTCAATGCGGCCAGCTTCTTTTGTGCCCCACGGAGGAAGTGCATTGTGCAGGCGACACCCCGAGAAGAGGCCCGGGCTTGGTTCTGTTGTCTGCCGGTGCTTGTGCTGGTCTACGGTCCTGAAAAGGCCTTCAATGAGGTCGCAGCATCAGAACACGCAAACAATGGCCGCCGGCTGCCACTTTGAAGAACGGCAACAATTAAAAAAAATACGGCTGGACTATATGAATTATGCATTTACGTCTTTTTATTGCGATTTCTGGCACTGCCAGATTACAGTAAAAGATGCAAATTCTACGGAGGATTAAAAAGTTCTATTCAGACTTTTTACTTCAACGTCTAAAAAAAAAAAAAAAAAAAAAGTCAAACGCATGTTGCTAGGAGACGCACACTTACTGGACGCCGGCGGCGCTGTCAGGTGGTCGTGTTGTGATGGCGGTCGCCGGCGAGCAAAAGGAAGTTCCTTTGACAAACGGCCAAAAAGTCTGGTGTGAAAAATCACCTTGTTGGGAAGGCAGGAGTCTGCCCCCCCCCCCCCCGCCCCCCCCATGCTGGCCCAGACAACAAGAACCTACTTACATGATGAATGAGAGGACCTTACATGAGGGATGAAAAGCTGTTACAAGAGACTTGAAGAATGAGAAGATGTTATATGAGGAATGAGAACACATTGCATGAGCATTGAGAAGATGTTAAACGACAAGAGACATGAGGAGACGTTAAATGAGGGATGAGAAGACCTGAAATGAGGAAGAAAACATTACATGAAGAATGAGAAGATGTTATATGCGGACTGAAAAGACCTGATTTGAGGAATGAGAAGACCTCGCATGAGGAATGAGAAGATGTTGCATGAGGAGTGAGAGGATGTTAGCGGTAGACTGAGAAAACCTGATATCGGGAATGAGAAGATCTGACATGAGGAATGAGAACCTCTTGCATGAGCATTGAGAAGACATTACATGAGGAATGAGAAGATGTTACATATGGCCTGAGAAGACCTGACATGAGGAATGAGAAGATGTTACATGCGGACTGAGAAGACCTTACATGAGGAGAGAGAAGATGTTACATTAGGGAATGAGAGGACGTTGCATGAGGACAGACCTGACATAAACAATGTGAAGACATTACATGAGTATTGAGAAGACCTGACATGAGGAATGAGAAAATGTTAGCCAAGGATAGAGAAGACCTGATATCAGGAATGAGATGACCTGACGTGAGGAATGAGGAGACCTGACATGAGGAATGAGAAAACCTGACATGAGGAATGAGAAGATGTGACATGAGGAATGAGAAGACGTTACTTGAGGACGAAGAAGACCTGGCATGAGGAATGAGAAGCTCTTGCATGAGCATTGACAAGACATTACATGAGGAATGAGAAGATGTTAGCCGTGGACTGAGAAGACCTGACATGAGGAATGAGAAAATGTTACTTGTGGACTGAGAAGACCTGACATTAGGAATGAGAAGATGTTACATACGGACTGAGAAGACCTAACATGAGGAATGAGAGGATGTTACATACGGACTGAGAAGACCTAACATGAGGAATGAGAAGATGTAACATGTGGACTGGGAAGACCTGACATGAGGAATGAGAAGCTGTTACATGCGGACTGAGAACACTTGACATGAGGAACGAGAAGACCTTACATGAGGAGTGAGAGGACATTGCATGAGGAATGAGAAGACCTGACATGAGAAATGAGAAGCTCTTGCAAGAGCATTGAGAAGACCTGACATGAGGAATGAGAAGCTGTTACATGCGGACTGAGAACACTTGACATGAGGAACGAGAAGACCTTACATGAGGAGTGAGAGGACATTGCATGAGGAATGAGAAGACCTGACATGAGAAATGAGAAGCTCTTGCATGAGCATTGAGAAGACCTGACATGAGGAATGAGAAGATGCAACATGCCGACTGAGAAGACCTGACATGAGGAATGCGAAGACGTAACATGAGGAATGCGAAGACGTAACATGAGGAATGAGAAGACCTGACATGAGGAATGAGAAAATGTTAGCCAAAGATAGAGAAGACCTGATATCAGGAATGAGACGACCTGACGTGAGGAATGAGAAGACCTGACATGAGGAATGAGAAACCTGACATGAGGAATGAAAAGATGTAACATGAGGAATGAGAAGACCTGACATGAGGAATGAGAAGCTCTTGCATGAGCATTGACAAGACATTACATGAGGAATGAGAAGATGTTAGCCGTGGACTGAGAAGACCTGACATGAGGAATGAGAAAATGTTACTTGTGGACTGAGAAGACCTGACATTAGGAATGAGAAGATGTTACATACGGACTGAGAAGACCTAACATGAGAAATGAGAAGACGTAACATGAGGAATGAGAAGACCTGACATGAGGAATGAGAAGATGTTAGCCGTGGACTGAGAAGACCTGATATCCAGAATGAGAAGACCTGACATGAAGAATGAGAAAATGTTACATGCGGACTGAGAAGACCTGACATGAGGAATGAGAAGATGTTCCAGACCAGGTATATAGTATATCCATGTACATGAGAAAGTAGATATACTATATGTATACTATATGAGCTAAATGTCGCCTGATTGGTCCATCCTCCACCCTTCAATGGTAACCAGTCATGTAGTAAATGGAGTGTGTGATAGCAGAGGTCAATCCAGAACACATTGGACCTCTCGTGTGCTGAAAAAGAACTTGTTGTGGTTGGAGAGCCCACTTAGTGCCCCCCCCCCCATGCCCCCACCACCCCCACTCGCCCCCCCACTCTGGCCAAGGAGCAGAAGAAGAAAGAGAATGTGAAGCGTCCTCCACTGAAGAGCTTGGCTGGTATGCCGAGAGGCGTCGTTAGCAACAATCAATCCCTCCCCAAAAGTTCAATGGCGGCCCAGAAAGCGGCCCAGAAAGCGGCCCAGAAAGCGGCCCAGAAAGCGGCCCAGAAAGCGGCCCCGCATCAAAGCGGGAAGCAGGAGTTCCCATCACCTAAATCAACACGCGACCATCAACGCAGGGTAAACACGCCCGGTGGCGGCCATCTTGGAGACAGCTCTACCTGCTGGCTCAATTTGACGCCTCAAATTCTAGATGCTTCTGTGGATGAAAACATGCCTAAAAGCCAGCGGTGTGGGTGGGGGGGCGGCCTAAGTGGTGGGGGCGGGGGGGTCAAAGGGAGGTGTTAATGTTCTCTGTGACCTCATTACCTCAATCCATGTATTGATGGCTGTGTGTGTGGGGGGGGGGATTATACTCCAGTGAACAACAACTGGAGGAGATTACACCGCATCACTAATACCATACCATGTAGTATTTACGTATATACTACATAGTATGTTGTATTATTTGTAAAACAAATGGAGATAAGTGGAAGAAAGATATGGTGGACTACAAAGATGGAGGACAATGTCAGCCGGTCAAACATGAAGGCAACATTTGCAAGTGTTGTAGTTTTTAGATTAGAATCAGCTTCTGAAGCCTCCTCTTCTCTCTTCAATTGCCGTGGTCCACTGGCGATTTTATCCCTCACTATGCCTAACCTTACATGAGGAGTGAGAAGACCTGACATGAGAAATGACAAGCTCTTGCATGAGCATTGAGAAGACATTACATGAAGAATGAGAAGATGTTACTTGTGGACTGAGAAGACCTGACATGAGGAATGAGAAGATGTTACATGCGGACTGAGAGGACCTGACATGAGGAATGAGAAGATGTTAGCCATGGATTGAGAAGACCTGATATCAGGAATGAGAAGGCCTGACATGAGGAATGAGAAGATGTTACATGCAGACTGAGAAGACCTGACATGAGGAATGAGAAGATGGTAGCCGTGAACTGAGAAGACATGATATCAGGAATGAGAAGACCTGACATGAGGAATGAGAAGATGTTCGCCATGGACTGAGAAGACATGACATGAGGAATGAGAATATGTTAGCCGTGGACTGAGAAGACATGATATCAGGAATGAGAAGACCTGACATGAGGAATGAGAAGATGTTAGCCATGGACAGAGAAGACCTGACATGAGGAATGAGAAGATGTTAGCCATGGACTGAGAAGACCTGACATGAGGAATGAGAAGACCTGACATGAGGAATGAGAAGATGTTACATGCAGACTGAGAACACCTGCCATGAGGAATGAGAAGATGTTAGCCTTGAACTGAGAACACATGATATCAGGAATGGGAAGACCTGACATCAGGAATGAGAAGACCTGACATGAGGAATGAGAATATGTTAGCCGTGGACTGAGAAGACATGATATCAGGAATGAGAAGACCTGACATGAGGAATGAGAATATGTTAGCCGTGGACTGAGAAGACCTGACATGAGGTATGAGAAGATGTTAGCCGTGGACTGAGAAGACATGATATCAGGAATGAGAAGACCTTAAATGAGGAATGAGAAGATGTTAGCCATGGACTGAGAAGACCTGACATGAGGAATGAGAAGACCTGACATGAGGAATGAGAAGACCTGACATGAGGAATGAGAAGATGTTACATGCAGACTGAGAACACCTGCCATGAGGAATGAGAAGATGTTAGCCTTGAACTGAGAACACATGATATCAGGAATGGGAAGACCTGACATGAGGAATGAGAAGATGTTAGCCGTGGACTGAGAAGACATGATATCAGGAATCAGAAGACCTGACATGAGGAATGAGAAGATGTTAGCCATGGACTGAGAAGACCTGATGTTAGGAATGAGAAGACCTGACATGAGGAATGAGAAGATGTTAGCCGTGGACTGAGAAGACCTGATATCAGGAATGTGAAGATGTTACATGCGGACTGAGAAGACCTTAGATGAGGAATGAGAAGATGTTACATGCGGACTGAAAAGACCTTCCATGAGGAGTGAGAAGATGTTACATGAGGAATGAGAAGACGTTACATGCGGACTGAAAAGACCTGACATGAGGACTGAAAAGACCTTCCATGAGGAGTGAGAAGATGTTCCATGAGGAATGAGAAGATGTTACATGAGGAATGAGAGGACGTTGCATGAGGACAGACCTGACATAAGGAATGTGAAGACGTTACATGAGGAATGAGAAGATGTTACGTACATCATTACCTCAATCCCTAACTATGCCTCTTATGCATATTAAATATGTTTAATAAATACATACATGTAAATCAATACATACATAAATACATGCGTGTGTGGGCGTGTTGACCCCAACCAAGCCAAACACAAAGTCAAAGTCTTATCTGATGCCTCGTTTGTTCTCTTCACCTTTTCCCCAGGTAACATCATCCCCGGGTGGAGTCAACAACTACGCCTTTTCTATTCATGGAGGGAGGTCCGGATGGAACACCCCATGCTTGCATGCAGTGTGGAGTTGTGTTCGTGTGTCTCCATAAAAATAGGGAATTATAAGATCGTAAACATGAGTTTGGATGTCTTATGTCATATTATTATCTTTTATTATGTCAACTATTTTGGGTAATATGAGTTTAAAGGTGACTATGGGGGTGTTATTTCACATCAAGAGGGCTCTAATAATGATTAATAATATTTAAAAACATGTTTTTTATGTCTTTTATGTTTTATTTTTCCTTCATGTGTTTACCAATACAATTGCACATCTGACTGTAGGGGTGTTATTTTATGTGTAGAGGTCTCTAATAATTAGCAGGTTGTAAAAAGGTTTTCTATGTCTTATTATGTGTACTATATTGGGTATTACCAGTATGAAGGTGACTATAGGGGTGTTATTTCACGTCAAGAAGGCTCTAATAATGATGAATAATATTTAAAAACACGTTTTTATGTCTTTTATGTTTCATTTTTCCTGACTATAGGGGTGTTATTTTATGTGTAGAGGTCTCTAATAATGTTAAAATACAAAATTAAAAGGCTGTAAAAAGTTTTCTATGTCTTATTTTCTCCCATTATGTGTACTACATTAGGTAATACGAGTATACAGGTCACTATAGGGGTGTTATTTTATGTGTAGAGGACTCTAATAATGTTCAAATCCAAAATTAGAAGGTTGTAAAAAGGTTTTCTCTGTCTTATTATGTGTGCTATATTGGGTAATAGGAGTATAAAGGTGACTATAGGGGTGTTATTTTATGTCTAGAGGTCTCTAATAATGTTCAAATAGGAAATTAGAAGGTTGTAAAAAGGTTTTCTCTGTCCTATTATGTGTGCTATATTGGGTAATACAAGGATAAAGGTAACTATAGGGGTGTTATTTTATGTGTAGAGGTCTCTAATAATGTTCAAATACAAAGTTAGAAGGCTGCAAAAAGTTTTCTATGTCTCATTTTCTCCCATTATGTGTGCCATATTTGGCAATACAAGGATAAAGGTGACTATAGGGGTGTTATTTTATGTGTAGAAGACTTTAATAATGTTCAAATACAAAATTAGAAGGCTGTAAAAACTTTTCTATGTTTTATTTTCTCCCATTATGTGTGCCATATTGGGTAATAGGAGTATAAAGGTGACTATAGGGGTGTTATTTACAAAGGTGAAAGGGCATGATGGGAAACTGTTAGCATCGAGGCTAACATTACCAAGTCATCCCACAACAACTAAAATCTTATGACTGATTTGTCTTTGTATTTTGTGTAAGGAATATAATTATACAGTCGCATCAGGGCGTCCCGGGGTCGCCATGGCAATGGCGCTGCAGCGCTGCTCATGCGTGATCAAGTGGGCGGGGCTTTGGGAGAAAAGCTTTTTTTTTCAGAAAAAATGAGCGAGACTGAAAGCTGACGACGTCCACATCAACTCCTTTTGGGATGGAACTTTATCCCCCCCCCACCCCCTTGTGAACGTCCACGCTAACAAGTGGAAAGCTGCTTTTTGCATAAATTAGTGATAATCCTGCGTAAATTATTCAAATGTATTCGCTTCCTTCAGGACGGGGGCCGTGTCCGCCTTTATTGGGAGGTTCAAAAATCTTTGCAAACTCAAAAGGAGGAAAAGTTGAAATCTCACTTTGGCCCATTAACATACCCTATTCTACATACAACATTTTACGTGCAGCACTCGTGTACATGCAACATTTAACATACCCAATTCTACATACAACATTTTATGTGTAGCACTCGTGTACATGCAACATTTAACATACCAAATTCTACATACAACATTTTATGTGCAGCACTCGTGTACATGCAACATTTAACATACCCAATTCTACATACAACATTTTATGTGTAGCACTCGTGTACATGCAACATTTAACATACCCTATTCTACATACAACATTTTACGTGCAGCACTCGTGTACATGCAACATTTAACATACCCAATTCTACATACAACATTTTACTTGCAGCACTCGTGTACATGCAACATTTAACATACCCAATTCTACATACGACATTTTATGTGCAGCACTCGTGTACATGCAACATTTAACATACCCATTTCTACAGACGACATTTTATGTGCAGCACTCGTGTACATGCAACATTTAACATACGCAATTCTACATACAACATTTTATGTGCAGCACTCGTGTACATGCAACATTTAAGAAACCCAATTCTTCATACAACATTTTATGTGCAGCACTCGTGTACATGCAACATTTAACATACCCATTTCTACATACAACATTTTATGTGCAGCACTCGTGTACATGCAACAATTAACACCAAATTCTACGTACAGCACTCGTGTACATGCAACATGCAACATTTAACATACGCAATTCTACATACATTTTATGTGCAACACTCGTGTACATGCAACAGTTAACATGCATTTTACATTCAACATACAGCATTTTATGTGCAGCACTCGTGTACATACAACATTTAACATGCATTTTACATTCAACACACAGCATTTTATGTGCAGCACTCGTGTACATGCAACATTTAACATGCATTTCACATTCAACATACAACATTTTATGTGCAGCACTCGTGTACATGCAACATTTAACATGCATTTCACATTCAACATACAACGTTTTATGTGCAGCACTTGTGTACATGCAACATTTAACATGCATTTTACATTCAACATACAGCATTTTATGTGCAGCACTCGTGTACATGCAACATTTAACATGCATTTTACATTCAACATACATTTTATGTGCAGCACTCGTGTACATTCAACATTTAACATGCATTTTACATTCAACATATAACATTTTATGTGCAGCACTCGTGTACATGCAACATTTAACATACCCAATTCTACATACAACATTTTACGTACAGCACTCATGTACATGCAACATTTAACATACGCAATTCTACATACATTTTATGTTCAGCACTCGTGTACATGCAACATTTAACATGCATTTTACATTCAGCATACAACAATTTATGTGCAGCACTCGTGTACATGCAACATTTAACATGCATTTTACATTGAACATACAGCATTTTATGTGCAGCACTCATAGTCATGCAACATTTAACATGCATTTTACATTCAACATACAACATTTTATGTGCAGCACTCATGTACATGCAACATTTAACATGCATTTTACATTCAACATACAGCATTTCATGTGCAGCACTTGTGGTCATGCAACATTTAACATGCATTTTACATTCAACATACCACATTTTATGTGCAGCACTCGTGTACATGCAACAATTAACATACCAAATTCTACATACAGCACTTGTGTACATGCAACATTTAACATACACAATTCTACATACATTTTATTTGCAGCACTCGTGTACATGCAACATTTAACATACCCAATTCTACAAATAACATTTTTATGTGCAGCAGTCGTGTACATGCAACATTTAACATGCATTTTACATTCAACATACAACACTTTATGTGCAGCACTCGTGTACATGAAACATTTAACATGCATTTCATATTCAACATACAACATTTTATGTGCAGCACTCATGTACATGCAACATTTAACATGCATTTTACATTCAACATACAACATTTTATGTGCAGCACTCGTGTACATGCAACAATTAACATACCAAATTCTACGTACAGCACTCGTGTACATGGATCATTTAACATACGCAATTCTACATACATTTTATGTGCAGCACTCGTGTACATGCAACATTTAACGTACCCAATTCTACATACAACATTTTATGTGCAGCACTCGTGTACATACAACATTTAACATGCATTTCACATTCGACATACATTTTATGTGCAGCACTCGTGTACATGCAACAATTAACATACCAAATTCTACGTACAGCACTTGTGTACATGCAACATTTAACATACCCAATTCTACATACAACATTTTATGTGCAGCACTCATGTACATGCAACATTTAACATACCAAATTCTACATACAGCACTCGTGTACATGCAACATTTAACATACCCAATTCTACATATGGCATTTTATGTGCAGCACTCGTGTACATGCAACATTTAACATGCATTTAACATTCAACATACAACATAGTAGTTTATAATGTCCTTCCCAGTTTTTTAAAGGGGGACTGACTGCTGGGGCCGGGCGGACACACCAGCATGCCCCCTTGGACCTTAGCCCCATAACATCATCAGTATACTGGATCATCATAAGCATAACTAATAGAATATTCCAATGGACTCTGACGTCATTCATTAACAAAGGAATCCACATTTAAAAATGAAGGTGTGCCGCGTGCGCACGTCTGGTGTGTGCGTGTGCGTGTGCGCGCGTTGTGGGCGGAGCTACTCTCTCATTCAGACGGAGATTCGAACCACAGAGCAGGAAGGAGTACGGGGAGCCGCGCGGCGCACCGAGTACCGTAAACCCGAACACGCCTCAAGCCTTCCGATGGGTGTGTGAGCGTAGCGCAACGGGACCTGCTCCTGCTTTCACCGTGTTCGATTCCCTACGCGTACGCAGACATGCGCGGGAGGAACTGCGAGGCGCTTCTGGCGACACTTGTCGTCCTGTTGACCCAACAAGGTGCGTGCTACGTTCTTCTGGTTCTGGTACTTTATTGGTCCTGGTGCACTTCTGGTCCACTTCCTTATGGACCTGGTTTTCTTCCAAGTGATTCCGGTCCACTTCAAAGTGGTTTGGCTTGGGGTTCGAACCGCTTGTGATGCTGTTGTGTGTCTTGTAGGGGAGCGTGTAGCAGTTAGCATGTGCATTGTCATGTTGTCATGTTGGGTTGAGGTATTATGAGATAATCTGACTGGGGAGGGGGGTAACGTGACCCCCCCCATGTGAAAGTGTCACGCAGGACAAGTAGAAGACACCTGCTATGTTGGACCCCCCAACAGCAAACATGGCAGGTCATGGAGGTCCGACTTCTCATTTTTATTCAACCATTTTATTATTTTTATTACTCTTTTCTTTCTTCTTCATCAGCTGTCCATCATCTATTCATCCACCCATTCATCCATCTATTCATCCATCAATCTGTTAGTCTGTCCGTCCATTGATCCATCATCTATCCATTTGCCTACCCGTCCATCCATCAATCATCCATCCATCCATCCATCAATCATCCATCCATCCATTCATCCATCATCCATTAATCCATCCATCCATTTGTCCAGTGACATGTGCATCCATTCATCATCCATCCATCAATTCTTCTCTCATCATCCATCCATCCATCATTCACCCATCCATCATTCACCCATCTACCAATCATCCATCCATCCATCATCCATTTTTCCAGTGACATGTGCATCCATTCATCATCCTTCCATCCATTCTTCTCTCATCCATCATCCATCCATTAGTCCATCCATCCATCATCCACCCATCCATCCATCATCCATTAATCCATCCGTCTATCCATCCATCCATCATCCACCCATCCATCTTCCATCATCCATCCACCCATCGATCCATCATCCATCCATTAGTCCATTCATCCATCCATCAATCATCCATCCATCCATCATCCATTTTTCCAGTGACATGTGCATCCATTCATCATCCTTCCATCCATTCTTCTCTCATCAATCATCCGTCCATCATCCACCCATCCATCCATCAGTCATCCATCCAATTAGTCCAACCATCCATCAATCAATCAATCATTCATCCATTAGTCCATCCATCCATCAATCATCCATCCATTAGTCCAACCATCCATCAATCAATCATCCATTAGTCCATCCATCCATCCATCAATCATCCATCCATTAGTCCAACCATCCATCAATCAATCATCCATTAGTCCATCCATCCATCCATCAATCATCCATCCATTAATCATCCATCTATCAATCATCCATCCATTAGTCCATCCATCCACTCACTCATTCATCCATCATCCATCCATCAATCATCCATCCATATGTAAATCCAGTCCAATGAGTATTAAGTGTGGGTGCTAGAAGGGGCGTGTCCCTGGCCTCCTCAGACGTTTGGGTGTAGCAGCGTTCCAGAGAGGACACTGCCTGGTCTGCTTAGTCTCCCTGGTCTGATGGTCTTCCTGGTCTGATGGTCTGCTTGGTCTGCTGGTCTCCCTGGTCTTCCTGGTCTGCTGGTCTCCCTGGTCTGCTTGGCTGCATCTCTTTGGGGGGGAGGAGCAGTAAAAAAAGATTAGGAGAGAATTTGGCAGCAACTTGTGTTTTTTTCTGTCGAGATGTGAAGCCTTTTGTTGGTGGGCCAGCCAGTTTGGATGTGCCGGAGGGTTCGATACCGGCAGAAAGATCTCCCGTGCCGCCTCCTCCTCCTCCTTCTGCTTTTTTACTTCAAATGAAGCTTGGGGGGCACAAAGGAGGTGGCAGTCTGGCACGAAGGAAGGAGGCGCAGGAATGCTCCATCTGCCCTCCTCAGACCTCTTTGGGATGGGACGGTACCGGAACCGGTTGGGAACATCAGGTCGCTAGTGTGGAAGTGGTTATTTGATGATGAGATTAGTTGGTATTAAGTCTCTTTTTGTCCCGGCCGGTCCTCAGCTGAATGGGGGTGGAGGTTACGCGGGGAAACAAGCATTGGGTGGTGGACCCCGGTCAGCTGAGGAGGCGCCGGCACTGCTGCGCCGCATCCTCGGGTCTCAATGATGCTGTCAGAGGGGAGATTTGTTTAGTAACAGTAGGATGGGGGCGACGGCAGACTGGGCGGGGGGGGGGGGGGGGGGGGTCAGAGCCCCAACAGAAAAGAGAGTGTCATGTGTGGGGGGGGGGGCATTTAAGCGTGACGCATGGTGGCATTGCCATTTGTCCTGTTGGTGATGGCAAAGAGCAGGAGAGGACGCCGTCACACGAGACGCTGGAGTGCAAGTGTGGGAGCGAGGAGGAGGAGGAGGAGGCCAGAGGCCTCGCAGGCGTCACGCTCCCGCCTTCATTCAGCTTCCTTAACGACCTGAAGCGCCATCTTTGATTGACTACTTCTTCATAAAGAAATCTTGGGAACACATGACTTCCTGTCCTCCCATCAGCCTTCTTATGACCTTCTAAATAGGCTTGTTTACATTATTAGAGCCCTCCAGACATGAAATAACACCCCTATAGTCAGAAGTGACCCAATATAGGAGACATATTAAGAGAAAATATGACATATAAGACATAAAACAACTGTTTGCAACCTTCTAAATATGGTTTCTATAATTATTAGAACCCTCCAGACATGGAATAACACCCCTATAGTCACCTTTACACTCCTATTACCCAATACTGTAGACAAAATAAGACAGACTAAGACATATAAGACATAGTAAACTTGTTTATGACCTCCTAAATACGCTTGTTTACATTATTAGAGCCCTCCAGACATGAAATAACACCCCTATAGTCACAAATGAGTCACAAATATAGGAGAACTAATAAGAGAAAATATGACATATAAGACATAAGACAACTGTTTGGCATACTGTCAACATAATAAGAGACAATATGACATATAAGACAGCTATGTACAACCTTCCAAATACATTTTTTAAACATTATTAGAGCCCTCCAGACATGAAATAACACCCCTATAGTCACCTTTACACCCTTATCACCCAATGCTGTAGACATAATAAGAGAAACTGAGGCATATAAGACATAGGAAACCTGTTTACTATGTCTTTTTTATATTATTAGAGCCCTCAGACATGAAATAACACCCCTATAGTCGCAAATGACCCAATATAGGCAAACTAATAAGAGAAAATATGACATATAAGACATAAGACAGCTGTGTACAACCTTCTAAATATTTTTTTACATTATTAGAGCCCTCAAGACATGAAATAACACCCCTATAGTTGCCAATGACCCAATATAGTAGACACAATAAGAGAAAATATGACATATAAGACATAAAACAACTGTTTGCAACTTATTAAATATACTTTATAACATTATTAGAGCCTACTAGACATGAAATAACACCCCTATAGTCACCTTTACAGTCCTGTTACCCAATATAGTAGACATAATAAGAGAAAATAAGACATATAAGACATAACACAACTGTTTGCAACCTATTAAATATGCTTTCTAACATTATTAGAGCCCTCTAGACATGAAATAACACTCCTATTGTCACCCTTACACTCATATAACTCAGTATAGTAGACATAAGAGAAAATATGACATATAAGACAGCTGTTTACAACCTTCTAAATGGTTTTAACATTTTTGTTTCCTATCTTGTCAGTATGTTACCATAGTAACATTAGTAAAGACCTCTAGACATGAAATAACACCCCTATAGTCACCTTTACACTCATATAACCCAGTATAGTAGACATAACAAGAGAAAATATGACATATAAGACATAAAACAACTGTTTGCAAGCTATTAAATATGCTTTATAACATTATTAGAGCCTTGTAGACATGAAATAACACCCCTATAGTCACCTTTACAGTCCTGTTACCCATTATAGTAGACATAACAAAAGAAAATAAGACATATAAGACATAACACAACTTTTTGCAACCTATTAAATATGCTTTATAACATTATTAGAGCCCTCTAGACATAAAATAACACCCCTATAGTCACCTTTACAGTCCTGTTACCCATTATAGTAGACATAATAAGAGAAAATAAGACATAAAACAACTGTTTGCAACTTATTAAATATGCTTTATAACATTATTAGAGCCCTGTAGACATGAAATAACACCCCTATGGTCACCTTTACAGTCCTGTTACCCATTATAGTAGACATAATAAGAGAAAATAAGACATATAAGACATAACACAACTGTTTGCAACCTATTAAATATGCTTTATAACATTATTAGAGCCTTGTAGACATGAAATAACACCCCTATAGTCACCTTTGCAGTCCTGTTACCATTATAGTAGACATAATAAGAAAAAATAAGACATATAAGACATAACACAACTGTTTGAAAGCTATTAAATATGCTTTATAACATTATTAGAGCCTTGTAGACATGAAATAACACCCCTATAGTCACCTTTGCAGTCCTGTTACCCATTATAGTAGACGTAATAAGAGAAAATAAGACATATAAGACAGCTGTTGAGTGAGCAGCCAGCAGAAAAGATGGAGTAATCAAACATGTGTGAGTGTCTTGTTGGCCCTTATTCTCTCCCGCTCCTTTCCTGGAGGCGCCTCCTCAACTCTGCTTTTCTTTTCACGTTGTCCCACATTTCTGTCCCCCCCCCTTTCTACTGTCCCCCGGCCCCCCCTCCAGGTTTTTTTAATCCTCGTTTGTTCCCCGTCTGAGCGATGGGAGCTCTTTGCACGGTGTCTTTGCCGGCGTCCTCCTGGCACCGCGCCACCAGTCCACCCACTGGGTGCTGTAATTGATGACAGGGGAGACCCGGGTGGCCTTTAGAGGTTTTGGGGGAGAGAGAACAAGGGGGGGCCTTCCCGTGGAGGAGCTGGTGGCTCCGTGAAAAAAAAGTGCCACGGAGAAAGGCCTGTGGTGAGCGGCAGGCTCGACCTGCCGGCATTGAACGTGAAGGCGCTTCAGGCGGACGCGAGGCTCACAACATTTCCATTTAAGCCACCGGTCTGATCCTCTTAGCCGGATCAGCTTCCAGTGTGTGCAGCAGGAGAAGGAGCTTAAGTTGCTCCATCGCTGATGTTACAAGCTCACAGTCCTGACTTCCTTACTGGGAATGCCGCCCCCGCGACCCGCACCGGGATAAGCTGAAGAAAATGGATGGATTTGGGAAATGGGATTTAACGGTGCGCCGTCATCATACGTTCATACATAGACAGTAGAGTAGACATAACAAAAGAAAATATGACATATAAGACATAAAACAACGGTTTGCAAACCTTCTAAATACACTTTTTAACATTATTAGAGCCCTCCGGGCATGAAATAACACCCCTATAGTTGCCAATGACCCAATATAGTAGACATGTTAAGAGAAAATATGACATATAAGATATAAAACAACAGTTTGCAACCTATTAAATATGCTTTATAACATTATTAGAGCCCTCCAGACATTAAATAACACCCCTATAGTCGCCAATAACCCAATATAGTAGACATAATAAGAGAAAATATGACATATAAGACATAAAACAACTGTTTGCAACCTATTAAATATGGTTTCTATAATTATTACAGCTGTCTAGACATAAAATAACACCCCTATAGTCCTCTTTACACTTCTAATACCCAATATAGTAGACATAATATGAGAAAATATGACATATAAGACATAAAACAACTGTTTGCAACCTATTAAATATGGTTTCTATAATTATTAGAGCCCTCCAGACATGAAATAACACCCCTATAGTCACCTTTACACCCATATCACCCAATACTGTAGACATAATAAGAGAAACTAAGACATATAAGACATAGTAAAATTGTTTATGACCTTCTAAACACACTTTTTTTTACATTATTAGAGCCCTCCAGACATGAAATAACACCCCTATGATCGCGAATGATCGAATATAGTAGACATATTAAGAGGAAAATATAACATATAAGACATAAAACAACTGTTTGCAACCTTCTAAATATGTTTTAAATATTTTTGTTTACTATCTTGTCAATACGTTAGGACATCAAAAAAAACCTCTTTCACCATTATTAGAGCCCTCGAGGCATGACATAACACCCCTATAGTCACATTTACACTCCTATTAGCCAATATCGTCCACACTAGACATGATAGGACAATAGAGACATGAGTTTGGTGGTGGTGATGATGATGATGAAGATGCGCTCTCATCAGCCCACTTCATTCACATAACCGTGTCAAGGTCAACCAAGGACAAATCCATATTGTCCCCTGCTGTTCCTTCCAATTAGGTCGTATCTTAAATTAGTTCCACGTCCCCCAAAGGCAAACGTTGGCGTGTCAATGATGTTCATGTCGTGTTCATGCGTGACATGTGACAATCATTAGAATTACATTAATAATCATAATCATTTATCAAATCAAATACAAATAATCATTCATTCATTCATTTTCTACTGCTTATCCACACCAGGGTCGAGGGGGTGCTGGAGCCTATCCCAGCTGTCTTGGGGCAAGAGGCGGGGAACATTCTGGACTGGTCAAAATAATAATTAATTCATTCATTTTCTACCGCTTATCGTCACCAGGGTCAAGGGGGTGCTGGAGCCTATCCCAGCTGTCTTAGGGCAAGAGGCGGGGAACATTCTGGACTGGTCAAAATAATAATTCATTCATTCATTTTCTACCGCTTATCCACACCAGGGTCGAGGGGGTGCTGGAGCCTATCCCAGCTGTCTTGGGGCGAGAGGCAGGGTAGACCCTGGACTGGTCACAAATAATAATTCATTCATTTTGTACTGCTTATCCTCACAAGGGTTGTTGGGGTGCTGGAGCCTATCCCAGCTGTCTTGGGGCAAGAGGCGGGGTCCACCCTGGACTGGTCACAAATAATAATTCATTCATTCAATTTCTACCGCTTATCCTTACGAGGGTCAAGGGGGTGCTGGAGCCTATCCCAGCTGTCTCTGGACCGGTCATAAATAATAATAACAATTATAAATAAATTGAGGAGCGTTCATAAATCCACAAAAGAAGCTTTCAGGAATAATGCATGCATGTAATAATAATAATAATAATAACAACAAATAATACATATATAAAAACATAATAAAATAATAACAATTATTATTATTAATAATAATATTAATTCATTGACATTATTCATTATTTTTAATAAAATAATAATATTATTCATGATAAATAATAATAAAAATAATTATAAAATAATAATTAATAATAATAAAAATTATAATAATTATTAATCAATGCATTCATTCATTCATTTTCTACCACTTTTCCTCAATTAATAATTATTATTATTATTAATAATAATAATATTAATTATTTTTAATAAAATAATATTATTAATAATAAAAATAATTATAAAATAATAATTATTAATAATTAATTCATTCATTCATTTTCTACCGCTTTTCCTCACAAGGGTCGTGGGGGGTGCTGGAGCCTATCCCAGCTGTCTTGGACCGGTCATAAATAATAATAGCAATTGTAAATAAATTGGGGAGCGTTTTCTTCATAAATCCACGAAAGAAGCTTTAAGGAATAATGCATGCATGTAATAATAAGAAGAATAAAAAAAAATAATACATAAATAAAAACATACTAAAATAATAATAATTATTAATTATTATTAATAATAATATTAATTATTCGACATATTCATAATTATTATTAAATAAACAATATTATTAATAATAAATAATAAAAATAATTATAAAATAATAATTAATGATAATTACAAATAATAATAATAAATAAAAATAATAATTATTAATTAATAAATAATAAAATAATTATAAAATAATAATTAATGATGAAAATAATAATTATTATTAATTAATAAAATAATAATAGAAATAATCATCATCATCATAATAGCCATAGCCATAGCATCATGGATGGTTGACCCAAAAACCCTGACTGATGTCTGCTGTTCTTTGCAGCGATCATGTGACCTATGACCGCTATGAAGGAGCGTACTCTATGCATGTCAACACCCGGGCGTGTTGGTTCTATAGCAGATTGAACAGAGTCAATATTGGAATATTGGAATATCTTCCCGTCACAACCAACCGGTACCAGCTCCCAGCCTTTAGACAAAACCCCCCCAGGGGTTGACTGGTCCATACTCAAGTCAACAACAACTGAACTTTTCCATGCTAGAATTGTAGTCTGTGTGTTCCGGCTCTCCAGGAGAAGACATTCCACATGAAATGACGGCACGGCCTCCTTTTAAGGGCGACCCAGTCGGCCTGCGGAGCTCTGCTTTGTGACCATTTATAGTGGTGGATAGTTTTATGTGGACTTTTGGATGGGCGGATACAAACCAGACAGATGCTGCAGGATGTGGCAGGGAGATGATCCAGGCCGCCATGACGCTTTTATTTAATGATGATTCCAAGCTGCTGTCCCGTGGAAGCTTCCGGTCTTCTTCTTCTTCCTTTTTGCTCACCATGCCTCCAAGCTGTGGGACCAAAATGGTTTTTACATCAAAATAATTCTTTTCCAAATATAACACAATGAACTATTTGAATTGTTCACAGTTAGAACGGAAATATGTGCAATTCCCAACAATTCCCACATGTTTACGGTGGGTCGTCCATTGTCCCACAATGGGACAGGACCCCACTATGTCTTTAGGTTCAAGCTCAGTCCCCCCGACCCCGGACTCTCGTAAGGATAACAACATTAGGATTCCGTCTGAGGTGGGGGGGGCGTGGCCTGCGGCGGTCCCAGAGTTGGCTAATCCTCTTAGTCAAAGCACGGCGGGAGACAGAGGGACTTCCACGGGTCGGAGCGCCGCACTGGACTCGCTCACACGGCCATGGTCACTAGGACTCCATGGAAAATGTACTTCTTCATTAGTTCCTCAGTAACTACTCTAAAAACATGTGCCATAGTCCCTCAGTAACTACTCTACTCAATAGTTCATCATGACTTCTCTATTAGTCCCTCAGTAACTACTCTACTCATTAGTTCCTCATGTGTTCTTCATTAATTCCCCAGTAACTACTCTAAATGTATGTCCTTTAGTTCACCAGTAACCACTCTATACATTAGTTCCTCATTACTCTAAATGTATGTATCTTCCTCAGTAACCACTCTATTCATTAGTTCCTCGTTATTGATTCACAAATTCCCCAGTAACTACTCTAAATGTATGTCTCTTAATCAGTAACCACTCTATTCATTAGTTCCGCATTACTCTAAAAGTATGTTTCTTCCTCAGTAAGCACTCTATTCATTAGTTCCTCATTATTTCCCAACTAGTTAATCTGTAACTACTCTAGATGTATGTATCTTCCTCAGTAACCACTCTATACATTAGTTCCTCATTATTTTCTCAGTAACTACTCTAAATTGATGTGCCTTTGTTCCTCAGTAACCACTTTATCCATTAGTTCTTCATTTGTTCCTTAGTAACTATCTCCTCATTAGTTCCTCATTATTTCTTCAGTTCCTCAGTAACTACTCTAAATTGATGTACCTTCATTCCCCAGTAACCACTCTATCCATTAGTTCCTTAGTAACTATTCTAAATATATGTGCCGTAGTTCCTCAGTAACTACTCTATCCATCAGTTCCCCATTAGTTAATCAGTAACTACTCTAAATGTATGGGCCTTATTCCCCAGTAACTACTCTCCTCATTAGTTCCTCATTATTTCTTCAGTTCCTCAGTAACTACTCTAAATTGATGTACCTTCATTCCCCAGTAACCACTCTATCCATTAGTTCTTCTTAGTTCCTTAGTAACTATTCTAAATATATGTGCCGTAGTTCCTCAGTAACCACTCTATCCATCAGTTCCCCATTAGTTCATCAGTAACCATTTTAAATGTATGTACCTTTGTTCCTCAGTAACCACTCTATTCATTAGTTCATTACGTGTTCTTCATTAGTTCCTCAGTAACTACTCTACTCATGAGTTCCTCTTGAGTTCTTCATTAATTCTTCAGTATCTACTGAATGTCTGTCTACCTTCTTGTAAAGTGAGGCCGAGCAGGAGAGTGGTGATGGAGTGGTGGTGGAGTGGTGATGGAGTGGTGCTCTGGTGATCTGAGAACCTCAACAAAAAGTCCTGATGGTCCGTGAATTGAGCGGAGGTTTTTTTCGATTGTCACGTCCTGTTGGACAGGTGTTGTATTCCCTTGGCGTCGCTCTTGCATGCTTGCAACCCGACGCCGTGTCGGCCATTGTGTTGGCGTCGCTGCGGCGTGTAACTCAAAGCTTCGTCGCTTGAAGTGAACATGAGTCCAATTTGTCCCCATCTGTGGACTTGAACTGACGTCAGGGACCATGAGGTGTTAACATCTTTACCTCCGGGTGGACAGCCGACCTTGCTGCTGACTCAGGGGTGCTGACGTAAACGCAGACATGTCAGTGGACGACAAAGGAGGACTGTTGGCGGGGGCGGTGACCTTATCGGATGGCTTAGTTCCATTTGGAAGCATTCTTCACACCTCAGGCTTCTCTGCTGGATTTCACTTTGACTGAAAAACTTAGCCGCGCTAACGCCGTCCCGGCTAACAAAAAACGCTACGGGTCATACCACTTTTTGCCCACATTTGTTACACTTAAATTTTTCCGCCCATCAAACAATTTAAAATAATAATCACAAAATGCAGTTTTTAAATGAAACTTCACTTGAAAACTGTTAGCATGCTAACGTGTGTGAAAATAGCACAAAAAAAAATCCATAATACTGATTTTAGCATGCTAGTAATGCTAACACCGAACATGGAAATACTGCGTATATGTAACTTTGAAATTAACAAAAAAAGCTAACATGCTAATTTTTGACATGCTAACATTGTAAATTTACTCGAATTTGAATAAGTAGCACCCAAATTTGAATTGCATGCTACAAGCTAACTAGCTAAAAACTACAAATATTTTGCCTTTAGGAGGAGGTCACCAGGGGGGCAGTGCCCGTGCGCAGACTGTCAATCATGTAATCCTGGATTACAGCGCTATCATCCGAAGCTCAGCCCAGCGGGGGGGGTCTCATCTCCTAATTTTCCTGCAGACTCAGACCGGGCACGGCTTAACGGGATTGGCTGTTGCAGCAACTTCAGAAGTTGTTGTGGGGTCTTTTGTGACCTCTTAGATGAGTCGTGACTATGCTTGTTGGGGTCGTTTTGGTTGGCCGGACACTCCTGGGAAGGTTCGCCGCTGTTGCATGTTTTCAGCTTTTGGGGATAATGGCTCTCACTGTGGTGTGCTGGAGTCCCAAAGCTATAGAAATGGCTTATTAACCTTTGTCCTCAATGACGGGAAATTAAAGGGACTGCTAATAAAATTCATAATGAGTTATAAAGACAAGTTGGCTAGACTATCTAGCTAGCTAGCTAGCTAGCATATGTTTACACTATTACCATTCTCTACAACGTGACTTAAGTGTGTGTCCTTTTGTGTGTGTGTCTTGCAGTGGGAGCTTACACTTACCGGAACCAGCGTAAGTTCAGCGAGGACATGGACTGGTCGTACGCGGGTGAGTCACTGCAGAGGCGTTTGTTGTGGTGGAGCGTAACCGCTACTTAAACGTTCCAACACAGAGCTCTCGGTCGTGACGGGCCTGTGCTTGAGCTAGGCCTGCATGTAATAACAATAACAACAACAATAATAACAATATTATTACGTCTACTATTCTGGGTAATAGCAGTGTAAAGGTGACTATAGGGGTGCTATTTAATGTCTAGAGGGCTCTAACATGTAAAAAACGTTTTTTTGTTGTTGTTGTTTATGTCTTATTTTCCGTTATTATGTCTACTATTCTGGGTAATAGCAGTGTAAAGGTGACTATAGGGGTGTTATTTCATGTTTAGAGGGCTCTAAAATATTTAAAAGCTTATTCAGAAGGTCATAAACCGGTTTTATGTTGTATATATATGTATATATATATTAGTCTCTTGTTATGTCCTCTATTTTGGATAATACCACTATAAATGGGACTATAGGGGTGCTATTTAATGTCTAGAGGGCTCTAATATGTAAAAAACGTTTTTTTGTTGTTGTTGTTTATGTCTTATTTTCCGTTATTATGTCTACTATTCTGGGTAATAGCAGTGTAAAGGTGACTATAGGGGTGTTATTTCATGTTTAGAGGGCTCTAAAATATTTAAAAGCTTATTCAGAAGGTCATAAACCGGTTTTATGTTGTATATATATGTATATATATATTAGTCTCTTGTTATGTCCTCTATTTTGGATAATACCACTATAAATGGGACTATAGGGGTGCTATTTCATGTCTAGAAGGCTCTAATATGTAAAAAATGTTTTTTGTTGTTGTTGTTTATGTCTTATTTTCCGTTATTATGTCTACTATTCTGGGTAATAGCAGTGTAAAGGTGACTATAGGGGTGTTATTTCATGTTTAGAGGGCTCTAAAATATTTAAAAGCTTATTCAGAAGGTCATAAACCGGTTTTATGTTGTATATATATGTATATATATATTAGTCTCTTGTTATGTCCTCTATTTTGGATAATACCACTATAAATGGGACTATAGGGGTGGTATTTCATGTCTACCGGGCTCTAACAATCTTTAAAAGTTTATCCAGAAGGGCATAAATGATTTACTAATTGCAGTATAAAGGTGACTATAGGGGTGCTATTTCATGTCTAGAGGGCTCTAATAATGTTTAAAATCTTATTTAGAAGGTCATGAATGTTTTTTAATGCTGTTTATGTTTTTATTTTTGTTATTATGTCTACTATTCTGTGTAATAGCAGTGTAAAGGTGACTATAGGGGTGCTGTTTCATGTCTAGGGGGCTCTAATATGTAAAAACGTATTTTGAAGGTCAGAAACCGTTTTTTTCGTTGTTTGTGTCTTATTTTCTGTTATTATGTCTACTATTCTGGGTAATAGCAGTGTAAAGGTGACTATAGGGGTGTTATTTCATGTTTAGAAGGCTCTAAAATATTTAAAAGCTTAATCAGAAGGTCATAAACATGGGTTTTATTTTGTATATATATTACTGTTTCTTGTTATGTTCTCTATTTTGGGTAATACCACTATAAATGGGACTATAGGGGTGCTATTTCGTGTCTACAGAGCTCTAACAATCTTTAAATGTTTATTTTTGAAGGGCATAAATGATTTTCTATGCTGTTTAGGTTTTTTATTTTCTGTTATTATGTCTACTATTTTGGGTAATAGCAGTGTGAAGGTGACTATGGGGGTGCTGTTTCGTGTCTAGAGGGCTCTAATATGTAAAAACCTATTTTGAAGGTCATAAACCGTTTTTTTTGTTGTTTATGTCTTATTTTCTGTTATTATGTCTACTATTCTGGGTAAGAGCAGTGTAAAGGTGACTATAGGGGTGTTATTTCCTGTCTACAGGGCTCTAACAATCTTTAAAAGTTAATCTAGAAGGGCATAAATGATTTTCTATGCTGTTTATGTTTTTATTTTCTGTTGTTATGTCTACTATTTTGGGTCATAATAATAATAATAATAACAATAATGGCTGCACAGCGGTCGTATGGTTAGCGCGGAGACGTGGAACAACTGGAACATCCCGTGTGTGTGTGCACGCTCAGTGACCTGCTAACATCCACCCGACCCAGAAGCAACTCTGCCGACCTGCTTGTGGGCGGGTGGAGAAAAAAGCAGGAGCAGCCAATCAGAATTAGCCGGGAGGGTCACATGACCCCGTTAATTAAAAACAACACTTAATTAGCATGGTGGTGAACATCTGCAGGAATGGGTCAGTGAGCGTCAAAGGGGCCATGACTCACCTCGTTATTTCGCTCGTTAGCCATAGCAATGAGGCGTCATTATCCGCTTTAGCGTGTTTTACTGACCAATCACTGACATCTTTATAAGGTTCTGAGGTTCTAAGGTTCCGTGTGTCCCCACCAGGAACGTTAAACCAGAACAACTGGGCCAAGAAGTTCCCCTTGTGCAGCAGCGCCAAGCAGTCACCCATCAACGTGGAGGAGAACCTGGCCCAGGTGAAGCTGAGGTACCAGAAGCTGAGCTTTGAAGGTTGGGAGGACTTGACGGGGGACCGGACCACCATCAAGAACGACGGCAAGACCGGTAAGAGTCTGTTTCTGTTATTATTTGTACTATTTTGGGTAATAGCAGTATAAAGGTGACTATAGGGGTGCTATTTCATGTCTAGAGGACTCTAATATGTTAAAAACCTATTTTGATGGTCATAAACAGTTTTTTTTAATGTTGTTTATGTCATATTTTCTGTTATTATGTCTACTATTCTGGGCAGTAGCAGTGTAAAGGTGGCTATAGGGGTGCTATTTCATGTCTAGAGGACTCTAATA
Source organism: Doryrhamphus excisus (assembly GCF_037039965.1). Classification (NCBI taxonomy): domain Eukaryota; kingdom Metazoa; phylum Chordata; class Actinopteri; order Syngnathiformes; family Syngnathidae; genus Doryrhamphus; species Doryrhamphus excisus. The sequence goes on from NC_136362.1 coordinate 1,100,088, forward strand.
TGTTAAAAACCTAGTTTGATGGTCATAAACAGTTCTTTTTAATGTTTTTTATGTCATATTTTCTGTTATTATGTCTACTATTCTGGGCAGTAGCAGTGTAAAGGTGACTATAGTGGTGTTATTTCATGTTTAGAGGGCTCTAATGTTCTTTGCTCTAATGTTAACAACTTATTTTGAAGGCCATAAACAGGTTTATGTTGGATATATTTCACTTTCTCTTTTTATGTCCTCTATCTTGGGTAATACCACTATAAATGTGACTATAGGGGCACTATTTCATGTCTAGAGGCCTCTAATATGTTAAAAACCTACTTTGATGGTCATAAAAAATTTTTTTATGTTGTTTATGTCATATTTTTTGTTATTATGTCTACTATTCTGGGCAGTAGCAGTGTAAAGGTGACTATAGGGGTGCTATTTCATGTCTAGAGGGCTCTAATATGTTAAAAACCTATTTTGATGGTCATAAACAGGTTTCTTTATGTTGTTTATGTCTTATTTTCTGTTATTATCTGTACTATTTTGGGTAATAGCAATATAAAGGTGACTATAGGGGTGTTATTTCATGTCTAGAGGGCTCTAATATGTTAAAAACCTATTTTGATGGTCATAAACAGTTCTTTTTATGTTGTTTATGTCTTATTTTCTGTTATTATTTGTACTATTTTGGGTAATAGCAATATAAAGGTGACTATAGGGGTGTTATTTCATGTCTAGAGAGCTCTAATATGTTAAAAACCTATTTTGATGGTCATAAACAGGTTTCTTTATGTTGTTTATGTCTTATTTTCTGTTATTATTTGTACTATTTTGGGTAATAGCAGTATAAAGGTGACTATAGGGGTGTTATTTCATGTCTACAGAGCTCTAATATGTTAAAAACCTATTTTGATGGTCATAAACAGTTTTTTAATGTTGTTTATGTCATATTTTCTGTTATTATGTCTACTATTCTGGGCAGTAGCAGTGTAAAGGTGACTATAGGGGTGCTATTTCATGTCTAGAGGGCTCTAATATGTTAAACACCTATTTTGATGGTCATAAACAGTTTTTTTTAATGTTGTTACCGGACCACCATCAAGAACGACGGCAAGACCGGTAAGAGTCTCCGTGCTTTTGTCCAGGCTCCGGTTACTCAGCCAATGAAGGGAAGCGTTGGTCTTTTAAGTGGCGAGAAACACGATAAGGCGTCATTGTTAAGAGGAAGTGTAAGCGAGACTTACGAACATCTCGGTGGAGGACTCGGACGCGAGTTCCAGCACGTCAGGACACAAACGTGAAGCTTGAAAGAGAAAAAGACGGATGAGCAAACAGCTTTTTATGGAGGACAAAGAAAGTCAATATTTGCTATATTGGCGCTAACAAAGACGGACACGCATTATGTCAAAAACACACCTGTTGCGTCACCCTAAGCTAAGCTAGGCTTGGCTAATCATTTATAATGTACCATTGTGAGAACCCCACACTTGGTATTTTTACCTCCCCCAGGGCTTCCCCAGAACACATTTACGGCAATACACCTCTTAGTTCTGTCTTATATGTCTGATTGTCTCCTATTATGTCTACTATATTGGGAAATAGGAGTATAAGGGTGACTATAGGGATGCTATTTTATGTCTAGAGAGCTCTAATATGTTAAAAACCTATTTTGATGGTCATAAACAAGGGATCTGATTGTCTCCTATTATGTCTACTATATTGGGAAATAGGAGTATAAGGGTGACTATAGGGATGCTATTTTATGTCTAGAGAGCTCTAATATGTTAAAAACCTATTTTGATGGTCATAAACAAGGGATCTGATTGTCTCCTATTATGTCTACTATATTGGGTAATAGAAGTATAAAGGTGACTATAGGGGTGCTATTTCATATCTAGAGGGCTCTAATAATGTTAAAAACGTATTTAGAAAGTCATGAATATTACTCTTGTTACTCGTCTCTTGTTATGTCCTCTATTTGGGGTGATACCACTATAAATGGGACAATAGGGGTGCTATTTCATGTCTAGGGGGCTCTAATGTCTTTAAAAGTCTAGAAGGGCATACATGTTTTTTATGCTGTTTATTTTTTATTTTCTGTTATTATTGATACTATTCTGGTTAATAGCAGATGACTATAGGGGTGCTATTTCATGTCTAGAGGGCTCTAATCTTTAAAAGTTTATCTAGAAGGGCATAAAGGTTTTTAATGCTGTTTATGTTTTTATTTTCTGTTATCATCGCTACTATTCTGGGCAATAGCAGATGACTATAGGGGTGCTATTTCATGTCTAGAGGACTCTAATAATCTTAAACAGCTTCTTTAGTAGGTCATAAACAGCTTTTTATGTCATATATGTCTTATTTGCTTTTATTATGTACTATTTTGGCTAATGGTAGTATAAAGGTGACTATAGGGGTGCTATTCCATGTCTAGAAGTCTCTAATAATGTTAAAAAGCTTATTTTGAAGATCATAAACCGTTTTTTTAATGTTGTTTACGTCTTATTGTATGTTATTATGTCGATTTTGGGTAACAGCAGTATAAAGGTGACTATAGGGGTGCTGTTTCGTGTCTAGAGGGCTCTAATAATCTTAAACAGCTTCTTTAGTAGGTCGTAAACAGCTTATTTGCTTTTATTATGTACTATTTTGGCTAATAGCAGTATAAAGGTGACTATAGGGGTGCTATTTTATATCTAGAGGGCTCTAATAATTTAGATTTTGATGGTATTTTCTTTTGTGGAATTTGTCTTATTTGCTCTTGCTGAGTTTTTTTATGTCATATATGTCTTATTTGCTTTTATTATGTACTATTTTGGCTAATAGTAGTACAAAAGTGACTATAGGGGTGCTATTTTATATCTAGAGGGCTCTAATAATGTTGATAAATCTGCTATTTTTTTGTGGAATTTGTCTTATTTGCTGTTGCTGAGTTTTTTATGTCATATATGTCTTATTTGCTTTTATTATGTACTATTTTGGCTAATAATAGCATAAAAGTGACTATAGGGGTGCTATTTTATATCTAGAGGGCTCTAATAATGTTGATAAATCTGTTTTTTTTGTAAAATTTGTCTTATTTGCTTTTACTGTGTGTGTATAGTGGCTGTGCACGTGGACGGAGACTTCTACGTCAGCGGAGGGGGCCTCAGGTCAAAGTTCAAGGTCGGGCGCATCACCTTCCACTGGGGGCGCTGCAACGCCTCCTCCGAGGGCTCTGAGCACAGCTTGGATGGTGTCAAGTACCCCCTAGAGGTGAGACAGAGGAAGTACAGCGTCTGAGGGAGTACTGATCTGAGATCAGTACCTGATCTGGTCGGACTGGGGTGAGGAGGAGACCTCTCACGGTTTCTGTTGCCGTCCTGTCCCGCAGATGCAGATCTACTGTTTCGAGCCGCAGCGCTTTGACTCTTTGGAACAAAGCATGAAGGCTGGAGGCCGAATCGCAGCCCTGGCTGTGCTCTTTGAGGTGCGTTTGTCAGGACCCCCCCCCCCCCCCCAACCAATACAAACCCGCTGGGACGGGGTGCGGTTTGTTGCTCAATGGAGTGACTTGCCAGGGAACAGACTGTCTTCACCATACAAAGAGCGCTAATGCTATCCGGTTACACATTGGTTGATGGTTCTCGTCAATGCTCGGGTCCGGGTCTGTCTGTCTAGCGCCACCCATGGAGCCAACATGGAACTACTCAGAGTTGGGGGTCATCAAAAAGTTATTTTATCAGAATAAAGCCCAAATATTGTGGGGATAAAGCAGGGAAGCTCCCATCAGGGTTTTCGACATGCTAGCAGCAATAACAGGGGTGTCCAAAGTGCGGCCCAGGGGCCATTTGCGGCCCGTTGCTGTTTTTATATTGGTACTGCAATGGCAAAAATGGCTAGTTGCAATTTTTGATAGTCATAAACAGGTTTTTTTATGTTGTTTATGTCTTATTTTCTATTATTATGTCTTCTATTTCGGGTAATAGCAGTATAAAAGTGACCATAGGGGTGCTACATCACGTCTAGAGGGCTCTAATATGTTAAAAACCTATTTTGATGGTCATAAACAGGTTTTTTATGTTGTTTATGTCTTATTTTCTGTCATTATGGCTTCTATTTCGGGTAATACCACTATAGATGCGACTATAGGGGTGCTATTTCATGTCTAGAGGGCTCTAATAATGTTAAAAACTTATTTAGAAGGTCATGAATGTTTTTTTTCTGGTTAAGTTTTTATTTTCTGTTATTATATCTACTATTTTGGGTAATAGCAGTATAAAAGTGACTATAGGGGTGCTACTTCATGTCTAGAGGGCTCTAATATGTTAAAAACCTATTTTGATGGTCATAAACAGATCTTTATGTTGTTTATGTCATATTTTCTGTCATTATGTCTTCTATTTCGGGTAATACCACTATAGATGCGACTTTAGGGGTGCTATTTCATGTCTAGAGGGCTCTAATAATGTTAAAAACTTAATTAGAAGGTCATGAATGTTTTGTTCTGGTTATGTTTTTTCTGTTATTATCTGTACTATTTTGGGTAATAGCAGTTTTTTCATTGGCAGTGCAATAACAAAATGGCTAAATCTGCAGTAATATAAGGAGAAGGAGTCATCATTTGATGAGAATAACTTCATATTATGAGGAAAAAAAATAATTTTGCTATCAAAGTTGCAATTTTTGAAAAAAAAAATTTTTTTTTTGAAAAGTTTGGAAAAGTCACAAATCATTTAATTTCCAAAGAGTTAAAACAATTTTAAAATGGCTGCAATTGTTCAAGAATTAAGTCAAAATATTAAGAAAAAAAGTTTACATTTCATGAAAATAAATGTAATATTGTAATATTAATTTTATTATATATTATATTAATTTTATAATTTTTCAATATTTTTTTAACTTTGTAATATTATGACAAACAAAGAAAACAACAGAAATTAGATAAATTCAAGTATTTTTTGGGGCCGTCTGACTCACAGACACGCGCTTCCAAAACGCGAAATAACGTTGAGTGAGTCATTCCGCCGTGTCGTTTAGTTGAATGTTTTCATGTTTCGGGCGTGCAGGAGCCGGCAGAGGCCATGTTTGAAAGAGAAGCGCTGCAGGCTATGTTCAAAAACATCAGACAAAACAACACTGGGTTTTTGTTTGTGTGTCGCTGTGGGAGGGAAGCGGCTTGTTTTGATGATGCATTCAAGACTGCTGGGAAGTTCAATACGTCCCACTTGGGAGGTTACGAGGTGAAAAATGTCAGATTGACGCATCTTATTTCATATTTCGCGGAAAAGTTCTATTTTTAAATGCTTGTTAGCGTAAATGCTAAAGTCTTTCTTTCTTCTTAGGTGACCTCGGAGGACAATGTCAACTTTGCCGCCATCATGGCCGCCATCAACAGCGTGAGCAGATATGGTATGTCTGTCTGACTCTGTCATCCCGTCTCCTTCTGATGCTTTCGTTTCAAAAGTTGTTTTGTTTCGTTCCAGGGAAGACTGCCCAGGTTTCGCCCTTTCCGCTACGGGGTCTCCTGCCCAATTCCACAGAGAAGTATTTCATCTACAACGGCTCTCTGACCACGCCGCCGTGCACTGAGACTGTCGAGTGGGTCGTCTTCAAGAACATCGCGACCGTCTCCACCGACCAGGTGCGAAGGGACCTAGCTAGCGAGCTAGAATAAGCGGCATATAAAATGGATGTATGGATATCCATATGCTTACCATTTTAACATGATTAGAGCTCTCTAGATATGAAATAGCACCCCTATAGTCACCTTTATACTGCCGTTACCCAATATTTTCTACTGCTTATCCTCACGAGGGTCGCGGGATGGAGCCTATCCCAGCTGTTTTTTGAATGGGGGAGAAAACCGGAATATCGGGAGAAAACTCACGCATGCACGGGGAGAACATGCAAACTCCACACAGAGGGTGGAATCGAACTCGGGGTCTCCTACCTGTGTGGGCCTGCGTGTTAACCACTCGTCCACCGTGCAGCCTATAGTAGACATAATAAGAGAAAATAAGACATAAATGAGAAAAGATAAAAACATAACACAAGAGAGCCGCGGCTAGCATAGCAAGCTAGGTAGCTAGCCTCTCCAAATTCATTCATTCATTCATTTTCTACCGCTTTTCCTCACGAGGGTCGCGGGGGTGCTGGAGCCTATCCCAGCTGTCTTCCGGCGAGAGGCGGGGTACACCCTGGACTGGTGGCCAGCCAATCACAGGGCACATATAGACAAACAACCATTCACACTCACATTCATACCTATATACCTATACCACAACTTGGAGTCGCTAATTAACGTAGCATGTTTTTGGGATGTGGGAGGAAAGAAAATAGAAAACTCACGCATGCACAGGGGTGGAATCGAACCCTCGTCTCCTAGCTGTGAGGTCTGCGTGCTAACCACTCGACCGCCGTGCCGCCCTCGCTCCAAATTACTTATTGTAAACATAAGGAACTGTTTGAAACGAGGTGGCAGAGGAAGGACAAGGTAGCCCAAAATTAACCACTTCCACACAGACACAACCTTTTCCCCACTTAAGATGATAAACTGCAGTATCAAACACGGTAATCCATGTTGAACATTACCGGGCTACACCCCCACAGCGCTTATCCACGTAGCTAGCCAATTATCATTCCAAATGCTATGTCTCGACTTGTCGGCATTCCGGCTTGAGGCGACATGCCAGGGTGGAGCAAATCAAGCGCTCCTATTTTCTCCTGCCTGTCGTAACTTGGCAAACACATCCACTTTCCGCATGCTACTTGTACAAAATACTCCGCCATAAAACATTGAAAAGTTTCACCAGAGACCTCCGTGGCGGCACACCAGGTGCTCGGAGCATGTACCCGAACGCAGGGCACCTTGCGGCGCGTCTGTGAATCAGTGAATCCAAGACTTTGTCGGGAGACTGAGAGTCAGTGAAACTCGAGGACTTGATTTTCACTGATGAACACTTGAGTTTCAAGGATTCGCAGATGCCTGAAAAACTCGAGTTTCACTGATTCACGGGTACTCGTTGAGGACTGAAGTTGCACTGACACACTTGTTCACGAAGACTGACTCATGCGTGCTCGCCGAAGACTTGAGTTTCACTGACTCACGGGTGCGTGACGAAAAGTTGACTTTTCTGACTCACGGGTACTTGATGAAAAGTTTAGTTTTCTGACTCACAGGTACTTGACGAAAAGTTGACTTTTCTGAGTTTTCTGACTCACGTGTACTTGATGCAAAGTTGAGTTTTCTGACTCACGGGTACTTGAAGAAAAGTTTATTTTTCTGACTCACGGGTACTTGATGAAAAGTTTAGTTTTCTGACTCACGGGTACTTGACGAAAAGATGACTTTTCTGACTCACAGGTATTTGTCAAAGACTTGAGTTTTACTGACTCTCAGGCTCTTGCCGAAGACTCAAGTTTCACTGACTCATGGGTGCTTGATGAAAAGTTGAGTTTTCTGACTCACGGGTACTTGACGAAAAGTTGACTGTTCTGACTCACGGGTACTTGACGAAAAGTTGACTTTTGTGACTCATGGGTATTTGTCAAATACTTGAATTTTACTGACTCTCAAGCTCTTGCCAAAGACTCAAGTTTCACTGACTCACGGGTGCGTGACGAAAAGTTGACTTTTCTGACTCACGGGTACTTGACGAAAAGTTGACTTTTCTGACTCACGGGTATTTGTCAAAGACTTGAGCTTTACTGACTCTCAGGCTCTTGCCGAAGACTCAAGTTTCACTGACTCATGGGTGCTTGATGAAAAGTTGAGTTTTCTGACTCATGGGTACTTGATGAAAAGTTTATTTTTCTGACTCACGGGTATTTGTCAAAGACTTGAGTTTTACTGACTCTCAGGCTCTTGCCAAAGACTCAAGTTTCACGGACTCATGAGTGCGTAATGAAAAGTTGACTTTTCTGACTCACGAGTACTTGACTTTTCTGACTCACGGGTATTTGTCAAAGACTTGAGTTTTACTGACTCTCAGGCTCTTGCCGAAGACTCAAGTTTCACTGACTCATGGGTGCTTGATGAAAAGTTGAGTTTTCTGACTCATGGGTATTTGTCAAAGACTTGAGTTTTATTGACTCTCAGGCTCTTGAAGTTTCACAGACTCATGGGTGCTTAATGAAAAGTTGAGTTTTCTGACTCACGGGTACTTAATGAAAAGTTGAGTTTTCTGACTCATGGGTACTTGACGAAAAGTTGAGTTTTCTGACTCATGGGTACTTGGTCAAAGCCTTGAGTTTTACTGACTCTCAGGCTCTTGCTGAAGACTCAAGTTTCACTGACTCACGGGTACTTGATGAAAAGTTGACTTTTCTGACTCACGGGTACTACGGGTGGATCCCTCCCCTCTGATGGTGGTGTGGTATAGTAGTACTGCCCTCTGGTGGCCACGTGGATTGATGATGTTGTGTCTTCCAGTTGGAGATGTTCTGCGAGGTGATGACCATGCAGCAGGCCGGCTACGTCATGTTGATGGACTACCTGCAGAACAACTACCGTGAGCAGCAGGAGCACTTCCTGGGTCAAGTCTTCTCCTCCTACACCGGCATGGAGGAGGTCCACACGCCAGGTACCTCCAGCACATGTATGCTCTCTTGGACCAGAACCTGAAACATCAAAGATGACTGAAGGATCTCAATATCATTCAATTATTATTATTATTATTAACAATTTTATTGCAAATGTTGATGTGAAATTTGAGAATGTTTTGGGGGGGTAACGTGTTATGGACTATGAACTTTACTGTACTGCGTACCGCATATCGAAAGTGATGCTAGGTCATGTTACACCTCCCCCGCCGGTCCCAAAGAACCCCTGTGACCCAAATGGAGAACCGGAGGAACATTCCCATTCGATGATCCCTAATTAACATTATTGATGGACTTTTGGCAGAGCCGGATCTGATCCAACCGAATCCGTTGGTGGCGTGTCAACATAAAACACGTTATCGAGCGTACTAGCAACTGTTGGGTCAGGTAGTTCAGATCCAGGGTTTCAATCTTGTGTCACTCTGCCCTCTAGTGGTTGGTTTCAATACAAGCCTAGACTTGATTAGATAGATGCAGCTTCCACTTTATCTGCATTTTAGTACTACTACTAAGACTACTACGTAGTAGTACTAAGACTCCCCCTTGTGTTTAGTGTGCAGCTCAGAGCCAGAGAACGTCCAGACGATGGTCTACAACCTCAGTAGCCTGCTGGTGACATGGGAGCGCCCCCGGGCGGTGTATGAGGGCGCCATCGACAAATACTCGGTCAGCTACAAGATGGCCGATGCGGAAGGAGTCGCCCCTTCAGAGTACCTGACCGACGGAGACCAGGATGTGGTGAGGAAGACTCACTGGATCTCGACAAAGACTCGAGTTCGCTGACTCACAGGATCTCGACAAAGACTCGAGTTCGCTGACTCACTGGATCTCAACAAAAACTCAAGTTCACTGACTCACAGGATCTCGACAAAGACTCGAGTTCACTGACTCACTGGATCTCGACAAAGACTCGAGTTCGCTGACTCACAGGATCTCGACAAAGACTCGAGTTCACTGACTCACAGGACCTTGACAGAGACTCAAGTTTCACTGACTCAGTTCAGTTTTCTGACTCACGGGTACTTGACGAAAGGTTGACTTTTCTGACTCACGGGTACTTGACGAAAAGTTGAGTTTTCTGACTCATGGGTACTTGATGAAAAGTTGAGTTTTCTGACTCACGGATACTTGACGAAAAGTTGAGTTTTCTGACTCACGGGTACTCGATGAAAAGTTAGTTTTCTGACTCACGGGTACTTGACGAAAAGTTGACTTTTACTGACTCATGGGTGCTTGATGAAAAGTTGACTTTTCTGACTCATGGGTACTTGACGAAAAGTTGACTTTTCAGACTCATGGGTACTTGACAAAAAGTTTAGTTTTCTGACTCACGGGTACTTGATGAAAAATTTAGTTTTCTGACTCACGGGTACTTGTCAAAGACTTGAGTTTTACTGACTCTCAGGCCCTTGCCGAAGACTCAAGTTTCACTGACTCACGGGTGCTTGACGAAAGGTTGACTTTTCAGACTCATGGGTACTTGACAAAAAGTTGACTTTTCTGACTCACAGGTACTTGATGAAAAGTTTTCTGACTCACGGGTACTTGATGAAAAGTTTTCTGACTCACGGGTAATTGATGAAAAGTTTTCTGACTCACGGGTACTTGTCAAAGACTTGAGTTTTACTGACTTATGGCTGCCCGAAAAAGACTCGAGTTTCGTGGACTCACAGGTGCTCGAGTCGTCACGGGGGTCTCAATCAAGACTCGTTCTCATCTTCCCCTCTGCTCATCACCAGGGTGCGATACTCGACGACGTCGGCGCCAACTGCACCTACGTGATCCAGGTGGCGGCGGTGTGCGCCAACGGCCTGTACGGACGTGCGAGCGGCGTCCTGACGGTCACCGTGCTGGTCGATGACCCCGGTAAGAGCGACCGTCACCGTGGGCAACCGCTCACATGAGACTGTGTCCATGTTTGTGGGATCCTGTGTTGAACTCGACATCTGCCGGTTCTTGGTTTGATCCGAGTGCTTGTCCTTCTCCTCTTCGCTCATACGACGACATGACTGATCTATCGACCCCCCCCCCCCGCCCCCACACTTTCATTCTCAGTGTCTGTTTTTTCTTTCTTCACTCGTGTTTTTATTCTTTCTTCATCGGTTCTTCTTGAAGATGCTTGTTGGTGGGGGTCAAGGGCTCATTTCCTGTTTTTCCATCCTCACATGAAATAAGACTGCTGGCTGCTTATGAAGGAAGACGAGGTTCCTTTGTGCTCACCTCGTTTTGTCATTTTGTGCAAAAACAATGCTCAATGCTAAATGCGCATGCTAACGCTCCAAATAGTAATCATGCCAAAATGTTGTGTTGCTGCTGGATGTTCATAATTTCCCAGTCATACTGTAAGCTTGTTTTCTTTTACAAAAAAGGAAAAATAACTGTATGCTATAAATACAGGGCTGCATGGTGGACGAGTGGTGAGCGCGCAGACCTCACAGCAAGGAGACCAGGGTTCAATTCCACCCTAGGCCATCTCTGTGTGGAGTTTGCATGTTCTCCCCCGTGCATGCGGTGGTTTTCTCCGGTTTCCTCTCACATTCCAAAAACATGCTAGCTTAATTAGCGACTCCATAGGTTGTCCATAGGTATGAATGTGAGTGTGAATGGTTTGCGCATGCTAACGCTCATTATTATAGCAACTCCATTTAAAGGGTCCCCGACATGATTCAGCGAATGGTATGTTTGCAAAAAATATTTAGATAGTTGATGACTCCAGATATGACGACCTCACCCTCGAGGCCCAAATAGTAATCATGCCAAAATGTTGAGTTGCTGCTGGATGTTCATAATTTCCCAGTCATACTGTAAGCTTGTTTTCTTTTCCAAACGAGGAAAAATAACGGTATGCTAGTAATGCAGGGTTGCACGGTGGGCGAGTGGTTAGCGCGCAGACCTCACAGCAAGGAGACCAGGGTTCAATTCCACCCTCGGCCATCTCTGTGCATGCGTGGGTTTTCTCCGGGTACTCCGGTTTCCTCCCAAATTCCAAAAACATGCTAGGTTAATTAGCGACTCCAAATTGTCCATAGGCATGAATGTGAGTGTGAATGGTTGTTTGTCTATATGTGCCCTGTGATTGGCTGGCCACCAGTTGGGGGGGTTCTTCAGAAGGGTTGGTTGCAGGTTCTGGGTTCTGATGTTTGTACAGACATTTATATTTACATAACATAAATCAGGCTATAAAAATGATTGACGCATGGCTCAAACCTTGGCTCTTATTTATTTAATATTGTTTTAATATTTTACTGCTCCAAATGATAGAATGCTGTACCAGGTGGTGACCACTCGATGGCAGTGTTTGACCATTTTCCTGTGCTGCAGCGATAGAACATTGGCTATACTGCTAACGTTTTATTCCTGATACTTAGCGTATTCTCTCGTCTGAAATCACTTCATGATGTCGTGCCGCCCCAATTATTCTCTCCCCCGGGGTCCACCCGATTTTCAGTAAATGGCGACGTGCTTTAATAGGACATTTGCTGTTTTTGGAATGTGAGAGGAAATCGGAGTACCCGGAGAAAACCCACACATGCACGGGGAGAACATGCAAACTCCACACAGAGGGTGGAATCGAACTCGGGTCTCCTACCTGTGTGGCCTGTGCGCTAACCACTCGTCCACCATGCAGCCTATAGTAGACATAATAAGAGAAAATAAGACATAAATAAGATAAAAACATAACACAAGAGAGCCGCTGCTAGCATAGCAAGCTAGGTAGCTAGCCTCTCCAAATTCATTCATTTTTCTACCGCTTTTCCTCACAAGGGTCGCGGGGGTGCTGGAGCCTATCCCAGCTGTCTTCGGGCGAGAGGCGGGGTACACCCTGGACTGGTGGCCAGCCAATCACAGGGCACATATAGACAAACAACCATTCACACTCACATTCATACCTATGGACAATCTGGAGTCGCTAATTAACCTAGCATGTTTTTTTTTGGAATGTGGGAGGAAACCGGAGTACCCGGAGAAAACCCACGCATGCACGGGGAGAACATGCAAACGCCATCGAACATACATGTTATATATTGTTTATAATTATGGTCTACACTGTTGACTTGGTTCGGTCCAATAGTAGTCATGCCAAAATGTCGCGTTGCTGCCGGATGTTCACATTTTTTCCAGACATCCTGTAATTTTTTTTTACTATTTATTTTCTATTATAAAATTGATTGTGGAAATTGTCAAAATTTGATTTATTTTATGACAGTACATTGATTTTATTTATTTTTTTAAATCATATTTCCCAGTTTGACAAATATTTAAACTGTCATTTTTCATAACAATAATAATAATAATTATTCCCATATTTGGACTTTGTCATCGTAACCTAGCATGTTTTACACTCACCTATTCAACTCGCTTCGCAGTATACCCGCCCTTTTAAATACTTAATACTTAAATACAAATATACATAAATAAATAAAAATATGTTGAAAAAGGTTTTGTGTTATTTTGATGATTTAGCCGTAATAAACTTGTAAAATCTCGCCTCATGCTTCACAACGCCAGATGTGACAGGTAAGAGCCACGCCCACCATGTGCTCCTTTTGTGCCTTTGTTTTATGCCTCAGCGGTGGCAGACGGGTGGAGTTAAAAAAATATATATATAAAAAATAAACAAAGAATGATTTTTACTTTTAGGAATCCTTGCATGGCGTTGTGGCATGCGTCGGACTTTTGGCGTAAAATGTCTCAACTTTCCTTTTCCGTGCTGTCACTTTGGCGTTCCCGCTTTTCTTTTTCCGAGCTAAGCGACAAGTTTTTCCCAAATGTTCTCATCCTTTGTTTGTTGTGTTTTGAATTTGTTTTGCTCTCCGATTTATTTACTCCCCGCCTCTGCTGTCTTTTGCAGACATAAACAGCCTAGCCCCGCCTTCCTTTGACGATGAGGTAAGACCCGCCGTACAAAATGACCCACAGCAAAGCATGCTGGGAAATGCGTCATCTACCCATTCCACAGCTTTATGAAGGCGCCCAAATAGAAGATTCCGATCCGGCTTGGACGCCGACAACGCCCGCGGGGACCTCGATGTCCGCGTCACCTGACTTTCTTCCGCCTGGCGCCATAGCAACCACATCGACGCCTCCTACCACGGTCACCACGTCAACGCACAGAAGAGGATCACATGACTCCGCCCCTTCTTTTCACATCACAACCGAGGGGGCCGCCATTTCTACGACAAGCAACCTCAGCGGCGTTACGACAAAGTCCTCTGAAAGTGATAACGGCGCTGTTAATACGACGACACCCACGGTAAGGATTTTAGTGGGGACGGGCGGTCAGGGTGTCGCCTCGAACGCCACCACCGCCACCGACGCCTCCGACGCCACCTCACCAATCAGCAGTCTCGGTGACACCAGCAGCACAGCGACGGTTGCGGGTGTCGGCACCACGCCGAAAAGGGACAATTGGATCACTGAAGCAAGCGGACTGGAAAAGGTCCCGGAGGTCCAGAGAGACCCCCCGGCGCCCCGGCCCTCGTCAACCCCCGGGTGGCCTCTTTTCACGCCCACAAAGACTTCGGTGTGGCGGAGCGCCATTCTCGTGCAGACGACACCGCCGCTCCCGAATGGTGAGCGCCTCTCTGTCGCCCCCTCCTTCTCACTGTATGATGTCACAGACCCCAGCCCCGCCCCCTCTGCCCACCTGCATGACTTCCCGACTTCCCGTTCCTCGCTGTTCCCCGCCTCTGCCTCGGAACCCCAGCATGCCGCTACAGCACCCCTGCCTAGCAAAGACCCCGCACCCTTGCTGCCTGCCCCCACCCTGCCTCACGCCCCCGTCCCCACCACTCACACTCAATTGGCACCCGCTTCATCTGACGGGGTGGAGCTGTTAGAATGGGGCGTGTCCCTGTCCGTCAGCGCCACCCTACAGCCTTCGGTTGTCCTTGCTAGCGAATTTCCGCTTTCAGGGTCTGACGCCACTCCGGGTCTCACGCAGCCGTTCTCTAACGAGGCGGAACTCTTCGGGTACGCGACAGGAAGCACGCCGGACTCTTTCCTCGCAGAGGTCAGCGGCGACGGGCTGCCCTTGGCGAGTGACGTGGACGCTCTGTGCGGCTGCTCGCTTGAGCCGTCGGCGTCCTCGTCCTGGCCCCGCGCCTCGCCTCAACTCCCCCTGCCGTCTTCTTCCTGGGATGCGGAGCCTTACACTAGCGTGGGGCCGCCCCCTGCCTGGGGTGGCGGCGGCGGCGACCTTGTGAGTTCTCTTTCTGTGGCGGGCTTTGCTGATCGTACGTCGGACCGATCTCTGCTCTCGGTTTCCTCGTCTTCGCCGCTGCAGTCGCACTTCCTGCAGCCCAGTCACAGTGCCCCGCCCCTTTCTTTTGCAGCCACAACACCCTTCTCGCCGTCAGACGGGGCCTCCGCCATGCCTTCCTCCGTTCACGCACCCTCCACTCGTGAAGGGCCGGCGGACACCAGTAGCGGTGTCTCCGGTTCGGCGATGTCCCCTGAGTGGCTGGATGGCCTGGATCAGGAGTGGGACAGGGTTCAGTCCTCGGCCTCGGGGGAGGCCGCCCTTCCTCATTCCACTGACGCCGCTAGCACCGCCGTCCCAACCAGCGCCTCAGAATCCGGACAGACGCCAGAGGATTTGGACGAGCGGTCATCTGCGTTTTATTTCGATAGCGAGAGCGGCAGCTCCGCCGGATCGGAGCGAACGGGCGCCGTCGTGACGCCGAGCGTTCCCACGCTGACCTCGACTCCGCCCTGGTCGCTGGGCGGAGACGAGGAGAGCGGCTCAGGTCAGGGCGAGAGCCTTTACGACAACGAGACCTCCTCGGACTTCAGCATCTCCGAGCGCACCGGACGGGAGTCGGAGAAAGAGGAGGAGCCAGTCGCAGGTAACAACGCCGTCAGGGGTGCGGGAGAAAACGCTGAGTCACGCCTGGAAAGTGTGATGTCACGACGAGCCCCAACCGTCTGGGGTCACCTTCTTCATGCATGCCAAACACAACCTTTGAGGTCATGCTCATTCCACGCCGTCACACCTAGCGACATACGCTAGCCCGCCCCGGCGTATTTTCCCCGCCTCGTTAGGCTTCGCTACACGTCTTAAAATAGAGTCCTGCCAACTATCAGTCAGGTGCATCGTGGAGCGAAAATGTTCACCTAGCATGATGCCAGAATATGATGTTAGCACCGTATCTCATGTGGCTATGCTAGTTTTTTCTAACGTATGACGTTTATTACGTTGTACATTTATGCCCTTGAATTGCGCTGTTGGCTCCTCCCCCTCGAAACCCTCAGGTGGAGCTTGACATGCACCGTAAAAGTCCTAATTACGAAATAAGTGGCAATTATGAGATTTAAAAAAATACTAAACTCCAATAATAATATGAGATATAAAGCCAAAATTATAAGATAAAATGTCATAATTATGAAATAATGTCAAAATTATGATGAAAAAAAGTCGAAATTATAGGAAAGGTCATAAATCTGAGTTTTTTTTTTAAAAGTCTTAATCCTGAGAAAAAAAAGTCAAAATTACAAGATTATGAAAAATGTGACAATTATGAGATAACAACTCAAAATTATGAGATAAGAAAGTCATAATTATGAGGCTAAAAAAATAAATAAATTACAAGCTGAAGTAGTAATTATGACATAAAAAGTCAAAATTATGAGGAAAAAATGATAAAATGATTTAAAAAATAGAAATTATACAATAAGTCATAATTATGAGTCAAAATTTTGATTGAACGAGCCTTACAAGATACTGTCCTAATTATGAAATATGACAATTACGAGATAAAAACTCAAAATTATTAGATGAGAAAATCATAACTATGATGCAAAAAAAACTAAAAAACAAGCTGAAGTAGTAATTATGACATAAAAAGTTGAAATTACAAGATAAAAAGTCCGAATTATGAAATACATTACTTAAAAATTATGATATTAAAAAGTGGTAATTATCAGAAGCCAAAATTATGACTAAATTATAATAATAATATGAGATAGTAATAGTAATTATGAGATATAAAGCCAAAATTACAAGACAAAATGTCAAAATAAAGTCAAAATTATAAGAGAAAAAAAGTCTAAATTCTAAGAAAGGTCATAATTCTGAGATTTAAAAAATTAATAATAATCCTGAGAAAAAAAGTCAAAATTACAAGATTATTAAATACGTGGCAATTATGAGATAAAAACTCATAATTATGAGATAAGAAAGTTATAATTATGAGGCTAAAAAATAAATAAATTATTAGTTGAAGTAGTAATTATGACATAAAATGCTAAAATTATGAGAAAAAAATGATAATTATGAGATTAAAAATGTGGAAATTATACGAAGTCATAATTATGAGTCAAAATGATTGATTGAACGAGATTATGAAATACATTAGATAAAAATTGAGATTAAAAAAATTATAATTAATAAGTAATTATGAGAAGCCATAATTATGATGCTAAAAACTAAATTACAATAATAATATGAGATAGTAATAGTAATTATGAGATATAAAGCCAAAATTACAAGATAAAATGTCAATTATGAAATAAAGTCAAAATGATGACAGAAAAAAGCCAAAATTATAGGAAAGGTCATAATTCTGAGATTTAAAAAAGTCATAATCCTGAGAAAAAAAGTAAAAATTACAAGATTATGAAATACTTGACAATTATGAGATAAGAAAGTCACAATTATGAGGCTAAAAAATAAATAAATTACAAGCTGAAGTAGTAATTATGACATAAAAAGTAAAAAATTATGAGTAAAAGGTGAAATTATAGGAAAGGTCATAATTTTGAGATTTAAAAAATAGTAATATTCCTGAGGAAAAAAGTAAAAATTACAACATTATGAAATACGTGAAAATTATGAGATAAAAACTCAAAATGATGAGATTAGAAAGTCATAATTAAAAAATAAAAAATTACAAGTTGAAGTAGTAATTATGACATAAAAAGTCAAAAGTTATGAGAAAAAGGTGAAATTATAGGAAAGGTCATAATTTTGAGATTTCAAAAATAATAATACTGAGTAAAAAGTCAAACTTACAAGATTATGAAATATGTGACAATTATGAGATAAAAACTCAAAATTATGAGATAAGAAAGTCATAATTATGAGGCTAAAAAATACAAAATTACAAGCTGAAGTAGTAATTATGACATAAAAAAGTAAAAAAATTATGAGAAAAAGGTGAAATTATAGGAAAGGTCATAATTCAGAGATTTAAAAAATAATAATCTTGAGGAAGATTATGAAATACGTGACAATTATGAGATAAAAAGTCAAAATTCTGAGATAAAAAGTTGAAATTGAAGTGGAAGGTTTCTGGAGCTGAAACTAATGGAATCCATTTATTGCAAATGTTGATCCAAAATCGGATGCGGATGTCAACGTCAAGTCTCCAGGCGGTTTTGGAGGGGGAGGAGTGGGCATTTCTAGTACTTGGGATTTTGCTGGTCCTGGAGCGGAACCACACCCACGTGGTCTTCATCTTCACCTCCATCTTGGCTTTACCATGAGATCCTTGCCATCTCCTTTCTGCCCGTGCGGGTCCCCCCCCCCAACTCTTGGTGGCTCTTTTATCAGAACGGCGCCGCCCGCCCCTGTCGTTTGTGCAGATGTCAGCAACAGCAGCCACGAGTCCCGGGTGGGTTCCATCAGGGAGGGCGAGAGGAACGGCGCGAGGAACGCCGTGGTTCCGCTGGCCGTCATCTCCACGCTCACCGTCCTCGGCCTTGTGGTCCTCGTCGGCATCCTGGTCTACTGGAGGTGATTTCATTTCTACCCAACGACCGCTTTTTATCTCATCTTTTCCATTTTTATCATAACTATGGTTTTCATATTTCATAACTGCAACACTTCATCTCAGCAGTTCTACTTTTTGAACTATAATTTGGACTTTTATTTCATAATTGTGACTTTATCTCATAATTATGACTTTTTAATCTCATTCTTTTGACTTTTTGTCTCATAAATTTGTCATTTTATGATAATTATGGCTTTCTTATCTGATAATTATGACTAGCTAATCATTTTTACTTTTTTATCTCATATTTCTGACTTTTTATTCCAATATATCTATGACTTTTATCTCATTTTATCATTCATTTTTATCTCATATCAACATTGGATCTCATAATTTGACTAATAATTTGGACTTTTTATCTCATAATTATTACTTTTTAATCTCATTTTTTTTACTTTGTGTCTCATAATTTATGAGACATTTTATGATAATTTTGCTTTCTTATCTGATAATTGTGACTTTTAAATCTCATAATTATGACCTTTTACAGTGTTTCATAATATCAACGTTTTATCTCATAATTTAGACTTTTTATCCTCATTATAGCTTTCTTATTTCATAATTATGACTTTATTTCATCATTGTTACTTTTCATCTCATATTTTTGACTTTATTGCAATATAACTATGACTTTCATCTCATAATTATGATTTTTTATCTCATATCAGCGTTGGATCTTTTTATCTCATAGATGTGACTTTCAATCTAATAATTTGGACTTTTTATCTCATTTATTTAATATTTAGTTTTTTTAGTCATAATTATCTGATAATTATGACTTTTTAATCTCACAATTATGACCTTTAACGGTATTTCATAATATCAACGTTTTATCTCATAACTGACTTAACATGACTTCTTAACTCAGAATTTTTATCATCATTATGGATTTCTTGTTTCATAATTATGACTTTATTTCATCATTTTTACTTTTTATCTCATATTTTTGACTTTTTATTGCAATATATCTATGACCATCATAATTATGATTTTTTTATCTCATAATGTTGGAGCTCGTATTTTTGACTTTTTATCTCATAGTTGTGACTTTCAATCTCATAATTTTGACTTTTTATCTCATTTATGATTTCTGAAATGATTTATCATGATTCTCATATCTCATATTTTTGACTTTATTACAATATATCTATGACTTTTATCTGATAATTATGAATTTGTATCTCATAATAATGTTGCAACTTGTAATTTTGACTTTTTATCTCATAGTTGTGACTTTCAATCTCATAATTTGGACTTTTATCTCATTTATCATGATTTATTATATGATTTATCATGATTCTCATATCTCATTTATCTCATATTTTTGACTTTTTATTGCAATATATCTATGACTTTTATCTCATAATTATGAATTTTGATCTCATATCAACATTGGATCTCATAATTTTGACTTTTTATCTCATTTATGACTTTCAATCTCACAATTTCGACTTTTTGAATGTTATGACTTTCAATCTCATAATTTTGACTTTTTATCTCAGTTATGACTTTCAATCTCACAATTTTCGACTTTTTATCTCATGGTTATGACTTTCAATCTCATAATTTTGACTTTTTATCTCAGTTATGACTTTCAATCTCACAATTTTCGACTTTTTATCTCATGGTTATGACTTTCAATCTCATAATTTTGACTTTTTATCTCAGTTATGACTTTCAATCTCACAATTTCGACTTTTTATCTAAAGTTTTATTATGACTTTTTAGCTCATCATTTTGATGTTTTATCTCAATGTACATACTTTTTATCTCATAATTTAGACTTATGTCATCATTTTGACCTTCCTATCTCATATTTTTTTTATTCATAAATTTATTCATAATAACTTTTTTATTTTTTGCTGTTTTTCTGCATTTTATCTGAAATCGTTGCTTTCTCATCTGATAATTCTGACCTTTCATGTGGTCATTTGAAGTTGGATTCATGCACTTTGGGCTTTCCCCTTTAGGGGTCGCCACAGCAAAGCTATCTCCTCCATCCAACCCTGACTTCCACATCCGTCTCATGTCCTCCTTCCCTCCTCTTTGGTCTTCCTCTACGCCTCCTAACCCAACCATCTCAGTCTCTCAGGTTTCTCTGACTTTATCGCCAAAGCCTCTAACATGTAATGTCCCTCTGATGTACTCCTTCCTGATCCTATCCATCCTGGTCACTCCCATCTCTGCTACCTCCGGTTCTGCTTCTTGTCTCTCGACCAAACAACAAGGCTGGTCTCACCACAGTTTTGTATACTTTACTTTCATTTTGGGTCCCTCTCATTCCCACATATACTCCGTCTTGCTGCAGCTAATCTATAATCTTTATTAGTTTCCTTTCACGAGACTGTGATCATTTATTAATTCATTATCTACATTATCACATTATGTCCACTAGAGGGCGGCAGACACACACAAAGGAACCAGTCTGCCTTTTAACTTTGAACAATAATCTTTTGGGTTTTTTTTTGGGGGGGGGGGGTATCGTCCCAGTTTCTCAAGACTACGATGATTCCAGTTAAAAATCAGAAAGGAAAGGAAACAAGAACAATCCAATCATGGTCACAATGTGCGACATTACATTTCACATCTGGGGGGGACGGGGGACGGGGGGGGGGGGCGGCGTGTTGTTGCCGTTATCTCCCTCCAGACTCGTGTTCCGCTGAGGATTAATCTCGGCTCAGGTTGGAGTGGGGGCCAGAAAAGGACATCCCGCAGATTATGTTGTCGTCCACTGTCCACCCCCCCCCCCCTTCCTTGCACTAATCCCGCCGGCGCACACGGTGCTCACTTGGTCGCTGCTGTTGGCCTTTTTGGGTATTTTTTGGGGGGGGATTTGACAGCACTTGGCAACAAATTAGCATGAAGCTAAAGTTTGTTTACTTTAACATCTCCATTATTGCTATTGATCAAGAGATTAAAAAATCATAATTATGAGATAAAAAGTCCAAACTATGAGATTAAAAATTCAAATTAAAACTCATAATGATGAGATAAAAAGCTTAAACTGAGATTGAGTTATAATTCTCATATTAAAAGGCAGAATTATGAAATTTTTAAAAATCGAAACTATGAAAGTAAGAATCGAAAAAACAAGATTAAAAATCTAAAAAAGTTTAAACTGAAATTTATATACGAAATTATGAGTCATTATGATAGAAATAATGAGATTAATCAGAAAATCATGATATTAATAGACAAAATGAAATACAAATTGAAACTATAAGTTTAGAAATTTGAATTATAAGATTAAAAATCAGAATTATTATAAAAGTAAGAACTGTAAGATTAAATTTAGCCATAATATGATTATAATATGATTATTAGTCATAAAAATTGAAACAGAGGTTAAAAATGAAATTGAGATTTCAAAAAATGTAAACTATGAGATTAAAAATCGAAATTGCAAGATTAAAAGTCATAATTAGGAGATACGAATTTGAAATTTAAATTTACAATCGTAATTATGTGACAAAATAATAATTAAGAGACAAAAGTCATAATTCTGAACTATAAAAATCGAAATTATGAGATTCAAAGTCATAATTCTGAGATAAAAGTGGAAAACTATTACAAATCGAAATGATGTGATTAAAAGTCCTAAATAATGACATACAAAATTGAATTATGAGATTCAAAATCCAAATTATGAGATAAAAAGCCATAATTATCAGACAAGAAAGTCATAATTATAAAACAAAAAGGAGTGTAAAGGAGTGTTGAAAAACTTATTTAGAAGGTATTTACTGTGATTATGTTTACTGTATTGGGTAATAAGAGCGTAAACATGACCATAGGGTTGTTATTTCATGTCTAGAGGGCTCTAATGTTGAAAGTATTTTTTCTGATTATGTCTGCAATATTGGGTAATAGGAGTGTAAATGTGACCATAGGGTTGTTATTTCATGTCTATAGGGCTCTAATGTTGAAGGTATTTTCTCTTATGTCTACGATATTGGGTAATCGGAGTGTAAACGTGACCATTGGGTTGTTATTTCATGTCTATAGGGCTCTAATGTTGAAGGTATTTTTTCTGATTATGTCTACAATATCGGGTAATAGGAGTGTAAACGTGACCATAGGGTTGTTATTTCATGTCTAGAGGGCTCTAATGTTGAAGGTATCTTTTCTGATTATGTCTACAATATCGGGTAATAGGAGTGTAAACGTGACCATAGGGTTGTTATTTCATGTCTAGAGGGCTCTAACGTTGAAGGTGTTTTCTCTTATGTCTACTATATTGGGTAATTGGAGTGTAGATGTGACCATAGGGTTGTTATTTCATGTCTTGAGGGCTCTAATGTTGAAGGTATTTTCTCTTATGTCAACAATATTGGGTAATTGGAGTGTAAACGTGACCATAGGGTTGTTATTTCATGTCTATAGGGCTCTAATGTTGATAAACTTAGAAGGTATTTACTCTGATTATGTTTACTGTATTGGGTGATAGGAGTGTAAACGTGACCATAGGGTTGTTATTTCGTGTCTAGATGGCTCTAATGTTGAAGGTATTTTCTCTTATGTCTACAATATTGGGTAATTGGAGTGTAAATGTGATCATAGGGTTGTTATTTCATGTCTAGAGGGCTCTAATGTTGAAAAACATAAAGGGTATTCTCTTTTATTATATTTACTGTATTGGGGGATAGGAGTGTAAATGTGACCATAGGGTTGTTATTTCGTGTCTCGAGGGCTCTAATGTTGAAAAACATATTTAGAAGGTATTTACTCTGATTATGTTTACTGTATTGGGTAATAGGAGTGTAAACGTGACCATAGGGTTGTTATTTTTTGTCGAGACGGCTGTAAAATGGCAAAACCTTTTTTAACGGAATTTGGATGTTTTATGATAAGGACAAAAGTACAGTAGAATATGTAAAAATGTGGCTTACTGTGTCAACGTCAGCTAAATGGTGTTGCTAAACGGTTGTAAAAGGACAGTATCCATAATATCTTTTGCATGTTTCATCCCGTGTTCTCCTGCTAATCCCTGATGTCCACTTTTGGACAACGCATGTCAGGGATTAACGTGACATCTTTCTCGCTGTGCCCGCTGGGAGGATTAGCGTTGCAAATCAGTGCAGACATTCTCCTGATCGACGTTTGATGAGCGTTCATGTCGTCGCCACAGGATGTGCTTCCAGACGGCTCACTTCTACGTGCAAGAAGGCTCTTCCCCCCGCGTGGAGGCCACGCCCGCTTTAGAGTCAGGTAATCCGACTTTTACAAAAAGAGCCCCTAGCCCCCCCCCCACCAAAACAGTTCACGTCTCACTTTCTTTCCACAAACCTGCCCCCACTCCCCTGTTTACCTTCCAGACGACCGCCAGCCCTTTCCTGTCAAAGATTTTGTCCAACACGTCGGCCATCTTCACCAAACGCACAGCTTTCAACGCAAGTTTGAGGTGCGTTCGCGTCAGGGATACCGGTGGGGGAAGACAACTGGCGGCTCCAAACACAAGTCGTGAATTCTACCAATTGTGGAATCACTATCTGCAGGCAGAAAGACAATTTATTTGATATTTCATTCATTCCATATGGAAACCAGGTTTCATAATATGGTAAGTCAAAATCACGAGATTAAAAATTAATATGAGATAAACAGTCATGATTAAGAGGTAAAAATAATCTCAATTATGATATATTACCAGATAGAAAAGTCACCATTATGAGAAAAAAGTTGAAATTATGAGATTTAAACTCCCACTCTAATTGATAATATATCCACCAATGACTTTAATCCAGGGGTCTCAAACTCAATTTACCTGGGGGCCACTGGAGCCTTGGTCTGGGCAAGGCTGGGCCGTATCAGGTTTTCCAAAAAAAAACAAAAAACAAACGCATTTATTAAAAACAGAAAAATATACAAACCTTTTCAGTGCTTTGGTTCCGGTTTTCTACAATAAAAGCTCTGATAAAACATTCCACTGTTCTCAAATATCTTAATTTGTATTTTTCTGCACAAAATAAGATGAAAAATAAATAAACAAATCAAGAATAAAGAAAATCAATCAATCAGTAATAAATAAATATAATAATAATAAAACGGAAAATAATAAAAACTTAAGAAACCACATATAGTGGGTAGACAAATTATTTTTTTCAGATTAAAATGAACAAAGCATTATTAGAGCCCTGTAGACATGACAAAACAAGACTATAGTCACATTTATACTCTTTTTATTTACAACATATTGCGCAACTGCGGGGTCTTGAGACACATGCTAACTCGCAAACTAGAGAGCTAGCGACCTAAACAGTAGCGTTCAAGTTATTTCCTTTAAACTTAAATAGCCAAAAACGTACCACTTCCACACGGATAGGGAGGATAACTATTAACAGTTATTTAACCTTTAACATGAACATTAATCAAACGTAATAATTTTTTCTGGGTACATACCATATAGCATCCATATCAAACATTAAACTTTCATATCAAGGCAGGGGCCTCAAACTAGTGTCCTGCGGGCCACATTTGAGACCCGTGTTTGAGACCCCTGCTTTAATCCATGACATCAGCGACCATCTTCCAGTGTTTACAATTTACAGCTAATTCTGGAAGCCAAAAGAGCGCACAGAGGACAGCGTTAACGCTTTCTAGAATGCTCTAGAGCAGAGGTAGGGAACCTATGGCTCGGGAGCCAGGTAGGGCTCTTTTGATGACTGTATCTGGCTCTCAAGCATTTCTTACCACAATAAAAATGTATTTTTGCTAACATTTTAAAGTAAACATCACAGAAATGACTGTTAAAAATAATATTCAAAATCAACAACTTTTTTATGCATTTTAATTCGTCCATTTATTTTCTACTGCAATACGGCCGACCATATCCATCTTTCCTGATATTTTCCAGGTCAAACACCAAAACTCGATTATTACTGGGTAATGCGGTAGTCTACCTCGGTCATTGAGATGTCAACATGTAAATATAAACTTTCCTCCTTTAGTCAAATAGTCACCTAGCTAAAGCTGCAGAACCAAGCCTTCTGGCAAAGATGGCCAAAAGAATGAAATATACTGAGTATGGTGCAAAATTATGCAGCAGCAGAAGTTGTATTAATGGCAACAAGTATTTGATTTATTGTTGGACACTGCGCTGCTTACGAAAGTGTGCTGGCCACACCCCATTGGCGTGTGGTAGTGTGCCTGGTC
The DNA here is from genome assembly GCF_037039965.1 of Doryrhamphus excisus. Classification (NCBI taxonomy): domain Eukaryota; kingdom Metazoa; phylum Chordata; class Actinopteri; order Syngnathiformes; family Syngnathidae; genus Doryrhamphus; species Doryrhamphus excisus. The sequence continues at coordinate 1,125,575 of NC_136362.1, forward strand.
TACACTATTAGAGCCCATTATATCTAAAACTGTTGGTTTTACATAAAAATGCACACATTTTATTGCATTCAATGTTTAAAAAAATGTATATGGCTCTCACAGATACACATTTTAAAATATCTGGCCTTCATGGCTCTCTTAGCCAAAAAGGTTCCCGACCCCTGCTCTAGAGGAACAAAGATGGTAGAATGTGTCCGGTGCAAAACATACCTGTACTATAAACACTGTGGGGGAGCTGAATGTATGCTAGGTGGGTTCGCTGTAGCACCTCATCCACATCAGAAGTCCGGTCAGAGAGTGAGTCTGGACACAGTAACAGAGCGATATGGATTTTATTTATTTACAGCCAAATTTCCATTAACCAACAGGTTAATTTGTGAAGTGTATAATGTCTTAAAGAGTCTGGTTTCTGTAATGAACGAACATTAGCATTAATGTAAGTCACGCGCATAGAGGAGCACGTGCAAATTTACACACGCACACACACAGTAGTTGCCTTAGCGACGAAAAGGGCGCCAACAGGTTAGCTAGCAAATGTCAGCATAATACAAAGACGAACACGAAACAAAGTTCCGATATTCGCCGGCTAATTTGCATATAAATACGACCGCGAACTATCGTTAACAGCACATTAACTCACCTTTACCACTTACGGTAAAACATACACAGACAAACATACACAGTACAACGACAAACTTGTACTTTGTATATCTTACGTGTCCGCTTGGCACGGCTGTTATCCTACTTAGGACCCCTTAGTTGTCCCGCAAGTTGCCTGGTATAAAACCCACCATGAAGTCTACGTTAACGCTTTCTAGAATGTTCTAGAGGAACAAAGATGGTAGAATGGGGTCCGGTGCAAAACATACCTGTACTATAAACACTGTGGGGGAGCTGAATGTATGCTAGGTGGGTTCACTGGAGCACTGCATCCACACCAGAAGTCCGGTCAGAGAGTGAGCCTGGACACAGTTAACAGAGCCATATGGATTTTATTTATTTATTTACAGTCCAATTTCCATCCAACAGGTTAATTTGTGAAGTGTATAATGTCTTAAAGAGTCTGGTTTGTGTAACGAACGAACATTAGCATTAATGTAAGTCACGAGTTAGAGGGGCACGTGCAAATTTACACACGCACACAGTAGTTGCCTTAGCGACGAAAAGGGCGCCAACAGGTTAGCTAGCAATTGTCAGAATAATACAAAGACAACACGAAACAATTTGCATATAAATACGACCGCGAACGATCGTTAACAGCACATTAACTCACCTTTACCGCTAACGGCAGACAAACATACACAGTATAACGACAAACTTGTACTTTGTATATCTTACGTGTCCGTTTCGCTCGGCTGTTATCCTACTGAGGACCCCTTAGTTGTCCCGCAAATTGCCTGGTACAAAACCCAACATGAAGTCTGCCCTGAGCAGTGCCTGTACTAAAAATGAAATTTACAAAGACGGAATTTTTCAACAAATACTTACATGACAAGAACTCTACCCTGACAAGAAGCAAAAGAAAAATGGATGACAAAAGACTAAAAATGCCTGTACGAAGAATAACAATAATATTACAATAATAATAATAACAACAATAATAATAATATTACATTGGCAATTTATTATTCAACTAATGTAGAACCACTGACATTACTTGTCACTTCAGACTGGAAAATTTCCTAATGAAATTGAAATTCTAATTAAAAAAAAACTTTTCCAAAAATTATGGAGAAGCTGTTCAATAATTATTATTATATTATTAATTATTTTTACAAATGACTTACTTGCAGATAGTCAGCACAGATACAGAGCTAACGTTTCAACCTCCATGATGGAGGAAATGACCAACCAATTAAGTATTTCATGACTTTGCAGATGTTATTGATGTACAAATTGGAACAGTTTTGGTCACAGTATTGACCCCTGCGGTACTCCACATGTAATATTTAAACCTGTGGATTTAACTGGATGTTTTTGTTGTCATCCATTGTGTGTATGTGTGTGTTTGTGATACCACAAGTCAAGTTTTACTGTGTAGTCTTTTTGTCGATTGTGTTTTCATGCAAACATCCTGGCCGCCTGCTGCACCACCCCCCCATTACACCCCCACCCCCCACCTCATCCTCTTCTGGGTGGTTAGCTACTGAAGGCGAGCTACGAGGTAAGACGCCGCCCGATTGGCTACCATCTGCATGCGCATACACCGCCATCTTGCTCCTTGACGTCATTTCTTCATGTTCTTCCATAGTTGTTGTTTTTTTTTGTGTGTGTGTTGCCTGTCTTTGTGCTAAGCTAAGTTAGCTGGAGCTGAAATATTGTTTGTAATAACTTAGAATAACGCAAATGTTTGTCTATAAATGTTGTGTATACTTTATGGAATTTTGTAAAAAAATATCAGAGTGAGTCCCACACTGATGTTTTTCATGTGATATAAGTTTGAGGAAAATATCAGTTCCCCACTAAAAGTAAAAACATAATACGTCTTTGGTATTGAATGGGTTAATCATTTTTTGCTGCTAACATTATTGCTACAAAAAGATGGTGTAGTGTCCATCCGTCCATTTTCTATGCTAGGTATGCTGGAGCCTATCCCAGATGTCTTTAGGTGAGAGGCAGGGGTACACCCTGGACTGGTGCCCGGCCCATTGCAGATGATGTAGTGTAATTTCATTTATTACATATTTTTTTTCTTTGAAACTACAGCTGGGATAGGCTCCAGCCTGCTACCCTCGTGAGGATAAGCGGTACAGAAAAAAAATTCAGGTTAATAATTTTTTGCTGCTAACATTATTGCTACAAAAAGATGGTGTAGTGTCCATCCGTCAATTTTCTATGCTAGGTTCACGGGTATGCTGGAGCCTATCCCAGATGTTTTTGGGCGAGAGGCGGGGTACACCCTGGACTGGTGCCCGGCCCATTGCAGATGATGTAGTGTAATTTAATTTACTGCATTTTTTTTCTTTGAAACGACAGCTGGGATAGGCTCCAGCCGGCTACCCTCGTGAGGATAAGCGGTACAGAAAATTATAATTTTTTTCGGGTTATTCATTTTTTGCTGCTAACATTATTGCTACAAAAAGATGGTGTAGTGTCCATCCGTCCATTTTCTATGCTAGGTTTGCGGGTATGCTGGAGCCTATCCCAGATGTCTTTAGGTGAGAGGCAGGGGTACACCCTGGACTAGTGCCCGGCCCATTGCAGATGATGTGGTGTAATTTAATTCATTACATTTTTTTTCTTTGAAACGACAGCTGGGATAGGCTCCAGCCGGCTACCCTCGTGAGGATAAGCGGTACAGAAAATTATAATTTTTTTCGGGTTATTCATTTTTTGCTGCTAACATTATTGCTACAAAAAGATGGTGTAGTGTCCATCCGTCCATTTTCTATGCTAGGTTCGCGGGTATGCTGGAGCCTATCCCAGATGTTTTTGGGCGAGAGGCGGGGTACACCCTGGACTGGTGCCCGGCCCATTGCAGATGATGTAGTGTAATTTAATTAATTACATTTTTTTTTCTTTGAAACGACAGCTGGGATAGGCTCCAGCCGGCTACCCTCGTGAGGATAAGCGGTACAGAAAAAGTGAAGTGTGTGTGTGTGTGTTCCAGGAAGTGCAGGCGTGCACGTTGGACACGACCATGACCTCGGACATCTCCAACCATCCTGACAACAAAGCCAAGAACCGCTACAGCAACATCCTGGCCTGTGAGTGAGCCGCAGATGTTGACTTTGTGTTGCCGTAGCAACCAGACAGCCTCCGTCATTCTCATCCCGCGTCCTTGAGCAAAGTGTCGGGGGCAGAAATCGATAAGAATATTTGTCAAGTGTCTTGTCATCTATGTGACAGAAAGGAAGGCTCTTTACCTTCAGTGTTGACGCTTCTGTCATCTTCGTCTTCCTCTCAGTCGACCACAGCCGGGTGCGACTCTCGCCGCCGCCCAGCAAGGACGGACGCAGCAGAGACTACATTAACGCCAACTTTGTGGACGTAAGAGACTCCTGACTGGCTTCTGTTCTTGCGGCTACCGCACCTTTTCCCTCCTCAGAGTCAGCGAACTTGGGTATGCAAGTACCCGTGAGTCGGTGAAACTTGAGTTAGTTAATATCCATGAGTCAGTGACACTCGAGTTGGTGATTACCCATGAGTCAGTGGGGCTCAACTTGTAGGGTAGTCCTCAGTCAGTGGAACTCAAGTCCGGGAAATACCGGTGAGTCAGTGAAAGTCCCTTGTCAAGTACCCATGAGTCAGTAAAACTCAAGTTGGTGATTACCCATGAGTCAGTGACAGTAAGTTGGAAAATACTTGTGAGTCAGTGAAACTCCAGTCAACAAGTACTCATGAGTCAGTGAAACTTCAGTCATCCAGTACTTGTGAGTCAGTGAAACTTCAGTCATCGAGTACTTGTGAGTCAGGCAAACTCGAGTTGGCGAGTACTTGCGAGTCAGTGGAACTCAAGTCCGGGAAATACCGGTGAGTCAGTGAAAGTCCCTTGTCAAGTACCCATGAGTCAGTAAAACTCAAGTTGGTGATTACCCATGAGTCGGTGACAGTAAGTTGGAGAGCACTTGTGAGTCAGTGAAACTTGAGTCAACAAGTACTTATGAGTCAGTGAAAATTCACTCATCAAGTACTTGTGAGTCAGGCAAACTTGAGTTGGTGAGGACTCATGAATCAGGCAAACTTCAGTCATCAAGTACTCGTGAGTCAGTAAAACTCGAGTTGGCGAGTACTTGCGAGTCAGTGGAACTCAAATCTGGGAAATACCGGTGAGTCAGTGAAAGACACTTGTCAAGTACCCATGAGTCAGTAAAACTCAAGTTGGTGATTACCCATGAGTCAGTGACAGTAAGTTGGGAAAATACTTGTGAGTCAGTGAAACTCGAGTCAACAGGTACTCATGAGTCAGTGAAAATTCAGTCATCCAGTACTTGTGAGTCAGGCAAATTTGAGTTGGTGAGGACTCATGAGTCAGGCAAACTTCAGCCATCGAGTACTTGTGAGTCAGTAAAGCTCGAGTTGGTGATTACCCACGAATCAGTGGAGCTCAACTTGTAGTGTATTCCTGAGTCAGTCAAACTCGAGTTGGCGAGTACTTGCGAGTCAGTGGAACTCAAGTCCCGAGTCGAGTACCCGTGAGTCAGTGACAATGCAGTCAGTGACAACAGGTCTGGAAATACCTGAGCAGTAGCATGAGTGAGTCAGTGAACAGTTAAGGTGTCGAGTACCCATGAGTCAGTGTACCTTGCATTGTCGAGTACCCATGAGCCAGTGAAACTCGAGTCTTTGGGTACCCGCGAGTCAGTGTAACTTGCATTGTCGAGTACCTGTGAGCCAGTGAAACTTGATTTGTTGAGTACCCGTGAGTCAGTGTAACTTGCATTGTTGAGTACCCATGAGCCAGTGAAACTCGAGTTGTTGGGTACCCGTGAGTCAGTGTAACTTGCATTGTTGAGTATCCGTGAGTCAGTGAAACTTGATTTGTTGAGTACCCGTGAGTCAGTGTAACTTGCATTGTTGAGTACCCATGAGCCAGTGAGACTCGAGTTGTTGGGTACCTGTGAGTCAGTGTAACTTGCATTGTCGAGTACCCGCGAGTCAGTGTAACTTGCGTTGTCAAGTACCCGTGAGGCAGTGAAACTTGAGTTGTTGAGTACTTGTGAGTCAGTGTAACTTGCATTGTCAAGTAACCATGAGTCAGTGAAACTTGATTTGTTGAGTACCCGTGAGTCAGTGTAACTTGCATTGTTGAGTACCCATGAGCCAGTGAAACTTGAGTTGTCGGGTACCCGTGAGTCAGTGGTAACTTGCATAGTCGAGTACCCGCGAGTCAGTGTAACTTGCGTTGTCAAGTACCCGTGAGGCAGTGAAACTCGAGTTGTTGGGTACCCGTGAGTCAGTGTAATTTGCATTGTTGAGTACCCGTGAGTCGGTGTAACTTGCATTGTTGAGTATCCGTGAGTCAGTGAAACTTGATTTGTTGAGTACCCGTGAGTCAGTGTAACTTGCCTTGTTGAGTACCCATGAGCCAGTGAAACTTGAGTTGTCGGGTACCTGTGAATCAGTGTAACTTGCATAGTTGAGTACCCGCGAGTCAGTGTAACTTGCATTGTCGAGTACCCGTGAGTCAGTGTACCTTGCATTGTCGAGTACCCATGAGCCAGTGAAACTCGAGTCTTTGGGTACCCGCGAGTCAGTGTAACTTGCATTGTCGAGCAGCTGTGAGCCAGTGAAACTTGATTTGTTGGGTACCCGTGAGTCAGTGTAACTTGCCTTGTTGAGTACCCATGAGCCAGTGAAACTTGAGTTGTCGGGTACCTGTGAATCAGTGTAACTTGCATAGTTGAGTACCCGCGAGTCAGTGTAACTTGCATTGTCGAGTACCCGTGAGTCAGTGTACCTTGCATTGTCGAGTATGCATGAGCCAGTGAGACTCGAGTTGTTGGGTACCCGTGAGTCAGTGTAACTTCCATTGTCGAGTACCCGTGAGTCAGTGTACCTTGCATTGTTGAGTACCTGTGAGGCAGTGAAACTCGAGTTGTTGGGTACCGTTGAGTACCTCTGCTAGTCAGTGTAATTTGCGTTGTCGAGTACCCGTGAGCCAGTGAAACTGTAGTTGTTGGGTACCCGCGAGTCAGTGTAACTTGCATTGTCGAGTACCCGTGAGTCAGTGTAACTTGCATTGTCGAGTACCCGTGAGTCAGTGTACCTTGCATTGTCGAGTACCTGTGAGTCAGTGTACCTTGCATTGTCGAGTACCCGTGAGTCAGTGTACCTTGCATTGTCGAGTACCTGTGAGTCAGTGTACCTTGCATTGTTGAGTACCCGCGAGTCAGTGTAACTTGCGTTGTCGAGTACCCGTGAGCCAGTGTAACTTGCGTTGTCGAGTACCCGTGAGTCATTGTTGAGTGCCGCAAGTGTCACATGTTCTCTGTCATTATAGGGCTTCAAGACCAAACGCTTGTACATCGCCGCCCAGGGTCCGCTCAAGTCGAGCACCGACGACTTCTGGAGGATGGTTTGGGAACAGAACGTCGGCGTCATCGTCATGATCACCAACCTGGTGGAGAAAGGACGAGTATGTGTCACATGCTCAATCCTTAATGCTCATATTCATAACGTGCTGTGTGTGCGTGTGCGTCAGAGAAAGTGTGACCAGTACTGGCCCGCGGACGTGCACGAGGACTACGGCGGCATCCTGGTGACGCTGAAAAGCACCAGCGAGCTGGCCCACTACACTCGGCGCACCTTCAGCATCGCAAACACGCACGTCAAGGTCAAAAAGGTCGACTTTCACTTGACTCGCTTTTCACTTGACTTTCACTTCACTCTCGCCCTCCGTGTTGATCAGCGTCTTGTTCCACGGTAGGGTTCTCAGAGGGGGCGGGACTCGGGGCGGGTGGTCACACAGTACCACTACACCCGCTGGCCCGACATGGGCGTGCCCGAATATGCGCTGCCGCTGCTCACGTTCATACGCAAGTCGTCTGAGGCCAGGACGCCCGGCATGGGTCCGGTGGTGGTGCACTGCAGGTATCGTCTGCTCCAGTCCAGTCCAGTCCAGGAATCCCTGGTTCTGGTTTCTGATTGGGTTCTGTGTGTGGCTGTAGCGCGGGCGTCGGCCGGACGGGCACGTACATTGTCGTGGACAGCATGCTGAAGCAGATGAGGGACGAGGGCGCCGTGGACGTGGACGGCTTCCTCAAGCACATCCGCACGCAGAGGAACCATCTGGTCCAGACTCAGGTCAGGTCAATCGGTCAATCGGGTAATCGAGTCGCACCAGCACGGAAACAATGGCAATATATGTTGAGTACCTGTGAGTCAGTCAAACTTGAGTTGTTCAATACCCACGAGTCATTGAAACTTGAGTCAGACAGTAGCGTGAGTCAGTGACAACTGAAGTCATCCAGTTTCCATGAGTCAATGACTACCCATGAGTCAGTCAAACTGAAGTCGGCAAGCACCTGTGAGTTGATGAAACTCTAAATTTCGAGTACTCATGAGTCAATGGAACCTGTGATCCAGTTGTCGAGTATTCTTGAGTCATAATTCGTTGAGTAAACATGAGCCAGTGAAACTTGAATTAGCAAGTACTCATGAGTCAGTGAAACTTGAGTTGGCGATTACCCATGAGTCAGTGGAGCTCAACTTGTAGAGTATTCCTGAGTCAGTCAAACTCGAGTCAGTCAAACTCGAGTCAGTGGAACTCAAGTCTGGGAAATACCGGTGAGTCAGTGAAAGTCGCTTGTCAAGTACCCATGAGTCAGTAAAACTCAAGTTGGTGATTACCCATGAGTCAGTGACAGTAAGTTGGAAAATACCTGTGAGTCAGTGAAACTTCAGTTATCCAGTACTTGTGAGTCAGTGAAACTTCGGTCATCGAGTACTCGTGAGTCAGGCAAACTTCGGTCATCAAGTACTCGTGAGTCAGTCAAACTCGAGTTGGCGAGTACTTGCGAGTCAGTGGAACTCAAGTCTGGGAAATACCGGTGAGTCAGTGAAAGTCACTTGTCAAGTACCCATGAGTCAGTAAAACTCGAATCATCGAGTCCCCGTGAGTCAGTGACAATGCAGTCAGGGAATACCCGTGAGTCAGGGAAACTCAAGTTGGAAAATACCTGTGAGTCAGTGAAACTCGAGTCAACAAGTACTCATGAGTCAGTGAAACTTCATTCATCCAGTACTTGTGAGTCAGTGAAACTTCAGTCATCGAGTACTTGTGAGTCAAACTCGAGTTAGTGAGTACTTGCGAGTCAGTGGAACTCAAGTCTGGGAAATACCGGTGAGTCAGTGAAAGTCACTTGTCAAGTACCCATGAGTCAGTAAAACTCAAGTCATCGAGTACCCATGAGTCAGTGACAATGCAGTCAGGGAATACCCGTGAGTCAGGGAAACTCAAGTTGGTGATTACCCATGAGTCAGTGACAGTAAGTTGGAAAATACCTGTGAGTCAGTGAAACTCGAGTCAACAAGTACTCATGAGTCAGTGAGTGAAGTGGGTGTCCAACTTGTGTCAGCCACACTTGTCCCGTGACCTCCTGTCACCTCCTCCCGGCCACAGGAGCAGTACGTGTTCATCCACGACGCCTTGGTGGAGGCCATCAAGTCTGGGGTGACCGAGGTGGCGGCGTCTCACCTGCACAGGTACGTGGACCAACTGCTGACCCCGGGGCAGGATGGGAGGACGCCACTGGACCAGCAGTTCAAGGTAAGCTTCATCATCGTACTCCTCACTTTTATTTGACATCAAATGTTAATGGATGTTGAACCGCAAGCGTAGTTACTGAGGAACAAAGGCACAGCAAGTTAGAGTAGTTACTGAGGAACTCACTAGTAGAGTAGTTACTGAGGAACTAAGGTACATAAAGTTAGAGTAGCTACCAAGGAACTAAGACACAAAGTTAGAGTAGTTACCGATGAACTAAGACACATGTAGTTAGAGTGGTTACTGGAGAACTAAGGTACCTAAAGTTAGTGTAATTACTGAGGAACTAAGACACATGCAGTTCGAGTGGTTACTGGGGAACTAAGGCACATGCAGTTAGAGTAGTTACTGGGGAACTAAGGCATGTAAAGTTTGAGTAGTTACTTGAGGAACTAAGGTGCATAAAGTTAGAGTGGTTACTGAGGAACTAAGGCATATAAAGTTTGAGTAGTTAGTTGAGGAACTATGGTACATAAAGCTGTTATCAAGGAACTAAGCATATAGAGTTAGAGTAGTGACTGAAGAACGAATAAAGAACAAATGAGGAACTAATGAGTAGTTACAGAGGAACAAAGGCACACAAAGTTGGAGTAGTTACTGAGGAACTTATGAGTAGTTTGGTTAAAGGGTAACTGAGGCACATACAGTTAGAGTAGTTACTGGCAAACCAATGAGTAGAGTGGTTACTAAGGAACTAAGGCCCAACGTTAGAATTGTTACTGAGAACTAATGAGTAGATTGGTTACAGAGGAACCGAGGCACATAAAGTTAGAGTAGTTACTGAGAAATTAATGAGTAAAGTGGTTACTAAGGAACTAAGGCACATACATTTAGAGTAGTTATTGAGGAACTAATGAGTAGATTGGTTACAGAGAAACTGAGGCACATAAAGCTAGAGTAGTTACTGAGGAACTTGTGAGTAGTTTGGTTAAAGGGGAACTGAGGCACGTACAGTGAGAGTAGTTACGAAGGAACTAAGGCACAACATTAGAGTTGTTACTGAGGAACTAGTGAGTAGATTGGTTACAGAGGAACTGAGGCACATAAAGTTGGAGTAGTTTCTGAGGCACTAATGACTAAAGTGGTTACTAAGGAACTAAGGCACATAAAGTTAGAGTAGTTACTGAGGAACTAGTGAGGCACTAATAACTAAGGCACATACATTTAGAGTAGTTATTGAGGAAATAATGAGTAGAACGAGTAGAGTCACAACGTTAGAGTTGTTACTGAGGAACTAATGAGTAGATTGGTTACAGAGGAACTGGGGCACATAATGTTGGAGTAGTTACTAAGGAACTAAGGAACAGACAGCGGTAATACGAACATGCATCGACTGGCCACAACATTAGGTACAGTAGCACAGCACCACAAGTGCGGCATCAAACATGCTGCACGTATGGCCGATATCAGCGTGGCTAAAGTATTTCACCACTCTCAATACGTTGCAGGACGCACTAGTTCTTTCGGAACGCCAAACACGGTGCGGGAACGTCGTTTTGTTTTTCAAATAATAGCAGTAAAGGTTGTTCATGTGACTTTCTTCTCAAAGTAAGCTGGGGGGGCGGGTGTGACCTTGTGATTGACAAGTATGGAGACTCATTTAAATGAAAGTGAAAGGAAGTCATTGAAAAGTTGTGTGTTTGTACAAAGTGAGTGCATTTGATGCAAAGTATGCGCGGCCTCGTGCTGAAGTGTTCTGGCGCCAACAAAGGCTGAAAAGAGCATGTTAACATTTAGTCTTTTAACGTGACACGCCGGATAATGGCCGCATTGTTTGCGTTTGGAGCGCCGGCCGTGACGGCGCGTTCAAGTCCCTCCTTGTGCTCCCCCTTGAAACTTTTTCGAGTGTCGCCGTTGACGTTATAGCGTTGCCTTTGCAGATGCTGAGCGCCGGCGGAGGAGGCGACGATGAAGACGACGAAGGAGACCGCCCCCGCCACAAGGACGGAACCGGCGCGGTGGTACCGGGTCAGTTGGGACACAGCCGGCTTTGTGGTGTGAAGGAGTGTTTGCCACCTTCCTTATTTCTTCTTTTTCTGCACGTTTGTCATATTTGAATGTTTCAGATCTTCAAACAGCTGAACATTTTGTTCCGTTTTTATGATTAACCCTTAGATGCACGAGTGACTGGACCCTACACTCAAACATCACCCATACTAGAATCAATGCCTTTTTATGACAATGTTGCCATTTTGGTTAGGAATAATCACTTGTATGATATTTAGTATTCTATTTTGGACCACACAAGACCACCTTTTCTCATTTTTGTCACACTTTATTCTTGTAAGATTACAGCCATTTTGCTATTTTATTTTATGTTATTATTATATATTATAATATTAAATACATTTATATATAATATTTAAAAAATAAAAAGTGAATAAAATATAATAAAATAATAATATATATAATAAATAATATATTATTTATTTATTATAATATAATAAATGTATTATTTATTATATATATTCTTATTTAAAATATAATAAAAGAATATATTATAAATTTATTATAATATAATAAATATATTATGTATGATGTATATTATTTAAAATATAATAAAATCATATATTATTTATTTATTATAATATAATAAATATATTATTTATAATTAATATATTATTAATTATTTAATTATATTTTATTCACTATTTTATTTTTTATATTATATATAAATGTATTTAATATTATAATATACAGTGAAGAAAATAAGTATTTGAACACCCTGCTATTTTGCTATTTCTCCCACTTAGAAATCATGGAGGGGTCTGAAATTTTCATCGTAGGTGCATGTCCACTGTGAGAGAGATAAACTAAAAAGAAAAATCCAGAAATCACAATGCATGATTTTTTAACAATTTATTTGTGTGATACAGCTGCTAATAAGTATTTGAACACCTGAGAAAATGAATGTTAATATTTGGTACAGTAGCCTTTGTTTGCTATTACAGAGGTCAAACGTTTCCTGTAGTTTTTCACCAGGTTTGCACACACTGCAGGAGGGATCTTGGCCCACTCCTCCACACAGATCTTCTCTAGATCAGTCAGGTTTCTGGGCTGTCGCTGAGAAACACGGAGTTTGAGCTCCCTCCAAAGATTTTCGATTGGGTTCAGGTCTGGAGACTGGCTGGGCCATGCTAGAACCTTGATATGCTTCTTACGGAGCCACTCCTTGGTTTTCCTGGCTGTGTGCTTCGGGTCGTTGTCGTGTTGGAAGACCCAGCCACGACCCATCTTCAATGCTCTGACAGAGGGAAGGAGGTTGTTCCCCAAAATCTCACAATACACGGCCCCAGTCATCCTCTCTTTAATGCAGTGCACTCGTCCTGTCCCATGTGCAGAAAAACACCCCCAAAGCATGATGCTACCACCCCCATGCTTCACAGTAGGGATGGTGTTCTTCGGATTGTACTCTTCATTCTTCTTCCTCCAAACACGCTTATTGGAATTATGACCAAAAAGTTCTATTTTGGTCTCATCTGACCATAAAACTTTCTCCCATGACTCCTCTGTATCATCCAAATGGTCATATGCAAACTTAAGACGGGCCTTGACATGTGCTGGTTTAAGCAGGGGAACCTTTCGTGCCATGCATGATTTCACATCATGACGTCTTAGTGTATTACCTACAGTAACCTTGGAAACGGTGGTCCCAGCTCTTTTCAGGTCATTGACCAAGTCCTGTCGTGTAGTTCTGGGCTGATTCCTCACCTTTCTTAGAATCATTGAGACCCCACGAGGTGATATCTTGCATGGGGCTCCACTCCGATTGAGATTGACCGTCATGTTTAGCTTCTTCCATTTTCTAATGATAGCTCCAACAGTGGACCTTTTTTCACCAAGCTGCTTGGTAATTGCTCCGTAGCCCTTTCCAGCCTTGTGGAGGTGTACAATTTTGTCTCTGGTGTCTTTGGACAGCTCTTTGGTCTTCGCCATGTTACAAGTTAAAGTCTTACTGATTGTATGGGGTGGACAGGTGTCTTTATGCAGCTAACGACCTCAAACAGGTGCATCTGATTCAGGATGATACATGGAGTGCAGGTGGACTTCTAATGGGCAGACTAACAGGTCTTTCAGGGTCAGAATTCTAGATGATACACAGGTGTTCAAATACTTATTTGCAGCTGTATCACACAAATAAATTGTTAAAAAATCATGCATTGTGATTTCTGGATTTTTCTTTTTAGTTTATCTCTCTCACAGTGGACATGCACCTACGATGAAAATTTCAGACCCCTCCATGATTTCTAAGTGGGAGAAATAGCAAAATAGCAGGGTGTTCAAATACTTATTTTCTTCACTGTATAATAATAACATGTAAAATAAAATAGCAAAATGGCTGCAATCTTACAAGAATAAAGTCAAAATATTAAGAGAAAAAAAGTCTGATTCTAATGAGAAAAAGGTGGTCTTGTGTGGTCCTAAATATAATACTGAATATAGTGAATAAAATATAAAAAAATAATAATATACATAAGAAATATTTCAATGTAATATTATAATATATAATATGATATTATTATTATATATTATAATTATATTATAAATATTAAAATAAGCATATTATTTATTATATATATTATTATTTGAAATATAATAAAATAATAATATATACAATAAATAATATATTATTTTTGATATATATTATTTTTTTATTATATTTTATTTACAATTTTATTTTTTTAATATTATGTATTTAATATTATATATAAATACATTTAACTAAAATAAAATAGTGAATAAAATATGATAAAATAATAACATATGTAATAAATAATATTATATTATAATATATATGTATATATATGGTTTTATTATATTTTATTCACTGTTTTATTTGAATTCTTTTCTTCTTTTTAGAGAAGTGTTAATCATTTTATTCTTTTATTTTAATTCTTTTAGTCACTAAATAAAATAGTGAGTAAAATAATAATATAATAAATAATATATTATTATATAATAATATATAAATAATATATTTATTATATTATAATAAATAAATATTTATTATATATAGTATTATTTTAGTCACTTTTTTTATAGTTTGTAAATTTTCGATAATATTTTAAGGGGGCACACAGTTTTTCACACCACTGTACGTAGTATACAGTACATCGTTTACGTTGGGGTGATGTCATTTCCTGTCCTCGTCTGTCTCCATGTGCAGGCGACACGTCGGACTACATGAACGCGTCCTACGTCAGCGTAAGAACCCGACTCGCCTTTAAGCAAGCCTCAAATATGACATCATAGTGTGTGTGTGTGTGTGCGCACATAGGGCTACAAGCACTGCAGGGAGTTCATCATTACCCACAATCCTTTGCCACACACCCTCAAAGACTTCTGGAGGATGATTTGGGACCACAACACGCACGTCATCGTGTCCCTGCCGACTTCGCACCACGCTCAGGTCACACGGCGACCATCTTTACGCTTCACATACGCCGCCGTCTTTATATGCTGTCTTTGTGTACGCCAGCAGACACAGGAAGAGGCGGAGCCTTCCGTGTTTGGTCCCGGCAAAGGGCAGCCGGTCGTGTACGAGGCGTTCACTGTCACGCACGTGGCTGAGAATGTGGTCTGCTTGGCCAACGAGGACATGCTGGTGGTCCAGGACTTTGTGCTGGAAGCTACGCAGGTACGGCGACTAAGGTGTCTTCATGTCACGAATGGACACTTTTTTTTCACCCCCCCCCCCCAAAAAAAATCTCCTGTCCAAGGACGACTATGTCCTGGAGGTGAGACGCTACCGCGCACCCCGCTGGCCGAACCCGGACAGTCCCATCAGCAACACCTTCCAGCTGCTCCACCTGGTCAAGGAGACCATCTGGGCCAAGGAAGGACCCACTGTGGTCCACGAGCAGTAAGTACGCCCGGTTTCCGTGACAACAGCGATGTGATTGGATTGGGCTTCCGGCCCTCACTGTGTGACTCCACGGCAGTGTGGGCGGAGTCACGGCGGGAACCTTCTGCGCGCTGCTGTCTTTGATGCGACAGCTGGAGGCCGAAGGTTCCGTTGACGTCTTCCAAGCGGCCAAGCTCATCAACCTCAGCAGACCCGGAACCTTCTCTCACCTTGTGAGGCATCACTCCTACTCGCCTTCTTTTCTTCCAAGTTACGGTGTTTATGTCTCATGTGACGGCGCTTAAGTTCAATTATTTATAATTAATATCATAATTAAATATCACATTAAATATCACTTTTCAGTTGTGTTTTTACATTACTTACTATTCATTTGAATCTATATTGTATAAATGACAAAACATATTTGACTTAATATATTTTTTTATTATAAAATTTTATTATAATCATAATATACAATATATTATATAATTATAATATATATATAATATACATAATAAAAAATATATAATAAAAAATATATATAATATATATTTATTATAATTAAATTAAATTATTAAAGTAAATTAAATTGAGTTCAATTATTTGTATTTTATTTCATAATATTTTATTTCATAATATTTCAAATATCACTTTGTATTTTTGTCACTGTTTTTACAGTACATACTATTCATTTGAATCTATATTGTATAAATAACAATACATATTTTACTTATATTATTTAAAAATATATTATAAAATTAATTATAAAATTATAAAATTTAATTATAATTATAATATAATATATAATAAATATTATATATTATATTATATATAAGATATATATAATAAAAAATATATATTATAATTTAATTAAATTATTGACTGTGCTTAAGTTCAATTATTTGTATTTTATTTCATAATTACATATCACTTTATATTTTTGTCACTTGTTTTTACAGTACATACTATTCATTTGAATCTATATTGTATAAATGACAATACATATTTTATTTATATTATAAAAAATATACAATTAATTATAAAATTATAAAATTAAATTATAATATAATGTATATTATATTATATATTATTATATAATATATAATATATTTATAAGATATATATAATAGAAATTTATATATATATTATAATTTAATTAAATTATTAATTGACGGTGCTTAAGTTCAATTATTTGTATTTTATTTCATAATTAAATATCACTATTCATTTGAATCTATATTGTATAAATGACAATACATTTGTGATGTAATATATAATACATTTTTTATTATAAAATTAAATTATAATATATTATATATAATTATATATATATATATATATTATAATTTAATTTAATTAAAATTGATTGTAATAGTATAATCTATTTATTATTAAATATTATTAACTATTTTATCATCCATTTTTATTATTAACAAAATAACATGAAGACATACTAACCTGCTGGATGTTCCCGTGTGCGCCAGGACCGCTACCAGTTCCTCTATGAGTCCATGCTGAGCCTCCTCGAGACACAAGAAGACCACAGAAGCTTCCGGTCTTCGGACAAGAACGGCGTCGTAGTGCTGGGAGGAAGCACGGCCGAGAGCCTGGAATCTCTGGTGTGAAGAAAACTTTTCCAAGCAACAAACTTTCCTCCGAGAGAACTCGGGATATTGGACTTTATCCAGTGGATTTTTGTAACGTGCCTTTTTTTTTTAATTCTTTAACTGGACACAAGCAGCTTGATGATAATCTTTTCATGTAAAATCACATCAACGGACCAAATTTATATTTATGCTTTATGAATAGATATTTCATTTGTAGCTTTGGCTTTTCTACTCTGCATTTTCTAACAAACATTCTTAGCCGCCAATTAAATGACTTGTTGACAAAATGCTCATCGTCAGTTTTACTCCATTGGCGGGGTGGGGGGGGGGCAGACGGCCCACACACAGGAGGTGAAAGGTCGCGGCATCCAGACAAAGAGAAAACGAGCCCGTGGATTACAAACGCCGTCCCTACACGGAGCCCCTGGTGTAATCCCCGCAGCGAGATGCTAAATTCTAATCCGTGCTAAGACTCGCCAAGAAAACAAAGTAGGTCAAGTGTCCAGACGAGGTCTTGACCGGCCTCATTTGCATATTTGACTTCTAACGACCCTCCCCAATTATCCCCTGCATGGTGGCCTCGTTTGCATGGCTGCCTCTCGCCAACGCCGGCCCGTCACGAGCCCAACGCCACGCATTTCACACCTGCTGACTCAGGTTTCATGTTTCGGTACATTTCACCATAAAAGGAAATAATACGAAAAATAATACTTACAAATGTTAATGTTTGTGCGCCGATAACAATGTAACGCTGTTTAACGTGTCGTGACAGGAAGCGTAATATGGGAAACATTTATATTAAGGACGTCGCACTGAAGAAAATACAGATTTAAGATTGTAAAAATACTTATGAAAAAGTATGAATAAAAATACACACAAAACCACTCAATTAGAGTAAATGTGTTAGTTTCGCTATGCAATAATTGACCGGTAGTTGATTTCCGGCTCACATTTTATATTAAAAAAAATCGTCATTGACATTTTAGCTGCTATTTGCTAACAAGCTAAGCTAGCTTAATGGCTACTACGGTGAAATATTTTTTTTCTTTGACGTCGAAGACAAAACTTCAATACAAATTTAAATCATATTCATATTATCCATAGAGCGCCTAAACGAAATTAATTTTAACCACTCTAAATCTCTACATAAATGTTTCAACAGAAGAAACTTAATATTTACGTATTCACGGCACGGAAGACGTCGTGGGCGCATGTGTGTGACGTCATCAATGCTGGCGCCTGGTGGATTGCTAGGAACTAAAATTGCACTTTATTCGCTCATTGTCGTTATGCTGCTATGAGCACATTAATCATGAATTGAACACTTAATTACAAATATTATTCCCTTAATGGCGAGAGCTTATGAACAATATAACTGATGCTTTTGGTCACTGTAATTAGCACATAAAAAGTTCTTACAATTTCACTTTTTAAAAAATAACGTGAAAAGAATTTCACGTCGGCTTCAGACAAAAACAGCTAAAAATATCAACAAGATGATCTGCTTTTTGGGTCTTTAAAAATCAGCACAAGATGCGATGTCAAAGCAATCAGATCCTAACTATACGTTTATTCACATATTTTATTATTGATATGGCGTTCACAACACTGCAACTCTGTGCACATGGAAGACAAAGCAAATGATTCAAACCTAGGTGGGCGGTTAAAAAAAACATCCTTGGGAGTGCCTACTCGGCAAACATAAAAACTAATAACCAAAAAAATAAAGTATTTGTGACCTTTGTGCTGTCTTAAAAAGGTGCCGTTTTCCAAAAATATAACAACAGCACCAGCGACTAGCATAACCATTGTGCAGTCGTTTAACCCGGAAGGGGGCGTGATATTTATTGCTGTCAATCACTCACAGCTCGTGCACACGCACATAGGCTAACATAGCTTAATCAGCTAACGTTATCAACAAGCTAGCAGTTACGTCTGACAACTCGCGAGCTATTCTGTACACGAAACGAGAAGTCAAAAAGTAGTGCAAACGTTGTAGCTGCTTCCAAAATAAAGGGCTTTAAAAATATTCCATTCGTTTTGACGCGGTAAAATTTCCCAAACACTATTTTGTTACCGTCATGATAAGCGATACATTCAGTGAGCTAGCGTTACTAGCTAGACTTTGTTAAATAGCACTCATTAGCCGACAACCATTGAGTATGGCTAGCGTTTCTGGATAATAACAAACCGTTTTTTGTCTTTTAAATTAGAACTACAATAGTGAAATACATTACGTCTTTCCGCTTTGTCAGACATTTCCTTGCACGAGCTATGTGGGGGCGTGGCTTGAGTGCTTCAAAGCAGGAAGAGGCGGGTGCACCGTGGACTGGTCGCCAGCCAATCACAAGGCACCAAGTACAGACAGCACCTTTTAGTATCAGCAGTGACCTTTCAACTTTGAATTCAAGCAGCAGCCTTCATTTTATTCATAACATTTAAACACTATTATTTTTTTAACTGTTTAGATTTGCTGTTCCCCTAGTAAAGATGCTTATTGCCGTGATTTGGATGTGTAAAAGATTTGCAGTAGTTGAATTAAAAAAAAAAAACGTTAAGCGCTGGTTACTCCAGCAGGGTGCTGGCGTTCATGACGTGCAGACCCTCGTCCTTCAAGCGCGCCAACACCGGCACGTAGAACTCCTTGGTCATGGGGAGCACGATTCCCTTGGATCTGATCTCACCTGGAAAGACGGGCGCGTTTGTAATGTGTAACGTGCAGTAAGCATCGAGAAACATTTTAAATCGGGCGTGACTGACCGTCCAGGATCATGCGTGCGCTGATGGCTGCCGGGTATCCGACCGTTTTAGCCATGGCGGAGAAGCCGCCGATGTCTCCGTACACGACTAGGCTGATGTGCTTGGTCTCTAGCTCCCCTGTAGGGTGGCGAAGACCCAAGTCGCTTCTGAGGACGATCATGTCTCGTTCGCCGTCGCCTGTAAAAGCGGGACGCGTCACACATTGAGTAGCACGCCGCGTGGACGCCGCGTGGACGTGAGTGTTTTTCCTCACTGAAGGAGAGTTTAGCTTCCAGATGTTTGCTCAGTGCCATCAGGACGCTGTCGGCATGAGGAACCGGCTCATCGCTCAGCATCCCAAACCTACGCACGCAATATGTAAACACATTCCATCATCAATAAATACACGATAGCGTGCGGTACATGCCGCGCTAACGTTACAGTCCGCCTGCAATCAACTACTGTCTTCATTCTCACCATCTCAGACAGTCCATTTTATTCTCGTCATGGCCGACGCGGTCCAACACGGCGGCCTCAAACGCATCATGGGCGATGGCGGAGTCCACAGACATCACATGACACAGCAGCTCTTTCTATGGACACAAATACATGAAGAAACTACAGGAAAAGTGTCGCCATGGACGCCATGGACTTACCCACGTGACCGTCGAGGAACCCTGCAGCATTGGACACGGATCGCTGTTGATCAGACCCAACTTGACGAAACCACTCATAGCGCTCGAGAAGCCCTGCGTTACACCGCCACAGGTCACCACGACCGCTTTAAGTGCAACAGGAAGTGTGTGTGTTTTGCTAGCTCACCTTGTAGCGTAAAGTTCCTCTGAGCAGCGTGTGCACCTTCTGGATGCCGTACAGTTCTGCGTATTTGGTGCTGTCCCGGTTGGGATAACCTTCCAAGTTGAATCCGGGGAAGAAATCCAACGGGGCCGTGGCGTCCAGCAGGGCGCCCCCTTGTGGGATACTCACAATCTGACAGACACACTTATGTTACTTAATAAATAAGGCGTTGTTGTCGGCGGCGTGTGTACCTTGTTGTCTCGCAGGAAGAGGGCGGGGCTGATGGTGTTGTTGAGAACGCCGTACGGACTCCAGCTGAACTTGTAGCGAAGAGGATTGTCGGAACACTCGGGAGCGGGGAGTCCTCCGCAGAAGGAAACGTACGATTCCACCTGCGGCGCAACGCACACAAACACAAAAGGCAACATGCACTCATTGTGTGACGATACAATTGATTCTAGTTCACTTGTGTGTGTGTGTGTGTGTGTGTGTGCGCTCACTGTGCAGCCGTCAGCTTTAGCTTGATCAATACACTCCATGGCCAACATGTGATCAATACCTGGATCTAGTCCCATCTCATTGACGATGGTGATGCCTGCTTCCACCGCACTAAGACACACACACACACACACACACGCACACACATATATATATATACACGTATATATATATATATATAAGATTTTATTTCAATGTACTGCAGTTAAAAATATGCACCCCTAAATTAAATTAATTTAAAAAAATTATGTAAATAATTGTTAATCATCAAAATATAAATGTAAAAAAATTAATTAATTATGCAAATGATTGTTAACAAATCAAAAGTGATGGCTGATTTTTATTTTATTTTTTATTCTCAATAAAACAAATTGTTAGTTTTGTAAGTTTCAAGTGATTTCAGTAAGAATTGTGGGATTTTCTTTCTTTAACTGAGAGGCACCAACAATTTTGTCCATCTGTGTAAGTGTGACTATTTTTTAATAATTAATAAAAACTTAAACTATTTTAAAATATAAATGTAAAAAATGTAATTAAAAAATAATGCAAATAATTGTTAATCAACAATTCAAGTGATGGCTGATTTTTATTTTATTTTTTATTCTCAATAAAACAAATTGTTAGTTTTGTAAGTTTCAAGTGATTTCAGTAAGAATTGTGGGATTTTCTTTCTTTAACTGAGAGGCACCAACAATTTTGTCCACGTGTGTAAGTGTGACTATTTTTTAATAATTAATTTAAAAATTAATTTAACTAATTTAAAATATAAATGTAAAATATAAATGTAAATTATTTAAATTAATTAAAAAAATAATGCAATTAATTGTTAAACAATTCAAAAGTGAAGGCTGATTTTGATTTTTTTAAATTCTCAATACAATAGAATATATTTTTAATAATTAATAAAAAAAAATATTTTACTAATTTAAAATTTAATTTTACTAATTTAAAATTTTATAAAAAATATTAATTAATTTAAATAAATTATTAAATTGATTGTTTAATTCTCAATATTTTTTATTTATTGTTACTTTTGTAAGTTTCAAGTGATTTCAGTAAGAATTGTGGGACTTTCTTTCTTTAACTGAGAGGCACCAACAATTTTGTCCACGTGTGTAAGTGCGACTGTTTTTTGATAATTAATTTAAAAATTAATTTAACTACTTTAAAATATAAATGTAAAAAAAAATGTAATTATTTAAATTAATTAAAAAAATAATGCAATTAATTGTTAAACAATTCAAAAGTGAAGGCTGATTTTGATTTTTTTTATTCTCAATAAAATTGAATTTATTTTTTATAATTAATTAAAAAATTAATTTTACTAATTTAAAATGTAATTTTACTAATCTAAAATTAAAAAAATAATAATTAATTTAAATAAATTATTAAATTGATTGTTTAATTCTCAATATTTTTTTATTTATTGTTACTTTTGTAAGTTTCAAGTGATTTCAGTGAGAATTGTGGGATTTTCTTTTTTTAACTGAGGGGCACCGACAATTTTGTCCACGTGTGTAAGTGTGACTATTTTTTAAAAATAATTAATTAAAAAATGTATTTAACTACTTAAAAAAATAAAAATTAAATTATTTAAATTAATTTTAAAAAATTAATGCAAATAATTGTTAATCAACAATTAAAAAGTGATGGCTGATTTTGATTGTTTAATTCTCAATACATTTTATTTGTTACTTTTGTAAGTTTCAAGTGATTTCAGTAAGAATTGTGGGATTTTCTTTCTTTAAATGAGAGGCACCGACAATTTTGTCCACGTGTGTGACTTTTTTTTTTTTTATTAAAAAAATTTAACTGCTCTTAAAAATAAATAAAAAAAAAATTAAATTAATTACCTGCCGTGCAGCTCCTTCATAGCAGGACTCAGGTAGCTGGCGGTCACCATGTTGACCTTCCTGTCAATGCAGTGTTTGGCCACTAGTGGGTGCAGCGTATAAGGCAGCAGGCTGCGGCGGGAGAAGAGCGACCAATGAAGACAAGGATCCTAAGTCCTAAGTCCTTAAATGGGTACCTGATGACCAGGTCGTGGTCTTTGATCAATGAGTTGAGGTGAGCCTCCTGGCTGCTGACGTCCAGCATGATGGGGACGGTGTTGGGATATCTGGCCGAGAGATCCTGCGCCTGCTTCATGATCACCGAGGCTGGAGTAAAAAAAAAAAAACAACATCACTCAGCGACTTTTACGTATCTCGTAATCTCGGTGCAATTTCTTGCTATATGATGCAATTCAACATGATGCAAATAAGCAAAATTTAAAAATGGAATTCAGTATGATTCTACAATAAGTATTTGGCTTTATTCCTTCTAGGCCAGGGGTCTCAAACTCAATTTACTTGGGGGCCACTGGAGCTCGGGTCTGGGTGACACTGGGCCGCATCAGGTTTTCCAAAAAAAAAAAAAAAATTTTTTATTAAAAATATAAAAAAAAAATAACTTTGCTTTGGTTCCAATTTTCTACAATAAAAGCTCTGATAAAACATTCCACTGTTCTCAAATATCTTATTTTTATTTTTCTACACAAAATAAGATGAAAAATAAATAAACAAATCAAGAATTAAAAAATCCATCAATCAGTAATAAATAAATAAATACAATAATAATAATAATAAAAGGGCAAATAATAAAAACTTAAGAAACCACATATACAGTGAAGAAAATAAGTATTTGAACACCCTGCTATTTTGCTATTTCTCCCACTTAGAAATCATGGAGGGGTCTGAAATTTTCATCGTAGGTGCATGTCCACTGTGAGAGAGATAAACTAAAAAGAAAAATCCAGAAATCACAATGCATGATTTTTTAACAATTTATTTGTGTGATACAGCTGCAAATAAGTATTTGAACACCTGAGAAAATGAATGTTAATATTTGGTACAGTAGCCTTTGTTTGCTATTACAGAGGTCAAACGTTTCCTGTAGTTTTTCACCAGGTTTGCACACACTGCAGGAGGGATCTTGGCCCACTCCTCCACACAGATCTTCTCTAGATCAGTCAGGTTTCTGGGCTGTCGCTGAGAAACACGGAGTTTGAGCTCCCTCCAAAGATTTTCGATTGGGTTCAGGTCTGGAGACTGGCTGGGCCATGCTAGAACCTTGATATGCTTCTTACGGAGCCACTCCTTGGTTTTCCTGGCTGTGTGCTTCGGGTCGTTGTCGTGTTGGAAGACCCAGCCACGACCCATCTTCAATGCTCTGACAGAGGGAAGGAGGTTGTTCCCCAAAATCTCACAATACACGGCCCCAGTCATCCTCTCTTTAATGCAGTGCACTCGTCCTGTCCCATGTGCAGAAAAACACCCCCAAAGCATGATGCTACCACCCCCATGCTTCACAGTAGGGATGGTGTTCTTCGGATTGTACTCTTCATTCTTCTTCCTCCAAACACGCTTATTGGAATTATGACCAAAAAGTTCTATTTTGGTCTCATCTGACCATAAAACTTTCTCCCATGACTCCTCTGTATCATCCAAATGGTCATATGCAAACTTAAGACGGGCCTTGACATGTGCTGGTTTAAGCAGGGGAACCTTTCGTGCCATGCATGATTTCACATCATGACGTCTTAGTGTATTACCTACAGTAACCTTGGAAACGGTGGTCCCAGCTCTTTTCAGGTCATTGACCAAGTCCTGTCGTGTAGTTCTGGGCTGATTCCTCACCTTTCTTAGAATCATTGAGACCCCACGAGGTGATATCTTGCATGGGGCTCCACTCCGATTGAGATTGACCGTCATGTTTAGCTTCTTCCATTTTCTAATGATAGCTCCAACAGTGGACCTTTTTTCACCAAGCTGCTTGGTAATTGCTCCGTAGCCCTTTCCAGCCTTGTGGAGGTGTACAATTTTGTCTCTGGTGTCTTTGGACAGCTCTTTGGTCTTCGCCATGTTACAAGTTAAAGTCTTACTGATTGTATGGGGTGGACAGGTGTCTTTATGCAGCTAACGACCTCAAACAGGTGCATCTGATTCAGGATGATACATGGAGTGCAGGTGGACTTCTAATGGGCAGACTAACAGGTCTTTCAGGGTCAGAATTCTAGATGATACACAGGTGTTCAAATACTTATTTGCAGCTGTATCACACAAATAAATTGTTAAAAAATCATGCATTGTGATTTCTGGATTTTTCTTTTTAGTTTATCTCTCTCACAGTGGACATGCACCTACGATGAAAATTTCAGACCCCTCCATGATTTCTAAGTGGGAGAAATAGCAAAATAGCAGGGTGTTCAAATACTTATTTTCTTCACTGTAGTTGGTGGGTAGACAAATTATTTTTTTCAGATTAAAATGAACAAAGCATTATTAGAAGTTGAACAAGTTGAACAAAACGCCGCGGTAACGACCACACTCACCCACTGTCACCTGCGTCTTGTCATTCCGGGTCAGGTATTCCACCACGGGTGTGGAGACGTACCCCGTGCCCAGCAACAGAACTCGCTTCATCCCGCTTTTCTCCATGATCTGAGACTTCTCTCTGGCGGAGTCGCAAAGAAGACACGAAGACATAAACATGGTGGTTGTGAGGATTGTGATTTGTGTGCAATTTCATCATTTGACTTCATTCATTTTTTTGTCCAGGCCTGATTCATTCATTTATTTTGTTTAATAATTTAAATAAATTACATTTAAATAAATTACATTTAAATAAATTACATTTAAATAAATTATTTAAATTATTTAATTGATTAATTAATTCACAATAAATTTGTATTTATTGTCACTTTTGTAAGTTTCACGTGATTTCAGAGAGAATTGTGGGATTTTCTTTCTTTAACTGAGGGGCACCAACAATTTTGTCCACGTGTGTGTG
This sequence comes from Doryrhamphus excisus, assembly GCF_037039965.1. Classification (NCBI taxonomy): domain Eukaryota; kingdom Metazoa; phylum Chordata; class Actinopteri; order Syngnathiformes; family Syngnathidae; genus Doryrhamphus; species Doryrhamphus excisus. The sequence continues at coordinate 1,151,100 of NC_136362.1, forward strand.
ACTATTTTTTTTAATAATTAATTTAAAAATGTATTTAACTACTTTAAAAATAAATTTAAAAAATAAATTTAAATTAATTTTAAATAATTAATGTCAATAATTGTTAATCAACAATTCAAAAGTGATGGCTGATTTTGATTTTGTGTGTAAGTGTGACTATTTTTTTTATTTAAAAATTAATTTAACTACTTTAAAAATAAACTTTAAAAAATGTATTCATTATTTAAATTAATTCAAAAAATTATGTAAATAATTGTTAATCAACAATTCAAAAGTGATGGCTGATTTTGATTTTGTGTGTAAGTGTGACTATTTTTTTAATTTAAAAATTAATTTAACTACTTTAAAAATAAACTTTAAAAAAATAATTCATTATTTAAATTAATTTTAAAAAATTATGTAAATCATTGTTAATCAACAATTCAAAAGTGATGGCTGATTTTGATTTTGTGTGTAAGTGTGACTATTTTTTTTATTTAAAAATTAATTTAACTACTTTAAAAATAAACTTTAAAAAAATTATTCATTATTTAAATTAATTTTAAAAAATTATGTATGATTGTTAATCAACAATTCAAAAGTGATGGCTGATTTTTATTGTTACTTTTTTTTACATTTTTATTGTTAAGTTTCAAGTGATTTCAGTGAGAGTTGTGGGATTTTCTTTCTTTAACTGAGGGGCACCGACAATTTTGTCCACGTGTGTAAGTGTGACTATTTTTTTTAATAATTAAAAAAATTTATTTAACTACTTTAAAATTAAATTAAAAAATTAAATTAATTATTTTAATTAATTTAAAAAAATAATGTAAATAATTGTTAATCAACCATTCAAAAGTGATGGCTGATTTTGATTTGAATTTTACTAATTTAAAATTAAAGAATTAATTAAAAAAATCAATTAATTTAAATAAATTATTGAAAATTAGAAATGGATTGATTGATTGTTTAATTCTCAATAAATTTTTATTTATTGTTACTTTTGTAAGTTTCAAGTGATTTCAGTGAGAATTGTGGGATTTTCTTTCTTTAACTGAGGAGCACCAACAATTTTGTCCACGTGTGTAAGTGTGACCTTTGGTGTTCCACCACCAGCCGCCCCCCCTGCCCCCCACTTTGCTGTGCGCTAATTGGATACGACAAGCAGCAGCAGGTCTGACTGGAGCCTCCCGCTCATCCTAATTAAAAAAGCAAAGAAAAGACCAAGACGAGAAGACGTTTTTCATATCCGAAGGAGGAAAACTCAATCAGGGGATTAAAAAGATTTGCTGGCTTGTCTGCAAAAACTAGAAGATCAATTAGTCTTAAGACAATAGTCAATAAGTCTTAAGACGCGGCCTACATAGGAGAAGGAAAAAGCAGAAGAAGAATGATAATCATCTCATGAGTGGACGCTCATTTAGCCGCAACCTGAGAAAGTAATCAGGTTAAGATCAAATGGAGCAAATAATAAGTGAAAAAAGATGGAAAAAAAGACAAAAAAAGATAGAAAAAAGGAAAAATACATGGAAAACAAAGACAAATGTGAGAGGAAAAATAAAGAAGAAAATTAATTTAATTTTTCCTTTTTAAAAAAAATATATTTTTTTCCTTTTTCATTCTAGAACAGGGGTCTCAAACTCAATTTACTTGGGGGCCACTGGAGCTAGGGTCTGGGCGAGGCTGGCCCGCATCAGCCCCCCCCCCAAAAAAACGCATTTATTAAAAACAGAAAAATATACAAACTTTTTCAGTGCTTTGGTTCCGATTTTCTACAATAAAAGCGCTGATAAAACATTCCACTGTTCTCAAATATCTTACTTTTTATTTTTCTACACAAAATAAGATGAAAAATAAATAAACAAATCAAGAATAAAGAAAATAAATTAGTAATGAATAAATAAATATAATAATAATAAAAGGGCAAATAATAAAAACTTAAGAAACCACATATAGTTGGTGGGTAGACAAATTATTTTTTTCAGATTAAAATGAACAAAGCATTATTAGAGCCCTGTAGACATGACAAAACACGACTATAGTCACATTTATACTCTTTTTATTTACAACATATTGCGCAACTGCAGGCTAACTCGCAAACTAGAGAGCTAGCGACCTAAACGGTAGCCTCCAAGTTATTTCCTTTCAACTTAAAAAAGTCAAAAACTTACCACTTCCACACGGATAGGGAGAATAACTATTAACAGTTATTTAACCTTTAACATGAACATTAATCAAACGTAATAATTTTTTCTGGGTACATGATACCATACAGCATCCATATCAAACTCGCGCGGGCCGCACTAACATTAAACTTTCATATCAAGGCGGGGGCCTCAAACTAGTGTCCTGCGGGCCACATTTGAGACCCCTGTTTTAGAAAAAAAAAAGATATCGTCAATAAGCAAGACAGATTTTCCGCCAGATATGCTCATGCCAGAATAAAAATGCAATATAAAATATTAATAATTAATGTTAGCCGATGTAAACGTCACAGGAGTCCTTGCGTGAGTACTCTCTGCGGCATCAATCAATATAACAGGGAAAGTTAGCTTCACGTTTCAGCGGAAGCAGAATACTACGACGTCAAACGCCCACTTTCACGCTCACGTGCACTTAGCACAAAGACGGACTTGACAAAAGGAAGTGGACCGAGGGGGGCGGGCTTCTTGGCACAACACCACAATCAGGGGCGGGACTTCCAGCGGGAAAGTAAACTAGCCGACTAGCAAGCAACTTGAACAACAAACACTGTTTGAGAGCTCCTAGAGGTGGACCGTGACTAAAAGTGTACATTCACTTTTATTTGACATTTTAAACCAACCGCTAATACCCGTCGTACTACTGCTACTTTGTTCCCATTATGAAATTATGATATTTCAGCATTAGCTGACAAGCTATGAATGTGCACGTCCACCTCTATTAGCGTCAACAGGGTGTGACAAAAAAGACGTGTTACCTGTCGTATAATCTTCTCACACACACACAAACAAACACACACACACCATTGAGAGAAGTCACTTTCACAAACAAGTTAAACAGTCCAAAACAATACTCAGGTGGTCCTCGTATGTAATACTGTTAAGTATCGCCATTACCATTACACATACAGAAAACAATTTTAAATAAAGTTCATTCAAAAGGTTACGTTTACCTCGGTTGAGGAAGTGATTGTTCCCACCTTTCTGAGTTACTTCCTGGTTGTGTTCCCGCCCTCCAGCGTCTGCCTTTGTTTCGATGAACTAAGCCAAAAAATGGCGCCAAATAAATTTTGTTTACGGAAGTGAGGCACGCTATTGAAGTGGAGAAATAACAAGCAAAACGCAGAGACGGATATCGACATTTTTTTGTCTTAAATTTAACAGCGCTGACGGTCTCTCCAGTATGCAAGACAACCACAGGGATACAAAAGTAAGGAATTGTGTTATTCTGAATGGTATTTTTTCTTTTAGCAGCATAACATCGTAGGTACGCACCGAGGACCACCTGTACTCCTCCCCTTTCTTTTAAAGTCAACAAGTTTTTGGTCTTACCTCTTTTCTCTAAGCTTCTCGATGTATTCAAACTTTGACGTCAGGGCTCCGTTTGAGGTGATTACCGCCTGAATGCAACAACAAAATCATTCAGTATGTTATCTTAAATGGCCACTCATCTACTGAGCGATTAGTTAGCAAGTAAGTCGCTGGCATTTTTGCCGTTTAATATTTACACATGGCGTATGTAGTTTTTTTAGACATTTGTAATTCATGAACTACAAACGCAAACACTGCCTCCCCGAGCTGCTTTCTATTTTTAACCACTCCTTTAACTGGTCACGTGACGAGCCTGTGATACAGCCATGCTAGTTCATGCTAGCCACGTCTCCCCGAGCCGGTTAAAAAACTTTTCAATCTACTTTTTTAGTGGTTGCGGTTGATAAAAGTCATGTTTACGCGAAGGCAGCATCACCGCGTTGCCCTGAACGCTTCAAGGTCTCCGCTGTACACGAGCGTGCGGAAGAGGAACCAGCATTTCCTGTCTGTATACTTTCACAATAAAAGCATGTATTGAAGAAAGCGCCGATTACGCTACAATGCATACTGAGAGGAAATAGACTCCATCAAAATAAAAACACCAGTGTAAAAATAGCTAGAATTTTTGGATCTTAATGGGGTTTTAAGTAGAGCTACAATATGCAAAATAAAGAAGTGGGAGTGTTTATTTATTTAAGACAACCATTCAGGTGAAATAGGCTGTTCATATAAAGTTCATATAAAATTCATAACTGCATAACATAACTGACAATGGCAGTCACTGCAAATAACTTTTTGTTAAGGAACATTAGACATATAAAGCATTGGAAGTTTGAATGAGCGCAAGAAGGGAAGCTGCTGGGATACCGCCTCCGTTTCACGTTTGCTTACCGACTGGATTTCAAATGAGCCACATCAGGTTGGAGCGTGTCGACTCCAGAACCACACAAGTTAAAGTGCTTGGATTCTGTTCTAGAGGGAGAAGTGGACCGAGTGGAGGACTTACGTCTCGGACTTGAGGGCTGAAGTCTTCCTCCTCCAGAGGTCTGCTGGCGTCTGAGGGCAGCTGAGGGGGACAATGTTGGGACTCAATATTCATTCCTTCCTTCCTTCCTTCCTTCATTCATTCCTCAACCCTGCCCTCGACTTGTCCAATTGCCTCTGTCCTTCCTTCCTTCCTTCCTTCCTTCCTTCCTCAACCCTGCCCTCGACTGGTCCAATTCCTTCCTTCCTTCCCTCTTCCTTCCTCAACCCTGCCCTCGACTGGTCCAATTGCGTCCTTCCTTCCTTCCTACCTTCCTTCCTTCCTTCCTCAACCCTGCCCTCGACTGGTCCAATTGTGTCCTTCCTTCCTTCCTCAACCCTGCCCTTGACTGGTCTACTTGTGTCTTTCCTTCTTTCCTTCCTTCCGCCCTTCCTTCCTTCCTTCCGCCTTTCCTTCCTCAATCCTGCCCTCAACTGGTCCACTTGCATCCATCCGTCCTTCCTTCCTTCCTTCTCTCCCTTCCTTCCTTCCTGTCTCAACCCTGCCCTCGACTGGTCCACTTGCGTTCTTCCTTCCTTCTCTCCTTTCCTTCCTCCCTTTTCTCCCTTCCTTCCTTCCTGTCTCAACCCTGCCCTCGACTGGTCCAATTGCGTCCTTCTTTCCTTCCTCAACCCTGCCCTCGACTGGTCCACTTGCGTCCTTCCTTCTTTCCTTCTCTACCTTCCTTCCTTCCTTCCTTCCTGTCTCAACCCTGCCCTCGACTTGTCCAATTGCATCCTTCCTTCCTTCCTTCCTTCCTTCCTTCCTTCCTTCCTTCCTTCCTTCCATCCTCAACCCTGCCCTCGACTGGTCCAATTGCGTCCTTCCTTCCTTCCTTCCTTCCTTCCTTCCTTCCTTCTTCAACCCTGCCCTCGACTGGTCTACTTGCGTCCTTCCTTCCTTCCTCAACCTTGCCCTCAACTGGTCCACTTGAGTCCTTCCTTCCTTCTCTTCCTTCCTTCCTTCTCTCCCTTCCTTCCTGTCTCAATCCTACCCTTGACTGGTCCACTTGAGTCCTTCCTTCCTTCCTTCTCTTCCTTCCTTCCTTCTCTCCCTTCCTTCCTGTCTCAATCTTGCCCTCGACTGGTCCACTTGCGTCTTTCCTTCCTTCTCTCCTTTCCTTCCTCCCTTCTATCCCTTCCTGTCTCAACCCTGCCCTCGACTGGTCGACTTGCGTTCTTCCTTCTCATCCTTCCTTCCTTCCTTTCTTCTCATCAAACTCTCCCTTCCTTCCTTCCTTTCTTCTCTCCCTTCCTTCCTTCTTTTCTTTCTTCACTCCCTTCCTTCTTTCTCTCCCTTCTTTTCCTTCCTTCTCTCCCATCCTTCCTTCTTGCACTTGGAATCATGGTAAGCCAACTCGTGGTTTGGCTTCTACGTGGAGGATCCAGCCTTGGCCTCCAGGAAAACATGGGAACATCATACCATCTCCCAGATGTAAGGAAACAGACGATCTCCAAAGTACTCGGTGGCCTCGATGGGCAGCTGAGCTGGAAGGTTGTCGATGGAACACATGAGGATGCCGTTGCCTTCCACACTGAAATCATCGCATTACAATCATTTCATTTGATGGAAAACACCGTCTGCATGTTGTAATCTATTTTTAGATTCATATGGATGGCAATAACAATTAGCTTATTAGCAATTAGCTACCTGTCATGGTCGATGTGCTGGTCGGCGTCGTACATGCAGAAAGGCTTGTCGATGGTCGTGCATTCGTTCATGAACTCGATGGAGCCTCCCGTGTCGGCGGATATGTCGCAGATGGCTAACAGTCTGTCAGCCAAAAAAGACCAGAAGTCGACATTAAAAAAAACAACTCTTCTACTCCTGATGTCCTCAAATGCAGCACAGCAGAGGATGGCGCTAAATGACTATAAGTTGTATTCAAAGTACTAAACTAGTGTTTAGCCGAATCAGCGTGAAAGTTGCTACAGATCTTTAGGGGGCTGACAACATGTCACGTGTCACACGAAAAACATGGCCGCCAACTAGCTAGCGAGCTAACTAGCTATGTTTATGCTAAACATCTTCATCAATTGATTGTCCAAAATAATTGAGCATTTGCTGAACGATGATACAACTTTGAGGCTTTGCGTATTACGTGGATGCTAGCATAGGACAAATAACATAGTGGGGGGCGGGGGGGGTCACATGACCGTAGCTTAACATTGAATAATAAAAAAAGTTATTACATAAACATAGAGTTGGTTGTAAAAGTATTCATACCCATGAGCAACACTTAATTTCTCGGCGTAGAACCAAGGAACGGTGCAGGGTGGTCTTACTTGTGAGGCAGCTGAGGCATCCCCTCGTTAGCCGGAGACGAGCTTTTGGACGGTCGCATCAGCTTCTGAGCGTCCAGCCGCCTGAGGAGTCGGGGGGTCTGGGGGTCCCAGTAAATGCCATTGATCAGGCAGTTTGTGTACGGCGCCACCTGCGAGGATGTTTGTGATGAACCGTTTGAACTTGCTGATTGACAGGAATGAGTGGAGTGGAGGAGGGGCACGGGGGAGAGGGGGGGGTCTCACGCTGGTCCTGAAGTGGGACGTGTAGAGCTCTGGGTGATTCTCGTACTCCATGGGGTCGTAGATGCCGTCGCTCTTCCTCATCAGGTGGTGGTGGCGACTCAGCACGGTGGCGTACACTTTGGTCATGTCTAAAACGACAACAGGGGTTGGTGACCCCAACGTGATCCAGTCTAGCGGGTTTGTGGGAGACAACAGACACTTTGGCAATATGTATATTCATATTTCATGTCCTTATTAGGTGCTTTTATTGGCAATGTTTTTCCCGGGGCGTCGCTCTCACTGTCTGCTAGCATGAATATTTGCCTGCTAATATACGGTTTAAAAATGTAGCCATATAAACTCCTTAAACACATAAAGTTGGTCAATAGGGCCAACAGGAAGTAGAAATCAACCAAAAATAAAACAAGCAGTAAACATGGCGTCAGTGTAAGTACGCAAGTAGACCAGTCAAGGACAGGGTTGAGATGGCAAGGAAGGAAGGAAGGATGCAAGTGGACCAGTCAAGGACAGGGTTGAGATGGCAAGGAAGGAAGGAAGGATGCAAGTGGACCAGTCGAGGGCAGGACTGAGATGGCAAGGAAGGAAGGAAGGAAGGAAGGATGAAAGTGGACCAGTCGAGGGCAGGACTGAGATGGCAAGGAAGGAAGGAAGGAAGGAAGGATGAAAGTGGACCAGTCGAGGGCAGGACTGAGACGACAAGGAAGGAAGGAAGGAAGGACGCAAGTGGACCAGTCGAGGGCAGGGTTGAGACGACAAGGAAGGAAGGAAGGAAGAAAGGAAGGAAGGACGCAAGTGGACCAGTCGAGGGCAGGGTTGAGACAACAAGGAAGGAAGGATGTAAGTGGACCAGTCGAGCGCAGGGTTGAGACGACAAGGAAGGAAGAAAGGAAGGAAGGTAGGACGCAAGTGGACCAGTCGAGGGCAGGGTTGAGACGACAAGGAAGGAAGGAAGGACGCAAGTGGACCAGTCGAGGGCAGGGTTGAGACGACAAGGAAAGAAGGAAGGAAGGAACGAAGGAAGGAACAAAGGATGCAAGTGGACCAGTCGAGAGCAGGGTTGAGATGACAAGGAAGGAAGGAAGGAACAAAGGACGCAAGTGGACCAGTCGAGGGCAGGGTGGAGACGACAAGGAAGGAAGGATGCAAGTGGACACGTCGAGGGCAGGGTGGAGACGACAAGGAAGGAAGAAAGGAAGGACGCAAATGGACAGGTCGAGAGCAGGGTTGAGACGGCAAGGAAGGAAGGAAGGAAGGAACAAAGGACGCAAGTGGACCAGTCGAGGGCAGGGTTGAGACGACAAGGAAGGGAGGAAGGAAGGATGCAAGTGGACCAGCCGAGGGCAGGGTTGAGATGAGAAGGAAGGAAGGAAGGAAGGACGCAAGTGGACCAGTCGAGAGCAGGGTTGAGACGACAAGGAAGGAAGGAAGGAAGGACACAAGTGGACCAGTCGAGGGCAGGGTTGAGACGACAAGGAAGGAAGGAAGGAAGGATGCAAGTGGACCAGTCGAGGGCAGGGTTGAGACGACAAGGAAGGAAGGAAGGAAGGACACAAGTGGACCAGTCGAGGGCAGGGTTGAGACGACAAGGAAGGAAGGAAGGAAGGATGCAAGTGGACCAGTCGAGGGCAGGGTTGAGACAACAAGGAAGGAAGGAAGGAAGGAAGGATGCAAGTGGACCAGTCGAGGGCAGGGTTCAGACAACAAGGAAGGAAGGAAGGATGCAAGGGGACCAGTCGAGGGCAGGGTTGAGACGGCAAGGAAGGAAGGAAGGAAGGAAGGAAGGAAGGAAGGAAGGTGTAGGCGAGTTCCGTTGTGGCGCTTGTGTCCATCACGTGATCACATGACACGTACCCCCAGTCTGACAGACATCCTTCAGCTCGTGAGGCTCCACGTATTCCACAGGAAGCTCGTTGATGATGTCCTGTGCTCCCTGCGGAGAGCAAAGGACACTACAGCGCGTGTTTGATTCCAAGCGTGCGTGCGTGCGTGCGTGCGGACATACCTTGGACACGTTGCCGGTCCCCGTGAAGCAGAAGGTGACGGGTCCGATGGATTTGGGCATGAGTCCCATGGAGATCTCGTAGCCGCAGTCCCTGACGGCCTGGATGGCCTGGCTGACGTTGCGGTAGTTGTGAGCCATGCCGATGTGCTGGCGGCAGAACACAGCGAGCGTTACGCCGGCATCACGCTACTCGCGTTCTTTTATTTGTGCTGCGCGTTACCATGAAGGGAGTGTGGTGGCCCAGCGCCAGGAAGCGAAGACCCAAACCGTGCAAGATGTTGATCATGCCTGAAGAAAGAAATCGATGAAATGATTGAAGTCGGAGTCAAGGAGCCGAGAGTGGATATTGATGACCGTGTACCTGCGACGCCCGCCCACTGTCCAAACGCTACGATGCGGTAGCCGTTAGCGTCCACCATCTTCTCGTAGTCGATCAGGCGAACCTCCTGAAAGGAAAATGGAACGCATCCCTCGTTTATCACTGCTAATAAGTGATAAGTGAATTTATGCTAAGTACAATTCCTTATTTATAAATGGAGTATGTTTGTAGTTAGCATTGAAAACCTGCTTATTATGGGATGCCATCGAGGGCAGAGTTGAGATAACAAGGAAGGAAGGAAGGAAGGATGCAAGTGGACCAGTCAAGGGCAGGGTTGAGGAAGGAAGGAAGGACGGAAGGAAGGATGCAATTAGACCAGTCAAGGTCAGGGTTGAGGAAGGAAGGAAGGATGCAAGTGGACTAGTCGAGGGCAGAGTTGAGACAACAAGGAAGGAAGGAAGGAAGGACGGACGCAAGTGGACTAGTCGAGGGCAGAGTTCAGACAACAAGGAAGGAAGGAAGGACGCAAGTGGACTAGTCGAGGGCAGAGTTGAGACAACAAGGAAGGAAGGAAGGAAGGACGCAAGTGGACTAGTCGAGTGCAGAGTTGAGACAACAAGGAAGGAAGGAAGGAAGGACACAAGTGGACTAGTCGAGGGCAGAGGTGAGACAACAAGGAAGGAAGGAAGGACGCAAGTGGACCAGTTGAGGGCAGGGTTGAGGAAGGAAGGAAGGGCGGAAGGAAGGAAGGATGCAATTAGACCAGTCAAGGGCAGGGTTGAGGAAGGAAGGACGCAAGTGGACTAGTCGAGGGCAGAGTTGAGACAACAAGGAAGGAAGGAAGGAAGGACGGACGCAAGTGGACTAGTCGAGGGCAGAGTTCAGACAACAAGGAAGGAAGGAAGGACGCAAGTGGACTAGTCGAGGGCAGAGTTGAGACAACAAGGAAGTAAGGAAGGATGCAAGTGGACTAGTCGAGGGCAGAGTTGAGACAACAAGGAAGGAAAGAAGGAAGGAAGGACACAAGTGGACTAGTCGAGGGCAGGGTTGAGGAAGGAAGGAAGGGCGGAAGGAAGGATGCAATTAGACCAGTCAAGGGCAGGGTTGAGGAAGGAAGGACGCAAGTGGACTAGTCGAGGGCAGAGTTGAGACAACAAGGAAGGAAGGAAGGAAGGACGGACGCAAGTGGACTAGTCGAGGGCAGAGTTCAGACAACAAGGAAGGAAGGAAGGACGCAAGTGGACTAGTCGAGGGCAGAGTTGAGACAACAAGGAAGTAAGGAAGGATGCAAGTGGACTAGTCGAGGGCAGAGTTGAGACAACAAGGAAGGAAAGAAGGAAGGAAGGACACAAGTGGACTAGTCGAGGGCAGGGTTGAGGAAGGAAGGAAGGGCGGAAGGAAGGATGCAATTAGACCAGTCAAGGGCAGGGTTGAGGAAGGAAGGAAGGACGCAAGTGGACTAGTCGAGGGCAGAGTTGAGACAACAAGGAAGGAAGGAAGGAAGGAAGGACGGACGCAAGTGGACTAGTCGAGGGCAGAGTTCAGACAACAAGGAAGGAAGGAAGGACGCAAGTGGACTAGTCGAGGGCAGAGTTGAGACAACAAGGAAGGAAGGAAGGAGGCAAGTGGACTAGTCGAGGGCAGAGTTGAGACAACAAGGAAGGAAGGAAGGACGCAAGTGGACTAGTCGAGTTCAGAGTTCAGACAACAAGGAAGGAAGGAAGGACACAAGTGGACTAGTCGAGGGCAGAGTTGAGACAACAAGGAAGGAAGGAAGGACACAAGTGGACTAGTCGAGTGCAGAGTTGAGACAACAAGGAAGGAAGGAAGGAAGGAAGGACGGACGCAATTGGACAAGTCGAGGGCAGGGTTGAGGAAGGAAGGGAGAAGGATGGACGGACGGACGATGCAAGTGGACCAGTTGAGGGCAGGGTTGAGGAAGGAAGGAAGGAAGGAAGGACGCAAGTGGACTAATCGAGGGCAGAGTTGAGAAAACAAGGAAGGAAGGAAGGACGGATGCAAGTGGATCAGGCTGGATCAGTCGATCAGGCGAACCTCCTGAAAGGAAAATGGAACGCATCCCTCGTTTATCACTGCTAATAAGTGATAAGTGAATTTATGCTAAGTACAATTCCTCATTTATAAATGGAGTATGTTTGTAGTTAGCATTGAAAACCTGCTTATTATGGGATGCCATCGAGGGCAGAGTTGAGACAACAAGGAAGGAAGGAAGGACACAAGTGGACTAGTCGAGTGCAGAGTTGAGACAACAAGGAAGGAAGGAAGGACGCAAGTGGACTAGTCGAGGGCAGAGTTGAGACAACAAGGAAGGAAGGAAGGAAGGACGGACGCAATTGGACAAGTCGAGGGCAGGGTTGAGGAAGGAAGGGAGAAGGAAGGACGGACGGACGCAAGTGGACCAGTTGAGGGCAGGGTTGAGGAAGGAAGGAAGGATGCAAGTGGACTAGTCGAGGGCAGAGTTGAGACAACAAGGAAGGAAGGAAGGACGCAAGTGGACTAGTCGAGTGCAGAGTTCGGACAACAAGGAAGGAAGGAAGGACGCAAGTGGACTAGTCGAGTGCAGAGTTGAGACAACAAGGAAGGAAGGAAGGACGCAAGTGGACTAGTCGAGGGCAGAGTTGAGACAACAAGGAAGGAAGGAAGGAAGGAAGGAAGGACGGACGCAATTGGACAAGTCGAGGGCAGGGTTGAGGAAGGAAGGGAGAAGGAAGGATGGACGGACGACGCAAGTGGACCAGTTGAGGGCAGGGTTGAGGAAGGAAGGAAGGAAGGAAGGAAGGACGCAAGTGGACTAATCGAGGGCAGAGTTGAGAAAACAAGGAAGGAAGGAAGGACGGATGCAAGTGGATCAGGCTGGATCAGTCGATCAGGTGAACCTTCTGAAAGGAAAATGGAACGCATCCCTCGTTTATCACTGCTAATAAGTGATAAGTGAATTTATGCTAAGTACAATTCCTCATTTATAAATGGAGTATGTTTGTAGTTAGCATTGAAAACCTGCTTATTATGGGATGCCATCGAGGGCAGAGTTGAGACAACAAACAAAGGAAGGAAGGAAGGACGTATTTGTATTCAAGTAAAAATTTTATATTAATCATTTACACGATTTCCTTTTTGGAATATTTCCCTTTTAAGATGAGAACCTACCAGATGACTAACCAAGCGTTATTTGCTTCTGAGCAGGTGGCGCTCAGGTAGCACACGTTAAGAGTTACTGTTGCTATGGCGACTCAACGTTCCCTTTCATGTCTTAAACAACACAGACACACACTTACATTTTTGTCAAGGTTTTTTTTTCACATTACTGGTCTAATTAGACTAATAGAGACAGTATCACACACACACACACACACACACACACACACAGCTTAATAAGTCAAAAGACTAAATAAGAATCTTTCACACACACAACCTTGATCCACTTATCATTCCGCTTCTCCGTGGAAAGCGTTGTGGCGTGATGGCGTCCATGAATGATGTACATGTACTTGATGGTTTGTTTACGTGTATTTTTGACTCCATGCTAATTCTAGTATCTCTTGTTAGTGTGCTACTTCCTGTCTTACGCCGGCTCTAATTTGATTTGAACAAAATGTGCAGTGTGTACAGATTACACACAAGCAGTCATGTCAAACCAGGTTTAATCCAGATCTGATTTGTCATCAAGCTAAATGCAACATGTACATTTGCAGTGATTGGTGACAAGAATCTTTTGCTGGATGTTTGCACGTGAGCAGATGATATAATGACAGAGATTAATCCAGATCTGAATCCGGATTTAATCCAGATTTGAATCCAGATTGAATGGAAATGCAAAATGTAAAAGTGCGACAGTTTGTGCAGAATCAAAAGATATAATATCAAGGTTAATCCAGATTTGAATTTGCATGTGAGCAGATGATATAAGGACAAACCGAGATTTGAATCCAGATCTAATCCAGATTTGAATCCAGATTGAATGGAAATGGAAAATATAAATGTGCACTGGATAGTGACTCAAATGTGCGACAATGTGTGCAGTATCAGAAGATATAATATCAAGGTTAATCCAGATCTGAGCCACATTTGTCACCAATGTAAATGCAACATTTGCAATGAATAGTGACAAGAATCTTTTGCTGGATGTTTGCACGTGAGCAGATGATATAATGACAAACCGAGATTAATCCAGATCCGATCCAGATTTGAATCCAGATTGAATGGAAATGCAAAATGTAAAAGTGCACTGGATAGTGACTCAAATGTGCGACAGTGTGTGCAGAATCAGAAGATATAATATCAAGGTTAATCCAGATCTGAACCACATTTGTCAGCAATGTAAATGCAACATGTACATTTGCAATGAATAGTGACAAGAATATTTTGCTGGATGTTTGCACGTGAGCAGATGATATAATGGCAAACCGAGATTAATCCAGATTTGAATCCAGATTTAACCCAGATTTGAATCCAGATTTAACCCAGATTGAATGGAAATGCAAAATGTAAACGTGCACTGTATGGCGACTGAAATGTGTGACATTGTGTGCAGAATCAGAAGATATAATATCAAGGTTAATCCAGATCTGAACCACATTTGTCAGCAATGTAAATGCAACATGTACATTTGCAATGAATAGTGACAAGAATATTTTGCTGGATGTTTGCACGTGAGCAGATGATATAATGACTTAATCCAGATCTAATCCAGATTTGAATGGAAACGCATGGAAACTCATTTCAAATAAAGAATAAAAGAGCATAACAAGATCGCTCACCTTCTTGAGGAGGTCATCCAGCAGCCCCATGTTGGCCTCCTGAGCCTTTATGGTATGGGAGAAGAAGGCGTACGTCTTCTTGGGAATCACTTTCTCCTCCGGCGGCCTCTTTACGCCGATGATCAGCGACGCCTCCGAGATGTCCTCCTGGATGACGGCGCCGGCTTTAGCGTAGAACTGAAAGCAGAAGAACCCGCGTTAGCTTGAAGCTATGACAAAGTAGTGACACCTTCTGAGCGAACCTTCTCGTGGATTGCCCTACGGTTGGATGGCTGGACCAGAACTTTGATGCCGTCCTGAGTCAGGTCTCGGACGTGGCGGGGGGCCAGGGGCGCCCTCCTCTCCCACGGGTTGATGTCCTCCCGACGTATGGCCATGATGGCTCTGTGGTGCTCATAGCGCCGTTGGTGCACCGGGAACCTCGGCTTCCTTCGGCCATTACGGCTGAGGAGTCGGAACATGACACAAACCTTCTGTCTGGAAAGCCCAAAGTAGTGTAGAGAAATATGGAGATGCTTAAATTCCGCTTCTTCCCCTTTAAGACAGTTTTTTCTAACACAGGGTCCTTGTGATGTCACTGTGAGGCGGATGTCCTTGTATGGGCGTGCATGGGTACAAGCTAAGTTCATTTATTCTGAGTGGAATAAATTAAAACACACAGTTTATGGAAAAGGCCGCACGGCGGGTGAGTGGTTAGCGTGCAGACCTCACAGCTAGGAGACCAGGGTTCAATTCCACCCTTGGTCATGCGTGGGTTTTCTCCGGGTACTTTCCTCCCACATCCCAAAAACATGCTAGGTTAATTAGCGACTCCAAATTGTCCATAGGTATGAATGTGAGTATGAATGGTTGTTTGTCTATATGTGCCCTGTGATTGGCTGGCGACCAGTCCAGGGTGTACCCCGCCTCTCGCCCGAAGACAGCTGGGATAGGCTCCAGCACCCCCCGCGACCCTCATGAGGAAAAGCGGTAGAAAATGAATGAATGAATGAGTTTATGGAAAAAGCGGCACGGCGGTCGAGTGGTTAGCACACAGACCTCACAGCTAGGAGACCAGGGTTCAATTCTGCCCTTGGAGTTTGCATGTTCTCCCCGTACATGCGTGGGTTTTCTCCGGGTACTCCGGTTTCCTCCCACATTCCAAAAAAAACATGCGAGGTTAATTAGCGACTCCAAATTGTCCATAGGTATGAATGTGAATGGTTGTTTGTCTATATGTGCCCTGTGATTGGCTGGCGAACAGTCCAGGGTGTACCCCGCCTCTCGCCTGAAGACAGCTGGGATAGGCTCCTTGTGAGGAAAAAGCGGTAGAAAATGAATGAATGAAAAATCCAAATTCCGGATTTATGGAAGTGCAGATTCTGGAAGATCTAGAAAGCTTTCAGTGCGGGTTAGTGTTATCTTGTGTCACAGAGTCCACATGTGATGCCAAGGAACAAAAATTAGCATAATAAGTCCCCTTTAAGTATGTGTGTAAGTACACACAAACACTACAGCAAAGTCATTATTTACATTCACGTGACTGTGAAGCCGGAAGCCGCGTTCCAACCTGTTGAAGGCACTGATTGATTTCCATGAACCGTTAAGGCGACTTTTAAATGAATTCCACGGAGTTTAAACTAAAATGAGTGAAAATTAAGCTAAGTGCTGTGTTGTTGCTAGTTACCTCTTCCCGGCGGCGTGGACGGCTCAAGTCTCACTGGTCAACTTCCGGTATCGGACGAGCACTTTCACAACAAACCTCGCCACAGGACCGACTACTTTCGGAGGGGAACCAACTCCCGGGGTGGGTTCGAGTCTCCACGTCGGACTCCAGTCGGAGAAATATGCCGGCGGTCCACTTGAGGTTTTAATGTCACTCAGAGGTGAGACCGTGGACAGACACCACGCACGAGCATGACCACTTTATCCGTTTCCGGTTTCAAGTTCAGAATAAAGCGTCACTGCTTCGCAGGTGAACGTAAACCATTTTTAAAATAACGTATACTCTTCATTTATACATTAAATTAATTTCTTATATAAAGATTAATACACGACAACATGACAATTCCGATACACTCCTCTGAACTCGCCATGTTGGGGAAATGTCAATTTATTTTGAAATCAAATAAAAACACAATCCCGTTTATGGTTCTGTATGCCGGCAAAAACAATGAAGGGAAACCGAACGTAAACACAAAAAAGGCTGACTTTTGTTCACAGTTCAACGTGCTACTTCATGGGAAAAGGTTACAATTGGTGGCGGAAGTCTGTCGTGTTTTGACATAAACAACTTTATCCGAATGAATGCTGATTTTGTACTTCCGGTAGACAAATCCGTAAATAAATCCTTAACAATCCTGTACTCACCAGTGCTTCTTTGACTCTTCTGTTTTTCTGACCCTTGTTCCTTCGAATCCAAAAATCAGTTAAACACACTCGAAACTAATTAAAAAGCGCATCAACTTGTTGGTAAACATTCGCCAGCACGACACGTTGTTTTGGAATCTCCGAGGGGACATGAATGCGTCCGCTCTCGTGGGTGCAAACATGTCGCATGCTGATGACTCAACCTAAATGGCATACATTTTATACACAAATATAAATATTAGTATAGTAGTACGATGAGAAATAACACTTTAGTTGCTTAAAGGTCGCTTTTTTCCTTTTAATATATATAACACTTTGTATATCTACAAAATATTAAAATATTTTTTTTGTCCTTTTGGACAAAAAAAAACAAAAACATAAACCTTGAAACAAAATGATGGAAGTTCAGCAATGACATTTATTCCATTCAACAAAAATAGCAAACAACAAATCAATCTGATCCATCATTACCCATCGTTAAGGGGTCAGAGGTCACGGAGGGATCAGTCCTGAGGGGGTCGGCAGGGTGAGGAACAGACCCTCTTCAAAGGGAGGCGGGGTGGACTTTGCAGCTAACAAGCAGCAGTGGCCAGGAAGTAGGCAATGTCCATTTAAAGAGACAGTGCTGATTATCAAGAACAAACAGGAAGTAGTGTGTCATGAAAGAAAGATAATAATAATAAAACTATTATTATAATTACGGTATTATTAAAAGAGAGTCCATTGTGTGTGTAATACTACTACTTTCCACAGGGGGCAGCAGCTTGTCATATATTAGTGAATTACTGTGTTTATATTTTTATTACAGTCCACGTTTGCATGTAATACTACTTCTTTCCACAGGGGGCAGCAATGTCACCAATCAAGTATATTACTCTATTTATATTATTAGTCCATGATTGCATGTAATACGCCGTCTTTCCACAGGGGGCAGCAATGTGTCACCAATCAAGTATATTACTCTTAATATTATTACAGTCCGTGATTGCATGTAATACTAATTCTTTCCACAGAGGGCAGCAGTGCGTCATCAATAAAGTCACTTCCGGTCCTCCAAGAAGAAGTTCCTTCATCAAAAAGTCACTTTTGAGTCTTTTAGAAGGACAAACAACACGAATAAATACTACTCAGTGTAAAAGGTTTTCAGAGGCCGACTCAGGCCTGCGGCGGCGACGCCTGCCCCCCGGCGGGGTCGTGCAGCTTCCTGACGTGCTTCTTGAGGTCAAAGTTCCTGCAGAAGCCCTTGCCGCAGGTGGGGCAGGTGAAGGGCTTCTTGTCGTTGTGCGTGTGCATGTGGAAGGTGAGGTTGTACACCTGGTGGAAGGCCTTGCTGCAGATGGAGCACTTGAACTGCTTCTCGCCGCTGTGCGTCAGCTTGTGGTTCTTGTAGTTCCCTGTACGGGCCACAGCGGGGCGCCATATACGTCAGACACACAACAACAGCAGCACAGCCAAAATCTCTTCTGTGACGCTTCACTTATTTTTACACTTGTGTGACAGCAAAGAAAGTTTAATGATGCCTTCTGGCGCTTTCGATGCTGAAATAACAGCTCAAAGGAGAATGGCATCTATTGATAGTTACCATGGCAACACTGTCCCGACTACTTTAACGGGTTGACATTGGTGTACCAGCGTGGACACTTGTTGTATTGAATTACATTTCTGAAAATAATAATGGTAAAAATAATCATACTCATATAGTAATCCCTTGTTTCTGGCGCTTCATTGGTTCCGTGTGAATTTCCTCAAAGTAGGAATCCTCATTGATAAATTGAATATTTTGATAGTTACAGCATTAAAAAAACAGTTTACCGCCATCTAAATATGCTTTTTTAACATTATTGGAGCCCTCTAGACTTGAAATAACACCCCTATAGTCATCTTTACGCTCTATTACCCAATATAGTAGTGATAATAAGACAAAAGAATACATGTTAATGCTAGAAAACTTGTTTAAGACATTCTAAATATGTTTCTTTTACATGTTGACAGCCTACTAAATACGCATTTTACCATCACTAGAGCCCTCTGGACGTGAAATAACACCCCTACAGTCATCTTTACGCTCTATTACCCAATATAGTACATATAATAAGACAAAAGAATACGCACTTTACCAACACTAGAGCTCCCTGGACATTAAAACACACCCCTATAATCATCTTTATGCTATATTACCCAATATAGTAGATATAATAAGACAAAAGAATACATGTTAAGGCTAGAAAACTTGTGTAAGACATTCTAAATATGCTTTTGTACATGTTGACAGCCTTCTAAATATGCATTTTACCATCACTAGAGCTGTTTGGACGTGAAATAACACCCCTATAGTTATCCTTATGCTTTATTACCCATTATAATAGATATAATAAGACAAAAGAATACAAGTTAATGCTAGAAAACGTGTTTATGACCTTCTAAATATGTTTTTGTACATGTTGACAGCCTTCCAAATACGCATTTTACCATCACTAGAACCCTCCTGACATGAAATAACACCCCTATAGTCATCTTCACGCTCTATTACCCAATATAGTAGATATAGTAAGACAAAAGAATACATGTCAATGCTAGAAAACTTGTTAAAGACATTCTAAATATGTTTTTTTTTACATGTTGACAGCCTTCTAAATACGCATTTTACCATCACTAGAGCTCTGTAGACGTGAAATAACACCCCTATAGTCATTGTTACGGTCTATTATGCAATATAGTAGATATAATAAGACAAAAGAATACATGTTAAGGCTAGAAAACTTGTTTAAGACCTTATAAATGTGATTTTTTGCATGTTGACAGCCTTCTAAATACGCATTTTACCATCACTAGAGCCCTCTGGACATGAAATAACACCCCTATAGTCATCTTTATGCTCTATTACCCAATATAGTACATATAATAAGACAAAAGAATACATGTTAATGCTGGAAAATCTGTTTAAGACCTTATAAATATGTTTTTTACATTTTGACAGCCTACCAAGTACGCATTTCACCATCACTAGAGACCTCTGGATGTGAAATAACACCCCTATAGTCACATCTACACTCCAATTACACAATATAGTAGACATAATAAGGATAGGAAACACGTTGACAACATCATTAGAGCTCTCTAACACCCCTATAGTCACCTTGACACTCCTATTAGCCAATATAATAATAAAATATAATAATAATAATAAACATAATAACAGTAGCATATCTTAGCATGGACAAATCCTGCACTGGCTATATCGTCTCATTAATGTAACATCACTGACGCCTCCTGTCGTGTAGAATAGTGCATATCATCGCATCCGCC
Organism: Doryrhamphus excisus; assembly: GCF_037039965.1. Taxonomy (NCBI): domain Eukaryota; kingdom Metazoa; phylum Chordata; class Actinopteri; order Syngnathiformes; family Syngnathidae; genus Doryrhamphus; species Doryrhamphus excisus. Next base: position 1,170,897 of record NC_136362.1, read on the forward strand.
ATCTTTGAAGATGTCTTATAGATGCCAAATATTTGTATTTCTATTTCATTCAGCCATTTTTAATGTATTTTTTAGGCACATCTGCTGCAATATTCACATTTATGGCTCATGACAAAACAGCAATAATTTACAGATGAATATATTTATAAAACACCTTGAGGGATTACTGTACTGTGTACTAATTATTATGTGGAAGAATTGTTCAATTCCACTTTTTCACAGTAGGGGGAGCTGTGGGGCAACAAACGGCCTCGCTCCCGTAATGCTTGTAAAAAGAAAACATAGAAATAAAGATATGCTTTGAATGCTTTAATGTTGTCTGGGATTTTAGATTTTTTTTAATAAAACATAAATGTTTCTTTTATAAAATATAAAAAATAATACTGATATGTTGATGTTTTGTTACTGGAATTTACTTTAATGCAAAATCACTAGAAAAATATTAAAAAATATAATAAATTTGACGCAATTCCGCTACCATGTCGGGTTCTCCGGTACATTCATAAACGCATCACCGGCATTGAGATGCTGTGTGATCCTTTTTCGGACTTTTTTTCTTACCTTTCTGGTGGAATCCTTTCCCACAGAACTCGCACACGAACGGCTTGTAGCCTGCGTGGATGCGAGTGTGCGTGTTAAGCGTGGAGCTGCGGTTGAATGCTTTGCCGCACTGGTTGCACTTGTGAGGTTTTTCCTGCAAAAGCAACAATATTATTATAATAATAAAAATTATTATTATTATTATTATTATTATAAGTGACGCATAAATTATTGTCAATTACAGTGACCGCAAACTAACATAAATGAGCAGGAGGAAAACCGATTAATAACACCGATTAATGTCATAAATGTGCGCGTGCAGGACAAGAATATTTTTTTAATAAATTACCATAAATGTATAAAGCAAAAATAAAAAATATGAATTAATTTAATGCGTTACCTGAGTGTGGATGATCTTGTGTCTGCACAAAGTGCTCGCCTGGCGGAAGCCTTTGCCGCAAACTTTGCACACGAACGGACGCGCCCCCGTGTGCACGGGCATGTGGCGCGTGAGGTTGTAGTGCGCGTTGAACACCTGCACAGCAAAAACAATAACAATAATAATAATAGAAATATTCGATAAGGACATTAACTGTGGTCATTGAACGTCTCACGATTATTGATTATTAATGTTATTAATGGTGAAATATGACATTTATTGTCAGGTAAAAACTCAAATGATATTTTAAGACATTTTAAAATATTCGTTTTATTATGACATCATAACATTTGTAGACACTGAAAATTTATTTTTTTAAATATTAGATTTAATAGTATAATTAGTTTTTATGTTTTTACATAAAAATATTTTTTTAAACTTCAAAGAAATATGTACTACTTCAAATCCTTCAAAAACTACAAATAATCAATTTTATTATAAGGATTTCTATTATTATAATTCACGCATAAGGTTTAATTTAGTGGCATTTAAAATGAAGTAATTTCATGCAGTAAAACTTTAAAGTACGCAGTAATACACGCAGTATTATTTGTAGTATTACAATAATAATGTGTATTTTTCGCTCACCTTTCCGCAAACCTCACAGGTGAAAACTTTAGGTTTGTGTCCAGCACATCCGGAACCTCCGAGTCGAACCGCGGAGGCCGCGGAGGAGTTTTTCAGCATCTTGTCCGTGAAGTCCCTCTCCTTGATGAGGCTCTGGCCGGCCTGGTGGTGGTGGTGGTGGTGGTGGTGGTGGTAGCGCTCCGCCGGGTTCGGAAGGCCCGCTTTGCCGCGCTCGTCCAGCAGGGTTCTTCCATGTCTGGCCCCCAGGAGGTATGAGGCCATGGGGTGGAGGTTGAGGAGGCCCGCGGCCGGCGAACAAGAGCCGGCGTCGGCGGCACAGTTCAGGTAGCACACGGTGCCTCTGGAGGGGAAGGAGGACTGGGTCACAACCCGCGGACGGAACAGTTTATACTGGCCGTCTGCGTGGTTCTGGGCGGGCTCCTCTTGCTGCTGCTGCTGCTGCTGCTGGGTCGCGTAGTTCAGCCCGAAACCCAACAAGTCCACAGGCGCGTCCAGGTGAGTCGAGTCCAAGCCAGCGAGCCCGAGTCGGTGGTGAGCCGGGTCGTAACCGAGCGGCACCAGAGGGATCATGCAATGCAGCGAAGACGGGCACACGTCCGGGAGACCCACCGGAGCAGAGCGGAACCATCCCGGCAGCGGAATGGATTTGGGTTCGGGCGTCTGCGCCATGATGCGGTCGATGGAGAACGCCAGAGACTTGGCGGGACCGAGCGAGGCCGCGGCCTGGCCCCCAGCGGCCGGGGGCGCGCCCAGCAGGCCCGCGTCGCGCCGCGCTTCCATTCGTTTGGCGCCAAAAAAAAAAAAAAAAAAAAAAAAAAAGGGGGGCGAGAACCGGAGGGGATCCTAGCCGGGTCGGTGTCGCTCCTCAGCGAGACACCCCCGCCCTCCCTCCGCCCCGCTGATTGACGCCGGTTCCGGGCGACCGCAGCGCTCGATGGCGGCGTGCGGAGAGCCGAGACCCCGCGAGCGGAACCAAAGTGGATCGTTGCGGTCCTCCTGTCAGTCAATGACTGACTCCTGGTGGGGCCCGCCGCACCGGCACCAGGAGGAGGACGGCGAGTGGGCGGGGCTTGGGCTGTGCCGGCCTCGGGTCTCCTTCAGGCTCCGCGTGACGTCAGCGGAGTCCTAAAGCGGGTCACGCGCAGCCGGACCTCCCATTCGGGCCTTGACCGAATACCGAGGACATCAGAAATAAAAACAAAACTATGTTAAAGTATGAAATTTGATGCCGAAATATTAAAAAATAATAAAAATTATCTTCTTTATTATATTTGAATATTTATTTTTATTATAGGCTGTTAAGTTTGGACATTTTGATGACATCATTTGTATTTTATTGAACCACAAAGCTTTCTTTTGATGACGTCATTTTATTGAACACCTTCAGAAGCAGAATACAGAAATGATATCATTATAGAAATGATATCATTATAGAAATGATATCATTATAATCATTCTCCACAATTGGCTCTTTAAAACAGGACACAGAACCATCGGAAGACATAAAAAAAATAAAAAAGTTCGTCTTCCGGTATCGGAAGACATCCTGACGTCACACACAAAAACACCTCACGTGTCATGAAGAGCACAAAGTTTCACTTTCACTTCAACAAATGTCCATCAAAGTCAGCAATGAAAACCCAAACAAAGACCGGCAGGGATCCTCAACCGGCGGGTCGGGGGGGCCATCATGTTCGTAAGCGTCTTTTCTTAATTTTGTTGATTAACTATGGGGAAAATGCGATTAATCGCAATCAAATATTTTAATCCATTGACAGCTCTATTTTTATAGATGTTTATGTTTCATATTCATAAGCATCTTTTCTTCATTTTGTTGATTAACTATGGGAAAATGTGATTAATCGCGATTCAATATTTTGATCAATTGACAGCTCTATTTTTATACGTGTGTTTCATATTCATAACAATCTTTTCTTCATTTTGTTGATTAACTATGGGGAAATGCGATTAATCATGATCAAATATTTTAATCGATTAACATCTCTATTTTTATACGTTTGTTTCATATTCATAAGCATCTTTTCCTCATTTTGTTGATTAACTATGGGGAATGCGATTAATCACGATCAAATATTTTAATCGATTAACAGCTCTATTTTTATACGTTTCATATTCATAACCATCTTTTCTTCATTTTGTTGATTAACTATGGGGAAATGCGATTAATTGCGATCAAATATTTGAATCAATTGACAGCTCTATATGTTTATGTTTCATATTTATAAGCATCTTTTCTTCATTTTGTTGATTAACTATGGAAAAAACGTGATTAATTGCAATCAAATATTTGAATCGACTGACAGCTCTATTTTTATACGTTTGTTTCATATTCATAACCATCTTTTCTTCATTTTGTTGATTAACTATGAGAAAATGCGATTAATCGCGATCAAATATTTTAATCGATTGACAGCTCTATTTTGTATACGTTTGTTTCATATTCATAACCATCTTTTTTGATTTTGTTGATGAATAAATTTCTCTAAATGTAAATTAATTAATTGATTATTAATTTAATAATAAATTAATTTAATTTAATATTAAATTAATTTATTTTATTTATTAAATTATTAGAAATCAACAAAATTATTTTCCCCCTTATAAAGTATATGAACATTATGCTTGTAAGATTCGTTTTTGTAATGTTATTTTTTAAAAATTAATAATTTTTAATGTTATTTTTATTTATTTATAATATATTAATTTATAATATTAATATGACTTTATTCCAATATTTTTACTTTGTCTTCTGTCTTTATTTTTCTCGTTTAACTGTGTTTTTAAAATGTGCCAAGGGCCGATAAAAAGCCAGACGTGTGCCGCAAATGGCCCCCGGGCCATCCTTTGATATAGCACTTTGATATGTCCGATGTCCGCGCTCCTCGGGATGGCCGCGTCTTCCAGCACAAGACGTGTGCTCCAGTCCTCGGGTAAAAAAAAAAACGCTGACGGTAAACCAGCATCTGATATAGTTTTTGGTGTTAACTGCTATAATATCTGCATTTTTTTTAAATCATTGTTAGCTAACTCATATTGTTTTTTTTTGCTCACACAAAAGGAAAATAATTATGATTTTTTTATATTTGACATTAAATTTCCCCCAAAAAGTCTACTTCCCCTTTAAATAAAAACAGGTTGCTATTGTTGGAAACCTGATATGACTGCAAGTGCCAAAGATCCTCTATATGGGGATTCTCCTACACTTTGCTATGGTCAATACGGTGACCCGCTTTCATGGAGGTCAAAGCAAGCTTTTTTTTTTAATATGCACAAAATGACATGTTTAAAATGTATTTCACATCACAATATAAAGAGGAGGAATTGAACTTGGATTCAATGATAATTGGATGAAAAAAATTGCATGAAATTATTGACCCGCCCACAACACCAGGTAAACATCCTGCCTGGTACCGGTCAGTGGGTGGGGTCAAACCGGGTCACTGGAAACTTTCATCGGCAGAAACAACAATAAAACAAAACTAAAGAAAAACACAGACATTGTCAATCAAGTCCACAAGGGGGCGTCACCAGTAATGAAGCCCGTACTAGCAGATGGAGTCCGGGTGGAATCCGCCCAAAATGTCCAAAAAGTCTTTTTGTGATGTCAACACAGTCAGCGGGGGGTCCAAAGGAGTCATCGTGGTGGTCCGAGACCACATGGGTCTGGTCTCCATGGGGCCACCCTGTAGAAGACCACGAGTGCTGGAGCCTATCCCAGCTGTCTTGGTGCAAGAGGCGGGGTCCACACTGGACTGGTGGCCAGTCAATCACAGGGCACATATAGACAAACAACCATTCACACTCACATTCATACCTATGGACAATTTGGAGTCGCTAATTAACCTAGCATGTTTTTTTGGAATTGTTTGTAATTATTATTGTTGGTATTATTAATTATTATTGGTTCGGTCCAATAGTAGTCATGCCAAAATGTCGCGTTGCTGCCGGATGTTCAGTTTTTCTTTTCCAAGCACAACTTTACCCAAAATTATTTCCCACAATTTTTTTAAATATTTATTTTCTATTGTGAAATTTTATTTATTTTATGACAATATATTGATAGTATTCATTTAAATTTTTTTTCCCCAGTTTGACAAATATTTAAATTGTAATTTTTTCATAACAATAATAATAATAATAATTATTCCCATAATATTTGGACTTTGTTGTCGTAATATCATTCCTTTTTATAGTTATGCCAAAATGTCGCGTTGCTGCCGGATGTTCAGTTTTTCTTTTCCAAGCACAACTTTCCCCAAAATTATTTCCCCCATTTTTTTTACTATTTATTTTCTATTGTGAAATTGTCAAAATATGGTTTATTTCATGACAATACTTTGATGTTATTAAAATTTTTAATTTAATATTTAATATTTATATTAAATATAAATATTAAATATATATTATATATATTTAATATTTAATATTTAAATTGTATTTTTTTCATGACAATTATAATTCCCAGAATATTTGGACTTTGTCATCGTAATATAACTTTTTATAGTTATGCCAAAATGTCGCGTTGCTGCCGGATGTTCATAGTATTCCAGTCATCCTGTAAGTTTTTCTTTTCCAAGCACAACTTTCCCCAAAATTATTTCCCATATTTTTTTAATATTTATTTTCTATTGTGAAATTGTCAAAATTTGATTTATTTTATGACAATATATTGATATTATTCAATTTTTTTTATTTTTTTTCCCAGTTTGACAAATATTTAAATTGTATTTTTTTCATAACAATAGTAATAATTATTATTATTTCCATAATATTTGGACTTTGTCATCGTAATATAACTTTTTATAGTTATGCCAAAATGTCGCGTTGCTGCTGGATGTTCAGTTTTTCTTTTCCAAGCACAACTTTCCCCAAAATTATTTCCCACAATTTTTTTTACTATTTATTTTCTATTGTGAAATTGTCAAAATTTTATTTATTTCATGACAATATATTGATGTTATTCAAATTTTTATTTTTTTCCCAGTTTGACAAATATTTAAATTGTATTTTTTTCATAACAATAATAATTCCCATAATATTTGGACTTTGTCATCGTAATATAACTTTTTATAGTTATGCCAAAATGTCGCGTTGCTGCCGGATGTTCACAGTATTCCAGTCATCCTGTAAGTTTTCTTTTCCAAGCACAACTTTCCCCCAAAATCATTCCCACAGTTAATTTAATTTCTATTGTAAAAATTTTTAATTGTCAAAATTTGATTTATTTCATGACAGTATATTGATGTTATTAAAATTTTTTGTCATTTTTCCCAGTAATTTTTTCATAATAATAATTCATTCAAACAACCATTCACACTCACATTCATACCTATGGACAATTTGCAGTCGTTATATATTGTTTGTAATTATTATTGTTTGTATTATTAATTATTATTGGTTCGGTCCAATAGTAAAATGTTGCGTTGCTGCCGGATGTTCACAGTTTTTCTTTTCCAAGCATAACTTTCCCCAAAATGATTTCCCATATTTTTTTATATTTATTTTCTATTGTGAAATTGTCAAAATTTGATTTATTTTATGACAATATATTGATGTTATTCAATTTCTTTTAATTTTTTTCCCAGTTTGACAAATAGTTAAATTGTGATTTTTTCATAAAAATAATAATAATGATTATTATTATTCCCATAATATTTGGACTTTGTCATCGTAATATCATAACTTTTTATAATTATGCCAAAATGTCGCGTTGCTGCCGGATGTTCAGTTTTTCTTTTCCAAGCACAGCTTTCCACAAAATTATTTCTCATAATTTTTTAAAATATTTATTGTGAAATTGTCAAAATTTGATTTATTTTATGACAATATATTGATATTATTCAAGAATTTTTATTTTTTTTTCCCAGTTTGACAAATATTTAAATTGTCATTTTTTCATAACAATAATAATAATAATAATTCCCATAATATTTCGACTTTTTCGTCGTAATATAATTTTTTTCACCAACTTCCCAACAAGCTTGCTAGCGTTAGCATAAGCTAACATGGCCGCGTTAGCTCAGCTTGTGCTAGCTTGTCCACTTGAGTGAGAGGGTCTTGTTAAGGATGCGATGACAACAACAACAACGATGATGATGATGATGGGGGCGGGGCAGACGGGTGGCGTGCTCAGTCGTCGTCCTCGTCACTGTCCCTCATGGTGACGCCCTGCAGGCCGCCGCCCGCCTTGACGGCGACGGTGGCTTCCTCCACCGTCAGGCGGTTGAAGACGGTTTCGTAACTGTTGTTGTTGAGGGTCCCGTCCAGGACGCCTTGAAGACGAAAGTCTCTGTAGGTCTTCTGGGGGTGGAGAAGAGGGGGGTCTGAGGTTAAGGACGCCCCAAGATTGGGGTCTACTTTGTTTACCTTGACGATCTTGATGAGGGTCTTCAGCTGGTAGAGGTGGAGCTGAAGGTCCAGTCTGTCGGCCAACCACACGCACACCACCTTCATGCTGCTGCCGTACCATTGCTGAGGAGAACAACACCATCATGGAAGGGACCACCAGGAAGAACTTCATCGTAGTAGTGTTAGAATCCGCCAGAACAATGTCAAGGAACCATCAGGAGAACCAGACGGATCTTCACTGAGGGACAAAGGTCTCACTCAGCTAAGGATGGAACTTTCTGGCCAGCAGGAAACATCTTCAAGCCAAGGGAGGAACCTTCTCAGAGGAACCAAGACCTCCTGGCTCAGGATAGAACTTTCTATGGAGCTCCAGAGGCTTTACTAGACCAAAAATTCCAGAAGGAACCTTCTCTCAGAACAGGAAGTCATTCCAAGCCAAGGTAGGAACCTTTTCAGAGGAACCAAGATCTCGTGGAACTTTCTAGGGAGCTCCAGAAGCTTTACTAGACCAAATATTCTAGAAGAAACATTCTCTCAGACCAGGAAGTCATTCCAAGCCATGGGAGGAACCTTCATAGAGGAACCAAGACCTCCAGAGGCTTTACTAGACCAAAGATTCCAGAAGGAAACATCTCCAAGCCAAGGTAGGAACCTTCTCAGAGGAACCAAAACCTCCTGGCTGAGGATGGAACTTTCTATGGAGCTCCAGAGGCTTTACTAGACCAAAGATTCCAGAAGGAAACTTCTCTCAGACCAGGAAGTCATTCCAAACCAAGGTAGGAACCTTCACAGAGGAACCAAGACCGCCTGGATGAGGATGGAACCTTCTAGGGATCTCAAGGCTTTACTAGACCAAAGATTCCAGAAGGAACCTTCTCTCAGACCAGGAAGTCATTCCAAGCCATGGTTGGAACCTTCATAGAGGAACAAAGACCTCCAGAGGCTTTACTAGACCAAATATTCCAGAAGAAACCTTGTCTCAGACCAGGAAGTCATTCCAAGCCAAGGTAGGAACCTTCACAGAGGAACCAAGATTTCGTGGAACTTTCTAGGGAGCTTCAGAGGCTCTACTAGACCAAAAATTCCAGAAGGAACCTTCTCTCAGACCAGGAAACATCTCCAAGCCAAGGGAGGAACCTTCATAGAGGAACAAAGACCTCTAGAGGCTTTACTAGACCAAAGATTCCCAAAGGAACCTTCTCTCAGACCAGGAAACATCTCCAAGCCAAGGTAGGAACCTTCTCAGAGGAACCAAGACCTTGTGGCTCAGGATAGAACTTTCTATGGAGCTCCAGAGGCTTTACTAGACCAAAAATTCCAGAAGGAACCTTCTCTCAGACGAGGAAACATCTCCAAGCCAAGGTAGGAACCTTCTCAGAAGAACCAAGACCTCTTGGAACTTTCTAGGGAGCTCCAGAGGCTTTACTAGACCAAATATTCCAGAAGAAACATTCTCTCAGACCAGGAAGTCATTCCAAACCAAGGTAGGAACCTTCTCAGAGGAACCAAGACCTCCTGGCTGAGGGTGGAACTTTGTATGGAGCTCCAGAGGCTTTACTAGACCAAAAATTCCAGAAGGAACCTTCTCTCAGACCAGGAAACATCTCCAAGCCAAGGTAGGAACCTTCATAGAGGAACCAAGATCTTGTGGAACTTTCTATGGAGCTCTAGAGGCTCTTTACTAGACCAAAAATTGCAGAAGGAACCTTCTCTCAGACCAGGAAGTCATTCCAAGCCAAGGTAGGAACCTTCATAGAGGAACCAAGACCTTGTGGCTCAGGATAGAACTTTCTAGGGAGCTCCAGAGGCTTTACTAGACCAAAGATTCCAGAAGGAACCTTCTCTCAGACCAGGAAGTCATTCCAAGCCAAGGGAGGAACTTTCACAGAAAAACCAAGACCTCCTGGAACTTTGTATGGAGCTCCAGAGGCTTTACTAGACCAAAAATTCCAGAAGGAAACTTCTCTCAGACCAGGAAGTCATTCCAAGCCAAGGGAGGAACCTCCACTGAAGAACCAAGACGTCTAGAGGCTTTACTAGAAGATCTTGTGGCTCAACTTTGGTGGAGATGGAACTTTCTAGGGAGCTCCAGAGGCTTTATAGACCAAAGATTTCAGAAGGAAACATCTCTCAGACCAGGAAGTCATTCCAAGCCAAGAAAGGATCCTTCTCAGAGAAACCAAGACCTCCTGGATGAGGATGGAACCTTCTGGGGAGCTCCAGAGGCTTTACTAGACCAAATATTCCAGAAGGAACCTTCTCTCAGACTAGGAAACATCTCCAAGCCAAGGTAGGAACCTTCTCAGAGGAACCAAGACCTCCTGGAACTTTCTAGGGAGCTCCAGAAGCTTTACTAGACCAAAAATTCCAGAAGGAACATTCTCTCAGACCAGGAAACATCATCTCCAAGCCAAGGTAGGAACCTTCATAGAGGAACCAAGATCTTGTGGAACTTTCTATGGAGCTCCAGCGGCTTTACTAGACCATAAATTCCAGAAGGAACCTTCTCTCAGACCAGGAAGTCATTCCAAGCAAAAGGAGGAACCTCCACTTAGGAACCAAGATGTCGTGGCCCAGGAAGGAACTTTCTAGAGAATTCCAGAAGCTTTACTAGACCAAAAATTCCAGAAGGAACCTTCTCTCAGACCAGGAAACATCTCCAAGCCAAAGTAGGAACCTTCATAGAGGAACCAAGACCTCCTGGAACTTTCTAGGGAGCTCCAGAAGCTTTACTAGACCAAATATTCCAGAAGGAACCTTCTCTCAGACCAGGAAACATCTCCAAGCCAAAGTAGGAACCTTCATAGAGGAACCAAGACCTCCTGGAACTTTCTAGGGAGCTCCAGAAGCTTTACTAGACCAAATATTCCAGAAGGAAACTTCTCTCAGACCAGGAAGTCATTCCAAGCCAAGGGGGGAACCTTCACAGAAGAACCAAGATTTCGTGGAACTTTCTAGGGAGCTTCAGAGGCTCTACTAGACCAAAAATTCCAGAAGGAACCTTCTCTCAGACCAGGAAACATCTCCAAGCCAAGGGAGGAACCTTCATAGAGGAACCATGACCTCTAGAGGCTTTACTAGACCAAAGATTCCCGAAGGAACCTTCTCTCAGACAAGGAAACATCTCCAAGCCAAGGTAGGAACCTTCTCAGAAGAGCCAAGACCTCTTGGAACTTTCTAGGGAGCTCCAGAGGCTTTACTAGACCAAATATTCCAGAAGAAACATTCTCTCAGACCAGGAAGTCATTCCAAGCCAAGAAAGGAACCTTCTCAGAGGAACCAAGACCTCCTGGATGAGGATGGAACCTTCCGGGGAGCTCCAGAGGCTTTACTAGACCAAATATTCCAGAAGGAACCTTATCTCAGACCAGGAAGTCATTCCAAGCCAAGGAAGGAACCTTCACTGAGGAGCCAAGATCTTGTGGCTCAACTTTGGTGGAGATGGAACATTCTATGGAGCTCCAGAGGCTTTACTAGACCAAAGATTCCAGAAGGAACCTTTTCTCAGACCAGGAAGTCATTCCAAGCCAAGGTAGGAACCTTCTCAGAGGAACCAAGACCTCCTGGAACTTTCTATGGCGCTCCAGAGGCTTTACTAGACTTTTTCAGACCAGGAAGTCATTCCAAGCCAAGGTAGGAGCCTTCACAGAGGAACCAAGACCTCCTGGAACTTTCTAGGGAGCTCCAGAGGCTTTACGAGACCAAAAATTCCAGAAGAAACATTCTCTCAGACCAGGAAGTCATTCCAAGCCAAGGGAGGAACCTCCACTGAGGAACCAAGACCTCCAGAGGCTTCACTAGACCAAAGATTTCAGAAGGAAACTTCTCTCAGACCAGGAAGTCATTCCAAGCCAAGGGAGGAACCTCCACTGAAGAACCAAGACGTCTAGAGGCTTTACTAGAAGATCTCGTGGCTCAACTTTGGTGGAGATGGAACTTTCTAGGGAGCTCCAGAGGCTTTATAGACCAAAGATTTCAGAAGGAAACATCTCTCAGACCAGGAAGTCATTCCAAGCCAAGAAAGGAACCTTCTCAGAGAAACCAAGACCTCCTGGATGAGGATGGAACCTTCTGGGGAGCTCCAGAGGCTTTACTAGACCAAATATTCCAGGAGGAACCTTCTCTCAGACTAGGAAGTCATTCCAAGTCAAGGAAGGAACTTTCACTGAGGAGCCAAGATCTCGTGGCTCAACTTTGGTGGAGATGGAACTTTCTATGGAGCTCCAGAGGCTTTACTAAACCAAAATTTCCAGAAGGAACCTTCTCTCAGACCAGGAAACATCTCCAAGCCAAGGTAGAAACCTTCTCAGAGGAACCAAGACCTCCTGGCTCAGGATGGAACTTTCTAGGGAGCTCCAGAGGCTTTACTAGACCAAAGATTCCACAAGGAACCTTCTCTCAGACCAGGAAACATCTCCAAGCCAAGGTAGGAACCTTCATAGAGGAACCAAGACCTCCAGAGGCTTTACTTGACCAAAGATTCCAGAAGGAAACATCTCCAAGCCAAGGTAAGAACCTTCATAGAGGAACCAAGACCTCCAGAGGCTTTACTCGACCAAAGATTCCAGAAGGAAACATCTCCAAGCCAAGGTAGAAACCTTCTCAGAGGAACCAAGACCTCCTGGCTCAGGATGGAACTTTCTAGGGAGCTCCAGAGGCTTTACTAGACCAAAGATTCCACAAGGAACCTTCTCTCAGACCAGGAAACATCTCCAAGCCAAGGTAGGAACCTTCATAGAGGAACCAAGACCTCCAGAGGCTTTACTCAACCAAAGATTCCAGAAGGAAACATCTCCAAGCCAAGGTAGGAACCTTCTCAGAGGAACCAAGACCTCCTGGCTCAGGATGGAACTTTCTAGGGAGCTCCAGAGTCTTTACTAAACCAAAAATTCCAGAAGGAACCTTCTCTCAGACCAGGAAGTCATTCCAAACCAAGGTAGGAACCTTCTCAGAGGAACCAAGACCTCCTGGCTCAGGATGGAACTTTCTAGGGAGCTCCAGAGTCTTTACTAAACCAAAAATTCCAGAAGGAACCTTCTCTCAGACCAGGAAGTCATTCCAAACCAAGGTAGGAACCTTCTCAGAGGAACCAAGACCTCCTAGCCGAGGATGGAACCTTGTATGAAAACATTTCCAAGCCCTGGAAGAAGGTTCTAGGTCAAGTTGTGCTGCAGACACATTGCGGAAAAAGCAATGAGGATCATTTTCCAAACCAGGAGAAGAAGAGGAGCAGGTAGAAACCCATCTAGCAAAGAAAATGACCTAAGAGGCTAACCTAGCATCTTCTAGAAGATCTTTGTGATGTTCTTCTGCTTTCACAGGGTAATGAAGGAGAAAAAAAAACAGCCAACGTCAGTCCAAGGACGCTACGAGGCGTCGGACGCGGCGTCGCAACGGCGTTTGTGGCGTTTGTGGCGTTTGTGGCGTCGGCAGGCCAATCAAACGCACCTCATCTCACCTGAAGAGCACGCCGCACTTGCGGCGTATTGAGGAGGCGGCGGGTGCGACGCCGCTTCTATTCAGCCGACACAGATTGCTGTGACACGGCGGCGACCCCGAATATTCACACGCGCTTGAAGAGGCGCTAGCAGGCGGTGCTCGTGTAATTACTTTCCCGAGGAAACAAACAACCCTGACGTTATTGAACGCAACACAAAGCCAAAAAACATTCAGGGTTGGCCAACACTTGATTCTCCCCTTTGTGGGGGACCTTTGACCCCGCCTGTGGCGGAATGTTGGAATTATACCAACTTAAGCGAGCCTTCCCAGCGCAAACGCTTCAATTAGCATAGCGTTAGCGCCGAAGGGCGTTTGGGGGTCAAAGACAACAAAGAAGCAATTTTTGGGGGGACAAAAAAATGTATGATTTATTTCGCCAAGGCCACGCTCACGTTTGATTGGCTTGAAAGGAAGCTAACATGCTACGACTTTTTCCCAACCAAATTTCATACTAATTTGGAATTTTGGAATCCTCTTGGAATTTTACGTTGGGAATAAGTTATGATTTTCTCAAAATCAAATATTTATAAAAAAAAAGACAAAACAAAAACGGTGAAATTTTTTTTTCGATTGTACAAAATTTTTCAATTTGATTGAAAATTTTTTGGGTGTTTTTTATTAATTTGCAATTTGGGGGAATTTTAGTTTGGGAATACGTTATGATAACATCAGAATGATATCTTTGTAAAAAAAACATTTTTACATTAAAAAATTTATGTAAAAATTTTTGAATTTTTTTTCTATCACCAATTGAAATTTTTTTTCAATTGTACAAAATTTTTCAATTTGATCGAAAATTTTTCAATTCGATTGAAAATATTTGGGGTGTTTTTTATTAATTTGCAATTTTGGGGAATTTTAGTTTGGGAATACGTTATGATAACATCAGAATGATATCTTTGTAAAAAACATAATTTTACATACATTTTTTTAATATAATTATGTAATTTTTATGAAAAAAAAATTTCTATCGACAATTGAAAAAAAAATATTTGCAATTTTGGGGAATTTTAGGTTATAACATCAGAATGATATCTTTGTAAAAAAAAACATTTTTACATTAAAAAATTTATGTAAACATTTTTGAAATTTTTTTTCTATCACCAATTGAAAAAAAAATTTCAATTGTACAAAATTTTTCAATTTGATTGAAAATTTTTCAATTTGATCAAAAATTTTTCAATTCGATTGAAAATTTTTGGGGTGTTTTTTATTAATTTGCAATTTTGGGGAATTTTAGTTTGGGAATACGTTATGATAACATCAGAATGATATCTTTGTAAAAAATAATTTTACATACATTTTTTAATGTAATTATGAAACTTTTATGAAAAAACATTTCTATCGACAATTGAAAAAAAAATATTTGCAATTTTGGGGAATTTTAGGTTGGGAATACGCTAAGATAAGATCAGAATCATATATTTGAAAAAAAAAACACCCCAAAATTTTAACATAAATTGAATTTTAACATATATTGAAATTTTTCCCATCGTCAATTGATAAATTAATTTGCAATTTGGGGGAATTTTTGGTTGGAATAAGTTATGTTAAGAAAATCAATTTGTAAAAAAAAAAAAAACCCAAAATGCCCAAAATTTTTTTTTCAATCGTAACGTTATTATATTATAATAACGTGGGGAATTTTATGGGTTGGGAATAAGTTATGATATTATCAAAATCAACACTTGATTCTCCCCTTTGTGGGGGACCTTTGACCCCGCCTGTGGCGGAATGTTGGAATTATACCAACTTAAGCGAGCCTTCCCAGCGCAAACGCTTCAATTAGCATAGCGTTAGCGCCGAAGGGCGTTTGGGGATTCAAAGACAACAAAGAAGCAATTTTTGGGGGGACAAAAAAATGTATGAATTATTTCGCCAAGGCCACGCTCACGTTTGATTGGCTTGAAAGGAAGCTAACATGCTACGACTTTTTCCCAACCAAATTTCATACTAATTTGGAATTTTTGAATCCCCTTGGAATTTTACGTTGGGAATAAGTTATGATTTTCTCAAAATCAAATATTTATAAAAAAAAAAAAAAAAAGACAAAACAAAAAAAGTACAAAATTTTTCTTTTTTTTATTAATTTGCAATTTTGGGGAATTTTAGTTTGGGAATATGTTATGATAACATCAGAATGATATCTTTGTAAAAAAAACATTTTTACATTAAAAAATTTATGTAAACATTTTTGAATTTTTTTTCTATCACCAATTGAAAAAAAAATTTCAATTGTACAAAATGTTTCAATTTGATAGAAAATTTTTTGGGTGTTTTTTATTAATTTGCAATTTTGGGGAATTTTAGTTTGGGAATACGTTATGATAACATCAGAATGATATCTTTGTAAAAAAATACATTTTTACATTAAAAAATTTATGTAAAAATTTTTGAATTTTTTTTCTATCACCAATTGAAATTTTTTTTTCAATTGTACAAAATTTTTCAATTTGATCGAAAATTTTTCAATTCGATTGAAAATATTTGGGGTGTTTTTTATTAATTTGCAATTTTGGGGAATTTTAGTTTGGGAATACGTTATGATAACATCAGAATGATATCTTTGTAAAAAACATAATTTTACATACATTTTTTAAATATAATTATGTAATTTTTATGAAAAAAAAAAATTCTATCGACAATTGAAAAAAAAATATTTGCAATTTTGGGGAATTTTAGTTTGGGAATACGTTATAATAACATCAGAATGATATCTTTGTAAAAAAAAACATTTTTACATTAAAAAATTTATGTAAACATTTTTGAAATTTTTTTTCTATCACCAATTGAAAAAAAAATTTCAATTGTACAAAATTTTTCAATTTGATTGAAAATTTTTCAATTTGATCGAAAATTTTTCAATTCGATTGAAAATTTTTGGGGTGTTTTTTATTAATTTGCAATTTTGGGGAATTTTAGTTTGGGAATACGTTATGATAACATCAGAATGATATCTTTCTAAAAAATAATTTTACATACATTTTTTAATGTAATTATGAAACTTTTATGAAAAAACATTTCTATCGACAATTGAAAAAAAAATATTTGCAATTTTGGGGAATTTTAGATAATTTTAGATAAGATTTTAAGATAAGATCAGAATCATATATTTGAAAAAAAAAACACCCCAAAATTGTAACATAAATTGAATTTTAACATATATTGAAATTTTTCCCATCGTCAATTGATAAATTAATTTGCAATTTGGGGGAATTTTTGGTTGGGAATAAGTTATGATGTTAGCCAAATCAATTATTTGTTAAAAAAAAAACGCGAAAAAATTTGTCAATTGTACAAAATTTTTCAATTCGATTGAAATTTTTTGGGGTGTTTTGTTTTTATTAATTTGCAATTTTCAGGAATTTTAGCTTGGGAATAAGTTATGATGTTAGCAAAATCAAATATTTGTTATAAAAAAACGCGAAAAAATGTGTCAATTGTACAAAATTTTTCAATTCGATTGAAATTTTTTGGGGTGTTTTGTTTTTATTAATTTGCAATTTTGGGGAATTTTAGGTTGGGAATACATTATGATAACATCAGAATCATATATTTGTAAACATTTTTTACACCCAAAAATGTTAACATAAATGTAATTTTTTTTCAATCGGCAATTGAAAAAAAAATGTATTTGCAATTTGGGGGAATTTTAGGTTGGGAAAAAGTTATGATGTTACCGAAATCTAATATTTGAAAAAAAAGACGGTGAAAAAATGTTTCAACTGTACAAAATCTTTCAATTCAATTGAAAATTTTTGGGGTGTTTTTTTTATTAATTTGCAATTTGGGGGAATTTTAGGTTGGAAATACATTATGATAACATCAGAATCATATATTTGTAAAAATATGAAAAACACCCATAAATGTTAACATGAATTGAATTTTAACATACATTGAAATTTTATTCAATTTCAATCGTCAATTGAAAAAATTTTTTTTTTTGCAATTTTGGTTATAAAGTAAGTTTATCAGAATCAAATATTGGTTAAAAAAACGCCCCCAAATTTTTTCAAAAAAAAACAAAACAAAAAAACTTTAATTAAAAATGTTTACATAAATTTAATTTTTTTTCAATTCCCAACTGAAAAAAAAATATTTGCAATTTTGGGGAATTTTAGGTTGGGAATACGGTATGATGTTATCAAAATTAAATATTTGTACAAAAAAAACGCCCAAAATGTTTTCAATCATAACATCATTATATTATAATGTCATATAACATATAAACATATATATAAAACATCATTATATTATAATGACGTTACAATTGAAAAAAATAATTTGCAATTTTGGGGAATTTTAGGTTGGGAATACGTTATGACAACATCAGAATCATATATTTGTAAAAAAAAAAATTTTTTTTTGATTAAAAAAATTGCAATTTTGGGGAATTTTAGTTTGGGAATAAATTATGATATTATCAGAATCAAATATTTGTCCGAAAAACATCAACATTGTAACGTCAATTGTAACGTCATAAACATTATACTATAATGACTTTACGAAAAATTTTGGGTGTTTTTTTTTTTTACAAATTTTTTTTTTTACAATTTGTTTCTGATAATATCATAACTTATTCCCAACCTAAAATTCCCCAAAATTGCTAATAAATTTTTTGGTGAAAATGATTGCGGAAATGATCAAAATCTCAACTTTCTACAATAAAATTCTACAACTTTTCCCAACCAAATTTCACCCAAAACTATTCAGGGAAAAAAAAAAAATTTTAATTAATTTTTTGTTGAAAAAAATGATACAAATCTCATTTGTTTCCTCGTCGTTTATTGACGTTATCCTAAAATTTATCCTAAAATTTATCCACAAATTTGTTGTTTGAATTTCATGACGGAATAAAAGCATGACGACAGAAACAGTTCAAGTCCAACCAAGTGGTTCAATTGTCGGTTCTCTGTATTATTATTATTATAATTATTATGAATTATTATTACGATCAAGTCCTTCATGCCGTCCCTCCTCATCCTTCTCATCGCTACCCGTCTCACACACACACACACACACACACACACACATACACACACACACACTGCGTGTAAATTGACGATGAAGGAGCTCCTTAATTGAGCAAATTAGAGAACGACAGTGAAAGCAGATGGTGGGAAGATGGTGGGGGTGGTGGGGCCGGTTTGGGGTGGTCCTGTCAGATGCGGGGGGGGGCTGGTGGGGGGGAATAGGGGGGTGTCAAAGTAATGATAGAATTTCTAGAAATGACACATGTTCCTCTTCTGGCACTAAAACGCGTGACATTTTTTCAGACGCACACAATAGACGCCATCATCCGTCTACGAGCGCATCACAACTTCAGCAAATAATCAGACATCACATTTAGTCACCTTTTTAGCACACTCATTGACTACAGCTACATTTTTATTTGAGGAAATGGACATTGAGAGTGATGGTTTATTGGAGGAAATAGTCATTTACTATAAACATTTAGTTGAGGAAGTAGTCATTCACAATATTTTATTTGAGGAAAAACCCATTCACAGCATTTATTTGAGGAAATACCCATTCACAGTATTTATTTCAGTAAATACCCATTCTCAATAGTATTTTATTTGAGGAAGTAGTAATTTACTATAAACATTTAGTTGAGGAAATAGTTATTCACAATATTTTATTTGAGGAAAAACCCATTCACAGCATTTATTTGAGGAAATACCCATTCACAGTATTTATTTGAGGAAATACCCATTCTCAATAGTATTTTATTTGAGGAAGTAGTAATTTACTATAAACATTTAGTTGAGGAAATAGTCATTCACAATATTTATTTGAGGAAAAACCCATTCACAGTATTTATTTGAGGAAATACCCATTCGCAATAGTATTATATTTGAGGAAATACCCATTCTCAATAGTATTTTATTTGAGGAAATGGCCATTAAGAGTGATACTTTGTTTGATGAAATAGTAATTTACTATAAACATTTAGTTGAGGAAATAGTCATTCACAATATTTATTTGAGGAAAAATCCATTCACAATATTTATTTGAGGAAATACCCATTCTCAATAGCATTTTATTTGAGGAAATACCCATTCTCATTAGTATTTTATTTGAGAAAATGGTCATTCACAATATTTTATTTGAGGAAAGACACATTCACAATATTTATTTGAGGATATACCCACTCTCATTAGTATTTTATTTGAGGAAATGGACATTCACAATATTCATTTGAGAAAATAGTCATTCACAATATTTTATTTGAGGAAAGACCCATTCACAATATTTATTTGAGGAAATACCCATTCTCATTAATATTTTATTTGAGGAAATGGGCATTCACAATATTTTATTTGAGTAAAGACCCATTCACAATATTTATTTGAGGAAAAACCCATTCACAATAGTATTTTATTTGAGGAAATACCCATTCTCATTAGTATTTTATTTGAGGAAATGGACATTCACAATATTTATTTGAGAAAATAGTAATTTCAACAGTATTTCATTTGAGAAAATGCCCATTAAGAGTGATAGTTTATTTGAGGAAATAGTAATTTACTATAAACATTTTATTTGAGGAAATACCCATTGTCATTAATATTTCATTTGAGGAAATGGACATTAAGAGTGATATTTTATTTGAGAATATAATAATTTACTATAAAAATGTTTAGCTGAGGAAATAGCCATTAATGATATTTTATTTGAGGAAATACTCACGCAATAGTATTTTATTTGAGGAAATGGCCATTAAGAGTGATAGTTATTTGAGGAAATAATTTATTATAAACATATTTAGTTGAGAAAGTAGTCATTCACAACAGTATTTTATTTAAATCAGTAATTTGTAGACATTATTATTTGAGGAAATATTAATTCATAAAATTTTATTTGAGGAAATGGCCATTAAGAATGATAGTTATTTGAGGAAATAATAATTTACTACAAACATATTTAGTTGAGGAAATGGTAATTTACAACAGTATTTTATTTGAAAAAATACTTATTCACAATAGTATTTTATTCGAGGAAATGGCCATTAAGAGTGATAGTTATATGAGGAAATAATAATTTACTACAAACATGTTTAGTTGAGGAAATACTCATTCACAATAGTATTTTATTTGAGGAAATACCCATTCACAATAGTATTTTATTTGAATAAATACTCATTCACAATAGTATTCTTTTGAGGAAATACCCATTCACAATAGTATTTTATTTGAGGAAATACTCATTCACAATAGTATTTTATTTGAGGAAATACTCATTCACAAATAGTATTTTATTTGAGGAAATACTTAGTTATTAAACATATTTAGTTGAGAAAGTAGTCATTCACAACAGTATTTTATTTCAATCAGTAATTTGTAGACATTATTATTTGAGGAAATATTAATTCATAAAATTTTATTTGAGGAAATGGCCATTAAGAATGATAGTTATTTGAGGAAATAATAATTTACTACAAACATATTTAGTTGAGGAAATGGTAATTTACAACAGTATTTTATTTGAAAAAATACTTATTCACAATAGTATTTTATTCGAGGAAATGGCCATTAAGAGTGATAGTTATATGAGGAAATAATAATTTACTACAAACATGTTTAGTTGAGGAAATACTCATTCACAATAGTATTTTATTTGAGGAAATACCCATTCACAATAGTATTTTATTTGAGGAAATACTCATTCACAATAGTATTTTATTTGAGGAAATACTCATTCACAATAGTATTTTATTTGAGGAAATACTCATTCACAAATAGTATTTTATTTGAGGAAATACTCATTCACAATAGTATTTTATTTGAGGAAATACTCATTCACAAATAGTATTTTATTTGAGGAAATACTCATTCACAAATAGTATTTTATTTGAGGAAATACTTAGTTATTAAACATATTTAGTTGAGAAAGTAGTCATTCACAACAGTATTTTATTTCAATCAGTAATTTGTAGACATTATTATTTGAGGAAATATTAATTCATAAAATTTTATTTGAGGAAATGGCCATTAAGAATGATAGTTATTTGAGGAAATAATAATTTACTACAAACATATTTAGTTGAGGAAATGGTAATTTACAACAGTATTTTATTTGAAAAAATACTTATTCACAATAGTATTTTATTCGAGGAAATGGCCATTAAGAGTGATAGTTATATGAGGAAATAATAATTTACTACAAACATGTTTAGTTGAGGAAATACTCATTCACAATAGTATTTTATTTGAGGAAATACCCATTCACAATAGTATTTTATTTGAGGAAATACTCATTCACAATAATATTTTATTTTAGGAAATACTCATTCACAATAGTATTTTATTTGAGGAAATACTCATTCACAAATAGTATTTTATTTGAGGAAATACTCATTCACAAATAGTATTTTATTTGAGGAAATACTCATTCACAAATAGTATTTTATTTGAGGAAATACTCATTCACAAATAGTATTTTATTTGAGGAAATACTCATTCAAAAATAGTATTTTATTTGAGGAAATACTCATTCACAAATAGTATTTTATTTGAGGAAATACTCATTCACAAATAGTATTTTATTTGAGGAAATACTCATTCACAAATAGTATTTTATTTGAGGAAATACTCATTCACAAATAGTATTTTATTTGAGGAAATACTCATTCACAAATAGTATTTTATTTGAGGAAATACTCATTCACAAATAGTATTTTATTTGAGGAAATACTCATTCACAAATAGTATTTTATTTGAGGAAATACTCATTCACAAATAGTATTTTATTAGAGGAAATACTCATTCACAAATAGTATTTTATTTGAGGAAATACTTAGTTATTAAACATATTTAGTTGAGAAAGTGGTCATTTATAACAGTATTTTATTTCAGTCAGTAATTTGCAGTATTATTTGAGGAAATAGTGATGACTAAATACGAGGGTGCAAACAGGAAGTGATGATTCATGAGCTGGCTGACATCGGTGGGGGGTGTGGTGGGGCGGGGCAGCGAGTGGGCGTGTCCTTGTCAGCAGGCTTTGCCTACTCGGTTCCTTGAATGAACGGCGCTTGGACGCCCTCACGCCCTCCCTCGCTTAAACATCATGATGATGACGATGATGGCGTGTCCTATTATCTTCATCACGCTGTGAGGCTGAGTGGGAGACGGGTCGAGGCCCGCCTCCTTGGAGCGTGACTGGACGCGTTTGAGGCCCATTACACACACACACACACACATGAACACACACACACACAGCATCAATCCATGGCTGGGCGACACGCTGCTAATGTGCACAAAGGTCTTAGACGTCATGTCCACCGTATCGATTCCGTCCTCCGTGTTTAACAACTCCGAGCTAAAATATTTGGGATGCGCCGCAACGGGAAGCTTGGTGTGTCTTTATATATGCGATGTGTGTGTGTGTGTGTGTGTGAGGGACTTGAACGTGCCTCCTCCATGGTAAACACAACAAGCATTCTGGAAACGTTTAAGAAGGAAAAACAAAGACTGCTGCTGCGTTTGCTGTCCCTAACGTGGTGGGAAAAAATAGATTTGATTTAGTGTTCTTTGTGGAAGGGATGACTTGATACAAAAAAAAAAAAAAAAAAGTCCATAAATTTTTTCAATTGTAACGTCATTATAGTGTAATGACGTTACAACTGAAAAAAAAATTAAGTTATTAAGTTATTAATTTAAAAGAATCAAATATTTGTAAAAAATAAATAAAAATAAAAAGCCCAAAAAATGTTAATTATAACATCAGTATATCATAAGGACGTTACAATTGAATTTTTTTAGGTTGGGGATAAGTTATGATATTAGCAGAATCAAATATTTAAAAAAAAATGCTCCAAATTTTTTTCAATTGCAATGAAAAATATCATTATAATATAATGACGTTACAATTGAAAAAAAAAATTTGGGGTTTTTAATTAATTTGCAATTTTGGGGAATTTTAAGTTTGAAATACGTTATGATAACATCAGAATTATATATTTGTAAAAAAAATTTAACATAAAATGTATTTTAACATAAATTGACATTTTTTTCAATTGTAACGTCATAGTATAATGACGTTACAATTGAAAAAAAATTGCAATTTTGGGGAATTTTAGGTTGGGAATAAGTTTTGTTATTATCAGAATCAAATATTTATTTAAAAAAAAAATGCCACAAAATGTTTTCAATTGTAACGTCATTATAGTGTAATGACGTTACAATTAAAAATAATAATAAATTAGCAATTTTGGGGAATTTTAGGTTGGGAATAAGTTATGATATTATCAGAATCAAGTATTTATTTAAAAAAAACGGACCAAAATTTTGTCAATTGTAACGTCATTATAGTGTAATGACGTTACAACTGAAAAAAAATTAAGTTATTAAGTTATTAATTTAAAAGAATCAAATATTTGTAAAAAATAAAAAGCCCAAAAAATGTTAATTATAACATCAGTATATCATAAGGACGTTACAATTGAATTTTTTTAGGTTGGGGATAAGTTATGATATTAGCAGAATCAAATATTTAAAAAAAATGCTCCAAATTTTTTTCAATTGCAAGGTCATTATAATATAATGACGTTACAATTGAAAAAAAAAATCATTTACAATTTTGGGGTTTTTAATTAATTTGCAATTTTGGGGAATTTTAAGTTTGAAATACGTTATGATAACATCAGAATTATATATTTGTAAAAAAATTTTAACATAAAATGTATTTTAACATAAATTGACATTTTTTTCAATTGTAACGTCACAGTATAATGACGTTACAATTGGAAAAAAATTGCAATTTTGGGGAATTTTAGGTTGGGAATAAGTTTTGTTATCAGAATCAAATATTTATTTAAAAAAAAAATGCCACAAAATGTTTTCAATTGTAACGTCATTATAGTGTAATGACGTTACAATTAAAAATAATAATAAATTAGCAATTTTGGGGAATTTTAGGTTGGGAATAAGTTATGATATTATCAGAATCAATTATTTATTTAAAAAAAACGGACCAAAATTTTGTCAATTGTAACGTCATTATAGTGTAATGACATTACAATTGAAAAAAAAAAAATGATCAATTTTGGGGAATTTTAGGTTGGGAATAAGTTTCGTTATTATCAGAATCAAATATTTCTAAAAAAAAAAAAAACGCCACAATTTTTTTTCAATTGTAATGTCATTATAGTGTAATGACGTTACAATTGAAAAAAATAATAATTTGCAATTTTAGGAATTTTAGGTTGGGAATGAGTTATGATATCAACAGAATCAAATATTTGTAAAAAAAAAACAAAAAAAACCCCAATTTTTTTTTCCAATCGTAACGTCATTATAGTGTAATGACGTTACAATTGAAAAAATAATAGCAATTTTGGGGAATTTTAGGTTGGGAATAAGTTATGATATTATCAGAACCAAATATTTGTAAAAAAAAAAAACAAAGAAAAAAAACAAAAAAAAAATGTTTAAATCATGACGTCATTATAGTATAATGACGTTACAATCGAAAAACAAAAATAGCAATTTTGGGGAATTTTAGGTTGGGAATAAGTTATGATATTATCAGAACCAAATATTTGTAAAAAAAAAAACAAAGAAAAAAAACAAAAAAAAATGTTTAAATCATGACGTCATTATAGTATAATGACGTTACAATCAAAAAACAAAAATAGCAATTTTGAGGAATTTAGGTTGGGAATGTGTTATGATATTATCAGAATCAAATATTTGTAAAAAAAAAAAAACAGCCAACATTGTTTTTCAATTGTAACGTCATACTATAATGACGTTACAATTGAAAAAATTTGGGCCTTTTTTTTTTTAACAAATATAAAAAAAATTTTTGGACAAAATATTTGTCCCCAAAATTTCTAATTAATTTTTTGGTGAAAACGAGCATGAGCAAGGTTCCACGGTCCAAGATTAAGAAGAAAGCTGACTCACGTCGAACACTTTCTCGATGTAGAGCTCGTCGTTGATTCGCTCCCGCAGGATGTCTTGGTTCTGACGCACGAAGGTGACGTAGGTGTCAGCCAGGTCCATTCCTGGTTTCTGGAGGACACATCAGAACATCCTGTCAACATCTCATCCTACGTTGGGGTATTTAGGATTGGATTGCAGGGATGTTATTATGGGATGTTTTTATTATACACGAGACAGGTAACAGCATTTTGTTCGTTCTATCCTTCATTTCATCCATCCTTCGTTCCATTTAGGTTGGGAATGAGTTATGATATTATCACAATCAAATATTTGCAACAAAAAAAAAACGCCCAAAAATGTTTCAAGTTGATCTTTTTAAATTAATTTGCAATTTTCCCAACCAAATTTCACCCAAAATTATACTATTTTGGGGAATTTTAGGTTGGTAATAAGTTGTTATGATGTTAGCAAAATCAAATATTATAATAAAAAATTGCAATTTTGGGGAATTTTAGGTCAGGAATACGTTATGATAACATCAGAATTATATATTTGTAAAAAAAAAAAAACACCCAAAAATGTTAACATAAAATGAATTTTACCATAAATTGACATTTTTTTTAATCGTCAATTGAAATTTTTTTTTTTGCAATTTTGGGGAATTTTAGTTTTTTTTTCGATTGTAGCGTCACATTACAATTGAAAAAAATGTTTCAATTTGATTGAAAAATTTGGGGGTGTTTTTTATTATTAATTTGCAATTTTGGGGAATTTTAGGTTGGGAAAAAAGTTATAACATCAGAATTATACATTTGTAAAAAAAAATGAAAAACACCCAAAAATTTAAACATAAAATTAATTTTAACATAAATTAACATTTTTTTCAATCGTCAAATGAAAAAAAATAAATTTGCAACTTTGGGGAATTTTTGTTTTTTTTCCAATTGTAACATCATTATAGTATAATGATGTTACAATTGAAAAAAAAAAACAATAATTAGCAAATTTGGGGAATTTTAGGTTGGGAATAAGTTATGATTATCAGAATGAAATATTTGTATAAATAAATAAATAAATAAAAACCGCCCAAAATGTTTCAATTTGATTGAAAAATGTTGGGGTGTTTTTTTTTTTTTATTAATTTGCAATTTGGGGGAATTTTAGGTTTGGAATACGCTATGATAACATCAGAATTATAATATTTGTAAAACAAAAATAAAAAAACACCCAAACATTTTAACATAAAAATTATGTTAACATAAATTGACATTTTTTTCAATCATCAATTGAAAAAAATTAATTTGTAATTTTGGGGAATTTTAGGTTTTTTTCAATTGTAAAAATTGAAAATTTGAAATTGAAAAAAATGAAAAAAAAACAATAATTAGCAAATTTGGGGAATTTTAGGTCAGGAATAAGTTATGATATTATCAGAATCAAATATTTGTAAAAAAAAAAAACACCAAAATTTTAATTTTTTTTTACAAATATTTGTAAAAAAACACCAACATTTTTATTGTTTTACAAATATATATTTTTTAACAAATAATTATTTTCTTTTTTACATTTTTTTTTTTACAAATAATCAGGATCACTGCAAAACCACACACACACACACACACACACACACTCCAACAGTAGCGTTAAGGTGATTCCCACTGGTGTTGTTGGGGGGGGGGGGTGGGGGGGGGGATTACAAGTGTAATGCTTTTTGTAATTGCTTTGACATCTTTCACAGTCGCTCCTCTTGAGCTGCCATGCATCGCCCCATGGGGATGGGGGGGGGGCAGGGGCGGCGGGGGCTTGCTTAAAGGGGGAGCGTCACGTCAGCCTGACGCCCGGCGCTAAACGAGGAAATGGAGCCTGAGCAAAGTGCGTTTGTTTTGCCACATTTTGTCGCGTCTGTGAGGGTGGCGAATGGCGAATGGCGGAACGGCGGCGCGTGTGCGTTTACTGTCCGTGTAACATGTCATGCAACACGCCATACGCACGCTAACACGGAGTGACACGCCGAGACCGGTCAGTCACGCGTCTGTAATCCAGACGGACCACCAGGCGGGAAAAAGAGGTTAAAGTGGGGTCACATGACCGCAGGGGCATCTGGTACGCTCGGCGAGGGCCTGACGGACATCAGACTCGTCACGCTCCTCCACAGCGGACAGGTGAGTCCTGCAGATGGAGGCCTGTCAAAGTACTTCTGAAGGACACTTGAAGGTCAAGAAGTTGCTGGTCTTTTCTCCTATCATCTTCATCATCTGAGGAGGCGTGTCAGGATCAACCTCATCAACCTTCTTGCCGAGAGTCCGAACCTCAGAATCAGACATAGACCACCTCGTGTACCCAGGACAAGGTACTACAATGGTACCTTGGTTAACATCCGTCCTGGTTAGCAATTTGTGTTAACATTACAATTTTTTGCTGAAATTTTGCATTGACTGAAATTCTTTTTTTATTTTATTCTTTTTTTTTTTGTTTTACATTTTTTGTTCATAATTCATCAAAAATAATAGTCATGCCAAAATGTTGTGTTGCTGCTGGATGTTCACAGTTTTCCAGCCATTCAGTACAACTTTCCCCAAAATTGTCAAAATGCAATTTTGGGGAATTTTAGGTTGGGAATATATTATGATAACATCAGAATTATATATTTGTAAAAAAATTAAAAAACACCCAAAAATTTTAACATAAAATGAATTTTAACATAAATTGACATTTTTTTAAATCGTCAATTGAAAAAAAATTAATTTGCAATTTTGGGGAATTTTAGGTTGGGAATGAGTTATATTATCAGAATCAAATATTTGTAAAAAAAAAACAAAAAAAAAACGTTTTTTTTACAATTGAACTATAATGACGTTACAATTGAAAAATTTTTGGGTCCGTTTTTAACTTATTCTTATCCTAAAATTCCCCAATTTTGCTAATTTTGTTTTTTTCAATTGAAAAAAAAACTAAAATTCCCCAAAGTTGCAAATTAATTTTTTTTCAATTGACCATTGAAAAAAATGTCAATTGATTTTATGTTAAAATTTTTGGGTGTTTTTTTTTTATTTTTTTATGAATATATAATTCTGATGTTATCATAACGTATTCCCAACCTAAAATTCCCCCAAAATTCCCCATTATAGTATAATGACGTTACAATTGAAAAAGTTTGGGCCGTTTTTTTTTTTTTGAAAAATTTTGGCCCGTTTTTTTTTACAATTGAAAAATTTAAAAATTTTGGCCCAAATTGATTTGCAATTTTTGGGGAATTTTAGGTTGGGAATTTTAGGTAGGTGTTTTTTTTTCAATCGGGAATGAGTTATGATATTATCAGAATCAAATATTTGTAAAAAAAAAAAAAAAGTTTTTTTTACAATTGAACTATAATGACGTTACAATTGAAAAATGTTGGGCCGTTTTTAACTTATTCTCAACCTAAAATTCCCCAAATTTGCTAATTTTGTTTTTTTTTCAATTGTAATGTCATTATACTATAATGACGTTACAATTGAAAAAAAAATTAAAATTCCCCAAAGTTGCAAATTAATTTTTTTCAATTGACGATTGAAAAAAATGTCAATTGATTTTATGTTAAAATTTTTGGGTGTTTTTTTTATGAATATATAATTCTGATGTTATCATAACGTATTCCCAACCTAAAAATCCCCCAAAATTCCCCATTATAGTATAATGACGTTACAATTGAAAAAGTTTGGGCCGTTTTTTTTTTTTTGAAAAATTTTGGGCCGTTTTTTTTTTTACAATTGAAAAATGTTAAAATTTTGGCCCAAATTATTTTGCAATTTTTGGAAAATTTTAGGTTGGGAATTTTAGGTAAGCCGTTTTTTTTTCAATCGTAATTTTTCAATCGGGAATTTTAGGTTGGGAATGAGTTATGATATTATCAGAATCAAATATTTGTAAAAAAAAAAAAAAAAAAGTGATACGCTAGTGGTAAGGTAGTACAATGGTACCTTGGTTAACATTTGCTGAAATTTTGCATTGACTGAAATTCATTTTTTGTTCATAATTCATCCAAATAGTAGTCATGCCAAAATGTCGTGTTGCTGCTGGATGTTCACAGTTTTCCAGTCATTCTGTAGGTTTTTCTTTTCCAAGCTTTCCCCAAAATCATTTCCCGCATTTTTTTTATTAATTATTTTCTACACAACTGTAAATGATTGCGGAAATTGTCAAAATTTTATGACATGTATATTGATGTTATTCAAATTTTTTGTCATTTTTTCATAATAATAATTTATGACATGTATATTGATGTTATTCAAATTTTTTGTCATTTTTTCCTAGTCATTTTTTCATAATAATAATTCATTCAAACAACCATTCACACTCACATTCATACCTAATTAACCTAGCATGTTTTTGGAATGTGCGAGGGAACCGGAATACCCGGAGATAACCCACGCATGCACGGGGAGAACATGCAAACGCCATCGAACATATGTACATGTTATATATTGTTTGTAATTATTATTGTTTGTATTATTAATTATTATTGGTTTGGTCCAATAGTAGTCATGACAAAATGTAGCGTTGCTGCTGGATGTTCACAGTTTTCCAGTCATTCTGTAGGTTTTTCTTTTCCGAGCACAACTTCCCCCAAAATCATTTCCTGCAATTTTTTTTGATTAATTATTTTCTATTTAAAAAATGATTGCGGAAATTGTCAAAATTTTATGACATGTATATTGATGCTATTAAATTTTTTTGTCATTTTGATCATTACATTAATAAATATTATTATTAATATTATTTTATTAATATTATATTAATATTATATTTGATAACATATATAATGATATTATGTTAATATATGAATATTATATTATTGTATTAATATATTAATATTATTTTAATATAATATTATTATATGATTAATATTATTAATAAACACATTTTGAGAAAGGATGTCCCAGTCGTATTGTATGTTTTTCTTTCGCATTATTAATATTATTAATATATTATATTATTATATTATTATATTATATTATATATAATATTAATATTAATATATTAGATTATAATATTATTATATATTATATCATCAAATTTAATAATAAAATTATCATATATAATAATTATGTTTTATATTTTTATTATATTTTATATAATATATATATTACAATATATAATCTTAATATAATATTAATATGTTATATTTTATTATTATCATATTATTATATTATAATAAAATTTAATAATAAAATTATCATATAATATAATAATTATGTTTTATATTTTTATTATATTTCATTAAAATATAATAATATAATGTTATTATTATTATTATTATTAAACCTCCTATGTGTGCAGTTATGACATTGTCTAGCTTGGTGTGATACACAAGTACTGCAAGTATCAGCGCAAATGGAGATGACATAGCATGATAGCACTCACTTGTGTGTGTGTGTGTCATCTGAGATGCTAACCACC
Source organism: Doryrhamphus excisus (assembly GCF_037039965.1). Lineage (NCBI taxonomy): Eukaryota > Metazoa > Chordata > Actinopteri > Syngnathiformes > Syngnathidae > Doryrhamphus > Doryrhamphus excisus. The sequence goes on from NC_136362.1 coordinate 1,201,659, forward strand.
CCCCCCCCCCCCCGTCCCCGCCCCCCCCAGGCTGAGTGACAATCTCCCTCCCATGTGTCGTCTCACGCCGACAAGGTGACAAAGATGTGTGACAGGTCGGAGACGCGGGCCCAGTTCCAGCCCAAAACACGTACACAGTAGTTTAGCATGGTGGCTAGCTGTGCTAAACTAGTATTTGCTTGTCAAGTTAAAGTTGACTTCCTGTCCCGCCGGGTGCATACGAGTACATGTTGGGACTTATATATTGTTTGGAATTATGGTCTACACTGTTGACTTGGTTCGGTCCAATAGTAGTCATGCCAAAATGTCGCGTTGCTGCCGGATGTTCACAGTATTCCAGTCATCCAGTAAGTTTTTCTTTTCCAAATACAACTTTCCCCAAAATTATTTCCCACAATTTTTTTTTACTTTAAAATTTTCTATTTTGAAAATGATTGCGGAAATTGTAAAAATTTGATTTATTTCATGACAATATATTGATTTTATTAATTTTTTTTTTCATTTTTCCCAGTTTGACAAATATTTAAACTGTATTTTTTTCATAACCATAATAATTCCCATAATATTTGGACTTTGTTGTTGTAATATAACTTTTTATAGTTATGCCAAAATGTCGCGTTGCTGCCGGATGTTCACAGTATTCCAGTCATCCTGTAAGTTTTTCTTTTCCAAGCACAACTTTCCCCAAAATTATTTCCCACAATTTTTTTTTACTTTTAAATTTTCTATTTTGAAAATGATTGCGGAAATTGTGAAAATGTGATTTATTTCATGACAGTATATTGATTTTATTTAAATTTTTTGTCATTTTTCCCAGTTTCACAAATATTTAAATTGTCATTTTTTCATAACAACAACAATAATAATAGTAATAATTCCCATAATATTTGGACTTTGTTGACTTTTTATGGTTATGCCAAAATGTCGCGTTGCTGCCGGATGTTTACAGTATTTCAGTCAATCTGGAAGTTTTTCTTTCCCAAGCACAAGTTTCCCCAAAATCATTTCCCACAAAAAAATTTTTTATATTTTTTTCATTGTTTATATTTATATAAATATATATATATATTATATATTTATATTTTTATATTTTATATTTATTTATATTTTTCTATTGTAAAAATTATTGCGGAAATTGTCAAAATTCTATAAATTGATGTTATTTAATTTTGTGTCATTTTTCCCATTTTTACAAATATCTAAACTGTCAATTTTTCATAACAATAATAATAATAATAATAATAATTCCCATAATATTTGGACTTTGTTGACTTTTTATAGTTATGCCAAAATGTTGCGTTGCTGCCGGATGTTCATAGTATTCCAGTCATCCTGGAAGTTTTTCTTTCCCAAGCCCAAAATCATTTCCCACAAATGTTTTTTTACTATTTATTTTAAATTTTTTTACTTCTATATTTATAATATTTTCATTTTTCCCAGTTTAACAAATATTTAAATTCATAAAATTAAATTCATTAAAATTATTTTTTCATAGTACCAGGAAAAAACCCACGCATACACGGGGAGAACATGCAAACTATACACAGAGATGGCCGAGGGTGGAATCGAACTCGGGTTTCCTAGCTGCGAGACATGCGCGCTAACCACTAATCCACCGTGCAGGATTCATTCATTCAAAAATTCTCACTCATCAGATTATTTGAGAGTCGTAGTTCTGACATGAATAATGGAGTGTGTGCACCTGGCAGAACAGGAAGTGTTCACGCCTGGACAGGAAGTTGGCTTTTGTTGCTAATTAAAAGTTGCTAATTAATCATGATTGCTAACTATTATTCAGAAATATGACTATTTCTGGTTAATTTATGTATTAACATCATCAAATTAAGTTTGAATCAATTTTAAAGAAAACGGGTTCGATTCCCTGGAGGCCGTCGGAGCATGGGAATATCAGCGAGAACCAAATGAAACCTTGTCCCGGCGCACCTGTGAGGTGAGCGTTGTCGTGAGAAACAGTGTAGGGGGTGTGGCCTACCGGCGGGAACACCCCGTACGCCCCCACCCCCCGTGCCCCTCCTCGTCCCACCTGGAGACGGGGGCTTAGCCGCATCGGGTTGCCAACACACAAAAGACCAAGAAGCTGCTGTGGCGGTTACATTGTCATTCAAGAGCAGGAAGTCTGGGGTGGGCGGGGCCAGAGGATTAAGGAGGTTACGTGGGGGCGCCGTCAGCTGTTTCACTCGGGGGGGGGCACTTGTATTTGTGTGTGTGTACATGAAATACATATTTATCTAGCGCTATAATAATAAAGCGAAACTTACCGGTACTTCCACGTATTTGGCGGCTGCCTTCACCTACGGGATCGGGATGGGGGCGGGGTCGTGGGTGGGGGGGGTCGGAAAAAAAAAAGAACAAAGAACTTCAGTGGTACAAATTCCATTTCCGCCACGTTACGACTTGGCGTCTGGTCACCGTGAAGGAGAGGATGGAGGACAGGAAGGTGCCCTCATCGTAACGCGACAGTTTGGACAGAACGCCATCGAGGACCGCCGACAACTACAACACACAAACGATAGCACGTTAGCATGATTTAGCCTGCTACGAATGGAATACAAACATTAGCTTAAATACCATTCAGTTTTAGTCAACACACAGTATAATATTACTATTACTATAGTATTACTATCATTCTTATTCTTATTTTTTCTACAGCAGAAATATTATGGAAAAACATCAAACATGACAGATTAAAAAAATATCAATAAAAAAATGTAAACAAAGCAAAAAAGATGCTAAAATATGAAACAAAACTGCATTAAAAACATAAAAAATATCTGCTGAAATCAAAAGCAAATAAAACAATAATAAATATTAATAAATGTTAATAAAGGAAATATTAAATAAAAACTGTCCTATTCTCCTTCATACATTATATTATGGGCCTGCAAACAATACGGTTCATTTATTGCTTTCAGTTTTAGTCAACACACAGTATACTATTACTATTACTGTAGTATTACTATATTTATTATCATTCTTATTTTATTTATTTTATTCTTATTATTTTTATATATTATTATTATTATTTTATTCTCATTCTTATTCTTTCTACAGCGGAAATATTATGGAAAAACATCAAACATGACAAAAAATACCAATAAAAAAATGTAAACAAAGCAAAAAAAGATGCTAAAATATGAAACAAAACTGCATTAAAAAAATATTTGCTGAAATCAAAAGCAAATAAAACAATAATAAATGTTAATCAAGGAAATATTAAATAAAAACTGTCCTTTTCTCCTTCATACTTTATATTATGGGCCTGCAAGCAAAGCGCAGCAGCCTGTCCTATTCTTCATACTTTATATTATGGGCCCGTAAGCAAAGCACAGCAGGGGATCGCATTCTTTATGTTTCATATTATGGGCCTGCAAACAATACGGTTCATTTATTGCTTTCAGTTTTAGTCAACACACTATTACTATAATATTACTATATTTATTTTATATTATTATTATTTTATTCTTATTTTTATCTTATTTTTCTACAGCAGAAATATTATGGAAAAACATCAAACAGATGAAATAAATATCAGTAAAAAAATGTAAACAAAACAAAAAAGATGATCAAATATGAACCAAAACTGCATTAAAAATATTCGCATATTATGGGCCAGCAAGCAAAGCACAGCAGGGGATCGTATTCTTTATGTTTCATATTATGGGCCTGCAAACAATACGGTTCATTTATTGCTTTCAGTTTTAGTCAACACACAGTATACTATTACTATTACTATAGTATTACTATATTTATTATCGTTCTTATTTGATTTATTTGATTCTTATTATTTTTATAGATTATAATTTTATTCTAATTTTATTCTCATTCTTATCATTCTTATTTTTTCTACAGCGGAAATATTATGGAAAAACATCAAACATGACAGATAAAATAAATATTATATATATATACGTACATAATATATATATATATATATATAATATTATATATATATATAATAAATATAATAATAATATAAAAAATGTAAACAAAGCAAAAAAATGATAAAATATGAAACAAAACTGCATTAAAACACTTATAATATATTATATATAATAATAATAATATAAAAAATGTAAACAAAGCAAAAAAAATGATAAAATATGAAACAAAACTGCATTTAAAAACACTTACAATATATCTATAATATATATAATATAATATTACAAAATGTAAACAAAGCAAAAAAATTATAAAATATGAAACAAAACTGCATTGAAAACACTTATTATATATTATATTATTAATATATATATATAATATAATATAACAAAATGTAATCAAAGCAAAAAAATATGAAACAAAACTGCATTAAAAAGACTTATAATATATAATATATATAATATATATATAATATGATATAAAAAATGTAAACAAAGCCAAAAAATTACACAATATGAAACAAAACTGCATTAAAAACATTTATAATATATTATATATATGTACAATATATATAATATAATATATATAATATTTTATATATAATATATAAAGGAAATAATAAAGGAAATAAAGAGAGGGAGTCAGCAAGTCAAACAAAACATTGGCGTTACCTTCGAAACCAGAGAAGAAACCATGTCTTTGAACGCCTCGTCGATGAGGACATCGATTTTGGAGTGGTACTGCTGCTGCGGGGAGAGGGGGGGGGGAGGGGCACCAAGACAACTTTATTTGTACGGCTTTGACTGACACACACACACACACACAGAGAGAGAGAGAGAGAGACCAGGAGCGAGTGAGTTAAGCAGCTAATAGGACAATTACGTGTGTGAAAGACATTCCAGGCGGCGGGGGAAGACGCGCAGGAATCTGAAGGATACTTTTTGTGCGTGCGCTACAATTAGCGCAGCCTTGTGCGCCTCTAAAGCACCCGTCCAGCTGCGAGGACCAAAGGCGCACACAGGATTCAATTAATCCGCCATTTCACGTCCGCTTTGGCCCCCTCTAAAAAAAAAAAAAAAAAAAAAAAACATATTCATGGCACCTTTTCCCCGGCGGGGGAAGAGGAGGGGGGAAGAGGCGGGGGGCCCCGAGCGCTGAATGGCGGCGGCGGCGGGGGGAGTTCACGGCGCCACAATGGCCTTTCAGCGGCCGTCTAAAGAGCACCCAAATTAAAAATTTCAATCAACAAAGCGGCCCGGATCGCTGACAAATTGCAGATCCAACGAGGTCACCGCTAGCAAAGCTCGCCCCCCCCCCCCCCTCCAGAAAATGTCCTCGAGTGCTTTGAAGATTACAAGATGGCGCCTCAACTCCTGACTTTCTTGCGGGAGCCGCGGATGCTGCGGTACCGAAGGCGGCCAGTAGGAGAACACATTCACATTCACTCCTGCTGCTTGTGTGTCTTTCATTCAGTTCCTTGGGGGTTACACCCCCCCCTTCTGGGACGTTTGAAGACGGGGGAAAAAATAGACTTTAGGACTTACCCATTGCTTGTCGGTCTGGCGGTCAAACCAGGACGTGCGGGAAGACACGAGGGGCCGACGAGGAGGAGACAAACACGTTGGATTAGTGTCTTGGTTACGGTGATGTCATCGTAGCATGACACAACATACAGGACACTTCATTAGGTACATCATCAAATCGTCCTATTACTCTTCATACTTTGTGCTATGGGCCTGCAAGTAAAGCACAGCACACCAGGACATCCTATTCGTTATGTTTTGTATTGTGGGCCTGCAAACAAGGCACAGCAGCCTGCCGTAGTCTCCTCCATACTTTATATTATGGGCCTGCAAGCAAAGTGCAGCAGCATGTCTTATTACTCTTCATACTTTGTACTATGGGCCTGCAAGCAAAGCAAAGCAGCATGTCCTGTTACTCTTCATACTTCGTACTATGGGCCTGCAAGGAAAGCGCAGCAGGGCATCCTATTCGTTATGCTTCATATTATGGGCCTGCAAACAAGGCACAGCAGCCCGCCCTATTCTCCTCCATACTTTATATTATGGGCCTGCAAGCAAAGCACAGCAGTACGTCCTATTACTCTTCATACTTTGTACTATGGGCCTGCAAGCAAAGCACAGCACAGCAGGGCATCCTATTCGTTATGTTTCATATTATGGGCCTGCAAGCATAAAGCACAGCAGGCCCATTCTTGACACTTTGTATGATTGGCCTGCAAGTAAAGAGCATCAGCCTGTCCTATTCTCCTTCATGCTTTATATTATGGGCCTGCAAGTAAAGAGCATCAGTCTGTCCCATTCTCCTTCGTACTTTATATTATGGGCCTGCAAGCAAAGCACAGCAGCCTGTCCTATTCTCCGCCATACTTTATGTTATGGGCCTGCAAGCATAAAGCACAGCAGGCCCATAATATTCTTGACAATTTGTATGATTGGCCTGCAAGTAGAGAAAATCAGCCTGTCCTATTCTCCTTCATACTTTATATTATGGGCCCGCAAGCAAAGCACAGCAGGGGATCCTAATTTTTATGTTTCATATTATGGGCCTGCAAACAAGGCACAACAGCCCGTCCTATTCACCTCCAAACTTTATATTATGGGCCTGCAAGCAAATCAAAGCACAGCAGGCCCAAAATATTCTTGACTCTTTGTATGATGGGCCTGCAAATAAAGAGCATCAGCCCGTCCTATTCTCCTTCATATTTTATATTATGGGCCTGCAAGTAAAGAGCATCAGTCTGTCCTATTCTTTTTCATACTTTATATTGTGGGCCTGCAAGCAAAGCCTGCAGCCTGTTCGATTCTCCTTCATACTTTATATTATGGGCCTGCAAGCAAAGCACAGCAGGGGATCCTATTCTTTATGTTTCATATTATGGGCCTGCAAACAAGGCACAACAGTCAGTTCTATTCTCCTCCAAACTTTATATTGTGGGCCTCCAAGCAAATCAAAGCACAGCAGGCCCATAATATTTTTGACACTTTGTATGATGGCCCTGCAAGTAAATAGCATCAGCCCGTCCTATTCTCCATCATACTTTATATTATGGGCCTGCAAGCAAAGTGCAGCAGCCTGTCCTATTCTTCTTCATACTTTATAATATGGGCCTGCAAGTAAAGAGCATCAGCGTGTCGTGTCCTATTCTCCGTAATACTTTATATTATGGCCTGCAAGCAAAGTGTACCAGCCTGTCCTATTCTTCTTCATACTTTATAATATGGGCCTGCAAGTAAAGCGCATCAGCCAGTCCTATTCTCCGTAATACTTGATATTATGGGCCTGCAGGGGATTATATTCTTTATATTTTATATTGTAGGCCTGCAAGCAAAGCGCATCAGCCTGTCCCATTCTCCTTAATACTTTATATTATGGGCCTGCATGCAAAGCAAAGCACAGCAGGCCACCCTGTTCTTTATAGTTTGGATAACCGTGATAAACGAGGGATTTGGGTATTCGACTTTTTGAGGTTGCAGCATCTTAAAGACATGAAATACGACTGAGAGGCGTCGCGGCGTATTTGTTAGCTCTCTAACAGGCTGCCGGCGCCCGAGGAGCGGGGAGGACCGGGGGTGGGTGGGAATGAGGGTTTTTTGGCTGTCATTGGCGTCAAGGCCGCCGCCTCACGCTCGCCTCCCAGCCAATCAAGCGGCGGCGTGTTTGGAAGAAAGGCTGAGGCTTTAGCAGCTGATGCCACACTTTGACCCGCTCAGCGGTGGGAGAAGCTTTTAGCGTCTCTTCCTGTTCTTCAGACGCCAGCAGAAAGCCGGCAAAGAAAAGAAAAGAAAAAAAAAAAACGGCGGAAAGTCTTGACTTTCAAAACACCCTGAATGAGAAATAAAGCGGCTGTCATGGCGACGCCTCTGGAGAGTTTCTCTTCACGTTTAAAGAGTGCGTCCTCGTGAGTGGGAATAATGACGAACGTCTGGTCACATGACTGGCGGCTTCCTTCAATTCATGTCTAAAAAAACTTGATGAGGCCGCGGCGAGCGACTGAAGGACGTTTCCTTCGACTTCGTTAAAACAACAAACGCAGACTTTTTGTCATTGGAGCACATCGAGCCGAGCCTCCAAAGTGGTACCATTTTGCAGTCACCTGCCTCAAAAGTCAAACAAAACTCGGAGTTCAAAACATCATCACGCGAGTCTTCCTGTGTGCTATTATTTGTTTACAATTACATGCTAACAAGCTAGCACGCTATCTTTAGCGTAGCAGCATTTAAGCTGGTTTTATAAGTGGAACTCATGAAAAACTTTATGCTATAATGCTAATGTTAGCATGTTAGCATTCACATCGGCACACACTTAGCACTATTATGCTGTTTCACATGTTACAGTTAGCATTGTTAGCATGCGAACATGGAAGTGGAACTCATAAAACCCTTTCTGCTGTTATGCTAATGTTAGCATGTTAGCATGCGTAGTCGCATGTGTAACCACTTTCATGAGCATTCACATCGGCACGGACTTAGCGCTATTGTGCTGTTTCACATGCTACAGTTAGCATTGCTAGCATGCGAACATTAGCATAGTCGGCATTTTATGAGTAGAAGTTCTAGTCACAGTCAGTAAGCATTGTTAGCATAGCAGCATTTAAGCGGGTTTTATAAGTGGAACTCATGAAACACTTTCTGCTATAATGCTAATGTTAGCATGTTAGCATTCACATCGGCACACACTTAGCGCTATTCTGCTGTTTCACATGCTACAGTTAGCATTGTTAGCATGCGAATATTAGCATAGTCGCCATTTTATTTTGTTAGCATACTAACATTAGCATAGCAGCATTTAAGTTGATTTTATAAGTGGAACTCATGAAACACTTTCTGCTATTATGCTAATATTAGCATGTTAGCATGCGTAGTCGCATGTGTAACCACTTTCATGAGCATTCACATCGGCACGCACTTAGCGCTATTATGCCGTTTCACATGCTACAGTTAGCATTGTTAGCATGCGAACATTAGCATAGTCACCATTTTATGAGTAGAACTTATCACAGTAACAGTCACAGTAAGTAAGCATGAAAGCGTTGTTAGCACACTAACATTAGCATAGCAGCATTTAAGCTGGTTTTATAAGTGGAACTCATGAAACACTTTCTGCTATAATGTTAATGTTAGCATGTTAGCATTCACATCGGCACACACTTAGCGCTATTATGCTGTTTCACATGCTACAGTTAGCATTGTTAGCATGCGAACATTAGCATGGCAGCATTTAAGCTGATTTTATAAGTGAAACTCATGAAACACTTTCTGCTATAATGCTAATGTTAGCATGTTAGCATTCACATCGGCACACACTTAGCGCTATTATGCTGTTTCACATGTTACAGTTAGCATTGTTAGCATGTAAGCATGTAAGCACACTAACATTAGCATAGCAGCATTTAAGCTGATTTTATACGTGGAACTCATGAAACACTTTCTGCTATAATGCTAATGTTAGCATGTTAGCATTCACATCGGCACACACTTAGCGCTATTATGCTGTTTCACATGCTTTCAGTTAGCATTGTTAGCATGCAAGCATTAGCATAGTCGCCATTTTATGAGTAGAACTTATCACAGTAACAGTCACAGTAAGTAAGCATGTAAGCATTGTTAGCATACTAACATTAGCATAGCAGCATTTAAGTTGATTGATTATGCTAATGTGAGCATGTGAGCATGTTAGCATGCGTAGTCACATGTGTAACCATTTTCATGAGCATTCACATCGGCATGCACTTAGCGCTATTATGCTGTATCACATGCTACAGTTAGCATTGTTAGCATGTGAAAATTAGCATAGTAGCATGTTTAGCCATTTTTATTATCATTCACGGGCGCTATTCTGGTAGGTTTTGCATGCTATTGTTAGCATTATTAGCACGCTAACATTAACATAGTAGCAATTTTAGCCATTTTAGTGTTAATATTGTTGCATGCATTCCTTATATGGTATGTCTATTGTCTCTTATTGTGTCTACATATACTATATTTGTCTACTATATTGGGTAATAGGAGTGGAACGGTGACTATAGGGGTGCTACTTTATGTCTACAGGGCTCTATAGATATATAAAGATATGTCTATTTTCTCTCATGTCTACTATATTGGTTAATAGGAGTCGGAGGGTGCCTATAGGGGTGTTATTTATGTCTGGAGGGCTCTAACCATGATAAAAAAATGTATTTAGAAGGTCGTTAACAAGTTTTCTATGTCTTATGTTCTCCAATTATGGCTACTACATCAGGTAACAGGAGTGTAAAGGTGCCTATAGGGGTGTTATTTATGTCTGGAGGGCTCTAATCATGATAAAAAAAATGTATTTAGAAGGTCGTAAACAAGTTTTCTATGTCTTATGTTCTCCAATTATGGCTACTACATCAGCTAACAGGAGTGTAAAGGTGATTATAGGGGTGTTATTTTCTTTCTGGAGGGCTCTAATGTTAAAAAAAAATATTTAGAAGGTTGTAAACAAATTTTCTATGTCGTATGTTCTCCAATTATGGCTACTAAATCAGGTAACAGGAGTGTAAAGGTGACTATAGGGGTGTTATTTTCTTTCTGGAGGGCTCTAATAATGTTAAAAAATGTATTTAGAAGGTCATAAACACATTTTCTATGTCTTATTTTTTCCAATTATGTCCACTAGATCAGGTAATAGGAGTATGAAGGTGACTATAGGGGTGTTATTTTCTTTCTAGAGGGCTTTAATAATGTCAAAATATGTATTTAGAAGGTCGTAAACAAGTTTCCTATGTCTTATGTTTTCCAATTATGTCCTCTATAGATACTATATAAGGATATGTCTATTTTCTCTTATGTCTACTATATTGGTTAATAGGAGTCGGAGGGTGACTATAGGGGTATTATTTATGTCTGGAGGGCTCTAATCATGCTAAAAAACATACTTAGAAGGTTGTTTCCCATGTTGTAACTATGAAGATATTCCATTTAGAATTAAAGAATCCTACTTTGTGGGAATTTCTGGAATTACTGTTCCACTTTGGAGGTTCTGCTACATAGATGATGTTCTATTGTGTGTGTGTGTGTGTGTACCTCCTGTCCGGTGTCCAGGACACAGAGTTTGGAGCATTGTCTCTTGGCGTCCATCAGGATGTTCAACATGGTGCACACACACAAGGGCACACGGAAGTCCGTCGACTTGTTGGCTTTCTGCAATTTGCCATCAAAAGCGGATTTTGTTCTGCGGGACAAGAAAAAAAAAAATTCCAGATGAAGTTTTGAGCATTATGTTTGAAGTCGTGTTCTCCGTGCGGCATCACCGCCTGACGCAGGCCTCCATCATGTCGCTGGCCATCAGTTTGAGCCGCTGCTCCAGGTGCTTCGCGAACTCCGCCTCGGGCCAGTGGAGGTCCAACACGAACATCTGCAGAGCGTTTAGCTTCCAGAACAAATCCTCCGATGTGGCCGAGCCGTTGCTGCCATGACAACAACACACACACGCCTTGTTATTGTAAAACTCCTATTTGATGCTTTCAAGGCACAAACAACAGACGCACGACACTGATGAAAATAATACTAATGACACATCAACATTCATATGCACACATTTTCTACTTCCTGTTTTAACATAATTAGAGCCCTCTAGACATGAGATAACACCCCTATAGTCACCTTTACTGACTATAGTAGATGTAAGAGAAAATAAGACTTATAAATCATATTTACCACCTTCTAAATACAGTTTTTAACATTATTAGAGCCCTCTAGACATGAGATAACACCCCTATCGTCATCCTTTACACTCCTATTACTGAATATAGTAGATGTAAAAGAAAATACGACATGTAAATCCTGTTTACCACTTTCTAAATACAGTTTTTAACACGATTAAAGCCCTCTAGACAAGACATAACACCCCTATAGCCACCTTTACACTCCTATTACCCAATATAGTAGACATAATAAGAGAAAATAAGACATAACTTGTTTATGACCTAAATAGACTGACATTATTAGAGACCTCCAGGCATGAAATAACACCCCTATAGTCACCTTTACACTCCTACTACTGACTATAGTAGATGTAAGAGAAAATAAGACATGTAAATCCTGTTTACCACCTTCTGAATAGTTTTTAACATGATTAGAGCCCTCTAGACATGAGATAACACCCCTATAGTCATCTTTACACTCCTATTAATTAATATAGTAGATGTAAAAGAAAATAAGACATAAATCCTGTTTACCACCTTCTGAATACAGTTTTTAACACGATTAGAGCCCTCTAGACATGCGATAACACCCCTATAGTCATTCTTTACACTCCCATTACTGAACATAGCAGGTGTAAAAGAAAATAAGACATATAAAAACTGTTTTTCACCTTCTAAATACAGTTTTTAACATGATTAGAGCCCGCTAGACATGAGATAACACCCCTATAGTCGCCCTTACACGCCTGTTATCCAATGTAGTAGACATAATAAGAGAAAATAAGACATGTAAAAACTGTTTACCACCTTCTAAATACAGTTTTAACATAATTGGAGCCCTCTAGACATGAGATAACACCCCTATAGTCATCATTTACACTCCTATTAATTAATATAGTAGATGTAAAAGAAAATAAGACATAAATCCTGTTTACCACCTTCTGAATACAGTTTTTAACACGATTAGAGACCTCTAGACATAACATAACACCCCTATAGTCATCTATACTCATACTATACATAGTCATTTATACTTCTATTACTGAACATAGTAGATGTAAGAGAAAATAAAAATCCAGTTTACCACCTTCTAAATATGCTTTTTAATATTATTAGAGCCCTCTAGACATGAAATAACACCCCTATAGTCACCCTTACACTCCTGTTATCCAATGTAGTAGACATAATAAGGGAAAATAAGACATAAAAAAATCCTGTTTACCACCTTCTAATTACAGTTTTTAACATGATTAGAGCCCTCTAGACATGAGATAACACCCCTATAGTCACCTTTACACTCTATTGCGCAACATAGTAGACCTAAGAGAATATAAGACGTAATATAGGCTCAAGCGTGTTAGCATTGGGAGAGTTCATTCTTGTTTGACTTCCTGTTCTGTACAGTACTTACTGTAGTGGCTATTGTGTCATCATCATTACTGACACCTAGTGACCAGTGTAGAGTACTACATATCATTACATCACACAGGGCATTCGTGGTGCGTTCAAGGAGCTGGGACAGATGAACGTGCAAGAGCACAACACAACACAACGCAGGCAGAAACATCCAAGTGTACAGCGGCCGGTTAGCATGACAGCCGGGGGAGGGAAGTGTGGGGGCCGGGTGGTGGGGGGTTTTGGGGGGGGCGTGGGGGTTTACAATAAGCACTTACTTTTCTCACTTTGCCTTAAAAAGACGTCCACCTCAACAAGTGGCGAGGAGGAAATAAACGCGTCGGGGCCGCGTCTGCCGCGCAAATTACACGCTTGGCGGCTGTCCCCCCTCAAGTCTAATTAGCGGCGCTCTTCTCTGAAGGAACTCCGCCCCCCCCGCCCCCTTCCCCCGGGGGGACGGGACGATCCCACTCACCCGTCTGTGCTCGCTAATCAAGTGCCAGATTTCTTTTTGTTTCTCTTCTTGATGGCTTTCATGGAAGCGCAAGGCGAGCCGTGTGGTCCATGTTTGGGAGAAACTAAGTGGACAAGAGAGGGGGGGGGGGGGGGTCTTTTTCTGACCCGGCCACCAACGCTGTCAGTTTGGACACGTCGATGCTGGCAGGTGAGTCCAGGCTTCAGTAACCACGGCAACCGGCAAAGACTTTCTCTGATTCCAATGTCCTCAGTCCAACTTGAAGAAAGTCTTCCCCCCCATAAAAATGGTACTGGCCAAAACATCAGAACAGGAAGTCTATGCAAAATGGACAATAGGACAGAACCTTTGTTTGGACCACCTGGACGAACATTACAGGGTCAATACCAGGGTTTGTGTTGTGGACAGGGACATGGACAAGGTCAATGTCAGAATTCTGGACTACCAACAGGATCATGGACAAGTCCAACTAAAGAGTTTAGGATCGGGACCATGATTCGGAATGTTTATCCTGGTCAATACCAGAGTTTTGGACAAGGACCAGGTGAGACACTGGTTTAGTCACAGAGTCAACATCTTGGTTCTGGACAGAAATAGCATCTGTACCAGGACTTGAACTGGAACCTGGACAGTTCAAAGTCAGGGTTTAGGATGTGGACAGGGTAAGTACCAGGGTTTTGGACAAGGACAAGGTCTGACACTGGTTTAGTCAGAGAGTCAACATCTTGGTTCAGGACAGAGACAGTGTCTGTACCAGGACTTGAACTGGAACCAGGACGGTTCAAAGTCAAAGTTTAGGATATGGACAGGGTTTTGGAGTACCTACAGGATCATGGACAGGTCCAACTACAGAGTTTTGGACCATGATTTGGAATGTTTATCCTGGTCAATACCAGGAGTTTTGGACAAGGATTTTGGACAAGGACCAGGTCAGACATTTTAGTTTAGTCAGAGAGTCCACATCTTCGTTCAGGACAGAGGCAGCATCTGTACCAGGACTTGAACTGGAACCTGGACAGTTCAAAGTCAGGGTTTAGGATGTGGACAAGGTAAGTATCAGGATTTTGTCCAACTACAGACAATGGGACATGGTCAATACCAGTGTTTGTGCGGTGGACAGGGACATGGTCAAGGTCCATGTCAGAATTCAGGAGTACCAACAGGATCATGGACAGGTCCAACTACAGAGTTTAGGATTGGGACCATGATTCTGAATGTTTATCCTGGTCAATACCAGAGTTTTGGACAAGGATTTTGGACAAGGACCAGGTCAGACACTGGTTTAGTAACAGAGTCTATACCAGGACTGGAACCTGGACAGTTCAAAGTCAGGGTTTAGGATGTGGACAGGGTAAGTACCAGGATTTTGTCCAACTACAGACAATGGGACATGGTCAATACCAGAGTTTGTGTTGTGGACAGGGACATGGACAAGATCAATATCAGAATTCTGGACTACCAACTGGATCAGGGACAGGTCCAACTACAGAGTTTCGGATCGGCACCATGATTCGGAATGTTTATCCTGGTCAATACCAGAGCTTTGGACAAGGACCAGGTCTGACACTGGTTTAGTCAGAGAGTCAACATCTTGGTTCTGGACACAGACGGCATCTGTACCAGGACTTGAACTGGTTAAGTAACAGAGTCTATACCAGGACTGGAACCTGGACAGTTCACAGTCAGGGTTTAGGATGTGGACAGGGTAAGTACCAAGGTTTTGGATCATGAACAGGATTTTGTCCAACTATGGGACATGGTCAATACCAGAGTTTTGGACAAGGACCAGGTCTGACACTGGTTTAGTCAGAGAGTCAACATCTTGGTTCTGGACACAGACGGCATCTGTACCAGGACTTGAACTGGTTAAGTAACAGAGTCTATACCAGGACTGGAACCTGGACAGTTCACAGTCAGGGTTTAGGATGTGGACAGGGTAAGTACCAAGGTTTTGGATCATGAACAGGATTTTGTCCAACTATGGGACATGGTCAATACCAGAGTTTTGGACAAGGACAAGTAACACTGGTTAAGTAACAGTGTCTACACCAGGACTGGAACCTGGACAGTTCCAAGTCAGGGTTTAGGATGTGGACAGGGTAAGTATCAGGATTTTGTCCAACTACAGACAATGGGACATGGTCAATACAAGGGTTTTTGTGGTGGACAGGGACACGGACAAGGTCAGCACCAGGATTTTGGGGCATCACCCTGATCAAGGAGAGAATAGGGCCTGGACATGGTTTTGTCCGACTTCAGACAACAGGACCGGGACGGGGTCAATACCAGTTTTTTGAGTGTGGGTACAGAAAGATGAGTAGTACACGTTCAAGTCATGCCGGAACAATCTGGCAACATGCAAACAGACACAAGCAGCAATGGGCGGGTCTCCATCTGTCCCCGAGTGGACCTGGACCTCAGGGGACAGATGGTCCACTGATAGGACTTGAAACAACACACAAGACCTGGGGACAGCGTACGTACGTGTTGTCCTGTCCCATCCAGGCCGGCGCCACGAAGCTGGGCATGGACGGCAGCGACAAAGGGAGGCCGGGGACTTTGGGAAGAGGGACCCCGGCTAGATTGTTAGTTAGAGACCTGGTGGGTCCGAGTCCCCGGGTGGACGGGTAGGAAAAGAAAGAAGAGGAGACAAGAGGAGTCGGTGACAAAGACGAGCAACAATGGCGGCCACTCGTTCCGGCAAAGAAGCGCGAGCGTCAATAAAAGTCAGCGCCATTGTATCGATCGTGTGTGAGCGCCCCTTTTTGTGTCCCCGCGTGCCGCATGTCCTTGTCCTTGCCTTTTCTTCCGCCATCGCCGACACCTGAACATCGCTTGTTCACTTTCACTCGGTACCCTTTCATGCACCAAAAGATAAACACATGATTGCATGAATTATACCAATGGGGCTTTTTAAACAGCTTCTTATTTGGCCTATATTGGATAATAGGAGTGCTAAGAGGACTATAGGGGTGTTATATCACATTTAGAGGGCTCTATTAAAGTCACAAAGCATATTTAGAAGATTGTAAACAGTGGTATTATTTCTTATATGCCATGTTTTCTCTTAATATTTGTACTATATTGCATAATAGGAGTATAAAGGTGACTATAGGGGTGTTATTTTATGTCTAGAGGGCTCTAATGTTAAAATCTATATTTAGAAGGCTGTGTATATATGCCATGTTTTCCCTTATTATGTTTACTATATTGGATAATAGGAGTATAAAGGTGACTATAGGGGTGTTATTTCACATCTGGAGGGCTCTATTAATGTTAAAAAGCATATTTAGAAGATTGTAAACAGTAGTATTATGTCTTATATGCTGTGTTTTGTCTTAATATTTGTGCAAAATGTGACTATAGGGGTGTTATTTCACATCTAGAGGGCTCTATTAATGTTAAAAAGCACATTTAGAAGATTGTTACCAGTGGTATTATGACTTAAATGTCGTTTTTACTCTTAATATTTGTACTATAATAGATAATGGGAGTATAAAGGTGACTATAGGGGTGTTATTTCACATCTAGAGGTCTCTATTAATAATAAAAAGCATATTTAGAAGATTGTAAACAGTGGTATTATGTCTTATATGCCGTGTTTTCTCTTAATATTTGTACTATACTGGATAATAGGAGTGCTAAAAAGACTATAGGGGTGTTATTTCATGTCTGGAGGGCTCTAATGTTGAAATCTATATTTAGAAGGCTGTAAACAGTTGTTTTATGTTGTATATATGCCATGTTTTCTCTTATTATGTATACTATATTGGATAATAGTAGTGCAAAGGTGACTATAGGGGTGTTATATCACATCTGGAGGGCTCTATTAAAGTTAAAAAGCATATTTAGAAGATTGTTAACAGTGGTATTATTTCTTATATGCCATGTTTTCTCTTAATATTTGTACTATATTGCATAATAGTAGTGCAAAGGTGACTATAGGGGTGTTATTTCACATCTAGAGGGCTCTATTAAAGTTACAAAGCAAATTTAGAAGACTGTAAACAGTGGTATTATTTCTTATATGCCATGTTTTCTCTTAATATTTGTACTATATTGGATAATATGAGTATAAAGGTGACTATAGGGGTGTTATTTCACATCTAGAGGTCTCTATTAATGTTAAAAAGCATATTTAGACGATTGTAAACAGTGGTATTATGTCTTATATGCCTTGTTTTCTCTTAATATTTGTACTATACTCTTAATATTCTCTTAATAATGTGTTGTGCATGGCGGATGAGGAAGTGTGTTTGTTGGCTTGTGGGCGTGAAAGTGCTTCTCCCGATGAGATGGGTGGGAGGACGGTTCTCACCTGACCGACTGCCAGGTCTCCTGCTCGAAGCCGCGATGGACGGACTGCGCGATGGACGACTCCATCAGGTCAATGTAGCGCACCACCAAGGGGACAAAGAGGTCCTGCAGGTGTTTGTGGAAGGTTCCGTTGCACAGGTGGGCTGTGGAGAGGCGGAGCCAAAGGAAGCTCATCAATCAAGCCAGTTGGTGGAAAGATTTTTTAGATTTTGTAGACCCAACTAGTTTGTTTCCCAGGGCAAAAAGTAGCAGTGTGACATGAATGGAGGGAGGTTAGCAATGCGCTAACAGTATATTACAATGTAATCCCTCGTTCATGGCTGTTAATTGGGTCCAGACCCCATCGTGATTAATCAATTACTGTAACACAATTACTCTAAACATGAAATAACACCCCTATAGTCACCTTTACACTCCTATTACCCAATATAGTAGACATAATAAGACATGTTAGATATAAAAAAAACTGTTTACGGCTTTCTAAACGGACTTTTAATATTATTAGAGCCCTCTAAACATGAAATAACACCCCTATAGTCATCTTTACATCCATACTAACTAATATAGTAGACATAATAAGACATGTAAGACATAAAAAACCTGTTTCCGGCTTTCTAAATGCACTTTTAAAATTATTAGAGCCCTCTATACATGAAATAACAACCCTATAGTCACCTTTACACTCCTATTACGCAATATAGTAGCCATAATAAGACAAGTAAGATATAAAAAAACTGTTTACGGCTTTCTAAATAGACTTTTAACATTATTAGAGCCCTCTAAACATGAACTAACACCCCTATAGTCACCTTTACACTCCTATTACCCAATATATTAGACTTAAAAAAACGGTTTACGGCTTTCTAAATGGACTTTTAACATTATTAGAGCCCTCTAGACATGAAATAACACCCCTATAGTCACCTTTACACTCTTATTACACAATATATTGACATAATAAGACATGTAGGACATAAAAAAACTGTTTACGGCTTTCTAAATGGACTTTTAACATTATTAGAGCCCTCTAAACATGAACTAGCACCCCTATAGTCACCTTTACACTCCTATTATGCAATATATTAGACATAAGAAGACATGTAGGACATAAAAAAACTGTTTACTGCTTTCTAAATGGACTTTTAACATTATTAGAGCCCTCTAAACATGAAATAACACCCCTATAG
The DNA here is from genome assembly GCF_037039965.1 of Doryrhamphus excisus. NCBI lineage: Eukaryota > Metazoa > Chordata > Actinopteri > Syngnathiformes > Syngnathidae > Doryrhamphus > Doryrhamphus excisus. Next base: position 1,220,623 of record NC_136362.1, read on the forward strand.
TCATTGTTACACTCCTATTACCCAATATATTAGACATAAAAAACTGTTTACGGCTTTCTAAATGGACTTTTAACATTATTAGAGCCTTCTAAACATGAAATAACACCCCTATAGTCATCTTTACACTCCTATTACCCAATATAGTAGACATAATAAGACATGTAAGATATAAAAAAAACTGTTTCTGGCTTTCTAAATAGACTTTTAACATTATTAGAGCCCTCTAAACATGAACTAACACCCCTATAGTCACCTTTACACTCCTAGTACCCAATATATTAGACTTAAAAAAACGGTTTACGGCTTTCTAAATGGACTTTTAACATTATTAGAGCCCTCTAGACATGAAATAACACCCCTACAGTCACCTTTACACTCTTATTACACAATACATTGACATAATAAGACATGTAGGACATAAAAAAACTGTTTACGGCTTTCTAAATGGACTTTTAACATTATTAGAGCCCTCTAAACATGAAATAACACCCCTATAGTCATCTTTACACTCCTATTACCCAATATAGTAGACATAATAAGACAAGTAAGATATAAAAAAACTGTTTACAGCTTTCTGAATGGACTTTTAACATTATTAGAGCCCTCTCAACATGAACTAGCACTCCTATAGTCACCTTTACACTCCTATTATGCAATATATTAGACATAATAAGACATGTAGGACATAAAAAAAACTGTTTACGGCTTTCTAAATGGACTTTTAACATTATTAGAGCCCCCTAAACATGAAATAACACCCCTAAAGTCATCGTTACACTCCTATTACCCAATATATTAGACATAAAAAACTGTTTACGGCTTTCTAAATGGACTTTTAACATTATTAGAGCCTTCTAAACATGAAATAACACCCCTACAGTCATCTTTACACTCCTATTACCCAATATAGTAGACATAATAAGACATGTAAGATATAAAAAAACTGTTTCTGGCTTTCTAAATAGACCTTTAACATTATTAGAGCCCTCTAAACATGAACTAGCACCCCTATAGTCACCTTTACACTCCTAGTACCCAATATATTAGACATAAAAAAAACTGTTTACGGCTTTCTAAATGGACTTTTAACATTATTAGAGCCCTCTAAACATGAAATAACACCCCTATAGTCCCCTTTACACTCCTAGTGGAACGTGGAACGATGCTAATGATGCTGCTGCAAAGCCCCGCCCCCTCCGTCGGCCTTGCCAACGCGGTACGTGGTCCCGCCAGGTCCCTGCGGGCGTCATTACTTTTAATTCGTCTCGCTCGGCGCCGCCATGAGTAACACTCGCCATCTTGGCCCCCGGGGGAGCCAGACGCGCCGCGGTCGCAAACAAGTGAGCATTTCAAAGCAGTTCGGAGAAAGAAGAAGAAGACACAGGAGGTGTGATGGATTTAGCGTTAGCGGCTGCATTCAAGGCTAACGCTAAGTGACGCCGACGATTAGAAGATGAAGGAAAAAAACCAAAACAAAACAAAGACAATCATCATAAAGCCGTGGATCCTTTATCTCCCAACGCGGCCTTGGGCTTCCTGCCGCCGCGCCGCTTGATCACCGCTACTTTAGCATCATCACGGCGAATAAACGCCTCGTATCTCGCCGAGACAAAGCCGACAGGAAACAATGCGGAGACGCGCTACGACCTTGAGGCTCAACACCCGAGGCTTGATTGACAGGTTGGCGACATTTGCACCGAGCAGCCAGGACACCCACTTCCTGTTTGTCCCCTTTGCTCATCAACCGTAGCGCTCCAAAGTCACGTTGCCCCAAAAAGCTCAAGAAAAAGCCAAACATTTCATGGCTTCACTTTTAAAAAAACTCTAATAATAAATAAATCCTGCTAACTACTCCAAAATATACACATTTAAGTACATTTGACAGTATTTTACAACATAAAAACCACTAAATGAAGTACAATAGAAATATAAGGCATCCTGATGCATTCAAAGACATTGAGATGATTTGTAGTATTCTAAACTAGTCACCAGGTGTCAGTCATGTGACATTAAGGAAGTAAAACAGAAACAACAATACTAATAGGTGTGAGTCTATATTATGTTATTATGTCTACTATATTGGGTAATAGGAGTGTAAAGGTGACTATAGGGGTGTTATTTCATGCCCAGAGGTCTCTAATAATGTTAAAGTCTTATAACATAAACAAGTTATGTCTTATTTTCTCTTATTATTTCTACTATATTGGGTAATAGGAATTTAAGGGTGACTATAGGGGTGTTATTTCCTGTGTAGAGATCTCTAATAATGTTAAGGTATAAATAGAAGGTCATACTTAGGTGGTCGTAAACAAGTTTTATGTCTTATTGTCACTCATTGTGTCTACTAATCGGGTAATAGGAGTGTACTAAAGGTGACTATAGGGGTGTTATTTCATGTCCAGAGGGCTCTAATAATGTTAAAAAACGTATTTAGAAGGTCGTAAACAAATTTTCTATGTCTTATGTTCTCCAATTATGGCTACTAAATCAGATAACAGGATTGTAAAGGTGACTATAGGGGTGTTATTTTCTATCTGGAGGGCTCTAATCGTGTTAAAAAATGTATTTAGAAGGTTGTAAACAAGTATTCTATGTTTTATGTTCTCCAATTATGGCTACTAAATTAGGTAACAGGAGTGTAAAGGTGACTATAGGGGTGTTATTTTCTTTCTGGAGGGCTCTAATAATGTTAGAAAATGTATTTAGAAGTTCGTAAACAAGTTTTCTATGTCTTATGTTCTCCAATTATGGCGACTACATCAACTAACAGGAGTGTAAAGGTGACTATAGGGGTGTTATTTTCTTTCTAGAGGGCTCTAATAATGTTAAAATATGTATTTAGAAGTTCGTAAACAAGTTTTCTATGTCTTATGTTCTCCATTTATGGCTACTACATCAGGTAACAGGAGTGTAAAGTTGACTATAGGGGTGTTATTTCATGTCCAGAGGGCTCTAATAATGTTAACAAAAAAGTATTTAGAAGGTCGTAAACAAATTTTCTATGTCTTATGTTCTCCAATTATGGCTACTACATCAGCTAACAGGAGTGTAAAGGTGGCTATAGGGGTGTTATTTTCTTTCTGAAGGGCTCTAATAATGTTTAAAAAAACTTATTTAGAAGGTCGTAAACAAGTTTCCTATATCTTGTGTTTTCCAATTATTTCCACTAGATCAGGTAATAGGACTGTAAGGGTGACTATAGGGGTGTTATTTCATGCCTAGAGGGCTCTAATAATGTTAAAAACCCATGTAGGAGATTGTAAACAGGTGTTTTATGTCTTATGTGTCATATTTTATCTTATTATGTCTACTATACTGGGTAATAAGAGTGTATGAGTGACTATAGGGGTGTTATCGCATGTCTGGAGGGCTCTAATCATGTTAAATAGTGTATTTAGAAGGTATCACCGATCTTTAAATCAAAGGGTGATTACTGACAGGGGCCAATTGCATGTTTATGTCTATAATTAAATATAAATATTATATTATAATATAATACATTAAATGTAATTAAAGTTGTTATTTTTGGAAAATTAGGTAGCTAAAAAAATTATGTTATAAAGTGCCTATTATGGAAAGTCAAAATTCTAATCAATAATCATAATAATAATAAATTAAATAAATTATAATAAAAATATTAATTATTATGATAATTTATTTATAATTTAGTTATTATTGTAATAATTTTATATAATAAATATATAAATAACAAATAATAATAATAATAAAGATAGGCTTCACTATAAGCACTTGTAGTAAATGATTCCAGCCTCAAAGTAAACATCCTTCTAGTATTACTTCCCTTACTAGTACTTCTGTACTTCATTCTAGAAGAAAAAGTTCCAACTCACGGTCCGTCCTGAGGAAGCCGTTGAGGAGCTGGAAGAGCGGGAAGCTGTCCCACGAGTCCAGAGGCTGGACCTGCAGGGCCGAGTCCATGTCCACCCGGTAGAGAGACAGGAAGTTCTCGGCGTGCTCGGCCATCAGCTCGGGCCACCATGAGAACGCCTGGACAAGGGGGGGGGGGGGGGGGGGGTCACATGGTTACCATGACAACAACCAAGGAAAGTATCATATCATAGCATCACTACTTCTTGTCTTGCAGCATCTGTTGTCATGGTTACCATGTGGCCGCAGCACCACTTCAGAAGGAAAAAATGGAAGTAAGACTACTTTGAAAGATGAAAAGTACAAAAAAACTTATGATGTCTGCTATGTTGAGGAATAGGAGTGTAAAGGTGACTATAGGGGTGTTATTTCATGTTTAGAGGTCTTTTATAAACTTAACAAGTGTACCGTGAACCAGTTTTATGTCTTATTTTCTCTTATTATGTCTACTGTATTGGGCAATAGGAGTGTAAAGGTGACTATAGGGGTGTTATTTCATGTCCAGGAGGCTCTAATCATGTTAAAAAGTGTATTTAGAAGGTGGCAAACAAGTTTTATGTCTTATTTTCTCTTATTATGTCTACTATACTGGGTAATAGGAATGTAAAGTTTACTATAGGGGTGTTATTTCATGTCTAGAAGGCTCCAATCATGTTAACAAGCGTACTTAGGTGGTCGTGAACCAGTTTTATGTCTTATTTTGTTTTATGATGTCTCCTATATTGGGCAATAGGAGTGTAAAGGTGACTATAGGGGTGTTATTTCATGTCTAGAAGGCTCTAATCATGTTAACAAGCGTACTTAGGTGGTCTTAAACAAGTTTTATGTCTTATTTTCTCTTATTATGCCTACTATATTGGGTAATAGGAGTGTTAAAGTGACTATAGGGGTGTTATATCATGTCTAGAAGGCTCTAATCATGTTAACAAGCATACTTAGGTGGTCGTAAACAAGTTTTATGTCTTATTTTCTCTTATTATGTCTACTATATTAGGCGATAGGAGTGTAAAGGTGACTATAGGGGTGTTATTTCATGTCTAGAAGGCTCTAATCATGTTAACAAGCGTACTTAGGTGGTCATAAACAAGTTTTATGTCTTATTTTCTCTTATTATGCCTACTATATTGGGTAATAGGAGTGTTAAAGTGACTATAGGGGTGTTATATCATGTCTAGAAGGCTCTAATCATGTTAACAAGCATACTTAGGTGGTTGTAAACAAGTTTTATGTCTTATTTTCTCTTACTATGTCGACTGTATTGGGCAATAGGAGTGTAAAGGTGACTATAGGGGTGTTAGTTTATGTCTAAACTTCTCTTATAATGCTAACACACGTACTTAGGAGGTCGTAAACCAGTTTTATGTCTTATTTTCTCTTATTATGTCTACTATATTGGTAATAGGAGTGTAAAGGTGACTATAGAGGTGTTATTTCATGTCTAGACTTCTCTTATAATGTTAACGAGCGTACTTAAGTGGTCGTAAACAAGTTTTGTCTTATTTTCTTTTATTATGTCTACTATATTGGGCAATAAGAGTGTAAAGGTGACTATAGGGGTGTTATTTCATGTTTAGAGGTCTTTTATAAACTTAACAAGCGTACTTAGAAGGTTGTAAACAAGTTTTTTTTATTTTCTGTTATTATAGTATAATGTACGTGTCATATACTTATGTAGAGTATTATGTACCGACAGTATTATACTTTGTAAAGTACTGTCACATAGAGAGTATCATTTCCGTAAAGTGGCATATACTATGTAAAGTAGAGTATAATGTACTATGTTGCATAGAGTTGAGAGTATTACATGTGTATAATATGGAGTAGTTTACTGAAATGGAGTAGTAGTAGGAGGTGTTTGGCGAGGTATTTGTAGTACGTTGCGAGTGAAAAGAGTACCTGCCACCCCATGAAGGAGCAGCACGTCGGCCTAAAGAGCATCGGCTGTGGGGGCGTAGGGTGGGGGAGGGGGTGAGGCCGCTATTGACGGCTAAAGGACTCGTGAGAGAAAAGTGCAACCGGCCTTCAATGGCCGCCGCCGCCGCCGCTTTCAGGTCAGCGGCGAGGACGAAGAGGCAGCGATGTCAGGCGGTGAGGAGACGAAGGAGAAAAGAAAGCGGCGGCTCTTAAACGCGTGGCCTTGCAGGACTTCCCATCAAGACCTCGCCAAGCGCGCCTTTTCACTCCGCCGCCGCCGCCAAAGCGGCTTTAACCAAGCACCTCGCCGCTCTTTACTTTAGACGCCTTCATCTCCGCACATCCATTTCAAGCGCAGATGCTTGTAAACACAGCTAGCTCTCTAACGCCGCACGGGAAGACAAAGAGCAGGCGAGAAATCAAACAGGAACGGGAGGACTTGAGCACGTTTAAAAGGAAGTGAAGGTAAAAATAATTAAAAAAAAAACAAAACAAAACATCATTTTAATTTTCTTACCTCTCGGCCCTTCCGGCAGCACACAAACACAACAAAGACGCACAATTAACACAACAAAATGACTGCACACCATTTCTACACATTACTGAACTGGAAAAACCACCAGTCAAAAGTTTTAAGACACTTTCTCATATAATAACACCATCAAGTGTCCACAAACTTTTGATGATAGTGTATAAGATTGAACAATAAACTCCTAATGTGAAAGTGTAAATGTGACTATAGGGGTGTTATTTCATGTTAGAGGTCTCTTATAATCTTAACAAGCCTACTTAGAAGGTCGTAAACAAGTTTTATGTCTTATTTTCTTTTATTATGTCTACTATAATAGGTAATAGGAGTGTAAAGGTGACTATAGGGGTGTTAGTTCATTTCTAGAGGTCTCTTATAATATTAACAAGCCTACACGGGAGGTCTTAAATAAGTTTTATGTTTTATTTTTGTGTCTTATTTTCTCTTATTATGTCTACTATATTGGTAATAGAAGTGTAAAGGTGACTATAGGGGTGTTAGTTCACGACTACAGGTCTCTTATAATGTTAACAAGCATACTTAGGTGGTGGTAAACAAGTTTTATGTCTTTTCTTTTATTATGTCGACTATATTGGGTAATAGGAGTGTAAAGCTGACTATAGGGGTGTTATTTCATGACTAGAGGTCTCGTATAATCTTAACAAGCCTACCTAGAAGGTTGTAAACAAATTTTATGTCTTATTTTCTTTTATTATGTCTACTATAATAGGTAATAGGAGTGTAAAGGTGACTATAGGGGTGTTAGTTCATTTCTAGAGGTCTCTTATAACATTAACAAGCCTACACGGGAGATCTTAAATAAGTTTTATGTTTTATTTTTGTGTCTTATTTTCTCTTATTATGTCTAGTGTAAAGGTGACTATAGGGGTGTTAGTTCACGACTACAGGTCTCTTATAATCCTAACAAGCCTACTTAGAAGGTTGTAAACAAGTTTTATGTCTTATTTTCTCTTATTATGTCTACTATATTCGGTAATATGAATGTAAAGGTGACTATAGGGGTGTTATTTCATGTCTAGAGGGCTCTTATAATCTTAACAAGCCTACTTAGGAGGTCATAAACAATTTTTATGTCTTATTTTCTCTTATTATGTCTACTATATTGGGTAATAGGAGTGTAACGGTAACTATAGGGGTGTTATTTCATGTCTAGAGGTCTCTTATAAACTTAACATGCGTACTTAGGAGGTCATAAACAATTTTTATGTCTTATTTTGTCTTATTATGTCTACTATATTGGGTAATAGGAGTGTAACGGTAACTATAGGGGTGTTATTTCATGTCTAGAGGTCTCTTATAAACTTAACAAGCGTACTTCGGAGGTCATAAACATTTTTATGTCTTATTTTCTCTTATTATATCTACTACATTGGGTAATAGGAGCGTAAAGGTGACTATAGGGGTGTTAGTTCATGATTAGAGGTCTCTTATAATGTTAACAAGCCTACTTAGAAGGTTGGAAACACGTTTTATGTCTTATTTTGTCGTATTATGTCTACTATATTGGGTAATAGGAGTGTAAAGGTGACTATAGGGGTGTTATTTCATGTCTTAGAGGTCTTTAATCATGTTAAAATGTGTATTTAAATGGTTGTAAACAGTTTTTTGCCTTATTTTCTCTTATTATGTCTACTAAATTGGGTAGTAGGAGTGTAAAGGTGACTATAGGGTTGTTATTTCATGTTTAGAAGTCTCTTATTCACTTAAGCGTACTTAGGAGGTCGTAAACAAGTTTTCTGTCTTATTTTCTCTTATTATGTCTTATCATGTCTAGACTTCTCTTATAATCTTAACAAGCCTACTTAGAAGGTTGTAAACAAGTTTTATGTCTTATTTTCTCTTATTATGTCTACTACATTGGGTAATAGGAATGTAAAGGTAACTATAGGGGTGTTATTTCATGACTAGAGGGCTCTTATAATCTTAACAAGCCTACTTAGAAGGTTGTAAACAAGTTTTATGTCTTATATATGTATAAAAATGGGTAATAGGAGTGCAAAGGTGACTATAGGGGTGTTATTTAATGTCTTAGAGGTCTCTAATCATGTTAAAATGTGCATTTAGGAGGTTGTAAACAATGTTTTGCCTTATTGTCTCTTATTATGTCTACTATATTGGGTAATAGGAGTGTAAATGTGACTATAGGGGTGTTATTTCATGTCTACAGGGCTCTAATCAGTTTTAAAACCAGTGGTGACCACACTTGTTCAGCCTGTAAGCTAATTTCCAAATGACCAGGGTCCATAGATCCATAGATAAAATATTGTCAATAAGTAATTACACATATAATGCATTATTTTGATGTACTTTGCATATCAGTATGAGTCCATGTTGTACAACACAACTCATTTTACTTTTGTAGAATGTTGGAATTTTTTTAAAAGGGGGGGGGGGGGGGGGCTGAAATGCGTGCTACAGTGTTTTGGTTCAGTTTTGTATTCCTCATGGACACCAGCACATGGACTCGGATGTCAGGGCCAGAGCCACCAAAGCACATATTTATTTCCAAGCTAACGCTAAGTAAATAAGCCAGAGAAAGGATGGTGTAAAATCAACCTGTTTACGGGCGAGTGGAGCGCAGAGAGAGAGAGAGAAAAAGGAGAGATGCAGCAGCAGTGGAGTCCTGATCCTGGATCAGTTTTAAACCCTAAACCCCAGCTGTATGACATGCATGCAACACAATGACTGATTTAACATCTGATTGTGGCCATCTAAGACCATGTGGGCTCACACGTTGCAGTCAAGTAGAGGGTTCAATTACACAATCTACCTGAACTACCTTGGTGATTATGTCTACTGTATTGGATCATAGTCGTGTAAACGTGACTATAGGGGTGTTATTTCATGTACACAGGTCTCTTATAGTTTTTAAAACTGTATTTAGAAGGCTGAAAACAGGATTTACATGTGTTATATGTCTTATTTTCTATTATTATGTCTACTATATTGGGTAATAGCAGTGTACAGGTGACTATAGGGGTGTTATTTCATGTCTAGAGGTCTCTTATATTTTTTAAAAACTGTATTTAGAAGGCTGAAAACATGTTTTTTATGTGTCGTACATCTTATTTTGTCTTATTATGTCTACAATATTAGGAAATTGGACTGTACAGGTGACTATAGGGGTGTTATTTCATGTATAGAGGTCTCTTATAATTTAAAAAAATGTATTTAGAAGGCTGAAAACAGGAATTTTATGTGTTAAATGTCTTATTTTCTCTTATGTCTACTATATTGGATCATAGTCATGTAAACGTGACTATAGGGGTGTTATTTCATGTCTAGAGGTCTCTTATAGTTTTTAAAACTGTATTTAGAAGGCTGAAAACAGGATTTACATGTGTTATATGTCTTATTTTCTCTTATTATGTCTACTATATTGGGTAATAGCAGTGTACAGGTGACTATAGGGGTGTTATTTCATGTCTAGAGGTCTCTTATATTTTTTAAAAACTGTATTTAGAAGGCTGAAAACATGTTTTTTATGTGTTGTACATCTTATTTTGTCTTATTATGTCTACAATATTGGAAAATTGGACTGTACAGGTGACTATAGGGGTGTTATTTCATGTATAGAGGTTTCTTATAATTTAAAAAAATGTATTTAGAAGGCTGAAAACAGGAATTTTATGTGTTAAATGTCTTATTTTCTCTTATTATGTCAACTATATTGGATCATAGTCATGTAAACGTGACTATAGGGGTGTTACTTCATGTCTAGAGGTCTCTTATAGTTTTTAAAACTGTATTTAGAAGGCTGAAAACTGGATTTACATGTTATATGTCTTATTTTCTCTTATTATGTCTACTATATTGGGTAATAGCAGTGTACAGGTGACTATAGGGGTGTTATTTCATGTCTAGAGGTCTCTTATATTTTTTAAAAACTGTATTTAGAAGGCTGAAAACATGTTTTTTATGTGTTGTACATCTTATTTTGTCTTATTATGTCTACAATATTGGAAAATTGGACTGTACAGGTGACTATAGGGGTGTTATTTCATGTATAGAGGTCTCTTATAATTTAAAAAAATGTATTTAGAAGGCTGAAAACAGGAATTTTATGTGTTAAATGTCTTATTTTCTCTTATTATGTCTACTATATTGGATCATAGTCATGTAAACGTTACTATAGGGGTGTTATTTCATGTCTAGAGGTCTCTTATAGTTTTTAAAACTGTATTTAGAAGGCTGAAAACAGGATTTACATGTGTTATATGTCTTATTTTCTCTTATTATGTCTACTATATTGGGTAATAGCAGTGTACAGGTGACTATAGGGGTGTTATTTCATGTCTAGAGGTCTCTTATATTTTTAAAAACTATTTAGAAGGCTGAAAACATGTTTTTTATGTGTTGTACATCTTATTTTGTCTTATTATGTCTACAATATTGGAAAATTGGACTGTACAGGTGACTATAGGGGTGTTATTTCATGTAAAGAGGTCTCTTATAATTTAAAAAATTGTATTTAGAAGGCTGAAAACAGGAATTGTATGTGTATATATGTCTTATATGTCTTATTTTCTATTATTATGTCTACTATATTGGGAAATTGGACTGTACAGGTGACTATAGGGGTGCTATTTCATGTCTAGAGGTCTCTTATAATTTTTTCAAGTGTATTTACAAGACTGAAAACAGGAATTTTATGTGTTATATGTCTTATTTTCTCTCATTATGTCTACTATATTGGGTGATAGCAGTGTACAGGTGACTATAGGGGTGTTATTTCATGTCTAGAGATCTCTTAGAATTTTACAAAGTGTATTTACAAGGCTGAAAACAGGATTTCCATGTGTTATATGTTTTATTTTCTCTTATTACGTCTACTATAGTGGGTGATAGCAGTGTAAAGGTGACTATAGGGGTGTTATTTCATGTCTAGAGGTCTTTTATAATTTTAAAAAGTGTATTTAGATGGCTGAAAACAGGATTTCTATGCGTTATATGTCTTATTTTCTCTTATTATGTCTACTATATTGGCTAATACCAGTGTACAGGTGACTATAGGGGTGTTATTTCATGTCTAGAGGTCTCTTATAATTTTTAAAACTGTATTTAGAAGGCTGAAAACGAGATTTCTATGCGTTATATGTTTTATTTTCTCTTATTATGTCTACTATATTGGGTAATAGGAGTATACAGGTGACTATAGGGGTGTTATTTCATGTTTAGAGGGCTCTAATAATGTTAAAAAGTGTATTTGGAAGGCAGCAAACAAGTTTTCTATGCCTTATTTTCAATTATGATGTCTAGTATATTTGCTAATAGCAGTGTACAGGTGACTGTAGGGGTGTTATTTTATGTCTAGAGGTCTCTTAGAATTTTAAAAAGTGTATTTAGAAGGCTGACAACAGGATTTCTATGTGTTATACGTCTTATTTTCTTTTATTATGTCTATTATATTGGGGAATTGGACTGTACAGGTGGCTATAGGGGTGTTATTTCATGTCTAGAGGTCTCTCATAGTATTTAAAACTGTATTTAGAAGGCTGAAAAAAGTTTTTTTATGTGTTGTACGTCTTATTTTCTCTTATTATGTCTACTATATTGGGTAATAGTCGTGTCCACGTGAGTATAGGGGTGTTATTTCATGTCTAGAGGTCTCTTACAATTTTTAAAAAGTGTATTTAGATGGCTGAAAACAAGATTTCTATGTGTTGTATGTCTTTTTTTCTCCTATTATGTCTACTATATTGGGTAATAGCAGTGTAAAGGTGACTATAGGGGTGTTATTTCATGTATAGAGGTCTCTTATATTTTAAAAAGTGTATTTAGAAGGCTGAAAACAGGATTTCTATGTGTTATATGTTTTATTTTTCTCTTATGTCTACTATATTGGGTAATAGCAGTGTACAGGTGACTATAGGGGTGTTATTTCATGTCTAGAGGTCTCTTACAATTTTAAAAAAGTGTATTTAGAAGGTTGAAAACGCGATTTCCAGTGTTATATGTCTTATTTTCTCTTATTATATCAATGATATTGGGTAATAACAGTGCACAGGTGACTATAGGGGTGTTATTTCATGTCTAGAGGTCTCTTATAATTTTTAAAACTGTATTTAGAAGGCTGAAAACAAGTTTTCTATGCATTATATGTTTTATTTTCTCTTATTATGTCTACTATATTGGGAAATTGGACTGTACAGGTGACTATAGGGGTGCTATTTCATGTGTAGAGGTCTCATAATGACAAAAATATATGACATATTTAAGCAAAGGGATACATATTGAATGACATTTTTCTACTAAGGCACGTCTGACTACGGACGGATAAAAGTATGACTTTACGTACCAAGAAAATGTGAAAACGCGGTAAAACATGAAAAAGTGTCAAATATAAGGAAGTGGAAAGAAAATAGCGTTGGGCTCCTGGCAAGCAAACGCAAGAGGAATAAAAGCCGAGTAAATAAAGTCAAGAGGCAATGTTGACCTCCACGCTGCGTCTAATTTACAGCTGACACGGCGCGTGGCGCTCGCAGCGCAGCGCCGCCCGTCGCCGTGGCAACGGCGGCCCAGAATAGATCATCAACAGATGCTGCCACCTGAGATTGATCCGTTCGAGCACGGCCGGCATATGCCAACGTGCGAACGCCAACGCTGTGCCGGGAAAAGCGGTCAAGAACGAACGTCTCCTTGAACGTCTCGTGGGAGGAGCCAACGAGTATTACCAGCCCCTATGGAAGTACTACGGTGTACTTTGTAAGTACTCACGACACCTCGGAGTGATGCTCGTCGTTCTGTTGCAGGACTTCGATGACCAGCTCCCCCAGTCTCATCATGTCCTCCAGTCGCTTCTCAGGGTCCACTTCGAGGTCCGCTGGGAAAATAGAACACCGTCATTAACTTACATTAGCTATTAAGACGACTGCACATATTTATCTTATGATACTTATGATACTAGCTACTGTGACAATACAGTAATACCTCACAACGACAGTACAAGCATACAGTACAGCAGGTTTTGTAGGTCTTATGTCTTATTTCTTCTTATCATGTCCACTATATTGGTTAATATAAGTGTAAAGGTGACTATAGGGGTGCTATTTCATGCCTAGAAGACTCTATAATGTTAAAAATCATATATAGAGGGTCATAAAAAAGTTTTCTCGGTTTTATGTCTTATTTTCTCTCATAATGTCCACTATATCGGTTTGAGTGTGAATGTGACTATAGGGGTGCTATTTCGTGCCTCGAGGGCTCTATAATGTTAAAAATCATATTTAAATGGTAATAAATATTCTACATCTTTTGTCTTACTTTCTCTTATTATACCCACTACATTGGCTAATATGAGTGTGAATGTGACTATAGGGGTGCTATTTAATGCCTAGAGAGCTCTACAATGTTAAAAATCATATTTAGAGGGTCATAAAAAAGTTTTGTCGGTTTGAAGTCTTATTTTCTCTTATCATGTACGTACACTATTAATAGTTAATATGACTGTGAATGTGACTATAGGGGTGCTATTTCATGCCTAGAGGGCTCTATAATGTTAGAAATCATATTTAGAGGGTCATAAAAAAGTTTTGTCGGTTTTACGTCTTATTTTCTCTTATCATATTCACTATATTGGTTAATACGAGTGTGAATGTGACTATAGGGGTGCTATTTCCTGCCGAGAGGGCTCTATAATGTTAAAAATCATATTTAGAAGGTAATAAAAACGTTTGGTCGATCTTTATGTCTTATTTTCTCTTATCATATCCACTATATTGGTTAATATGAGTGTGAATGTGACTATAGGGGTGCTATCTCATGCCTCGAGGGCTCTATAATGTTAAAAATCATATTTAAATGGTAATAAATATTCTACATCTTTTGTCTTATTTTCTCTTATTATACCCACTACATTGGCTAATATGAGTGTGAATGTGACTATAGGGGTGCTATTTCATGCCTAGAGAGCTCTACAATGTTAAAAATCATATTTAGAGGGTCATAAAAAAGTTTTGTCGGTTTTATGTCTTATTTTCTCTTATCATGTACGTACACTATTAATAGTTAATATGACTGTGAATATGACTATAGGGGTGCTATTTCATGCCTAAAGGGCTCTATAATGTTAAAAATCATATTTAGATGTAATAAACTAATTTTCTATGTAGGCCATAAGCAAGTTTTCTGTCTTATTTTCTCTTATCATATCCACTATATTGGTTAATACGAGTGTGAATGTTACTATAGGGGTGCTATTTCATGCCAAGAGAGCTCTACAATGTTAAAAATCATATTTAGAAGGTCATAAACACGTTCCGTCTGTCTTATGTCTTATTTTCTCTTATCATGTACATACACTATATTGGTTAATATGAGTGTGAATGTGACTATAGGGGTGCTATTTCAGGCATAGAGAGCTCTGTAATGTTAAAAATCATATTTAGATGGTCATAAACACGTTTCGTCAGTCTTATGTCTTATTTTTTCTTATCATGTACATCCACTATATTGGTTAATATGAGTGTGAATGTGACTATAGGGGTGCTATTTCATGTCTAGAGAGCTCTATAATGTTAAAAATCATATTTAGAAGGTCATAAACACATTTGGTCGGTCTTATGTCTTATTTTCTCTTGTCATGTACATACACTATATTGATTAATATGAGTGTGAATGGGACTATAGGGGTGCTATTTCAGGTCTACAGGGCTCTATAATGTTAAAAATCATATTTAGATGGTAATAAACTAATATTCTAGATCTTATGTCTTATTTTCTCTTATCATATCCACTATATTGGCTAATACGAGTGTGAATGTGACTATAGGAGTGCTATTTCATGCCTAGAGGGCTCTATAATGTTAAAAAGCATATTTAGAAGGTCATAAACATGTTTTCCGTGTCTGATGTCTTATTTTCTTTTATCATATCGACCATATTGGTTAATATGAGTGTGAATGTGACAATAGGGGTGCTATCTCATGCCTACAGGGCTCTATAATGTTAAAAATCATATTTAAATGGTAATAAATATTCTACATCTTGTGTCTTATTTTCTCTTATCATACCCACTACATTGGCTAATATGAGTGTGAATGTGACTATAGGGGTGCTATTTCATGCCTAGAGGGCTCTATAATGTTAAACATCATATTTAGAAGGTCATAAACCGGTTTGGTCGGTCTTATGTCTTATTTTCTCTTGTCATGTACATACACTATATTGATTAATATGAGTGTGAATGGGACTATAGGGGTGCTATTTCAGGTCTACAGGGCTCTATAATGTTAAAAATCATATTTAGATGGTAATAAACTAATATTCTAGATCTTATGTCTTATTTTCTCTTATCATATCCACTATATTGGCTAATACGAGTGTGAATGTGACTATAGGGGTGCTATTTCATGCCTAGAGGGCTCTATAATGTTAAAAAGCATATTTAGAAGGTCATAAACATGTTTTCCGTGTCTTATGTCTTATTTTCTCTTATCATATACGCGATATTGGTTCATATGAGTGTGAATGTGACTATAGGGGTGCTATTTCATGCCTAGAAGGCTCTATAATGTTAAAAATCATATTTTGAGGGTCATAAACACGTTTTGTCGGTCTTATGTTTTATTTTCTCTTATCATATCCACTATATTGGTTAATATGAGTGTGAATGTGACTATAGGGGTGCTATTTCATGCCTAGAGGGCTCTATATATGTCTTATTTTCTCTTGCTTGGTGTCGGTACGTCAGTGAGTATAAGATGATCAAGCGTACCCTTCAAGTGGGCGTATTCAATCAGCTGACTGTAGTTGATTCCAGCGGCTTTTTCCAAACACTTGTGCACCAGCTTCTTCATGTCCTCTGGAGGAACCGGTGTGGTGATGTCCTTCATGAGAACCTAGAAGAACCACAACATCACCAGGAAGCCCCAGTAAGGAGCTTCTTTCCGTGGAACGACGCTACGGCGTACCCGCTCCTGCAGGGACAGCGTGGCCTTCAGGGCGCCATCTGGCCTTCCGAAAGGGAAGCAGTACCTGCAGAGACAAGATGGGGACATGAGTGGGGGTCGTTGGGGGGTGGTGGGGTGGGGGGGCAACCTCATGGACAAGGACGGAAGAACAGAAGATGAAAGCGGCCGCGGCGGCGTCAACAGATGGCCACCTCCTTTCTTCTAATTACGCTGATGAAGGAAGCTTTTCTCACCTCCCGAATGCAGACGAGGAGGCGGAGCCACGTTTCACTTTCTTAAGTGACAAGTGAACGCCACGCGATGAGCAAAAGTGGGTGCGGGCGCGCGGGTCAGGTGATTAGCACAGAAGCAAGAGGCTGACCTTCCCGGGGAGATTAGCATCGCAACATCTGTTATTTCATGAGCTATTAGCACGTGTATATATATATATATATATATATATATATAGCATATATTAGCATTATAACAAACCCCAATAACAATAATAATTCATATTACTGATTAGAGTCTGCCATTGTTTTGTTGATGAATGGCGTCAATGGAGTCAAAAAGGAGTGTAGTACTTGGCCACAACCAGCAGAGGCGCTGTTGAATCAACGGACGATTAATCATGATGAAACATTTTAATCGACAGTTAATTGGTTCCGCTAAATTCCTTCCATATAAGTGGAATATGTTGATGATCAGAGCATAGAAAACCTGTTTACCACCTTCTAAATACGCTTTCTAACATTACTAGAGCCCTCTAGACATGAAATAACACCCCTACAGTCACCTTTACACTCCTATTACCCAACTAGTAGACATAATGAGAGAAAATAAGACATAAAACTTGTTTATGACCACCTAAGTATGACCTTCTATATATACCTTAACATTATTAGAGATCTCTAGACAGGAAATAACACCCCTATAGTCACCCTTAAATTCCCGTTACCCAATATAGTAGAAATAATACGAGAAAATAAGACATAACTTGTTTATGACCTTCTAAATAGACTTTAACATTATTAGAGACCTCTGGGCATGTAATAACACCCCTATAGTCACACTTAAACTCCTATTACCCAATATAGCAGGCATAATAGGAGAAAATAAGACATATAACTTGTTTATGACCTAAATAGACAAACATTGTTAGAGACCTCTAGACATGAAATAACACCCCTATAGTCACCTTTACACTCCTATTACCCAATATAGTAGACACAATAAGAGAAAATAAGACGCAACTTGTTTATGACCTTCTATGTACAATAACATTATTAGAGACCTCTAGACAGGAAATAACACCCCTATAGTCACCTTTACACTCGTACTCCCAATATAGTAGACATAATAAGAGAAAATAAGACATAACTTGTTCATGACCTAAATAGACTAACATTAATAGAGATCTCCAGACATGAAATAGCACCCCTATAGTCACCCTTAAACTCTATTACCCAATATAGTAGACAAAATAAGAGAAAATAAGACATAACTTGTTTATGACCTAAATAGACTAACATTATTAGAGACCTCTAGACAGGAAATAACACCCCTATAGTCACCTTTACACTCGTACTCCCAATATAGTAGACATAATAAGAGAAAATAAGACATAACTTGTTCATGACCTAAATAGACTAACATTAATAGAGATCTCCAGACATGAAATAGCACCCCTATAGTCACCCATAAACTCTATTACCCAATATAGTAGACAAAATAAGAGAAAATAAGACATAACTTGTTTATGACCTAAATAGACTAACATTATTAGAGACCTCTAGACATGAAATAACACCCCTATAGTCACCGTTACACTGATTTTTACCAAAAAAAAGATATAATCAGAGAAAATTAGACAAAACTTGTTTATGACCTTCTACATACACTAACATTATTAGAGCCCTCCTGACAGGAAATAACACCCCTATAGTCACCTTTACACTTGTATTACCCAATATAGTAGACATGATAAGAGAAAATAAGACAGATAATTTGTTTATGGCCTACATAGACTAACACTAATAGAGACCTCTAGACATGAAATAACACCCCTATAGTCACCATTACACTCGTATTACCCAATATAATAGACATAATAAGAGAAAATAAGACATAACTTATTTATGACCTTCTATATACACTAACATTATTAGAGACCTCGAGACATGAACTAACACCCCTATAGTCACCCTTAAACTCATATTACCCAATATAGTAGACTTAATAAGAAAAAATAAGACATAACTTGTTGATGACCTAAATAGACTAACATTATTAGAGACCTCTAGACATGAAATAACACCCCTATAGTCACCTTTACACTCCTATTACCTAATATAGTAGACATAATAAAAAAGTAAGAAGTATTTAGACATAATATAGACTGACATTTGGTTAAAAATATATATTTCTAAAACATAATGACATAATAATAACAATAATAATAATAATAATAATAATAGACAAATGGAGCCACAGTCAAACGTCGTCATCCCAAATAAACTTTCGTCTTCTCCATCATTCATCAGCGTCCCCTTACCGTCGAGTCCTCACCCCACCTCCCTAACCCCGCCCCCCCGGGGTCCCCCAGATGGAGGGCCCCTCTCAGGCGTGAGGGGTTTAAAGGGCCTGGCCGACGGGACGCTTAATGGGCGCCGCTCCATTCAGCCGAGTGGCGTTCAAGGTCTCGAGGCTGCCGCTTTCACACCGCGCTGACAATGCCTCGGTGTGGCGTTCACACGTGCACGCACGCAGCGAGGTCGCACGCCCTGCACCTGCTGAAGCTGGGGGGTTTAGGGGGTGGGGGTAGGGGAGGGGGATCCGGGGGCGGGGGTCTGCGTTTTCCACAAAGTCAAAAAGAGCAAAGTGTGATGACTTCACATCATCTACTCCATGTTCCAATTACTGTACCATGGCAGTCTTATGTCTTATTTTCTCTTATCATGTCCACTATATTGGTTAATATGAGTGTGAATGTGACTATAGGGGTGCTATTTCGTGCTTAGAGGGCTCTATAATGTTAAAAATCATATTTAGAAAGTCATAAACACGTCTGATCGGTCTTATGTCTTATTTTCTCTTATGTACATACACTATATTGGTTAATATGAGTGTGAATGTGACTATAGGGGTGCTATTTCAGGCATAGAGAGCTCTGTAATGTTAAAAATCATATTTAGATGGTCATAAACACGTTTCGTCAGTCTTATGTCTTATTTTTTCTTATCATGTACATCCACTATATTGGTTAATATGAGTGTGAATGTGACTATAGGGGTGCTATTTCATGTCTAGAGGGTTCTATAATGTTAAAAATCATATTTAGAAGGTCATAAACACATTTGGTCGGTCTTATGTCTTATTTTCTCTTATCATGTACATACGCTATATTGGTTAATATGAGTGTGAATGTGACTATAGGGGTGCTATTTCATGTCTAGAGAGCTCTATGTTAAAAACATATTTAGAAGGTCATAAACACATTTGGTCGGTCTTATGTCTTCTTTTCTCTTATCATGTACGTACAATATATTGGTTAATATGAGTGTGAATGTGAATATAGGGGTGCTATTTCATGCTTAGAGGGCTCTATGTTAAAAACATATTTAGAAGGTCATAAACACATTTGGTTGGTCTTATGTCTTATTTTCTCTTATCATGTACGTACAATATATTGGTTAATATGAGTGTGAATGGGACTATAGGGATGCTATTTCATGCCTAGAGGTCTCTATAATGTTAAAAATCATATTTAGAAAGTCATAAACACATTTCATCGGTCTTATGTCTTATTTTCTCTTATCATGTACATACACTATATTGGTTAATATGAGTGTGAATGTGACTATAGGGGTGCTATTTCATGCCTAGAGGTCTCTATAATGTTAAAAATCCTATTTAGAAGGTCATAAACACGTTTGGTCGGTCTTATGTCTTATTTTCTCTTATCATATTCACTATATTGGTTAATATGAGTGTGAATGTCACTATAGGGGTGCTATTTCATGTCTAGAGTGCTCTATAAAGTAAAAAATCATATTTAGAAGGTCATAAACACATTTCGTCGGTCTCATGTCTTATTTTGTCTCATCATGTACGTACACTAAATTGGTTAATATGAGTGTGAATGTGACTATAGGGGTGCTATTCCATGCCTAGAGGTCTCTATAATGTTAAAACTCATATTTAGAAGGTCATAAACCCGTTTCATCAGTCTTATGTCTTATTTTGTCTTATCGTGTACACTATATTGGTTTATATGAGTGTGAATGTGACTATAGGGGTGCTATTTCATGTCTACAGGGCTCTATAATGTTAAAAATCATATTTAGAAGGTCATAAACACGTTTTCTAGGTCTTATGTCTTATTTTCTCTTATCATATACACTAATATGAGTGTGAATGTGACTATAGGGGTGCTATTTCATGCCTAGAGGGCTCTATAATGTTCATAAAAGCATATTTAGATGGTGCTAAACAGGGTTTTTTTGGTCCAAACTACCAAAATATTCAATTTCTTTGAACAGTCCAACCTGAAGTGTGTGATCTGGTTCTCCAGAAGAACCAAGAGTCGATTCCGGATGCCTTCAAAGGTTTCCTTCTCGTGCACCGTCACTGTTCCCATGCCGTCAGGCCTGACAAGACAAGATAAAAGACAGCGTTTGGAGTTTTTTTTTTTTTTTTTTTTTTACTTTTATTCCGTGCGCATTGAATGTATGCTTTTCCTAAATAAGAGCAAATAAGCTCCAAAGAACAATGAAATGAAAGACAAACAACAAACACGTCCACCAATCACCAGTTGAGCTTCCTGAATGTTTGCTGTCAGAAAGTCTGAAAAGGCAACGGAGGGAAAAAAAAAAAAAAAAAAAGCTTTGCTCGGCGGGTTTTGTGCGGCGGCGCGGCGTCCAGCCTTGACTTTGCTCGCTTGCTGCGCGCGTCTGAAAGAGAAAATCAACCTCTGCTGAGAAGCAATCAGCCGGCGTGTTAGCATCGCCCGCCTCATCCCCGACGCGCCCGAACGCCACATCCTCCTCGCTACACCGACACGACCGAACCCAGCAGGGGAAAAGCACTGTTTACCTACGTCTGTTTACATGCAGGCCGTGTTATCTTATTTATTCCTTCCAAAATGGCCGACGACAACTGAAACGCACAAAAACCCAAACAGGAACGGGAATTCAACTCATTTGTTCCAGATGCCGGAAAAAAGGAGAAGATTTCTAGCGTTTCATGCAGGAAACAACGTGAAATAAAATACAGCTTTTCCTCTCTATGGAAGGACGGCAGCGACAAGCACCTTACAGCTTCCAAATTAGAATTATATACTGTAATTCCATTGTTTAGATATATAATATATAATATATATAATATATACATCATTCAAATTATAATACTATTCCATGGACAAATATGAATACTTATTATTGAGTGTGGAAACATATATTTAGTATTTTAAAATAATAATATTGCAATAAAATATTAAATAAATAATAATATTATTTATAATAATAATATTTCAATAAAATATTAAATAAATAATAATATTATTTATAATAATAATAATAATAATTCAATAAAATATTAAATAAATAATAATATTATTTATAATAATAATATTTCAATAAAATATTAAATAAATAATAATATTATTTATAATAATAATATTTCAATAAAATACTAAATAATAATAATATTATTTATAATAATAATATTTCAATAAAATATTAAATAAATAATAATATTATTTATAATAATAATATTTCAAAAAATATCAAATAAATTATTATAAATAATAATATTTATAATAATAAAAAATAATATTTATAATAATAAAAAATAATAATATAACAAT
Source organism: Doryrhamphus excisus (assembly GCF_037039965.1). NCBI lineage: Eukaryota > Metazoa > Chordata > Actinopteri > Syngnathiformes > Syngnathidae > Doryrhamphus > Doryrhamphus excisus. The sequence goes on from NC_136362.1 coordinate 1,242,731, forward strand.
ACATATAACATATAATATAATATATAATAATAATAAATAATATCTAAAATATGGATGAACACAAATTTAAAAAAATATTAATTATAATATTACATATTACTATATATAACTCAAATGTATTTACTGTTAACGTGACTTTTTATTGTTAATCATGCAAGAGAGCACTTATGAAACAAAATACATGCATTTACAATTTTTGGAATAAAAAAAAAATATATTACTTTTTATATATTATTCATATATATTTTTTAAATATATACTTTTAATGCAAAGAATACATATTTTTAATAAAAAAATATCTATTGTTAATTTCACATTTTTGGGAAATTAATGAATTAATTTTGACACGAGCCTCAAATATATTATTTATTATATATTATTATTATTATATATTGTTTAATATATACTTTTAATACAAAGATACACATTTTTAATAAAAAAATATATCTATAGTTCATTTCTAATTTTGGGTAAATTAATTAATGAAATAATTTTGACACGTGCCTCAAATATATTATTTATTATATATTATTATTATTATTATATATTGTTTAATATATACTTTTAATACAAAAATAAATTAATACAAAAATATATATCTATAGTTAATATCTAATTTTGGGGAAATTAATTAATGAATTAATGTTGACACGTGCCTCAAATATATTATTTGTTATATATTATTATTATTATTATTATAATATATTGTTTAATATATACTTTTAATACAAAAATAAATTAATACAAAAATATATATCTATAGTTAATTTCTAATTTCAGGGAAATAAATGAATTAATTAATTTTGACACGCGCCTCAAATATATTATTTATTATTATATATTGTTTAATATATACTTTTAATACAAAAAAATACATATTTTTTAATACAAAAAAATATATATCTATAGATAATTTCTAATTTCCGTGAAATAAATAAATGAATTAATTTTGACACGTGCCTCAATCCTGTATTTGACAATGGATCAAATGAAAATTAATTTATAAAAATTATTAAATTTTCTTTTTTCCCAACACAAAGACAAAATGGAAGACATGATCCCAAAGTAAAGATGGAAATATGTCCAATGAAAAAGCACATGGAGGCAATACAAGGACTTTGCACGCAACCCATCAATCAGCGTGATTTTGTGAGCATCAGTTTGACACTGACGTCTTGACCTCCGACCCCACATTGACCTTTGACCGCCTCCCACCCCAAATATCAAATCAGTTTTGCCCCTCCGGACTCCCGGTGAACATTTGGCTCAAGGCGAGGACGCCACGCACTTGAACATGTAATGTCCCTCTGATGTACGACTTCTTCCTGATCCTATCCATCCTGGTCACTCCCAATGAGAAAGGCGGTAGATGTTTATTGGTTTACTGAATGGATGGATGGGTGGGTTTACCTCAATGAAGGTGTTAGCGATGGGTGCTAGTGCCACATGTGCGCTCACTTTGGCGCTCTCACGGATGAGGTGGGGGGGGGTCGATGATGGGGCGGGGGGGGGGGGTGCTGCGTTGCGACAGCTTGCTGGGCTTCAGACACATTGTTGCTGTTAAATGAAGCAAGCGAGCTGCCAAGGCTGCAATGTGGGGGGGAGGGGGCAAGTGTGGTGGGGGGGTGTAAGATAATGGTGGGGGGGGTTCTTGTCAGGGTTTTTTTGTGTGTGTGTGTGTTTACACTCGATGCGGCTCAAGTGTAAAAGATAAGTAACAATATCTGCCTGCGGGATGCGCCAATACACAAACCCCCCCACGCCACCCCCCCCCCTTACCCCCCGCAGGCTGGCCGACTCATGACAGCGTACCCAATGTGGACGCCACTTCACCTCATCGGGAAAAACTCCGAGTTGAGCGTGAACGTCACCTGACTGCTTGGATGTGACAGGTTCGGGTGCGTCAGGAAGGGGGGGGGGGGCGGCATTGCGTTTAAAAGCTCCTGTCGCACTCGATGTCAGCGACTTAGCGAGGAGACGACTGGACATGACAGGTGAGCGGGACGGAAAAAAAAAAACACCACGTTTTTTTTTTTTTCCCACACAAGAGACATTTTTGTTAAAATTTGGGGGTTTTGGGACCCCCCTAAAAAAAAAAAAAAAATGGCCACAACTCAACGCCGTAGTCACGTTGTTTGTTTGTGGTTTCGAACTCTCACAGTGCAGATGTGGCTTTGACATCAGTTGCCATGGCGACGGGGCTCGCCCCAAAACACAATCACACTGGCAAGACGTGGATTGTACTTCATGTGAGAGTATGAGAGTATGAGAGTATGAGAGTATGAGAGTATGAGAGTATGAGAGTACTACGTACACGGCTTTCACTTTAAATGGACATTTGGCACACATGACCTCTGACTGCAATTATGGATTCATATTATTCCCCCCCCCCCGCAAAAAAATTCAATGGGCCTGAAATAATATGATATGGAAACATGAATTATATAAGGCCTGAACGTTTACAATTGTTTTCTTATCATTTCTTAGCATGTATTTATGAATATTATTTATTATAGGCCACCTAACCTAACTAACCCTAGCCTCACAGCTTTTCATTATTATTATTATTACGATTATTATTATTACAATATTATATTACAAGATTATACATGATTATATTATTTAATTATATTAAATGATATTAAATTAAATTATATATTATATAATATTATACAATATAATATTATTATGATATTTATTTATTATATTTATTATTATATGTATTTGTTATATTATTATTCTTATTAAATATATGTTAAAAAATTACACATTATTATAATATTATATTAAATTAAATTATATATATTACATTATACAACATATTATATATTATGAATTATATAATATATTATATAATGTGATACAATATTATTATATTATATATATCATTATATTTATTTATTTTATTTATTATTATATGTATTTATTTATTATATTTATTATTATTATTAAATAAATGTTACAAATTGCACATTATATTATATTATTACATTATATTAAATTAAATTCTATATATTACATTATACAATGTATTATAAATTATATATTATATAATATTATACAATATAATATTAGATTATATACATTATTATATTTATTTATTAATATATTTATTTATTATATTTGTTATTATTACATTATATTATTATATATATATATATATATGTTACATAATTATACATTACATTATTATATTAAATTATATTAAATTAAATTATCTATATTACAATATAATATTATATTATACAATATATTATATATTATGAATTATATAATATATTATATAACATTATACAATAATATATTATTATATTATATACATATATTATTATATTTATTTATTAATTATATTTATTATTATATGTATTTAATTATTATTATATGTATTACTATTATTAAATATATGTTAATAGAATTATCATTATAATTAGCATAATTTGAATGGCCAAAAGTAATGCCATGTGGTGGACGAATAAAAAAAAAAAAAAAAAAAAAAACATATGAAAGGCAGTAGTTGAAAAGTGAATAAATATGAGAGAAATGAAAAAAATGAAGCATGAAACTGAAGTGTTAAATAATAAAATAACAATATGTCAAATAGGATGTTTACGTCTGTTGAGTATGCCAACCACTCCGCCATCTTAGCCCCGCCCACTTTCCACTTTATGGACTCCTCTCTCTGTGAACCCCCCCCCCCCCTTTACCCCCCCACCCCCAACCCAAGGGAGAAACTCCGCTTCTGTAATTAAGTCTTTTTTTTTTTCTTCCCATCGTCACCTCGGAGGCTGCCAGCCATCCCAAAGCTCCCATTCCCACCCACACCCACTAACCACTAGCGGGGACCCGGAATTGGGCAACGGGGACTCAAATTACAGCCAGCTGACAAAAAGCCAGCTCCAGTAACCCCCCCCCCCCAACTTGTATCCAGACATTAGCTTGAGGAGCTAATAATTACGTTGGCTAATTGACTGAGGAGAAAATGCACAGATCTCACAAATTGGCAGGCGGGTGGGGGTGGGTGTGGGTGGGTGGGGGTGGGGTCACGCCAACAAGTGGCCGAGCGACGTCGCGCCGCTCACACGAGAAACGAAACCGCCAGCGGTGGTACCTGTTCCCGTGGACGTGGGAGGCACAGAAGGCGTAGCTGTAGTGCAGCAGCGTGGGGTCCACCAGGGTGTGGTTCTCCGAGAACTCCATCAGGTCCTTCAGGTAGCTCAGGTGGCGGTGGCAGCCTCGGACGCCGTAGCGAGCGCAGTACTCGTCCAGCACGAACACCTGACCCGGACTGAACCAACCCTGGGGACGACAGACGTACGACAGAAGTTGAGATGCACGTTTAAATGGAGGATGGAACCAGCAACCCATCTGGTTGGGAGATGCCTTCAGTCAAATATGAACACAAAATTTTATTAAAATATTATTAAATATATATAAATAAAATATATTTTAATAATATATATTTTAGAATTTTTTATACATTATTTATTATTATTATATATTATTTAATATATATTTTTTATACAAAAAATACATATTTTTTATACAAAAAATACATATCTATAGTTCATTTCTAATTCTATGGATGAATGCAAAATTAAATAAAAATATGATTTAATATATTATAATATTACATATTATTATTATTATATATAACTCAAATGTATTTACTAACTGAGGATGGAACCAGCAATCCATCTGGTTGGAGATGCCTTCAGACTTCATTGAAAATATGGATGAACACAAAATTAAATAAAAATATGATTAAATATATGATAATATTACATATTATTATTATTATTATTATATAACTCAAATGTATTTACTAACTGAGGATGGAACCAGCAATCCATCTGGTTGGAGACGCCTTCAAACTTCATCAAAAATATGGATGAATACAAAATTTAATAAAAATATTATTAAATATATTATAATATTACATACTATTATATATAACTCAAATGTATTTACTGACTGAGGATGGAACCAGCAATCCTTCTGGTTGGAAGACGCCTTCAGTCTTAATCTAAAATATGGATAAACACAAAATTAAATAAAAATATTATTAAATATATATATATATAAATAAAATATATTTTAATATATATTTTAGAATTTATTTAATATATTATTTATTATATATTATTATTATATATTATTTAATATATATTTTTTATACAAAAAATAAATATTTTTTATACAAAAAATATATATCTATAGTTCATTTCTAATTCTATGGATGAACACAAAATTAAATAAAAATATGATTTAATATATTGTAATATTACATATTATTATTATATATAACTCAAATGTATTTACTAACTGAGGATAGAACCAGCAATCCATCTGGTTGGAGACGCCTTCAAACTTCATCAAAAATATGGATGAATACAAAATGTAATAAAAATATTATTAAATATATTATAATATTACAGATTATTATATATAACTCAAATGTATTTACTGACTGAGGATGGAACCAGCAATCCTTCTGGTTGGGAGACGCCTTCAGTCTTAATCTAAAATATGGATAAACACAAAATTAAATAAAAAATATTATTAAATATATATAAATAAAATATATTTTAATAATATATATTTTAGAATTTTTTATATATTATTTATTATTATTATATATTATTTAATATATTTTTTAATACAAAAAATACATATTTTTATACAAAAAATACATATCTATAGTTCATTTCTCATTCTATGGATGAACACAAAATTAAATAAAAATATGACTTAAAATATTATAATATTACATATTATTATTATTATGTATAACTCAAATGTATTTAATGACTGAGGATGGAACCAGCAATCCATCTGGTTTGGAGACGCCTTCAGACTTAATCTAAAATATGGATGAACACATTATTTAGTAAAAATATGATTAAATATATAATAATATTACATATTATTATTATATATAAGTCAAATGTATTTACTGTTAATGTGACTTTTTATTTTTAATCATGCAAGAGAGTACTTATGAAACAAAATACATGCATTTATAATTTTTTGAAAAATTTGTAATATATTATGTATTATATATTATTTAATATATATTTTTAATACAAAAATACATATTTTTTAATACAATATATATTTTTTAAAATATATTATTTATTATTTATTATATATTATTTAATATATACTTTTAATACAAAAAATACATATTTTTAAATACAAAAAATATATCTGTCATATATAACAGTTAGCATGCTAACTTAACTACGAATATGGATACAGTGCTAATATGCTAACATTGACACGCTTACACATAGCATGACAACAAAAAAATGATAACAGTTAGCATGCTAACTGCTAGTTACTGAATTGGATAAATGGGCAGCATACTTACTGTAGCATGCACACTGTTAGCATGTTAACACCGAGTATGATGCAAAGTTATATGCGAGTTCACACCTACAAAAACAGAAAAACATGCTAACATGCTAATTATTAGCTATAAAATTTGATAAAATGCTAACATTATTATGGTAATACATCATGGTAATTTAATTTAATTTTTAAATGATAATTATTTGTTTTTTATTTATTCTATTCATTGATTATTCATTTCGCAACCGTCGTTGCGAAATGAATAATCAATGAATAGAATAAATACTCTGTCGGTGAATTTTGGAAATAATTCTGGGATATTTCAACATCCATTTCCAATGAAAATTCCCACTTTGCTTGACGCCCAACAGCGCCCCCATGGGAAACATTGTGAACTGCAGCGTTGTCAAAGAGCTTAAATGACTGACAGGAGGCTTCACTCCCTCCGTGAAACCTCTTATCGTCTATTCTTGGTCACATGATCAAGTTAATTACCATAGACGTGGTGGTTATGGATTCCCTGCGCTGTAAAAAGTGTCGTTTTCTTTTTATGATTAAAAAGAGACAAATAGAAAGTTTAGATTTGGGGTTGTAGTTTTTCAGTCGGCAAAGCGGAAGCCGCCATCTCAAGTGCAGCACTTCAGATCCTTTAAGCAGTCCTTGAAAAATGCAACGCGGGACGCTGAAGCGTTTTTCAAGAATGACTCTTTATTTATAAACACATGCGCACGGAAATATGAAAATAGCGATCGCTTCACAGGAACGGGTAGCGTTCGCCAGCCTGTTGCCATGGGAGACGTCATTGATCCATACGCCGTCGAATCAATAATTGGACGCGAAACCCGCACGGTTCATTATGCGCGCGCACACACACAAACACGGAACAGTAATTATTGAATTGTCGTCATTGTACAAGTGCATTAAAATGGCGGTTCCATCATATGATTGATGGCTTCCGGACCTCCGCAAGCCTTTTGGTGGACTTCCTCCGCCTCCTCCTCAGTTTTGCTTGACACCTCCCGACGGTTCTCTTGCTTCCCTCCCGTCTGCGAGCTATTAATACGGCGGCACAGCGAGAGACGAGCGACAAGATGTTCCTCAGCGACAAACAGATGGCGCGCACACGCCATCTTGGCTCCGCTAGCTCGACAATTAGTGGCTAACGAGCCGACTACCTCGTCCGGGGTGCCGTGTGGTTCGCCGACCTCATCCACTGGCCTCTCCTCGGCTTCATAAAAACCAAATAAAAGTTTCCCGTTGACCTCAAAACCTTTTTGGATGAATGATGACATTTTTGGTCCGAGAATTTCATCCAAGGCGGGAAAGCATTCCAACTGGAAGCACACCAAGAAGCTCAAACCACACAAACCATCCACTTAGCCACAATCCATTGCTTACTTTTGGGGTGGAAATTGTGTAGCTGTTAGCATGCTAACTTAACTACGAATACTGATACAGTGCTAATATGCTAACATTGACATGCTTACACCTAGCATGATTAAGAAAATGATAACAGTTAGCATGCTAGCTTAACTACAAATATAGATACATTGCTAATATTGACATGCTAACTTTACGAATATGGATACAGTGCTAATGTGCTAACATTGACATGTTTACACCTAGCATGACAAAAAATAACAGTTAGCATGCTAACTTAACTCAGAATATGGATACAGTGCTAATATGCTAACATTGACATGCTTACACCTGGTATGACAAAAAATGATAACAGTTAACATGCTAACTTAACTACGAATATGGATACAGTGCTAATATGCTAACATTGACCTGCTTACACCTAGCATGACAACAAAAAATGATAACAGTTAACATGCTAACTTAACTACGAATATGGATACAGTGCTAATATGCTAAAATTGACCTGCTTACACCTAGCATGACAACAAAAAATTATAACAGTTAACATGCTAACTTAACTACGAATATGGATACAGTGCTAATATGCTAAAATTGACCTGCTTACACCAAGCATGACAAAAAAAATGATAACAGCATGCTAAATTTACTACAAATATGGATATAGAGCTAATATGCTAACATTGACCTGCTTACATCTAGCATGACAACAAAAAATTATAACAGTTAACATGCTAACTTAACTACGAATATGGATACAGTGCTAATATGCTAACATTGACATGCTTACACCTAGCATGACAACAAAAATGATAACAGCATGCTAACTTAACTACGAATATAGATTTAGTGCTAATATGCTAACATTGACCTACTTACATCTAGCATGACAACAAAAAATTAAAACAGTTAACATGCTAACTTAACTACGAATATGGATATAGAGCTAATATGCTAACATTGACCTACTTACACCTAGCATGACAACAAAAAATTAAAACAGTTAACATGCTAACTTAACTACGAATATGGATACAGTGTTAATATGCTAACATTGACCTGCTTACATCTAGCATGACAAAAAATGATAACAGTTAGCATGCTAAATTTACTACAAATATGGATATAGAGCTAATATGCTAACATTGACCTGCTTACACCTAGCATGACAACAAAAAATTATAACAGCATGCTAACTTAACTACGAATATAGATTTAGTGCTAATATGCTAACATTGACCTGCTTACACCTAGCATGACAACAAAAAATGATCACAGTTAGCATGCTAACTTAACTACGAATATGGATATAGAGCTAATATGCTAACATTGACCTGCTTACACCTAGCATGACAACAAAAAATGATCACAGTTAGCATGCTAACTTAACTACGAATATGGATATAGAGCTAATATGCTAACATTGACCTGCTTACACCTAGCATGACAACAAAAAATTATAACAGTTAACATGCTAACAACTACGAATATGGATACAGTGTTAATATGCTAACATTGACATGCTTACACCTAGCATGACAAAAAAATGATAACAGTTAGCATGCTAAATTTACTACAAATATGGATATAGAGCTAATATGCTAACATTGACCTGCTTACACCTGGCATGACAAAAAATGATAACAGTTAGCATGTTAACTGCTAGTTACTGAATTGGATAAATTGGCAGCATGTAGCATGCACACTGTTAGCATGTTAACGAGGCTGATGCAAAGTTATATGCGAGTTCATGAAAAACATGCTAACATGCTAATTATTAGCTATAAAAATTGATAAAATGCTAACATTATCATGGCAATACAGCGCAAAGTCATACTGTGAGTTTACGCCCGCAGAGATGCTAACTTGTAACAACTACTCGCATTGGCTAAAATGCTAAGTGCGATATGTAGGATGCTAGCACAAAGTCATATGCAGGTTTACACCGGTGTGTTAGCATGACTGCGCAAAACAATATTGCAAGTATGCACCGACAAAGATGAGAAAAATGCTAGCGATGCTAACTGCCAGCAATAAAATGTGTTAGCACGCTAACAGTTAGCATGCTAACAATTTGATGTCTGGTTGGAAAACATTGGAAAAATTTGAGTGTGATTGCTTTTTTTGTTAAGATCTACTGTGTGTGCGCGCGCGTAGCTTTAATGCTAATGAGCTGTGGTCGGCCATGTTAGCATCCTGCCCGGTTAGCTAGTTAAGGAACGCAATGCTTGCTGAGCCTGAGTGTGTTTCTCTAATTGGCAAAATGCATGACGCGTGCGTATGCGTGCAAGTCATGCATTAGCAACGACGGCGGCATTCGTACGCGGCGGGAAGATGGAGGGGGGGGCGGGGGGCCCTCAAGGTGGGGCGCCCCGTGGATGGAAAAGATTGCAGAGGTGTAAATATTGGGCTTCAGAACACGTCTCGTGAAGAGCTTGCTTCTCAGCCGTCGTCGCCCTTTGACCTCAGGCTTTTTACGCGGCAAGGTGGGGCGGTTGGGGGGGGGTGGGCGGTTTGGGATGGGGTTCAAGTTCCACTGATTTATTTTTCATATCTCCTGCCGCTCAAATAAAGTCCGAGTACTCCATCACATGCCCTCCACCCAGCAATATATATATATATATATATATGTATTTAAAATAATATATGTATTTTTTTAAGTTCTCGCATGAGAAAATTATGAGAATAAACATAAATAATATATGAAAAAAAATGTATAGATATTTTTAAAATATATATATACGTATATATAATATTTTTTTTCTTCATATTTTATGTACGTTTCTAATAATAACGTTATAATATTTACAGAAAAATGTTGCAATTTTATGAGAATAAACATAAATTAAATATGGAAAAAAATATATATTATTTAAAAAATATCTATTTTTAAATATCTATATATATGTTTTTTCATATTTTATTTACGTTTATCTCATAAAATTGCAACTTTTTTCTGTAAATATTCTAACTTATAATATTTTATAAAATATTATAAAAATCTGCAATTTTATGAGATAAACATAAATAAAATATGAATATATATATATATAATTCATGAAAATAAACATAAATTAAATATGAAAAGAATTAATTAAATATATATGAATATATACATATACATGAATAAAAAATATAAATTATTTATGGGAATAAACATAAATTAAATATGAAAATATATAAATATTGTTTTAAATATATATATATATTTAAAATATCTATATATGTTTTTTGATATTTTATTTACGTTTATCTCATAAAATTGCAATAAAAATAGCATAAAATTAATTTATGTTTATGAGAATAAACATATTAAATATGACAAAAATATATATTATTTAAAAATATATATATATTTTTAAAATATCTATATATATATGTTTTCATATTTTATTTACATTAATCTCATAAAATTACAACTTTTTTTCTGTAAATATTATAACTGATAATATTTAATAAAATATTATAAAAGTTTTTTATGAGAAATGTAAATAAAATATGAAAATAAAAAATATATAGATATATTTTTTAAATATATATATTAGATAATATATATCTTTTTTCATATTTTATTTACGTTTATCTCATGAAATTGCATTTTTTTTCTAAATAATTAAATGTTAAAACAATATTTTTCTTTAATATTTGAACTTTTAAAAACATTTTTTTTCCCAGTAATTCAACTCAGTTCTTGTAAACATTCTTCTTCCTCTTCTCCGACTTCATTCCCAGATGATTTGGACGTTATCGGTTATTTTCCATAACCTAACTTTGTGTTTAGTTTGTCATGGTAATATGATTTCATCTTTTTTCTGTCATATTTCAACTTTTATTGAAACTAGTATTGGATATTCTAGTGTATTATAGTGTTAGATGATAATTTATTTTTTTTTTATCAATTTTTCCGTTTTTTAAAAAAATTATTTTTAACAATCTGCTGTACAGCTGGTAGCATCAACAAACGGCCGTGATTACACAAGCGAGTAGCGTGATGTGTGCACGAGTGCCGCCGGAGCTGCGGTTCATCGAGTGGAAATAAGTCCCGCGTCGGCGCTAGAAAAGACGCGAACGGCGGTCCCTTCAGGCGCCAAGCGGGACGCCCCTCCGGAGCAAAGCTCATCCTAATTACCGTTGTTGTTGTTGTCGGGTTCATCGAACGCTGAATAAAACGCGACCTCGGCTCTGACATGAATCCAAGCCACTTGTCAACAGATGTCCTCCCCCGTCCGGGCGCGGCCTTCTGGGGCCGCTATAGCGTGAAAAAGAGCTGAGGTCTGGAACACAAAGACGGCGCCTCGACAAAAGGCGCCAACGCTGAATGGACGGGTCTTAATTGCAGAGCCGAGAGGAGGCAGGTAGACCCGTGAAAGGAGACCACATGTCACTCTTGGGAGGACAATGGCCGCCTCGATGGCCGCCTCGAGGTCTACCTTTCATACGTGCGCTTCTGATGAACGCTGACCTGCAGACTCTGATTCGTAGTCTGGACAAACGCTGACTCTGGTGGGAGACCACGAACGTCTGTTGGCTACCTACTAAAGGCCTGATTAGAGACCTCCAGACATGAAACAACACCCCTATAGTCACATTTACACTCCTATTACCCAATATAGTAGACATAATAACTAAATAGGACATAAAAACCCTTTTAAGACCTTCTATTCATGCCTTTTAAACTGTTAGAGCGCTCTAGACATGAAATAACACCCCTATAGTCATATTTACACCCCCATTACCCAATATAGTAGACATAATAAGAGAAAATAAGACATAAAAACCCTTTTAAGATCTTCTAATTATGCCTTTTAAATTGTTAGAGCACCTTGGACATGAAATAACACCCCTATAGTCACATTTACACTCCTATTACATAATATAGTAGACATAATAATCATCTAAATGTTTTTTTTTTCAAATTATTAGAGCCCTCTAGACATGAAATAACACCCCTATAGTCACCTGTACACTCCTATTACCCAATATAGTTGACATAATAAGGGATAATGTAAGACATAGTAAAACACATGACCTTCTAAATACTGATTTTAACATAAGTAGAGCCCTTTGGACATGAAATAACACCCCTATAGTCACCTTTACACTCATATTACCCAATATAGTTGAAATAATGACTTAATAAGACATAAACAAAAATGTGTAAGACTTTCTAATAATGCTTTTTTAAATGTTTAGAGCACGTTGGACATGAAATAACACCCCTATAGTCACCTTTACACTCCTATTACATAATATAGTAGACATAATAACCATCTAAATGTTTTTATTATTATTATTAGAGCCCTCTAGACATGAAATAACACCCCTATAGTCACATTTACACTCCTATTACCCAATATAGTTGACATAATAAGGGATAATGTAAGACATAGTAAAACACATGACCTTCTAAATACTGATTTTAACATGATTAGAGCCCTTTGGACATGAAATAACACCCCTATAGTCACCTTTACACTCATATTACCCAATATAGTTGAAATAATGACTTAATAAGACATAAACAAAAATGTGTAAGACTTTCTAATTATGCTTTTTTAAATGTTTAGAGCACGTTGGACATGAAATAACACCCCTATAGTCACATTTACACTCCTATTACATAATATAGTAGACATAATAACCATCTAAATGTGTTTTTTTAATTATTAGAGCCCTCTAGGCATGAAATAACACCCCTATAGTCACCTTTACACTCCTATTACATAATATAGTAGACATAATAACCATCTAAATGTTTTTATTATTATTATTATTAGAGCCCTCTAGACATGAAATAACACCCCTATATTCACCTTTACACTCCTATTACCCAATATAGTAGACACAATAGCCATCTAAATGTATTTTTTTTTATTATTAGAGCCCTCTAGACATGACATAACACCCCTATAGTCACCTTTACACTCATATTACATAATATAGTAGACATAATAAGCATCTAAATGTTTTTATTATTATTATTAGAGCTCTCTAGACATGAAATAACACCCCTATAGTCACCTTTGTAGTCCTATTATCCAATGTGGCAGACATGGGAATCTCTACTGAAAGGGGGCGGGACTACAAGCTGTGATTATTAATAAGCGATAAGAAAAACTTTAGCGTACTGCAAATAATACTAAGCCGATTCTGGTATTCTGTCCCAACTTTGGAAGTTTTGTTGTGTGTTTTGAAAAATGTATTTTGTATTTTTTTTATAAAAGTTGTCCTTGAGGTATTATCAGGCCTACTTAACCAGTACTACTAAAAAGTACTCAGTGAAACATCAAGTGTCAGCTTTGTACTACCAGCAACACTTGAATGTTTAGAGGATGCTCCACTACAAAGGAGGAAGTCCTTTCTCTTTCAATTCATCATGGAGCACTTTTACTGGAGGCACCTGAACGCACCGTGATGATGATGATGATGATGATGGTGATGATGATGGGGGGTTAGATGATTATTGTTTGGTTGCACACAAAAACCCTAACGTGTCAGCGCCCCCCCCCCCACACACACACGACCGCATTATTGAAGCTGCCCCCCCCCATTGAGAAACGACAGCAGTTGTCAGTGATGTCATGTTCAATACCCCCCCCAAAGCCCCCCCTTACATTTCTTTAGGATGTTTTAGAATAAAAACTTGACAAGTAGCTTTCTTGATTCACTGGAATCAGCAATACATCCATCCATCCATCTGTCCATCCATCCATCCATCCATCTGTCCATCCATCCATCCATCATCCATCATCCATCATCCATCCATCATCCATCCATCATCCATCCATCATCCATCCATCCATCATCCATCCATCATCCATCTGTCCATCCATCTGTCCATCCATCCATCCATCCATCTGTCCATCCATCCATCCATCATCCATCATCCATCATCCATCCATCATCCATCCATCATCCATCCATCATCCATCCATCCATCATCCATCCATCATCCATCTGTCCATCCATCTGTCCATCCATCCATCATCCATCCATCATCCATCCATCATCCATCATCCATCCATCATCCATCATCCATCCATCCATCCATCCATCATCCATCCATCATCCATCATCCATCCATCCATCCATCCATCATCCATCCATCATCCATCCATCCATCATCCATCCATCATCCATCCATCCATCATCCATCCATCATCCATCTGTCCATCCATCTGTCCATCCATCCATCCATCCATCCATCATCCATCCATCATCCATCCATCATCCATCCATCCATCATCCATCCATCCATCATCCATCATCCATCATCCATCCATCCATCCATCCATCATCCATCCATCATCCATCCATCATCCATCCATCATCCATCCATCATCCATCATCCATCCATCATCCATCCATCATCCATCCATCATCCATCATCCATCCATCATCCATCCATCATCCATCCATCATCCATCCATCATCCATCCATCATCCATCCATCCATCCATCATCCATCATCCATCCATCATCCATCCATCATCCATCCATCCATCATCCATCCATCATCCATCCATCATCCATCCATCCATCATCCATCATCCATCCATCATCCATCCATCATCCATCCATCATCCATCCATCATCCATCCATCCATCATCCATCCATCATCCATCCATCATCCATCATCCATCCATCCATCCATCATCCATCCATCATCCATCATCCATCCATCCATCCATCCATCATCCATCCATCATCCATCCATCATCCATCCATCATCCATCCATCCATCATCCATCCATCATCCATCCATCATCCATCCATCATCCATCATCCATCCATCATCCATCCATCATCCATCATCCATCATCCATCATCCATCCATCATCCATCCATCATCCATCCATCATCCATCCATCATTCATCCATCATCCATCCATCCATCATCCATCCATCATCCATCCATCCATACATCATCCATCCATCATCCATCCATCATCCATCCATCCATCCATCCATACATCATCCATCCATCATCCATCCATCATCCATTATTCATCCATCCATCAATCATCCATACATCCATTATTCATCCATCCATCCATCATCCATTATTCATCCATTATTCATCCATTATTCATCCACCATCCATTATTCATCCATCCATACATCCATTCATCCATTCATCCATTCATCCATCCATACATCCATCCATCATCAATCATCAATCATCCATCCATCCATTCATCCATCCACAATCATCCATACATCATCCATCTATCATCCATACATCCATCATTCATCCACCCATCCACCCATTCATCCATTCATCCATTCATCCATCCATCCATCATCAATCATCCATCCATCCATCCATCCACCAATCATCCATCCATCATCATCCATCCATCCATCTATCATCCATTATTCATCCATCCATCCATCATCCATCCATCATCCATCCATCATCCATCCATCCATCCATCATCAAGCATCCATCCATCATCTATCCATTCTCCATCCATCCACCCATCCATCATCAATCATCCATCCATCATCTATCCATTCTCCATCCATCCACCCATCCATCCATCCATCCTTCCATCCATCCATCATCCATCATCAATCATCCATCCATCCATCCATCAATCAATCATCCATCATCCATCCTTCCATCCATCCATCCATCAATCATCTATCCATCAACCATCCATCATCCATCCATCATTCATCCATCCATCCTTCCATCCATCCATCATCCATACATCAACATCAATCATCCATCCATCAATCATCCATCCATCCGTCCACCCATCCATCCATCCATCAATCAATCATCCATCGATCCTTCCATCCATCCATCCATCCATCATCCATCCATCAATCATCCATCCATCCGTCCACCCATCCATCCATCCATCAATCAATCATCCATCGATCCTTCCATCCATCCATCCATCCATCATCCATCCATCCTTCCATCCATCCATCCATCATCCATCCATCAATCAATCATCCATCCATCCATCCATCCAAGAAATGCAAATGAATAAAAGTTGTAAATCGACGAGAATAAAATTGACAAGATTAAAGTTGAAATAAAGAAATATAAAAGTAAAAGTAAGTACGTTTAAATAAAGGAATTATAATTTCATATATATATATATATATATATATATATATATATATATATATATATATATGTATTCATATGTTATATTTCCTGAATAACCATGTTGGTGCCCCTGTAGTAGACTAGTAAATACAATAGTTTTGACTCAACTTTATATTAGTTGAGTAGTATTAGTATTAGTAGATAGAATTTTTTGCAGTTTTTCCAATGCTAGAAATCTATCTTTGTTCCCGAGACGGTGGCGACACGTGTGGCTGCGTACCAGACAGGAGAAGGAATCGCTCATGCGGTGCTGCAGCGTCTGCTTCTGCAGGAGCGCGAAGAGGCGAGCGTGGTCGAAGCGACACGGCGCCGCGGCGGCGACGAGCTCCTCCACGCCCTGACGCTGAGACGGATCCAGACCTGGAACACATAAAAAACACCCGTCACACAACCCAAGCTCCCATTGGGGGGGGGGGGGGGCGATACCGGGGGGGCACTTTTGATGTTTATGTACGCGTCCTTCATCAGGAGGAGGAATAATAACAAAACACCACGCTAATGTAAACACACGCTTCCCACCTCGTTTGGCAAGGGACCCCCCCTTACCCCCCATGAAGTCGTCGACACGCACGCTCGCCAACATGGCCGCCTTTGGAGGGAAAACACCAGAAGCCGGTCGGCAGCCAGCAGGAGAAACGTTACGTAATCTCTACTTTGTTGGTCTCGCGGTTCATCGGTTTGTGTTGAAAATAAGTTGAAAAGTTAGGAATGGAATATTCCTGAAAAATATTCCTGAAAAATATTCCTGAAAAATATTCCTGAAAAATACTCCTGAAAAATACTCCTGACTTTTACAATCAGTAACGGTTGACAAACATTTGTTCACTTCCTGCTTTCCTAATATATTTTAAATTGTTTTTTTAAACTTTATTTTATGAATATTTATAATTATTTTATTTTTTATTTTATTTGGTACGTGACAAAAAATAATAATAGAATAAAATTTAAAATAAAATAAAAAAGTAAAAAAAATAATTATTTTTATTTTTATATATTATTTTTTATTTCTTAAATTTATTTTATTTATTTTTTTGCCACGTACCAAATAAAATACGTATATTTTACGTATGTGTCAAATAATAATAATAATAAAATAAAATAAAAATTAGATTTTATTCTTTATTTCTTAATTTTATTTTATTATTATTTTTTGTCACATACTGAAGTACGAGGTGATATAACCAGTAACTGTTACATTTGTTCACTTCCTGCTTTCCTAATATAATATATTTTATTCGGTAAGTGACAAAAAATATATAATGATAATAATATAAAATATATAATATAAATATTATAATATAATAATATAATAATAATAATAAAATAAAAAAGTTTAAAGATGTTTTTATTTTTTGTAGTTTATTTTTCATTTCTTAATGTTATTTTATTATTATTTTTGTCATGTACCTAAGTATGAGATGATATGACCATGCTTCCAAAAATATTTAAAAAAAATTAATATTTTACTTGCATCAAAAAATAAAAGCACACGACTTGACATGATTATTTGTAGCATTATTTTTAACAATATTTGTCATTTTTTAAATGATTTAGATTCGTAAATAGGCTCCACTCGAAGTTGTGTGTGGGGGGTGGAGCTGTTACATTTGATCACTTCCTGCTTTCCTAATATAATTAAAGGTTTTTAAAAAAAATTATTTAATTATTTTATTTTATTTTATTCAGTACATGACAAAAAATATAAATATAATGTAAATATAATATAAATATAATATAAAAAAGTTTAAATTTTTATTTTTGTATTTAATTTTTATTTATTAATTTAATTTTATTATTATTTTTTGTCACGTATGACCATGCATCCAAAAATAGTACAAACATTTTTTTTAAATTAAAATTTAACTTGGATCAACAAATAAAAGCACACAACTTGACATTATTATTTGTAGCATTATTTCTCACAATTTTTTGTCATTTTTAAAAAAATAATTAAAATTTAAATATAATAATAATAATAATAATTTAGATTCGTAGATAGTCTACACTCGAAGTTGTGTGTGTGTGTGCTGTTACATTTGTTCAAGTTGTTTTTTTTACTTTACTTTATATTTTTTTTTATTTAATTTTGTTTTATTTTATTCTGTATGTGACAAAAATAATAATAAAAAAAATAAAAAAGTATTTTTTATTCCTGTATTCATATAATATAAATATAATATAATAATATAAAAAAGTTTACATTTTTATTTTTGTATTTATTTTTTTTTTCTTAATTTTATTTGTCACGTGTGACCATGCATCCAAAAATATTAAAAAAAAAATAAAAATATTTAATTTGCATCAAAAAATAAAAGCACACGACTTGACATCATTATTTATTATTTTTGTCATTTTTAAAGAAATAATTACAATTTTAATTAAATAATAATAATAAAAATAATTTAGATTCGTAAATAGGCTACACTCAAAGTTGTGTGTGTGTGGGGGGGCTGTTACATTTGTTCACTTCCTGCTTTCCAAATATAATTTAAGTTGTTTTTTTTTACTTTATATATTTTTAAATTTAATTTTGTTTTATTTTATTCTGTATGTGACAAAAATAATAATAAAAAAATAAAAAAGTATTTTTTTATTCCTGTATTCATATAATATAAATATAATATAATAATATAAAAAAGTTTACGTTTTTATTTTTGTATTTAATTTTTTATTTCTTAATTTTATTTGTCACGTGTGACCATGCATCCAAAAATATTTAAAAAAAAATAAAAATCTAATTTAATTTGCATCAAAAAATAAAAGCACACGACTTGACATCATTATTTATTATTTTTGTCATTTTTAAAGAAATAATTAAAATTTTAATTAAATAATAATAATAAAAATAATTTAGATTCGTAAATAGGCTACACTCAAAGTTGTGTGTGTGTGGGGGGGCTGTTACATTTGTTCACTTCCTGCTTTCCTAGTATAATTTAAGTTGTTTTTTTTACTTTACTTTATATTTTTTTTATTTAATTTTGTTTTATTTTATTCTGTATGTGACAAAAATAATAATAAAAAAAATAAAAAAGTATTTTTTTATTCCTGTATTCATCTAATATAAATATAATATAATAATATAAAAAAGTTTACATTTTTATTTTTGTATTTAATTTTTTATTTCTTAATTTTATTTGTCACGTGTGACCATGCATCCAAAAATATAAAAAAAAAATAAAAATATAATTTAATTTGCATTAAAAAATAAAAGCACACGACTTGATATTATTATTTATTATTTTTGTCATTTTTAAAGAAATAATTAAAATTTTAATTAAATAATAATAATAAAAATAATTTAGATTCGTAAATAGGCTACACTCGAAGTTGTGTTTGTGAGGGGGGGGGGGGTGCAAAGTGGAATATTTTCCACCAGGGCTAAAAAAAAGTGGAGCGACGGGGTGAGTGTCGCCCGCAGCATCGCAGGGGCGGCGGCGGCGTCCCGGCGTCCCAGCCTGAGTGAGCAAAGGCGGGTTCATTTCCAGTCCTTTCAGTCCTTCCTGTTAATGGCCCCGCCAAATCAAAAGCCCAACACTCCCATTATTAGTAGATGGGAAGTCGGCGAGCGTGACACATGGCCGCACAAAAGAACGCCGACGTCGGCGCCTGCGACGCCCGCGGCCGGGATAAGCATTAGTTGTTTTTTTTTTTTTTTGTGCTTTTTTATTAACGCTGCCATTTTGTTTTTTTGTTTGGACGCACAAGAGCCCTGCGAGACACGCGACCCCCCCCTACTCTACACCCCCTGGCTTTCTCTCTTTGTCGCTTTTGTCCTCGATGGGAAGAAAAAGACAGCAAAAGTGAAATTTCCACAATCAACTTCCAATCGACGCCACTCTGGCGTCTTGCCCTCTGGCTCCAAGTGCCCGCGTTTGATTCCGATGTAGGTCATTTTGCATTTCAGGGATTGTAATCCATGCCGCTTGGAGACGGGAGCGACGGGAAGAAAAACACAAAGACGTATAGATCGGCGTTGATAACAAGAGGCAAAAAGGAAAAGGGGGGGGGTCGGTATTGATTGGGGGGGGTTAAGATGTTGATCCCTGTCAAGTTCAACTTTCAGCTATTATCCAGAGTGTGTGCGTGTGTCATTGGAAAGAGAGGGGTGGGGGGGTGGGGGGGGGTTACGGGGCACAGATGGCGCGTTTGAGTCCACATTGTCTCCAGGTCTCTGCACTCGCCGCGACTCCAATCGGGTTCTCAAGCACTTGAAGGCACCACAAAGAACACAAAAAGTGGGACGGAACTCCAGGCTATGAAGGTCGCGTCTTATTAGTTATTGATTGTTATTAGCGCTTAGCGAAGGAGGTCACATGGTCACACTCTGGCCTGCTTCTGCAGGAAGACGCTGACGGCGACGGAGAAAGGACGCGCTCCGGGGGGGGGAGGGGGGGATGGGGGGCGTTCAACTGCTTTTTATCACAATTTTGCATTTTTTCTTTCATTATAGCAGGAATTTGACTACCCAATCAAATTATGGAATTCTAAACTAAATAATTACACCCACAATACAGTCTAGCAAGGATTACATTTTGAAAAAAAAATTCTAATAAAAAAAAAATAAAAAAATTAAAAAATAAAAAATTGAATGCATCCCATAATCAGTTCCCAGTTCCACATGTCCAAAAGGAGTAGGAAGAAGCAAAGCTTATTAAATCCTACCCCTCAATCTGGTACTTTTACAATCACTAACTGTTACATTTGTTCACTTCCTGCTTTCCTGAAATAATAAAAAAAAAAATTTAAACTTTATTTTATAATGTTTTTTATTTTATTTTAAATTTTATTCGGTAATTAACAAAACATTATGATAAAATAATCAGTAACTGTTACATTTGTTCACTTCCTGCTTTCCTAATATAGTTAAAATTTTTTAAAAACTTTATTTGATTAATTTTTTATTTTACTTTATTTTTTATATAAAATTTTACTTCCTAATATGTTTAAGTTTTTTTTTTAAAACTTTGTTATTTATTTTTAATTTTTGATAAAATTATGATAAAATAATCAGTAACTATTACATTTGTTCACTTCCTGCTTTCCTAATATAGTTAATTTTTTTTTAACCTTTATTTTATTAATTTCTTTATTTTATTTTATTCGGTACATGACAAAAAAATATGATAAAATAATCAGTAATTGTTACATTTGTTCACTTCCTGCTTTCCTAATATAATAAAAAAATTTAAAACTTTATTTTATTAATTTTTTCTTTTTATTTTATTTTATTCGGTACATGACAAAAAATTATGATAAAAATATCAGTAACTGTTACATTTGTTCACTTCCTGCTTTCCTAATATAGTTTAAATTTTAAAAAAACTTTATTTTAATAATTTTTTATTTTATTTTTTATAAAATTTTACTTCCTAATATAGTTTAAGTTTTTTTAAAACTTTATTTTATTTATTTTTTATTTTTGATAAAATTATGATAAAATAATCAGTAACTATTACATTTGTTCACTTCCTGCTTTCCTAATATAGGAAATATAAGTTTATATAAATATAAGTTTTTTTTTACCTTTACTTTATTAATTTTTTTATTTTATTTTATTCGGTAGGTGACAAAAAATATAAAATAATCAGTAATTGTTACATTTGTTCACTTCCTGCTTTCCTAATATAATTAATTTAAAAAAAAACTTTATTTTATTAATTTTTTATTTTATTTTATTCAGAACATGACAAAAAAATTATGATAAAAAATCAGTAACTGTTACATTTGTTCACTTCCTGCTTTCCTAATATAATAATTTTTCAAAAAACTTTATTTTATTAATTTTTTTTTATTTATTTTATTTTATTCGGTACGTGACAAAAAATTATGATAAAATAATCGGTAACTATTATATTTGTTCACTTCCTGCTTTCCTAATATAGTTTAAGTTTTTTTTTAAACTTTATTTTATTAATTTTTTTATTTTATTTAATTTTTTTATTCGGTATGTGACAAAAAATATGATAAAATATTATTATACATTTTAATAAATTTATGATAAATTAAATTAAATTTAAGATAAATTATAATAAAATAATTAGCAATGGACTGAAATGGAAAAATGATTTTCCACCAGTAGGGGGCGCCACATTGATCCCTCATTTATTTCCAATGGGAAATTTATTACAGAAAATATGAAAAATTGACAGTGACTGTTTTGGAAAAGTTCTGATTGATAGAATGGCGTGATTGCGAAATGTGGGCGGAGTTAGCGGACATAAGCGGAATAAACGGTGTAGAATGGGGCTCTATTAGTAACATGTAACAGAAGAGGCAGTGGGGGCCGGGGACGGGGGGCGGAGATGGGGGGGGGTCATTTAGCACACTCCATCTCCCCCTATCCGTCTTGTGTCGGCTCGGTGCAGCTGTCGTCACGGCGACGGGTCACATCCATGTGACACGCGGCTCGGGAGGCCGAGGGCGGCTTTATCGATGTACGCCGTTTCGCTTTCAGGTGCGGGTCGCCCTGAGCGATGAGAGCTGATCGGGCCGTCGGAGCGTGGCGGCGACGACGGCGTCAGCCGCCACCGGCGATGATGCGGGACGACAAGGCCATCAGCTGCTAGCCCGTAGCACAAGGACATCACGCCGACGCCCACAAAGTTCGGGAGGAAGACGCTGGATGATGATTTTTATCGTTATATACATTTTTCTTAAATTTTTTTGGGGGAAAAAATGGAAAAATCTGCAAAAATTTTAATTTATTTAATAATATTAATAATAATTTATACATTATATTTAATAGCCATAATAATATTTATAATAATATTTATAATAATATTCATAATAATAATATTCATAATAATGATTTTCATAATAATAATAATAATAATTCAAAGTTTGAACAAAAATGATGAGTAATTACTACAATTATTTTACTTGAAATATAAAATATCATATAGTTATGATACGGGAAACACAGCAAAGATTGTGAAAAAAAACAAATTTCTTTTCCATAAATAAATTCTAAATATTAAGAGAAAAAAAATCTATTTTAATGAGATTATGATGAAAAATTATATATATATTTTTTAGAATTTTTTTTGTAATTTGTAAACAGAAAAAAATAGTCACTTTTCATTATGCATAATATAATATGTATAAATATATATATATGTGTATATCAAATATTATGGGAATAAAGTCAAAATATGATGAAAATTAAGTCAAGATTATTATTAATTATGACAAGAAAATTTAAAAAATAGAAGAAATACTAAATATGTAATTTTCCAAAGGATAAGGAAAAATAATTTCATTTTTTTTTCAACATGTAGTTGAAATATTAAAGAATAAAAAGTTGTAATATTATGATACAAAAATATGATGGAAATGAAGTCATAATTATGACAAGAACAAGAAGAAGAGACGATTGAAATACTAAATATGTCATTTTAAAGGAATTTTTTTTCAACATTGAAATATTAAAGAATAAAAAGTTGTAATATTATGAAATTTTTTTGGAATATTTCTAAAATGAAAGGAAAAAAGATATTGATATAAGAGTAAATAAAGTCAACATATGATGGAAATGAAGTCATAATTATGACAAGAACATTTAGAAGAAGAGAAGACTGAAATACATATAAATATGTCATTTTCCAAAAATATGAAAAAATTATTTCTTTTTTCAACATGGAGTTAAAATATTAAAGAATAAAAAGTTGAAATATTATTAGAATTTTTAAATATTTCTAAAATGAAAGGAAAAAAAGATATTGATATAACAATAAATGAAGTCAACATATGTGGGGGGGGGTGCCAAATAAGTCGGAGCTTTTCTTCTGACATTCCCGGAGAAAGTTTTTCAAGGTAGACTTTCATAGCTGACGATGTTTAGGATAAAAAAAGAGCGTTGTTGGTGTTCCTAGTTTTATCCTGACGGATGGGGGAGTGGGGGGGGGGGGTGACCCTCGGCGACGACGCGGCGTGTCAACGTGTAAAAACAGCCTCATTATTCGCCAGCGAGCTGAAGACAAACAAAAAGGAGACGTGTTGTCTTTTGTCTCACCTGGTCGCCCGGCTCATTAGCCTTCCAGGGGCGCGCGGGAACCGCTCGCTCACTCGCCGAGCCGCCATTTTCACCGACGCCGCGTTTATCGTGGGCGCCGGGTTACTTCTTTGTGTGTTTGTGCCGACAACACAAACATTCATCAGTGGAACTTAACCTCCCGTTTCCTTCCAGTGAATGACATGGCAGCACGCGTGCACGCACGCACACGCACGTACGCACGCACGTACACGCCACTTAAGAGCAGTTTCATGGACGCCTCGTATTTCCTGTCGGCACCTGCCGCCATTAACGTTTCAATCTTTCCCTATTAGACGCTAACGAGCGGCGGCGAGAGCGCGTCCTCGCAAACGGCGGCGTTATCGTCTCTCAGCGTGAAGCTCTTCATCTCACAATGTGGCGGCCCCCGGGGGGGCAGGGAAGGGGGGGGGCATTGAGGCTTGCTGGCGAAAAGAAGAAGCAGACGAAGAGGAGAGAGGAAAGATTGCTAACGACTGCACGTACTTCACGTACTTACACAACTTCAAGTACCACCGTGTATTAGTCGCACACTCGTAAGTGTACAACTTTATCCTCGTAAGTGTGCGACTTTAGACTTTATCCTCGTAAGTGTGCGACTTTAGACTTTATCCTCGTAAGTGTGCGACTTTAGACTTTATCCTCGTAAGTGTGCGACTTTAGACTTTATCCTCGTAAGTGTGCGACTTTAGACTTTATCCTCGTAAGTGTGCGACTTTATCCTCGTAAGTGTGCGGCTTTATCCTCGTAAGTGTGCGGCTTTATCCTCGTAAGTGTGCGGCTTCATCCTCGTAAGTGTGCGACTTCATCCCTCATAAGTGTGCGACTTCATCCCTCATAAGTGTGCGACTTCATCCCTCGTAAGTGTGCGACTTCATCCCTCGTAAGTGTGCGACTTTAGACATTACCCTCATAAGTGTGCGACTTTCCCCTTGTAAGTGTACGACTTTAGACATTACCCTCATAAGTGTGCGACTTTCCCCTTGTAAGTGTACGACTTTAGACATTACCCTCATAAGTGTGCAACTTCATCCCTCGTACGTGTGCGACTTTAGACTTTACCCTCCTAAGTGTGCGACTTTACCCTCGTAAGTGTGCGACTTTACCCTCGTAAGTGTGCGACTTTACCCTCGTAAGTGTGCGGCTTTACCCTCGTAAGTGTGCGGCTTTACCCTCGTAAGTGTGCGACTTCATCCCTCCTAAGTGTGCGACTTCATCCCTCCTAAGTGTGCGACTTCATCCCTCCTAAGTGTGCGACTTCATCCCTCCTAAGTGTGCGACTTCATCCCTCCTAAGTGTGCGACTTCATCCCTCCTAAGTGTGCGACTTCATCCCTCCTAAGTGTGCGACTTCATCCCTCCTAAGTGTGCGACTTTACCCTCGTAAGTGTGCGACTTTTCCCTCATAAGTGTGCGACTTTTCCCTCATAAGTGTGCGACTTTACCCTCGTAAGTGTGCGACTTCATCCCTCCTAAGTGTGCGACTTCATCCCTCCTAAGTGTGCGACTTCATCCCTCCTAAGTGTGCGACTTCATCCCTCCTAAGTGTGCGACTTCATCCCTCATAAGTGTGCGACTTCATCCCTCGTAAGTGTGCGACTTTTCCCTCGTAAGTGTGCGACTTTTCCCTCGTAAGTGTGCGACTTTTCCCTCGTAAGTGTGCGACTTTCCCTCATAAGTGTGCGACTTCATCCCTCCTAAGTGTGCGACTTCATCCCTCCTAAGTGTGCGACTTCATCCCTCCTAAGTGTGCGACTTCATCCCTCCTAAGTGTGCGACTTCATCCCTCGTAAGTGTGCGACTTCATCCCTCGTAAGTGTGCGACTTCATCCCTCGTAAGTGTGCGACTTCATCCCTCGTAAGTGTGCGACTTTAGACATTACCCTCATAAGTGTGCGACTTTTCCCTTGTAAGTGTACGACTTTCGACTTTACCCTAGTAAGTGTGCGACTTTTCCCTAGTAAGTGTGCGACTTTTCCCTAGTAAGTGTGCGACTTCTCCCTAGTAAGTGTGCGACTTCTCCCTAGTAAGTGTGCGACTTCTCCCTAGTAAGTGTGCTACTTTACCCTTGTAAGTGTACGACTTTACCCTCGTAAGTGTGCTACTTTACCCTCGTAAGTGTGCTACTTTACCCTCGTAAGTGTGCGACTTTTCCCTCGTAAGTGTGCGACTTTACCCTCGTAAGTGTGCGACTTTACCCTAGTAAGTGTGCGACTTTACCCTCGTAAGTGTGCGACTTTACCCTCGTAAGTGTGCGGCTTTACCCTCGTAAGTGTGCGGCTTTACCCTCGTAAGTGTGCGACTTTTCCCTAGTAAGTGTGCGACTTTTCCCTAGTAAGTGTGCGACTTCTCCCTAGTAAGTGTGCTACTTTACCCTTGTAAGTGTACGACTTTACCCTCGTAAGTGTGTGACTTTTCCCTCGTAAGTGTGCGACTTTTCCCTAGTAAGTGTGCTACTTTACCCTCGTAAGTGTACGACTTTACCCTTCAGGGTACCCTCTTTACCCTGAAGCCTTTTCTGTGGGTAGTGAAATAGGTGAGTCAGTGGCAGCCAAAGAAAGGTCCACTTACTTATGGGGGAGGCTGGCTTCTTGCCTCCCGGTCTGCAGTTGGTGGTCTTGCTCAGGGGAGGGGGCGTGGGCTTGTAGGACTGCCCGGTGGCACGGTACATGGCCTGGACCCAGAGGACCCGGTCCTGCTCATCCTGGCAGGCGAACACCACCAGGTCGCCCTCCTTGACGGCGTTGAAGAAGACGTGGCCCCCATGCAGGCCTGAACCAGAGCAGCCGTTTAGCTGGTGTAATTGCAGCGTCTGCCAGCAGGGGGCGGCAGGACGTGGGCTTACCCGGCTGGGGGTCGCAGTAGTCCACCGTGTAACCCTCCAGCTGCATCAGCTCCTGAGGCTCCGCCTTCTTCTCTCTGTAGCTGCACATAGCGAACGTGTACTGGCTCACCTGGGGACCAACACCAGCAACATGATGTTTATAGCAGCAAATAGGAGCTAGCTCGCTAATGCTAACTGACACTTACAGTACTGTGAGCCTAGCTTTAGCCATAACAACTTACACTATACACTATACACTCTCACATCATGCAATAGAACCATGGCCTTCAAAGTGCGACCCGGGGGCCATTTGTGTGACGTGGCTGTTTTTTATTGGCCCCTGACAAATTCTGAAAACGTCACAAAAAACAAATGACATGCTAATAATAATACATATCATAACATACCTTAGTAGCATAAGTTGAAATATTAAAGAACAACAATGTTATATGACGTCTTATGTCTTATTTCCTCTTATTCTACGTATTATTAGTCTACTATATTGGGTAATAGGATTGTAAAGACGACTATAGGGGTGTTATTTCATGTCTAGAGGGCTCTAATCATGTTAAAAAGTGTATTTAGAAGGTAGTAAACAAGCTTTTTATGTCTTATTTTCTCTTATTATGTCTACTATATTGGGTAATTGGAGTGTAAAGGTGATTATAGGGGTGTTATTTCATATCTAGAGGGCTCTAATCATGTTAAAAAGTGTCTTTAGAAGGTGGTAAACAAGCTTTTTATGTCTTATTTGCTCGTATTATGTCTACTATATTGGGTAATGGGAATGTAAAGGTGATTATAGGGGTGTTATTTCATGTCTAGAGGCTCTAATCATGTTAAAAAGTCTATTTAGAAGGTCGTAAACAGGTTTTCTATGTCTTAGTTTCTCTTATGATGTCTACTATATTGGGTAAGAGGAGTGTAAAGGTGACTATAGGGGTGTTATTTCATGTCTAGAGGGCTCTAATAATGGTAAGTGTATTTAGAAGGTCGTAAACAGGTTTTCTATGTCCTATTTTTTTCTGAATATGTCCGTCATATTGGGTAATAGGGGTATAAAGGAGACTATAGGGGTGTTATTTCGTGTCTAGAGGGCTCTAATGTGGTTCAAAAGTGTATTTACTATGTAGTTAACACACTTTCCATGTCTTATTATGTCTACTATATTGGGTAATAGGAGTGTAAAGATGACTATAGGGGTGTTATTTCATGTCTAGAGGTCTCTAATCATGTTAAAAACTGTATTTAGAATGTCATAAACATGTTTTCTATGTCCTATTTTTTCTGAATATGTCCGTTATATTGGGTAATTGGAGTGTAAAGGTGACTATAGGGGTGTTATTTTATGTCTAGAGGGCTCTAATAATGTTTAAAAAGGGTATTTAGAAGGTGATAAACAGGTTTTATCATGCTCATGCTACCAAATTATTCATTTTGTCAATAAGAAATCCTACTTGACGGAAACTGACCTACCACGATTGGGTCTGGAACAAATGAACCTTACCTGAACCAGAACAAAGTATCTCCTTTTCCAGCGCTTCCAGACTCGATGTCCAAGTGCGTACAAATACCTGCAACACACAAAATGAAAAAGGTGATTGGTTGCGTCAAGCCAGCAGGAAGTAAGCTCTAATAAGGCTCTAATCATGTGTAAATAAACATTTTTTATATGTCTACTTGCATGGTAACAATGGTTATAGGGGTGTTATTTCATGTCGAGAGGGCTCTAATGTTCTAAACTGTATTTACAAGATAGCAAACAAATTTTTTTATGTCTTATTATGTCTACTATATTGTATATCTGATGTCTAAAAATTGTTAAGTGGAGTGTAAAGGTGACTATAGGGGTGTTATTTCATGTCTAGAGGGCTCTAATTATGTTAAAAGGTGGCAAACTGGTTTATTGCCCAATGTGTCTTATGGGCATGCACTCGGGACACTATGTGTAGAGACTGCCTTAAAACTTTTGGGACTTGGTGCTTTCTTGCTAGGTGCTAGCATGATGATCTTTAGCATGTTAGCATGTGCTAAACATATGTTAGCATATGTTTTTGCTAATTTACTTACCAATATCTAAAGGCAAATACACATATGGCATGACGTAGGGACACTATGGGACTGCCTTAACACTTTTGGGACTTGGTGCTTTCTTGCTAGGTGCTAGCATGATGACCTTTAGCATGTTAGCATTTTTGCTAATTTACTTACTAAAATCTAAAGGCAAATATACACATGGAATGATGTAGGGACACTATGGGACTGCCTTAACACTTTTGGGACTTGGTGCTTTCTTGCTAGATGCTACTATGCTAACAGTTAGCATTTGGGAATTTTGGCAATTTTACTCCTGTTTCAAGGCCTATATATACATGGCATGATGTAGGAATGCTTTCGCTGAACTTTTGGTGTTAGCATGCTAACTGTTAGCATGTTAGCATTTTAGCTAATTTACTCATGTCTCGAGGCATATACACACGTGGCATGATGCAGGGACACTATGGGACTGCTTTAACATTTTTGGGACTTGGTGCTTTCATGCTAGATGCTACCATGTTAATAGTTAGCATGTTAGCATTTTACTCTTTTATGCATATCTAAATGAAAATACACACAAGGTATGATGTATGGACACTATGGAAGTGCCTTGGCACGTCGCCACTTAATGCTATCTTGCAAGGTGCCATCATGCTAACTGTTAGCATTTAGAAATTTTGGCTTTTTTCCTCCTGTTTCAAGGCCTATGTATACATGGCATGATGTAGGAATGCTTTCGCTCAACTTTTGGTGTTAGCATGCTAACTGCTAGCATGTTAGCATTTGAGCTAATTTACTCATGTCTAGAGACAAATACACACATGGCATGATGCAGGGACACTATGGGACTGCCTTGGCACGTCGCCACTTAATGCTATCTTGCTAGGTGCCAACATGCTAACTGTTAGCATTTAGGAATTTTGGCAATTTTACTCCTGTTTCAAGGCCTATATATACATGGCATGATGTAGGAATGCTTTCGCTCAACTTTTGGTGTTAGCATGCTAACTGTTAGCAGGTTAGCATTTGAGCTAATTTACTCATGTCTAGAGGCAAATACACACACGGCATGATGCAGGGACACTATGGGACTGCCTTGGCACGTTGCCACTTAATGCTATCTTGCTAGGTGCCATCATGCTAACTGTTAGCATTTAAAAATTTTGGCAATTTTACTCCTGTTTCAAGGCCTATATATACATGGCATGATGTAGGAATGCTTTTGCTGCACTTTTGGTGTTAGCATGCTAACTGTTAGCAGGTTAGCATTTTAATCATTTTAAATTTCAGTGTATTTTCACACGGCTTCACCTTTTTTCTGTTTTTTCCCCCCTTCATCTGTTCATTCTGCCGAAGATATTCACACGCCATGTCTTCAAACATCGCCATCATCTACTTCACTTTATTGTTCATTTCCTGCTGTAAAAACCTGCACTTATTTACAGGTGTTATTTTTAAACTCGTAATGTTGGTGTCATGTACCGGGGAAAAAAAAAACACATTTGACCATGAAATATGTTGGAAAATAGAATCATGGCTAACAAATCATCACTTAGACAAAGTAAGTGAGAGCTGGAGAGGAGAGCGTGATGAAATGTAAATATTCATTTCAATGTGCCCTTTAACAAGCCCAGAAAAAAAAATCATATTTTCTGTCCTACATGGTTTAGTCGCTGTATCGTCTTTTTTTTGCTCTCATATCCCGAGCCTTGATCGATGAAAGTTAAATGTATTTTCTACAAAAACAGACTCTCCACATATGAATAAGAGCTTGTTTCTCCGCTGCAATAAATCACAAAGTTTATTTTTTAAAAAAAACACACACACAGGGACTCTAAGGCTGCTTCACACTGACCCCTTGTGGATATATTATGGAACTGCCAGCACTGCCAGTGAAAAATTTAACTCAAGCAATACATGTAGATATGCTAGGATGTTCCATACATTGGGGAAATGGGATTATGTCTTAGTTTGTCTTATTATGTCTACTATATTGGGTAATGGGATTATGTCTTATTTCCTCTTATTATGTCTACTACATTGGATAATGGGAGTGTAAAGATGACTATAGGGGTGCTATTTCATATCCAGAGGGCTCTAATGTGAAATCTGGATTTAGAAGGTTGTAAACATGTCTTATTATGTCTACTATATTGGGTAATGGGATTATGTCTTATTTTGTCTTATTATGTCTACTATATTGGGTAATGGGATTGTCTTATTTTGTCTTATTACATCTACTATATTGGGTAATGAGATTATGTCTTATTTTGTCTTATTATTTC
Source organism: Doryrhamphus excisus (assembly GCF_037039965.1). Taxonomy (NCBI): domain Eukaryota; kingdom Metazoa; phylum Chordata; class Actinopteri; order Syngnathiformes; family Syngnathidae; genus Doryrhamphus; species Doryrhamphus excisus. The sequence continues at coordinate 1,274,767 of NC_136362.1, forward strand.
TACTATATTGGGTAATGGGATTATGTCTTATTACGTCTACTATATTGGGCAATGGGATTATGTCTTATTTTGTTTTATTACATCTACTACATTAGGTAATGGGATTATGTCTTATTTTGTCTTATTATGTCTACTATATTGGGTAATGGGATTATGTCTTATTTTGTCTTATTATGTCTACTACATTGGGTAATGGGATTTTGTCTTATTACGTCTACTACATTGGGTAATGGGATTATGTCTTATTTTGTCTTATTATGTCTACTATATTGGGTAATGGGATTATGTCTTATTTTGTCTTATTACGTCTACTATATTGGGTAATGGGATTATGTCTTATTTTGTCTTATTACATCTACTATATTGGGTAATGGGATTATGTCTTATTTTGTCTTATTACGCCTACTATATTGGGTAATGGGATTATGTCTTATTTTGTCTTATTACGTCTACTACATTGGGTAATGGGATTATGTCTTATTTTGTCTTATTATGTCTACTATATTGGGTAATGGGATTATGTCTTATTTTGTCTTATTATGTCTAGTATATTGGGTATTGGGAGTGTAAAGGTGGCTATAGGGGTGTTATTTCATGTCCGGAGGGCTCTAATGTGAAATCTGTATTTAGAAGATTGTAATCAGATTTTCTATGTCTTATTTTGTCTTATTATGTCTACTATATTGGGAAATGGGAGTGTAAAGATGACTATAGGGGTGCTACTTCATATCCAGAGGGCTCTAATGTGAAATCTGGATTTAGAAGGTTGTAAACATGTCTTATTTTCTCTTATTACGTCTACTATACTGGGTAATGGGATTATGTTTTATTTTGTCTTATTATGTCCACTATATTGGGTGTGTAAAGAAGAATATAGGGGTGTTATTTCATGTCTAGAGAGTTCTAATGTTAAAAAGTGTATTTAGAAGATTCTTATACGTCTTATTTTCTCTTATGTCAACTATATTGGGTAATGGGAATGGGCCGGGAATTCCTACTGGTGAAAAATCATTTCCCTTTTTCCAAAACTGTAACATGCTGCTTATTCGACAGCGTGACATGGCTCAGGTGGCGGATCGGCCGTCAACCACCGCTTCCTGCTTCCAACGCATTTCAAAACATTTCTGGGATATTTCAACATTCCTCCACATGTCAGCTTCAGAATTCAGACATCATTTCTTGTGAGATCTGCTTCATGATGGTGATCGCCTACGAGAATATCAGCTTCACATAAATGCTGCAGGAAAGAGTGATTTGCAGATTTGAAAGCAATATCTTGCTGCCATCTCCTGGAGGGACAGGAGAACTGCATGTACACACATTGGAAAGATCCATTGGATGGAATTTCAACAACCTTGAATATATTATAATAATCTATGTGTCACCAAGAAGCTCAAATGTGTACTTAGCTACTGTAACTACACTTCTCTCTAGACATGAAATAACACCCCTATAGTCACCTTTATACTCCTTTTACCAATATAGTAGACACAAGAAGAGAAATAAAGAGAGAGAAAACTTGTTGTTTAACACCTTCTAAATACATTTTGTACACATTAGAGACCTCAACATATGAAATAACACCCCTATAGTCACATTTACACAAATTTTACCCAACATAGTTGAGAAATAAAAAGATAGAAAACTTGTTTACCACCTTCTAAATACACATTTTCCATGATTAGAGACCTCTCAACATAAAATAACACCCCCATAGTCACATTTACACTCCTATTACCCAATATAGTAGGCATAAGAAGAGAAATAAAGCAATAGTAAACTTGTTTAACACCTTTTAAATACACTTTTTTCCATGATTAGAGACCTCATGATACGAAATAACACCCCTATAGTTACATTTACACTCCTTTTACCCAATATAGTAGCCATAAGAAGAGAAATATAGCGATAGGTACCTTGTTTAACGCCTTTAAAGTAAACTTTTTCCATGATTAGAGACCTCTCGACATAAAATAACACCCCTATAGTCACATTTCCACTCCTTTTACCCAATATAGTCGAGAAATAAAGAGATAGAAAACTTGTTTACCACCTTCTAAATACACATTTTCCATGATTAGAGCCCTCTCGACATAAAATAACACCCCTATAGTCACCTTTACACTCCTATTACCCAATATAGTAGCCATAAGAGAAATATAGCGATAGGTACCTTGTTTAGTGCCTTTAAAGTACACTTTTTCCATGATTAGAGACCTCTCAACATAAAATAACACCCCTATAGTCACATTTACACTCCTATTATCCAATATAGTAGCAATAAGAAGAGAAATAAACCAAAAGAAAACTTGTTTAACACCTTTTAAATACACATTTTCCATGATTAGAGACCTGTCGACATAAAATAACACCCCTATAGTCACATTTAAACTCCATTTATTCAATATAGTAGACATAATAAGAGAAAATAAGACAGAAAACCTGTTTACGACCTTCAAAATACGCTTTTCAAACATCATTAATACACATTTTCCATGATTAGAGACCTCTTGACATAAAATAACACCCCTATAGTCACATTTACACTCCTATTTCCCAATATAGTAGACATAATAAGAGAAATAAAGCGATAGGTACCTTGTTTAACGCCTTTAAAGTACACTTTTTCTATGATTAGAGACCTCTAGACATGAAATAACACCCCTATAGTTACCTTTACACTCATATTACCCAATATAGTAGACATAATAAGAGAAATAAAACAAAAGAAAACCTGTTTACCACCTTCTAAATACATTTTCCATGATTAGAGACCTCTCGACATAAAATAACACCCCTATAGTCACATTTACCATCCTATTACCCAATAATGTCGCTATAAGAAGATAAATAAAAACAGAAATAAAATTTAAACCTCCTCCCTGCTTCATGGCTGACCAGGTGAGGGGTACTGAGGAAGCTCCGCCCCTGAAAGGCAGCTAGACCGGACAACATGTGTCCCTGGCTCCTCAGTTTGCCTACCGGGTAGAGTAGGTGTGTAGAGTATATAGTGTGTGCATGGTGTGGGCTCCTTTAGCTCTAATGTGGATGTTGCCGTCCCCCCCTCGGACAGCAGGGGGAGACAAATGATCAACGTTAAACACACTCACCCGCTGTGCTTCAAGTTGGGGGGCTTGTCCATGCGGACCGCCAGTTTGATCTTCAGCTCCGTGTCCTGGCTGCTCTTGGGGACGACCATGCGGTGGAACTCCGCCTGCTTGGGCCCGTTGCTGGTGGGGGTCAGGACCACCTGGAGGGAACGGAAGCAAACATCTGTTCATGTCAGGAACTCTGATTGAGGTGGCGCCACGGACTCACTCGACCCAGTTCCTTGTCCTCCAGGGCCAGGACCCCTGTGCTCTCCATGAAGAGCTTGACCTTGACGGAGGGCAGAGGATGAGACGTGGAGAAGTCCCCCTGGGTGGTCCACCTGGAATACACAGAGCACCGACACCTTGGCAACATCTCACACCACAATACAACATCCTGATGGGAGCGGAAAGGTGACTATAGGGGTGCTATTTCATGACCAATGGGCTCTAATGCATGATCTGCATTTACAAGATTGTAAACATGTCTTATTTTCTTTTATCATGTCTACTATATTGGGTAATGGGATTATGTCTTATTTTGTTTTATGTCTACTATATTGGGCAATGGGATTATGTCTTATTTTCTTTTATCATGTCGACTATATTGGGTAATGGGATTATGTCTTATTTTCTTTTATCATGTCGACTATATTGGGTAATGGGATTATGTCTTATTTTCTTTTATCATGTCGACTATATTGGGTAATGGGATTATGTCTTATTTTCTTTTATCATGTCTACTATATTGGGTAATGGGATTATGTCTTATTTTGTCTACTATATTGGGTAATACGATTATGTCTTATTTTGTCTACTATATTGGGCAATGGGATTATGTCTTATTTTCTTTTATCATGTCGACTATATTGGGTAATGGGATTATGTCTTATTTTCTTTTATCATGTCGACTATATTGGGTAATGGGATTATGTCTTATTTTCTTTTATCATGTCGACTATATTGGGTAATGGGATTATGTCTTATTTTCTTTTATCATGTCGACTATATTGGGTAATGGGATTATGTCTTATTTTCTTTTATCATGTCGACTATATTGGGTAATGGGATTATGTCTTATTTTGTCTACTATATTGGGTAATACGATTATGTCTTATTTTGTCTACTATATTGGGTAATGGGATTATGTCTTATTTTGTCTACTATATTGGGTAATGGGATTATGTCCTATTTTGTCTACTATATTGGGTAATACGATTATGTCTTATTTTGTCTACTATATTGGGTAATGCGATTATGTCTTATTTTCTTTTATCATGTCTACTATATTGGGTAATGGGATTATGTCTTATTTCCTCTTATGTCTACTATATTGGGTAATAGGAGTGTAAAGATGACTATAGGGGTGCTATTTCATGTCTAGAGGGCTCTAATGTGAAATCTAGATTTAGAAGGTTGTAAACATGTCTAATTTTCTTTTATCATGTCTACTATATTGGGTAGAGGATATGACTATAGGGGTGTTATTTCGTGTCGAGAGAGCTCTAATGTGAAATCTGGATTTAGAAGATTGTAAACAGATTTTCTATCTCATTTTCTGTCTTATTTTCTCTTATGTCTACTATATTGGGAAATTGGATTATGTCTTATTATGTCTACTATATTGGGTAATAGGAGTGTAAAGATGAATACAGGGGTGTTATTTCATGTCTAGAGAGTTCTAATGTTAAAAATTGTATTTATGATTATGAACATATTGTATTGTATTTAAGATTGTAAACAGGTTTTCTGTCTTATTTTATTACATTATGTCTACTATATTGGGTATTGGGAGTGTAAAGATGACTATAGGGGTGTTATTTCATATCCAGAGGGCTCTAATGTGAAATCTGGATTTAGAAGGTTGTAAACATGTCTTATTTTCTCTTATCACGTCTACTATATTGGGTAATGGGATAATGTCTTATTTTGTCTACTATATTGGGTGTGTAAAGATGTAGGGGTGTTATTTCATGTTTAGAGGGCTCCAATAATGTTAAACAGCACAGTTAAAAGGTCGTAAACAGGTTTCCTGTGTCTTATGTTCTCTTATGTCCACTATATCAAAGTTCAAGGTGATTATAGGGATGTTACTTTGTGTCTGGAGGGCTCTAATAATGTTACAAAGCGTACTTTGAAGGGTTTGAACGTGTTTTCTATGCTGTATACTATGGTTGGGTGATATCTTCCTTCTTGTGATGTCATCAGCCAATATCACAGAGGTATAATTGCGTTTAATTGTGTTGTCTGTGGAACCAAAGGGCCTAATGAAGTGCAGGCGTGTGCTCCAGCTGACAAGAAAGCAGCTGGTTAGGATGCCATCCACTAATTGGCTGCGTTTGGATATTTCGGGAGCACAATTAAAAATAGCAAATAGAAAGTGGAGGAGCAGCAGCAGGAGCAGTAGGTCATAAAAGGGCAGCCTCATTAGTGCCAGAACCCCCCGCCATCTGTAGAGCATCCAAAGCCAACCACAGCCGAGCAGTGAGATGAAAAGACCTTGGAGGAGCTCCTTTTGGTGACTGGAGAAGGAATTTATTACTGAAGCAAAACAAAAAAAACTATGGGTTCATAGTTTTGATGCTACTGCAACTTGCTGCTTTTACCTTAAAACAGACTGGTTTTGGTTGCTTTGGTGACACCTAGTGGCCGATAATTAAATGACACAGAACCTAGGATGCTTTTTGTCCAAGAATTACGGCTGTCAAATGATTACAATTTTTAATCAGATTAATCACAAATATATAGTCGGTTGTAAACAGGTTTTCTGTCTTATTTTCTCTTATTATGTCTGTTATATTGGGTAATAGGAATGTAAAGGTGACTATAGTGGTACTATTTCATGTTTAGAGGGCTTTAATTATGTTTAAGAAGTGTATTTATAAGGTGGTACACATGTTTTTTTGTCTTATTTTCTCTTACTATGTCTACTATATTGGGTAATAGGAGTGAAAAGGTGACTATAGGGGTGTTTTCTCATGTCTAGAGGTCTCTAATTATGTTTTTAAAGTGTATTTAAAAGGTTGTAAATAGGTTTTCTGTCTTATTTTCTTTTATTATGTCTACTACATTAGATAACAGGAGTGTAAGGGCGACTATAGAGGTGTTATTTCATGTCTAGAGGGCTGTAATGATGTTTAAAAAGGGTATTTAGAAAGTGGTAAACAGGTTTTCTGTCTTATTTTCTCTTATTATGTCTACTATATTGGGTAATAGGAGTGTAAAGGTGGCTATAGGGGTGTTATTTCATGTCTAGAGGGCTCTAATTATGTTTTAAAATTGTATTTAAAAGGTTGTAAACAGATTTTCTGTCTTATTTTCTCTTATTATGTCTACTATATTGGTAATAGGAGTATAAAGGTGACTATAGGGGTGTTATTTCATGTCTAGAGGGCTCTAATGATGTTTAAAAAGGGTATTTAGAAAGTGGTAAACAGGTTTTCTGTCTTATTTTTTCTTATTATGTCTACTATATTGGGTAATAGGAGTGTAAAGGTGGCTATAGGGGTGTTATTTCATGTCTAGAGGGCTCTAATTATGTTTAAAAAGTGTGTTTAAAAGGTTGTAAACAGGTTTTCTGTCGTATTTTCTCTTATTATGTCTACTACATTGGATAACAGGAGTGTAAAGGTGACTATAGGGGTGTTATCCCATGTCTAGAGGCCTCTAATCATGTTAAAAAGCGCATTTTAAAAGTTGTAAACAGGTTTTCTGTCTTATTTCCTCTTATTATGTCTACTATATTGGGTAACAAGAGTGTAAGGGCGACTATAGGGGTGTTATTTGATGTCTAGAGGGCTCTAATGATGTTTAATAAGTGTCTTTAGAAGGTGCTAAAGGGGTTTTCAATGCTCACTGCGGTCATTCATTGGTCTGCAAGAGAAAGGTGAAATGAGCTCACTGTGGTCTGGAGGCCTCAGCCTGGTCCGTCTGCAGCTTCTCTCCTCCTTCCACCTCCATGGTGCAGTAAACGATCCTGTTTGGAGCCACCGACTTCAGACCCTGGACCTCCACGATCACGAGCTAACAAGAAAGCTCAGTTCAGCCGGTGATGATTGATGAACCGGCATGCTAACGCACTAGCATCACCTCCACATTGAAGGACAGCAGAACGTCCGACTTGGACAGCACGTCGGCATCGTCCCCCAGGTCCAAGAAGGAGTTGTTCATGGAGGAACGTTTGAGCTTCTGCTTGAAGTCGGGTCCTCCTTTGGACACGGGAAGGCTCTCCAGGTTGGCCATCAGAAGGTTGATGGAGGATCGCAGTTCCTCCAAGTAGAGGACGTCCATGTCGGCGGACACAAACTTGGGGTGTCTCCTCTCCTGCAGGGCAAACACGACAGGGTATCAAACGCTGATTGGAGCCATTTTAAGACTTTATTCCCCGAATATTTTAACTTCTTCTTATTCTCACCCTGGCCATCTTCTCCACCAGCTGCAGCCGCCCATCCAACTCCCTGCGGATCTGAGCCGCCTGCTCGTCCACGTTGTCCAGCTGGAATGAACAGCAAAAATTTCTAACAAATCTCACAAAATTCGCTTTTTTCTGTATAATGTATTTTATTTTGTCCTATTATTTCTTTTATTTTGGGTAAAATTAGTGTAAATGTACTATAGGGGTGTTAATTCACATCTAGAGGCTCTAATCATGTTAAAAAGCATATTTAGAAGGTCATACACATTTTTTGTCAGTATAATGTATTTTATTTATCCTATTATTTCTTAATTTTAGGGTAAAATGAGTGTAAATGTACTATAGGGGTGTTAATTCATATCTAGAGGGCTCTAATCATGTTAAAAAGCATATTTAGAAGGTCAAACACTAATTTTCTCAGGATAAAATAAAATACATTATACAATTATTTCTTCTATATTGGGTAATAAGAGTACAAATGTACTATAGGGGTGTTATTTCACATCTAGAGGGCTCTAATCATGTTAAAAAGCACATTTAGGTCATACGCTATTTTTCCTCTGTATCATGTATTTTATTTTATTTATTTTATCCTATTATGTCTTCTATATTGGGTAAAATGAGTGTAAATGTACTATAGGGGTGTTATTTCATATCTAGAGGGCTCTAATCATGTTAAAAAAGCATATTTAGAAGGTCATAAACATTTTTTCTGTATAATGTATTTTATTTGATCCTATTATTTCTTCTTTATTGGGTAAAATGTGTGTAAATGTACTATAGGGGTGTTATTTTAATTCTAAAGGGCTCTAATCATGTTAAAAAGCATATTTAGAAGGTCATATAATATTTTTCTTTGTATAATGTATTTTATTTTATCCTATTATTTCTTATATTTAGGGAAAAAATAAGTGTAAATATACTATAGGGGTATTATTTCACCTCTAGAGGACTCTAATCAAGTTAAAAAGCATATTTAGAAGGTCATATAATATTTTTCTTTGTATAATGTATTTTATTTTATCCTATTATGTCTTCTACATTGGGTAAAATGAGTGTAAATGTACTATAGGGGTGCTATTTCCCCTCTAGAGGGCTCTAATCAAGTTAAAAAGCATATTAAGAAGGTTGTATAGTATTTTTCTCTGGATAATGTCTTATTTTATCCTGTTATGTCTTCTATATTGGGTAAACTGAGTGTAAATGTACTATAGGGGTGTTATTTCACAAGTAGAGGGCTCTAATCATGTTAAAAAGCATATTTAGAAGGTCAAACTATTTTTCTCTTTATAATGTATTTTATTTTATACTATTATTTATTCTATTTTGGGTAAAATGAGTGTAAATGTACTATAGGGGTGTTATTTCACATCTAGAGGGCTCTAATCATGTATTCAATCAATGTATTTTATTTTATCCAATTATTTCTTCTATAGTGGGTATAGAAGAAAGCTATTTGACGAGCCAAAGGGTCACATGACACATCGAGGAAGAATGATTCCAAAGCAGAATGCTAATGAACGCAAGCTAACAACCCGTGACCTTTCATTGTCGCTGCCAAGCTTTAGAAGACAGTTTGAGTCTCCAAGTTGACTGAACCTGCTGCACACGCTAGCAGTCACGTCTTCCTGCAGGGGCTCGGCCCTCCAATTGGTCGCTTAGCAACAGGAAGCATTTAGCTGCAAAATAAACGAATGAATCCAAGCAGCTCAACGCTGGCACACTGCAAACATGGCAATGACCTTAGATCTTCTTCATGGATGCTGATCTGTGATGACACCCATTCATTCATTCATCCACTCATCCATCCATCAATCATCCATTCATCCATCCACTCATTCATCTATCCATCATTCATCCACTCATTCATCCATTATCCATCCGTTCATTCATTCATTTAACCATCCATCCACTCATTCATTCATTCATCTGTCCATCCACTCATTCATCCATTCATTCATTCATTCACTCATTTATCCACCCATCCATTCATCCACTTATTCATTCATCCATCCATCATTCATCCAGTATCCATCCGTTCATTCATTCATTCATTCAACCATCCACTCATTCGTCCACCAATCCATCCACTCATTCACTCATCCATTCACTCATCCATCCATCCATCTGTTCATTCATTCATTTAACCATCCATCCACTCATTCATTCATTCATCTGTCCATCCACTCATTCATCCATTCATTCACTCATTCATTCATTCATTCATTCATTCATCCATCCACTCATTTTCCACCCATCCATTCATCCACTTATTCATCCATCCATCCACTCATTCATCCATCCATCATTCATCCAGTATCCATCCGTTCATTCATTAATTCATTCAACCATCCGTTCATCCACCAATCCATCCATCCATCCATCCACTCATTCATCCACTCATTCATTCATTCATCCATCCACTCATTCATTCAACCATCCGTCCATCCACTCATTCATCCACCAATCCATCCATTCATCCATGCACTCATCCACTCATTCATCCATTATCCATCCGTTCATTCATTCAATCAACCATCCATCCACTCATTCATCCATCCATCCATCCATCCACTCATTCATCCACTCATTCACTCATCCATTCACTCATCCATCCATCCATCCATGCACTCATTCATTCATCCATCCATCCACTCATTCATCCACCCAGCCATCCAGCCACTTATTCATCCATTCATCAATCGACTCATTCACCCATCCATCCATCGATCCATCTCCATCATTCTACCACTCATTCATCCATTATCCATCCGTTCATTTATTCATTCATTAATCCATCCATCCACTCATTCATCCACTCATCCATCCATCATTCTGCCACTCATTCATCCATTATCCATCCGTTCATTAATTAATTAATTCATTCATCCATCCGCTCATTCATCCATTCACTCATTTATGCATTCATCCATTCACTCATTCATTCATCCATCCATCCATCCACTCAACCATCCACTCACTCATTCATGCATTCATCCACTCACTCATTCATCCATCCATCAACTCATCCATTCATCCACTTATTCATCAATCCATCCACTCATTCATCCACCCAGCCATCCAGCCACTTATTCATCCATTCATCAATCGACTCATTCACCCATCCATCCATCGATCCATCCATCATTCTACCACTCATTCATCCATTATCCATCCGTTAATTAATTAATTAATTAATTAATTAATTAATTCATCCATCCGCTCATTCATCCATTCACTCATTCATCCATTCACTCATTTATGCATTCATGCATTCACTCATTTATGCATTCATCCATTCACTCATTCATCCATCCATCCATCCACTCAACCATCCACTCACTCATTCATGCATTCATCCACTCACTCATCCACTCATCCATCCACTCATCCATCCACTCACTCATTCATCCATCCATCAACTCATCCATTCATCCACTTATTCATCAATCCATCCACTCATTCATGCATTCATCCATATCAGAAAAGTACAACATACTACATGGAATTATATTGCAACCTGATTTATCTACTAGGTTATTATTACTCCTCTAAAAGGAATACTTCATCTTTGATACTTTAGAAGGTGTTGTGGAAGCTAGTTTGGAAGCTAGTTTGGAAGCTAGTTCCAAAGCTAGTTTGGAAGCTAGTTTGGAAGCTAGTTTGGAAGCTAGTTTGGAAGCTAATTTGGAAGCTAGTTTGGAAGCTAGTTTGGAAGCTAGTTCCAAAGCTAGTTCCAAAACCTCCACGCCGCCCTTTGACAGATGTGTGACAAAGATGGCCGCTCACCTGGCAGGCGTTGTAGAGCAGCTGGTGCTCAAACTTGCGGACGCCGAGGATCTGCTGGAACATCTCGTAGAGCTGCTCCTTGCTGAGGATGAGCTCCGACACGGCCCCCAGGTGGGCGCGCTGGGGCTGGCGCCGCATGTCCTCGTCGCCGCGGTAGATGGCGTCGTACTTGGCGATCCAGGCGGTCAGCACCGTCTCCTTGCTCAGCCCGTCGATCTCCGGCAGGCTGCGGACGCGGCGCTCGATGTTCTTCTTGAAGACCTCACGGAAGTCGCCGGCGGAGCAGCCGCCGCCCTGGACCATCTTGGAGACGCGCTCGCTCTTCAGGAAGCCCTGAGGACACGCAGGTGAAGAACCAATTAGCCAATTAGCAGGAAGTCACGGTGTCGTCTTACAAACATTTAACTCATCACACAGCAACTTAACACTCAAATGTTACACCTCGGAAATATACAAACATGTACCAATACGAGTTCGGCGTGAGTTTGATGAAATTATTTCATTGGAGGAGCATAAAACGCATAAGAAAATAGCGCTGCAATGCCGCCTCTGCCCACCAGAGGGAGCCAGGGGCTGACGTCAATGCAGCGCCTCAGTGAATTTCCCCTCTAGAGGGCTCTAATCAAGTTAAAAAGCATATTTAGAAGGTCATATAATAGTTTTCTTTGTATAATGTATTTTATTTCATCCTATTATGTCTTCTATATTGGGTAAAATGAGTGTAAATGTACTATAGGGGTGTTATTTCACATCTAGAGGGCTCTAATCATGTTAAAAAGCATATTTAGAAGGTCAAACACTAGTTTTTCTCTGTATAATGTATTTTATTTTATACTATTTCTTTTATTTAGGGTAAAATAAGTGTAACTGTACTATAGGGGTGTTATTTCACATCTAGAGGGCTCTAATCATGTTAAAAAGCATATTTAGAAGGTCAAACACTATTTTTTCTTTGTATAATGTATTTTATTTTATACTATTATTTCTTCTATATTGGGTAAAAGGAATGTAAATGTACTATAGGGGTGTTATTTCACATCTAGAGGGCTCTAATCATGTTAAAAGCATATTTAGAAGGTCAAACACTAGTTTTTCTCTGTATAATGTATTTTATTTTATACTATTTCTTTTATTTAGGGTAAAATAAGTGTAACTACTATAGGGGTGTTATTTCACATCTAGAGGGCTCTAATCATGTTAAAAAGCATATTTAGAAGGTCAAACACTATTTTTTCTGTATAATGTATTTTATTTGATCCTATTATTTCTTCTATATTGGGTAAAATGAGTGTAAATGTACTATAGGGGTGTTATTTCACATCTAGTGGGCTCTAATCAAGTTAAGAAGTATATTTAGAAGGTCAAACACTATTTTTTCTCTGTATAATGTATTTTATTTTATACTGTTATTTCTTTTATTTAGGGTAAAATAAGTGTAAATGTACTATAGGGGTGTTATTTTACATCTAGAGGGCTCTAATCCTGTTAAAAAGCATATTTAGAAGGTCAAACACTATTTTTCTCTGTATAATGTATTTTATTTTATACTATTATTTCTTTTATTTAGGGTAAAAGACGTGTAACTGTACTATAGGGGTGTTATTTCACATCTAGAGAGCTCTAATCATGCATTCAATCAATGAATTCCAAAGCATTGCTCAGCTTTCTACTGAAACTGATTGACCGACATCTGCAGCTAGTAGAAGCCCCTCCCACCGTGGCGGATGACAGCCCCCCCCCCAGTAAAAGCATGCGTCTCGCTACAAGTGTCGCATGAAGATGCATTCAATATAAACTTTCGTCCTCCCGCTCGTTAACTTAATGGATGGTGAGTCACACTGCAGCCTCCTCCATGTGATCCGGCCCCATTAATGTCAGCCATTATTACTAATGAATAGATCAGCGGGTGGGGAGGGATGGAGGGAGGGGGGGCAGGGGGCTCTTCCCTCCCCCGCTGCTCCGTTTAATTGGGAGTTTAAACATTTCTATAAATTATTTACACGCCGGCAGAGTGGCGGCCTCTTAGGTGGCAAATTATAAAATGAATGAGGAATGGCAAACTACTTCCTGTCGTCGTTTCGTTGCTGTTGTTGCCTTAGTCATCTTTACATTGCTACTACGCAATATAATAGACATAAGAGAAAATAAGACACAAAACCAAACTGGTGACAACCTTCTAAATATGCTTTGTAACATTATTAGAGACTCCAGACATGAAATAGCACCCCTATAGTCACCTTTACATTGCTACTACGCAATATAGTAGACATAAAAGAAAATAAGACACAAAACAAAACTGGTGACAACCTTCTAAATATGCTTGTAACATTATTAGAGACTCTAGACATGAAATAACACCCCTATAGTCACCTTTACATTGCTAGTGTCAAGGTGACTATAGGGGTGTTAGGTCATGTCTAGTGAGCTCTAATAGTATTAAAAAGTGTATTTAGAAGGTGGTAAACAGATTTTCTATGTCTTATTTTCTCTTATTATGTCTACTATATTGGGTAATAGGAGTGTCAAGGTGACTATAGGGGTGTTATTTCATGTCTACAAGGCTCTAATAGTGTTTTAAAGGATATTTAGAGGGTGGTAAACAGATTTCCTATGTCTTATTTTCTCTTATTATGTCTACTATATTGGGTAATAGGAGTGTAAAGGTGACTATAGGGGTGTTAGTTCATGACTAGTGGGCTCTAATAGTGTTAACAAGTGTATTTAGAAGCTGGTAAACAGATTTTCTATGTCTTATTTTCTCTTATTATGTCTACTATATTGGGTAATAGGAGTGTCAAGGTGACTATAGGGGTGTTATTTCATGTCTACAAGGCTCTAATAGTGTTTTAAAGGATATTTAGAGGGTGGTAAACAGATTTCCTATGTCTTATTTTCTCTTATTATGTCTACTATATTGGGTAATAGGAGTGTAAAGGTGACTATAGGGGTGTTAGTTTATGTCTACAAGGCTCTAATAGTGTTTAAAATTATATTTAGAAGGTGGTAAACAGATTTTCTATGTCTTATTTTCTCTTATTATGTCTACTATATTGGGTAATAGGAGTGTAAAGGTGACTATAGGGGTGTTAGTTCATGACTAGTGGGCTCTAATAGTGTTAACAAGTGTATTTAGAGGGCGGTAAACATTTTTTATATGTCTTATTTTCTCTTGTTATGTCTACTATATTGGGTAATAGGAGTGTCAAGGTGACTATAGGGGTGTTATTTCATGTCAACAAGGCTCTAATAGGTTTTAAAATTATATTTAGAAGGTGGTAAACAGATTTTTTATGTCTTATTTTGTCTTATTATGTCTACTATATTAGATAATATGAATGTAAGGGTCACTATAGGGGTGTTAGTTCATGTCTACAAGGCTCTAATAGTGTTAACGAGGGTATTTAGAGGGTGGTAAACAGATTTTCTTTGTCTTATTTTCTCTTATTATGTCTACTATATTGGGTAATAGGAGTGTAAGGATGACTATAGGGGTGTTAGTTCATGTCTACAAGGCTCTAATAGTGTTAAAAAGGGTATTTCGAAGGTGGTAAACAGATTTTCTATGTCTTATTTTTTCTTGTTAGGTCTACTATATTGGGTAATAAGAGTGTAAAGGTGACTGTAGGGGTGTTATTTCATGTCTACAAGGCTCTAATAGTGTTAAAAAGGGTATTTCGAAGGTGGTAAACAGATTTTCTATGCCTTATTTCCTCTTGTTATGTCTATGTTGGGTAAAAGGAGTGTCAATGTGACTATAGGGGTGTTATTTGATGTCTACAAGGCTCTAATAGTGTTGTTAAGCATATTTGTAAAGGACACAAAAGGGACACAACAATGAAGGATTATTGGGATGTGTTAGAAATTAGAATGTCGGACTTGAGATGAGAAGAGTGTGATCTTCCCCCTTTGGCATTTTTTCCTCAAAATATCAAACATTTCCCTTAATCCACCTCCTCACGTCGTCCCTGCTCCTTCTGGCCGGCGTCGCCATGCCGACCACCCGGAGGAGCAGAATATAGATCATGTGACGTTTCCCCATGTCGTGACGGCCCGCCCCCATCCATCATGTGCCGTCAGCGCGCTAAGAACGTCTGCTTTCGCCGCCGCCGTGGAAACTTTTCATTACGGCGATGAAAAGACACCAGATGAAGGAAGGATCTAGTACACGGGTGTCCAAACTGCAGACCGGAGGCCATTTGCTGCACCTTTTTTTCATTACCTCGTAGTAGCTCCTCACGGCGTTGCAGAAGGCTTCATCGGCTACAATCTGAGTTTCTCCGTTGAGGAAGGCCAGGAAACGTTCCTTCACCGCCTGAAGCTGCTGCTTGTTCACCTGAGGAGGAACCAAAACCACAAAACAGTCATGTGACTGGAATGTTGGCCGAGATACACAAGCACCAGAAAACAGGCTCCCGAACACGGGCTGCTGTGCTGGATTTAACCCACGGCAAGTTAACACTCAACTCTGAATCGGTGACATCACTTCCTGTCCGCCACCCACACCTCCCACTCAGCTCCCCAAGCACCGGGAACCAACTGACGGCAAGTCAATGTCTATGTCTGTTGGCTAATAGGAGTGCCAAGTTGACTATAGGGGTGTTATTTCATGTCTAGTGAGCTCTAATAGTATTAAAAAGTGTATTTAGAAGGTAGTAAACAGATTATCTGTTTTATTTTCTCTTGTTATGTCTACTATATTGGGTAATAGGAGTGTAAAGGTGACTATAGGGGTGTTATTTCATGTCTAGTGAGCTCTAATAGCATTAAAAAGTGTATTTAGAACGTAGTAAACAGATTTTCTGTCTTATTTTCTCTTATTATGTCTACTATATTAGGCAATAGGAGTGTCAATGTGACTATAGGGTTGTTAGTTCATGTCTAGTGGGCTCTAATAGTATTAAAAAGTGTATTTAGAAAGTAGTAAACAAATTTTCTGTCTTATTTTCTCTTATTATGTCTACTATATTAGGCAACAGGAGTGTAAAGGTGACTATAGGGGTGTTCATGTCTACAAGGTTCTAGCAGTGTTAAAATGGTAATTAGAAGGTGGTCAGCAGATTTTCTATGTCTTATTTTCTCTTATTATGTCTACTGTATTGGGTAATAGGAGTGTAAAGGTGACTATAGGGATGTTAGTTCATGTCTACAAGGCTCTAATAGTGTTAACAATTGTATTAAGAAGGTGGTAAACAGATTTTCTGTCTTATTTTCTCTTATTATGTCTACTATATTGGGTAATAGGAGTGTAAAGGTGACTATAGGGGTGTTAGTTCATGTCTACAAGGCTCTAATAGTGTTAAAAATTGTATTAAGGTGGTAAACAGATTTTCTGTCTTATTTTCTCCTATTATGTCAACTATATTGGTTAATAGGAGTGTAAAGATGACTATAGGGGTGTTAGTTCATGTCTAGTGGGCTCTAATAGTATTCAAACATGTATTGAGAAGGTGGTAAACAGATTTTTTTTATGTCTTATTTTGTCTTATTATGTCTACTATATTGGATAATATGAGTGTAAGGGTGACTATAGGGGTGTTAGTTCATGTCTATGAGGCTCTAATAGTGTTAACAAGGGTATTTAGAGGGTGGTAAACAGATTTTCTATGTCTTATTTTCTCTTATTATGTCTACTATATTGGGTAATAGGAGTGTAAGGGTGACTATAGGGGTGTTAGTTCATGTCTACAAGGCTCTAATAGTGTTTAAAATTATATTTAGAAGGTGGTAAACGGACTTTCTATCTTATTTTCTCTTATTAGGTCTACTATATTAGGCAATAGGAGTGTCAAGGTGACTATAGGGTTGTTAGTTAATGTCTAGTGGGCTCTAATAGTATTAAAAAGCTTATTTAGAAAGTAGTTAACAAATTTTCTGTCTTATTTTCTCTTATTATGTCTACTATATTAGGCAACAGGAGCGTAAAGGTGACTATAGGGGTGTTAGTTCATATCTACAAGGCTCTAATAGTGTTTAAAATTGTATTTAGAAGGTGATAAACAGATTTTGTGTTATTTGGTCTTATTATGTCTACTATATTGGGCAATAGGAGTGTAAAGGTGACTATAGGGGTGCTAGTTCAGGTCTAGTGGGCTCTAATAGTATTAAAAAGTGTATGTAGAAGGTGGTAAACAAATTTTCCATGTCTTATTTACTCTTACTATGTCTACTATATTGGGTAATAGAAGTGTAAAGGTGACTATAGGGGTGTTAGTTCCTGTCTACAAGGCTCTAATAGTGTTAAGTGTATTTAGAAGGTGGTAAACCAAATTTCTATGTCTTAGTTTCTCTTGTTAGTATATCTCTTACATTGGGTAATTGGAGTGTAAAGGTGACTATAGGGGTATTATTTAATGTCTACAAGGCTCTAATAGTGTTAAAAAGCATATTTAGAAAGGACACAAATGGGACACAACAATAAGCGATTATTCGGACGTGTCACAATATAGATGGTAGGACTTATTATTGCAAATGTGGATGGGAAATCGGAGAACATCTATGTTAAGCTCACAGCAGGAAAACTGAATAATGTACATTTTGCACTGTTGGATCTTAAGGAGGTTCTAAGTAGAACTTTAAAACGCAAAAAGAGGATGACAT
Source organism: Doryrhamphus excisus (assembly GCF_037039965.1). NCBI lineage: Eukaryota > Metazoa > Chordata > Actinopteri > Syngnathiformes > Syngnathidae > Doryrhamphus > Doryrhamphus excisus. Next base: position 1,292,656 of record NC_136362.1, read on the forward strand.
CCTGGACAAAGTGAGGCAGACGTGGGAACCTCCAGGATTGCCCCGTGAAGGCGTTTGGCATGAAAAGGTCATCTTCATGAGCGATTTTAGGATGACAGCAGTGACGCATTCGCCGCCACAGTGTGGGAAATGGATTTGTCTCAGGGGGTCCAGTATAAAGAGGCTCCACGCAGGATGGAACAGAACCAGGTGGAGGTGTCGTGTTGCCCTCGGGGATCACGCAGCAATAAAAGGCGCTCCGTGACTATTTGCCGTCTGCGAGGGAGTACAAATGAAAACCAAAATGTTCATTTTCTCATGTCAAGAAGGTCTCACAACCAAAAACATACGGATCCTTTTTGGAATCCTGAGTCACCCGGACCATGAAAAACAACCTCGTCAAGAAATACTTCTGATGCGCGGCGGTAGAACACCACAATGTACACCAAAACTACATAGCATTTAAACATCACCATCTGGAACAAAGTCCGACATCTCAGTATTACAGATTAGTGTTCATGCTGCTTAATTGGTTCCAGACCTGACCCACCCATTTCTGTGAAGTACGATTACTTATTTATAAATGAAATATTTTGGTAATTGGAGCATACAAACAACCCACTAAATATGCTTTTATACACTATTAAAGCCCTCTTGATATGAAATAACACCCCTATAGTCATCTTTACACTCCTCTGACCCAATACAGTAAACATAATAAGATGTAGTAAACCTGTTTACCACGTTACATACTACTATTAGAGCCCACCAAACATGAAATAACACCCCTATAGTCACCTTTACACTCCTATTACCCAATATAGTAAACATAAGAGAAAATAAGACATCATAATTTTTTCAAACTTTGATCTTCGAAAGACACATTTTAACATTAGAGCCCTGTAAACATGACATAACACCCCTATAGTCACCTTTACACTCATATAACCCAATATAGTGGGCATAAGAGAAAATAAGCCATAATAAATTTGATCAAAGTTTGACCATCTAAAGACACTTTTTAAAATTAGAGCCCTGTAAACATGAAATAACACCCCTATAGTCACCTTTACACTCCTATAACCCAATATAGTAAAAATAAGAGAAAATAAGCCATAATAATTTGTATAAAAGTTTGACCTAAAATGGACACTTTTTAACATTAGAGTCCTGTAAACATGAAATAACACCCCTATAGTCACCTTTACACTCCTATTAGCCAATATAGTAAACATAAGAGCAAACAAGCCATAATAATTTTATAAAAGTTTGGCCTAAAAAGGACAATTTCACATTAGAGCCCTGTAAACATGATATAACACCCCTATAGTCACCTTTACACTCCTATAACCCAATATAGTAAACATAAGAGAAAATAAGCCACAATAATTTTTATTAAAGTTTGACCTAAAAAAGACACTTTTTAACATTAGAGCCCTGTAAACATGATATAACACCCCTATAGTCACTGTTACACTCCTATAACCCAATATAGTAAACATAAGACAAAATAAGCCATAATAATGTTTATAAAAGTTTGACCTTCTAAAGACACTTCTTAACATTAGAGCCCTCTAGACATGATATAGCACCCCTATAGTCACCTTTACATTCCTATAACCCAATATCGTAAACATAAGAGAAAATAAGCCATAATAAATTCTACAAAAGTTTGACCTTCTGAAGACACTTCTTAACAATAGAGTGCTATAAACATGATATAACACCCCTATAGTCACCTTTACACCCCTATAACCCAATATAGTAAACATAAGAGAAAATAAGTCATAATAATTTTTATAAAAGTTTGACCTTCTAAAGACACTTCTTAACATTAGAGCGCTATAAACATGATATAACACCCCTATAGTCACCTTTACACCCCTATAACCCAATATAGTAAACACAAGACAAAATAAGTCATAATAATTTTTATAAAAGTTTGACCTAAAAAGGACACTTTAACATTAGAGTCCAGTCAACATGAAATAGCACCCCTATAGTCACCTTTACACTCATATAACCCAATATAGTAAACATACACATGTTTATGTTCTGCTGAAATCTTTGGCCTGATTTTGGTTTGTAAGGTTCTTATGTGAGCTAGCTGAAAGGACGGATGAAAGGATGTTTAAGGAAGCGTGATGAAGGAACACCAGTGATGCTCTTCCTGCTGCGGGAGACGTGGAGGAAGTAGACGTGTGTTTGTTTACGTGTTTGTTTACGCTGGAAGGCTTTCATTTGAGCCTCCGCTCTCCACTTGGAGGAGGTGATCAGTTATGGCGGACAGTTAATGGCGTATTTGGGCGGCAGCCGGCGCTCCAGTGTGGCGCATCAATACGCATAAAGCACATGTGAGCGTGTGCAGCAGTATCTGTCACGCAGGGATAAACACACGCATGTAAACGCACCGTGAAAACATGACAAGATGGAGGGGCCTCGTCTTGGCCATCAGTCATAACAAATTATGAAATATCATCATGAAAACAAGACAATCATCACTCAATTCACCACAGAGGCTCATCAAGTCAGCACACAATGACCAAGACCCATACAGTAAGACCCATACAGTAAGACCCATACAGTAAGACCCATACAGTAAGACCCATACAGTAAGACCCATAGATTAAGACCCATAGATTAAGACCCATAGATTAAGACCCATAGATTAAGACCCATAGATTAAGACCCATAGATTAAGACCCATAGATTAAGACCCATAGATTAAGACCCATAGATTAAGACCCACAGAGCGAGACCCACAGAGCGAGACCCACAGAGCGAGACCCACAGAGCGACACCCACAGAGCAAGAGCCAAATAGTAAGACCCACACAGCGAGACCCATAGAGCGAGACCCAAATAGTAAGACCCACACAGCGAGACCCATAGAGCGAGACCCTTCCAGTAAGACCCACAGAGCGACACCCACAGAGAAAGACCCAAATAGTAAGACCCACACAGCGAGACCCATAGAGCGAGACCCTTCCAGTAAGACCCACAAAGTGAGACCCACAGAGCGAGACCCAAATAGTAAGACCCACACAGCGAGACCCATAGAGCGAGACCCTTCCAGTAAGACCCACAGAGCGACACCCACAGAGAAAGACCCAAATAGTAAGACCCACACAGCGAGACCCATAGAGCGAGACCCTTCCAGTAAGACCCACAGAGTGAGACCCACAGAGCGAGACCCAAATAGTAAGACCCACACAGCGAGACCCATAGAGCGAGACCCTTCCAGTAAGACCCACAGAGCGACACCCACAGAGCGAGACCCAAATAGTAAGACCCACACAGCGAGACCCATAGAGCGAGACCCTTCCAGTAAGACCCACAGAGCGACACCCACAGAGCAAGACCCAAATAGTAAGACCCACACAGCGAGACCCTTCCAGTAAGACCCACAGAGCGAGACCCACAGAGCGAGACCCAAATAGTAAGACCCACACAGCGAGACCCTTCCAGTAAGACCCACAGAGCGAGACCCACACAGAGCGAGACCCACACAGTAAGACCCTTACAATAAGAGCGAGACCCTTACAATGAGACCCACAGAGTAAGACCCACACAGTAAGACCCTTACAATCAGAGTAAGACCCACACAGCGAGACCTACACAGTAAAACCCACACAGCAAGACCCACACAGCGAGACCCACACAGCGAGACCCACACAGCGAGACCCACACAGCGAGACCCACACAGTAAGACCCATACAGCGAGACCCACACAGCAAGACCCATACAGTAAGACCCATACAGCAAGACCCATACAGTAAGACCCATACAGTAAGACCCATACAGTAAGACCCATACAGTAAGACCCATACAGTAAGACCCTTACAGTAATCCCTGGTTTTCCTAACACCCCTCATAACGGTGGAGTTTGTGACCAATCCCTGAAGACAAACATCTCCACCCTTCATAAACATCTGACCACTGATGCCCATCTGCACACACACACACACACACACACACAAAGTGTCAGTGGGCTCAGACATGTGATCAAGTGAGGTCCAACATGTCTTCCTTCCTCGTATTGTTTTTTTTTTCCTACTAAACCACCATACTTTGTTCATTCATTCTGGAAAAACTGTGAGAACAAGCTAAAGACACTTTTTAACATGAGTCCTGTAAACGTGAAATAACACCCCTATAGTCACTTTTACACTCCTATCACCCAATATAATAAAACTAAGAGAAAATAAGCCAAAATAAATTTTATCAAAGTTTGACCTAAAAGAGACACTTTTTAACATTAGAGCCCTGTAAACATGAAATAACACCCCTATAGTCACCTTTACACTCCGATAACCCAATATAGTAAACATAAGAGATAATAAGCCATCAAAATTTTGATAAAGGTTTGACCTAAAAAATACACTTTTTAACATTAGAGCACTGTAAACATGATATAACACCCCTATAGTGACCTCTACACTCCTATAACCCAATATAGTGGACATAACAGAAAATAAGTCAGAATAAATTTTATAAAACTTTGACCTTCTAAAGACACTTCTTAACATTAGAGCGCTACAAACATGAAATAACACCCCTATATTCACCTTTACACTCCAACCCCCAAACCATGCCCCCCCCCAAAGGAAGCCGCCATCTGCCGCCACCGGGGTGGCTCACTGCCCCTCTCGGCCTCCCATGGGTGCAGATTGGAAGCGCCAAAATGGGAAAATAAATCCTGTGACTTACACCTTCATACAGCCATGAAAGTGAAAGTGAAAGTGAAAGTATTATTTCACTTTGAACAAAGCATCAATGAAGTGACTTCCTCATCGGTACACACTTTGACTAACTGGGAGGGGCCTCAGCATCCTCAGCAGGATGATCATTCTTTATGCTTCATAAACATGCAGATGGCACCAGTGTGTGTGTGTGTGTGTGTGTGTGTGTGTGTGTGTGTGTGTGTGTGGAGGCGTTTTATCAGCAGCGAGCAGAGGCGCCCTGTGAAGCAGCCATGACAAACCCCGAAGACCAAAGAGAAACTAAATGCTAAACGGGACGCTAGCTTCAAGGAGCTCAACATGACAACATCCATGATGATGATGAGGAGGAGGAACCGAACAGTACAAATCCCAGCCAATCACAGGGCACATATAGACAAACAACCATTCACACTCACATTCATACCTATGGACAATTTGGAGTCGCTAATTAACCTAGCATGTTTTTTTGGAATGTGGGAGGAAACCGGAGAACCCGGAGAAAACCCACGCATGCACGGGGAGAACATGCAAATTCCACATAGAGATGGCCGAGGATGGAATTGAACCTGCGTCTCCTAGCTGTGAGGTCTGCGCGCTAACCTGGAAAAGTGAAAAAAGGTTTACCAGAGACCCATGGCCTCACACTGAGAGTGAGCCCGAATAAAGTGCACCTTGCTGGGCCACACCAGGTAGCTCTTCCCCTCTATGCTCTGGTTCTCCCGATAGTAGTGAAGTGGTAGTCGTGTTATGATATTTCTTTAGAACCTAGATCAACCAACCTAAAACAAGAGCTTGGAGGCTTCAAGAGGAGAGTTGGAAACCGAGGTTTGGGGGGGGTGGGTCCTATTATGCACATTTTTGGGGCCTTTGTATTGAATTGTGGACTCCAATAGAGCAGGTTACACACAATAACCCGCACAGGAAGTGTTCTAGTTCCAGAATCTGCACCTATTCAGCTGTATTTCTTTGTATTTTGTAAACAATGTTCCAATAACGCTATCATGAAACCGATCAAGGATCAATTTGACATGACGCCTGGAACGCCTGGAACGCCTGGAACGCCTGGAACGCCTGGAACGCCTGGAACGCAGCACTGGAAAAGTGAAAAAAAGGTTTACCAGAGACCCATGGCCTCACACTGAGAGTGTGCCCGAATAAAGTGCACCTTGCTGGGCCACACCAGGTGGCTCTTCCCCTCTATGCTCTGGTTCTCCTGATAGTCGTGAAGTGGTAGTCATGTCATGATATTTCTTTAGAATATGATATTTCTTAAGCATGTAGTAGCATGTAGCATGTACCTTCCGGGTCATGTAGTACACGTCCACATAAACAGTCCCATTGAAATTGAAGGTGGGAAGACCTGGGTTGGAATCTCCATTTTTGGGGCCTTTGTATTGAATTGTGGACTCCATTAGAGCAGGTTACACACAATAACCCGCACAGGAAGTGTTCTAGTTCTTCCAGAATCTGCACCTATTCAGCTGTATTTCTTTGTATTTTGTAAACAATGTTCCAATAACGCTAGCATGAAACCAATCAAGGATCAATTTGGAAAAGTGAAAAAAGGTTTACCAGAGACCCATGGCCTCACACTGAGAGTATGCCCGAATAAAGTGCATCTTCCTGGGCCACACCAGGTGGCTCTTCCCCTTTATGCTCTGGTTCTCCCGATAGTAGTGAAGTGGTAGTCATGTCATGATATTTCTTTAGAATACGATATTTCTTCAGCATGTACTAGCATGTAGCATGTAGCTTCCGGGTCATGTAGTACACGTCCACATAAACAGTCCCATTGAAGGTGGGAAGACTTGGGTTGGAATCTCCATTTTTGGGGCCTTTGTATTGAATTGTGGACTCGATTAGAGCAGGTTACACACAATAACCCGCACAGGAAGTGTTCTAGTTCTTCCAGAATCTGCACCTATTCAGCTGTATTTCTTTGTATTTTGTAAACAATGTTCCAATAACGCTAGCATGAAACCAATCAAGGATCAATTTGGAAAAGTGAAAAAAGGTTTACCAGAGACCCATGGCCTCACACTGAGAGTATGCCCGAATAAAGTGCATCTTCCTGGGCCACACCAGGTGGCTCTTCCCCTTTATGCTCTGGTTCTCCCGATAGTAGTGAAGTGGTAGTCATGTCATGATATTTCTTTAGAATATGATATTTCTTCAGCATGTACTAGCATGTAGCATGTAGCTTCCGGGTCATGTAGTACACGTCCACATAAACAGTCCCATTGAAGGTGGGAAGACTTGGGTTGGAATCTCCATTTTTGGGGCCTTTGTATTGAATTGTGGACTCGATTAGAGCAGGTTACACACAATAACCCGCACAGGAAGTGTTCTAGTTCTTCCAGAATCTGCACCTATTCAGCTGTATTTCTTTGTATTTTGTAAACAATGTTCCAATAACGCTAGCATGAAACCAATCAAGGATCAATTTGGAAAAGTGAAAAAAGGTTTACCAGAGACCCATGGCCTCACACTGAGAGTGTGCCCGAATAAAGTGCATCTTCCTGGGCCACACCAGGTGGCTCTTCCCCTCTATGCTCTGGTTCTCCTGATAGTCGTGAAGTGGTAGTCATGTCATGATATTTCTTTAGAATATGATATTTCTTAAGCATGTAGTAGCATGTAGCATGTACCTTCCGGGTCATGTAGTACACGTCCACATAAACAGTCCCATTGAAATTGAAGGTGGGAAGACCTGGGTTGGAATCTCCATTTTTGGGGCCTTTGTATTGAATTGTGGACTCCATTAGAGCAGGTTACACACAATAACCCGCACAGGAAGTGTTCTAGTTCTTCCAGAATCTGCACCTATTCAGCTGTATTTCTTTGTATTTTGTAAACAATGTTCCAATAACGCTAGCATGAAACCAATCAAGGATCAATTTGGAAAAGTGAAAAAAGGTTTACCAGAGACCCATGGCCTCACACTGAGAGTATGCCCGAATAAAGTGCATCTTCCTGGGCCACACCAGGTGGCTCTTCCCCTTTATGCTCTGGTTCTCCCGATAGTAGTGAAGTGGTAGTCATGTCATGATATTTCTTTAGAATACGATATTTCTTCAGCATGTACTAGCATGTAGCATGTAGCTTCCGGGTCATGTAGTACACGTCCACATAAACAGTCCCATTGAAGGTGGGAAGACTTGGGTTGGAATCTCCATTTTTGGGGCCTTTGTATTGAATTGTGGACTCGATTAGAGCAGGTTACACACAATAACCCGCACAGGAAGTGTTCTAGTTCTTCCAGAATCTGCACCTATTCAGCTGTATTTCTTTGTATTTTGTAAACAATGTTCCAATAACGCTAGCATGAAACCAATCAAGGATCAATTTGGAAAAGTGAAAAAAGGTTTACCAGAGACCCATGGCCTCACACTGAGAGTATGCCCGAATAAAGTGCATCTTCCTGGGCCACACCAGGTGGCTCTTCCCCTTTATGCTCTGGTTCTCCCGATAGTAGTGAAGTGGTAGTCATGTCATGATATTTCTTTAGAATATGATATTTCTTCAGCATGTACTAGCATGTAGCATGTAGCTTCCGGGTCATGTAGTACACGTCCACATAAACAGTCCCATTGAAGGTGGGAAGACTTGGGTTGGAATCTCCATTTTTGGGGCCTTTGTATTGAATTGTGGACTCGATTAGAGCAGGTTACACACAATAACCCGCACAGGAAGTGTTCTAGTTCTTCCAGAATCTGCACCTATTCAGCTGTATTTCTTTGTATTTTGTAAACAATGTTCCAATAACGCTAGCATGAAACCAATCAAGGATCAATTTGGAAAAGTGAAAAAAGGTTTACCAGAGACCCATGGCCTCACACTGAGAGTATGCCCGAATAAAGTGCATCTTCCTGGGCCACACCAGGTGGCTCTTCCCCTTTATGCTCTGGTTCTCCCGATAGTAGTGAAGTGGTAGTCATGTCATGATATTTCTTTAGAATATGATATTTCTTCAGCATGTACTAGCATGTAGCATGTAGCTTCCGGGTCATGTAGTACACGTCCACATAAACAGTCCCATTGAAGGTGGGAAGACTTGGGTTGGAATCTCCATTTTTGGGGCCTTTGTATTGAATTGTGGACTCGATTAGAGCAGGTTACACACAATAACCCGCACAGGAAGTGTTCTAGTTCTTCCAGAATCTGCACCTATTCAGCTGTATTTCTTTGTATTTTGTAAACAATGTTCCAATAACGCTAGCATGAAACCAATCAAGGATCAATTTGGAAAAGTGAAAAAAAGGTTTACCAGAGACCCATGACCTCACACTGAGAGTATGCCCGAATAAAGTGCACCTTGCTGGGCCACACCAAGTGGCTCTTCCCCTCTATGCTCTGGTTCTCCCGATAGTCGTGAAGTGGTAGTCACGTCATGATATTTCTTTGGAACATGATATTTCTTCAGCATGTAGTAGCATGTAGCATGTAGCTTCCGGGTCATGTAGTACACGTCCACATAAACAGTCCCATTGAAGGTGGGAAGACCTGGGTTGGAATCTCCATTTTTGGGGCCTTTTTATTGTATTGTGGACTCCATTAGAGCAGGTTACACACAATAACCCGCACAGGAAGTGTTCTAGTTCTTCCAGAATCTGCACCTATTCAGCTGTATTTCTTTGTATTTTGTAAACAATGTTCCAATAACGCTAGCATGAAACCAATCAAGGATCAATTTGGAAAAGTGAAAAAAGGTTTACTAGAGACCCATGGCCTCACACTGAGAGTGTGCCCGAATAAAGTGCACCTTGCTGGGCCACACCAGGTAGCTCTTCCCCTCTATGCTCTGGTTCTCCCGATAGTAGTGAAGTGGTAGTCATGTCATTATATTTCTTTAGAATATGATATTTCTTCAGCATGTACTAGCATGTAGCATGTAGCTTCCGGGTCATGTAGTACACATCCACATAAACAGTCCCATTGAAATTGAATGTGGGAAGACCTGGGTTGGAATCTCCATTAAAGGCAGTAAAAGGGACTCCATTAGAGCAGGTTACACACAATAACCCGCACAGGAAGTGTTCTAGTTCTTCCAGAATCTGCACCTATTCAGCTGTATTTCTTTAGATTTTGTGAACAATGTTCCATTAACGCTAGCATAAAACCGATCAAGTATCAATTTGACGCATAACCTGATTGTTCTGTTGCGGTCCGCAGCTACGGCACCGTGAACTCGTCAGCGATAACAACCAAAGCTAACGACATGTGTCAAGAAGGCCTCAGGGCGGACAATAAGCGGCATGCGACGTGATCGACAGCCGGAAAGCTCATCAGCATCTTTAACGAGCACCCGGTGGCAAATTTTGCTTCTCGGGAAGCGAGTCATTTTGCGTTCGTCAGGCTTTGTGGCGTTCTCATGAACGCGCCACGCTCGTTGACAACAATGTGCGGTTATTTCCGAACGCTATTAAAAAGCCTTTTGTGTCTTTTTATTTGGTTGCCGCGCTAACTTCCCGCTGTCCCGCCCAGACAGGATGTGGATATTCATGATGTTCTGTGACAAAGTGTGGGTGGGGAGAACACACGACGTGGGGGTTCTTTTTAATGGCTCGGAACAGAGACGCCGTTTCGACGGAGGCGGTTAAACAAAGTGGACTGCAACATGTCTTGAAAAATCAGCGGCTCTATTCCATCAGTAGCCAATACTAAAAACAACTGTGGCTGTAGGCAACCTCCTGATATATATTTTATTTAACGCCAAAAGACTGCTGCATCGCCAAAACGCTAGCAACGCGGCGTTATAAACATGCAAAAGATTTTTTTCCAGAAACCTCCATGGCATGACACCAGCTGCTCGGATCATGTGCCCGAATACAGTGCACCTTGCTGGGCCACGCCAGGAGCTACCTCCCCCTCCATACTCTGGCTCTCCTGATAGTACTGATGTGGTAGTGGTCACGTTATCAACAAATCCTAACTTGTTCCAGTCCTCCTTATCTCGTGGTGTGCACACAACATTAGTACACTTTAGTACACATGAATACACCTAAGTACTAACAAGTACACTTATTATTTATTATTATTATGTATTTATTATGTATTTCTGCTAAGCTCCATATTCATGTCACACTGACTTGCTATGATGATCTGCCTCTTAAATACCACCTCAAAAAAACATAAATAAAATAAAATAAAATAACATTACATTAAATGAATGATTGAATAAAATAAAAATAAAAATAAAAATAAAAATAAAAATAAAAATAAAAATAAAAATAAAAATAAAAATAAAAATAAAAATAAAAATAAAAATAAAAATAAAAATAAAAATAAAAATAAAAATAAAAATAAAAATAAAACATTACATTAAATGATTGAATGATTGAATAAAATAAAATAAAACATAAAATAACATAAAATAAAAAAATAACATTACATTACATTAAATAAATGATTGATTGAATGATTGAATGACTGAATGACTGAATAAAATAAAATAAAATAACATTACATTATATTAAATGAATGATTGAATGATTGAATGATTGAATGATTGAATGATTGAATGATTGAATAAAATAAAATAAAATAAAATTACATTACATTATATTAAATGAATGATTGAATAAAATAAAATAAAATAAAATAAAATAAAATAAAATAAAATAAAATAAAATAAAATAAAATAAAATAAAATAAAATAAAATAAAATAAAATTCCTTTTGGACATGTGGAACTGTGAACTGATTATGGGATGCACTCAGTTGTAATCTGATGATGTTCAGGTAATGAAATAAAACCATTACCATAACCAAATAAAAAATATATAATAATAATAATAAGGATAATAAATATTTATTAATTTATTATTTATTCATAATAATAATAATAATAATAATAATAAAATAACCAAATTACAGCTACTTCACAGAGAGGACCTAATCATTTTGATTAGGTTTAAATTAAATTAAATTAAATTAAATTAAATTAAATTAAATTAAATTAAATTAAATTAAATTAAATTAAATTAAATTAAATTAAATTAAATTAAATTAAATTAAATTAAATTAAATTAAATTAAACTTTTCCATTTTGCTGCCAGATTGCTTCTTCCACACGTCTTTCAAACCATCTGTCCTCAGTCCAACAAGCTGTTGATATCCAATGTTTTGGATTAAAACTACAAGACGTCATCCATTTGCCTCCATTCAAATCTGGTCTGGATGACTTAAGTGAAGTCCTTGGCTCTCCAGGAAAGCAAGTGAATAAAGTCATCATGTCATTACAGGCATCCATGTTGCTTTTGTTCTGGGAAAAAGGAAGAAGCGTCTGCCACGCCCACATTCCTGCACCTGACATTCACGACTGACAGCTTACACGATGAATAGAAAGATGGGATTTTCTTGGTGTCAACATGAGCAGTGATTGACAGGGGATAGGTACAGGGTGTACCCCGCCCCTCACCCAATGTCAGCTGGGATAGGCTCCAGCTCACCTCACAACACAGATCACACGATCACTAAGGGTAGCATTTGGGCTATCGCTAAGGGTAGCATTTGGGCTATCATTAAGGGTAGCATTTAGGCTATCATTTGAAAATCATCTAGGGTAGCATCTGGGAATCATCTAGGGTGGCATCTAGGAATCATCTAGGGTAGCATCAAGGAATCATCTAGGGTAGCATCAAGGAATCATCTAGGGTAGCATCAAGGAATCATCTAGGGTAGCATCTAGGAATCATCTAGGGTAGCATCTAGGAATCATCTAGGGTAGCATCAAGGAATCATCTAGGGTAGCATCTAGGAATCATCTAGGGTAGCATCTAGGAATCATCTAGGAATCATCTAGGAATCATCTAGGAATCATCTAGGAATCATCTAGGGTCTATGAATCATTTTAGTAGCATTTAGGGGATCAATTAGGAATCCTTTAGGTTTAATTTAGGAGATCATTTAGGTAGCATTTAGGGGATCAATTAGGTAGCATTTAGGGGATCAATTAGGAATCATTTAGGTAGCATTTAGGGGATCAATTAGGTAGCATTTAGGGGATCAATTAGGAATCATTTAGGAATCCTTTAGGTAGCATTTAGGGGATCAATTAGGAATCATTTAGGTAGCATTTAGGGCATCAATTAGCAAGTATTTAGGTTTAATTTAGGAGATCATTTAGGTAGCATTTAGGGGATCAATTAGGAATCATTCAGGTAGCATTTAGGGGATCAATTAGGAATCATTTAGGTAGCACTTAGGAGATCATTTAGGTAGCATTTAGGGGATCAATTAGGAATCATTTAGGAATCATTTAGGAGATCATTTGGGTAGCATTTAGGAGATCAATTAGGAATCATTTAGGTAGCACTTAGGAGATAATTTAGGTAGCATTTAGGGGATCAATTAGGAATCATTTAGGTAGCATTTAGGGCATCAATTAGCAAGTATTTAGGAGATCATTTAGGTAGCATTTAGGGGATCAATTAGGAATCATTTAGGTAGCATTTAGGGCATCAATTAGCAAGTATTTAGGAGATCATTTAGGTAGCATTTAGGGGATCAATTAGGTAGCATTTAGGGGATCAATTAGGAATCATTTAGGTAGCATTTAGGGCATCAATTAGCAAGTATTTAGGTTTAATTTAGGAGATCATTTAGGTAGCATTTAGGGGATCAATTAGGAATCATTCAGGTAGCATTTAGGGGATCAATTAGGAATCATTTAGGTAGCACTTAGGAGATCATTTAGGTAGCATTTAGGGGATCAATTAGGAATCATTTAGGAATCATTTAGGTAGCATTTAGGAGATCATATGGGTAGCATTTAGGGGATCAATTAGGAATCATTTAGGTAGCACTTAGGAGATCATTTAGGTAGCATTTAGGGGATCAATTAGGAATCATTTAGGTAGCATTTAGGGCATCAATTAGCAAGTATTTAGGAGATCATTTAGGTAGCATTTAGGGGATCAATTAGGAATCATTTAGGTAGCATTTAGGGCATCAATTAGGAATCATTTAGGTAGCATTTAGGGCATCAATTAGCAAGCATTTAGGAGATCATTTAGGTAGCATTTAGGGGATCAATTAGGTAGCATTTAGGGGATCAATAGGAATCATTTAGGTAGCATTTAGGGCATCAATTAGCAAGTATTTAGGTTTAATTTAGGAGATCATTTAGGTAGCATTTAGGGGATCAATTAGGAATCATTCAGGTAGCATTTAGGGGATCAATTAGGAATCATTTAGGTAGCACTTAGGAGATCATTTAGGTAGCATTTAGGGGATCAATTAGGAATCATTTAGGTAGCATTTAGGGGATCAATTAGCAAGTATTTAGGTTTAATTTAGGAGATCAATTAGGAATCATTTAGGGGATCAATTAGGAATCATTCAGGTAGCATTTAGGGGATCAATTAGGAATCATTTAGGAGATTATTTAGGAAGGAGGGTTAGGGAAAGTGTGCAGAGTCAGACACAGTGCTTAGAGTTGGAGACAGAATGGGAAGAAGACTAACAAAAACAAGGAAAAGATGTTCTCCATTGTTGTTGGCTTCTTGGATGAACTGGTGCTAACTATGATGTCATATTTACATACTAACCCCCCCCCCCCCCCCCCCATCATCATCATCATCATCATCATAACAATCCCTCCTCACTGACTCCTCCAACCGGGCCAAGTGCCCGCCTGGTTACTTTGATTTAGTGATCTTCCACTCGTCCACGACATAAAACTCCCACGCTTGCCGTCTGGCGGAACACATTCATGCACACGCAGGAAGCTCATTAACGACTAACCCCAAGTGGGACATCACAACAACAACAACAATCTTTTACCAAGATGACTTCCGGGTATAATAATGTCATGTATAATAATGCAATGTAGTGACTATGTAGCATGTGCTATAAAATACAACAAAAAGTAACTTTTTACTCTTTTATGACACTTATGATGGTTATAAAATGTGCCGAAGAGATCATTTTTAAATGTAGAGTGGGAGAATGTAAACGAAGTGGATGTCAAGTTGATAGTTTTACTGTTTGGAGCAGGTGAATCTAAAATAGGCGCTTTCCTAACGGGGGTTTGGTTGGAGGGGCTCCCGGGCTGACAGGTGCATAGGCGGGGCGCACTCACCTTCTGCTGCCGCCGAGCCATGTCGGTGGGCTGCTTGGCGTTGAACGGGTAGGCGATGCAGCGGAGGACGAAGACGTAAATCTGCAGTTTGACTTTATGTTCCTCTTCCTCTTTTTGTATTCTCTCCCGCTCGAGCTTCTCCTCCTCGCGGACTCGGTGAGCACTTTCCCCGGAGGAGGCTCCAGCCGAGGCGGGCTGTCTCTGCTGGCTCTCCGCGCCCCGCTTGGCCGCGGAAGAGTCAGCGGCTTTCCTAGCCGGCTCCCGGGCAACTTCCGGGTCGGATTCCCCGCCAGTGTCTTCGCTGGAGGACGGGTCCAGCATAGCTGATGTTTGGGGAAGTCACCGGAAACAATGTTTAGTCTACGTGGAGTTCGGGTCTACGTAGCGGAAATGGCCCAGACTCCAGCCCAGTGGCGGTGCGGTTCCTTCGGGGACGAGACCCAGACCGGAACGGAAGGTGGGTCTTGTTTGGTTGTTCGGTTGGGGGGGGTCGGTGTGCGCGTGCTCCTCTCGTCCGTGGACAAGCTGTGTCGGAATGAGGGCTCGTGCGCGAGGAGTTCACGCGCCAACACACAGGTGAGCAACCTGTAGCTTTGCAGCCCGAAGATAGGCGGATAAAGCGGAAGACCGCTCACTCTTGACTGCTTATCCGGAACCTTAAAAAACACACTCGAAAACAGGTACTAGTTCTCAGAAGTTGTACAAAATAAGTCAGTTTATGAAAGTAAGTAATTAGGAATCGTGTACAGGCGTTATATGTCACAAAGGTTGTCATTTGGACGAGAAATAAGACTAATTAGACTCGGTTTAGTTATTAACAATATGGCCGCTAGAGGTCAGTGTTTGTCTTGTGTAAAAATCATTAATTAATTCATTCATTCATTTTCTACCGCTTATCCTCACGAGGGTGGCGGGATGTGCTGGAGCCTATCCCAGCTGTCTTCCGGTAAGAGGCGGACCACCCTTGGACTGGTGGCCAGCCAATCACAGGGCACATATAGACAAACAACCATTCACACTCACATTCATACTTATGGACAATTTGGAGTCGCTAATTAACTGAGACGATGGTGGAATTGAACCCTGGTCCTTGCTGTGAGGTCTATGTGCTAACCACTCATCCACCGTGCAATTCAATCTCCAGCAGCCATTACGGTGTTGTGGCGTTGAAAGGCGGCGCCCAGTCGGGGTACACGTCCAGAGAGAATAAAGGAACGCCCCATGTCGTCACGGCCAATAGGACGGCGAGGAGACCGATCACGTTGGCGCCGAGCCCCGCCTTCACCTGGAGCCACAAAGGCCACCGCGGAAGTCAGTATGTAACGTCACATGATGCAACGCAATGCATGATGGATAACGGCGTGGGTAACCGACCATGTCGATCACACTGAGGTGTCCGTAGGCGAAGACGACGGCGTTTGGTGGATTGGACACGGGCAACAGGAAGGAGAAAGACGTGCACAGCGTGGCCGGGATGAGGACGTAGAGCGGGTTGACGTGGACGGCTTCAGCCTGAGGAACGTTGAAGAACAAGTCTGTGAAATAGTCTGTTCCAGGGTCAAACTGCGGCCATCATATGACATCATAACATATCACGTGTTACATTGTTGACTTGGTAAAGCAATTGCGGTTGCCATGGTGACATGTGTGTGTGTCCCACCAGAGGTGAGAGGATGGGGAGGAAGATGGTGATCGTGGTGGCGTTGCTGGCCAGCTCGGTTACTGTGGTGACGATGATGCAAGCCACGGCGACGGTGGCCAACACGGGAAGGTGGCCCAGCGGCGACAGCAGCTCGGCGACCCAGCGAGACAAACCCGACTCCTGAACGCACAATCACACAGACGACACGTCTCAGACGCCATTTCCTATTGGCTCTCCTGAAAACAGGGCTGGCCCATTCTCAGTGTACTGTAGGTAGTACTGTAGGTAGTACAGTAGGTAGTACAGTAGTACTGTAGGTAGTACGGCGTTAGAATAAAATGTAGATACAAGTATTATTTTGTTAGTTATCATCTTTATATCCATTTGCTTAGACAATAGAAAGTGTTTGAACGGAGTTTGAACGGTTTGATCAGAGACCCCCCGGCGACCCCCAGGTCCTGGAGGTGCCTGGATGCCCCAACAGCAACCCTGCAGATGTTCATGTTAATCCTGTAAGAATGTGTCAACATAAGAACTCATAAAACAATAAAAGTAATTACTGTCACATACACACACATAGACAAACAGCTGATGACCCCCCCCCCCCCCCCCCTTAGAGTTGCAGGACCATGTAGTAGGGACCCCCGAAAGAGAATAAAAGGAGAGGAGTGTGAACTGCATACTGAGAGTGTAGCAGCATGACATTGGGTATGTGCTTTCACTCTCCTCACTGCGAGAAACTTTGAATGTTGTTGTTGTTGTTTGTCTCTTCTGGATTTCTGGATTTAAGGAGTTTGAACCTCACATACGGTAGGTAGTACAGTAGGTAGTACAGTAGGTAGTACAGTAGGTAGTACAGTAGGTAGTACGGTAGGTAGTACGGTAGGTAGTACAGTAGGTAGTACAGTAGGTAGTACAGTAGGTAGTACGGTAGGTAGTACGGTAGGTAGTACGGTAGGTAGTACAGTAGGTAGTACGGTAGGTAGTACAGTAGGTAGTACAGTAGGTAGTACGGTAGGTAGTACGGTAGGTAGTACAGTAGGTAGTACGGTAGGTAGTACGGTAGGTAGTACGGTAGGTAGTACAGTAGGTAGTACGGTAGGTAGTACGTAGGTAGTACGGTAGGTAGTACTGTAGGTAGTACGGTAGGTAATACGGTAGGTAGTACAGTAGGTAGTACAGTAGGTAGGTAGGTAGGGAGGTAGGGAGGTAGGTAGGTAGTATGGGAGGTAGGTACGTAGTACGCTAGGTAGGTCGGTAGGGAGGTAGGTAGGGAGGTAGTATGGTAGGTAGGTAGAGAGGTAGGGAGGGAGGGAGGTAGGGAGGGAGGTAGGGAGGTAGGTAGTATGGTAGGGAGATAGGTAGTATGGTAGGTAGGTAGGTAGGGAGGTAGGTAGGTAGTATGGTAGGGAGGTAGGTAGGGAGGTAGGTAGGTAGTATGGTAGGTAGGTAGGGAGGTAGGTAGGTAGGAGGTAGGTAGGGAGGTAGGTAGTATGTTAGGGAGGTAGGTAGGTAGTACAGTAGTACGGTAGGTAGGGAGGTAGGTAGGGAGGTAGGTAGGGAGGTAGGTAGGTAGTATGGTAGTACAGTAGGTAGGTAGTATGGTAGGTAGGTAGGTAGGTAGTACAGTAGGTAGTACGGTAGGTAGTACAGTAGGTAGGGAGGGAGGTAGGTAGGGAGGTAGGTAGGTAGTATGGTAGTACAGTAGGTAGGTAGTATGGTAGTACAGTAGGTAGGTAGTATGGTAGGTAGGTAGTACAGTAGGTAGTACGGTAGGTAGTACGGTAGGTAGGGAGGGAGGTAGGTAGGGAGGTAGGTAGGTAGTATGGTAGTACAGTAGGTAGGTAGTATGGTAGTACAGTAGGTAGGTAGTATGGTAGTACAGTAGGTAGGTAGTATGGTAGTACAGTAGGTAGGTAGTATGGTAGGTAGGTAGTACAGTAGGTAGTACGGTAGGTAGGGAGGTAGTACAGTAGGTAGTACGGTAGGTAGTATGGTAGTACAGTAGGGAGGTAGGTAGGTAGTATGGTAGTACAGTAGGTAGGTAGTATGGTAGGTAGGTAGGTAGGTAGTATGGTAGGTAGGTAGGTAGTATGATAGGTAGGTAGGTAGGTAGGTAGTATGGTAGTACAGTAGGTAGGTAGTATGGTAGGTAGGTAGGTAGGTAGGTAGTTAGGTAGTATGGTAGGAGCCATGCCATGAAATGTGGTTGTCTGGTTCCCATATAATAATTAATAATAATAATAATAATAATAATAATAATAATAATAATAATAATAATAATAATAATAATACTAATAATAATACTAATAATAATACTAATAATAATAATAATAATAATAATAATAATAATAATAATGTGTAGAATAAATAGATGCCACAACAATAGATGAACACCAATATACAACGTAAACAGTAAAATACACAAATAATTTACATTATAAATAAAAGACTCCTGGTTATATCCTCTTCTTCTCTTCTGGTTTATTTCAGGCTGACGTGTGTGGGAATTACTATGCCGGTCGGGTACCTGAACGTGTCACGGTAACCGTTTAGTCACATGGTCAAGTGTCTCCAAACTTTTGACTGCTTGCATGTAAGGAAGTGAAACGCATCCTGCAGGCTCAGCCAGCAGAGTAAACGTGAACACGTCAAGCAGGTTCTGCTGTGACATCAATTCAACTTCCTGTTTGGACGCACGAGCACAATGTCTCCCTCTAGTGGACGTCAGAGGAAGTACCCTCATTTTGGGTGTGCGTGTTTTCTCGTTTGGAATCTCACCTTTGTTCCTTCAGCCAGAGCGAAGCCTCCACCGACCAGCAGAGCCACTTTCCAAGGCATGGCGGCCTGGAAGTCCTCCCAGGAGATCATGGTCTCTGTATGAAGACAAGACATCACTTCCTGTCATTCCCACGAAGAAACGCGTCCAGGCTTACCGTATTTGTGTGAGGGTCCGTGGGCTGGAACCAGGAAGAAGAGGAGTCCCAGGAGAAGCGCCACGGTGGCGTCGGTGATGGAGTCGGAGTGACTATCGATGGAGACAACAAACGTGAAGGCCGGCGAACGCAATACGAAACGTGTGCTGGACAAGATGGCTGACACTCACTGAGGGAAGAATGAAGACCAGCCTGCGATGAAGCCTGGAGATCTGGTCAACCACAGCAAGACCATCAGCAAGAAAACCACCAGTGTGAAAACCTCCTGGCAGCTGCCAATCAATTTAGATGTGTAAAATAGCCATATGCTAACAGTTAGCATGTTAGCAACATTCAATACCGATCAGTGGCCGACCAATCGGAGCACCACTAAGCTAATTTACAGTATATATGCGCTTTTGGATTTGTAAAATAGCCACATGCTAACACTTAGCATGCTAGCAACAGTCAATACCGATCGGTGGCCAATCAATCGGAGCACCACTAAGCTAATATACAGTACATATATGCGCATTTGCATGTGTAAAATAGCCAAATGCTAACAGTTAGCATGCTAGCACCACTCAATACCGATCGGTGGCCGATCAATCAGAGCACCACTAAGCTAATATACAGTATATATGCACATTTGCATGTGTAAAATAGCCAAATGCTAACAGTTAGCATGCTAGCAACAGTCAATACCGATCAGTGGCCGACCAATCGGAGCACCACTAAGCTAATATACAGTATATATACACATTTGGATGTGTAAAATAGCCAAATGCTAACAGTTAGCATGCTAGCAACAGTCAATACTGATCGGTGGCTGATCAATCGGAGCACCACTATGCTAATATACAGTATATATGCGCATTTGCATGTGTAAAATAGCCAAATGCTAACAGTTAGCATGCTAGCAACAGTCAATACTGATCGGTGGCTGATCAATCGGAGCACCACTAAGCTAATATACAGTATATATGCACATTTGGATGTGTAAAATAGCCAAATGCTAACAGTTAGCATGCTAGCAACAGTCAATACCGATCAGTGGCCGACCAATCGGAGCACCACTAAGCTAATACACAGTATATATGCGCATTTGGATGTGTAAAATAGCCAAATGCTAACAGTTAGCATGCTAGCACCACTCAATACCGATCGGTGGCCGATCAATCAGAGCACCACTAAGCTAATATACAGTATATATGCACATTTGCATGTGTAAAATAGCCAAATGCTAACAGTTAGCATGTTAGCACCACTCAATACCGATCGGTGGCCGATCAATCAGAGCACCACTAAGCTAATATACAGTATATATGCACATTTGCATGTGTAAAATAGCCAAATGCTAACAGTTAGCATGCTAGCAACAGTCAATACCGATCAGTGGCCGACCAATCGGAGCACCACTAAGCTAATATACAGTATATATACACATTTGGATGTGTAAAATAGCCAAATGCTAACAGTTAGCATGCTAGCAACAGTCAATACTGATCGGTGGCTGATCAATCGGAGCACCACTATGCTAATATACAGTATATATGCGCATTTGCATGTGTAAAATAGCCAAATGCTAACAGTTAGCATGCTAGCAACAGTCAATACTGATCGGTGGCTGATCAATCGGAGCACCACTAAGCTAATATACAGTATATATGCACATTTGGATGTGTAAAATAGCCAAATGCTAACAGTTAGCATGCTAGCAACAGTCAATACCGATCAGTGGCCGACCAATCGGAGCACCACTAAGCTAATACACAGTATATATGCGCATTTGGATGTGTAAAATAGCCAAATGCTAACAGTTAGCATGCTAGCAACAATCAATACCGATCGGTGGCCGATCAAGCGGAGCACCACTAAGCTAATATACAGTATATATGCACATTTCAATGTGTAAAATAGCCAAATGCTAACAGTTAGCATGCTAGCATCAAAATGACAGAGATTGTCCCATAGTGTTTCTACATTGTGCCATGTCTGTATTTGCATGTAGACATGAGTAAAATAGCTAAAACGCTAGCATGCTAACTGTTAGCATTTGGCTAACATTGTACCAATGATATACTGTATGAATGAATGTAGCATACCTCATAGGTCCCAGCGCTCTGTATTCGTCTTTGATGATTTTACACATCGCCTTTTCCCTCTCTGAGCGTTCCCCCCTGCGTCGCCATAGCGACCGCATGCTAGGACACACGGCCGCCATGTTAGACAACACATGAACGGCTACCCTTACAGAGCTTGATCATGTGACTCACTCTTGGCCAATGAAGAGCCAGCATAGCCACGCCCAAGTCAGCAGCATCATGAGCACACTGATTGGCAGGCACAGGAGCAGCCAATTCCCAAAGTGGATGCAGTTGCATTCTGGGTAAATTCTGCATCGGAAAACATGCAAAAACTAGCGTTAGCATTGTTGACGTTCCAAGTGCGCTCCGATCACGACTCACTGGTTGAGATATTCCGAGAAGATGAGGTTGGGCGACGTTCCCGGCAAGGTGGTGATGCCCCCGATGTTGGACGAGTAAGCCACGCTGATGCACATGGCCTTGCAGATCCTGCTGTCACGTGAACTCCCACTAGGGGGCGCTGACACCTGGCAGCCATTTTGGATGTGAAGGGGTCAAAGCCATACAAGAGATGAGTAACTTCTAATACTATTGTCCATTTTTCTTTTGGAAAAATAACATACAGTATGACTGGGATGCGATGAACATCCAGCAGCAACACGACACTTTAGCATGACTAGTATTTGGATGGCTATTTTACACATCCAAATGTGCATATATACTGTATATTAGCTTAGTGGTGCTCCGATTGATCAGCCACCGATCGGTATTGACTGTTGCTAGCATGCTAACTGTTAGCATTTGGCTATTTTACACATCCAAATGCATATATATACTGTATATTAGCTTAGTGGTGCTCCGATTGATCAGCCACCGATCGGTATTGACTGTTGCTAGCATGCTAACTGTTAGCATTTGGCTATTTTACACATCCAAATGCATATATATACTGTATATTAGCTTAGTGGTGCTCCGATTGATCAGCTACCGATCGGTATTGACTGTTGCTAGCATGCTAACTGTTAGCATTTGGCTATTTTACACATCCAAATGCATATATATACTGTATATTAGCTTAGTGGTGCTCCGATTGATCAGCCACCGATCGGTATTGACTGTTGCTAGCATGCTAACTGTTAGCATTTGGCTATTTTACACATCCAAATGCGCATATATACTGTATATTAGCTTAGTGGTGCTCCGATTGATCAGCCACCGATCGGTATTGACTGTTGCTAGCATGCTAACTGTTAGCATTTGGCTATTTTACACATCCAAATGCATATATATACTGTATATTAGCTTAGTGGTGCTCCGATTGATCAGCCACCGATCGGTATTGACTGTTGCTAGCATGCTAACTGTTAGCATTTGGCTATTTTACACATCCAAATGCATATATATACTGTATATTAGCTTAGTGGTGCTCCGATTGATCAGCTACCGATCGGTATTGACTGTTGCTAGCATGCTAACTGTTAGCATTTGGCTATTTTACACATCCAAATGCATATATATACTGTATATTAGCTTAGTGGTGCTCCGATTGATCAGCCACCGATCGGTATTGACTGTTGCTAGCATGCTAACTGTTAGCATTTGGCTATTTTACACATCCAAATGCGCATATATACTGTATATTAGCTTAGTGGTGCTCCGATTGATCAGCCACCAATCGGTATTGACTGTTGCTAGCATGCTAACTGTTAGCATTTGGCTATTTTACACATGTAAATGCTCATATATACTGTATATTAGCTTAGTGGTGCTCCGATTGATCAGCCACCGATCGGTATTGACTGTTGCTAGCATGCTAACTGTTAGCATTTGGCTATTTTACACATGTAAATGCTCATATATACTGTATATTAGCTTAGTGGTGCTCCGATTGATCAGCCACCGATCGGTAATGACTGTTGCTAGCATGCTAACTGTTAGCATTTGGCTATTTTACACATCCAAATGCGCATATATACTGTATATTAGCTTAGTGGTGCTCCGATTGATCAGCCACCGATCGGTATTGACTGTTGTTAGCATGCTAACTGTTAGCATTTGGTTATTTTACACATCCAAATGCGTATATATACTGTATGTTAGCTTAGTGGTGCTCCGATTGATCAGCCATCGATCGGTATTGACTGTTGCTAGCATGCTAACTGTTAGCATTTAGCTATTTTACACATCCAAATGCGCATACGTATATACTGTATATTAGCTTAGTGGTGCTCCGATTGATCAGCCACCGATCGGTATTGACTGTTGCTAGCATGCTAACTGTTAGCATTTGGCTATTTTACACATCCAAATGCGCATATATACTGTATATTAGCTTAGTGGTGCTCCGATTGATCGGCCACCGATCGGTATTGATTGTTGCTAGCATGCTAACTGTTAGCATTTGGCTATTTTACACATCCAAATGCGCATATATACTGTATATTAGCTTAGTGGTGCTCCGATTGATCAGCCACCGATCGGTATTGACTGTTGCTAGCATGCTAACGGTTAGCATTTGGCTATTTTACACATCCAAATGCGCATATATACTGTATGTTAGCTTAGTGGTGCGCCGATTGATCAGCCACCGATCGGTATTGACTGTTGCTAGCATGCTAACTGTTAGCATTTGGCTATTTTACACATCCAAATGCGCATATATACTGTATATTAGCTTAGTGGTGCTCTGATTGATCAGCCACCGATCGGTATTGACTGTTGCTAGCATGCTAACTGTTAGCATTTGGCTATTTTACACATCCAAATGCGCATATATACTGTATATTAGCTTAGTGGTGCACCGATTGATCGGCCACCGATCGGTATTGACTGTTGCTAGCATGCTAACTGTTAGCATTTGGCTATTTTACACATCCAAATGCGCATATATACTGTATATTAGCTTAGTGGTGCTCCGATTGATCGGCCACCGATCGGTATTGACTGTTGCTAGCATGCTAACTGTTAGCATTTTGCTATTTTACACATCCAAATGCGCATATTTTTGTACCTGAGTGGCGTCTGGCAATGGCGTCGCTGATGAGCATGTTTCTTCTAGAACTTTCCGCTCATCCCTGAAAGAAAGCTGAGTGTTGACAGGTTCTGGCGTGACAGGAAGTAAAGATTTTGAGCGGAACAGGATGTTTACCGACCTCTCAATGTGGACCTCTGCACACACACACACACACATGAATGTACTTGGATGTAAAGCTCGTTAAAATGCAACCAAACTATGAGAAATTAAAGTGTTTACCATCAAGTTGCAGACCGCGGTTGTCGTCTCCACTCATCCCCTCGCCGACACTCAGGATCTGCTGCAAGACGGCCTCCACGATGGGCATCACCATGGTAACGGCGGAAGTGTTATGCACCCACATGGAGAGGAAACCGCATCCGCACATGAAGCCCAGCATCAAACTGCAACGGGAATTCCACTTATCCAACGTAAAAAAAACACACGCGCTTCTTAACCTTTGGCGCTCACCACGCTGGGTCGACGCCCACCAGGGTGACCAGCCTCAAGGCGATCCTCCTGTGAAGACCCCACTTCTCGATGGAGGTGGCCAGGCAGATGACGCCCACCAACAGGAAGTGGAAGTCCTTGAAGTACGCCATCGCCACCTGGAAGTAAATGGAGGAAACGGTGAGGGTTTTCCTACTTTTTGGGACTTCTCTATGAGTGTAAAATAGCCAAATGCTAACAGTTAGCATGCTAGCAACACTCAATACCGATCGGTGGCCAATCAATCAGAGCACCACTAAGCTAATATACAGTATATATGCGCATTTGGATGTGTAAAATAGCCAAATGCTAACAGTTAGCATGCTAGCAACACTCAATACCAATCGGTGGCCGATCAATCGGAGCACCACTAAGCTAATATACAGTATATATGCGCATTTAGATGTGTAAAATAGCCAAATGCTAACAGTTAGCATGCTAACAACACTCAATACCAATCGGTGGCCGATCAATCGGAGCACCACTAAGCTAATATACAGTATATATGCGCATTTAGATGTGTGAAATAGCCAAATGCTAACAGTTAGCATGCTAGCAACACTCAATACCGATCGGTGGCTGATTAATCGGAACACCACTAAGCTAATATACAGTATATATGCGCATTTAGATGTGTAAAATAGTAAAATGCTAACAGTTAGCATGCTAACAACAGTCAATACCGATCGATGGCAGATCAATTGGAGCACCACTAAGCTAATATACAGTATATATGCGCATTTAAATGTGTAAAATAGCCAAAATGCTAACAGTTAGCATGCTAGCAACAGTCAATACCGATCAGTGGCCGATCAATCGGAGCACCACTAAGCTAATATACAGTATATATGCGCATTTGGATGTGTAAAATAGCCAAAATGCTAACAGTTAGCATGCTAGCAACAGTCAATACCGATTGGGGGCCGATCAATCGGAGCACCACTAAGCTAATATACAGTTTAAATGTGCATTTGGATGTGTAAAATAGCCAAATGCTAACAGTTAGCATGCTAGCAACAGTCAATACCGATCGGTGGCTGATCAATCGTAGCGCCACTAAGCTAATATACAGTATATATGTGCATTTAGATGTGTGAAATAGCCAAATGCTAACAGTTAGCATGCTAGCAAAAGTCAATACCGATCGGTGGCCGATCAATCGGAGCACCACTAAGCTAATATACAGTATATATGCGCATTTGGATGTGTAAAATAGCCAAATGCTAACAGTTAGCATGCTAGCAAAAGTCAATACTGATTGGTGGCCGATCAATCGGAGCACCACTAAGCTAATATACAGTATATATGCACATTTGGATGTGTAAAATAGCCAAATGCTAACAGTTAGCATGCTAGCAACAGTCAATACCGATTGGGGGCTGATCAATCAGAGCACCACTAAGCTAATATACAGTATATATGCACATTTGGATGTGTAAAATAGTGAAATGCTAACAGTTAGCATGCTAGCAACAGTCAATACCAATCGGTGGCCAATCAATAGGAGCACCACTAAGCTAATATACAGTATATATGCACATTTAGATGTGTAAAATAGCCAAATGCTAACAGGCGTACTTTTTGGGACTTCATGATCCCAAACAAGGGAAAGAAGATGGCGGGAAACATGGCGGTGATGGCCAACGGGATGCATTCCGTGGTCCAGAACAACGCCATCAGGAGAAGCAGAAATCCGCACTCAGCTTCCTGCAGGGAAAGATGTCATCATGCCGATCGCCATGGAAACATGACAGGTAAAAAAAAACCAAAAGGAACTCGCCTTGGTGCCGACCATCAGAGGAAGAGGAAGCAGCAGCGACGGCGTGAGGACGATCAGCGCCAGGCGGCGGTAGTTCCACGCCGCGCTTGTCAACTTCCTCCACATCCTTCCTCTGGGGGTTAAAGGTCACGGATGCATGACGGCTGTGGGAGACCACAAAGCTTATTGGTTGTTATCTGTCTTTGTCAGGATATGTCCTCTTTTCTGTCTTTGTCAGGATATGTCCTGTTTTCTGTCTTTGTCAGGATATGTCCTGTTTTCTGTCTTTGTCAGGATATGTCCTGTTTTCTGTCTTTCCCAGATATGTCCTGATTTCTGTCTTTGTCAGGATATGTCCTGTTTTCCTAAAACATGTCCTGTTTTCTGTCTTTGTCAGGATATGTCCTGTTTTCTGTCTTTGTCAGGATATGTCCTGTTTTCTGTCTTTGTCAGGATATGTCCTGTTTTCTGTCTTTGTCAGGATATGTCCTGTTTTCTGTCTTTGTCAGGATATGTCCTGTTTTCTGTCTTTGTCAGGATATGTCCTGTTTTCTGTCTTTCCCAGATATGTCCTGATTTCTGTCTTTGTCAGGATATGTCCTGTTTTCCTAAAACATGTCCTGTTTTCTGTCTTTGTCAGGATATGTCCTGTTTTCTGTCTTTGTCAGGATATGTCCTGTTTTCTGTCTTTGTCAGGATATGTCCTGTTTTCCGAGGACATGTTGTTTTCTGTCTTTCCCAGATATGTCCTGTTTTCCCAGGACATGTCCCGTTTTCTGTCTTGGTCAGGATATGTCCTGTTTTCCTAAAACATGTCCTGTTTTCTGTCTCTGTCAGGATATGTCCTGTTTTCCTAAAACATGTCCTGTTTTCTGTCTTTGTCAGGATATGTCCTGTTTTCCTAAAACATGTCCTATTTTCTGTCTTTGTCAGGATATGTGCTGTTTTCCGAAGACATGTCCTGTTTTCTGTCTTTGTCAGGACATGTCCTGTTTTCTGTCTTTGTCAGGATATGTCCTGTTTTCCAAGGACATGTCCTGTTTTCTGTCTTTGTCAGGATATGTCAGTTTTTCCGAGGATATGTCCTGTTTTCTGTCTTTGTCAGGATATGTCCTGTTTTCCTACAACATGTCCTGTTTTCTGTCTTTGTCAGTATATGTCCTGTTTTCCAAGGACATGTCCTGTTTTCTGTCTTTGTCATTGTGTGTCCTGTTTTCCTAAGACATGTCCTGTTTTCTGTCTTTTTCAGGATATGTCCTGTTTTCCTAAAACATCTCCTGTTTTCTGTCTTTGTCAGGATATGTCCTGTTTTCTGTCTTTCCCAGATATGTCCTGATTTCCGAGGACATATCCTATTTTCTGTCTTTTTCAGGATATGTCCTGTTTTCCTAAAACATGTCCTGTTTTCTGTCTTTGTCAGGATATGTCCTGTTTTCTGTCTTTGTCAGTATATGTCCTGTTTTCCGAACATATGTCCTATTTTGTCTGTCTTTGTCAGGACATGTCCTGTTTTCCTAAAACATGTCCTGTTTTCTGTCTTTGTTAGGATATGTCCATTTTTCCGAGGACATATCCTGTTTTCTGTCTTTGTCAGGATATGTCCTGTTTTCCAAGGACTTGTCCTGTTTTCTGTCTTTGTCAGTATACGTCCTGGTTTCCAAAGATGTGTCCTGTTTTCTGTCTTTGTCAGGATATGTCCTGTTTTCCTAAAACAAGTCCTGTTTTCCGAGGACATGTCCTGTTTTCTGTCTTTGTCAGGATATGTCCTGTTTTCCTAAAACAAGTTCTGTTTTCCGAGGACATGTTCTGTTTTCCATTTTCTCAGGGCATGTCTGGTTTTCCTATTTCATGTCCTGTCTTTTCTTTGGTAGGACATGTCAGGTTTTCTGTTTTCCAGGGACGTTTTCCTGTTTTCCGAGGACATGTCCTGTTTTCTGTATTTGTCAGGATATGTCCTGTTTTCCTAAAACATGTCCTGTTTTCCATTTTCTCAGGACATATCTGGTTTCCTATTTCATGTCCTGTCTTTTGTTTAGTAGGACATGTAATGTTTTCTTTTTTCCAAGGACATTTTCCTGTTTTCCCAGGATATGTCCTGTTTTCCGAGGACATGTCCTGTTTTCCATTTTCTTGGGACATGTCTTGTTTTCCTATTTCATGTCCTGTCTTTTGCTTTCATAGCACATGTCCCGTTTTCTGCTTTTGCAGGATATGTTCCTTTTTCCCAGATGATTTCCTGTTTTGATGGTACATGTCTGGTTTTCCCAGGACATGTCCTCTTCTTCTCTTTCCCAGTTAAGCCCTGAAAATGTCCTGTTTTTATTATTTTTCGCTGGGACTAAATTGATGAAATTGAGTTTTGGTTAGAATCTTCAGGATTAGCATCAAGTGTCCATCTTCAACACAACTTCTAGATGTATTCCCGAAATTATTTGTTGAAGATGGTCTTTGGAATAAATTCATGAAATCAGGATGAAGCCAAGGAATGAAAATGTGTCATGAAAAAAGTGTGCGAGTAGGTCGTCTTACCGGAGATGTGTTGGAAAAGCGTCCTGACGTGTGGACTCGTCCAGCCATGACTGACATTACGGCAGGTGTCTCTCACGTCTTATCTTGCGGTTAAACAGTGGCCAGGTCTCCTCCTGACCTTTGAACTTTCAACTCATGTCTCCGATGGGGGGCCGAATACAACCAAGTCGCCAAAGGCTCCACTTCCTCTCTCGTTTGCTAGCAACATCCCAGACAAAAAAAACGGCAGTTGAAAAAACACTTTCTTACATACATTGTCATGTATATACGCCAGCAGAGACACTCTTACACTGTCTTACATACGTTGTCATGTATACAGCAGCAGAGATACACTCTTATATATGATGTCTTATATACAGTACTGACATACACTGTCTTACATACATTGTCATGTATACGCTAGCAGAGATACACTCTTACCTATGATGTCTTATATACACTATATACAGTACTGACGTACATTGTCTTACATACATTGTCATGTATACGCCAGCAGAGACACTCTTACATACGATGTCTTATATACAGTACTGGCATACACTGTCTTACATACGTTGTCATGTATACAGCAGCAGAGATACACTCTTATATATGATGTCTTATATACAGTACTGACACACACTGTCTTACATACATTGTCATGTATACGCTAGCAGAGATACACTCTTACCTATGATGTCTTATATACACTATATACAGTACTGACGTACATTGTCTTACATACATTGTCATGTATACGCCAGCAGAGACACTCTTACATACGATGTCTTATATACAGTACTGGCATACACTGTCTTACATACGTTGTCATGTATACAGCAGCAGAGATACACTTTTATATATGATGTCTTATATACAGTACTGACATACACTGTCTTACATACATTGTCATGTATACGCCAGCAGAGACACTCTTACATACAATGTCTTATATACAGTACTGGCATACACTGTCTTACATACGTTGTCATGTATACAGCAGCAGAGATACACTCATATATGATGTCTTATATACAGTACTGACATACACTGTCTTACATACATTGTCATGTATACGCTAGCAGAGATACACTCTTACCTATGATGTCTTATATACACTATATACAGTACTGACGTACACTGTCTTACATACATTGTCATGTATACGCCAGCAGAGACACTCTTACATACGATGTCTTATATACAGTACAGCATACACTGTCTTACATACGTTGTCATGTATACAGCAGCAGAGATACACTCTTATATATGATGTCTTATATACAGTACTGACATACACTGTCTTACATACGTTGTCATGTATACAGCAGCAGAGATACACTCTTATATATGATGTCTTATATACAGTACTGACATACACTGTCTTACATACATTGTCATGTATACGCTAGCAGAGATACACTCTTACCTATGATGTCTTATATACACTATATACAGTACTGACGTACACTGTCTTACATACATTGTCATGTATACGCTAGCAGAGATACACTCTTACCTATGATGTCTTATATACACTATATACAGTACTGACGTACACTGTCTTACATACATTGTCATGTATACGCTAGCAGAGATACACTCTTACCTATGATGTCTTATATACAGTACTGGCATACACTGTCTTACATACGTTGTCATGTATACAGCAGCAGAGATACACTCTTATATATGATGTCTTATATACAGTACTGACATACACTGTCTTACATACATTGTCATGTATATGCTAGCAGAGATACACTCTTACCTATGATGTCTTATATACACTATATACAGTACTGACGTACACTGTCTTACATACGTTGTCATGTATACAGCAGCAGAGATACACTCTTATATATGATGTCTTATGTACAGTACTGACATACACTGTCTTACATACATTGTCATGTATACGCTAGCAGAGATACACTCTTACCTATGATGTCTTATATACACTATATACAGTACTGACATACACTGTCTTACATATATTGTCATGTATACGCTAGCAGAGATACACTCTTACCTATGATGTCTTATATACACTATATACAGTACTGACGTACACTGTCTTACATACATTGTCATGTATACGCCAGCAGAGACACTCTTACATACGATGTCTTATATACAGTACTGGCATACACTGTCTTACATACGTTGTCATGTATACAGCAGCAGAGATACACTCTTATATATGATGTCTTATATACAGTACTGACATACACTGTCTTACATACATTGTCATGTATACGCTAGCAGAGATACACTCTTACCTATGATGTCTTATATACACTATATACAGTACTGACGTACACTGTCTTACATACATTGTCATGTATACGCTAGCAGAGATACACTCTTACCTATGATGTCTTATATACACTATATACAGTACTAACATACACTGTCTTACATAAATTATCATGTATACACCAGCAGAAATCTTACATACAATGTCTTATATACATTGCCATGTACACACCAGCAGAAATACACCAACCACAATTATGCTCTTGCATACGATGTCTTATATACAGCATATACAGTACTGACGTACACTGTCTTACATACATTGTCATGTATACGCCAGCAGAGATACTCTTACATATGATGTCTTATATACACTATATACAGTACTGACATACACTGTCTTACATACATTGTCATGTATACAACAGCAGAATTACACTCTTACATACGATGTCTTATATACAGTATATACAGCACTGACTTTACACTGTCTTACATACATTGTCATGTATACGCCAGCAGAGATACACTCTTACCTACAATGTCTTATATACACAAAATGCAGTACTGATGTACACTGTCTTACATACATTGTCATGTATATAACAGCAGAATTACACTCTTACATAAAATGTCTTATATACACTATATACAGTACTGACCTACACTGTCTTACATACATTGTCATGTATACAGCACCAGAATTATGCTCTTACATACAATGTCTTATATAAAGCACTGGCATACACTGTCTTACATACATTGTCATGTATACGCCAGCAGAGATACACTCTTACATACAATGTCTTATATACAGTACTGGCATACACTGTCTTACATACATTGTCATGTATACGCCAGCAGAGATACACTCTTACATACGATGTCTTATATACAGTACTGACCTACACTGTCTTACATACATTGTCATGTATACAGCACCAGAATTATGCTCTTACATACAATGTCTTATATAAAGCACTGACATACACTGTTTTACATACATTGTCATGTATACGCCAGCAGAGATACACTCTTACATACGATGTCTTATATACAGTACTGACCTACACTGTCTTACATACATTGTCATGTATACAGCACCAGAATTATGCTCTTACATACAATGTCTTATATAAAGCACTGACATACACTGTTTTACATACATTGTCATGTATACGCCAGCAGAGATACACTCTTACATACGATGTCTTAAATACAGTACTGGCATACACTGTCTTACATACATTGTCATATATACGCCAGCAGAGATACACTCTTACATACGATGTCTTATATACAGTACTGACCTACACTGTCTTACATACATTGTCATGTATATAGCACCAGAATTATGCTCTTACATACAATGTCTTATATAAAGCACTGACATACACTGTCTTACATACATTGTCATGTATACGCCAGTAGAGATACACTCTTACATACGATGTCTTAAATACAGTACTGGCATACACTGTCTTACATACATTGTCATATATACGCCAGCAGAGATACACTCTTACATACGATGTCTTATATACAGTACTGACCTACACTGTCTTACATACATTGTCATGTATACAGCACCAGAATTATGCTCTTACATACAATGTCTTATATAAAGCACTGACATACACTGTCTTACATACATTGTCATGTATACGCCAGTAGAGATACACTCTTACATACGATGTCTTAAATACAGTACTGGCATACACTGTCTTACATACATTGTCATATATACGCCAGCAGAGATACACTCTTACATACGATGTCTTATATACAGTACTGACCTACACTGTCTTACATACATTGTCATGTATACAGCACCAGAATTATGCTCTTACATACAATGTCTTATATAAAGCACTGACATACACTGTCTTACATACATTGTCATGTATACGCCAGCAGAGATACACTCTTACATACGATGTCTTAAATACAGTACTGGCATACACTGTCTTACATACATTGTCATGTATACGCCAGCAGAGATACACTCTTACATACGATGTCTTATATACAGTACTGACCTACACTGTCTTACATACATTGTCATGTATACAGCACCAGAATTATGCTCTTACATATAATGTCTTATATAAAGCACTGACATACACTGTCTTACATACATTGTCATGTATACGCCAGCAGAGATACACTCTTACATACGATGTCTTATATACAGTACTGACCTACACTGTCTTACATACATTGTCATGTATACAGCACCAGAATTATGCTCTTACATACAATGTCTTATATAAAGCACTGACATACACTGTCTTACATACATTGTCATGTATACGCCAGCAGAGATACACTCTTACATACAATGTCTTATATACA
This sequence comes from Doryrhamphus excisus, assembly GCF_037039965.1. Classification (NCBI taxonomy): domain Eukaryota; kingdom Metazoa; phylum Chordata; class Actinopteri; order Syngnathiformes; family Syngnathidae; genus Doryrhamphus; species Doryrhamphus excisus. The sequence goes on from NC_136362.1 coordinate 1,326,468, forward strand.
GTACTGACCTACACTGTCTTACATACATTGTCATGTATACAGCACCAGAATTATGCTCTTACATACAATGTCTTATATAAAGCACTGACATACACTGTCTTACATACATTGTCATGTATACGCCAGCAGAGATACACTCTTACATACGATGTCTTATATACAGTACTGACCTACACTGTCTTACATACATTGTCATGTATACAGCACCAGAATTATGCTCTTACATACAATGTCTTATATAAAGCACTGACATACACTGTCTTACATACATTGTCATGTATACGCCAGCAGAGATACACTCTTACATACGATGTCTTAAATACAGTACTGGCATACACTGTCTTACATACATTGTCATGTATACAGCACCAGAATTATGCTCTTACATACAATGTCTTATATAAAGCACTGACATACACTGTCTTACATACATTGTCATGTATACGCCAGCAGAGATACACTCTTACATACGATGTCTTATATACAGTACTGATATACACTGTCTTACATACATTGTCATGTATACAGCGGCAGAATTACACTCTTACATGAGATTGGCCATTGATTTTCAATGGGAAATCAAACCCGCAGACCAGTGAAGCAAACCACCCGAAGCGTGACGGGCACCATGCCTCCGCGCGGCGTCTCATCACGTCGCCAAACAATTTAGCAAACATCCATCAACCGCTAATCTCCTTAACAGGTCGGGACGCAGATAAAAAATAGACCCGATTGATTTTGTAGAGGCTGAAACAAAAGACCGCCGGACTGTTGTGCGGCCAAATCTCGGGGGACGGGGGGGGAGGGGGCGAGGGGCGGCGGGGTCTTTAAGTTGGGATTGTGGTCCGACCCCGGCCAAAGACCGGGCTTAGCTCACACAATAGCGCATGTAACCCCCGGCCATATTTCACATGACGCCTATAACTCGCCCCCGACGGCCCCCGTCGGCCCCCCGTCCCACCGCCTGCATCCCAAAGCGGGTCGGGCCTAAATATAAAAGCACATGGAGACTTTTGGGGAGTGTACGTCGTCGTGTGAGCTACTGTCCCGGGTCTCAGGTAGGAAATCAAACATTACTTTTCTTTTTGGCAAGCGGGGGCGACCTCAGGAAGTACCCCCCCCCCTTCCCACCCCCGTAAAGATGCAAACTTCAATTGCATTTACTTCATATCATCTTTTAATGGAGGAGCCAATCAATGTTATATATGTCTAATTGACCAAAAAGGGGGCGGGGCTACAAGCAGTGCTGTATGTTGATTGGTGGACAGAGAAAAAAACCTCCATTGTTTACTTTGTTGAATTAATTGGGGTACAATGCACAGTGTTGGGATACCCAAAGGGGGCGGGACTACACTCTGTGCTGTGTATTGATTGGTGGATAGAGAATGTTGACTTTAGCATTAAGCATTTCCATTGGCAGACATGAACACGTATGAAGAATACGGAGACGATGACATCAACAGTTACATCATCCAACGCGGCATCCATGACGCCTGCCAGGAAGCCTTCCTCAAATCCCCCGCCAGGTACGCCATGACGCCGCCATGACGCCGCCATGACGCCGCCATGACGCCGCCATGACAGCTGAACTTCCTGTCCTAACTGTTCCTTCCCAACGCTAGCTTAGCAGCATCCACCGATGAGAACCTGAGAGTGCTGGCGGCCATCGAACAAGGTATCGAACAACATCCCCCCCCCACTCCCCCGAGGGTTGTTTACGTCCCTCACGCTCCCCGTCTCCATGGCGACCAGGCGATGCGTCCACGCTGAGAGACATGCTAACGCACGCGTCCGCCTTCAAGGAATTGGACAGTCGCGGTTGGCTTCCCCTCCATCGAGTCGCTTCCCAGCCGGTCCTGGAACTCCTGGAGACCGTCCTGGCATGTGAGTCTGACCGCGCCCTCCGATATGCTAAGCTAAAGGAAAAGTCAAGTCTGAACCCCGACCTTACTTCCTGTCCCCAGTCAGCTCCTCTAGCACCGGAACTCATTTATAGCTCGTTTTACTTAGCTAATAGGAGTGTTAAGGTGACTATAGGGGTGCTACTTCATGTCTAGAGAGCTCTAGTATTGTCTAAAAAAATAATTTACAATGTTGTAAACAAGTTCTATGTCTTATATGTTGTATTTCCTTAGTAGGTTTGTACTATATTGGGTAATAGGAGTGTTAAGGTGACTATAGGGGTGTTACTTCATATCTAGAGGGCTCTAGTAATGGTTAAAAACTTATTTAGAAGGTTGTAAACAAGTTCTATGTCTTATATGTTGTATTTTTTGTAGTGGATCTGTACTAAATTGGGTAATAGGAGTGTTAAGGTGACTATAGGGGTGCTACTTCATGTCTAGAGGGCTCTAGTATTGTCTAAAAAAATAATTTACAATGTTGTAAACAAGTTCTATGTCTTATATGTTGTATTTCCTTAGTAGGTATGTACTACATTGGGTAATAGGAGTGTTAAGGTGACTATAGGGGTGCTACTTCATGTCTAGAGGGCTCTAGTATTGTTTAAAAAATCAATTTAGAATGTTGTAAACTAGTTCTATGTCTTATATGTTGTATTTTTTTAGTAGATCTGTAGCAAATTGGGTAATAGGAGTGTTAAGGTGACTATAGGGGTGTTACTTCATGTCTAGAAGGCTCTAGTATTGTTTAAAAAATGAATTTAGAAGGTTGTAAACTGTTTCTACGTCTTATATGTTGTATTTTCTTAGTAGGTCTGTACTATATTGGGTAATAGGAGTGTTAAGGTGACTATAGGGGTGTTACTTCATGTCTAGAGGGCTCTAGTATTGTTTAAAAATTAATTTAGAATGTTGTAAACAAGTTCTCTGTCTTATATATTGTATTTTTTTAGTAGATCTCTGTACTACATTGGGTAATAGGAGTGTTAAGGTGACTATAGGGGTGTTACTTCATGTCTGGAGGGCTCTAGTAATCGTTAATAAATGTATTTAGAAGGTTGTAAACAAGTTCTATGTCTTATATATTGTATTTTCTTAGTAGGTCTGTACTATATTGGGTAATAGCAGTGTTAAGGTGACTATAGGGGTGTTACGTCATGTCTAGAGGGCTCTAGTAATGGTTAAAAAACGTAAGGATAGCGGCATTAAAAAGAGACGGATGTATTGTCAAATGCTAATATTGACAGGAAGGGTCCATCTCGCTTCCTGTTTTTGTGCGTGCGAGTGTGAGTCATACGTGTAACACGCTACATATTCCCGACAGGATTCCACACGTGCTTAGCGTGTGTTCATGCATGACAGCTGATGAGCTCTCAGACCGTCTAAAATAACATGTGATTCATATTTGGTTGCCCCCCCCCCCTTGTGACCCCCTCTCACCTGCCAGGTTAGCGCAGCTGTTAGCCCCTCAGTGACCGTTATGACCCCATGTGTGTGTTTATGTGTGTGTTTTTGTGTGTGTGTGTGTTAGGTGAGGGGCTGAGTCTCGAGGAGAGGACAAAAGTGGGCGGAGACACGGCGCTCACCTTAGCGGTTAAGGGCGGCCTTCTGAGGAACGTGAGGACCCTGCTGGCGCGAGGGGCGTCGCCGCACACCACCAATGCCAAGAACGAGTCTCCTCTGTTGCTCGGTAACCATCTAGCTTTGCTTACGTTCATGTTAGCACATGTTAGCATGTCGCCTTTACCTGTCAGCGGTGAGGGCGGCGTCCTTCGTGATGACGTCCACGCTGGTGTCGCACGGCGCCTGGGTGGAGCAGGTGTGTCGGAAGAAGTGGACGGCCATGCACGAGGCGGCCAAGGTGGGACACGTGGACATCCTGATGCTCCTGCTGAGGAATGGCGGACGCGTCAATCAGAAGGACATCACCGGCGTGACGCCGCTGGCCGTCGCCGCGGAGCACGGACACTTCGCAGTCACGGAGATCCTGGTCAACTGTGGTGAGTTTTGAGTGGGTTGATGGATGGATGGATGGATGGATGGATGGATGGATGGATGATGGATGGATGAACGGATGGCTGAGTGGATGGATGGATGGATGGATGGGCTGAATGGATGGATGGATGGTGGATTGTGTGGGATGGATGGATAGATGGATGATGGATGGATGATGGATGGATGGGTGGATGGATGAACGGATGGGCTAAGTGGATGGATGGATGGATGGATGGATGGATGGACGGATGGATGAGTGGATGGATGATGGATTGTGTGGCATTGATGGATAGATGGATGGATGGATGAATAGATGGATGATGGATGGATGGATGAACGGATAGGCTGAGTGGATGGATGGATGGATGAACAGATGGATGAGTGGATGGATGGATGGATGGATGGATGGTGGATTGTGTGGGATGGATGGATAGATGGATGATGGATGGATGGGTGGATGGGTGGATGGGTGGATGGGTGAACGGGTGGGCTGAGTGGATGGATGGATGGATGATGGATTATGTGGCATTGATGGATGGATGGATGGATGGATGGGCTGAGTGCATGGATGGATGATGGATTGTGTGGCATGGATGGATAGATGGATGGATGGATGGATGGATGGATGGATGGATGATAGATGGATGGGTGGGTGGATGGATGATAGATGGATGGGTGGGTGGATGGATGAACGGATGGGCTGAGTGGATGGATGGATGGATAGATGGATGATGGATGGATGGATGATGGATTGTGTGGCATGGATGGATAGATGGATGGATGGGTGGATGGATGGATGAACAGATGGGCTGAGTGGATGGATGGATGGATGGATGGGCTGAGTGGATGGATGGATGATGGATTGTGTAGCATGGATGGATGGATGGATGGATGGATGGGTGGATGAACGGATGGGCTGAGTGGATGGATGGATGATGGATTGTGTGGCATTGATGGAAAAATGGATGGATGGATGGATGGATGGATGGATGATGATTGAGGTGGAGTCTCCGTGGTGTCACATGATCAACTGTCTGGCGTGGCTCTTCCCAGGAAGCAGAGTGAACTCTCAGGCCTGCAACGGGGAAAGCGTGTTGTTGGATGCGGCGGGATCAGGATCCACTTCCTGTATCCAGCTTCTGTTGGACAACGGAGCCAACCCCAACCTGCCCAGCATCACTGGGCATCTTCCCATCCATAAGGCTGCCTACGCTGGATGCTACGAGTCAGGAAGTTGGATGTGGATGGATGGATGGATGGATGGATGAGTGGATGGATGAGTGGATGGATGGATGGATGGATGAGTGGATGGATGGATGGATGAATGTATGGGCTGGATGGATGGATGGAAGGATGAATGGGCTGAGTGGATGGATGGATGGGTGGATGGGTGGATGGGTTGAGTGGATGGATGGATGAATGATGGATGGGCTGAGTGGATGGATGGATGGGCTGAGTGGATGGATGAATGGATGGGTTGAGTGGATGGATGGGCTGAGTGGATGGATGAATGGATGCGTTGAGTGGATGGATGAGTGGATGGACAGATGGGCTGTGTGGATGGATGGATGATAGATGGATGATGGATGGGTGGATGGGCTGAGTGGATGGATGGATGGATGAACGGATGGGCTGAGTGGATGGATGGATGGATGATGGATGGATGGATGGAGGGGCTGAGTGGATGGATGAGTGGATGAGTGGATGGATGGATGGATGGATGAGTGGATGGATGGATGGATGGATGAGTGGATGGATGGATGGATGGATGAGTGGATGGATGGATGGATGGATGGATGGATGAGTGGATGGATGGATGATGGATGGATGAGTGGATGGATGGATGATGGATGGATGGGTGGATGGATGGATGAATGGGCTGAGTGGATGGGTGGATGGATGGATGAATGGGCTGAGTGGAAGGATGGATGGATGGATGGGCTGAGTGGAAGGATGGATGGATGGATGGATGGGCTGAGTGGAAGGATGGATGGATGGATGGGCTGAGTGGAAGGATGGATGGATGGATGGATGGGCTGAGTGGAAGGATGGATGGATGAATGGGCTGAGTGGAAGGATGGATGGATGAACAGATGGGCTGAGTGGAAGGATGGATGGACGGATGGATGGATGGATGGGCTGAGTGGAAGGATGGATGGACGGATGGATGGACGGACGGATGTCCAAAGGAATCCTAAGGTGGTTCTTAGGTTCATTGTTGTGTTCCACGATCAGATCCCTGAAGATCCTGATTCCGTTAACCACCAAGAAGGCCATCAAGGAGGCGGGACAAAGTCCAGTCCACTCTGCGGCGGAGGGGGGTCAGAGTCGCTGTCTGAAGCTCCTCCTCTCCAGAGGCTTCGACGTCAACTACCGCATGAACACCCGAAACTCCGAGAACTACCGCGACATGAGGAAGAGCGCTTTGTACTTTGCCGTTTCCAACGGCGACGCCGAGTGCACCAAAGTCCTCCTGGCCGCCGGCGCCAAAACGGACCTGGATCCTCTGTGTTGCCTTCTTGTCGCGGTGCGTTCAGGACGCTACGAGATTGTGAAGCTTCTTCTGGCCGCTAAAGCGGATGTCAATTGTTACTTTGGCGTCGTGAGCGACACGTTCTTCCCCACGGCGTTGCAGTACTGCCTGAAGGACCAGGTCATGATGAGACTGCTCCTCAACAACGGATACAAGGTGGAGAGATGCTTTCACTGTCGCCATGACGACGCCGGCCCGGATACGGATGAAGCGGATGAGAGAATTCCTGTGAGTGTTTTCTTTGCAGGACAAACAGCCAATCAGAAGCCAGTCAGTCAGTCATGTGACACGCTTTGTCCTTCACAGTTTTGTGACTTCATGAGCTTATGCTGCCTGGTCCACTTAGCTGGAGGTGTGGTTCGGACTCTTCTGGACTACGTGGACCACGTCCGCATCTGCTCCAAGCTCAGGCTCATCCTGGAGAAACAACCCGAATGGACGCAAATATCCGACATCCTCAGTGAGTACTAACTCGCTCTTCCGGGGAACGATAGCGGGACCACATCCGTGGAGGTCTTTGGTCTTGACACCCATCAGGTCTCCATGTCTTCTTTTATCGAGAACTTCTCTCTCCAGGTACTCCTCGATCCCTGGGCCACCTCTGTAGGTTAACCATCAGAAGACGTTTGACCCTCAAGAGACTCAACAACGCCGAGGTCATGAACTCTGACCTTTTCCCGCCTGGCCTGAGAAGCTTCATCTTGTACCGTGACCTTGACCTCATCAAGGACAACTACTGATTATTCGGAATGATTGCGCTCATTTCCTGTTTGTTCATGAAATTAGCGGCATGCTAACAGGAGCATTTTTTCTGCAATTCACACCAATACAAGCTTAAGCATTATTATTAAGGTAATGCTAACGTTAGCACGCTCGCAATCGCAACATGCGGATACTAGCATAGTTTGTATATTTTCATAGGCAAGTTACTGGCCAATGTTTATATATGTATTAAGCTAAATGTTAACATGCTAATATTAGCACAGTAGCTCTTTTAGCCTTTTTCATGGGTAGACGCTTATATGCTCACTTAGCACTATCATGCTAGGTGTTAGCATCATAACATTAGCATTGCAACATTTTTTAGCCATGACCATAGATAGAAGCTATTATGTTAGCATGCTAACAGGAGCATTTTTTTGCAATTCCCATGAATATGAGCTTAAGCAGACACCGCTATCATGCTAGGTGTTAACATGCCCACATTATTAAGTTAATGCTACTATGCTAACATTCACACACTTGCAATCCCAACATGCGGATACTAGCATAGTTTGTATATTTTCATAAGCAAGTTACTGGTATTACTGGTTACAGTATTATGCTAAATGTTAACATGCTAATATTAGCACAGTAGCTCTTTTAGCCGTTTTCATGGGTAGACACTTATATGATCACTTAGCACTATCATGCTAGGTGTTAGCATCATAACATTAGCATTGCAACATTTTTTAGCCATGACCATAGATAGAAGCTATTACGTTAGCATGCTAACAGGAGCATTTTTTTGCAATTCCCATGAATATGAGCTTAAGCAGACACCGCTATCATGCTAGGTGTTAAAATGCCCACATTATTATTAAGTTAATGCTACTATGCTAACATTAGCACCCTTGCAATCCCAACATGCGGATACTAGCATAGTTTGTATATTTTCATAAGCAAGTTACTGGTATTACTGGTTACAGTATTATGCTAAATGTTAACATGCTAATATTAGCACAGTAGCTCTTTTAGCCGTTTTCATGGTTAGACACTTATATGCTCACTTAGCACTATCATGCTAGGTGTTAGCATCATAACATTAGCATTGCAACATTTTTTAGCCATGACCATAGATAGAAGCTATTACGTTAGCATGCTAACAGGAGCATTTTTTTGCAATTCCCATGAATATGAGCTTAAGCAGACACCGCTATCATGCTAGGTGTTAACATGCCCACATTATTATTAAGTTAATGCTACTATGCTAACATTAGCACACTCGCAATCCCAACATGCGGGTACTAGCATAGTTTGTATATTTTCATAGGCAAGTTACTGGCAAGTGTTTATATATGTAGTATGCTAAATGTTAACATGCTAATATTAGCACAGTAGCTCTTTTAGCCGTTTTCATGGTTAGACATTTATATGATCACTTAGCACTATCATGCTAGGTGTTAGCATCGCAACAATAGCATTGCAACATTTTTAGCCATGTCCATAGGCAGAAGCTATTATGGTAGCTGTTAGCATGCTAACAGGAGCATTTTTTTTGCAATTCCCAAGCAGACACCGCTATCGTGCTAGGTGTTAACATGCCCACATTAAGTTAATGAAATTAGGGGTCAATGGCGCAATGATGGGGTCAAAGGTCAAGGTGAAAACATCTAAAGCTATGTGTGATGAATGCTAACGTTAATATTCACGTGAGCATTGTTGTTGTTGTGGAAAATGTGCAGTGACATAGACCTGTCAGGTGAGGGCTATAAATAGCGCCTGTGGGTGCTTGGAAGTGGGTGGGTGGGGTCATGTGTCTTCCTTCCAGCTGCTTCCACCATTAATCAATAATTAATACTCCACATAAAAAACGCTGTATTTATAATTAATCTAATTGCTGTGGTCGTCTCTTAATAATTAATCATTATCGATTAGTTGAGTCTGAAGCGGCTGCTCATCGTCGTAATGCTGGTGTTGCTGTTGCACCACCGCCATCTAGCGGCCGGCAGAGGAATGACGGCTTAGCAACTATCAGGATTGTGATACCGGGTAAACACTGTAGCTGTGACTGTGTTTGATTCCGGACCCACTCGGACAGTAGCCTACCCGGTCTAAGAATGGCGGAAGTTCCACCCCCAGCCGCGAATCAGCTTGGTTAATTCAGACTGTGTAGAATTCCTCACACTTCCTGGTTCTGTCACGTGGTTTCATGTTTACACTGACGGCATTAATATTTGCCTTCGATAGCAGTTTCGATGTTAATAACGTCGAAAGTTATTAGTTTTTTTTAATTAGGTTTTACAAGAGAGAAAAGAAATGTTATCCTTGTACATATTTATGTACAATTTATGTATATTTTTCAACATTTGGAGTAGCCTTGTTGGACTGTCTAAGTCGAACAGCCTTCGCGCAGCGCGATGACGTCACGCAGCCTGCGACAACCAGCGACACCGCCAACCAATAAGAACATGTAGAACACAAGCTGCGTGCAGTGATCGCGTTAAAACACAAGATGGCGCCGTGCTCAAAGGTGGCCAATAATTGATACTGAGCATGTGCAAGAAAACATTATTGTAACCAAGCTATAGTGTTGCTCTACTCAATTTAAAGATTTTACAATCAGTAACTGTTACATTTGTTCACTTCCTGCTTTCCTAATATAGTTTAAGTTTTTTTTATTTAATTTATTTTTTTTGGTATGGTTAATGGTATGGTTTCATTAAATTAAAAAAAATAAAAATTAATAATTTAATATTAATTTAAATTAATTTAATAAAACCATACCATTAACCATACCAAAATATTAAATGAAATTATTAATTTTAATTTTTTTTTAATTTAATTTAAGGTATGGTTTTATTAAATTAATTCAAATTATTATTAAATTAAATTATTAATGTTATTTATTTTATTTTAATTTAGTTAATTTAATTTAATATTTTGGTATGGTTAATGGTATGGTTTTATTAACTTAAATTAATTCAAATTATTATTAAATTAAAATTTTAATTTAATATAATTTAATTTAATTTAATGGAATAGTGTTTGGTAGACATGTAAACAAAACAAGACATGTAAACAAGACATGTTGTGTGTTTTTTTGTCCTGTGTACCATCAGAATAGCATCCTTTATAGCGTACCTTCAAGACAAATGCGTTCATCAGGGAACAGAACCGGAGGTTGCCGTCCATCGGTCCTTCCTTCTGTTGTCTTAAAGCTTCAAGTTTCCTCTTTTGAAAAAGAAAAACAACTTAAAGTATGATTGGGAAATTGTGAACATCCAGCAGCAACACGACATTTTTATGAAAATATACTCACCCAAATTCATTGTTGACCTCCACAAATATTTATTTTTCCGGAAATGAAATTTCCGAGTTCTTCTTGTAGTCCAAAAGCATAAATACGCAGAAGTACTTGACTGTAAATATTAACATTTATTGAAGTATACAATGTAGTACTCCCTACCCAGTCAGCGCTCGTTAAAAGCAAACAGTTCAAAGTTTGATTACTTCTTTTTACTGTTTGACAGCCCTGCAGCGTCCATATTTGGTCGAGTATTATTATTATTATTATTTACTATTGTCATTATTATTATTATTATGATTATTATTATTAGGATGAGCTTTGCAGCCACTTTGCATAAAGCATGACGTCACAACCCCAGCAACCAATCAGACGCCAGAAACTAATTTTGAGTTTTTTCGAAACGTCGCTGAAGAAAGCGTGAAAATGAACGCGTGCACCCAAACGCCTCGGTCACAGGAATAAAAAAAAACAAAAAAAAAAAAACACGACATTTTGGTCTTTGAGAGAAAAAAAAAAAAACTCACAAAGACGGAAAATTCGGAAATGGCGAATGTTTTTCCCAAGATGGCCGCCTAGCTACGACGATGAAACCGTCATTAAAAAAAAAAAAAAAAACTAAAATAAATAAAAGTCAACTATTGACAATACGAGTCTTTTGTGTCGTCAGTCGTCCCATTCGTCGTCTTCTTCAAAGTCTTCATCTTCATCATCATCCTCGTCGTCGTCTGGAAAAGACAAAATGGCGTCATGCTTCTGAGATACCCCGCCCCCCATTCCCCGCCCCCCCGGGTACCTGAAGAATGGATGGCTTTGCTCCTCTTTTGCATCACTTCCATAAGGGCGCCGACGATGCCCGCCGTGGGGGCTGGCGTGGGCGGCCCTGACTCCGGGTGGTCCGACACCTGCTGACAAGGACAGTGGAGTTTTTTTTTTTAGGACAAAGATTGTTTATACGACGGGAGTGCTTAATCGTACCGTTTTCAGTTGAATCCCCTGGCGGATTTGGTCCAGCAGCGCGTCCCGCCCGCTGCTGGACGCCGGTTCTCGGTGGTTCTGCTCCACCTTCTTCAGTTGTGCCCCCCCCCGGATCTGCTCCAGCAGCGCCGACGTCCCGGCGGGGACCGGCGAATGAGGGGAGTCGTTGCTTCTGCGCACGGCGTCCGGTTCCGCGGAAGGTGGGGGGACTGGTGGCGGGGGTGGCGGAGGGGGTGGAGGAGGCGGGGCGACACCTGCTGGGGGCTGCGGAGCCGCTGCGGGAGGTGGAGGGGGTGGAGCCTGTGGGGAAGAGTTCAAGGATGGAGGCGGAGGTGGTTTGTGGTGGTGGTGGTGGTGGGGTGGAGGGGGGGGCTGCTGAGCTCCCCTGGTGGGCGGTGGGGGCGGGGCACCCAGTCTGGACGGTGGCGGCGGAGGGGGGGCCGAGGCGGGGGCGCGGGACAGAGGCGGCGGAGGGGGCGGCGGAGCCCCGCGGCTTCCTCTGGACGGTGGAGGAGGAGGTGGAGGGGGAGGTGGGGGGCCACCACGAGAAGGAGGAGGTGGGGGCGCTGCAGAAGAAGGAGAGCAGAGTCATGTGACCTTCTAAATATGTCATGTGTTTAAATTATTATTATTAAATTAAATCAAATTATTATTTTTTTATTTTAATTTATTTTAATATGGTTAATTGTATGGTTTTATTAAACACATTTAAATATTATTAAATTAAATTATTCATTTTATTTAAATGTTATTAAATATTATTAAATTTAATTTAATAATATTTAAATAAAATTAATAATTTTATTTAATAATATTTACATTAAACACACACACACACAGCACCAGCATGCAGTACTGCTGAGGGCCACCAGAGGGTGCACACTCACCCTGCCTTAATTTTTTTGGTGTGGTTAATGGTATGAATTTATTCAATTAAATTAATTTAAATTATTATTATTAAACTAAATCAAATTATTTATTTTATTTAAATGTATTTTAATTTAATATTTTGGTATGGTTGATTGTATGTTTTTATTAAACAAATTTAAATATTAAATTAAATTATTAATTTTATTTAAATATTATTAAATATTATTAATTAAAATGTAATAATATTTAAATAAAATTAATAATTTAATTTAATAATATTTAAATTAAACACACACACACCAAGAGCATGCAGTACTACTGAGTGCCACCAGAGGGTGCACACTCACCCTGCCTTAATTTTTTGGTATGGTTAATGGTATGAATTTATTAAATTAAATTAATTAAAATTATTATTATTAAATTAAATCAAATTATTTATTTTATTTCATTTTAATTTACTTTAATATAATATTTTGGTATGGTTAGTTGTATGGTTTTATTAAACACATTTAAATATTATTAAATTAAATTATTAATTTTATTTAAATAGTATTAAATATTATTAAATTAAATAATATTTAAATAAAATTAATAATTAATAAATTACAATTAATCAATAATTAATAAATTAAAATTAATTAATACAATTAACAATTTAATGTTTAATTATTAATTTTATTTAAATATTATTAAATTTAATTTAATAATATTTAAATAAAATTAATAATTTAATTTAATAATATTTAAATTAAACACACACACACACCAACAGCATGCAGTACCACCGAGGGCCACCAGATGGTGCACACTCACCCTGCCTCCTCAGCTCGTTCTTCACCGCCTCCACGCCGCCTTTCTTCTCGATGAAGTCGTAGATGACCTTGGAAGTCTCGCGGTCCTTCAGCTGAGCCTCCGAGATGCCGCACATGTCAAACAGGTTCTTCAACTCGGGGTCCAGATTGTTCAGCTGCACACAAACGCACACGTGAATCACGTGACCCGCACGCCGTTTATGAGGTGTGTGTGTGTGTGTGTGTGCACTCACATCGAAACCCGTGTTGGGATCCCAGCCCACATGTCCAATATGCCTGATGGAGGAGGAGACGGGGTGGATGCAGTCAGAAAGAGGGGCACACATGCTAAGCTAAGCTACATGCTAACGTCACGACATGATGACATAGTTAGCAAATTAACAAACTTGAACCAGCTGGAAAAAAGCTAAAAATATTATATAAATAAACTCATAATATTAAGAGGAAAAATCATAAAAATAAATACTTTTTTAATAAAGTAATAATGTGAAAAAAACACAAAATAATGTAATTTTTGAAAAATAGGTTGGGACTAAACTCCAATCAACAAGTATTCTATGCCTTATGTCTTATTTTCTCTTATTATGTCTACTATATTGGGTAATAGGAGTATAAAGGTGACTATAGGGGTGTTATTTCATGTCTAGAGAGCTCTAATCATGTTAAAATGCGTATTTAGAAGGTCAAAAAAATGTTTTATATTTCTTCTTAGGTCAATCATATTGGGTAACACGAGTATAAACGTGACTATAGGGGTGTTATTTCATGCCTAGAGGGCTCTAATAATGTTAAAATGCGTATTTAGAAGGTCATTAAAATGTTTTTTATTTCTTATTAGGTCAATCATATTGGGTAACACGAGTATAAACGTGACTATAGGGGTGTTATTTCATGCCTAGAGGGCTCTAATGTTAAAATGCGTATTTAGAAGGTCATTAAAATGTTTTTTATTTTTTATTAGGTCAATCATATTGGGTAACACGAGTATAAACGTGACTATAGGGGTGCTATTTCATGTCTAGAGGGCTCTAATAATGTTAAAATGCGTATTTAGAAGGTCATAAATATGTTTTTAATGTTTCTTATCTCTTATTATGTCTACTATATTGGGTAACACGAGTATGAAGGTGAGTATAGGGGTGTTATTTCATGCCTAGAGAGCTCTAATAATATTAAAATGCATATTTAGAAGGTCATAAAAATAATTTATATTTCTTCTTATTTCTTATTAGGTCAATCATATTGGGTAACACGAGTATAAACGTGACTATAGGGGTGCTATTTCATGCCTAGAGAGCTCTAATAATGTTAAAATGCATATTTAGAAGGTCCTAAAAATGTTTTCTATGTTTTATATTGCTTCTTATTTCTTATTAGGTCAATCATATTGGGTAACACGAGTATAAACGTGACTATAGGGGTGTTATTTCATGTCTAGAGGGCTCTAATGTTAAAATGCGTATTTAGAAGGTCATAAATATGTTTTCTATGTTTTTAATGTTTCTTATCTCTTATTATGTCTACTATATTAGGTAATAGGAGTGTAAAGGTGACTATAGGGGTGTTATTTCATGTCTAGAGGGCTCTAATAATGTTAAAATGCGTATTTAGAAGGTCATAAAAAAGTTTTTTTTATTTCTTATTAGGTCAATCATATTGGGTAACACAAGTGTAAAGGTGACTATAGGGGTGTTATTTCATGTCTAGAAAGCTCTAATGTTCAAAAGCATATTTAGAAGGTCATGAACATGTTTTCTATGTTTTTAATATTTCTTATCTCTTATGATCTCTACTATATTGGGTAATAGGAGTGTAAAGGTGACTATAGGGGTGTTATTTCATGTCTAGAGGGCTCTAATCATGTTAAAAAGCATATTTAGAAGGTGGTAAACAGTCTTTCTATGTCTTATATGTCTTACTTGCTCTTATTATGTCTACTATATTAGTTAATAGGAGTGTAAAGGTGACTATAGGGGTGTTATTTCATGTCTAGAGGGCTCTAATAATGTTCGAAAGCATATTGAGAAGGTTGCAAACAGGTTTTCAGTGTCTACGTTTCTCTTATTATTGGGAAATATGAGTGTAAAGGTGACTATAGGGGTGTTATTTCATGTCTAGAGGGCTCTAATCATGTTAAAAAGCATATTTAGAAGGTGGTAAACAGGCTTTCTATGTCTTACTTGCTCTGTCTACTATATTAGTTAATAGGAGTATAAATGTGACTATAGGGGTGTTGTTTCATGTCTAGAGAGCTCTAATAATGTTAAAACGTGTATTTAGAGGGTTGTGAAAAGGTATTTTATGCTGGCACTATGAATATATAACAACTAATTTGAAATAAAATATTCATCAAATGGACTTACTGGAAGTTGCTGGGCGTGCCGATGTCCGCCTTGGTGAGCTTCTTCTTCTTGACTTTGGTCTTCTTGTCCTTGCGGGCCAGGCCGCCATGACTCAGCATGTTGTTGACGTGATACGGCAGCTGGTGGCCGTGAGAGTTGAGCAGGCGCACGTTGTTGATCTCCGGGTTCCTGATGTCCACCGTGGCCATGGGCAGAGCGGGACCTGCACGCCCAAAGATGAAGTCCATGATAACCCAAAGTTATGCCCTTGTGCCCATGTCTAGAGGGCTCTAATAATGTTAAAATGTATATTTAGATGGTGGTAAACAGGCTTTTTATGTCTTATTTTCTTTTATTATGTCTACTATACTGGATAATAGGAGTGTAAAGGTGATTGTATGGGTGCTATTTCATGTCTAGAGGGCTCTAATAATTTTCAGAGAGATATGTAGAAGGTCATAACTGGCTTTTTATGTCTTATTTTCTTTTATTATGTCTACCATATTGGGGAATAAGGGTGTAGAGGAGATTATAGGGGTGCTTTTTCATGTCTAGAGGGCTCTAATAATGTTCAAAGGCATATTTAGAAGGTTGTAACAGGCTTTTTATGTCTTATTTTCTCTTATTATGTCTACTATACTGGATAATAGGAGTGAAAAGGTGATTATAGGGGTGCTATTTCATGTCTAGAGGGCTCTAATAATGTTGATAAGCATATTTACAATATGATAAACAGGCTTTCCATGTCTTATATGTCTTGCTTGCTATTATTAGGTCTACTATACTGGGTAATAGGAGTGTGAAGGTGACTATAGGGGTGTTATTTCATGTCTAGAGGGCTCTAATATGTTTAAAAGTATATTTAGATGGTGGTAAACAGGCTTTTTATGGCTTCTATGTCTTACTTGCTATTATTATG
Organism: Doryrhamphus excisus; assembly: GCF_037039965.1. Classification (NCBI taxonomy): domain Eukaryota; kingdom Metazoa; phylum Chordata; class Actinopteri; order Syngnathiformes; family Syngnathidae; genus Doryrhamphus; species Doryrhamphus excisus. The sequence continues at coordinate 1,342,824 of NC_136362.1, forward strand.
TCTACTATATTGGGTAATAGGAGTGTAAGGGTGACTATAGGGGTGCTATTTCATGTCTAGAGGGCTCTAATAATGTTCAAAGGCATATTCAGAAGGTCATAACAGGTTTTCAGTCTTATTTTCTTTTATTATGTCTACAATATTGGGTAATAGGAGTGTAAAGGTGATTATAGGGGTACTATTTCATGTCTAGAGGGCTCTAATAATGTTAAAAGGTATATTTAGATGGTGGTAACCGGGCTATTTATGTCTGGTGGGCTTTTTATGTCTTATTTTCTTTTATTATGTCTACCATATTGGGTAATAAAAGTGTAAAGGTCATTATAGGGGTGCTATTTCATTTCTAGAGGGCTCTAATCATGTTAAAAAGCATATTTAGAAGGTCATAACAGGTTTTCAGTCTTATTTTCTTTTATTATGTCTACTATATTGGGTGATGGGAATTTAAAGGTGATTATAGGGGTACTATTTCATGTCTAGAGGGCTCTAATGTTAAAAAGTATATTTAGATGGTGGTAAACAGGCTTTTAATGTCTTATATGTCTTACTTGCTATTATTATGTCTTCTATATTAGGTACGAGGAGTGTAAGGGTGACTATAGGGGTGTTATTTCATCTCTAGAGGGCTCTAATAATGTAAAAAAAATATTTAGATTGTGGTCATCTATGCTGGAACTATGAAATGATTTTGCAGCCTGACATTAGCGGCTATACGACGTACGAGTGGACAGGAAGCTGTAGATAATTCTATTAAAAATGGGGGGGCGCTGAGAAAGAAGGGCAAACTGTGGGAGTTTCCTGGTGAAAACGGGAGTGCTGACATAGCATGCACGCTAACGACTCAACCGCAGGAAAGAGGGACGCCTGTCGCCAGTCCAAAAAGAGCCGATGACGTAACCGTGGCGTCCATGTGAAGATTGATGATGTCATGGCCGCCAGAATTTGCTCGCTCCTTGGAATCATCATAATCTCCATTTGATGGAATCCTTAATCTGGAGCTAATCCCAGTCCAAATCCCTGGACTGCCCATCCACCGCCGATGGACGTCTTGGACTTGGACTTAGACCCGTCTGAGGTTCTTTGAGGTTCCACAGAGCAGAGCGAGACCTCAAAGATCCACAATGGGACGTCTCACTCCAATACACTCCTCATATGCAGACATGGAGTGTTGCGTTCGAGACCGCCAGGAAATACTCGGGAGGTCAGAAATATTGGACCGATTACGTGACTTCCTGTCTTCCGCTCGCCATTTGACAGGAAAGCAAGGCGACGGTGGGAGACGCCTTCCAGATTAGTGGGGGGGGACAGATGGGACGCCCCGCTGGAGGGATTAACCTGCACGAGACGCCCCGCGCCATCACGTGACGTGCGCTTACAACTGTTCAGTGAAAAAAAAAACGGTCCCTGGGCCGCACTTTGGACACCCGTGGTGTGTCTCTCCTTCTCTGCACTCGCTACGTTTACTGTTGTCTTAAAGTTTCCTCTTTTGGAAAAGACTGGAACGCTGAACATCCAGCAGCAACACAACATTTGGCATGACTAGTATTTGGATGAAAAATATACTCCTGCGTTTGTTTACTTCCTCATTTACTGTGACTATAGGGGTGTTATTTCATGTCTAGAGGGCTCTAATATAAAAAAGTGTATTTAGTAGGTTGTGAACAAATTTTCTGTGTCTTATTTTTTGTCTTATTACATCTGCTATATTGGGAATTAGGAGTATAAAAGTGACTATAGGGGTGTTATTTCATGTATAGAGGGCTCTAATATAAAAAAGTGTATTTAGTAGGTTGTGAACAAATTTTCTATGTCTTATTTTCTCTTATTGCATCTACTATATTGGGAATTAGGAGTATAGAGTGACTATAGGGGTGTTATTTCATGGCTTGAGGGCTCTAATATAATAAACAACTTGTCTATGTCTTATTTTCTCTTATTACATCTACTATATTGGGTAATAGGCATGTAAAGGTGACTATAGGGGTGTTATTTCATGTCTAGAGGGCTCTAATATAAAACAAGTGTATTTAGTAGGTCGTGAACAAATTTTCTATGTCTTATTTTCTCTTATTGCATCTACTATATTGGGAATTAGGAGTATAGAGTGACTATAGGGGTGTTATTTCATGTCTAGAGGGCTCTAATGTTAAGTGCATTTAGTCAGACATGTAAAACTTTTTGTCTTATTTTCTCTTATTATGTCTACTATATTGGGAATTAGGAGTATAAAAGTGACTATAGGGGTGTTATTTCATGTCTAGAGGGCTCTAATATAAAAAAAGTGTATTTAGTAGGTTGTGAACAAATTTTCTATGTCTTATTTTCTCTTATTACATCTGCTATATTGGGTAATATGAGTGTAAAGGTGACTATAGGGGTGTTATTTCATGTCTAGAGGGCTCTAATATAAAAGTGTATTTAGTAGGTCTTGAACAACTCTTCTGTGTCTTATTTTCTGTCTTATTACATCTGCTATATTGGGTAATAGGAGTATAAAAGTGACTATAGGGGTGTTATTTCATGTCTAGAGGGCTCTAATATAAAAATGTGTATTTGGTAGGTCATTAACAACTTTTTTATGTCTTATTTTCTCTTATTACATCTGCTATATTGGGTAATAGGAATGTAAAGGTGACTATAGGGGTGTTATTTCATGTCTAGAGGGCTCTAACATAAAAAAACAACTTTTCTATGTCTTATTTTCTCTTAGTACATCTACTATATTGGGAATTAGGAGTATACAAGTGACTATAGGGGTGTTATTTCATGTCTAGAGGGTTCTAATGTAAAAAGGTGTATTTAGTAGGTTTTGAACAACTTTTCTATGTCTTATTTTCTCTTATTACATCTACTATATTGTGTAATAGGAGTGTAAAGGTGACTATAGGGGTGTTATTTCATGTCTAGAGGGCTCTTTTCTGTCCCATTTTAGGTCACCAGCGGCTCAAAGAGAAAACTTGCCAGTTTTTCGTTGGCGTCGGCTGAGCAGGTCGTTGATGGCCACTCGGAATCGCTTGGCCTCTTCTTCGCTGGCAAAGTTCAAACCCATCTGGCTGGTCTGGGGGCGACAACACGGACTCATGAGCATCGACAGACATGTCACGTCTTGTCACCAGCAGGGGGCGGAGTTACATGACAACGATGCTACCTGTCAAATCCAACTACAAGTTCACACGTTGCATGCAAAGCCTTTCTTTGTGTTGCTGCATTGTATCCTGACTTCCTGACCTTTCACAATAAAACAGGAAGTGATGAGCGTGCTAGCCTGGGATACTCACATCCCCCACGAAGGAGATGAAGTAGGACCTGGAGCAGCTGATGGAGAAGCTGTGGTAGAGCTCCTGCTCGAACATGGTTTTACCCTCCTGCAACAACACACACACACACACACACACCGAGTCACCACCATCATTCCAGAAGCTTCCCTTGTTTATGGATGCAGCAGCTCACCTTGATGTCAAACACCCGGATGAAGTAGGACCTCTGCGGGTTGTCTTTGACCAAGCACGCCACCCCGCAGCACTTCTTCGCCCAACTGCAGCTCCTGTCTGCGCCGTAGACCTGGACCACCGCCGAACACAACGCCTGCGCGCCACAGCAAAGGGCGCTCAACATTGCACGTCTGTTATGTCATCACTAGGAATGCTTGATCATATATCAAAATTGTGTGTGTGTGTGTGTGTGTACGCAAACAATATGTGCATGAGATAAGCAACACAATTTATCATTTAAAAACAAACAAAAATAGTACTCACCATAATTAATAAAGCAATAATCACACCATAAATCAAAATAAAGACAAATAAATGATGATGTTATTTCCTGTCTGGGGGGCTCTAATATGAAAAAAATGTATTTAGTAGGATGTGAACAACTTTTTTATGTCTTATTTTCTTTTATTACATCTGCTATATTGGTTATAGGAGTGTAAAGGTGACTATAGGGGTGTTATTTACTGTCTAGAGGGCTCTAACATACAAAAAAAATGATTTAGTAGGTCATGAACAACTTTTCTATGTCTTATTTTCTCTTATTACATCTGCTATATTGGGAAATAAGAGTGTAACGGTGACTATAGGGGTGTTATTTCCTGTCTGGAGGGCTCTAATATGAAAAAATGTATTTAGTAGGATGTGAATAACTTTCTTATGTCTTATTTTCTCTTATTACATCTACTATATTGGGAAATAGTAGTGTAAAGGTGACTATAGGGGTGTTATTTACTGTCTAGAGGGCTCTAATATACAAAAAAATGATTTAGTACGCCGTGAATAACTTTTTTTATGTCTTATTTTCTCTTATTACATCTGCTATATTGGGTAATAGGAGTGTAAAGGTGATTATAGGGGTGTTACTTCCCGTCTAGAGGGCTCTAATATAAAAACGTGTATTTAGTAGGTCGTGAACAACTTTTTTCATGTCTTATTTTCTCTTATTACATCTACTATATTGGGAAATAGGAGTGTAAAGGTGACTATAGGAGTGTTATTTCCTGTCTAGAGGGCTGTAATATAAAAAATGTATTTAGTAGGTCGTGAACAACTTTTCTATGTCTCATTTTCTCTTATTACATCTGCTATATTGGGAAATAGGAGTGTAAAGGTTACTTTAGGGGTGTTATTTACTGTCTAGAGGGCTCTAATCTAAAAAATTTATTTAGTAGGATGTGAACAACTTTTTTATGTCTAATTTTCTCTTATTACATTTGCTATATTGGGTTATAGGGGTGTAAAGGTGACTATAGGGGTGTTATTTACTGTCTAGAGGGCTCTAATATGAAAAAAGTATTTAGTAGGATGTGAACAACTTTTTTATGTCTTATTTTCTCTTATTACATCTGCTATATTGGGAAATATGAGTGTAAAGGTGACTATAGGGGTGTTATTTCCTTTCTAGAGGGCTCTAATATGAAAAAGTGTATTTAGTAGGTCGTGAATAACTTTTTTGTGTCTTATTTTCTCTTATTACATCTGCTATATTGGGAAATAGGAATGTAAAGGTGACTATAGGGGTGTTATTTCCTGTCTAGAGGGCTCTAATATAAAAAAATGTATTTAGTAGGTCGTGAACAACTTTCCTATGTCTTATTTTGTCTTATTACATCTACTATATTGGGAATTAGGAGTGTAAAAGTGACTATAGGGGTGTTATTTCATGTCTAGAGGGCTCTAATTTAATAAATTTTATTTAGGACGTGTTAAACTTTTCTGTCCCATTTTAGGTTTGTTATCTTAGGAAAATTAAGTCAAAATATTATGGGAATAAAGTATAAAAGTTTAAATAGTTGGAAAATGTAAAAAAAAAGCAAAACCACAGAAATACAAAAAAACAGCTAAGCTATAATAAGAAACATCACAATATTAAGAAAAAAAACATTTCAATTTTACAAGAATAAACTCGTAATATCATGAGGAGAAATAATGTCATTTTATTAGCATAGAGCTGTGACATTTGAAAATATATGTTGTTTTTTCATAATAAAAAGTAACAATATTATGAGGAAAAAATTAATTAGTCTAATTATTATTTTAAATTATTTAAAAAAATCAAAATCATACTTTTTTAAAAGGTTTCGACACCCCTGAGTCTAAAACAGAAAGATGACTTGCTGAAGTAGTCATCGTCACTCCTTAGCATCCGCAAGCTAGCTGCTACCTTAAAGGGCCAGCAGCACGTCCAAAATGATGCAGCCTTGACCTTGGCCAACGTCCCAAAATCAAAGTTCCTTCAGAGTCGGGGGTCCAAGAGCTTTAAAATTCTAATCCCTGCGTCAAATCATCCATCAGGCCTCGGATATACGCTCCTTAACGCGGCGGAACTCGAACATGCGGCGATAATCCCACTATGTCCACCAATCACTAAAATGGCACACCTTTAACACACGTGGTTAATTAAGCAGAGCAAGATGGCGACCACCAACAAGCCATTAATAAAGCTTTGACGGATGAGGATTAGAATGGGGGGGGGTTAAATCCGCATCAAACATGGCATCCATATGATGCCAAGTGGGATACATTATTGTAATCAACACAGCTGGTTTTTTGATGCAGGTGTTACTCAAACGCATCCTCCCCATAACAAATATTGTCAAGAGTATGATTGGTTTCAATTAGTGGGTCGTACCGGCGGGCGGTGATACCTTACCGTACATTTCCTGCCCAGGTAGCCGAACAGGCAGTCGTTCTCCTGCGGTGTCAGCAGCAAGGAGCCCACGTTAGCGGCCCTGCGGGGCGGCGGGTGGTTGTTCATGGCTTGGAGTTGTTGCGAAACGACGTTGTTTGTTGGTGCTAGCAAAGTGCTAATGACGACTATTTACAAAACATCCATGCGGGCTCCGGACGATGTGGCCTCCGGCCGGATCATCTCCGCCGACTGCGGGCTGGAGGGCGGCCAAGGACTGGGCGTGTCCTGGGACTGCACCTGCCTCGAAAAGCAACTTAATTCCTCGGTTAGATTTTAAATAAGTTAAATTATTGCCTCTGTTGTTGTCTTCAGGGACACAAACGCGTAAGTTTCATCGTAAAAAGTCAATCAGCCACAGCAGCGATGCGTCCATCCAACATGGCAACGACATGGAGCGTACTACTCCAGCTAGGTGGACTATGGGCGGGGGTGTTCGAAAAATGTCCACCGGAGCTACAGCGAGGAATATAAACTCAGCGAACATAAAAACTGTTACTAAATATGTTAATTAATGTTACGATTAATAAACTCGAAACAAAATGTGAAACGCAATTTGAATTCGATGTGCTAATAAAGTGGTTTGGTCCGAGGAATGCCGCTCTGCGGAGGCACTGGTGGGCGGGTTTTGTGTGACGTCATATGTGAAGGCCAGATGGCGGACGCAGAGATGTAAATAAGAACCCCACAAAGTCCTAAATTATTGAATATTTCGTTCGCTAGGACTCCGCGTTTGATGGAACCATTTATAGCCCAAACTGTGGATAAAAATATGACCAATATTTGTAATAAATTTCGTGTATTTCCGCGAGTTGTTTTTTTTAACACGAAAAAACTTTATTTGTATCTGAATTTAACAAACCTATTCAATGATAAACTATGTTATGTTATGTTTTGTTTGAATGGTAACTGTCATTAAAGGAAAGGGGGAGGGGCTTGTCGCGTTGTTGCCATGGCAACGTGTAAACGGAAGCCCTGTTGTTGCTAACGGGACTAGTGTGGAAGGATCATGTCGGAGGAAGAACAGCAGAGTCCAGCTGAAGGAAACCCCTCACAGGAGGACCCAGAAGAACCCCTTCATGAGGAGGAGCAGCAGCAGGTTGACGGGTCGAATCCAGGTGAGACATGTCGATGTTATTGAGGGGTTAAAATCAATTTATGACATCCATTTGTGCAGTTGAGCAGCAGACTGGTGCTGAAACAGAACAATCCAATAATGAGGAAAATGTAGAAGAGTCCACAGCTACAGGTGAGTCCATTCGTGATGTTCTACTTCACTATGGCGTCCACTTCCACTTCCTGTTTGGCTGTCATGGAAGCTAACGCCATCATTTGTGTAGATGAGCAGCAGGCTGACGTTGTGACGGATCAATCCAACAACGAGGACAATGTGGAACACTCAGCGGCGACAGGTGAGTACCATTACCTAATAGAGTAGACATAATAAGAGAAAATAAGACACATAAGACAAAAGAAAACCTGTTTACAACCATCTAAATGCAATTTTGAATATTATTGGAGCCCTCTAAACATGAACCAACACCCCTATAGTCACCTTAATAAGACAAAGAAAACCTCTTTAGGACTTTCTAAATACCCTTATAAACATTATTAGAGCCCTCTAGACGTGAAATAACACCCCTATGTTGACCTTTAAACTGCTATTACCAAATATGGTAGACATAAGAAGACAAAATAAGACATAATAAACCTGTCCATGACCTTCTAAATTAGCTTTTTACCATTAGAGCCACGTAGACATGAAATAACACCCCTATAGTCACCTTCACACTCCCATTACTTAATAGAGTAGACATAATAAGAGAAAATAAGACACATAAGACAAAAGAAAACCGGTTTACAACCATCTAAATGCAATTTTGAATATTACTGGAGCCCTCTAAACATGAAACAACACCCCTATAGTCACCTTAATAAGACAAAGAAAACCTCTTTAGGACTTTCTAAATACCCTTTTAAACATTATTAGAGCCCTCTATAAATGGAATAACACCCCTATATTGACCTTTAAACTGCTATTACCCAATATAGTAGACATAAGACATAGTAAACCTGTCCATGGCCTTCTAAATAAGCGTTTTACCATTAGAGCCCTCTAAACATGAAACAACACCCCTATAGTCACCTTTCACACCTATTACCCATTATACAGTAGTCGACATAAGAGAAAATAAGACAGATAAGACAAAAAACAAAACCTGTTTAGGACTTTCTGAATACCCTTATAAACATTATTAGAGCCCTCTAGACGTGAAATAACACCCCTATGTTGACCTTTAAACTGCTATTACCAAATATGGTAGACATAAGAAGACAAAATAAGACATAATAAACCTGTCCATGACCTTCTAAATTAGCTTTTTACCATTAGAGCCACGTAGACATGAAATAACACCCCTATAGTCACCTTCACACTCCCATTACTTAATAGAGTAGACATAATAAGAGAAAATAAGACACATAAGACAAAAGAAAACCTGTTCACAACTGTCGAAATGCAATTTTCAATAATATTGGAGCCCTCTAAACATGAAATAACACCCCTATAGTCACCTTCACACTCCCATTACCTAATAGAGTAGACATAATAAGAGAAAATAAGACACTTAAGACATAAGAAAACCTGTTTGCAACATTCTAAATACCTTTTTCAATATCACTAGAGCCCTCTAAATATGAAATAACACCCCTATAGTCACCTTTTTTACAAAACAGCATGATTTATTAAATAATGTATTTTTCAAAAGCCATGATGTAATGAGACACACAGTGGCGAGGGATTATTTGACTTCACTGACGTCCACTTCCTGTTTGGCTGTTATGGAAGCTAACGGCATCATTATTGTAGATGAGCAGCAGGCTGACGTTGTGACGGATCAATCCAACAACGAGGACAATGTGGAACACTCAGCGGCGACAGGTGAGTACCCTGATGACTTTATGCAGTAATCCCTCCTCACATATATTTACCTTTAAACTGATATTACCCAATATGGTAGACATAAGACAAAATAAGACATAATAAACCTGTTCATGACCTTCTAAATAAGCTTTTTACCATTAGAGCCCTCTAGACATGAAATAACACCCCTATAGTCACCTTTACACTCCTATTACCCATTATACAGTAGTCGACATAAGAGAAAATAAGACATATAAGACAAAGAAAAGCTCTTTAGGACTTTCTCAATACCCTTTTAAACATTATTAGAGCCCTCTAGAAATGGAATAACACCCCTATATTGACCTTTAAACTGCTATTACCCAATATGGTAGACATAATAGGAGAAAATAAGATACATAAAACAAAAAAACTGTTTAAAACCTTCTAAATACCATTTTCAACATTACTAAAGCCCTCTAAACATGAAATAACACCCCTATAGTCATCTTTACACGCCTATTACCCAATATACAGTAGTCGACATAAGACAAAATAAGACAGATAAGACAAAGAAAACCTGTCTAGGACTTTCTAAATATCATTTTAAACATGATTAGAGCCCTCTAGACATGAAATAACACCCCTATATTTACCTTTAAACTGCTATAACCCAATATGGTAGACATAAGACATAATAAACCTGTCCATGACCTTCTATATAAGCTTTTTACCAGTAGAGCCACGTAGACATGAAATAACACCCCTATAGTTACCTTCACACTCCTATGACATAATAGAGCAGACATAATAAAAGAAAATAAGACACATAAGACAAAAGAAACACTGTTTAAAACCTTCTAAATACCGTTTTCAATATTACTAGAACACATATATTTACCTTTAAACTGATATTACCTAATATGGTAGACATAAGACAAAATAAGACATAATAAACCTGTTCATGACCTTCTAAATAAGCTTTTTACCATTAGAGCCATGAAGACATGAAATAACACCCCTATAGTCACCTTCACATTCCTATGACATAATAGAGTAGACATAATAAAAGAGAATAAGACACATAAGACAAAAAACCTTGTTTACAACCTTTTAAATACCATTTTCAATATTAATAGAGCCCTCTAACATGAAATAACACCCCTATAGTCATCTTTACATACCTATTACCCAACATACAGTAGTTGACATAAGAGAAAATAAGACAGATAAGACGAAGAAAACCTGTCTAGGACTTTCTCAATACCCTTTTACCCTTTTACCATTAGAGCCCTCTAAACATGAAATAACACCCCTATAGTCACTGTCACACTCCTATGACATAATAGAGTAGACATGATAGAAGAAAATAAGACAGATAAGACTGTTTAAAGCCATCTAAATACCGTTTTCAATATCACTAGAGCCCTCTAAACATGAAATAACATCCCTATAGTCACCTTTTTCAATTAATTAATGTATTTTTCAAAAGCCATGATGTAGTGAAGACACACGATTGGAAGCCCACATTATTTGACTTCACTATGACTTCCACTTCCTGTTTGGCTGTCATGGACGCTAACGGCATCATTTGTGTAGATGAGCAGCAGGCTGACGTTGTGACGGATCAATCCAACAACGAGGACAATGTGGAACACTCAGCGGCGACAGGTGAGTACCCTGATGACTTTATGCCGTAATCCCTCGTTTATGGCGTTTAGTTGGGTCCAGACCCGACCATCATGGAAAACATGGAACACCTTATTTTAAGATTGCTTATTTATCTATGGAATATTTCATAGATACCTCCTAACTCCTAAATACGTTTTATAACATTATTAGAGCTCTCTAGACATGAAATAACACCCCTATAGTCACCTTTACATGCCTATTACCCAATATACAGTGTCGACATAAGACAAAATAAGACACAGTAAACCTGTTCATGACCTTCTAAATAAGTGTTTTACCATTAGAGCCCTCTAGACATGAAATAACACCCCTATAGTCGCCTTTACATGCCTATTACCCAATATACAGTGTCGACATAAGACAAAATAAGACACAGTAAACCTGTTCATGACCTTCTAAATGTGTTTTAAGTGTTTTACCATTAGAGCCATCTAGACATGAAGTAACACCCCTATAGTCACCTTTACACGCCTATTACCCAATATACAGTAGTCGACATTAGAGAAAATAAGACAAATAAGACAAAGAAAACCTGATTAGGACTTTCTAAATACCATTGTACACATTATTAGAGCCCTCTAGATATGAAATAACACCCCTATATTGACCTTTAAACTGCTATTACCGAATATGGTGGACATAAGAAGACAAAATAAGACATAAAACATGGAACACCTTATTTTGTAAGATTGCTTATTTATCTATGGAATATTTCATAGATACCTCCTAACTCCTAAATACGTTTTATAACATTATTAGAGCTCTCTAGACATGAAATAACACCCCTATAGTCACCTTTACATGCCTATTACCCAATATACAGTGTCGACATAAGACAAAATAAGACACAGTAAACCTGTTCATGACCTTCTAAATAAGTGTTTTACCATTAGAGCCCTCTAGACATGAAATAACACCCCTATAGTCGCCTTTACATGCCTATTACCCAATATACAGTGTCGACATAAGACAAAATAAGACACAGTAAACCTGTTCATGACCTTCTAAATGTGTTTTAAGTGTTTTACCATTAGAGCCATCTAGACATGAAGTAACACCCCTATAGTCACCTTTACACGCCTATTACCCAATATACAGTAGTCGACATTAGAGAAAATAAGACAAATAAGACAAAGAAAACCTGATTAGGACTTTCTAAATACCATTGTACACATTATTAGAGCCCTCTAGATATGAAATAACACCCCTATATTGACCTTTAAACTGCTATTACCGAATATGGTGGACATAAGAAGACAAAATAAGACATAAAACATGGAACACCTTATTTTGTAAGATTGCTTATTTATCTATGGAATATTTCATAGATACCTCCTAACTCCTAAATACGTTTTATAACATTATTAGAGCTCTCTAGACATGAAATAACACCCCTATAGTCACCTTTACATGCCTATTACCCAATATACAGTGTCGACATAAGACAAAATAAGACACAGTAAACCTGTTCATGACCTTCTAAATAAGTGTTTTACCATTAGAGCCCTCTAGACATGAAATAACACCCCTACAGTCACCTTTACACTCCTATTACCCAAATTACAGTGTCGATGTAAGAGAAAATAAGACAAAGAAAACCTGATTAGGACTTTCTAAATACCATTGTACACATTATTAGAGCCCTATAGACATGGAATAGCACCCCTATATTCACCTTTAAACTGCTATTACCCAATATGGTAGACACAAGACATAATAAACCTGTCCATGACCTTCTGCTTTTTACCATTAGAGCCACGTAGACATTAAATAACACCCCTATAGTTACCTTCACACTCCTATGACATAATAGAGTAGACATAATAAAAGAAAATAAGACACAAGACAAAAGAGAAACTGTTTAAAACCTTTTAAATACCGTTTTGAACATTACTAGAGCCCTCTAAACATGAAATAACACCCCTATAGTCACCTTCACACTCCATTACCAAATAGGGTAGACATACTAAGAGCAAATAAGACACATAAGACAGATAAGACTAAGAAAACTTGTATAGGACTTTCTACATACCATTGTAAACATTATTAGAGCCCTCTAGACATGGACTAACACCCCTATATTGACATTTAAACTGCTATTACCCAATATGGTAGACATAAGACATAAGACACTTCCTGTGTGGCTATCATGGAAGCTAACGCTATCATTTGTGTAGATGAGCAGCAGGCCGACCAGACTGATCAGACCAACGATGATGAGGAGAAAGTGGAAACGTCAACAACAACAGGTGAGTCAGGCGATTCTTCCAGCAAGGGCTAACCGTGTCATGGCGGTCATGATTGACGGCTCTGTGACTGATAAGCTCAGTAAACAAGCCAGCATGCTAACCTTTAGCTGGTTAGCATTGTCAATATGCTTGTTAGCATCTTTGCATTGAATCCATTTTTATAGGTATAAACTTACTATATTGGCTAAACACTAGCATGCTAACCTTTAGCTGGTTAGCATTGTCAATATGCTAGTTAGCATCTTTACATTGAATAATCAATTTTTATAGGTATAAACTTACTATATAGGCTGTTAGCATGTTAGCTTTTTAGTTTTTTCAAAGATATACATAGACTTACGTAATGTAATCATTGGTATTGTTAGCATGCAAACAGTATGTTAGCAATGCTAGTATGTTAATGCTACAAGGTTGGCATTGAATCCATTTTTATAGGTATAAACTTACTATATAGGCTAAACACTAGCATGCTAAGTGTTAGCATGTTAGCTTTTTAGTTTTTTCAAAGATATACATAGACTTACGTAATGTAATCATTGGTATTGTTAGCATGCAAACAGTATGTTAGCGATGCTAGTATGTTAATGCTACAAGGTTGGCATTTAATCCATTTTTATAGGTATAAACTTACTATATATGCTAAACACTAGCATGCTAAGTGTTAGCATGTTAGCTTTTTAGTTTTTTCAAAGATAGACTTACGAAATGTAATCATTGTCATTGTTAGAATGCAAACAGTATGTTAGCGATGCTAGTATGTTAATGCTACAAGGTTGGCATTGAATCCATTTTTATAGGTATAAACTTACTATATATGCTAAACACTAGCATGCTAAGTGTTAGCATGTTAGCTTTTTAGTTTTTTCAAAGATAGACTTACGAAATGTAATCATTGTCATTGTTAGCATGCAAGCAGTATGTTAGCAATGCTAGTATGTTAATGCTAGAAGGTTGGCATTTAATCCATTTTATATACTGATTAAAGATGTTTTTAATATTTGACAGCCCTAATATACTTACATAAACACTAGCATGCTAGATGTTAGCAAGTTAGATTTGTTGTTTTTTCCAATATATAAACTTATATAAATGATAAATATTTTCATGTTAGGTGTTTGCATGTTAAATATTAACATTCTAACATTAGCATCAAAAGTTTTGTATATTCAAAATGATAAATTTGGGTGTTTTCATGTTAAAGTGAGATAATACAAACAGTGCTGGCATGCTAGTATGTGAACGTTAGCCTGTTAGCATTTAAGCCAACATGTTAACTTGTCAAAAAAAGACTAGCGTGTGGTTTTTTTTTTTGGTTCAGGGCAACTGGCGGCCGACGAGGAAAGCCTCACGGAGCACGGCATCCTTCCTCACAGCACCGTAACCGTGGAGACGACATCATCAGACCCCGACAAACACCCGCTGACAGCAGCCGACCTGATCACAGAGCCGGAAACCATGCCTGACGTCATCAATGTCAGCCTGCAGACCGGTATGGAACCTCCATCTTCTATGCTACTTATTCTTGCTAGGGTGGATGGGGGTATGCTGGAGCCAACATAATACATAATACCACTGTTTACAATCTTCTAAATATGCTTTTTAACATTAATAGAGACCTCTAGATGTGAAATAACACCCCTATAGTCACATTTGCACTCCTATTATCCAATATAGTACAAATATTAAGAGCAAACACAGCATATAAGACATAATACCATTATTTAAAATCTTCTAAATATGCTTTTTATCATTAATAGAGACCTCTAGATGTGAAATAACACCCCTATAGTCACATTTGCACTCCTATTATCCAATATAGTACAAATATTAAGAGAAAAATACGGCATATAAGACATATTACCACAGTTTACAATCTTCTAAATAGGCTTTTTAACATTAATAGAGACCTCTAGACAAGAAATAACACCCCTATAGTCACCTTTACACTCCTATTATCCAATATAGTACAAATATTAGGACAAAATACGGCATTTAAGTCATAATACCACAGTTAACAATCTTTTGCTTTTCTATGCTTTTTATCATTAATAGAGACCTCTAGATATGAAATAGCACCCCTATAGTCACATTTGCACTCCTATTATCCAATAAAGTACAAATATTAAGAGAAGAAATGGCATATAAGACATAATAACACTGTTTACAATCTTCTAAATATGCTTTTTGACATTAATAGAGACCTCTAGATGTGAAATAACACCCCTATAGTCACCTTGGCACTCCTATTATCCAATATAGTACAAATATTAAGAGAAAATACAGCATATAAGACATAATATCGCTGTTAGCAATCTTTTAAATATGCTTTTTAACATTAATAGAGCCATCTAGATGTGAAATAGCACCCCTATAGTCACCTTGGCACGCCTATTATCCAATATAGTACAAATATTAAGAGGAAACACGGCATATAAGACATAATACCACAGTTTACAATCTTCCAAATATGCTTTTTAACATTAATAGAGACCTCTTGATATGAAATAACACCCCTATAGTCAACTTTGCACTCCTATTACCCAATATAGTACAAATATTAAGAGCAAACACAGCATATAAGACATAATACCATTGTTTACAATCTTCTAAATATACTTTTTAACATTAATAGAGACCTCTAGATGTGAAATAACACCCCTATTGTCACCTTTATACTCCTATTATCCAATATAGTAGACATAATAAGAAAAACATGGCATATATACAACATAAAACAACTGTTTACAGCCTTCTAAATATAGTTTTCAACATTAGAGCCCACTACATGTGAAATAACACCCCTATAGTCAATTTTGCACTCCTATTATCCAATATAGTACAAATATTAGGAGAAAATACGGCATTTAAGTCATAATACCACTGTTAATAATCTTCTATTCTTTTTAACATAGAGACCTCTAGATGTGAAATAGCACCCCTATACTCACATTTGCACTCTTATTATCCAATAAAGTACAAATATTAAGAGAAGAAATGGCATATAAGACATAATAACACTGTTTACAATCTTCTAAATATGCTTTTTATCATTAATAGTGACCTCTAGATGTGAAATAACACCCCTATAGTCACCTTTATACTCCTATTATCCAATATAGTAAACATAATAAGAGAAAACATGGCATATATACAACATAAAACAACTGTTTACAGCCTTCTAAATATAGTTTTCAACATTATAGAGCTCTCTAGATGTGAAATAACACCCCTATAGTCACCTTTATACTACTATTATCCAATATAGTACAAATATTAAGAGAAAAAACGGCATATAAGACATAATACCACTGTTTACAATCTTCTAAATATGCTTTTTAACATTAATAGAGACCTCTAGATGTGGAATAACACCCCTATAGTCACCTTTATACGCCTATTATCCAATATAGTAAACATAATATGAGAAAACATGGCATATATACAACATAAAACAACTGTTTACAGCCTTCGAAATATAGTTTTCAACATTATAGAGCTCTCTAGATGTGAAATAACACCCCTATAGTCACCTTTATACTACTATTATCCAATATAGTACAAATATTAAGAGAAAAAACGGCATATAAGACATAATACCACTGTTTACAATCTTCTAAATATGCTTTTTAACATTAATAGAGACCTCTAGATGTGATATAACACCCCTATAGTCACATTTGCACTCCTATTATCCAATATAGTACAAATATTAAGAGAAAAAAAGACAAACACTTGTATCGTTCTTTCATGGCGTCCAGATGATGGCGTGCTCCAGGATGTGCCGGTGGAGATCGAGCGTCCCCAACAGGAGAAAGCGTTCCTGGGCGGCTACAGGCACAAGCTGACGGGGGCCGAGTACCACCACGCCACCGCCCAGACTCGACCCAGGAGGAGGCCCGACCGAGGGGTGGTCGTGTTCAGTCGCGAAACGCAGGTAAAACAAGCTGAGGAATCGAACTTTTAAAGGGGAGCCATGATGTTTATTTTGGAGCCTTTTGTATCGGAAAGCTTTTTAGATCTTACAGAATCTGCACCTATTCCAGCGGTATTTGGGTTTCCTGCCAAAATGGCGGGAAGTGCGCCATTTTTAGGTCATATAGTAGGTCAGACAAGTGGGAAAAGTATCATACGTACCCTTTAAGGATTTGTCGCTCACGTGTCCCGCCAGACAGCGGAACTGGTCTCCGAGACCCAGCAGTCCGCCCCCAGCGTCACCACTCAGATGACCAGCGTCGGCTGCTACATCTCCAACCTCACCGACAAGCTGCTCAGCCCGGGAAGCTACCTCACCGCCGAGGAATACCACAACACCAGACTGAACGCGGTAAGAGAGAGAGAGAACGCCATCATGGCGGATGCCGTACTTCCCGAAATGACGGAGACGGCGTTAACTGCCTACCAGGTGATACGACTGCAGGCGCACACTCGCCGCTGGCTCAGCTGTCGGGCGGTGGACCGCCTCAGAAGGCAACGCGACCGCCGCCTGACCTGGATGGACCTCCAGGAGAGGAGGCGACAGGAGGAGAAGGAGGAGCTCATGCAGGACAGCCGCAACCGATGGATGCAGCCGAAGAAGCGGGAGGACCTCAACCTGCTGTACCACGCCCTGGAGAGTACGTGGAAGGTCGGAAGCGTGTACGTGTGTCCATGACCTTAAACGTGTGTGTGAGACAGAGTGGAGGAGCGACAAGGAGCAGCAGATCAACACCACGCTGCGAGGATCCGAGAGGAAGGCCGCCCTCTGCTCGCTGCTGGAGCAGGAGACGCAGTACATCGCCACCATCGGACGCCACGGCATCGCCATCAGGAGCAACAACTACAACAAAGCTGTGCGGAAGTTCCTGGACAAGGTCAGCGTACACAACCACGATGAGGGAATTCCCAAGTAGGATTCCTGATTTATATAGAAAACCTGTTTACCACCTTCTAAATACACACTTGAACATAATTAGAGCCCTCCAAACATGAAATAACACCCCTATAGTCACCTTTACACTCCTATAATCCAATATAGGAGACGTAATAAGAGAAAACACATGTTTCCAACCTTCTAAATATACTTTGAAAACATTATTAGAGCCCTCTAGACATGAAATAGCACCCCTATAGGCAGCTTAACACACCTATTACCCAATATAGTAGCTATAAGCGGAAATAAAACATGACATAGAAAAGACGTTTACAACCTTTTAAATAGGTTTTTAAGATTAGAGCCCTCTTAACATAAAATAACAACCCTATAGTCACCTTTATAGTCCTATTACCCAATATAGTAGACATAAGAGAAAATAACACATGACATAGGAAAGATGTTTGCAACCTTTTAAATACGTTTTTAAGATTAGAGCCCTCTTAACATAAAATAACACCCCTATAGTCACCTTTATAGTCCTATTACCCAATATAGTAGACATAATAAGAGAAAATAAGATTTATGACATAAAAAAACTTGTTTTCAACCTTCTAAATATGTTTTTATAACATTGTAAGAGCCCTCTAGACATGAAATAACACCCCTATACTCACCTTTACACTCCTATTACTCAATATGGGAGACATAAGAGAAAATAACATATGGCATAGAAAACACATTAACAACCTTTTAAATAGGTTTTTAAGATTAGAGCCCTCTTAACATAACATAACACCCCTATAGTCACCTTTACACTCCTATTACCCAATATAGGAGACGTAATAAGAGAAAATAAGACATATGACATTAAAAAAAACTTGTTTCCAACCTTCTAAATATGTTTTTAAAACATTATTAGAGCCCTCTTGACATGGAATAACACCCCTATAGTCACCTTTACACTCCTATTACCCAATATAGTAGACATAAGAGAAAATAACACATGACATAGGAAAGACGTTTACAACCTTTTAAATAAGTTTTTAAGATTAGAGCCCTCTTAACATAAAATAACACCCCTATAGTCACCTTTACAGTCTTATTACCCAATATAGTAGACATAATAAGAGAAAATGAGACATAAAAAACAAATTTCCAACCTTCTAAATATGCTTTATAACATAAGAGCCCTCTAGACATGAGATAACACCCCTATAGTCAGTTTAACATTACCCAATATAGTAGACATAAGAAAAAATAAGATATGACATAGGAAAGACATTTACAACCTTTTAAATACGTTTTTCAGATTAGAGCCCTCTCAACATAAAGTAACACCCCTATAGTCACCTTTACAGACGTAATAAGAGAAAACACATTACTTTTTCCAACCTTCTAAATATACTTTTAAAACACTAGAGCCCTCTAGACATGAAATAACACCCCTATAGTCAACTTAACACACCTATTATCCAATATAGTAGACATAATAAGAGAAAATAAGAAATTGTAAACATGCTTTTCAACATTATTAGAGACCTCTAGGCATGGAATAACACCCCTATAGTCACCTTTACAATCCTATTACCCAATATAGTAGACATAATAAGAGAAAATAAGACACATGACATAGAAAACTTCAACATTATTAGAGCCCTCTCCACATGAAATAGCACCCCTATAGTCGACTTTACACTCCCATTACCCAATATAGTAGACATAAGAGAAAATAAGACACATGACATAGAAAACTTCAACATTATTAGAGCCCTCTCCACATAAAATAGCACCCCTATAGTCGACTTTACACTCCCATTATCCAATATAGTAGACATATTAGTACCGTATTGTTGTACCGTGTAAGTACTAACCGAGTGTGGTGGCACGCGTCAGTCGTCCACGCCTCACCAGTGGCGAGCGGCAGACGGACGCCTGATCGAGATGGACACCCCTGACACCATCAGAGCCAGGGAGCTGGGGGACCTCTACGACTGTGTGGCCATGTCGCCCATCAGCCAGGAGCAGCGCCTGGACATCCTGCTGTGCCTCAAGCAGACTGTGGAGGTACACCACACACACACATATGGCATTCCGCACCCGCTTCATCTTCACGGTCCATGGTCCACGGTCCAGGAGCACCCGTGTCAGCTGACCCGGGACATCGTGGACCTGATCAACAGAGAGCAGGACCTCATGAGACGGCACGTCAAGCCGGCCAACATGGACGGTCTGAGGAAGAGACTCTCCACCCTCTTCCTGCAGTTCATCAGGACTCCGGGATTCAACCCTGAGGTGGCCAAGCACCTGAAGGTGAAACCACCGCCTCCAACGTGCAGCATGTCTGCAAGGTTCTCAAGCTTGTTGAAAAGCGTATTATTATGTCAACTATTGGGTAAATGTGAGTGGAAAGGTGACTATAGGGGTGTTATCTCATGTCTGTAGGGCTCTAATCATGTCTTATGTCTACTGTATTAGCTTTAGCTGTATGAGGTAACACGAGTGTAAAGGTGACCATAGGGGTGTTATCTCATGTCTAGAGGGCTCTAATCATGTCTTATGTCTACTGTATTAGCTTTAGCTTTATGAGGTAACGCGAGTGTAATGGTGACTATAGGGGTGTTATCTCATGTCTAGAGGGCTCTAATCATGTCTTATGTCTACTGTATTAGCTTTAGCTTTATGAGGTAACGCGAGTGTAATGGTGACTATAGGGGTGTTATCTCATGTCTAGAGGGCTCTAATCATGTTGAAAAGCATATTTAGTTGGTTCTAAACAGGTTCTGTATTGGGTAAAATGAGAGTAAAGGTGACTATAGGGGTGTTATATCATGTCTAGAGGGCTCTAATCATGTTGAAAAGCATATTTAAAAGGTTATAAAAAAAGTTCTGTATTGGGTAACGCAAGTGTAAAGGTGACTATAGGGGTGTTATCTCATGTCTACAGGGCTCTAATCATGTTATATAATAATATAAAATAATGTTGAAAAGCGTATTTAGTTGGTTCCGAACACGTTTTCTATGTCTTATGTCTACTGGATTGGGTAACGTGATTGCAAAGGTGACTATAGGGGTGTTATTTCATGTCTAAAGGGCTCTAATCATGTTGAAAAGCATATTTAGTGGGTTGTAAACAGGTTCTATATTGGGTATCGGGCATGTAAAGGTGGGGTGTTATATCATGTAGAGGGCTCTAATAATGTTGAAACGCGTATTTCGTTGGTTCTTAACAGGTTTTCTTTGTCTTGTATTTGGTAATGAGAGTGTAAAGGTGACAATAGGGATGTTATCTCATGTCTAGAGGGCTCTAATCATGTTGAAAAGCATATTTAGTAGGTTATAAACAGGTTTTGTATTGGGTAACATGAGTATAAAGGTGACTATAGGGGTGTTATCTCATGTCTAGAGGGCTCTAATAATGTTGAAAAGCGTATTTAGTAGGTTGTAAACAGGTTCTGTATTTGGTAACAGGCATGTAAAGGTGACTATAGGGGTGTTATCTCATGTCTAGAGGGCTCTAATCCTGTTGAAAAGCATATTTAGTTGGTTCTAAACACGTTTTCTATGTCTTATGTGTACTATATTGGGTAATGGCCATGCAAATGTGACTATAGGGGTGTTATCTCATGTCTACAGGGCTCTAATAATGTTGAAAAGCATATTTAAAAGGTTATAAAAAAGTTCTGTATTGGGTAACGCAAGTGTAAAGGTGACTATAGGGGTGTTATCTCATGTCTAGAGGTCTCTAATCATGTTGAAAAGCATATTTAAAAGGTTATAAAAAAGTTATGTATTGGGTAACATGAGTGTAAAGGTGACTATAGGGGTGTTATCTCAGGTCTAGAGAGCTCTAATCATGTTGAAAAGCATATTTAGTTGGTTCCAAACATGTTTTCTATGTCTTATGTCTACTGTATTGGGTAGCGTGATTGTGAAGGTGACTGTAGGGGTGTTATCTCATATCTAGAGGGCTCTAATAATGTTGAAAAGCGTATTTAGTAGGTTATAAACAGGTTCTGTTTTGGGTAACATGAGTATAAAGGTGACTATAGGGGTGTTATCTCGTGTCTAGAGGCCTCTAATAATGTTGAAAAGTGTATTTCATTGGTTCTAAACACGTTTTCTATGTCTTATTATGTCTACTGTATTGTGTAGCACATGTAAAGGTGACTATAGGGGTGTTATCTCATGTCTAGAGGGCTCTAATCATGTTATAAAGCGTATTTAGTAGGTTCTAAACAGGTTCTGTATTGGGTAACGTGAGTGTAAAGGTTACTATAGGGGTGTTATCTCATGTCTAGAGGGCTCTAATAATGTTGAAATGCGTATTTAGTAGGTTCTAAACAGGTTCTGTATTGGGTAACATGAGTGTAAAGGTGACTATAGGGGGGTTATCTCTGTTTAGAGGGCTCTAATAATGTTGAAAAGCGTATTTAGTTGGTTCTAAACATGTTTTCTATGTCTACTGTATTAGGTAACAATAGTGGAAAGGTGACTATAGGGGTGTTATCTCATGTCTAAAGGGCTCTAATAATGTTGATAAGCATATGTAGTAGGTTGTAAACAGGTTCTGTATTTGGTAACGGGCATGTAAAGGTGACTATAGGGGTGTTATCTCATGTCTAGAGGGCTCTAATCCCCCCCACAGGTGCCCCAGAGCCCCTCCCTGCTGAAGAACGACGTGTTCCTCTGCCATGGCTGCCAGCGCTACCTTGGCTCCTCCCACTTCAAGTCCTGCACCAGGGCCCACCTGAGCCGCCGCTGCCTGGACTGCACCAGACTGAGGAACATCGCCGGGAGCCGTGACGACTACTCCTGCTACAGGAGCATGCTGAAGAAGCTCAGGGACAGCGAGCTGCTCCTCAGCAAGGACAACACCATCCCCTTCATCCTGCAGGTCATCCTCTTCCTCCTCCTCTTCCTATTTCGTGTTCTTGCCTCAACCTAAAATGGCCGCCATCACGCGTCTCCTTCAGGCGGAGGACCTGCAGTACCTCGTGGAGGTGATTTGGGGCGCCCACTCCGCCCTCAGCGCCTGCAACGACCCCTTCAGCCTGGCGCTGGTCCGATGGGAACGCCACAAGGACTGGAGCCCGTGGAACTGCATCCTGCTCAGCAAGGAGGAGATGTCTGCTCACCTGCAGGTGGAGGACGTTCACAAGGTCATCCATCCATTGTACTCTTTCATGTCTTCATGTAGCGTGGACATGCTATGTCGTGCTATGGTTAGCATCATCCTCTGCCGATACCCGACAAACATACAAGCTAGTCGTCAGGGCGGCAAATTGACAACTCAACTTCCAACAATGCAATTCTTCTTAAAGTGGCAAGCGTGTGTCTCCTTCAAGGTGTACGACGCAGCCGTCATCCACAGCATCGAACACAAACACCTGCTGGCTCGCCGCCACTACAACCAGATCCCGTCCATGGTGACCCAAGCGTCCAAAGCGGCCGTCGGCAAACACGGAATGTTGAACGCCTCTTCCCGCATGAAGTGATATGGAATTATTATTATTATTATTATTATTATTATTTAATTCATCAGAACAATTATTTGTGTGTCTACTTGGGCTGTCAAATGCAGTTTTTAAATAAAATCCAATCCTACACGGCCATATTTTTCACTTTATTCCTATAATATTGTAATTATTTTGTCAACCTAATTTAATAAAATTACAGTTTTATTTTGTCTTGTTTTTCATATGGATTATTATGAATTTTTTAAATTGCATATTTTCTTATATTTCAACCTTATACAACTAATTTTCACTCATAATATTAGTTGGATTTTTTGTATGACTTCCCATAAAATTGCAGCTGTAAACTTTCTCATAATTATGACTTTATTTTCTATTTATTCTCATGTACTGTATTTGGTAATGGGAGTGTAAAGGTGACTATAGGGGTGTTATCTCACGTCTAGAGGGCTCTAATCATGTTGAAAAGTGTATTTAGTAGGTTCTAAACACATTCTGTATTGGGTAACATGAGTGCAAAGGTGACTATAGGGTTGTTATTTCATGCCTAGAGGGCTCTAATAATGTTGAAAAGCGTATTTTTTTGGTTCTAAACACGATTTCTACATCTTATGTCTACTGTATTGGGTAACACGAGTGTAAAGGTGACTATAGGGGTGTTATTTCATGTCTAGAGGGCTCTAATGTTGAAAAGCGTATTTAGTTGGTTCTAAACAGGTTCTGTATTGGGTAACATGAGTGTAAAGGTGACTATAGGGGTGTTATCTCATGTCTAGAGGGCTCTAATCATGTTGAAAAGCATATTTAGTAGGTTCTAAACACGTTCTGTATTGGGTAACGTGAGTGTAAAGGTGACTATGGGGGTGTTATTTCATGCCTAGAGGGTTCTAATAAAATAAAGCGTATTTATTTGGTTCTAAACATGATTTCTACATCTTATATCTACTATATTGGGTAACACGAGTGTAAATGTGACTATAGGGGTGTTATATCAGGTCTAGAGGGCTCTAATAATGTTGAAAAGCGTATTTATTAGGTTGTAAACAGGCTTTCTTTGGCTTGTACCGTATTTGGTAATAGGAGTGTAAAGGTGACTGTAGGGGTGTTATCTCATGTCTAGAGGGCTCTAATCACGTTGAAAAGTGTATTTAGTTGGTTCTAAACACATTCTGTATTGGGTAACATGAGTGCAAAGGTGACTATAGGGGTGTTATCTCATGTCTAGAGGGCTCTAATCATGTTGAAAAGCATATTTAGTAGGTTCTAAACACGTTCTGTATTGGGTAACGTGAGTGTAAAGGTGACTATGGGGGTGTTATTTCATGCCTAGAGGGTTCTAATAATGTTGAAGTGTATTTAGTTGGTTCTAAACACAATTTCTACGTCTTATGTTTACTGTATTGGGTAATAGGAGTGTAAAGGTGACTATAGGGGTGTTATCTCAGGTCTAGAGGGCTCTAATCATGTCGAAAAGCGTATTTAGTTGGTTCTAAACACGTTCTTTATTGGGTAACATGAGTGTAAAGGTGACTATAGGGGTGTTACCTCAGGTCTAGAGGGCTCTAATAATGTCGAAAAGCGTATTTATTTGGTTCTAAACATGATTTCTACATCTTATATCTACTATATTGGGTAACACGAGTGTAAATGTGACTATAGGGGTGTTATATCAGGTCTAGAGGGCTCTAATAATGTTGAAAAGCGTATTTATTAGGTTGTAAACAGGCTTTCTTTGGCTTGTACCGTATTTGGTAATAGGAGTGTAAAGGTGACTGTAGGGGTGTTATCTCATGTCTAGAGGGCTCTAATCACGTTGAAAAGTGTATTTAGTTGGTTCTAAACACATTCTGTATTGGGTAACATGAGTGCAAAGGTGACTATAGGGGTGTTATTTCATGCCTAGAGGGCTCTAATAATGTTGAAAAGCATATTTATTTGGTTCTAAATACAATTTCTACGTCTTATGTCTACTATATTGGGTAATAGGAGTGTAAAGGTGACTATAGGGGTGTTATCTCATGTCTAGAGGGCTCTAATGATGTTGAAAAGCGTACTTAGTAGGTTCTAAACATGTTCTGTATTGGGTAACATGAGTGTAAAGGTGACTATAGGGGTGTTATCTCATGTCTAGAGGGCTCTAATCATGTTGAAAAGCGTATTTAGTAGGTTCTAAACGTTCTGTATTGGGTAACGTGAGTGTAAAGGTGACTATAGGGGTGTTATCTCATGTCTAGAGGGCTCTAATCATGTTGAAAAGTGTATTTAGTAGGTTATAAACACGTTCTGTATTGGGTAACATGAGTGTAAAGGTGACTATAGGGGTGTTATCTCATGACTAGAGGGCTCTAATCATGTTGAAAAACACATTTAGTAGGTTCTAAACAGGTTCTGTATTGGGTAACATGAGTGTAAAGGTGACTATAGGGGTGTTATTTCATGCCTAGAGGGCTCTAATAATGTTGTAAAGCATATTTATTTGGTTCTAAACATGATTTCTACATCTTATGTCTACTGTATTGGGTAACGTGAGTGTAAAGATGACTATAGGGGTGTTATCTCATGTCTAGAGGGCTCTCATCATGTTGAAAAACATTTAGTAGGTTCTAAACAGGTTCTGTATTGGGTAACATGAGTGAAAAGGTGGCTATAGGGGTGTTATTTCATGTCTAGAGAGCTTTAATAATGTTGAAAAGCGTATTTCGGCAACATAATTTTCCTAAAATTACAACAATTTGTTGTTTTGTTTTTAATAATATCAGAACTTTACAAAAAAAAGCTTTTTTCTTTAATATTTCAACTTCTATTAAAATGGTGGAAACTAGGCTGCAATGCACGTTATTGGCCTCTGGATAGCGCCATTGAGTAAATGATTGCTAATGAGGTTTCCGTACACGTGCCGGCACAGCGCTGCCGGAGCCTGGTCTCGTGACTTAGGAGTGAAGTGATTGACAAGACAAGGGACCTGATGGGCCCTTTTCATTGGTCAATCTGGGGTGGTAAACTAAAGTAATACCCGCCCACCCCCTTTAATGTAAAGTGCCAGAAGTTTATGGTATTTTTTTTGAGACTGTATAGCGGATCATTTGTCCCTTTGTAGTGCCCTCTAGTGTTACCATGGCAACACAACCAGGAACGTATGAGTCAGCAGATTATGGACGTTTGAAGCGAATGGAAAACACATTTTATCCACTGAAGCAGAAATGTTAATAAAAAAATCATAAAAAAAATCACATCTGGAAATTACAGCAAAGCCACCACAGGCAAGAAACCACATGACCAATAATCCACGTCTTCATCATCATCATCATCGTGTGTGAAGACCTCATCACGCTTCCACGAAACACTTTGAACAATCCTCAAAGACCCCCCCCCACTTTGTTGTAATTCCCAGACCCTTCTCTTCCAAGTCACGCTTCAGATTTTCCACATCCCAACTGCGTTTTCCTTCTTCTCCGACCTTTTGTCCTCCATGATGTCACCAGGAAGACATCAAGAAAAATAAAAGCATGCAACTTTGCCACATTGGAGTTGTACTCGCAACTCATCTATCATCTATCTAGCATGCTATCATGCTAGCACAATGCTAACGTTTGCATGTTAGCATGGCTAGCATGCTAATACCATGCTAGCGTTCGCATGTTAGCATTGCTAGCATGCTAGTACCATGTTAACGTTAGCATGTTAGCATTGCTAGCATGCTAGTACCATGCTAACGTTTGCATGTTAGCATTGCTATCGTGCTAGTACCATGCTAACGTCCGCATGTTAACATTGCTATCATGCTAGCACCATGCTAATGTTCACATGTTAGCATTGCTATCATGCTAGTACCATGCTAACGTTTGCATGTTAGCATTGCTAGCATTCTTGTGCCATGCTAACGTTTGCATGTTAGCATTGCTATCATGCTAGCACCATTGCAACATTCACATGTTAGCATTGCTATCATGCTAGTACCATGCTAACGTTAGCATGGTAGCATTGCTAGCATTCTCATGCCATGCTAACGTTTGCATGTTAGCATTGCTATCATGCTAGTACCATGCTAACATTCGCATGTTAACATTGCTATCATGCTAGCACCATGCTAATGTTCACATGTTAGTATTGCTATCATGCTAGTACCATGCTAACATTTGCATGTTAGCATTGGTAGCATTCTTGTGCCATGCTAACGTTTGCATGTTAGCATTGCTATCATGCTAGCACCATTGCAACGTTCACATGTTAGCATTGCTATCGTGCTAGTATCATGCTAACATTTGCATGTTAGCATTGCTATCATGCTAGTACCATGCTAATGTTCGCATGTTAACATTGCTATCATGCTAGTACCATGCTAACATTCACATGTTAGCATTGCTATCATGCTAGTACCATGCTAACGTTAGCATGGTAGCATTGCTAGCATTCTCATGCCATGCTAACGTTTGCATGTTAGCATTGCTATCATGCTAGCACCATTGCAACGTTCACATGTTAGCATTGCTATCGTGCTAGTACCATGCTAACGTTCGCATGTTAGCATTGCTATCATGCCAGTACCATGCTAACGTTCGCATGTTAGCATTGCTATCATGCCAGTACCATGCTAACGTTCACATGTTAGCATTGCTATTGTGCTAGTACCATGCTAGTACTATTGCTAGCATGCTAATGTTAGCATACAATGTAGGAAGACACTGAGCACTATTATGCTATTATGTGTTAGCATTACTAGCATGCTAACATATATATTTATATCTAATCATGTTGCAAAGCGTATTTAGTAGGTTCTAAACAGGTTCTGTATTGGATAACGCAAGTGTAAAGGTGACTATAGGGGTGTTATCTCATGTCTAGAGGGCTCTAACCATGTTGAAAAGCATATTTAGTTGGTTCTAAACAGTTTTTCTATGTCCTATGTCTACTATATTGGGTAATAGGAGTGTAAAGGTGACTATAGGGATGTTATCTCATGTCGAGAGGGCTCTA
Source organism: Doryrhamphus excisus (assembly GCF_037039965.1). Taxonomy (NCBI): domain Eukaryota; kingdom Metazoa; phylum Chordata; class Actinopteri; order Syngnathiformes; family Syngnathidae; genus Doryrhamphus; species Doryrhamphus excisus. The sequence continues at coordinate 1,371,147 of NC_136362.1, forward strand.
ATAATGTTGAAAAGCATATTTAGTAAGTTCTAAACAGGTTCTGTATTGGGTAACATGAGAGTAAAGGTGACTATAGGGGTGTTATATCATGTCTAGAGGGCTCTAATCATGTTGAAAAGCATATTTAGTTGGTTCTAAACAGGTTTCGTATTGGGTAACAAGATTGTAAAGGTGACTATAGGGGTGTTATTTCATGCCTAGAGGTCTCTAATAATGTTGAAAAGCATATTTAGTAAGACCTAAACAGGTTCTGTATTGGGTAACGATGACTATAGGGGTGTTATCTCATGTCTACAGGGCTCTAATAATGTTGAAAAGTGTATTTAGTCGGTTATAAACAGGTTCTGTATTGAGTAACGTGAGTGTAAAGGTGACTATAGGGTTGTTATTTCATACCTAGAGGTCTCTAATAATGTTGAAAAGCATATTTAGTAGGTTCTAAACAGGTTCTGTATTAGGTAACATGCGTGTAAAGGTGACTATAGGGGTGTTATTTCATGTCTAGAGGGCTCTAATCATTTTGAAAAGTGCATTTAGTCGGTTGTAAACAGGCTTTCTTTGTTTTGTCTACTGTATTTGGTAATGGGAGTGTAAAGGTGACTATAGGGGTGTTATCTCATGTCTAGAGGGCTCTAATAATGTTGAAAAGCGTATTTAGTAGGTTCTAAACAGGTTCTGTATTGGGTAACATGAGAATAAATGTGACTATAGGGGTGTTATCTCATGTCTAGAGGGCTCTAATCATGTTTAAAAGCGTATTTGGTGTGGAGGATATTTCATCGTCATTCATTGATCAAGTTGTCCATGTTGCCGCTAAAGGAGTTGTGTTTGGGCGTTAGCTTCTCTGGTTGTGTTTAAATCTTCCGTTTGGATGTTTTTGGCTGTTTTGCGTTTGGCAAAAATTGTAATTTATCGTCCTTAGTGATTGATGAATGGCGTCCCGATGGAAGAAATATGAAAATATTCCACTCTGTAACCCTCATGTGTTTTTACTTAACTTGACACAAAGTGGGATTGGGTATGATGTCGGCGAAAACTCATACTCACTTCACGGCACTCCTTTCTTGTGGTCTGGATCTGCATTTCTTCCAGAGCGACTGTGGGCCTCTTGGCGGTTAGCGGGACTCAAACGTGGACCACCAGAACAAAACCTCATTCTGGCGGGATGATGACCAGGCGGCTTGAGGTTTTCTGGTGCCATAAAGTCAGTAGAACTCCCACCATTCAGGGTCCCTAATAAAGAAAAAACACAGCATTATCAGCTACAATGTGGGCGGAGACAAAAGCAATCAATCACAGAAAAATGCATGACATGATGATTACGATTTATCTTCTGTTTTGAAACAGTTTTAGCTCTAGGTTTGAATCCGGGGTCTGCATCCTACTCGGCTAGTAGCCTAGAATCAGAGAATCAGACTTCCTCGCACTTCCTGGTTGTGTCACATGTTCTCATGTTTATTGTGAGAAGTCCAGATAATATTGTAAGTGTTAAGAAAAATATCTATCTCGCTTTCCCTTGCTTCATCCAATGACTGGATCGAGTGAACATCCAGCAGCAACGCGACATTTTTGACACAACTGCTATTCAATTGGCAAATATCCATCATCTATTTCCGCAAGTGTTCTTTTTATTTCATTCCCGGAAATAAAACTGAACAAAAACTGAATGGGTCTCAAACACGCGGCCCGCGGGCCAAATGTGGCCCGCAGGACACTAGTTTGAGGCCCCTGCGCAAGTTTGATATGGATCCCGTATCGTATCATGTACCCAGGAAAAATTATTACGTTTGATTAATGTTCATGTTAAAGGTTAAATAACTGTTAATAGTTATCCTCCCTATCCGTGTGGAAGTGGTAAGTTTTTGGCTATTTAGTCGGTTGTAAACAGGCTTTCTTTGTTTTGTCTACTATATTTGGTAATAGGGGGTATAAAGGTGACTATAGGGGTGTTAGTTCATGCCTAGAGGGCTCTAATCATGTTGAAAAGCGTATTTAGTTGGTTCTAAACAGGTTACGTATTGGGTAACGTGAGAGTAAAGGTGACTATAGGGGTGTTATCTCATGTCTAGAGGGCTCTAATCCTGTTGAAAACCATATTTAGTGGGTTCTAAACAGGTTACGTATTGGGTAACGCGATTGTAAAGGTGACTATAGGGGTGTTATTTCATGCCTAGAGGTCTCTAATAATGTTGAAAAGCATATTTAGTAAGACCTAAACAGGTTCTGTATTGGGTAACGTGAGAGTAAAGGTGACTATAGGGGTGTTATCTCATGTCTAGAGGGCTCTAATCATGTTGAAGAGTGTATTTAGTTGGTTCTAAACAGGTTCTGTATTGGTAACGTGAGAGTAAAGGTGACTATAGGGGTGTTAGCTCATGTCTAGAGGGCTCTAATCATGTTGAAAAGCGTATTTAGTTGGTTCTAAACAGGTTACGTATTGGGCAACGTGATTGTAAAGGTGACTATAGGGGTGTTATCTCATGTCTAGAGGGCTCTAATCATGTTGAAAAGTGTATTTAGTCGGTTGTAAACAGGCTTTCTTTGTTTTGTCTACTGTATTTGGTAATAGCGGGTATAAAGGTGACTATAGGGGTGTTATTTCATGCCTAGAGGTCTCTAATAATGTTGAAAAGCATGTTTAGTAAGACCTAAACAGGTTCTGTAATGGGTAACATGAGAGTAAAGGTGACTATAGGGGTGTTATCTCAGGTCTAGAGGGCTCTAATCATGTTGAAAAGCGTATTTAGTGGGTTCTAAACAGGTTACGTATTGGGCAACGCGATTGTAAAGGTGACTATAGGGGGGTTATCTCATGTCTAGAGGGCTCTAATCATGTTGAAAAGTGTATTTAGTCGGTTGTAAACAGGCTTTCTTTGTTTTGTCTACTGTGTTTGGTAATAGGGGTATAAAGGTGACTGACTATAGGGGTGTTAGTTCATGTCTAGAGGTCTCTAATAATGTTGAAAAGCATGTTTAGTAAGACCTAAACAGGTTCTGTATTGGGTAACATGAGAGTAAAGGTGACTATAGGGGTGTTATCTCAGGTCTAGAGGGCTCTAATAATGTTGAAAAGCGGATTTATTTGGTTCTAAACAGGTTCTGTATTGGGTAACGCGATTGTAAAGGTGACTATAGGGGTGTTATCTCATGTCTAGAGGGCTCTAATCATGTTGAAAAGCGTATTTAGTGGGTTCTAAACAGGTTACGTATTGGGTAACGCGATTGTAAAGGTGACTATAGGGGTGTTATTTCATGCCTAGAGGTCTCTAATAATGTTGAAAAGCATATTTAGTAAGACCTAAACAGGTTCTGTATTGGGTAACGTGAGAGTAAAGGTGACTATAGGGGTGTTATCTCATGTATAGAGGGCTCTAATCCTGTTGAAAAGCATATTTAGTTGGTTCTTAACAGGTTCTGTATTGGGTAACGCGATTGTAAAGGTGACTATAGGGGTGTTATCTCATGTCTAGAGGGCTCTAATTTGGTGTGGAGGATAAAATCCAACACATGTCAGGGAGACGCTAATAAGAATAAGAATAAATGGAGGAATTTTTAGTGCAAAGCAACACAATTCCAGGAGATGTCAATCAAAATACGTTGTTGTGTTGTTGTGTAACCGGAATGCTGAGTTCAGGGTCCTCCCGGATGCGTCGTGTCACAGGCCAGCTCGATTATGAGTGCTCGCTGAAGCTGATAATGGGGTCCACCCTCCACCCTTCACCCTCCATCTTGCTCATTAGTTGCTGTGCTCGCCACCGGGGCGTCAACATGGCGTCGCTGGGGCTCCGGATCCTGGCGTTGTCATTGTGGTTGAGCCTGGGAACTCCAACGGATCCGACGGATTCAACGGATCCGACGACGAAGCCGGCCTTGGCACCGCTGATCCCTCACCGACCCTTTGTGGTGGTCTGGAACGCTCCCACCGAACCGTGCCGCTTTCGCTTCCAGGTGGACTTGGACCTGAGTGTTTTTGACATCGTTGCCAACTTGAATGAAACTCTAAGCGGACCGAACGTGACCATCTTCTACCACAGCCACCTGGGCTACTATCCGTATTATTCCCACTTCGGCACGCCCGTCAACGGCGGACTTCCGCAGAACCAAAGCATCTCCAAACATCTCAGCAAAGCCCGCAACGATATTGATAAACTGATCCCGCATAAGGACTTCCGGGGGCTGGGCGTCATCGATTGGGAAAACTGGAGACCCCAATGGGTCCGAAACTGGGGCACAAAAGACATCTACCGCAACAAATCTAAGGAACAAATCCGGAAGCTGCACCCAAACTGGCCGGAAAGCAAAGTGGAAAAAGAAGCAAAGGAAAGTTTCGAGAAAGCCGGACAGGCCTTCATGAACTTGACCTTGGCTTTAGCCGAAGGTCGCAGACCGTCCGGTTTGTGGGGATTTTATTTGTTCCCGGATTGCTACAACTACGGGTACAAGCAGCACCCGCAGCGCTACACGGGCGAGTGTCCCAACGTGGAGCACGTTCGCAACGACCACCTGATGTGGCTTTGGAAGGAGAGCACGGCGCTCTACCCGTCCGTCTACCTGGACTACCAGCTCAAGTCCTCCGCCAACACGCTCAAGTTTGTCCACTACAGAGTCAAGGAGGCCATGAGGATCGCCTCCATCGCCCGGCCGGACGTCACTTTGCCCGTTTTTGTCTACTCGAGACCTTTCTACGCCTACACCTTTGTGGTTCTCTCTGAGGTAACAACAGGAAGCTTGGTGTGGGTGGACTTCCTGTTTGGAATGACCGTGGCCAGGACAATGGCGTAGCATCATAGAAAATACCACATATGACACATGTTACGACCTCCTAAATGACACTTTTTGACATTATTAGGGCCTTCCAGACATGAAATAGCACCCCTATAGTCACCTTTACACTCCTATTACCAATATAGTAGATATCACAAGAAAATATAAGACTTTAAACTCATTTAAAACCATCTAAATATGCTTTTTAACATTATTAGAGCCCTCCACACATGAAATAACACCCCTATAGTCACCTTTACATCCCTAGTACCAACGTAGTAGACATAATAAGAGAAAATAAGATTTTAAACCCGTTTACAACCTTCTAAATGACACTTTTTGACATTATTAGAGCCTTCCGGACATGAAATAGCAACCCTAAAGGTCACCTTTACACTCATATTACTCAATATAGTAGATATCACAAGAAAAAATAAGACTTTAAATTTGTTTTTAACATTATTAGAGCCCTACACACGAAATAACACCCCTATAGTCACCTTTACACTCATATTACCCAATATAGTAGACATAATAAGAGCAAATAAGACATAGAAAGCCTGTTTACCACCTTCTAAATAGGTTTTTAGCATGATTAGAGCCCTCTAGACAGGAGATAACACCCCTATAGTCACCTTTACACTCCCATTACCCAATATATTAGACAGAGTAGGAGAAAATAAGACTTTAAAACAGTTTACAACCTTCTAAATGACACTTTTTGACATTATTAGAGCCTTCCGGACATGAAATAACACCCCTATAGTTACCTTTACACTCCAATTACCCAATATAGTAGATATCACAAGAAAATATAAGGCGTTAAACTCGTTTAAAACCATCTAAATATGCTTTTTAACATTATTAGAGCCCTCCACACAGGAAATAACACCCCTATAGTTACCTTTACATCCCTAGTACCAACGTAGTAGACATAATAAGAGAATATAAGATTTTAAACCTGTTTACAACCTTCTAAATGACACTTTTTGACATTATTAGAGCCTTCCGGACGTGAAATAACACCCCTATAGTTACCTTTACATGTCTATTACCCAATATATTAGACAGAGTAGGAGAAAATAAGACTTTAAAACTGTTTACAACCTTCTAAATGACACTTTTGACATTATTAGAGCCTTCTGGACATGAAATAGCACCCCTATAACCACCTTTACACTCCTATTACCCAATATAGTAGCTATCACAAGAAAATATAAGACTATAAACTCGTTTAAAACCATCTAAATATGCTTTTTAACATTATTAGAGCCCTCCACACATGAAATAACACCCCTATAGTCACCTTTACATCCCTAGTACCAACGTAGTAGACTTAATAAGAGAAAATAAGACTTTAAACCCATTTACAACCTTCTAAATGACACTTTTTGACATTATGAGAGCCTTCCGGACGTGACATAACACCCCTATAGTTACCTTTACACTCCTATTACCCAATATAGTAGAAATATAGTAAGAGAAAATAGGCCGTATAAGGCATCAAATTTGTTATATACACTAACATTATTGACAAACATCTAGACAAAAAAAAAAACAAACAAACCCAAAAACCTCTGGACATGAAATAATACCCCTATGGTCATCTTCACAATGCTATTAGTAGATATAGTAAGAGGAAATAAGACAGAAAACTACTTTTGACAAAGTAAGAAGCAAAAAAATGGTACCACTTCCACACAGAATGGAGGCAACCTTGTTATCAGTGTATCCATGCAGTGTTAAGGGAATATAATGTAAAGTAATGTGGTGTCTCATCAATGTAATATTATTGACACTGGTGACCACAGTGGAATATTACATATATTATTATATTACATATGATCTGTCTTTCAATATTTTTGAACCATAATTAGTCATAATCAACCACAAAACAAACAATGGAGGCCAAAGTAAACATCACCTTTTCTGCCCTTCTTCTTCCAGAGCGACCTGGTGCACACCATCGGAGAGAGCGCCGCCCTCGGAGCTTCCGGTGTTGTCCTGTGGGGGTCGTCAGAGTACGCCCGCACGCAGGTACCGCCCCTTATCATAATGTGACAAAAAGTTATACTTATAAAATAGTCAAAATTATGAAATAATCCAAATTACAACATCTTAAAGTGAAAAATGACAAGCTAACATGGCTAAATCAAGGGATGAAAAATAATAATTACAAAATAAAAGGCAAACTTACAATATTAAAAGTCACAATTATGAAATAGTAAAAATTATGAAACAAAAAGTCCAAATGACAAGGTCTTAAAGTGAAAAAATTACAACTTTTAACATGGCTAAATCAATGGATAAAAGTCATAATTACAAAATTAAGGCTTATAAGGCATAACAATAAACATTTATGAGCTTCTAAATATGCTTTTAAACATGATTAGAGCCCTCTAGACGTGAAATAGCACCCCTATAGTAACCTTTACACTCCTCTTCCCCAATATAGTAGACATAATAAGAGAAAATAAGACTTTAAACCCGTTTACAACCTTCTAAATGACACTTTTTGACATTATTAGAGCCCTCCACACATGAAATAACACCCCTATAGTTACCTTTACACTCCTATTACCTAATCCTATTACTCCTATTAGACATAACAAGAGAAAATAAGACATATAAAGCATAACAAAAAACATTTACGAGCTTCTAAATATGCTTTTAAACATTATTAGAGCCCTCGAGAGGTGAAATAACACCCCTATAGTAACCTTTACACTCCTCTTCCCCAATATAGTAGACATAATAAGAGAAAATAAGTCACCATTACATTCATATGACCCAATATTGTAGTTATAACAGAAATATCTTGGGGGTTAGAAAATCTCTTTACCACCTTTGAATACACTTTTAACATTATTAGAGCCCTCCACACATAAAATAACACCCCTATAGTCACCTTTACACTCCTATTACCCAATATATTAGACAGAGTAGGAGAAAATAAGACTTTAAACCCGTTTACAACCTTCTAAATGACACTTTTAACATTATTAGAGCCTTCCGGACATGAAATAACACCCCTATAGTTACCTTTACACTCCTATTACCCAATAAATTAGACAGAGTGGGAGAAAATAAGACTTTAAACCCATTTACAACCTTTTAAATGTGCTTTTTAACATTATTAGAGCCTTCTGGACATGAAATAACACCCCTATAGTTATCTTTACTTGTCTATTATTAATATATTAGACAGAGTAGGAGAAAATAAGACTTTAAACCCATTTACAACCTTCAAAATGACACCTTTTGACATTATTAGAGCCTTCCGGACATGAAATAACACCCCTATAGTTACCTTTCCACTCCTATTACCCAATATAGTAGACAGAGTAGGAGAAAATAAGACTTTAAATCCGTTTACAACCTTCTAAATGACACTTTTTGACATAATTAGAGCCCTCCACACATGAAATAACACCCCTATAGTCACCTTTACACTCCTATTACCCAATATATTAGACAGAGTAGGAGAAAATAAGACTTTAAACCTGTGTACAACCTTTTAAATGTGCTTTTTAACATTATTAGAGCCTTCTGGACATGAAATAACACCCCTATAGTGACTGTGCGTTGACGTTGTGCTCGTCTCGTTGCAGAGGAACTGTTTGACGGTGAAGGAGTACATCGACGGAGCGCTCGGCCATTACGTGGTCAACGTCACATCGGCCGCCAAGCTGTGCAGCAAAGCATTATGCAAGAAAAATGGCCGCTGCGTGCGCAAGAGCCTGGACTCGGCCGCTTACCTTCACCTGAACCCGCGCTCCTTCAACATCCGGCGCCGGGCCCCGCCCGCTGGGCCCCCCCGCTTCCACGTCACGGGTCGCCCCGACGACCGGGACATCCTGGACATGAAGCACAAGTTCACCTGCCAGTGCTACCGGGGATGGATCGGCGTCCATTGCGAGATGCCGCAGATGGCTCCGCCCACACCGCCAGACGTCCGTCTAACTCGTCCGTTACTCCGCCTTCATTTCTCCTGCCTGTGTGTCATCCTGCTGCTGGGACTCTGCCTCCTCATCAAGTGTCTCCTTGTGTAGACTCCTTATGTCACAACATAAAGAATTAAGACACAATAACTTTACGTAATAAAAAAGTTACGTAATAAAAAAATCAACTCATGGTGAGATAAAATGTTAATGTAAAAAGTCATGTATGAAAACAATGATTAAAATTCATAATTAGGAGGGAAAAAATTCTAAATTACACAATAAAAAGTAATAATTATGAGATTACACATTTGTGTCAGTTTTCAACATGATTAGAGCCTTCTAAACGTGATATAGCATCCCTATAGTCCCCTTTACACTCCTATTAGCCAATATAGTAGACATAATAAGAAAAAATAAGACATAGACTACCTTTTTACCACCATCTAAACACTCGTTTAACATGATTAGAGCCCTCTAGATGTGATATAGCACCCCTATAGTCACCTTTACACTTATGTTACCAATATAGTGACATAAGATAAAACCAGACAAAGATATGAATAACCTGTTTATGACCTTCTAAACACTATTGTTTAACATGATTAGAGCCCTCTAGACGTGAAATAGCACCCCTATAGTCACCTTTACACTTCTGTTACCCAATATAGTAGACATGATAAGAGAAAATAAGACATAGACAACCTTTTTAACACCTTCTAAATACAGTTTTCAACATGATTAGAGCCCTGTAGACGTGAAATAGCACCCCTATAGTCACCTTTACACTCCAATTATCCAATATAGTAGACATAATAAGAGAAAATAAGACATAGACAACCTTTATACCACCTTCTAAATACAGTTTTCAACATGATTAGAGTCCTCTAAACATGATATAGCACCCCTATAGTCACCTTGACACTTCTGTTACCAATATAGTGACATAAGATTAAATCAGACAAAGATATGAATAACCTGTTTATGACCTTCTGCTCTTATTTAACATGATTAGAGCCCTGTAGGCGTGAAATAGCACCCCTATAGTCACCTTTACACTCCTATTAGCCAATATAGTAGACATAATAAGAGAAAATAAGACATAGACAACCTTTTTACCACGTTCTAAATAGTTTCAACATGATTAGAGCCTTCTAAATGTGATATAGCACCCCTATAGTCACCTTTACACTTATGTTACCAATATAGTGACATAAGATAAAACCAGACAAAGATATGAATAACCTCTTTATAACCTTCTAAATACTCATTTAATAATTAGAGCCTTCTAGATGTGAAATAGCACCCCTATAGTCACCTTTACACTTCTGTTACCCAATATAGTAGACATAATAAGAGAAAATAAGACATAGACAACCTGTTTACCATCTTATAAATATGCTTTTAGCATTATTAGAGCCTTCTAAATGTGATATAACACCCCTATAGTCACCTTTACACTCCAATTACCCAATATAGTAGACATAATAAGAGAAAATAAGACATAGACAACCTTTTTACCACCCTCTAAATACAGTTTTCAACATGATGAGAGCCCTCTAAACGTGATATAGCACCCCTATAGTCACCTTTACACTCCTATTAGCCAATACAGTAGACATAATAAGAGAAAATAAGACATAGACAAACTTTTTACCACCTTCTAAATACAGTTTTCAACATGAATAGAGCCTTCTAAACGTGATATAGCACCCCTATAGTCACCTTTACACTCCTATTACCCAATATAGTAGACATAATAAGAGAAAATAAGACAACCTGTTTCCCACCTTGTAAATATGCTTTTAGCATTATTAGAGCCTTCTAAACGTGATATAGCACCCCTATAGTCACCTTTACACTCCTATTAGCCAATATAGTAGACATAATAAGAGAAAATAAGACATAGACAACCTTTATACCACCTTCTAAATAGTTTTCAACATGATTAGAGTCCTCTAAACATGATATAGCACCCCTATAGTCACCTTGACACTTCTGTTACCAATATAGTGACATAAGATTAAATCAGACAAAGATATGAATAACCTGTTTATGACCTTCTGCTCTTATTTAACATGATTAGAGCCCTGTAGGCGTGAAATAGCACCCCTATAGTCACCTTTACACTCCTATTAGCCAATATAGTAGACATAATAAGAGAAAATAAGACATAGACAACCTTTTTACCACGTTCTAAATAGTTTCAACATGATTAGAGCCTTCTAAATGTGATATAGCACCCCTATAGTCACCTTTACACTTCAATTACCCAATATAGTAGACATAATAAGAGAAAATAAGACATAGACAACCTTTTTACCACCATCTAAACACTCGTTTAACATGATTAGAGCCCTCTAGACGTGATATAGCACCCCTATAGTCACCTTTACACTTATGTTACCAATATAGTGACATAAGATAAAACCAGACAAAGATACGAATAACCTCTTTATAACCTTCTAAATACTCATTTAATAATTAGAGCCCTCTAGATGTGAAATAGCACCCCTATAGTCACCTTTACACTTCTGTTACCCAATATAGTAGACATAATAAGAGAAAATAAGACATAGACAACCTGTTTACCATCTTATAAATATGCTTTTAGCATTATTAGAGCCTTCTAAATGTGATATAACACCCCTATAGTCACCTTTACACTCCAATTACCCAATATAGTAGACATAATAAGAGAAAATAAGACATAGACAACCTTTTTACCACCCTCTAAATACAGTTTTCAACATGATGAGAGCCCTCTAAACGTGATATAGCACCCCTATAGTCACCTTTACACTTCTGTTACCCAATATAGTAGACATAATAAGAGAAAATAAGACATAGACAACCTGTTTACCATCTTATAAATATGCTTTTAGCATTATTAGAGCCTTCTAAATGTGATATAACACCCCTATAGTCACCTTTACACTCCAATTACCCAATATAGTAGACATAATAAGAGAAAATAAGACATAGACAACCTTTTTACCACCCTCTAAATACAGTTTTCAACATGATGAGAGCCCTCTAAACGTGATATAGCACCCCTATAGTCACCTTTACACTCCTATTAGCCAATACAGTAGACATAATAAGAGAAAATAAGACATAGACAAACTTTTTACCACCTTCTAAATATAGTTTTCAACATGAATAGAGCCCTCTAAACGTGATATAGCACCCCTATAGTCACCTTTACACTCCTATTACCCAATATAGTAGATATAATAAGAGAAAATAAGACAACCTGTTGTCCACCTTGTAAATATGCTTTTAGCATTATTAGAGCCTTCTAAACGTGATATAGCACCCCTATAGTCACCTTTACACTCCTATATTAGCCAATACAGTAGACACAATAAGAGGAAATAAGACAATGTGCACATGCAAGCTAAAGATCTATGAGTACTTCCTATTATATTTAGTATATAAATATAGAACAGTGTAGGGGTACTATAAGTAGTAGTAAACATTGTACACACTTGTACAGCATGATAACGTATGTGTTGGTATCAAATGCTAATGTAACGTAACGAGGGAGCGAGGCCCCAGCTGGGGTGGAAATAAATAAATAAACCTGCATTCGTCATCTCCCATTAAGCCCCCTAACGCCGCCCCCCCCCCCTCCCCCCCAGCCATCCACCCGCCCGCCCCTCGGCTCTCTGAAGGCGTGAAATGTTTCATCCTTCCCGAGTCGCACTCCGACTCCGGGCTGGAGACTTTTGTCTTCGCTGGTTAACCGCAAGAATTCGGCTGCGGCTGGCTGGGAGTCCCGGCCGAGTAACGTGCACGCACGGACTTTTTGGCTCCGACATCACGCGACCGAGCGCCCCCACGCGCTGCAGAGATGGCGCCCACGAGAAAAATGGATGTACAGCATGCGGTCTGCTCGACTTATAAGCCATAAATAACATCTTTTTTTCTCCTCCTCGACAACATTCCTTCTACGTTTCTTCTCACAATAAACTCCACAATGCTCCTTTCCTCGGATAGGAACGTCCTCGGGAAACATGGAACAACAACATTGGAGTTCAGGGAGGTCGGCATGGCGACGATGTAGTGGTACCATCAGAACTTTATTGGCATCTTATTTACCACAACGTTTGTCAAGTATTCAGCACAAAAAGGAGCATATTTTTGTGAAACTTTTTGTCTCGGGAATTTACTACAAAAAGTCATAAATTTATTAGTTTTTTTTCCCCACGAACATTTCCAACTTTTCTTGTCGTAAATTTTGAAAAAGAAAAAGAAAAAGGTTAAAAAAACATTTTTTAAGATTAAAGATTTTTTCCAAAATTAAAGATTTTTTTAAAGAAAAAGTTTTAAATTGACAAGAATTTTTTTTTCCGAACAGTATTTTTCCTCTGAATTTTTTTTCTTTTACAAGAAAAAAAAAGATTTTTTTGAGACAATTTTTTGATGAGTAAAAATTTTAAAGTTAATTTTTTTGAAAAATTACAACAAAAAGTCAAATTTACGCAATTCTTTCTTTTTTTAAATTTTCTCTTTTCTTTTTAAAAATTTTGTAAATCCTGTATTAGAAAAAAGTTATTAATTTACAAGAAAAAAATTTACAACTTTTTTCCAACAATCATTTCCCTCGGAAATGTAAAAAAAAATGTAAAAAAATTCTTTCACGAGAAAAAAAGTCATACATTTGTAAAAAAAAATTTTTTGCAAGACTTTCTTTTTATAAACTTTCAAAAACATTTTTAATTTTTCTTTTCAAAAAATTTCCATGAAAGCATCGAAAATTTTGTACAACTTTTTGTCTTGTAAAAATATTTTTCTCATAAATTATTTACAACAAAAAGTCAAGTTTACATGAGTCTTTTTTTCACTTTTCTTTTTTTTAATTTTGTAAACTATGTACAAGAAAAAGTCATAAATTTAAAAAACGTAAAACTTTTTTTTCTATTTCATGCAATTCTTTCTTTTTTCAAATTTCTATTTTCTTTTTTAAAATGCTGTAAATTATGTATTAGGAAAAAAGTCATTAATTTAAACGAAAAAAATTACAACTTTTTTCCAACAATTTCTTTCCATCAATTTCTTTTTTCTTATATGAGAAAAAAAGTCATACATTTGCAAGATTTTTTTTGCAAGAATTTCTTTTCATACATCATTTCCAAAAAAAGCCTTGACATTTTTCGACAACTTTTTGTCTTATAAAAATGTTTTTCTCATAAATTATTTACTACAAGTCAAGTTTACATGAGTCTTTTTTGTCCAATTTTATTATTTTTTAAAATTTTGTAAATTATGTACAAGAAAAAGTCATAAATTTACAAGAAAAAAAACATACAACTTTTTTCCAATTTTTTTTCCTCAGAAATGTAAAAAATTATTGACAACTTTTGATCTTGCAAAAATGTTTTTCTCATAAATTATTTACTACAAAAAGTCACGTTTACGCAAGTCTCTTTTTTTACTTTTCTCTTTCCTTTTTTAAAATTTTGTAAATTATCTATTAGAAAAAGTCAACTTTTTCAAAAGACAACTTTTTTTCTTATAAATTTCCAACTTTTAAAAATGTTTAATTTACTAGAATTTTTTTTTTTACATTTTACAAGAATTTTTTCTTCTTCTGGTAAATTATGTCTAAAAAAAAAAAAGGTAATTTTTTGTCCTACATTTCTGAACGTTAAAAAAGAAAAAAGTCATAAATTTCCAAGAAAAATTATAACAAATTTGAACTTTTTTTTGTCCTAAATTTCAGAATCTAATAATTTACAATATTTTTTTTCCCCACTGTATATTTACAACTTTATTGTAACAAAATTCCATTTTATTGTCGGAACAGTTCGGGAATAAAGTCCTACAATGACATGTACTATTCCCACTTTATGATGATGAAAAAAATCCCGTTATCCTTCCGCTAGCGTTCCGCCCCCCTAGTGGCTGAAGCGGGAACTACCAATGTGGGGCATGTGCACGTGATTTCGTGTTTGGACTCTAAGCCCTCCTGGCAGGATGGTCCTTACGAGGAGCTCAACTCAGGATTTCAAAGCCTCCCCCTCTCTCTCTCTCTCTCTCTCTCTCTCCACTGTTTGTGTGTATGTCGCTCGCCCCCCCTCCCTGTGTCGTAATCTCAGTGTTGTGGCGCGCCCCTCCTCCCTCTCTTCCAGGCCGTATAAAAGTCAGCATGGCAGGGCTCGTCTTTCACACAGTGACCGTGGGACTGCGTGAGCCTGGGGTCGACATGACCCCCCCGAGGTTGGACCCCATGCAGCGTCATCGCCAGGTGAGATGGTCCACACCCATTTTTTTTTTTTTTTTTAATGGTGTTGTTTATGTTATGTCGCGGTACGAGTCTGGCTCCCGGAATGTGGGCTAAGTCGGTTTAAAAAAAAAAAAAGGTGAGACGTTTACCACCCAATTTGGGTCGGAGCCGCGACTCGTAACGACTCCTTTTAGCGCTCGTAAAAAGTCACGACACAGGTGGTCGCCGCGGGAAGGAATGTTGGCGAGGGATCCGACGCCAGGATACGTAGGATCATTCAAAGAACAAAGATCTGGGAAGATAAAGGACAGGATGTGGCCGAGCTCTTCCATCGATTCCTGAGGGTGAATGTGATTGGCCGGCACCCCCACCGGGGTGGGCCCCAACATCCCCGCCGCTCTTTGACCTTTCCCTCCATCTTTGATGCTTTTTTACGTCCATATTCTTCTGAAATAATATTGGAAACTTTTTCTTCATAACATTACCACTTTATTCCTGTTATATTTGGACTTTATTCCCATTATAGTTGGCTTTTATTCCCATAGTATTATGACTTTATTCCCATAGTATTATGACTTTATTCCCATAGTATTATGACTTGATTACCATAGTATCCCATAATATTTTGACTTTATTCCCATTATAATTGGCCTTTATTCTCATAGTATTATGACTTTATTCCCATAGTATTCTAACTTTATTACCATAGTATCCCATAATATTATCATTTTATTCCTGTAATATTTTGACTTCATCCCCGTAATATTTTGACTTTATTCCCATTATAGTTGGCTTTTATTCCCATAGTATTATGACTTTATTCCCATAGTATTATAACTTTATTACCATAGTATCCCATAATATTATCATTTTATTCCTGTAATATTTTTACTTCATTCCCGTAATATTTTCACTTTATTCCCATTATAGTCGGCCTTTATTCCCATAGTATTATGACTTTATTCCCAAAGTATCCAATATTATGATTTTATTCCTGTAATATTTTGGCATTATTCCCATAGTATTATGACTTTATTACCGTAATAACATGATTTTATTCCCATAGTATCCCATAATATTCTGATTTTATTCCTGTAATATTCTAACTTTATTCACACAATATTTTGACCTTATTCCCATTATAGTTGGCCTTTAGTCCCTTAGTGTTATAATTTTATTCCGTAATAACATGACTTTATTCCCAAATATTACAATTTTATTCCTGTAATATGTTTACTTTATTACCATTATAGTTTGCCTTTATTCCCAAAGTATTCCATATTATGATTTTATTCCTGTAATATTTTGGCTTTATTCCCATTTCAGTTTGCCTTTATTCCCATAGTATTATGATTTTATCACCATAATAACATGACTTTATTCCCATAGTATCCCATAATATTCAGATTTTATTCCTGTAATATTCTGACTTTATTCCTATAATATTTTAACTTTATTCCCATTATAGTTGGCCTTTATTCTAGTAGTATTATGATTTTATTGCGTAATAACATGACTTTATTCCCATTATAGTTGGCCTTTATTCCCATACCATTATTTTATTCCGTAATAACATGACTTTATTCCCAAAGTATCCCATATTATGATTTTATTCCTGTAACATTTTGACTTTATTCTCATTATACTTTGCCTTTATTCACATCTTATGATTTATTTCCGTAATAACATGACTTTATTCCCATAGTATCCCATAATATTCTGATTTTATTCCTGTAATATTCTGACTTTATTCCCGTAATATTTTGACCTTATTCCCATTATAGTTGGCCTTTATTCCAGTAGTATTATGATTTTATTCCGTAATAACATGACTTTATTCCCATTATAGTTGGCCTTTATTCCCATAATATTATGACTTTATTCCCATAGTATCCCATAATATTATGATTTTATTCCTGTAATATTCTGACATGATTCCCCTAATATTTTTACTTTATTCCCATTATAGTTTGCCATTATTCCCATATTATGACTTTATTACCATAATATTATGATTGTATTCCTGTAATATTATGAGAACCTACTAGGGCCGCCAGGTACTGGTAGGGTCACCAGGTACTAGTAGGGCCACCAGGTACTAGTAGGGTCACCAGGTACTAGTAGGGCCGCCAGGTACTAGTAGGGCCGCCAGGTACTGGTAGGGTCACCAGGTACTGGTAGGGCCACCAGGTACTGGTAGGGTCACCAGGTACTAGTAGGGCCACCAGGTACTAGTAGGGCCACCAGGTACTAGTAGGGCCACCAGGTACTAGTAGGGCCACCAGGTACTAGTAGGGCCACCAGGTACTAGGAGGGCCACCAGGTACCAGTAGGGCCACCAGGTATTAGTAGGGCCACCAGGTACTAGTAGGGCCACCAGGTACTAGTAGGGCCACCAGGTATTAGTAGGGCCACCAGGTATTAGTAGGGCCACCAGGTACTAGTAGGGCCACCATGTACTAGTAGGGCCACCAGGTACTAGTAGGGCCACCAGGTACTAGTAGGGCCACCAGGTACTAGGAAGGCCACCAGGTACCAGTAGGGCCACCAGGTATTAGTAGGGCCACCAGGTATTAGTAGGGCCACCAGGTACTAGTAGGGCCACCAGGTACTAGGAGGGCCACCAGGTACCAGTAGGGCCACCAGGTATTAGTAGGGCCACCAGGTATTAGTAGGGCCACCAGGTACTAGTTGGGCCACCAGGTACTAGTAGGGCCACCAGGTATTAGTAGGGCCACCAGGTATTAGTAGGGCCACCAGGTACTAGTAGGGCCACCAGGTACTAGTAGGGCCACCAGGTACTAGTAGGGCCACCAGGTACTAGGAGGGCCACCAGGTACTAGTAGGGCCACCAGGTATTAGTAGGACCACCAGGTACTAGTAGGGCCACCAGGTACTAGTAGGGCCACCAGGTACTAGTAGGGCCACCAGGTACTAGTAGGGCCACCAGGTATTAGTAGGGCCACCAGGTACTAGTAAACCCTTGTAGGGTCACCTACAGTAGGGCCTCCAGGTATTAGTAGGGTCACCAGGTATTAGTAGGGCCACCAGGTACTAGTAGGGTGACCAGGTACTAGTAGGGCCACCAGGTACTAGTAGGGCCACCAGGTACTAGTAGGGCCACCAGGTATTAGTAGGGCCACCAGGTACTAGTAGGGCCACCAGGTACTAGTAGGGCCACCAGGTATTAGTAGGGCCACCAGGTACTAGTAGGGCTACCAGATATTAGTAAACCCTTGTAGGGTCACCTACAGTAGGGCCTCCAGGTATTAGTAGGGTCACCAGGTATTAGTAGGGCCACCAGGTATTAGTAGGGCCACCAGGTACTAGTAGGGTGACCAGGTACTAGTAGGGCCACCAGGTACTAGTAGGGCCACCAGGTACTAGTAGGGCCACCAGGTATTAGTAGGGCCACCAGGTACTAGTAGGGCCACCAGGTATTAGTAGGGCCACCAGGTACTAGTAGGGCCACCAGGTATTAGTAGGGCCACCAGGTACTAGTAGGGCCACCAGGTACTAGTAGGGCCACCAGGTATTAGTAGGGCCACCAGGTACTAGTAGGGCCACCAGGTATTAGTAGGGCCACCAGGTACTAGTAGGGCTACCAGATATTAGTAAACCCTTGTAGGGTCACCTACAGTAGGGCCTCCAGGTATTAGTAGGGTCACCAGGTATTAGTAGGGCCACCAGGTATTAGTAGGGCCACCAGGTACTAGTAGGGTGACCAGGTACTAGTAGGGCCACCAGGTACTAGTAGGGCCACCAGGTACTAGTAGGGCCACCAGGTATTAGTAGGGCCACCAGGTACTAGTAGGGCCACCAGGTATTAGTAGGGCCACCAGGTACTAGTAGGGCTACCAGATATTAGTAAACCCTTGTAGGGTCACCAGGTACTAGTAGGGCCACCAGGTATTAGTAAACCCTAGTAAGGTCACCAGGTACTAGTAGGGCTACCAGATATTAGTAAACCCTTGTAGGGTCACCAGGTACTAGTAGGGCCTCCAGGTATTAGTAGGGTCACCAGGTTCTAGTAGGGTCAACAGGTATTAGTAAACCCTAGTAGGGCCACCAGGTACTAGTAGATGCTAGTAGGGTCACCAGTAGGGCCACCAGGTACTAGTATATGCTAGTAGGGCTTCCAGGTAGTAGTACATGCCAGTATTGGGCTGCCAATGTGGATACCAGGTACTAGTGGACGCTCACGTTCAGGTGATTTTGGTGCAGATGAACAAGCCGATGCAAAAGTCATTTTTCACTCCATGTGGGTATTCCAATACTTTTGTCCACGCAGTGTATTTTGTAGTAGTGCAGGTACCGTCCCAGAGCGAGGATCCAACCAGCGAAGCGTGAAGCTGGAGCATGTTTACACGACAGATGGTGTGTTTGAGGGAATCTGTTTTGTTTGGCTTCCGCTCCTTGGCATTGCTACATGGGGCTTGAGCTTCAATTATCAAACCAAAAGTGTCTAAATCTAAATTTGTCCCGTCCCAATCTTCATGTTCCTGTGATGTTATTCCTCCTTGAGCAATGAAGGAGCACGAGGGGCGCTTCATAGAACATTCCAATCCAAACCTGGCGAGAGCAAGAACCAGACCCTCCTGGCGACTGCGGCTTGGATTCACATTTTCCAGCGGAGACAATCAGATGGCGGAGGACAGAAACCACAAGAACCACAAGCATCGACAAGCTTTAGCTAATCACTTCCAGGCGGTGGGAATGCTATCTGCAGGAGGGAGTCTTTGGTTCGTGTAGTGGTCCACAAAGCTGACTTGGGTTTTGAGGAAAAGCCATCAGGATCCAGTGTGGTATTAGTTTCATATACTTGAGCAAGGCAGCAGCATATCAGGCATCGTCTTAGATGTCCACTGGAGAACAATGAAAGCCTTCCATAAGCTGCTGTGGAACAACAAAGGAAGTAAGAGGCTTGGCTGGAAAGTCCCACGAAAAAGGAGGGCCCTGAATCGTTCAAGTCGGTCAAAGACACTTTTCTTCTCCATTTGGGTTCCTGATGAGTATCTTATGACGGACAATAGACAAAGTGCATGAATTTGATGGCTTGATTTTGAATATATGGCTTTTTAAAAACCAACTCTTCAACTTCAATGCCATGTCATTTATTGACGGTCCCTGGTACGTGAGTGGGAACTACGTAGGGACTATGCCAGACTCTATATTTTACACAGAATTATTATATCTTAAAAGTGTCATGCAATCTGCTATATGTGCACTTTGAGATCATTTAAAATAATGTATTATTATTGTTATTATTATTATTATAAAATAATAATAAAAGAATATTTGTATTAATAAGAATAGTAAAATAAATAAAAATAAAATAATAATAATTTAGATTAATAAAAATAAAATAATTTATTATTATGGAAGAATAAAATGATTTATTATTATTATAAAATAATAATAAAATAATTTATTATTTTTTATTTATTTATTTATTTTTAAATAATATTTTTTATAAGAATAATAATAAAATGTATTATTATTATTATTAAATATATGTTCCACCACCCCCTGTGACCCTTGTGAGGAAAAAGTGGCAGAAAATAAAATAATTTATTATTATTATAAAATAATAAAATAATTAATTATTATTTTTATTATTATAAAATAACAATAAAAGAATGTTTTTAATAATAAGAATAGTAAAATATTTTTAATAAAACTAATAATAACTGAGATTATTAAAAATACAATTACTATTATAAAATAATAAAATAATTTATTATTATTGTTATAAAATAATAATAAAATAAGAATAATTTTTATTAATAATAAGAATAGTAAACTATTTTTTTATTATTATTAAATAATAAAATAATGTATCATTATTATTAAATAATATTTTTTAATAAGAAGAATAATATTTATTATTATTATTAAATAAATGCTCCAGCACCCCCTGCAACCCTTGTGAGGAAAAAGCGGTAGAAAATGAATGAATGAATAAGAATAGTAAAATAATTTTTAATAAAAATAATAAAATAATAAAAATTTAGATTAATAAAAATAAAATAATTTATTATTATTGTTATAAAATAATAAAATAAGAATATTTTTATTAAGAATAGTAAAATATTTTTATTATTATTAAATAATAAAAAAAACAATGTATTATTATTAAATAATATTTTTAATAATACAAATAATAAAAAATATTATTGTTATTATTAAATATATGCTCCAGCACCCCCTGCGACCCTCTTGAGGAAAAAGCGGTAGAAAATGAATGAATGAATTATTATTATTAAATAATGATGATTATTATTATCATTATTATTATGATGTGCTTGTGTCCCTTTTTCAGGAGCACTTTGTAAACAACAGACCACATCAAATAACCAAATTGATAAAACAGCTACTTAAAACATGGAAATGTTGGCTTAAGCCATGATGCTAGCTTGTATGTTTGGAAAGAATGGGTAGTATTCAAACACTTGGCGTGCCGAATGTGGCCCCCGGGTCGTAGTTTGCTCACACCTGGAGTAGTGCATCGTCTTTTCCTGACGTGTTTTCTTGTTTGGTGTCATACGGCAGGCCGATCCACCCAACCTAGGCACTGAATGTTTTTTTTTTTTAAATGAACGATTCCAGGAGAATCGGAACATCAGACACGGTTCTGTTTGATACTCAACCCGAGCGCCTACCTTGAAACATCATATTGTTTAATTGTACAGTACTTCTACCATCTAATTGTAGTCTACCAGTACACATAGACCACTTCCTAGTGTACACGCCACCTGTTCACATCCGTTGGGAATTTTTAACTCCCCGTTTCATGTCAGAGACGAGACTCGCGCTTGTAGGTTGATGCGCGTCTGCTGCTGGGCGACATGTTGGAACCGCACCGTGGCGCCTGTGATGCAGCAAACCACAACGAGACGTTTGGCGGGAGCGTCTTGTCATTGAGGCTTGAGCTGCGGTTCGCGGTCTGTGGATGTCACCGACTTCCTCAGTGTGACCTCTGAAATCATGCCGGAACAACCGTCCGTGGAAGTGGAAGTCAGACTCCGGGACAATTAGGACTTTTGTCCGACATCCCATGGAGTCAGTCTTGGAGCCCAAATCCCTTTGAAGGAGTCTTGTATAGAATTCTAGTCTTCCAGCTTTGGCTGCCAGAAATCCTTGAAGAGCAGAAACAACGAAGCTCACTCAGGACTTTAGTCATCAAAAGTCTGGTCCGGCATCGTGAGAATGCCGTAAGGGTGACGTAACTGTAATTGTAACTGTAACTTCTACAACCTAGCATGATAATGCCAAGTCTTTATATAAGTGTCTACCTATTAAAATGGCTAAAAATGCAACTATGCCAATGTTAACATGCAAGCAATGCTAATAAGCTAACATTAGCATGTTAACACCTAGCATGATAGTGTTAAGTCTTTATATGAGTGACTACCTATGAAAATGGATACAAATGCTTCTATGCCAGTGTTAACATGCAAGCAATGCTAATACGCTAACATTAGCATGTTGACACCCAGCATGATAGTGTTAAATCTTTATATGAGTGACGACCTATGAAAATGGATACAAATGCTATGCCAATGTTAACACGCAAACAATGCTAACATGCTAACATTAGCATGTTGACACCTAGCATGAGTGTTAAATCTTTATGAGTGCCTACCTACGAAAATGGCTAAAAATGCTACTATGCTAATGCTAACATGCTAACATTAGCATGTTGACACCCACCATGATAGTGTTAAATCTTTATATGAGTGACAACCTATGAAAATGGATACAAATGCTATGCCAATGTTAGCATGCAAGCAATGCTAACATTAGCATGTTGACACCTAGCATGAGTGTTAAATCTTTATGAGTGCCTACCTATGAAAATGGCTAAAAATGCTACTATGCTAATGCTAACATGCTAACATTAGCATGTTGACACCCAGCATGATAGTGTTAAATCTTTATATGAGTGACGACCTATGAAAATGGATACAAATGCTATGCCAATGTTAGCATGCAAGCAATGCTAACATTAGCATGTTGACACCTAGCATGAGTGTTAAATCTTTATGAGTGCCTACCTACGAAAATGGCTAAAAATGCTACTATGCTAATGCTAACACGCTGACATTAGCATGTTGACACCCAGCATGATAGTGTTAAATCTTTATATGAGTGACGACCTATGAAAATGGATACAAATGCTATCCCAATGTTAGCATGCAAGCAATGCTAACATGAGCATGTTGACACCTAGCATGATAGTGTTAAGTCTTCATATTAGTCACTACCTATGAAAATGGATACAAATGCTACTATGCCAATGCTAACATGCTAACATTAGCATGCTACCACCTAGCATGATAGTGTTAAGTCTTTATATGAGTGCCTAACTATGAAAATGGCTAAAAATGCTACTATGCCAATGCTAACATTAGCATGTTGACACCTAGCATGATAGTGATAAGTCTTTATATAAATTACTACCTATGAAAATGGATACAAATGCTACTATGCCAATGCTAACATGCTAACATTAGCATGCTACCACCTAGCATGATAGTGATAAGTCTTTATATAAATTACTACCTATGAAAATGGATAAAATGCTACTATGCCAATGTTAACATGCAAACAATGCCAATGAACAAAAATTAGCATGCTAACAAAAATTAACTGTAACTTCTCCTTAGGATGAGTGACAGCCCCAGTGCCTGATCACCAGGATGCCCCCGGGGCCGGCAAGCGGGACATCCTCCTCCCAGCACGCGGTTCCGGTCACCCTCACCTTCTCATGGATCCTGCTGCTCTTCCACACCGCCTTTGGGCAGAAACCTGCCAAGCTGCCTCTGATTGGCCGCAAGCCCTTCATCGCCGCCTGGAACGCTCCTCTGGACATGTGCGCCATCAAGTACAACGTCACCGCAAACCTGGACCGCATCTTCCACATCCACGGCAGCCCGCGCGCTGACTGGACAGGCCAGAACGTCACCATCTTCTACGCCAACCGGCTTGGTTACTACCCCCGCTACACGCCCCAGGGCGCTGCCGTGCACGGCGGCGTGCCGCAGAACTGCAGCCTGGACATGCACCTGTTCAAGGCCTACAAGGACATCAAGCACTTCATCCCCGCAGAGGACTTCCGCGGCTTGGCTGTCATCGACTGGGAGTTCTGGCGCCCTCAGTGGAACCGCAACTGGCACAAGAAGGACATCTACCGGCAGAAGTCTCGCGAGCTCACCGCCAAGGCGTACATCAATGTGACGACGGCGCAGGTGGAGGAGCTGGCGCGCCGCCGCTTCGAGAAAAGCGCCCGTGCGTTCATGCAAAGGACCATCCAGCTCGGGACGCGCCTCCGCCCTGACGGCCTCTGGGGGTTCTACCTCTACCCGGACTGCCACAACTACAACCTCCACGAGGAGAACTACACCGGCTTGTGCCCGCTTCTGGAGAGCCTGAGGAACGATGAGCTGCGCTGGCTGTGGAACAGCAGCACGGCGCTCTTCCCGTCCGTCGCCATCAGGAAGAGTCACACCAACAGCGTCGGCAACCTCCACTTCTCGCGCCACCGGGTGACGGAAGCTCTGCGTGTGGCCTCGCTCACCTCCAAGGACTATGACCTGCCCACGTACGTCTACCTGAGATTGGGGTACCGCGACGAGGCGCTCACCTTCCTCACCACCGTAAGAAGCCTCCGTTGACCTTTCACCTGATTTCATTGCAGTCACGTTACCTAAAAAAATAAAACTCATTCATCAAAGATGCTTTTTAATCACTGCTGCCATCTAGCGGCCGTTCAGAGTACACACACTCACTCACATGTGTGTCCTGTTCACAGAAAGACCTGGTCCACACCATCGGGGAGAGTGCGGCACTTGGCGCTGCCGGCTTCGTCATCTGGGGCGACCTGAACCTGACGTCGTCTCGGGTAAGGACTCCATTACGAGATCTTGACTTCCGACGATCCAACCAGGGTCTAGACTCAAGTTCAGTGACACTCCTTCATGGTGTTGAACGTTCTAAAAGTCCAAATGGCGACTTTCATGTGGAAGAACATCTGGGGTAGTTCTGGAGGCCCGTCTGTAAGGAGAACAATACCAGCTGACGTCAGCTTGTCTTCTGTGGCTCTTTTCATGATGTGTGGCTCTTTTGATGACTGCATCTGGTGCTCAGACGCGTCTTACCAACATCAAATATATTTCTTTTTTGTAACTTCCCTTGCTTTACAACAGGGGTGGAGCATGATAGTGCAAAGTCTTGTCTACATATGAAAATGACTAGAAATGCTACAATGCATATGTTGATGCAATCAATCCTGACAAGCTAACATTAGCATGCTAACACCTAGCATGATAGTGCAAAGTCTTTATATATGTGTCTACCTATGAAAATGGATAAAAATGCTACTATGCCAATGTTAACATGCAAGCAATGATAACAAGCTAACATTAGCATGTTAACAACTAGCATGATAGTGCAGTCTTTATATGAGTGTCTACCTATAAAATGGCTAAAAGTGCTACTATGCCAATGTTAACATGCAAGCAATGCTAACATTAGCATGTTAACACCTAGCATGATAGTGTTAAGTCTTTATATGAGTGACTACCTATGAAAATGGATAAAAATGTTATTATGCCAATGAGCAAAAATTAGCATGCTAACACCTAGCATGGTAATGCAAAGTCTTTATATAAGTGTACCTATGAAAATTACTAAAAATGCTACAATGCCAATGTTAACATGCAAGCAATTTTAACAAGCTAACATTAGCATGTTAACACATAGCATAATAGTGTTAAGTCTTTATGAGTGCCTACCTATGAAAATGGATAAAAATGTTACTATGCCAATGAGCAAAAATTAGCATGCTAACACCTAGCATGGTAATGCAAAGTCTTTATATACGTGTCTACCTATGAAATTACTAAAAATGCTACAATGCCAATGTTAACATGCAAGCAAACATTAGCATGTTAACACATGGCATGATAGTGTTACCTTCCTATGAAAATGGATACAAATGCTACTATGCCAATGTTAACATGCAAACAATGCCAATGAGCAAAAAAATAGCATGCTAACACTTAGTATGATAGTGCAAAGTCTTTATATAAGTGTCTACCTATGAAAATGGCTAAAAATGCTACTATGCCAATGTTAACATGCAAGCAATGCTAACAAGATAACATTAGCATGTTAACAACTAGCATGATAGTGCAAAGTCTTTGTATACGTGTCTACCTATGAAAATGGATAAAAATGCTACTATGCCAATGTTAACATGCAAGCAATGCTAACAAGCTAACATTAGCATGTTAACACCGAGCATGATAGTGTTAAGTCTTTATATGAGTGACTACCTATGAAAATGGCTAAAAATGCTACTATGCCAATGTTAACATGCAAGCAATGCTAACAAGCTAACATTAGCATGTTAACAACTAGCATGATAGTGCAAAGTCTTTGTATACGTGTCTACCTATGAAAATGGATTAAAACGCTACTATGCCAATGTTAACATGCAAGCAATGCTAACAAGCTAAAATTAGCATGCTACCACCTAGCATGATAGTGTTATGTCTTTATATGAGTGACTACCTATGAAAATGGCTAAAAATGCTACTATGACAATGTTAACATGCAAGCAATGCTAACATTAGCATGCTACCACCTAGCATGATAGTGTTATGTCTTTATATGAGTGACTACCTATGAAAATGGCTAAAAATGCTACTATGACAATGTTAACATGCAAGCAACGCTAACATTAGCATGTGGACACCTAGCATGATAGTGTTAAGTCTTTATATGAGTGACTACCTATGAAAATGGCTAAAAATGCTACTATGCCAATGTTAACATGCAAGCAATGCTAACATTAGCATGTTAAAACCTAGCATAATATTGTTAAGTCTTTATGAGTGACTACTTATGAAAATGGATACAAATGTTACTATGCCAATGTTAACATGCAAATAATGCCAATGAGCAAAAATTAGCATGCTAACACCTAGCACGATAGTGCAGTCTTTATATAAGTGTCTACCTATGACAATTACTAAAAATGCTACAATGCATATGTTGACATGCAATCAATCCTAACAAGCTAACATTAGCATGCTAACACTAAGTACGATCCTGCAAAGTCTTTATGCAAGTGTCTACCTATGAAAATGGCTAAAAATGGTACTATGCCAATGTTTACATGCAAGCAGTGCTTAGTGTTACTAAGATGGCCGCCTTCATGTTCCCGCAGCACAACTGCAGCAAGGTCAGGTGGTTCGTCAACCACCGTCTGGGTCAGTACGTCACCAACGTGACGCGAGCGGCCGAGGCGTGCAGCGACTACCTCTGCCGGGGCAACGGCCGCTGTATCCGCCGCAACCCGCAGGCCCGCCACTACCTCCACCTGAGCGCCAACAGCTACCGCATCCTGCCCTCGGGCGACGGCGACTTCGCTGTGAGCGGGTGGCACTCGCCACGGGACCTGCAGCTCCTGAGCGAGCGATTCCGATGCCACTGCTACGAGGGCCACGAGGGAGAACGCTGCGACAGCATCAACGAGGTCGGCGAGGATGACGGGCCGTGGGACAATGGGGACGGCGAGGACGGCGAGGACGACGAGCAAGAGCGGCGGAGGACAGAGTGGGAGCACGAGCAAGGGGGACGGGCGGAGAAAGGGAGGAGCGCGGCGCCACCTAGCGGTGGCAGCCGACGTTTATTCTTACTGACGCTCCTGTTGAACTTCACTGTACTCAAAACACTTGACAATGACATGTTTGTTAGCCTACTAACAGTGATGCTAACACTTTAGCAATGCAATTAGCATAGCAATAAGTCATCAACCAGAAGAGCATATCACTTTTAATCCGATTCCGCCCAGAAATGTTAGCACGTCAGCGACATTTCACTTATTTTATGCTAACTCGTCCCTTTTAATTAGCCTATCCACAACTTTGCTAGCAGCCAAGCTAGCCAAAAATCACAGACGCCATCTTGACGCCAACACAAACATTTTTTTTTTTAAAAACACTTGTTAGCATGTTGGGCAACTGAAGGCATTCTAGCAGTGGCGGCCATTTTCTAGCTAACGCTCGCTCTGTTTGTTAGCCTCCTAACATTGATGCTAACATGCCAAATACCTGCGGATTGAACCTCCGAATGTAATTAGCACAGCAATTATTTATCAAAGCATCGCCAAAGTATCAGAAAAACGACATACAATGTCCTTTTTTAATATTTTAAAACACATAAACAAGATTTGGAGTTTTGTTTTTGAACACCGGTTAGCATGTAGCAACATAAGGCAAGCTTCGTATGACAGCTAGCTTGTACAAAAAGTGGGAAGAATGTTCCTAAACAATAAGCTGTTTTAATTACATTTGATATACTGGTGCTAAATCACATTTCAGGACATACTTTATGAATGAAAATATGTTATTTTCAGCATTTACTCTCATTTTGTGTTGGTTTTATTAACAAAACAAACAAGCGTATGTATGGCTATACAGTCGTCCCTCGTGTGTCGCGGTTAACTGGTCCCAGATCAGGCTCAGTGGGATTGTGACGCTACGTGACGCTACAAGACACACTTCCGGTCATAGCTTGCCGCCATGTAAAGAATTCGGCCGGAAATAGGCATCATTTAAGTCAACATTTCGGCATACTTTAGATATACTGTAGCTATATGAAAGGCTAGTTATTCGGCTCGCCTTTTCAAAATAAAATGCTAACATCCGGTCCGAGCTAGTGTGGAAACACCTCTTTTGAGTTCTAGTAATGAAAAAAAAAAGATTAGCCATACGTCGGATTCTTTCACTTATGTGCACTGCTTTTCCTATACGTAAACAGTCACATCAGAAATTCTGCGAATGTGCAGCTCTTAATCTGAAGTAGCGGAAGTAGCGAACGTGTTTTTCCCTCTTTTTCCACTCTTGGACTCAATAGGCTTCAATGTTAATAAAAGGAATATTTCCGTAGTTATGGCATAGAAAATCGGTTTACGATATTCTAAATACGCCTTTTTAAACATTATTACAACCCAATATGTGAAATAACAGCCATTTGTTCACCTTTACACTTGTATTACTCAATACAATAATACGTAAACATAAATAAGATAAAAAGACTCACATGTTTTTTCTCGGCGGCGTACTTCCTTTAAGTGTTGTTACACTTTTGTCACCGCTACAGTAAAGAAAATAGGAGTAAATAAACAATTTAAGAAGTAAATAAGGAAAAAGCGATAGAAAATGAATGAATGAATAAAACTCCAGCTCGATCGGTGTCACCGTAAATTAGCTCCCCAGGGAACCTGACTGAGGAGTTTAGTGCCCGTCTCGTCGAACACCGACACCTGGTGGCTATTATAGTGCAAAGTTTGTTAATTTTGACAGTAATTAATTGTAAAATAAAATATATATTAACTTTGGCTGCGTGGAAGTCAACAAGGTAGCCATTTATATGTTTCTGATCATCAAAAATTCAAGTGTGTGTTCCTTTTCATGACACGCTAACAACAGTGCTAACGCTACATGTAGTATTTCCGTTCAAAAACACAAAAAATATTTACAAAACAAGTACAATTGGTTTAAATATGTATATTTTTCAAATGAATAAACATTTATTGATTCATTTGGAAAAGCCGCGATGAATGAGGGACGACTGTGTGGCGGCGGTGCGGCGTGACGTAGCGTGACGAGACACAAAATGGCGGACCTCAGCGCTCCCGCCATAAAGTTGAACAAAGTGAATGTAGGGAAATCATGCTAACTAACCTCGTGTGTCGTGTGTATTTCCACGCGGCTATTTTGTGCGAGCTGCTATGCTAGCACTTACACTGTTGATGTTTCCTGTCCGTCAAACATGGAGTTGGAGTGTTTATGAATTAAAAAAATTAATATTCATACGATGATTGTAGCGCGACACATACGATGCGGCACTTGAATGTAAACGCGCTGTAAATAAAATGCGTTCCTTCGCCGTCTCTGCTTGTCTTTTTTTGTTTTTGTTGTGTCATAAGCTAGCTAGAACCTAACTGAAGGCGAGGGGAAGGAAAAAGAGGAACACAATTAGCGGTTAGCATGTTGCTGCTTCCTGTTTCGCATCAGAAGTCAAGCTGAAGCGGACGGCAGAAGGTGAGAAATAAAACTGCTTTTCCATTCCAAAATTCAAAATTCAAAATTAGCTAAATTAGCTAAATTAGCTAAATTAGCTAAATTAGCTAAATTAGCTAAATTAGCTAAATTAGCTAAATTAGCTAAATTATCATAAAGTATTAATATCTTGTATGTTTACTTTCATCCAAAATGGCTGACCTGTGATGTTGTACTTCCAAAAGCATGAAGACGTTCCTCGCCATCATTGTCATCATCGTCATCGCCATCAATGGCGTGGTACCGGCTATGCCGCCGACGTC
Organism: Doryrhamphus excisus; assembly: GCF_037039965.1. Classification (NCBI taxonomy): domain Eukaryota; kingdom Metazoa; phylum Chordata; class Actinopteri; order Syngnathiformes; family Syngnathidae; genus Doryrhamphus; species Doryrhamphus excisus. Next base: position 1,401,481 of record NC_136362.1, read on the forward strand.
CCCGCCTCTGATCCCGGACCACCCGTTTGTGGCCGTATGGAACGCCCCCACGGAGCAGTGCCAGCAGCTCCACATCCCGCTGGACACGGCCGCTTTCCAGGCGGTCACCACGGCCACCCCCGTTCCGGGTCAGTTCCTGACCATTTTCTACGAACGTCGCTTGGGCCTGTACCCCAAAATCGACGGTCCCCGGCATAAGCGCCAAGCGGGTGGCGTCCCCCAGAACGGCAACCTGACGGCGCATCTACTGCGAGCTCGCGGTCAAATCGATCACATCATCGCCGAGGATGATTCCCCCGGGCTCGCAGTCATCGACTGGGAATCCTGGCGCCCCTTATGGGACCAGAACTGGGGGTCCAAGCGTATTTACCAGAAGCTGTCCCTCGCTAACGCCCTTCAAATGACCCCATTTTTACCCATGAAGAAAGTCTCCCAGGAGGCCGTGGATCAATTCCAGCAGGCTAGTCGGCGTTTCATGGAGCGAACCATCAACCTGGGATTGGGCGAGCGACCGAGCCGCCGCTGGGGCTTCTACTTGTTCCCCAACTGCGACAACTACAATTGGAAGAAGCCCAACTACACCGGAAAGTGTTCCGGAAAATCCCGGAAGCAAAACAACCAGCTGATGTGGCTCTGGGAGCGCAGCACCGCCCTTTTCCCGTCTATTTACCTCCACCCGGCACTGAGGGACTCGCCCCGGGCGGCGCTGTACGCCCGTTACCGAGTTCGGGAGGCGCTGAGGGTGGCGGCGCTGCCTAAGCGCCCGTACACGGTGCCCACCTACGTGTACTCCAGGCCGCTGTATCGGGGCCAGACCGCCATGTTTGAGAGCCCGGTTGGTGCCGTCGCTTTAACGTTGCTATGGCGACCACAACAACAGTAAAACTGCTTTTTGTGTGTTTCAGATGGACCTGGTGAGCACGCTCGGGGAGTCGGCTGCCCTGGGGGCGGCCGGGGTGGTCATGTGGGGCGGAAGCAAAGACTACAACAACAAGGTAACCGTGGTAACCGTGGTAACCATGGTAACCGCATCCAGCACACCTGGACCAATACTTAATGAGCCATTCGTCACAATAACCGCATCATTAGCTTGCGTATGCTAGGTCGAGGCGCTAACGTGACTCGGCGAATAACGTTTCCTCTTCGGCGTTCTTATCTCAAGCGACAGATGCGATAAACATTTTGGCACTTCCTGTTTTGTGGGCTCGCCTCGGCACACAACTTCCTGTGTGGAGGCGGCGTCAATAAAACAAAGTGGCTGGAACTCATTTTTTTGATTGACATCATTTGCTCCTGATTGGCTCACCTGTAAGCCCCGCCTCTCTTCTGTCACTCAAGGGGTCCTGTCAGGCGCTGTCCGACTACCTGAGATCCACGCTCAGCCCGTACGTCGCCAACGTGACGGCGGCCGCCATGCTCTGCAGCCAGGCCTTGTGCCAGGGGCGGGGCCGCTGCATCCGGCGGAGCTTCAACTCCTCCCACTACCTGCACCTGGACCCCGCCCACTTCAGCATCCTGCGTTCCGACGGGAAGTACGTGGCGGTGGGGCTCCCGTCCGCCGACGACCTCCGAGGCTGGGCTCGAAACTTCGCGTGTCAGTGCTACGCCGGGCGCCCCTGCGGGGTCCGCCTCACGCCTCCCCGCGGTATCCGAGTCATCAGGGTGTGAGGAGCCCCCCTGCCCCCCCACGCCCGCCCCCCCCCATCATGAAAAAGATGCTTTCATCATCATAATAAAAATCAAGCTTTTTCCATTTTTCTTGTTGCAATTTTCCAATAAAGAAAAAGTTAAGGGACGCAAATGGCCCCTGGACTGCATTTTGGATATCCATGCTCAATACTACCTACGTCTTTTCTTCTTATGTCTACTATATTGGCTAATAAGAGAGTAGAGGCGACTATAGGGGTGTTATTTCAGGTCTAGAGGGCTCTAATCATGTTAAAAAGCATATTTAGAAGGTGGTAAACAGGCTTTCTATGTCTTATTTGCTCTTATGATGTCTACTATATTAGATAATAGCAGTGTAAAGGTGACTATAGGGGTGTTATTTCATGTCTGGAGGGCTCTAATCATGCTAAAAGCACATTTAGAAGATGATAAACAGGATTTCACTGTCTTATCTTCTCTTATTATGTCTACTATATTGGGTAATATGAGTGTAAATGTGACTATAGGGGTGCTACCCCATTACTAGAGAGCTCTAATCATGTTAAAATGCATATTTTGAAGTTGATAAACAGGATTTCTATGTCTTATTTTCTCTTATTATGTCTATTATAATGGGTAATAGGATTGTAAAGGTGACTATAGGGGTGTTATCCTATTATTAGAGGTCTCTAATCATATTAAAAAGCATATTTAAAAGTTGATAAACAGGATTTCACTGTCTTATTTTCTCTTATTATGTCTACTATATTGGATAATAGGAGTGTAAAGGTGACTATAGGGGTGTTATTTCATGTCTGGAGGGCTCTAATCATGCTAAAAGCACATTTAGAAGATGATAAACAGGATTTCACTGTCTTATCTTCTCTTATTATGTCTACTATATTGGGTAATATGAGTGTAAATGTGACTATAGGGGTGCTACCCCATTACTAGAGAGCTCTAATCATGTTAAAATGCATATTTTGAAGTTGATAAACAGGATTTCTATGTCTTATTTTCTCTTATTATGTCTATTATAATGGGTAATAGGATTGTAAAGGTGACTATAGGGGTGTTATCCTATTATTAGAGGTCTCTAATCATATTAAAAAGCATATTTAAAAGTTGATAAACAGGATTTCACTGTCTTATTTTCTCTTATTATGTCTACTATATTGGATAATAGGAGTGTAAAGGTGACTATAGGGGTGTTATTTCCTGTCTAGAGGGCTTTAATCATACTAAAAAGCATATTTAGAAGGTGATAAACAGGCTTTCTATGTCTTACTTTCTCTTATTATGTCTACTATATTGCATAATAGGAGTGTAAAGGTGACTATAGGGGTGTTAGTTTATGTCTACAAGGCTCTAATCATGTTAAAAAGCCTATTTAGAAGGTGGTAAAAAGGATTTCTATGTCTTATTTTCTCTTATTATGTCTACTATATTGGACGATAGGCGTGTAAAGGTGACTATAGGGGTGTTATCCTATTAATAGAGTGCTCTAATCATGTTAAAAAGCATATTTAAAAGTTGATAAACAGGATTTCAATGTCTTACTTGCTCTTATTATGTCTACTATATTGGGTAATAGGAGTGTAAAGGTGACTATAGGGGTGTTATTTCATGTCTGGAGGGCTCTAATCATGTTAAAGTGTATTTAAAGGTGCTAAACAGCTTTTGTAAGCCCTGTGTTCTTGTTCTGATCCTAACAAGTAAAGAGCAAATGTTCGAGGACGGTCGTGGAGGACCTCAACTTGACTCATTGGGAAAGAAAGGTGAAGAAAGCCGCCCCCCCCAAAATAGACGTCGTCCTTGCCCGGTGAGGGTGAAGTCAGGCGGACTTCTTCCCGTCTCTTCAGTCCTCGCCAGCGATGACCAAACCCGACACTTTCCCGCATTCCTGGCGTGTCAGGACACACGTCTTTGGTGTGGTCCACACATTGTCCTCCTCGTGGTGGCCCAGCCTCCTCGCATAGCGAAAGGCGGGTGCTCGTCTTCACTTTGGGAAGGTGGAGGCCGTCCCGGTGAAGCCGACTCGTCATGCAGGTGTGGAACTTCCGCTTACTTCCAGAACACAAACAGGTCGGCGTCCTTATTTGGGTTGACTGGGCCTGTTGGGAGGCCATCCACGCTAATCTGCCCCCGGGACACAAACACTTCGGATTCGATGACCTTGTAAAGACCTCGTCAAGATGAGCAGCCAATCTTCGGACGAGGACAACTCATGATTGACGCCTCGCTTGGATAAATCAGGTGCTTTCTTCTTATTCCATGAGCTCATTTGGAGACACTTTTTATTCTCAAGGATGAAGAAATGTTTACAAATCATCCCATTTAGCATTTAGCTTTTGGCTAATAGGCGACGTTTCCGCACGCTCCCCGGATGCCGCTCATATGTTTCACCTCCGCCCTGCCCCCGAGGGGGCCGAGCAGCACGTGCTGAGAAATCCTTCTCGTCAGGATTTATGTCTTGCAAAAAAAAAAAAATAATTAAAAAAAAAAAAAAAAAAACAGCAGAAGTGGAAAAAATATTCAAATTTTAGTAGCATAAAGCTGAAGCATGAAAAAAAATTAATTTGGAAAATTAGGTAGCACAAAAAGTTATTAGATTATACAAATAATCATAACATGACAAAAAAAAGAAAAATGTAAAAAAAAAAGGAAAAATCTGCTAATTTTTTTACAGAAATCAAGTAAAAAAAAATTGCTATTATTTAGTCGAATAAATATTAAAATGGAAAAATTAAAGAAAAATGCCTTGCTTTTTAAAATATCACAAGAAACAACAACAGTTGTAATTTGGGAAAAATTAGGTGTCATAAAAGTCAGAATAATACAAAAGAAAATTTACATTATTAGGAAATTTTAGGAAATTTTTGTAATTATTTGTAAATATTCTTTAATAAATATTAATAAATATTTGTAAACATTATTTACAAATATTGGGAAAAATAAAACAAAAACTAACAGTATCAGAAATGGAAAAAAACAACAAAATATTCAAAGGAAAGAAGTTGCAATTTTACAAGCATAAACTCATAATATGATGACAAAAAATTATGTAATTTTAACAGCACAGACTTGAAAAAAATTAAATTAAACTAAATAAATAAAAAATATTAAAGAAGCTATTTAAAAAAAAAAGGTTTCATATAACGAGGGACATGTTAGATGGTGGAAAAAAAGTCAAATTATGGCAATAAAGTCATAATATGATGACATAAAAACTGAAAGTTGAAATATTCGGAAAATTAACACAAAAAAATGACAGCAAAAATGGAAAAAAATCAGTAGTCATTTTCACAAATATAAAGTATTAACTATTAAATAAAAATATAAAAATCTATAATAATAAAATAAATAAATTGGTAATCTAACAAAAAAAATGCCATATTTATCATTTTAGTAGAACACAGTAAAGTTGGAATTTTTGGAAAATGTTATGAGAATAAAGTCAAAATATTATGGAAATCAAGTCAGAAAAAGGAAAAATAGGAAAATTAAAATTAAACCCAACAGAAATGAAAACAATAACTGTAAAAATATATGTAAATAAATACATTTTTATATAGAAATAATAATAATAATCTTACAATGATGAGGCGGAAAAATGATATAATTTTTAGCATCACAAAGCTAAAATATGCTCTTTCATGTGAGGTTTAATATGATGAGAAACAACTTAAACAAAGAAAACAAACAAAGCAAACACACACACACACAAAGAAAACATGCAAACTCCACACAGATGCGGCCTACATGCTAACCACTCCTCCACCGTGCAGCCCGGAAAGGTGAAATATTTGAAAGTGGCAAGCGACTAAGACATTTGTCATTTTCATCCCTTTCTCAAAAAAAAACCAAAACAAAACCAACAAGAAAAAAAAAAAAAAAGACAGGACGACCCGGCCATAACATGTCCTGGTAAAACAGGATGTGTGGTCACCCCAGTGCCAGGTTGGCTGTGACGTGACACGAGTGTACGCATCAGCATTATAGCTTAAAGGATTCTTATATGACATCCGTGATGCTAGCGATGCAGGCCTTTCACAGCCTTGAAGCTGTCAATATAAGAACAAAACGTAGCAACACAACGTAGCAAACCTCCGAACCAGACTGGAGACCGGACCGCTGGTATGTGACCACTACTCATCATGGATTAGTATTATTAGGATTATTAGGACTTTACAATCTTTACCTCTCAGCAGTATTTTAAAATAAGAAAACTTGTTTACTACCTTCTAAATCAGGTAGTAGAGCCCTCTAGACAAGAAATAACACCCCTATAGTCACCTTTACACTCCTATTACCCAATATAGTAGACATGATAGGAAAAGGTAGGACATAGACGTGTTTACGACCTTCTAATTATCATTATTAACATTATTAGAGCCCTCTAGGCATGACATAGCACCCCTATAGTCCCCTTTACAACTATATTACCCAATATACTGGACATACTGAGAGAAAACAAAGCATATAAGGCATAGAAAAAATTGTGTGACTTTCTAAATGTGTCTTTGAAGAATATTAAAGCCCTCTGGGAAATAAAATAAAACACCCCTATAGTCACCTTTACACTCATATTACCCAATATAGTAGATATGATAGGAAAAGGTAGGACATAGATGTGTTTATGACCTTCTAATTATGATTATTAACATAATTAGAGCCCTCTAGACATGAAATAGCAACCCTATAGTCACCTTTACAATCATATTACCCAATATAGTAGACATACTGCAAGAGAACAAAGCATATGAGACATAGAAAAATGGTTTATGACCTTCTAAATATGCCTTTGAAGAATAATAGAGCCCTCTAGACATGAAATAACACCCCTATAGTCACCTTTACACTCCCATTACCCAATATAGTAGACATAATAAGAATTAAGACATAGAACACTTGTTTATGACCTTGTACATATGCTTCTTAACATTATTAGAGCCCTCTAGACATGAATAGCACCCCTATAGTCCCCTTTACAATCATATTAGCCAATATACTGGACATACTGACAGAAAACAAAGCATATGAGACAGAAAAATTGTTTGCGACTTTCTAAGTATGCCTTTGAAGAATAATAGAGCCCTCTAGGAAATAAAGTAACACCCCTATAGTCACCTTTACACTCCCATTACCCAATATAGGAGACATAATAAGAAAATGTAGGACATAGACTTGTTTACAACATTCTAATTATGATTGTTAGCTATATTAGAGCTCTCTGGACATGAAATAGCACCCCTATAGTCCCCTTTACAATCATATTACCCAATATACTGGACATACTGAAAGAAAACAAAGCATATAAGGCATAGAAAAATTTTTGTGACTTTCTAAATGTGTCTTTGAAGAATATTAAAGCCCTCTGGGAAATAAAATAAAACACCCCTATAGTCACCTTTACACTCATATTACCCAATATAGTAGATATGATAGGAAAAGGTAGGACATAGATGTGTTTACGACCTTCTAATTGTGATTATTAACATAATTAGAGCCCTCTAGACATGAAATAGCACCCCTATAGTCACCTTTACAATCATATTACCCAATATACTGGACATACTGAGAGAAAACAAAGCGTATGAGACATAGAAAAATGGTTTCTGACCTAATTATGATTGTTAGCTATATTAGAGCTCTCTGGACATGAAATAGCACCCCTATAGTCCCATTTACAATCATATTACGCAATATACTGGACATACTGAGAGAAACCAAAGCATATGAGACATAGAAAAATGGTTTACGACCTTCTAATTATGATTGTTAACATTATTAGAGCTCTCTGGACACGAAATAGCACCCCTATAGTCACCATTACACTCCTATTACCCAATACAGTAGGCATTATAAGGTAGGACATAGACTTGTTTATGGCCTTCTAATGATTGTTAACTATATTAGAGCTCTCTGGACATGAAATAGCACCCCTATAGTCCCCTTTACAATCATATTACCCAATATAGTAGACATACAGAAGGAAAACAAAGCATATGAGACATAGAAAAATGGTTTATGACCTTCTAAATATGCCTTTGAAGAATAATAGAGCCCTCTAGACATGGAATAGCACCCCTATAGTCACCTTTACAGTCATATTACCCAATATAGTAGATATGATAGGAAAAGGTAGGACATAGACTTGTTTACGACCTTCTAATTATGATTGTTAACATTATTAGAGCCCTCTAGACATGAAATAGCACCCCTATAGTCCCCTTTACAATCATATTACCCAATATAGTAGGCATTATAAGGTAGGACATAGACTTGTTTATGGCCTTCTAATGATTGTTAACTATATTAGAGCTCTCTGGACATGAAATAGCACCCCTATAGTCACCTTTACACTCCTATTACCCAATATAGTAGATATGATAGGAAAAGGTAGGACATAGACTTGTTTATGACCTTCTAATTATGATTAACATTATTAGAGCTCTCTGGACATGAAATAGCACCCCTATAGTCACCATTACACTCCTATTACCCAATACAGTAGGCATAATAAGGTAGGACATAGACTTGTTTATGGCCTTCTAATGATTGTTAACTATATTAGAGCTCTCTGGACATGAAATAGCACCCCTATAGTCCCCTTTACAATCATATTACCCAATATAGTAGACATACAGAAAGAGAACAAAGCATATGAGACATAGAAAAATGGTTTATGACCTTCTAAATATGCCTTTGAAGAATAATAGAGCCCTCTAGACATGAAATAGCACCCCTATAGTCACCTTTACACTCATATTACCCAATATAGTAGATATGATAGGAAAAGGTAGGACATAGACTTGTTTATGACCTTCTAATTATGATTGTTAACATTATTAGAGCTCTCTGGACATGAAATAGCACCCCTATAGTCCCCTTTACAATCATATTACCCAATATAGTAGACATACAGAAAGAAAACAAAGCATATGAGACATAGAAAAAATGGTTTATGACCTTCTAAATATGCCTTTAAAGAATATTAGAGCCCTCTAGGAAATAAAGTAACACCCCTATAGTCGAGTCAAACGTTGCGGCTTGTTTCCAGATAGTCTGCAGTTAAAGAATGAGACGACAACAAGTCGCTTGCGTCATCGCCATGCTGGTCCTGCTGGGGTCCGACCTGGGGTCCTCCCCGTGGACGGACCGTCCCCTCCACGGCGACGAGCCCTTCCTGTTCACGTGGAACGCCCCCACCGAGCTGTGCGACCTTCACTTCGGCCTTCCGCTCGACCTCTCCCACTTCCACTTGGTGAGCAGCACGCTGAGGACGGCCACCAACCAGAGCGTCTCCATCTTCTACATCGACCGCTTCGGCATCTTCCCGTACGTGGACGAGGACACGGGCCAGTTTGTGCAGGATGGTCTACCTCAGCTGGTGGACCTTGAGGAACACCATGAGGTCGCTGAAGGTCATGTGGAATTCTACATTCCGGTCGACGAGCCGGGACTCGCCGTGCTGGACTTTGAAGAATGGAGACCCCAGTGGGCGAGGAACTGGGGGAGCAAGGACATCTACCGGCAGATTTCCATCGAAAGAGTCAAACGGAATTCCACGTTATCCGACGACGAAGCGGAAGAACGTGCTAAGATGTTGTTCGAACGCGCCGCAAAGAGGTACTTCCTGCGTTCTATTCGCATCGGGAAGCGTCTACGACCCCGACGACTGTGGGGGTACTACCTTTACCCCGACTGCTACAACTACGACTACAACCAGGACTTGGACACCTTCACCGGGGAATGTCCCGCCTTGGAGAAGACGCGCAACGACGAGCTAATGTGGCTGTGGCGCGAGTCCACCGCCCTTTTCCCGTCCATCTACCTGGAACTGGTTCTCCGGGAGTCGGCACAAGCGCGTCTTTACGTGCGGCATCGACTCCGGGAGGCGATGAGGGTGTCGGCGCTCGCCGACGCCTCGTACGCCATCCCGGTGTACGCCTACATCCGCCCCGTGTACAAGGACAGCACCGACGACTACATGTCCGAGGTCAGGTGACACGGGTCCGAACTCAAGAACTGCTCAGACTCATGTCTGGTTTCTGGTTTTAGGTGGATCTGGTCAGCACCATCGGGGAGGCGGCCGCTCTGGGGGCCGCCGGCGTCGTGGCCTGGGGTGACATGAATGTCACAAACAGTGAGGTAACAGAGTGACCGTTGCCATGGTTACAGTGTAAACACACATCCGAGATAAGTCGAGTAGAACCGAATGAGACTTTATAAATATGCCTTTGAAGAATAATAGAGCCCTCTAGGAAATAAAGTAACACCCCTATAGTCAGCCTTATACTGCTATCATCAAATATAGCGGACATAAGAGAAAATAAGACATAGGAAACTTGTTTACCGCCTTCTAAATATGCTTCTTAACATTATTAGAGCTCTCTAGACATGAAATAGCATCCCTATAGTCCCCTTTACACTCCTATTACCCAATATAGTAGACATAATAACAAAAGGTAGGGCATAGACTTGTTTACCGCCTTCTAAATATGCTTCTTAACATGATTAGAGCTCTCTGGACATGAAATAACACCCCTATAGTCCCCTTTACAATTATATTACCCAATATAGTAGACATACTGAAAGCATATGAGACATAGAAAAATGGTTTGCGACCTTCTAAATATGCCTTTGAAGAATAATAGAGCCCTCTAGGAAATAAAGTAACACCCCTATAGTCGGCCTTAAACTGCTATCATCAAATATAGCGGACATAATAAGAGAAAATAAGACATAGAAAACTTGTTTACCACCTTCTAAATATGCTTCTTAACATTATTAGAGCCCTGTAGACATAAAATAGCACCCCTATAGTCACCTTTACACTCCCATTACCCAATATAGTAGACATAATAACAAAGGGTAGGACATAGACTTGTTTACGAACTTCTAAATATGCTTCTTAACACGATTAGAGCTCTCTGGACATGAAATAGCACCCCTATAGTCCCCTTTACAATCATATTAGCCAATATACTGGACATACTGAGAGAAAACAAAGCATATGAGACATAGAAAAATGGTTTGCGACCTTCTAAATATGCCTTTGAAGAATAATAGAGCCCTCTAGGAAATAAAGTAACACCCCTATAGTCACCTTTACACTCCTATTAGCCAATATAGTAGACATAATAACAAAAGGTAGGTCACAGACTTGTTTATGACCTAACCCTAACCCTAATTATGAGACATAGAAAAATGGTTTAGGACCTTCTAATTATAATTAACATTATTAGAGCCCTCTAGACATGAAATAGCACCCCTATAGTCCCCTTTACAATCATATTAGCCAATATACTGGACATATTGAGAGAAAAAGCATGTGGGACATAGAAAAATTGTTTGCAACCTTCTAAATATGCCTTTGAAGAATAATGAATAATAGAGCCCTCTAGGAAATAAAGTAACACCCCTATAGTCAGCCTTATACTGCTATCATCAAATATAGCAGACATAAGATAAAATAAGACATAGGAAACCTGTTTAACACCTTCTAAATATGCTTCTTAACATGATTAGAGCTCTCTGGACATGAAATAGCACCCCTATAGTCCCCTTTAAATTATATTAACCAATATAGTAGACAAACTGAAAGAAAACAAAGCATGTGGGACATAGAACAATTGTTTGCGACCTTCTAAATATGCTTTTGAAGAATAATAGAGCCCTCTAGGAAATAAAATAACACCCCTATAGTCACCTTTACACTCCTATTAGCCAATATAGTAGACATGATAGGAAAAGGTAGGACAGACTTGTTTACAACCTTGTAATAATGATTGTAAACATTAGAGCTCTCTGGACATGAAATAGCACCCCTATAGTCCCCTTTACAATAAAGTAACACCCCTATATTCAGCCTTATATCGCTATCATCAAATATAGCGGACATAAGAGAAAATAAGACATAGAAAACTTGTTTACCGCCTTCTAAATATGCTTCTTAACATTATTAGAGCTCTCTAGACATGAAATAGCACCCCTATAGTCCCCTTTACAATTATATTAGCCAATATACTGGACATACTGAGAGAAAACAAAGCATGTGGGACATAGAAAAATTGATTGCAACCTTCTAAATATGCCCTTGAAGAATAATAGAGCCCTCTAGGAAATAAAATAACACCCCTATAGTCACCTTTACACTCCTATTAGCCAATATAGTAGACATAATAACAAAAGGTAGGTCACAGACTTGTTTATGACCTTCTAATTATGCTTCCTAACATTATTAGAGCCCTCTAGACATGAAATAGCACCCCTATAGTCCCCTTTACACTCCTATTACCCAATATAGTAGACATAATAACAAAAGGTAGGGCATAGACTTGTTTACCGCCTTCTAAATATGCTTCTTAACATTATTAGAGCTCTCTAGACATGAAATAGCACCCCTATAGTCATCTTTACAATCATATTAGCCAATATACTGGACATTCTGAGGGAAAACAAAGCATAAAAAGTCCACTTCATGAACTCCTCCAACTGGGGCAAGAACCTGCTCCCAACCAAGAGGGTGCTAGCCAGCCTTTTTCCCGACTAAGAACCATGGATTCACATGTGAAGGTGCTGGGTCTCATCCCAGAAGATTGTAAACAAAGCAGGCTTCTATTCTGGTCTGGGACGGATGCCATTTAACTCATTTCCTGTCCCGTCAGGAGTCCTGCTTGGACGCCTGGCGCCACCTGTATCACGTCATGAACCCGTACATCCTCAACGTCACCACGGCAACCAAGATGTGCAGCGAGGCGCTCTGCCAGGGCCGAGGCCGCTGCGTGAGGAAGCGCTGGGATGACGACGTCTTCCTCCACCTGGACCCACGCCGCTTCCGGATCCATCGGCAGCGCCCCGGCGGCCCGCTCGCGGTGCGCGGGGGCGGGCTCTTGCAGGACGACGTGATGTGGTTCGACCGCCATTTTGATTGCATGTGCTACGGCCGGGGGGCGTGTCGCTCCGTTAAGGTCCTCAACGACATCCAGGAGGCCGCCTTCGAAGCGAGGAGCGGCTCGGGTGGATCGTCTCCATGGCGATACGCCTTGATGCTAACCGTCCTTGCCACGGTGTCGTTCTTCTGACCTTGAAGGGTTTAAAAGTCAAAGGTGTCCCGCAAGGGGGGCTTCGGCTCCTTTCCAAATTTGGACCCCATTTTTAAGCCCCAGTGGGCACCACGACCACCCTCAATGCTCAATGCTGATAAAACTAAATAAAACTAAATTATTAAAACTAAATTCATTCATTCATTTTCTACCGCTTTTTCCTCACGAGGGTCCCAGCTGTCTTGGGGCGAGAGGCGGGGTCCACCCTGGACTGGTCGCCAGCCAATCACAGGGCACATATAGACAAACAACCATTCACACTCACATTCATACCTATGGACAATTTGGAGTCGCTAATTAACCTAGCATGTTTTTTTTGCCCGAGATGCCAGAGGGTGGAATTGAACCCTGGTCTCCTAGCTGTGAGGTCTGTGTGCTAACCACTAGACAGCCGTGCCACCTAAAACTAAATTATTAAAACTAAATAAAACTAAATTATTAAAACTAAAACTAAATTATTAAAACTAAATAAAACTAAATTATTCAAATAAAACTTATTAAAACTAAATGAAACTAAATTATTAAAACTAAATAAAACTAATTTTTAAAACTAAATAAAACTAAATTATTTAAATAAAACAAAATTATTAAAACTAAAATTAAATAAAACTAAATAATTAAAACTAAATAAAACTAAACTAAATAATGAAAACTAAATTATTAAAACTAAATAAAACTAAATTATTAAAACTAAATAAAACTAAATAATTAAAACTAAATAAAACTAATTTTTAAAACTAAATAATTAAAACTAAATAAAACTAAATTATTAAAACTAAATAAAACTAAATTATTAAAACTAAATAAAACTAAATTATTAAAACTAAATAAAACTAAATTAAAACTAAATTATTAAAACTAAATAAAACTAATTTTTAAAACTAAATTATTAAAACTAAATTATTAAAACTAAAACTAAATTATTTAAATAAAACTAAATTATTTAAATAAAACTAAATTATTAAAACTAAATAAAACTAAATTATTAAAACTAAATAAAACTAAATAATTAAAACTAAATAATTAAAACTAAATTATTAAAATTAAATAAAACTAAATTATTACAACTAAATAATTACAACTAAATAAAACTAAATAAAACTAAATTATTAAAACTAAATAAAACTATGGTCGTGTGGATGCATGACACCGCCGGTCCATGTTTCATATTCATATTTATGCAAGAATCCATAATTACAGTGAGGAACAAAGAGTTTTTGTGCGCCTTGAATGTCGTATGTGTGGAATGCGAGTCATTAGTCATGAAAGATGGCGAGCGATGATGGGAGTGATGCGTTGGGACCCAAAGTGGAGGCGGCGGGCGGTGAAGAGCGTCATTGTCCTGATCCCCTTTGTGGGGGGAACCTTTTCTAGGTCACCAGCTGCCCAAACGGATGCTCCACCGAGGGAATCTAACCCCAACCCCCCCACCAACCCAGGAAAGTTCTCACAACAGCATCAGCAACCGTGCCAGCAGATCCGTTAGCACGCATTGTTCCTCGAGGTTCTTTCACCACGCTAATTGGACCATGAGAACGGGATGCAGAGCTCACGTACTGTTGGTAGAAGGTCATGTGACTGGAGGAGCTAGTTGGAGATCATGTGACTGGGGACCGGAACATGATTGAAGCGGTTGGGTTGAGCTAAAGGAACATCTTGTAGCGCTAAATCTTGGGAGGTCATGAATATTAGAGCACCCCATATATGCTTCGATTAGAGCCCTCTAGACATGAAATAACACCCCTATAGTCCCCTTTACACTCCTATTACCCAATATATTGCAACCTTCTAAATGTGCCTTTGAAGAAAAGTGCCTTATGACATTAGAGCCCTCTAGACATGAAATAGCACCCCTATAGTCCCCTTTACACTCCCATTACCCAATATAGTAGGCATAAAAAAAGGTAGGACAGACTTGTTTATGACCTAATTAAGATTTTTAACTATATTAGAGCTCTCTGGACATGAAATAACACCCCTATAGTCCCCATTACAATTCTATTAGCCAATATACTGGACATACTGAGAGAAAAAGCATATGAGACATAGAAAAATTGTTTGACCTAATTATGATTAACTATATTAGAGCTCCCTGGACACGAAATAGCACCCCTATAGTCATCTTTACACTCCTATTACCAATATAGTAGGCATAATAAAACAATGTAGGACATAGACTTGTTAAATAAATAATAATAAATGTAGGGCATAGGCTTGTTTACAACCTAATTATGATTGTTAACATTAGAGCTCTCTGGACATGAAATAGCACCCCTATAGTCCCCTTTACAATCATATTACCCAATATACTGGACATACTGAGAGAAAACAAAGCATATGAGACATAGAAAAATGGTTTAAGACCTAATTATGATTAACTATATTAGAGCCCTCTAGGCATGAAATAACACCCCTATAGTCACCTTTACACTCCTATTACCCAATATAGTAGACATAATAAGAAAAGGTAGGACTTGTTTATGACCTTCTAATTATGGTTGACTATATTAGAGCTTTTTGGACATGAAATAGCACCCCTATAGTCCCAATTACAATTATATTAGCCAATATACTGGACATACTGAGAGAAAAAGCATATGAGACATATAAAAATTGTTTGACCTTCTAATTGATTAACTATATTAGAGCTCTCTAGACATGAAATAGCACCCCTATAGTCCCCTTTAGATTCTATTACGCAATATACTGACATACTGAGAGAAAACAAAGCATATGAGCCCAATAAATGGTTTATGACCTACTAATTAGGATTAACTATATTAGAGCCCTCTAGACATGAAATAACACCCCTATAGTCACCTTTACACTCCTATTACCCAATATAGTAGACATAATAAGAAAAGGTAGGACATAGACTTGTTTATGACCTTCTAATTATGGTTGACTATATTAGAGCTCTCTGGACATGAAATAGCACCCCTATAGTCCCATTACAATTATATTAGCCAATATACTGGACATACTGAGAGAAAACAAGGCATATGAGACATAGAAAAATGGTTTAGGACCTTCTAATTATAATTAACATTATTAGAGCTTTCTAGACATGAAATAGCACCCCTATAGTCACCTTTACACTCCTATTACCCAATACAGTAGGCATAATAAGGTAGGACATAGACTTGTTTATGACCTTCTAATGATTGTTGACTATATTAGAGCTCTCTGGACATGAAATAGCACCCCTATAGTTCCTTTTACAATTATATTAGCCCATATACTGGACATACTGAGAAAAATTGGGAGGTCATGTGACTGGAAGACAAAGGGTCACCAGATCATGTGACCGCATGTATTGTACCGCCTTATCAGTGAAGTACAACAGGTTCCACGCTCACCTTGTATTGTTGTTGTTGTTGTTGTCACAATAAAGCCATCGCTTTATCACCAAAAGGAGGCGGAGTCTGGTCGTCTCCTCAGCCGGGACATCCGTTAGCGCTTGGTAGAAGGAGGTCAGGGGGCGGGTTCTTGGCAGCGACCACGGGCTCCATTGTGCGCCAATCAATGGGCCTGTCTAATTGCTGGAACAGCGGCTGGGGAAGTATGACTAGCAAATAACATAGATTTGATTCTGTGGGTTGTTGTTTTTTTTCACAACAGAAGCTATCAGTACTGTGGGCCTGTTCACACGGCAACCGGCCGGCAGGACAATGGCGGCTTGTGTCCGCCGGCGGCGCGACAGGCGGAGTCAACAGACGTGACAAAAAAAAAAAAAAAAAAACGACAAAAGCTGCGGCGGTTGACACAGCAAAGATGTTGTTTTTTCAGGAAGTGATGCGTTTAAGGACAGCTCAGACTTTTGACACTTTTTTTTTTTTATTGCTAAAGTGTCACATGACAGCTAACTAGTCACATGACAAAAATGACAGCAGTGACATAATGCGTTGTAGATGGCGTTATCTTCTCATTAGCGCCATTTCGGCCATTTTGTCATTTAACAAATAAGTGTAGGTTGCTACCCGGTTACCTAGCAACCGCTAACTTGATAAAAAAAATAAAAAAAAAAACGGCATTGGACCGACAACACCAACAACATGGCCGCCGTGAAGTCACTGCTCTAACGGTGATCAACTTCCAGGATGTTTACATGACGTGTGTTAGCATGTTAGCATCCACGAGCAGATTAGAATCCAGCGTAATGTGAAAACATGCCATCGCCGTCCATCCATCAAGCACAGGAAGTCCCACCTCCTCAGCAGTGCGTCCCCACCGTGGCGTAGGTGTCCGACATCTCCGCGGCGGCGGCGGCGTCGCAGTGCACCTCGTCGTCGGCGGCGCCCGCGGAGGGGGCGGAGCCGCACTCTCTACAGCAACAACAACAACAATCCACGAAGGCGCGACTGAAGGTTTCGCACAAACAGAAGAGCAGAAGCGGCGCCGCCGCCGACTTGCAGAAGAGGAAGATCTGGCTCACGAGTTCCAGGATGTCGAGCGTCCGACGGGGCACGCCGGCCGCCATGTACGCCGCCACGATGTTGCAGACGTTCTCCGGGATGGTGCAGAATCCGTACAGGATGGCGAGTGCGACGACGGTGCAGTTCATTTGGCTCTCCAGACGGATCTGCTTCTCGGTGCCGCGGGCGCAATCCCGTTTGGCGTTGCGGATTTTGTGGGCGGTGGCGAGCGAGCTGAAGATGGTGAAGAGCGTCGGGAGGCAGAAGTAGCAGCCGAAGAACCACCACAGACGCGCGCCGGCGTACGTGAGCCCCAGCACGTAGAGCGTGTCCGGGAGGCGTGTGGAGACGCGCACTACGCAGCGCTCCGGCGGCGACTCGGCGGTATCGTCTTCGTACGTCTCCAGCTGGCGAATCAGGAGCTCGGGCAGCGCCAGCAGCAAAGCGCCCACCCAGATGACGGCCAGCTTGGCGGCGGTTGACGCCCAGTTGTCCGTCATCTCGTAGTACGTGCGTACGTTGGTGGCGGCGCGGAAACGGTCGATGCACAGGGCGCACAGCGTGAAGGTGCTGACCCCCAGAGACGCCACCTGAAAAAAAAAAGTACACAAATATCAAACTTCAGGAAGTACACCCGTTCCGCCAAAATAAAAGAAACAGGAAGCTCATATCCGATTAAAATGAAGTCAGATTAAAGAATTAAAACCTTAAAAGGGGGAGGGGTCTAATCCCCTGTTTTCTTCATTAATCCTCCTCTGTGTTGTGATTGGTCGGCAGGGTCACATGTGCAGCAGCAGGTACTCCACTGGCCTCCAGCTGATTAACCGATTAAACCCCCCCGACCCCCCCAAGCCGTTGTTTTATGGCCCATTCTAACAATAAAAGTCAACAGGAAGTAGCAAAAACGGAAGAAATAGCAACAATTTTACAAGAATAAAGTCCAAATATTTGACGATAAATTAATAAATTAAAAAAAATATATATAAAATAAATTAACTAATTTTAAATAATTAATTAATAATATAATAATAATTTTTCAATTTTTAATTTTACAAGCATAATGTTAAATTTAATGAAAAAAGTTAATGTTTTTTTTTTCTTCCAATAGTATTGATAATAAAGTGGAAATATTTTGGGGAAAGTCCTAAAATTACCAGAAAAAATATTTGGTTAAATATTTATAGGAAATCCAGGGTTAGGGCACTTCTAGTGGGTCGAGTAGGACGCCCTGAGGACCGCCCCACCCACCCAGCTGTTGCTTTATGGCCCATTCTAACAATAAAAGTCAACAGGAAGTAACAAAAATGGAAGAAATAGCAACAATTTTACAAGAATAAAGTCCCAATATTTGCCGATAAATTAATGAATTAAAAAATATATATAAAAAATAAATAAATTAATTAAATTTAAATAATTAATTAATAATATAATAATAATTTTTCAATTTTTAATTTTACAAGCATAATGTTAAATTTAATGAAAAAACAAAGTTTTTTTTTCTTCCAACAGTAGTGATAATAAAGTGGAAATATTTAAATAAATTTAATTAATTTATTAATAATATAATAGTAAAATAATCTTACATGACATGCAATAATTTTACATTTTTTTATTTTACAATCATAATGTTGAAACATTAAATGAAAAAACAATTTATGTTTTTTTTTCTTCCAATAGTATTGATAATAAAGTGAAAATATTTTGGGGGAAAGTCCTAAAATTACCAGAAAAAATATTTGGTTAAATATTTGTAGGAAATCCAGGGTTAGGGCACTTCTAGTGGGTCGAGTAGGACGCCCTGAGGACCGCCCCACCCTCCCCAGCTGTTGTTTTATGGCCCATTCTAACAATAAAAGTCAACAGGAAGTAACAAAAATGGAAGAAATAGCAACAATTTTACAAGAATAAAGTCCCAATATTTGCCGATAAATTAATGAATTAAAAAATATATATAAAAAATAAATAAATTAATTAAATTTAAATAATTAATTAATAATATAATAATTTTTCAATTTTTAATTTTACAAGCATAATGTTAAATTTAATGAAAAAACAAAGTTTTTTTTTCTTCCAACAGTAGTGATAATAAAGTGGAAATATTTAAATAAATTTAATTAATTTATTAATAATATAATAGTAAAAATAATCTTACATGACATGATATGCAATAATTTTACAATTTTTTATTTTACAATCATAATGTTGAAACATTAAATGAAAAAACAATTTATTATTATTATTTTTTCCATCCAATAGTATTGATAATAAAGTGGAAATATTTTGGGGAAAGTCCTAAAATTACCAGAAAAAATATTTGGTTAAATATTTGTAGGAAATCCAGGGTTAGGGCACTTCTAGTGGGTCGAGTAGGACGCCCTGAGGACACCCCCCTCATCACCCCCCGTCCCCCAGCTGTTGTTTTATGGCCCATTCTAACAATAAAAGTCAACAGGAAGTAGCAAAAATTGAAGAAATAGCAACAATTTTACAAGAATAAAGTCCCAATATTTGACGATAAATTATTAATTAATAATATTTAATAATAAATATCAAATAATAATAATATTTATAATAATTATTATGATGCAATAATATTTTTTTAATAATTATAATAATAATAATAATAATATAGGAAATCCAGGGTTTGGGCACTTCCAGTGGGTCGAGTATGACGCCCTGAGGACACCCCCCCCCCTCCAAATTTATGATCAGCAAGTCAAGTTAAAGCAGTTCTTCTTACCTCCAGGTAGGGAACGATCCTGCACGAGAAGCCCCCCAGCAGCCAGTCTTTGGTGAGCCCGTGGAAGACGACCAGGGGGAGGCAGAAGAAGAGGACCGTGAAGTCCCAGAGCGCCATGTTGGCCAGCAGCGAGTTGGAGATGCTCCTCATGTAGTAGTTATGACACACCATGCACATCAGAGACACGTTGCCCAGGACCCCCGCACCGAAGATCAGCATGGCGGCCACCAGCAGCGCGTAAGCTCCGTACGCCTCCGCGCCGGGCGGGTAGAAAGGGTTCTTCACGGGCTTGAGTCTGGTACGTGGGGTCCCGGGTATGAAAGGGGGGTCGTCGGTGAAGTTGGGCAGCGTAAAGATCTCCTCATTATAGTCGGTGACGTTAGATTCCACCGCGGGGGAACCGACGTCGTGTTCCTGCGCCATAACCCGGGATAGACCCTCCCAGGCGGAAGCGGCGGCTCGGCGGTGAAGCCGCACATCTCTTCCCCGGTGTCCCCTGGTGCTGGGAGCGGAGTCTCCCGGGATACTTCCACGCGGCAGCAGCTCAACATCCGCGCGTAAAGCGCTTTTACGCACAAGGCGCGGAGGCTCCGGAAGCAATTCCCGGGAGGACGCTACATTGTTCCCCGCGAATATGGTGCTCCGTCTCGGGCCTCGTTCCTCCGCGTCTGCGGCGGCGGCTGCGGTGCAAATCCACAAGCACGCTAACCGGCTCAGAAGGGGCAGCATCACGGGGGTCTTGTTAAACCCAAAACTGACGAAAGCACCACAGATTGTGATGCATGTCAACTTCCGGTGGAGGGAGTCGATTGAAAATAAAAAAAAAATATGTCCGCAGTTTGTTGATCGGTTCCAGTCTGGAACCATCAGAGCCTTGCGGGTGTGGGGGGCACCTAGGGGGGGCACAGTCATAGTTCGGCCTGAAAAGGGGAGGATTGTTAAGTGGGGGGCGGGGCAGGAAGTCCTATCGGCTAAAAAAAAAAAAAAAATCTTCAGAACTTTCACAATAAGATGCCAGTCCTGCTTTGAAGACTCAAAAGTGATACAATGCTGCATTTTATTTTGAAAGTTTGCTGTGTTGAGGGTTCAAGATGGGGGGTTTGGATGTGGATTTGGACGTGTGGCAGATTTGGTAGAACGTTTGCGCGTCGTCCTCGCTGGGCCGATACGCCCTCAAACACGCGTCCATCCACGGACGCTCACCTGCAAGGACAAAGACACCAACCGATGAACGCAGATTTCGTTTTGGCGGGCCTCGGGGGTCAGAGGTTACGTGACGCGTGCCTGCGCGGTCCCACGGTGGACACAAGAGGTCCAGAGTTTCACGGATGCTGTCCTGGGCCTCCTGATTGGCTGCGGCGGCGTCGGCCGACACGTTGAAGAACGACTCCTGATGAACGAGACAAACAGGAAGTCTGGAATTAGCTTTTAGCATCCGACCCGGGATGAATTATTGGAAAGTAAACAAACAATAATTACATCACATGTTATGTCAAAGGATATCAATCAGGGAACTTTAGGACATTATTTTATATATTACGGTCAGCAAGCATATTTTTGGATGACTATACAAACAAACATGTTAAATCCTGGAATATTTGGGAATACACATGTTAAATACCCAAGTATTTGTAAACAAACATGTTCAATCCTGGAATATTTGTGTTAAATCCAGGACTAATTGTCAACAAACATGTTAAATCCTGGACTCTTTGTGTAAATCCAGAAGTATTTGTGAACAAACATGGTAAATCCTGGAATATTTGTGAATAAACATGTTAAATCCTGGAATATTTGTGAATAAACATGTTAAATCCTGGAATATTTGTGAATAAACATGTTAAATCCTGGAGTATTTGTGAACAAACATGTTAAATCCTGGACTCTTTGTGGTAAATCCTGGAGTATTTGTGAACAAACATGTTAAATCCTGGAATATTTGTGTTAAATCCAGGACTAATTGTGAACAGACATGTTAAATCCTGGAGTATTTGTGAACAAACATGTTAAATACCCGAGTATTTCTGAACAAATTTGTTAAATCCTGGATTGTTGTGTTAAATCCTGGGGTGTTTGTCAACAAACATTTTAATCTTGGACTCTTTGTGTTAAATCCAGGACTAATTGTGAACAAACATGTTAAATCCTGGAATATTTGTGAATAAACATGTTGAATCCTGGAATATTTGTGAATAAACATGCTAAATCCTGGAATATTTGTGAACAAACATGTTAAATCTTGGACTCTTTGTGTTAAATCCAGGACTAATTGTGAACAAACATGTTAAATCCTGGAATATTTGTGTTAAATCCTGGACTAATTGTGAACAAACATGTTAAATCCTGGAATATTTGTCAACAAACATGTTAAATCCTGGAATATTTGTGTTAAATCCTGGAGTATTTGTGAACAAACATGTTAAATCCTGGACTCTTTGTGGTAAATCCAGGACTAATTGTGAACAAACATGTTAAATCCTGGAGTATTTGTCAACAAACATGTTAAATCCTGGAATATTTGTGAATAAACATGTTAAATCCTGGACTATTTGTGTTAAATCCAGGACTAATTGCGTACCAACATGCTAAATCCTGGAATATTTGTGAACAAACATGTTAAATCCTGGAATATTTGTGTTAAATCCAGGACTAACTGTGAACAGACATGTTAAATCCTGGAATATTTGTCGACAAACATGTTAAATACCAGAGTATTTGTAAACAAACATGTTAAATCCTGGAATATTTGTGTAAATCCAGAAGTATTTGTGAACAAACATGCTAAATCCTGGAATATTTGTGAATAAACATGTTGAATCCTAGAATATTTGTGTTAAATCCTGGAGTATTTGTGTTAAATCCTGGAGTATTTATGAACAAACATGTTAAATCCTGGAATATTTGTGTTAAATCCTGGAGTATTTGTGTTAAATCCTGGAGTATTTATGAACAAACATGTTAAATCCTGGAATATTTGTGTTAAATCCTGGAATATTTGTCCAGAGTATTTGTAAATGAACAAACATCAGCAAACTCCACACAACGAGATGCCCGAGGGTGGGATTGAACTCGGGTCCCCTAGCTCCTACCACTCGACCACCGTGCAGCCGAGAAAAGACCAACACAAGAATAACGTTGACATATTTGAGTTAAATAAACACAACGTGGTGGGAAACCTTCGGCGACTCTTACGAGGAGGACAACAGACAGCATCACAAACTACATCAGCAGCCGCCATCTTCTGATTGGCCGCCATCTTCTTCCTCCTCCTTTGAGCCCTGTCCCACCTGGAGTCACCTGGTCGTCTTCCTGGGAATGTCATCTATTGTCTACAGCCTGTAAGCCCTATATATAAATAAACTTGACTACATTTATAACAATATTAGAGCTCTCCTGACATGAAATAGCACCCCTATAGTCACCTTTACACTCCTATTAGCCAATATAGTGGACATAAGAGAAAATAAGACACATACGACATTACACATGAAGGACTTACAGCATCTCTCCACAGGAAGACATCCAAGGTGTCGGTGGCGTCCTGCAGCCTGAACTTCATCAGCAGGACAAACTTCAGCATCTGCACGCCCAACGCTGCGGTCCAGACATGGAGGAGGAAATGTTTCCGACTCACCAGCAGGGGGCAGAAGAGAAGAAAAAGAAACTCACCTTCACTGATAGTCTTCTCGTCAAGGACTCCGTCGGTGTTTGGTTCCTTCAAGGAGGTCTTGGAGCACTGCTGGCACCTAGCATGCACAGGGTCGTTATGCAACGTTATGAATGTATGACGTAGGGGGGCGCGAGGTGGGTTCAGAATCAGGAAAGGAGTTCTAAACCTGTAGAACCGCTTTCTGCCCCGGAAGAGGAAAGGCGCGGGTGGGTCCAGCAGAGACAGATGACCTTCTGATAACTTCATGGGGACAACGTTGTGGTACCCGGCGGCTAAATGACATGTCTCCTGCAGGGTGGTACCTGAAAAAAAAACATCCTTTGTTTTTTCTCTTCTGGTATTCATTTGAAGAGGGTGCATGATTATTATTAGAGCCCTCTAGACATGAAATAACACCCCTATAGCTACTTTTACACTCCTCATATCCAATATAGCTGAGACAATAAGAGAAAATAAAGACATAAAACATGACAAACCTGTTTACCACCTTCGAAATACAACTTTTAACATGATTAGAGCTCTCTAGACATGAAATAACACCCCTATAGTCACCTTTACACTCCTATTACCCAATATAGTAGACATAATAAGACCAAATAAGACACTAAAAGCCCATTTACAACCTTCTAAAAACAGTATTAGAGCCTTCTAGACATGAAATAACACCCCTATAGTCACCTTTACACTCCTCATACCCAATATGGTAGACATAATATGACCAAATAAGACACTGAAAGCCTGTTTACAACCTTTTAAAAACATGATTAGAGCCCTCTAGACATGAAATAACACCCCTATAGTCACATTTACACACCAATTACCCAATATAGTTGACATAATATGACCAAATAAGACACCAAAAGCCTGTTTACAACCTTCTAAAAACATAATTAGAGCCTTGTAGACATGAAATAACACCCCTATAGTCACCTTTACACGCCTATTACCCAATATAGTAGACATAATATGACCAAATAAGACACTAAAAGCCTGTTTACAACCTTCCAAAGCAACATTAGAGCACTGTAAACATTGAATAACACCCCTATAGCCACATTTACAAACCTATTACCCAATATAGTAGACATAATATGACCAAATAAGACACCAAAAGCCTGTTTACAACCTTCTAAAAACAACATTAGAGCCCTCTAGACATGAAATAACACCCCTATAGTCACCTTTACACTCATAATACCCAATATGGTAGATATAACATGAATAAATAAGACACAGAAAGCCCATTTATGACCTTATAAAACATTATTAGAGCCCTCTGGACATGAAGTAACACCCCTATAGTCACCTTTACACTACTATTACCCAATATAGTAGACATAATATGACCAAATAAGACACAGAAAGCCCATTTATGACCTTCTAAAACATGATTAGAGCCCTCTGGACATGAAATAACACCCCTATAGTCACATTTACACTCCTATTACCCAATATAGTAGACATAATATAACCAAATAAGACATGAAAGCCCATTTACAACCTTCTAAAAAAATTATTAGAGCCCTCTAGACATGAAATAACACCCCTATAGTCACCTTTACACCCCTATTACCCAATATAGTAGACATAATATGACCAAATAGGACACTGAAAGCCCATTTACAAACTTCTAAAAAAATATTAGAGCCCTCTAGACATGAAATAACACCCCTATAGTTACCTTTACAGTCCTATTACAAGGCAAAAAAAAAGATGGTGACCTGTGATGAAGATGAGCTCTTTGACCTTGCCCTCGGACAAGAGCTGTGCTGACGTGGAAACGTTCAGGGTTCGAACAGGCGGGTTCCGAGTGAGTTCTGCGTGGATGTGGACATCGTCGGAGCGAATCCACGGCGGGGGATTATTCCATCTCTGCATTGGATCGGAGTCGGCGTCGGCACCCGCCTCGGAGAAGATGTTGTCCAAACGCTCTTCATCCGGGACGTCCTGCCTGATTGGGGGCGGGGGCGTGGGGGGCAGGGGGGGTGTTATTAGGCTACCCACACGGCTACAACATGGCGTCCCTTACATGCTGGTGCATTTGCTGCAGTAGAGCTTGAGAGCCTGGTGGAGTCTTCGGGGCTCGTAGGATCGGAGTTGGACTCGAACGTGGTGGTGGGTGCCGCCCGGGAGGGACCGCTTCACCTCGCTCAGCGTCAACGGCTCCACAATGTGGTCGCATGTTCTCTCTGCGGGGATCAAACGCGAAGAAGTCAAAAGGTTACACGGGGCCGCGTGTGGAACGTTCCAGAAGACGTTTCATACCCGTGCTGCACGTCACTGGAGCGTCACGCTCTGAAACACAAACAGATGACTCAGGAAATTAACTTCCATACAAAACCTTTTTAAAACGGCCATTTTGTTTATTTACGAGAGACTTAAACCCTCAGCAAACAGGAAGTCACCCTTTCAAATGAGGCATCATTTGCAAGAGCAAGCCACGGCCACTAGAGGGCAGCATTCATCCACGAGCAATGTTCCAGCTTCAGTACAATTGGCTCCAGACCAGACCATAATAAGTACATTTCTCATCTATAAATAGCATGTTTTGGTAGTTTGAACCCCTTTATAACCTTCTTAACATGCCCAATAACCAATATAGGTGACGTCATAAGAGAAAATAAGACATAAGACTCTTGTTTATTAACTTGTAAATCCGGGTTTTATTATTATTAGAGCCCTCTTGATATGAAATAACACCCCTATAGTCAACTTTACACTCCACTTTACACTTTACATTACCCAATATAGTAGACATAATAAGAGCAAATAAAACATAAAAAGTTCATTTACTACCTTCTAAAGACACTTTTTAACATTATTAGAGCCCTCTAGACATGAAATAACACCCCTACAGTCAACTTTACACTTCTATTACCCAATATAGGTACCATCATAAAAGAAAATACGACATAAGAAACTTGTTTATTAACTTGTAAATCCAGATTTTAATATTATTAGAGCTCCCTCAACATGAAGTAACACCCCTATAGTCACCTCTACACTTCTATTACCTAATATAGGTAACACCATAAGACAAAATATGACATAAGACACTTGTTTATTAACTTGTAAATCCAGGTTTTAATATTATTAGAGCCCTCTTGATATGAAATAACACCCCTATAGTCACCTTTACACTCCTATTACCCAATATAGGTAACATCATAAGAGAAACTATGACATAAGACACTTGTTTATTGACTTGTAAATCCAGGTTTTAACATTATTAGAGCTCCCTCGACATGAAATAACACCCCTATAGTCACCTTTACACGCCTATTACGCAATATAGGTGACGTCATAAGAGAAAATATGACATAAGACACTTGTTTATTAACTTGTAAATCCAGGTTTTAATATTATTAAAGCCCTCTTGATATTAAATAACACCCCTATAGTCACTTTTACAATCCCATGACTCAACATAGTGAACATAAGAGAAAATAAGACATAGAAACGTGTTTATCACCTTCTAAAGACACTTTTTAACATGATTAGAGCCCTCTAGACATGAAATAACACCCCTATAGTCACCTTTACACTCCTATTACCCAATATAGTCGACATAATAATTTTCAACTACTGTGTATCATTGCTTCATCCTTACCTGGACAGCATGGCGGCGTTGCCCACGCCCCGCACAGCACCGAGTCGTTCACGTCATGGTGGCTGACCTCGTGGTGCACCTGGAAGGCATCCATGGCTCTGCGGGTCAAACAGGAAGTCACATGACCGTCACAATAAAAGAGCGAGAGGGGAGGGGAGACGGAGATGTACCTCCTCATGTCCTGAATCTCAGGGCTGTCGTCGGGGAGAGGGCGGATGCCCCTGCCGTACGCCGTGCCCCCGTGCAGGTGGAAGGACAAATGGTTGACCTCCTCTGACCGGGGGCTGCTCGTGTCGGGCGTCTCCACCCATCCTGGGATGGCTCGTAGGTTGTAGATCCTCAGGAAGTCTCCTGGCTGGCGGAAGAGCACAAGGTGAGGAAGGTGACTATAGGGGTGCTATTTTATGTCTAGAGGGCTCTAATAATGTTTGAAAAAATCTATTTAGAAGGTCATGAACCGTCTCATACCCTTTTTTCTCTTATTATGTCTACTATATTGGGTAATGGGGTGTGAAGGTGACTATAGGGGTGCTATTTTATGTCTAGAGGGCTCTAATGTTTGAAAAAAATCGATTTAGAAGGTCATAAACCGTTTAATGCCCTTTTTCCTGTTATTATGTCTACTATATTGGGGTTAGGGTTAGGGTTAGGGGTGTGAAGGTGACTATAGGGGTGCTATTTTATGTCTAGAGGGCTCTAATAATGTTAAAAAGCACATTTAGAAGGTGAGAAAAAAGCTTTTCTATGACCTATGTGTCTTATTTTGTCTACTATATTGGGTACTTGAGGTGTCAAGGTGACTATAGGGGTGCTATTTCATGTCTAGAGGGCTCTAATAATGTTTGAAAAAAATCTATTTAGAAGGCCATAAACCGTCTCATACCCTTTTTTCTCTTATTATGTCTACTATATTGGGTAATAAGGATGTGAAGGTGACTATAGGGGTGCTATTTTATGTGTAGAGGACTCTAATTATGTTTGAAAAAAATCTATTTAGAAGGTCATAAACCGTCTCATACCCTTTTTTTCTCTTATTATGTCTACTATATTGGGTAATAAGGATGTGAAGGTGACTATAGGGGTGCTATTTTATGTCTAGAGGGCTCTAATAATGTTAAAAAGCACATTTAGAAGGCGAGAAAAAAGCTTTTCTATGACCTATGTGTCTTATTTTGTCTACTATATTGGGTACTTGAGGTGTCAAGGTGACTATAGGGGTGCTATTTTATGTCTAGAGGGCTCTAATAATGTTTGAAAAAAATCTATTTAGAAGGTCATAAACCGTCTCATACCCTTTTTTCTCTTATTATGTCTACTATATTGGGTAATAAGGATGTGAAGGTGACTATAGGGGTGCTATTTTATGTCTAGAGGGCTCTAATAATGTTTGAAAAAAATCGATTAAGAAGGTCATAAACCGCTTAATGCCCTTTTTCCTCTTATTATGTCTACTATATTGGGTAATAGGGGTGTGAAAGTGACTATAGGGGTGCTATTTTATGTCTAGAGGGCTCTAATAATGTTAAAAAGCACATTTAGAAGGCGAGAAAAAAGCTTTTCTATGACCTATGTGTCTTATTTTGTCTACTATATTGGGTACTTGAGGTGTCAAGGTGACTATAGGGGTGCTAATTTATGTCTAGAGGGCTCTAATAATGTTTGAAAAAAATCTATTTAGAAGGTCATAAACCGTCTCATACCCTTTTTTTCTCTTATGCCTACTATATTGGGTAATAAGGATGTGAAGGTGACTATAGGGGTGCTATTTTATGTCTAGAGGACTCTAATAATGTTTGAAAAAAATCTATTTAGAAGGTCATAAACCGTCTCATGCCCTTTTTTCTCTTATTATGTTTACTATATTAGGTAATAGGGGTGTGAAGGTGACTATAGGGGTGCTATTTTATGTCTAGAGGGCTCTAATCATGTTAAAAAGTGTATCTAGAAGGTGGTAACTGTCTTATATGTCTTATTATGTCTACTATATTGGGTAATGGGGTGTGAAGGTGACTATAGGGGTGTTATTTCATGTCTAGAGGGCTCTAATAATGTAAAAAAACTGCATTTAGAAGGTTGGAACCAGGTTGACTAACCAGGTTGAATATACAACATGGCTGAGTGTCCTTCATTCTGCCACCCTGGGTAGGAAAGTGTGGACTGTGTGGGGGGCGGGGCTTAAATCCCACGAAAGTAATAATCAGCCAGCAGATGGCGCTGTTGAATCAAATGTACGGTTTGTGCCATCCAAGTGAGTCAGATGCCTGTGAGAGGACTTCTGATGTTTGTCACGACGAGCCTGAAGCTGACAGAAGACCGTCCTCCTCCCGCTCTCCTCCCCTCCCTCCCGTCTCCTCATTATCATCATCACGAGCCAAAGCTTCAGTCGGGGATGTCAGAGGGAATTTGACGTTTCCCCCGAAGCCTTCAGCGTTTTACAGGATGTGGCTTTGTTTCATGTATGCAAGGACGGTACATACTGTATGTAATTGCACCAAAGCCGGGGAGTCAAGCGTCACATATGTTCCAAGATGTATGGGTCACTTTGATATGTACAATAATGTATTGTTTATGCCGCATTATTGGTTCAGGACCCATTTTTTTCATATTAATAAACAAAATATGTCATAGTTACAGCAGAAATATCCTGTTTACAGCCTTCTAAATACACTTTTTAATGTGATTAGAGTGCACTACACATTAATAACACCCCTACAGTCACCTTTGTACTCATATTGCCCAAAATAAAAGACATAAGACCAGTTTATGACCTTCTAAATACATGTTTTAGCATTAGAGCCCTTTAGACATGAAATAACACCCCTATAGTCACCTTTATACTCCTACTACCCAATATAGTAGATATAAGAAAAAAAGACATAAAACCTGTTTGACCTTCCAAATATGTTTTTAACATGATTAGAGCCCTCTAGACATGAAATAACACCCCTATAGTCACTATTACCCAATATAGTAGACATAATAAGAGAAAACAAGACAAATAAGACCTGTTTATGACCTTCTATATACACATTTTAACATGATTAGAGCCCTCTGGACATTAACTAACACCCCTATAGTCGCCTTTATACTCCTACTACCCAATATAGTAGGTATAAGAAAAAAGACAAATGTTTATGACCATCTAAATATGTTTTTTCAAAATGATTAGAGCCCTCTAGACATGTAATAACACCCCTATAGTCAACTTTACACTCCTATTACCCAATATAGTAGACATAATAAGAGAAAACAAGACAAATAAGACCTGTTTATGACCTTCTAAATACACATTTTAACATTATTAGAGCCCTCTAGACATGAAATAACACCCCTATAGCTGCCTTTACACTCCTACTACCCAATATAGTAGTCATGAGACAAAAAGACAAATGTTTATGACCATCTAAATATGTTTTTTTAACATGATTAGAGCCCTCTAGACATGAAATAAAACCCTCATGATCACCTTTACACTCCTATTACTTGGGGTGTGAACGTGACTATAGGGGTGCTATTTTTTTGTGAAGAGGGCTCTAATAATGTTTGAAAAAAAAACAATTTTGAAGGTCATAAACCGTCTCGTGCCCTTTTTTCTCTTATTATGTCTACTATATTGGGTAATAGGGGTGTGAAGGTGACTATAGGGGTGCTATTTTTTGTCTAGAAGGCTCTAATAATGTTAGAAAAGAATCTATTCAGGTCATAAACCGGTCTTATGGCCTTTTTTCTCTTATTATGTCTACTATATTGGGTAATAGAGGTGCGACTGTGACTATAGGGGTGCTATTTTATATCTAGAGGGCTCTAATTATGTTAAAAGCACATTTAGAAGGCGAGAAAAAAGCTTTTCTATGCCTTATGTGTCTTACTTTGTCTACTATATTGGGTACTTGGGGTGTGATGGTGACTATAGGGGTGCTATTTTATGTCTAGAGGGCTCTAATAATGTTTGAAAAAAATGATTTAGAAGGTCATAAACCGTCTCATGCCCTTTTTTCTCTAATTATGTCTTCTATATTGGGTAATAGGGGTGTGAAGGTGACTATAGGGGTGTTATTTTATGTCTAGAGGTCTCTAGATGTTCGAAAAAAATCTATTTAGAAGGTCATAAACCGTCTCATGCCCTTTTTTCTCTTATTATGTCTACTATATTGGGTACTTGGGGTGTGAAGGTGACTATAGGGGTGCTATTTTATGTCTAGAGGGCTCTAATAATGTTTGAAAAAAACGATTTTGAAGGTCATAAACCGTCTCATGCCCTTTTTTCTCAAATTATGTCTACTATATTGGGTAACGGGGTGTGAAGGTGACTATAGGGGTGCTATTTTATGCCTAGAGGGCTCTAATGTATTATAAACTGCATTTAGAAGGTTGTAACCAGGTTGAATATACAACGTGGCCTTCATTCTGCCACCCTGGGTAGGAAACCGTGGGACGGCCCTGCTCTAAATAAATTCAGCTCAATTTGGACTTAAATTGCAAATCTCTGTAAAAAAAAACAACAGATTTATAAACAACAACTCTGTGTGTGAATCAGAATCTTTTTCAAGATGCATGGAGGAGGAGGGGAAGCAAACAAGGGAAGCAAAGATAGTACTTTTGCTTCTGTTTGTTTACCACAGCATCACTAGAGACTGGGAGTGTTAAACCAACTGAGCCAGGGAGAAAACAATCCTCAAACTTTCAGGAGTCTGCACCGAGCCACGAGATCCACACTCACACAGAAGCCAGGCTGAAGGAACAAAAGCCTGGGGACGGCCATGGGGACAAATAAAGGCGGCCAACGAGCGAAGCAACGAGCGGCTGCTTCGGGGGTTTACCTCCAGGATTCACAGAGTCCATATTCTCAAAATAAAACTATTTTATTTTTTAAAAATCTGCAGAAATATAAGGAGAACATGAGGTAATTTGATGAGAATAACTTCATATTATGAGGAAAAACAAAGTCAATTTAGTATCAAAAGGTGCCCTTTTTGGAATATTACATTGTGGAAAAAATTGGAATGTTCCAAAAATTATGTCAAAATATTATAGGAATAAAGTATTAAGTAATTACAGCGAGGACATTTACTAGAAAGGAGTTCAATTAATTAGAAAATGTAAAAAAAAAAAAAATAATACACACAAGTACAATTCTAACAAAAAAGTTGCAATTTTACGAAAATAAAATTATTTTAATAAAATTAATTTAAGTTATTTTATTAAAATAAAATAAATAAAATATATTTATTATAATAATAATATATATTATTTTTTATATTTTTGTCAAAATATAAAAAGAAGAAAGGTGGCATATTTGTAAATAAATAATAAAAAGAAAGAAATTCAATTAATTAGAAAATGTAAAAAAAAAATACACAAGTCCAATTCTAAAAAAAGTTGCAAGTTTACAAAAAAAAAATTATTTTAATAAAATTAAAATTATTTTATTAAAATAAATAAATAAAATGTATTTATAATAATATATATATATATATATTTTTTATATTTTTGTCAAAATATAAAAAGAAGAAAGGTAACATATTTGTAAATAAATAATAAAAAGAAAGAAAGAAGTTCAATTAATTAGAAAATGTAAAAAAAATGAATTAATTCACACAAGTCCAATTCTAACAAAAAAGTTGCAAGTTTACAAAAATAAAATTATTTTAATAAAATAAATTAAAATTATTTTATTAAAATAAAATAAATAAAATATATTTATTATAATAATATATATTATTTTTTTATATTTTTGTCAAAATATAAAAATAAGAAAGGTGACATATTTGTAAATAAATAATAAAAAGAAAGAAGTTCAATTAGAAAATGTAAAAAAAAATAAATTAATGCACACAAGTCCAATTCTAACAAAAAAAGTTGCAAGTTTACAAAATAAAATTACTTTAATAAAATAAATAAAAATTATTTTAATAAAATAAATAAAATATATTTATTATAATAATAATATATTATTTTTTATATTTGTCAAAATATAAAAAGAAGAAAGGTAACATATTTGTAAATAAATAATAAAAAGAAAGAAAGAAGTTCAATTAATTAGAAAATGTAAAAAAAAATAAATTAATACACACAAGTACAATTCTAACAAAAAAGTTGCAAGTTTGCAAAAATAAAATTATTTTAATAAAATAAATTAAAGTTATTTTATTAAAATAAAATAAATAAAATATATATTTATTATAATAATAATATATATTATTTTTTTAATATTTTTGCCAAAATATAAAAAGAAGAAAGGTAACATATTTGTAAATAAATAATTTTAAAAAGGGTTATTCACCCGCTGTCCATCACAAAGATAAGATGCACGTCTTAGCATCTCCGTGAATTATCGAACGAATTATCAAATTCGCTTTATTGTGACGTTTCAGCCATCATAATATTGTTGTCTTATATTCTGATATTTCTCGATGGTGCGAATGAGAGAATATCAGCCTGAGCGGGGAGGCGCATCCTTGCATCGACGACAAAGCGCTTTTCCTTCCCCGTCTCCCGCGCCCGTGAGGGATTAAGAATATTTAAGGCTCGTCGCTCCACTGTCGCTACGGGCGTTGGCATGGCAACCAGAGAATCATCAGCGTGTTAAGTGCTTTACGAGGGGTGTTTCTGAGCGATTGGCCCAACAAGATGGCCCAGCAGGGCCTCCACTCATAATGGACAGATTATCACCATCAGCATGTGTGTGGGTGACGGGGGGGGGCGTCGGGGCGGGCCCGCGGGACACATGGATCCCGGGATCGGAGAGAAATGGTGCCTGTCTGTGGCAAACAAACTATTTTTTTTCCCGTGCGACTAAACACCAACATCCGACGGCATTCCTTAAAATTCAAAAAAGGTCGCTTTGAGCTTATGACGGCTTCTCGTCCGGTCGAGATGAGGTTCAGTGAAGCAGCCAAATCAGAAAAAGAATAAAATAAAACAGAGTCTCGGGTGACAGGAAGGAAATATTCATATTCATTTACACCAGGGGTCTCAAACACGCGGCCCACTAGTTAGAGGCCCCCACCTTGATATGAAAGTTTAATGTTAGTAGTAGACAAAAGAGAAAATAATTTACCGCCTTCTAAATACAGTTTTTAGCATTATTAGAGCCCTCTATACATGAAATAACACCCCTATAGTCACCTTTACACTCCCATTACCCAATATAGTAGACTTAAGCGAAAGTAAAACATAAAAGCACCTTCTAAATACAGTTTTCAGCATTATTAGAGCCCTCTAGAGATGAAATAACACCCCTATAGTCACCTTTATACTCCTATTACCCAATATAGTAGACATAATAAGAGAAAATAAGACATAGAAAATCTGTTTACCGCCTTCTAAATACAGTTTTCAGCATTATTAGAGACATGAAATAACACCCCTATAGTCACCCTTATACTCCTATTACCCAATATAGTCGACATAATAAGAGAAAATAAGACAAAAAAAATCTGTTTGTTGAAAACCACCTTTTAACATTAGAGACCTCTAGACATGAAATAACACCCCTATAATCACCTTTACACTCCCATTACTCAATATAGTAGACTTAAGCGAAAATAAAACATAAAACCACCTTCCAAATACAGTTTTCAACATGATCAGAGCCCTCTAGCCATGAAATAACACCCCTATAGTCATCTTTATACTCCTATTACCCAATTATAGTAGACATAATAAGAGACAATAAGACATAGAAAATCTGTCGAAAACCACCTTTTAACTTTAGAGCCCTCTAGACATGAAATAACACCCCTATGGTCACCTTTACACTCCCATTACTCAATATAGTAGACTTAAGCGAAAATAAAACATAAAACCACCTTCTAAATACAGTTTTCAACATTATTAGAGCCCTCTAGACATGAAATAACACCCCTATAGTCACCCTTATACTCCTATTACCCAATGTAGTCGACATAATAAGAGAAAATAAGACATAGAAAATCTGTCGAAAACCACCTTTTAACATTAGAGACCTCTAGACATGAAATAACACCCCTATGGTCACCTTTACACTCCTATTACCTAATATAGTAGACATAATAAGAGAAAATAAGACATACAAAACCTGTTTACCGCCTTCTAAATGCAGTTTTCAGCATTATTAGAGCCCTCTATACATGAAATAACACCCCTATAATCACCCTTATACTCCCATTACTCAATATAGTAGAATTAAGCAAAAATAAAACATGAATCCACCGTCTAAATACAGTTTTCAACATTATTAGAGCCCTCTATACATGAAATAACACCCCTATAGTCACCTTTATACTCCTATTGCCCAATTATAGTAGACATAAGAGAAAATAAGAGATAGAAAATCTGTTTATCACCTTCTAAATGCAGTATTCAGCATTATTAGAGACCTCTATACATGAAATAACACCCCTATAGTCACCCTTATACTCCTATTACCCTATATAGTAGACATAATAAGAGAAAATAAGACACTAAAAGCCCATTTACAACCTTTTAAAAAACAGTATTAGAGCCTTCTAGACATGAAATAACACCCCTATAGTCACTTTTACACTCCCATTACCAAAGTAGTAGACATAGTATGTGAAAAGAAGACATCAAACCTGGTCTCATGTGTGTTACTATGAATTCGGTGCAAAGGAAGTTGAGTAGTGGGGCGGACAGGAAGTGACACGTCGGGGATTCAGAGTCGAGTTTTAGCTCGCAATAATCGACAGCGGGCGGTAGGGATTATTATTGTTGTGCCTGATGTGTGATGTCATTCAAAGCCGGAATAAAAGCCCATTAAGTCTGGTGCTTGTGTGTCATTACATGCCTATGCTAACGTAACATGATGTTAAAAGGTAATGTTAGCACTTTAGCATCACATCGCTATGCTAGTGTTTGTGTGGTGTGTCATGTGACTGCGATGCATGCGATCCATGGCATCAGTTCCGGAGCTGGAGAGCATGAAAGCGACACCCCCAACCCCCCCGCCCCCATCCAGTTGGGAATCGGACATGGATCACAGTCCAATGCGTCGCTTACTTTATGATTATGATTATGTTTAATACAGTACGTGTCCTTGAATGCAACATTTCCATCTATTACTACGAATACGTGAACATTAATGACGGCCCACTCTGCTGAAGTGCACTTTTATCACGGCCGATGAACAAGAATTCCGCCCCCGGGGGACGAGGGACGGGGGGGGCATAGAATCCCGTTTACCTCACAGCCGCGGCTACTAATCAAGAAACGGCGTGGGAGTCCCGAAAGCGCCGCGTTAGCCCCCCCGACGCCCAGTTGGATGGCACGTTTCATCAACCGCGAGCGCCAAACAGGAAATAATGAGCGGGAGCTGGAGGGTGAAAATATTAGACATGATGCAACACGATAATAAAACATTATTAAATGAATGGAGGTGTCAATCACAGGGTGATTGTTTGGTACGGTCCGACTACTGATTGGCTAGCTGTTCTTTTAGGGTCCACCTTCTTTTAGGCATCCTTTGGGGATATATGTCTGGTAGAAAATTAAACAATATTTAATAAATTTAAAAAATTAAAAAAAAATTTTTTTAAAAGCCATCATTTTACAAGAATGAAGACAAAATATGAGCAAAATAAATTAGTCATCATATTTAGAGAAATAAAGTCATAATTTTACAAGAACAATGTTGTATTATTATTAAGTGGAAAAAAACAATTAAATAAATACATTAAATTAAAAATAAATTGAATAAAAATTAAAGTGGGGGATAAATGGAATAAATGAAAATTGGGAAAATTAAGTTGAGAAAAATAATAAAAAACAAAAAATAATAAAATAAAAATAAAATAAAATAAAATAAAATAAAATAAAATAAAATAAAATAAAATAAAATAAAATAAAATAAAATAAAATAAAAAATAAAATAAAAAATAAAATGAAATAAAATAAAATAAAATAAAATAAAATAAAATACAAAGATGGAAAAAAGAGCCAAAACGTGTACGACAAAGTTTATCCAAAGAGCACACAGAACTCATATTTGTCTCCTTGGTTTAAATGAAATAAATAATAATTTTACAAGAACAATGTTGTATTATTAAGAGGAAAAAAACAATTAAATAAATACATTAAAAAATAAAAATAAATAAAAATAAATAAAAATAAATAAAAATAAATAAAAATACATAAAAATAAATAAAAATAAATAAAAATAAATACATAATTTTTCAAAATGTAAATAATTTGAATTAAAATTAAAGTGGGGGAGTGGGCGTGCTCGGAGGTCAGCAATAAATAAATAAATGTAATAAATGAAAATTGGGAAAATTAATTTGAGAAAAAGTTATAGTATTATTGGCAATATTATGGGAATATAGTAATATTACAAGAAAAAGAAGTAGAAATATAATAAAATATAATGAAATATAATAATATAAAATAAATTATAATAAAATAAAATAAAATATTGAAAAAAACAGAGATGGAAAAAAGAGCCAACAAAATGTTTGAGAAAGTTTATCCACAAATTTGTTTTATTAATTAATTACATTATATTAATAATATTATATAATATAATAATATTAAAAAATAAATAAATAAAAATAAAAATTTTAATAAATTAAAATTGAAGTGGGGGAGTGGGCGTGCCCAGAAGCGGGCAATAAATAAATAGTGTAATAAATGAAAAGTGGGAAAATTAAGTTGAGAAAAGGTTATAGTATTATTGGCAATATTATGGGAATATAGTAATATTACAAGAAAAAGAAGTAGAAATATAATATAATATATTGAAAAAATATAAAGCCAACAAAATGT
Organism: Doryrhamphus excisus; assembly: GCF_037039965.1. Taxonomy (NCBI): domain Eukaryota; kingdom Metazoa; phylum Chordata; class Actinopteri; order Syngnathiformes; family Syngnathidae; genus Doryrhamphus; species Doryrhamphus excisus. The sequence continues at coordinate 1,439,435 of NC_136362.1, forward strand.
TTGACAAAGTTTATCCCCAAATTTGTTTTATTAATTAATTACATTATGTTAATAATATTATATAATATAATAATATTTATAATATTTTTTAAAAATAATAAATTGAATTAAAATTGAAGTAATAATATATAATATATTGAAAAAAAGAGAGATGGAAAAAAGAGCCAAAAAATGTTTGACAAAGTTTATCCCCAAATATGTTTTATTAATTACATTAAATTAATGTTAATAATATTATATAATATAATAATATTAAAAAATAAATAAATTTAATTAAAATTGAAGTGGGGGAGTGGGCGTGCCCGGAGGTCGGCAATAAATAAATAAATGTAATACATGAAAATTGGGAAAATTAAGTTGAGAAAAAGTTCTAGTATTATTGGAAATATTATAGGAATATAGTAATATTACAAGAAAAAGAAGTAGAAATATAATATAATATAATGAAAAAAATCAGAGATGTAAAAAAGAGCCCAAAAATGTTTATCCCCAAATTTTATTAATTATAAATTATATTAATATTATAAAATAATATTAATAATATAAAAAGATAAATAAATTTAATTAAAATTGAAGTGGGGGAGTGGGCGTGCCCGGAGGCGGGCAATAAATAAATAAATGTAATAAATGTAATAAATGTAACTGTAAAAATTAAGTTGAGAAAAAGTTCTAGTATTATTGGCAATATTATGGGAATATAGTAATATTACAAGAAAAAGAAGTAGAAATATAATATAATATAATATCGAAAAAAACACAGATGGAAAAAAAAGAAGTATAAATATAATATAATAAAATAAAATATATAATAAAATAAAATATTGAAAAAACCCAGAGATGGAAAAAAGAGCCAAAAAATGTTTGACAAAGTTTATCCCCACATTTGTTTTATTAATTAATTCCATTATATTAATAATATTATATAATATAATAATATTAATAATATTAAAAATAATTAAATACTAATAAATTGAATTAAAATTGAAGTGGGGAAGCGGGCAATAAATAAATAAATAAATGTAATAAATGAAAATTGGGAAAATTTCTAGTATTATTGGAAATATTATGGGAATATGGTAATATTACAAGAAAAAGAAGTAGAAATATAATATAATATATCATATAGAAAAAAAACAGATGTAAAAAAAGAGCCAAAAAGTGTACGACAAAGTTTATCCAAAGAGCACACATAACGATGAACAGCTCGTATTTGTCTCCTTGGTCTCCTAACAAGCACAGCCCATGAGGCGTTCAGGTGCAATGTGTTTGAGTGTGAGAGGATTTTTCTTTAAAATGAAATACGGCCGCAAATGACAAAGGGAGCGCTTACTGCTAGTAAATTGTGTGTACATAAAAGTGGATCTTTGTAATATTTGTCTGACTAAAGGAAGCTCTGCTTTCTATCCAATGTGACCTGTTTTTACACTTTTATACGTGTGGGTAATTGGTGGAAACGCATGACCGTGGAGGTGGCACGCACGCACAATTTCCACTCTTTTGTCTTAATGGGATCCAATGTTCGGTCTAAAGCCCTTTGTCTCAGTCCATTTCACACAACGTCCCCTGTGATTCACCAAAGGAGTCGGGTAATTGGAGGAAATATCGTTCAAACACTTCTGTCTGTGTGTCGGTACTTAGAGGCAGGTGTCTGACAAATGGAATTAACTGCAGCCATGAAGCATCGCAGGCGGCCTGACACAGACGCATCTTGGCATTTTTATCGCCACATTGGTTGAAAAATAACAACATCTATTTTTAACGACAAATGTGCAATTTTGGGAGAAGGTGAATTCTGGTGATGGTGACGGCAAACTGACGCCTGACCTGAAATGCTAAAGTTAGCATGCTAACACCAAGCCGAGGACCCGTGAGTCAGTGGAACTGAATTTGTCGAGTACCTGTGAGTCAGTGGAGCTCAATTATTTGAATACCCGTGATTCAGTGGAGCTCAATTTGTCGAGTACCCATGATTCAGTGGAACTGAATTTGTCGAGTACCTGTGAGTCAGTGGAGCTCAAATTGTAGAGTACCCGTGAGTCAGTGGAGCTCAATTTGTCAAGTACCCGTGAGTCAGGGGAGCTCAATTATTTGAATACCCGTGATTCAGTGGAGCTCAATTTGTCGAGTACCCGTGAGTCAGAGGAGCTCAATTTGTCAAGTACCCGTGATTCAGTGGAGCTCAATTTGGTACCCGTGATTCAGTGGAACTGAATTTGTCGAGTACCGTGAGTCAGTGGAGCTCAATTTGTAGAGTACTCGTGAGTCAGTGGAGCTCAATTTGTCGAGTACATGTGAGTCAGTGGAGCTCAATTTGTAGAGTACCTGTGAGTCAGTGGAGCTCAATTTGTCGAGTACCCATGATTCAGTGGAACTGAATTTGTCGAGTACCCGTGAGTCAGTGGAGCTCAATTAGTAGAGTACCCGTGAGTCAGTGGAGCTCAATTTGTAGAGTACCCAATGAGTCAGTGGTGCTCAATTTTTTGAGTACCTGTGAATCAGTCAAACTAGATTTGTTGAGTACCGTGAGTCAGTGGAACTAAATTTTTTGAGTACCCGTGAGTCAGTGGAGCTCAATTTTTTGAGTACCCGTGAATCAGTCAAACTAGATTTGTTGAGTACCCGTGATTCAGTGGAGCTCAATTTGTAGAGTACCCGTGAGTCAGTGGAACTGAATTTATAGAGTACCTGTGAGTCAGTGGAGCTCAATTTGTTGAGTACCGTGAGTCAGTGGAACTCAATTTTTTGAGTACCCGTGATTCAGTGGAGCTCAATTTGTCGAGGACCCGTGAGTCAGTGAAGCTCTATTTTTTGAGTGCCCGTGATTCAGTGGAGCTCAATTTGTCGAGTACCCATGATTCAGTGGAACTGAATTTGTCGAGTACCCGTGAGTCAGTGGAGCTCAAATTGTCGAGTACCCGCGATTCAGTGGTACTGAATTTGTCGAGACCCCGTGAGTCAGTGGAGCTCGATTTGTCGAGTACCTGTGAGTTTGTAAGACTGGATTTGTCAAGTACCCGTGAGTCAGTGGAACTAAATTTTTTGAGTACCCGTGATTCAGTGGACCTCAATTTTTTGAGTACCCGTGAATCAGTAAAACTCGAGTTGTTGAGTACCCGTGATTCAGCTGAACTCAATTTGTCAAGCACCTGTGATTCAGTGGAGCTCAATTAGTAGAGTACCCGTGATTCAGTGTAGCTCAATTTGTAGAGTACCCGTGAGTCAGTGGAGCTCAATTTGTCGAGTACCGTGAGTCAGTAAAGCTTAATTTGTCGAGTACCGTGAGTCAGTAAAGCTCAATTTGTTGAGTACCCATGAGACAGTGGAGCTCAATTTGTCGAGTACCCGTGAGTCAGTGGAGCTCAATTTGTCGAGTACCCGTGAGTCAGTGAAACTCGATTTTTTGGGTACCCATGAGTCACTGAAACTCGATTTGTTAGGTACCCGTGAGTCACTGAAATTCATTTGGTGCATTCGGTGAAACTCAAAACAACTCATGTCCCACCGAGTCACGGGTACTCTGACTCAGCTCAGCAGCAACCTACTGGTTGCTCATACATCTTCAAATGCAGCTTTCATATAAACTACACCAGGGGGGTTGCCTTCAGCCACAGCTACAGATGTTAGAGGCCGTGGTGGGTATTAAAGTATATTATAGGTTATGGAATGGAGGCGTCAGGGTCACATGCATCAAAACGTGTTCATGTGATCATGAGCTGCCCCCCCCCACCCCCCCAAAAAAGACAGAGGATTGTGGCTCCATCTGATCAATGTGTGCGCAGTCAGCAGGTTTTCAAACCGCAATCCCCGAGTCTCACAGTAATCTGAGAGCAGCTTTATGTGCACAGACGCCCCCCCCCCCAACCCCCAAACGCTACGTTAAACGGGAGAAGTTCTCCGCCTGTTTGTCTGTGGGCGGGATTTGGGAGTGTGTTTAATATATCCACAGTCTCACCTTAATCTGCTGGGCAAACGGCACGTGGTTGTCGTAGACCAGCACGCTGGCGATGAGCTTCTCGTGCTCCTCGGAGAAGGAGGTGGGCCCCTCCACCATGTCGGGCTCCGCCGCCACCTTCAGCAGGGCGTGGGGACACCTGGTGCCGTCCCATACCTGCAAACACACACACACACACTGACTGGCACCTGTCATTTATGTCCTATAGCTATTATTTTCTCATTATGTCTACTATATTGGGTAATAGGAGTGTAAAGGTGACTATAGGGGTGTTATTACATATCAAGAGGGCTCTAATAATACTAAAACCTGGATTTACAAGTTAATAAACAAGTGTCTTATGTCTTATTTTGTCTTATGATGTTAACTTTATTGGGTAATAGGAGTGTAAAAAGGACTATAGGGGTGCTATTTCATATCTAGAGGGCTCTAACAATGTTAAATCCTGTATTTAATGGGTCGTAAACTAGCGTTTTATGTCTTATTTTCTCTAATTATATCTACTATATTGGGTAACACAAACGTATAGGTTGACTATAGGGGTGTTATTACATATCAAGAGGGCTCTAATAATATTAAAACCTGGATTTAGAAGTTAATAAACAAGTGTCTTTATGTCTTATTTTCTCTTACGATGTCACCTATATTGGGTAATAGGGGCTGTAAAAATGACTGTAGGGGTGTTATTTCATATCCGGAGGGCTCTAATATTATTAAAACCTGGATTTACAAGTTAATAAACAAGTGTCTTATGTCTTATTTTCTCTTATGATGTTACCTATATTGGGTAATAGGAGTGTAAAGGGGACTATAGGGGTGTTATTTCATATCCAGACGGCTCTAACAATGTTAAATCCTGTATTTAAAAGGTCGTAAACAAGCGTTCTATGTCTTATTTTCTCTTATGACGTCACCTATATTGGGTAATAAGAGTGTAAAGGTGACTATAGGGGTGTTATTTCATATCAAGAGGGCTCTAATAATATTAAAACCTGGATTTACAAGTTAAACAAGTGTCTTATGTCTTATTTTCTCTTACGATGTTACCTTTATTGGGTAATAAGAGTGTAAAAGTGACTATAGGGGTATTATTTCATATCAAGAGGGCTCTAATAATATTAAAACATGGTTTACAAGTTAATAAACAAGTGTCTTATGTCTTATTTTGTCTTATGATGTTAACTTTATTGGGGAATAGGAGTGTAAAAAGGACTATAGGGGTGCTATTTCATATCTAGAGGGCTCTAACAATGTTAAATCCTGTATAAAATAGGTCGTAAACAAGCGTTCTATGTCTTATTTTCTCTAATTATATCTACTATATTGGGTAACACAAACGTAAAGGTTGAATATAGGGGTGTTATTACATATCTAAGAGGGCTCTAATCATGTTAAGACCCGTATTGAGGCTGTAAAAAAAGTGCTTTATGACTTATATGTCTTATTTTCTCTAATTATAACTGCTATATTGGGTAATAGGAGTGTAAAGGTGACTATAGGGGTGTTATTTAATACCAAGAGGGCTCTAATTATGTTAAAACCCATATTTAGAAGGTTATAAACAGGTGTTCTATGTCTTATATATCTTATTTTCTCTATTATTTCCACTATATTTGGTAATAGTAGTATAAAGGTGACTATAGGGGTGTTATTACATATCTACAGGGCTCTAACAATGTTAAAACCCGTACTGAGGTTGCAAATAAGTGCTTTATGACATATATATGTCTTGTTTTCTCTTATTATGTCTACTATATTGGGTAATATGAGTGTAAAGGTGACTATAGGGGTGTTATTTCATGTCTAGAGGGCTCTAATAATGTTAAACTCTATTTAGAAGGTCATAAACAAATTACGTATATGTCTTATTTTCTCTTATTATGTCTACTCTATTGGGTAATAGGAGTGTAAAGGTGACTATAGGGGTGTTATTTCATGTATAGAGGTCTCTAATAATGTTAAAGTCTATTTAGAAGGTCATAAACAAATTATATGTCTTGTTTCTTCTTATTATGTCTACTATATTGGGTAATATGAGTGTAAAGGTGACTATAGGGGTGTTAGTTCATGTCTTGAGGTCTCTAATAATGTTAAAGTCTATTTAGAAGGTCATAAACAAATTATATGTCTTGTTTTTTCTTATTATGTCTACTATATTGGGTAATAGGAGTGTAAAGGTGACTATAGGGGTGTTAGTTCATGTCTTGAGGGTTGTGATTATGCTAATAACCTTAACCTAAACCTAATAACAGGCTTTTCTATGCCATAACTCGGAAAATATTCCATCCTTTATGTTCCTTACCCTCAGCAGGGTGCACATGGAGTCGATGGTGGCTTTGGCGAGCAGCTGACAGGTGAGGTCGAAGTACATTTTGGGCTGGACAGCCGACAGAGTGAGCGTAGCGTCGGCGCGTGGCAGAGCCTGGCTGGCGGCCCACAAGCGCAGCTCCTCCACAGCGCGGCGATCCTCCTCTGCGAAGTGGAAGGACTTGCTGGCGGTGCGGGGCTCCACGGCGGCGCCGACCGTCCCGTCAAACACCAAGGCGGAAAAACCGAAGGTGTTGAGCAGCGTGAGGGTGTCGTTGTACGGGTGAGCCTGCGTGGGGGTGGGGGTGTTTTGACATCACGACTCAGCTCATCACAGGTTAGATTTGTCAAGCCGACAAAGACGCGACCTTGACTCTGTGCATGCGGACGATGTTGCCGATCTGGAGGATTTGGGGATGGGACTCCAGTTTGTTGCAGAAGATGGTGCAGCTGACCTTCAGTTGAGACTGGTCAGTTATCTTCAGACTGGAGCAGAAGTCTGTCGAGACAAGACATTTTATTTTGAAACAACATGGTTGCCTGTGCGCAACTGCGGGGTCCCAAACTTTTGTCTCGGCCTGGTTTGTTGTTTTTTTGTAAGGTACTACTAATACTTTTCCTTTAAAGGGGACTATGATGCCTTTTCCACTCTGAACTACAACCCCAGTCTTGGAGGACGTTCATTAAAAACAAATTAAATTAAATTAAATTAAATTAAATTAAATTAAATTAAATTAAATTAAATTAAATTAAATTAAATTAAATTAAATTAAATTAAATTAAATTAAATTAAATTTAAATTAAATTAAATTAATTTAAATTAAATTAAATTAAATTAAATTAAATTAAATTAAATTAAATTAAATTAAATTAAATTAAATTAAATTAAATTAAATTAAATTAAATTAAATTAAATTAAATTAAATTAAGGGCGGCACGGCGGTCTAGTGGTTAGCGCGACTGGGGTTCAATTCAAACCTCGGGCATCTCTGTGTGGAGTTTGCATGTTCTCCCCGTGCATGCGTGGGTTTTTCTGCCTCTCGCCCGAATACAGCTGGGATAGGCTCCAGCACCCCCCGCGACCCTCGTGAGGAAAAAGCGGTAGAAAATGAATGAATTAAATTAAATTAAATTAAATTAAATTAAATTAAATTAAATTAAATTAAATTAAATTAAATTAAATTAAATCTAATTTTTGTTTTAATTTTTAATGAACGTCCTCCAAGACTGGTGATCCTTTTTTTTTATGAAATGAAATTTAATTTAATTTAATACAAACCTAAACTATATTAGGAAAGCAGGAAGTGATCAAATGTAACAGTTAGTGATTGTAAAAGTACCAGATTCCTTTTGGACATGTGGAACTGGGAACTGATTATGGGATGCATTCAATTGGAATCTGATCATGATTCCATATTTTTTTTCCTACTGTTTGAGCCAAAAAAGATTTTTTTCTTGATTTCTTTTAGTGTTTCTTAAAGCCGGAAAGTTGCAGTTTTAAATGACTTCAGTTTTGTGGCATTTCTGTAATCTGCTTTCAATTATATTATATTTTGTTTATATTATATTTGGGTTTTTTGTTTATATTATATTTGTTTATATGATATTATATTTGGGTTTTTGTTTATATTATATTCGTTTTTTGTTTATATTATATTTGTTATATTTTGTTTATATTATACTTGTTATATTTTGTTTAAATTATATTATATTTGTTACATTTTGTTTATATTATATTTGGGTTTTTGTTTATATTATATTCGTTTTTTGTTTATATTATATTTGTTATATTTTGTTTATATTATATTTGTTATATTTTGTTTATATTATACTTGTTATATTTTGTTTATATTATACTTGTTATATTTTGTTTAAATTATATTATATTTGTTACATTTTGTTTATATTATATTTGGGTTTTTGTTTATATTATATTTGTTTATATTATATTATATTTGTTTTTTGTTTATATTATATTATATTTGTTTTTTGTTTATATTATATTATATTTGTTTTTTGTTTATATTATATTATATTTGAAGCAGTAGCAGCCACAAATATCGGCCCAAGCAAAATCGGCCATGGGCATGGGCCCGAAAAAAAACATTGGTCGATTCCTAGTCAGAGCGCCAGCTTTCTTTTTATGTACTGACCTGATCCGCGGCTCATGTAGGGCTGCTTGAAGAAGACCACCACCCCGTACACGTTGACCACTTCGCCGGCCTTCAGGTTGTTGAGCTTGGTGTACGAGTACTTTGGACCCTTGGGGTAAACAAAAGACCGTTAATGTCCCAATGGGGATGGCAGAAAAAGTTTGAAGTCAAAATATTATAGGAAGAAAGTCACACTTTTATAAGACATGAGTTCAAAAAAATGAAATTAAATTAAAACAATAAAAAAAACAGCAAAAATATGGCAAGGGAAATAATGTTAGAATTATTATTTTTATTTATTATTATTTTTCAAAGAAAGTTGCAATTTTCATTATATTTTTTAAAAATATATACATTTTTTAATTTATTTTTTATTTAATTAATACATTTTATTAATAAAAAATAAATTTGCATTTTTTATTTATTAATTTTATTATTTTTAATTTATTTTTTAATTATATAATTATATTAATTATTAAATTATTCATTAATTCATTTTCTACCGCTTTTTCCTCACAAGGGTTGCCGGGGGTGCTGGAGCCTATCCCAGCTGTCTTGGGGCTAGAGGCGGGGTCCACCCTGGACTGGTGGCCAGCCAATCACAGGGCACATATAGACAAACAACCATTCACACTCACATTCACTCACATAGTCGCTAATTAACTTAGCATGTTTTTTTTTGGAATGTGGGAGGAATACCGGCGTACCCGGAGAAAACCGGGGAGAACGTGCAAACTCCACACAGAGATGGCCGAGGGTGGAATTGAACCCTGGTCTCCTAGCTGTGAGGTCTGCGCGCTAACCACTCGACCACCATGCAGCCTTTTGTAAGGTAATACCCATGAAAATAGCTAAAATGTTACGCATTAACTTGTTAATAACACTAGCATACTAACTGTTAGCATGTTAACACTCTGGACTGGTGGCCAGCCAATCACAGGGCACATATAGACAAACAACCATTCACACTCACATTCATAACTATGGACAATTTGGAGTCGCTAATTAACCTAGCATGTTTTTTTTTTGGAATGTGGGAGGAATACCGGAGTACCCGGAGAAAACCCACGCATGCACGGGGAGAACGTGCAAACTCCACACAGAGATGGCCGAGGGTGGAATTGAACCCTGGTGTCCTAGCTGTGAGGTCTGCGCGCTAACCACTCGAACACCATGCAGCCTTTTGTAAGGTAATACCCATGAAAATAGCTAAAATGTTACGCATTAGCTTGTTAATAACACTAGCATACTAACTGTTAGCATGTTAACACTCTGGACTGGTGGCCAGCCAATCACAGGGCACATATAGACAAACAACCATTCACACTCACATTCATACCTATGGACAATTTGGAGTCGCTAATTAACTTAGCATGTTTTTTTTTGGAATGTGGGAGGAATATCGGAGTACCCGGAGAAAACCGGGGAGAACGTGCAAACTCCACACAGAGATGGCCGAAGGTGGAATTGAACCCTGGTCTCCTAGCTGTGAGGTCTGCGCACTAACCACTCGCCCACCGTGCCGCCTATATTAAATGATATAAAATGTATATAATATAAGAACCGGCATCGATAAAAGACATCAATAAGGAAGTAGCATTAATGATAAACAAAATGGCCGCTTCTGACCTCGGCGGGGATCTTTCGCTTCACGGCCTTTGGCGATGTAGCGTTAGCCGGTGGCGCCGGACCCACCTGCAGCACAGAATCACATGTTATATGTTACATGTTATATTCACGGTAAGTTAATTGTGGGGTGTCATGTGACGCATAGCGGTGTGACAAAGTCTCCGCCCACTTCCTGGATTATCATCGGACCCTCACGTGAATGAAGGCGTCCTCTCCAGACAGCATCAGGTTACACGGGTGCCGTTTGTCCTTCAGGGCCGTGGGAGATTTGCCCACAGAGAAGCCGGACGCCACCACCACGTCCTGGCGAGAAACACAAGACCAACAGCGAGCAGAGTGAGATAAGAGCGCGTCCTGGTGGGCGGAGATCGGAGCGGCAGATGCGGCGCGCCGAGAGGCTTGAAGGCGAAGAAGCGCCGCCGCTTGATGATAAGCTGCTGTGGAAAAAAGTGAAGCGCTTCCTTTGTCTGAAGCGTCTGCCGGAGGATTCAGTTAATGCGATAATCACACTCAGCAGGGGTGTCCAAAGTGCGGGCCGGGGGCCAAAATTAGGTTGCGGAGAAAGTTTGAAGTCAAAATATTATAGGAACAAAGGCACACATTTACAAGACGTGAGTTCAAACTATTTAAAAAAACCCAGCAAAAATATGGCAGGGGAAATTATGTTAGTATTATTATTTTTATTATTATTTTTGTAAAGGTGACTATAGGGGTGTTATTTCAGGTCTAGAGGTCTCTAATAATGTTAAAGTCTATTTAGAAAGTCATAAACAAATTATATGTCTTATTTTCTCTTATTATGTCTACTATATTGGGTAATAGGAGTGTAAAGGTGACTATAGGGGTGTTATTTCATGTCTAGAGGTCTCTAATAATGTTAAAGTCTATTTAGAAGGTTACAAACAGATTATATGTCTTATTATGTCTACTATATTGGGTAATAGGAGTGTAAAGGTGACTATAGGGGTGTTAGTTCATGTCTTGAGGGCTCTAATAATATTAAAACCCACATTTAGAAAGTTGTAAACAGGTGTTCTATGTCTTACTATATATCTTATTTTCTCTTATTATTTCCACTATATTTGGTAATAGGAGTGTAAAGGTGACTATAGGGGTGTTATTTCATGTCTAGAGGTCTCTAATAATGTTAAAGTCTATTTAGAAGGTCATAAACAAATTATATGTTTTATTATCTTTTATTATGTCTACTATATTGGGTAATAGGAGTGTAAAGGTGACTATAGGGGTGTTATTCCATAATAAGAGGGCTCTAATATTATTAAAACCCACATTTAGAAGGTTGTAAACAGGTTTTCTATGTCTTATATATCTTATTATTTCCACTATATTTAGTATATAGAAGAGTATAACGTGACTATAGGGGTGTTATTACATATCTAGAGGGCTCTAAAATGTTTAAACCCGTATTGAGGCTGTAAACAAGTGTTTTATGACTTATATGTCTTATTTTCTCTATTATTTCCACTATATTTGGTAATGGAGTATCAAGGTGACTATAGGGGTGTTATTTCATACCAAGAGGGCTCTAATAATATTAAAACCCACATTTAGAAGGTTGTAAACATGTGTTCTATGTCTTAAATAACTTATTATTACCACTATACTTAGTATATAGTATCGTATAAAGGTGACTATAGGGGTGTTATTACATATCTAGAGGGCTCTAATCATGTTAAAACCCGTATTGAGGCTGTAAACAAGTGCTTTATGACATGTATACGTCTTATTTTCTCTTATTACTTCCACTATATTTGGTAATGGAGTATAAAGGTGACTATAGGGGTGTTATTACATATCTAGAGGGCTCTAATCATGTTAAAACCTCTATTGAGACTGCAAACAAGTGCTTTATGACTTATATGTCTTATTTTCTCTAATTATAACTACTATATTGGGTAATATGAGTGTAAAGGTGACTATAGGGGTGTTATTTCATACCAAGAGGGCTCTAATAATATTAAAACCCATATTTAGAAGGTTGTAAACAGGTGTTCTATGTCTTATATATCTTATTATTTTCACTATATTTAGTATATAGTGTACTATAAAGGTGACTTTAGGGGTGTTATTACATATCTAGAGGGCTCTAATAATGTCAAAACCCGTATTGCGATTGTAAACAAGTGCTTTATGACATGTATATGTCTATTTTCTCTAATTATAACTACTATATTGGGTAATAGGAGTGTAAAGGTGACTATAGGGGTGTTATTTCATACCAAGAGGTCTCTAATAATATTAAAACCCACATTTAGAAGGTTGTAAACATGTGTTCTATGTCTTGTATATCTTATTATTTCCACTATATTTAGTACTATATAGTATCGTATAAAGGTGACTATAGGGGTGTTATTACATATCTAGAGGGCTCTAATCATGTTAAAATCAGTATTTAGAACACTGTCTTATTCATCAATATATTTTTGAGTGAATTCAATTTGAATGACTATAGTGTAACACTATATATACTATATACTTATAATATAATGTAAAACAATGCATTGACTATCAATGCAGACATCTGTCAATCAACCGTACCCCTTCACTGACAGCCTGAGAGAAGTCCTTGGCCAGCGTCCCTAACAAGACCATGTTGATGGATGCGCGCTGAGGCGACGGGCCGACTTCTGAGGAAAAAAAAAAAAAAAAAGGACGTGATTGATGGCGTTTGGTGCTATGGAAAGTCGGCGTTTCAGCCTCACCTTGGAGCACGGCCTTCAAGATGAAGTTGTGACTGGACGACGACACCAGAGGACCTTTCTGGACCACCCTGCCCTGTAAACAGGAAGCATTTAACATCAGTAGGAGTCCTTTAAAGGCATTATACATCAACTATGGTAATGGTTTTATTTCATTTCAACATGCATCAGATTACAATTGAATGCATCCCATAATCAGTTCCCAGTTCCACATGTCCAAAAGGAGTAGGAAGAAGCAAAGCTTATTAAATCCTACCCCTCCATCTGGTACTTTTACAATCAGTAACTGTTAGGAGTGTAAAGGTGACTATAGGGGTGTTGTTTCATACCAAGAGGGCTCTAATAATAACCCACATTTAGAAGGTTGTAAACCGGTGTTCTGTCTTATATATCTTATTATTTCCACTCTACGTATTTAGTATATAGTATAGCATAAAGGTGACTATAGGGGTGTTATTACATATCTAGAGGGCTCTAATCATGTTAACACCCGTATTGAGGCTGTAAACAAGTGCTTTATGACTTATATGTCTTATTTTCTCTAATTATATCGACTATATTGGGTAATAGGAGTGTAAAGGTGACTATAGGGGTGTTATTAAAGATCTAGAGGGCTCTAATAATGTTAAAACCCGTATTGGGGCTGTGAACAAGTGCTTTGACATGCATATGTCTTACTTTCTCTTATTATTTCCACTATATTTAGTATATAGCATAGCATAAAGGTGACTATAGGGGTGTTATTACATATCTAGAGGGCTCTAATCATGTTAAAACCCGTATTGAGGCTGTAAACAAGTGCTTTATGACTTATATGTCTTATTTTCTCTAATCATAACTACTATATTGGGTAATAGGAGTGTAAAGGTGACTATAGGGGTGTTATTAAATATCTAGAGGGCTCTAATAATGTTAAAACCCGTATTGGGGCTGTAAACAAGTGCTTTATGACATGTATATGTCTTATTTTCTCTTATTATTTCCACTATATTTAGTATATAGTATAGCATAAAGGTGACTATAGGGGTGTTATTACATATCTAGAGGGCTCTAATCATGTTAAAACCCGTATTGAGGCTGTAAACAAGTGCTTTATGACTTATATGTCTTATTTCCTCTAATTATAACTACTATATTGGGTAATAGCAGTGTAAAGGTGACTATAGGGGTGTTATTAAAGATCTAGAGGGCTCTAATAATGTTAAAACCCGTATTGGGGCTGTAAACAAGTGCTTTATGACATGTATATGTCTTATTTTCTCTTTTTATTTCCACTATATTTGGTAATGGAGTATAAACGTGACTATAGGGGTGTTATTACATATCTAGAGGGCTCTAATAATATTGTACTAATAGTGTTTGGAATTCTACATTGCTCCATTTTATTTAAAAGCGGACAGTAAATTTGCAAAAATGACGACATGGCGCCATGTGGGGGGGTGACACCTCTAAGCTAAAGAAGAGGTAGACAGTAGACTTGGTTGAGTATATTATTTTTTAATCCAAGTCGTAGTCATGCCAAAAGGACGTGTTGCTGCTGGATGTTCACTTCCTCCCAGTCATACTGGAAGTTGCTTTTCTTTCCCAAAAGAGACATTATCGTACTAAAGACCTCACCTTGACTGAGTGGTTGGCGTGGTTCCTGCTGGTGCTGATGTTCGAGATGGGTATTATGGTTCCCTGGTGGTCCGGCCCCTTCCTCCCCTCCTCTATCACACAGACGGGCATGATAGTGGCGATGACCTGAGAGACACAAACACTGTAAGACGGTATCGGATGGATCTTATTCCAGAACGTCCCCCGTGAGAGATGGGTGTGGTTTCAGGTTGATATCCCCTCAGGAAGTGATCCATGTCCCCGCTTTGAAGGGGAGTTAATATAAGGACACAACTTTACGCAGCACCACGGGGCGGCGGATTTTGGGGGGGAAGTGTGTGTGAAAGCTTTCGTGGAGTAACCCAGGAAAAGTGTTCCCAGCAGGTAGCACGTCACCTCCTGTCAGATTCGGTTAGATTGATTCTCGGCTGATGTGACTGGCGATTCCCCGGAGCGCGGGGACGGCGGAGAAGGAACAGCCTGCGAGGCAGACGAGCCGCTCGCTGGAGCAGAAAAGCCAGCGAGGAAAAGCGGAATTAATGAAATGAACCTCGATGGTGTCGGGTTGCTGAGCGAAGCTGGAGGGATTGAACTCAGTCAGGATGAAGGACTCACTCAGGAGCTCGTCTGCCTTTCCCGACTTTGACCTTCCAGCTGTCACTGTCGCTGTGTATGTCTTAAAAACAGTTCATTTCGGCGACGTGCACCTGTTGTCGCGACTGGTTCAAGTGCAAAACACAGTGAAACAGTACACTTCACTTACAAAGGCCACAGTTTGACACCGGAACAGATGATTCCCATTTCACCAGAACACACATCATCTTAGCTGCTATTCCTGTCTGTGCTCTGGAGATATGATTGTTTTTGTTTAATCCTTGTATCCGCGCAAATCATCTGTCTTATCTCCTGACCTCCAGCTAGGAAAGACCTGCATTAAGAGCTTAAGTTCTGGCCCAGTTCCTTCTAGAACCTCAGCCACCAGTATACCATAAGAAGACAAGGCAATCATAGATAAACACCACTATCATACTAGGCATTCACATGTTAGCATTGCTAGCATGCTAATATTACCATACTAGCTTTTTATGGTTATTTTCTTGAGCATACAGATATAAACACCATTAGCATGCTAGGCATTAGCATGTTAGCATTGCTAGCATGCTAACATGAGCATACTAGCATTTTTTGAGACGTTCATGAATAGGAACCTAGTAAACACAAGTGCTATCATGCTAGGTGTTAGCACGCTAATGTTAGCATCCTAATGTTAGCATCCTAGCAGCATTGTAACATTAGCATACTAGCTTTTTATTGCTATTTTCTTGAGCATACAGATATAAACACCACTATCATGCTAGGCATTAGCATGTTAGCACTGCTAGCACACTAACATGAGCATACTAGCATTTTTTGAGACGTTCATGAATAGGAACCTAGTAAACACAAGTGCTATCATGCTAGGTGTTAGCACACTAATGTTAGCATCCTAATGTTAGCATCCTAGCAGCATTGTAACATTAGCATACTAGCTTTGTATTGCTATTTTCTTGAGCATACAGATATAAACACCACTATCATGCTAGGCATTAGCATGTTAGCACTGCTAGCACACTAACATGAGCATACTAGCATTTTTTGAGACTTTCATGAATATGAACTTAGTAAACACAAGTTCTATCATGCTAGGTGTTAGCACGCTAATGTTAGCATCCTAGCAGCATTGTAACATTAGCATACTAGCTTTTTGTTGCTATTTTCTTGAGCATACAGATATAAACACCACTATCATGCTAGGCATTAGCATGTTAGCACTGCTAGTACACTAACATGAGCATACTAACATTTTTTGAGACTTTCATTAATATGAACTTGGTAACCACAAGTGCTATCATGCTAGGTGTTAGCACGCTAATGTTAGCATCCTAGCAGCATTGTAACATTAGCATACTAGCTTTTTATTGCTATTTTCTTGAGCATACAGATATAAACACCACTATCATGCTAGACATTAGCATGTTAGCACTGCTAGCACGCTAACATGAGCATACTAACATTTTTTGAGACTTTCATTAATATGAACTTGGTAACCACAAGTGCTATCATGCTAGGTGTTAGCACGCTAATGTTAGCATCCTAGCAGCATTGTAACATTAGCATACTAGCTTTTTATTGCTATTTTCTTGAGCATACAGATATAAACACCACTATCATGCTAGACATTAGCATGTTAGCACTGCTAGCACACTAACATGAGCATACTAACATTTTTTGAGACTTTCATTAATATGAACTTGGTAACCACAAGTGCTATCATGCTAGGTGTTGGCACGCTAATGTTAGCATCCTAGCAGCATTGTAACATTAGCATACTAGCTTTTTATTGCTATTTTCTTGAGCATACAGATATAAACACCACTATCATGCTAGACATTAGCATGTTAGCACTGCGAGCACACTAACATGAGCATACTAACATTTTTTGAGACTTTCATTAATATGAACTTGGTAACCACAAGTGCTATCATGCTAGGTGTTAGCACGCTAATGTTAGCATCCTAGCAGCATTGTAACATTAGCATACTAGCTTTTTATTGCTATTTTCTTGAGCATACAGATATAAACACCACTATCATGCTAGACATTAGCATGTTAGCACTGCTAGCACACTAACATGAGCATACTAACATTTTTTGAGACTTTCATTAATATGAACTTGGTAACCACAAGTGCTATCATGCTAGGTGTTAGCACGCTAATGTTAGCATCCTAGCAGCATTGTAACATTAGCATACTAGCTTTTTCGCTATTTTCTTGGGCAGACATATATAAACATCACTATTATACTAGGCATCCGCATGTTAGCATTGCTAGCATGCTAACATGATCAAAGTAGCATGTCCAGGGTGTACCAAACAGTCCAGGGTGTACCCCGCCTCTTGCCCGAAGACAGCTGTGATAGGCTCCAGCACCCCCACAACCGTTGTGAGGATAAGCTCAAGAAAATAGCAACACCTAGCATGACTGCGCTAACTGTCTACTAACTTCATATTCATGAAAGTCTCAAAAAAACGCTAGTATTGCATGGTAGCATTTTTAGCCGTCTACATAGGTAGACACTACTGTGTAGATGTTAGCATTACTAGCATGCTAACATTAGCATACTAGCATTTTTTTTGCAATGTTCATACATATATAAACACCACTATCATGCTAGGCATTAGCATGTTAGTACTGGTAGCACGCTAACATGATCATAGTATATGAACCTAGTAAACACAGGCGCTGTCATGCTAGTTGTTACCCTGCCACATGCCAAGTTCTGGTTACATGGTCTGTATATTACTCATATCACTTTCTCTACTTCATTATAATAATAATAATTCTGCGCGTGCTGTTGATTGCACTTGTGGTTCGATGCCAAACGACATCGTTCGTTACCTTGTAATTGAGCAAGTGTAATAACAATCAATTTAAAGCTAATCGACGGTAGCGACGCCAAACCAAACTCCAATCCAAAAACCTTTGTTTTTAATACTTTAAGATACTAGCAATAAACTACAGCACACAGGTGACTTAAAACACACTTTCATAGACAAACAGCTTTGACTGACCAATTCGGCAAACAAATAATGCTTAATGTAACACTCTCTCTTGACAATATTCAATCGGATGAACTTGTATAGTGGTGTAAGCTAGCTAACTGCTAGCTAGAGGGGATGTAAAAATTGAGACCAAGACCTAGTTCTTCGTACTTTTATCAACTCTTATGCTTCGTTGTGTATGATTACAGGTGCCGAATATTAATGTGAGACGGGTAGAGGTGGATAGTACGTAAATGTATGCTCTATATACTGTCGTGTGTGCACAGGAGTTATTTATATCAAAACATGGCCATTTTTACATTAAGACTGGCTCTTCCTGTGGCGTTGTCCAACTGTCGCCAAACCACGAATGTTGACAAACAACTGACGACATTGTCTGCGCAGTTAATTTTTAATATAAGTAAAGAAACAGAGAATGATAATCAGACAACAAAACTTACCAAAGTTTGTACTTGGGACGGTTTTCCCTCGCTGGGCTTCAAACTGAAAGGAGGCCGTGATGCGCATGTGCACTAGGAAAAGGCGGAAGTGAATACACGCATGCGCAAAACCACATGTCAAGTTCTGGTTGCATGGTTTATATTTGTTGCCTGTTTTATGTTTAAATGATTAATTAACAAACGAATAAAAATACACTGATCAAAGCACTAATTTTGATTTATTTTAATTAATTAATTTATTTTTGATTTTTTTTCTGTTGATAGCATTGTAGGTATTTTACTTTCAATAATAGAGTATTTTGCAAGAGCATCAAATGTGAGCTCCATCCATTTTTTATTTTCTATGCCGCTGATCCTCACTAGGGTCGCTGGTATGGTGGAACCTATCCCAGCTGTCTTTGGGTGAGAGGCGGGGTACATTCTGGACTGGTCGCCAGCCAACCGCTGGACACGCTGGAGGGGTAGCTCGTCGAGGTGTCAGCATGTTAGCATTACTAGCATGCTAACATTAGCATACTAGCATTTTTGTGCTATTTTCTTGAGCATACATACTACATAAACACCACTATCATGCTAGGCATTAGCATGTTAGCATTGCTAGCATGTTAACATGAGCATACTAGCATTTTTTGAGACGTTCATGAATATAAACCTAGTAAACACAAGCACTATCATGTTAGGTGTTAGCACGCTAATGTTAGCATCCTAGCAGCATTGTAACATTAGCATACTAGTTTTTTATTGCTATTTTCTTGAGCGTACAGATATAAACACCGCTATCATGCTAGGCATTAGCATGTTAGCACTGCTAGCACACTAACATGAGCATACTAGCATTTTTTGAGACGTTCATGAATAGGAGACTAGTAAACACAAGCGCTATCATGCTAGGTGTTAGCACGCTAATGTTAGCATCCTAGCAGCATTATAACATTAGCATATTAGCTTTTTATAGCTATTTTCTTGCGCATACAAATATAAACACCACTATTATGCTAGGCATTAGCATGTTAGCATGTTAGCATTGCTAGCATGCTAACATGAGCATACTAGCATTTTTTGAGACATTCATGAGTATGAACCTTGTAAACACAAGCACTATCATGGTAGGTGTTAGCATGCTAATGTTAGCATCCTAGCAGCATTGTAACATTAGCATACTAGCTTTTTATTGCTATTTTCTTGGACATACAGATATAAACACCACTATCATGCTAGGCATTAGCATGTTAGCATTGCTAGCATGAGGATAAGCTCAAGAAAATAGCAACACCTAGCATGATAGCGCTAACTGTCTACTAAATTCATATTCATGAAAGTCTCAAAAAACGCTAGTATTGCATGGTAGCATTTTTAGTCATTTTCATTGGTCGACACTATTATTTAGGTGTCGACATGTTAGCATTATGCTAACATTAGCATACTAGCTTTATTGTTATTTTCTTGAGCATACAGATATAAACACCAGTATTATGCTAGGCATTAGCATGTTAGCATGTTAGCATTGCTAGCATGCTAACATGAGCATACTAGCATTTTTTGAGACGTTCATGAATAGGAGACTAGTAAACACAAGCGCTATCATGCTAGGTGTTAGCACGCTAATGTTAGCATCCTAGCAGCATTATAACATTAGCATATTAGCTTTTTATTACTATTTTCTTGAGCATACAAATATAAACACCACTATTATGCTAGGCATTGGCATGTTAGCATGTTAGCATTGCTAGCATGCTAACATGAGCATACTAGCATTTTTTGAGACATTCATGAGTATGAACCTTGTAAACACAAGCACTATCATGGTAGGTGTTAGCATGCTAATGTTAGCATCCTAGCAGCATTGTAACATTAGCATACTAGCTTTTTATTGCTATTTTCTTGAGCATACAGATATGCTAACACCACTATCATGCTAGGCAAAAAATGCTACTATGATCATGTTAGCATGCTAGCAATGCTAACATGCTAACATGATCATAGTAGCATTTTTTTGTGATTTTCATGAACTTAGCAGAGCTGCACGGCGGATGATTCTTATCGATGTCTTAATGTTGGCTCAATTGAGTAGAGACGCATTACGGGGATGTGTTTTCCGAGATCGATGCCAATGGATCAGGATCATTATGTTGAGGACAAAACCAACAAGTTACTTTGTCGTCCGGAGCCGTAGTCGACGTCGCCGGAACAACACGTGGCGTTAATGGATGGAAAGGCTCACAGGCGTTTACAAGCCGATTACTAATTGTTTCATTAAAGTGACAAAATGGCGGGCACTCGGAGTGCTTGTGACGAAGCGTATCCTTGTGCTGCCATATTAGCAGGACGCTCATCGTTCACGCTAATGACTTTTCTCCCGCGGCGGCCCATCCGGTGAAGAATACGGCCAATAAAGTGGCACACATGAAGACGTGTGGCGGATGGAACGCTGAGGGTCGCCGGTCGATCACAAATGATACACTTGGACACGTATCAGGATCCGCTTGACCCTAAATGAAGACAGATGACCTTTCTAGTCGATGATGTTTTCTTCTTCCCGCAGTGTCACCTGCTATAGGAATAAAGTTGAAATATTCAAACAAAAACTTTACTTAAATTAGAATAATACAGGAATAAAGTCAAAATAAATCTGTAATATTTTGAAAAAAAATCCCCAAATATTAATCAGCACTAATTATATAAGCAAACAGACTAAATACTGTATTAAAAAATATTTTTAATTTTTCTAAAATTAAGTCTGGGGAAAAAGTTATAATATTACTGGAATAAATACAAAAATATTGTAGGAATAAAGTTGTATTATTATGTGAAAAAAATTACAAGAAAAAAGCTTCGAAATATTTAAATTAACAACAAAATTAAAAATAAATAAAACCGTCAAACCCCCCCTGGGGATGGCTAGGACAGCATATGTATGGCAGCACCCCTCTGGGGGACGACTGGGACAGCATGCCCAACAAAACCAGCATGACCCCCCTGGGGGATGGCTAGGACGGCATGTATGGCGGCACCCTTCTGGGGGACGACTGGCCCAGCATGCCAAACGGAACCAGCAGGACTCCTCCGGGGACAGCCAGGACAACGTGACACCCGTAGGTGACTGGCCAAAGTGGAACCGGAGCTGGGCGGCCATGATGTGCGTCCCACATCGTATGGATGATGACAGATTCAGGACGCTGACATCGCTACACATCAAGTTCCAGAAGCGTGGAGACAGGTTGGGACAAACAACAACAAGGTCACTCAATAAAAATGGCCGACCTTCTTATTGAACTGAATTCATCATCTTCAGTATTTGTGATAGAATATGACTTACAATAATCTCTCATTATTAATAATCGCTCATATCACTTTTTTTCTCTGGCGGCATACTCTTCATCAACATCTTCATCGTTGTTGTGCTCCAAGCTGATGGAATGATTTGGGAAGTTTCTTGTGAGCAGACTGTGTGACCATCTGCACTGTTCTAACACACACACACTCACACACTCACACACTCACACACACACACACACACACACACACACACACACTTGCGTGTACTTGGTGACCAATACTGGTTTGTATGGAAGTTAAGTTTGGGAGGGAAACAGGCACCCTCTCTACTCTACTCTCCATTATCGTAGAATTATTATCATAAAAATGAAAATGAAAATGAAAATGAAAATGAAAATGAAAATGAAAATGAAAATGAAAATGAAAATGAAAATAAAAAAAATAAAAATGAAAATATTTAATGATATGATATAATTAAGATAATTTAAGTCCAAATATTATGAGATTAAAGTCACAATTAATAATTAAATAGCTGGAAAATAAAAATAAAAATAAAAATAAAAATAAAAATAAAAATAAAAATAAAAATAAAAATAAAAATAAAAATAAAAATAAAAAAGTAATGATATAATAAAATTAAGATAATTTAACCAGAAAAAAACAAACTCTATCAATCAGTAATTTCAGCAAAATTAATTCAAAATAAGTGAAAAAAGTTGTCATCAAATGTGAAAAACTTATTTTATGAGAATAACGTCATAATATTAAGGAACATGAAGTTGAAATATTAAAATATGTAATGGACTTGTATATTATGAATAAGTTGAATAAGTTTCAAGTATGAAATCCAAATATTACGAGATTAAAGTCACAATTAATAATTAAATACCTAGAAAATAAAAATAAAAATAAAAATAAAAATAAAAATAAAAATAAAAATAAAAATAAAAATAAAAATAAAAATAAAAATTAAATAAATAAATAAATAAATAAATAAATAAATAAATAAATAAATAAATAAATAAATAAATAAATAAATGATGAAATATAAATAAGAAAAATAATGATAAAATCTAATTAATATAATTTAACCAGAAAAAACAACAGCCAAACTCTATCAATCAGTAATTTCAGCAAAATTAATTCAAAATAAGTGAAAAAAGTTGTCATCAAATGTGAAAAACCTATTTTATGAGAATAACATCATAATATAAGGAAACATGAAGTTGAAATATTAAAACATGTAATGGAGTTGGATATTGATTATGAATAAGTTGAATAAGTTTCAAGTATAAAGTCCAAATATTATGAGATTAAAGTCACAATTAATAATTAAATTGCTGGAAAATAAAAATGAAAATGAAAATGAAAATGAAAATGAAAATGAAAATGAAAATGAAAATGAAAATAAAAAATAAATAAATAAATAAATAATAAATGATGAAATTAATGATGAAATAAAAATAAGAAAATATAAATATATAAAAAAATATAAAAAATATAAAAATATAATATATAATTAATATAATTTAACCAGAAAAAACAACAGGCAAACTCTATCAATCAGTAATTTCAGCAAAATTAATTCAAAATAAGTGAAAAAAGTTGTCATCAAATGTGAAAAACTTATTTTATGAGAATAACATCATAATATAAGGAAACATGAAGTTGAAATATTAAAACATGTAATGGAGTTGTATGAATATAATATATGAATAATATATGAATAAGTTGAATAAGTTTCATGTATAACCAAATATTATGGGATTAAAGTCACAATTAATAATTAAATGGCTGGAAAATAAAAATAAAAATAAAAATAAAAATAAAAATAAAAATAAAAATAAAAATAAAAATAAAAATAAAAATAAAAATAAAAATAAAAATAAAAATAAAAATAAAAATAAAAATAAAAATAAAAATAAAAATATTATTAGATTAAAGTCACAATTAAGAACGTTGAAATAGTAATCATAAAATAATAGTCCTTAAAAAGGATAATTTTATGAGTTTGTGAAAACAAGAAGCGGGACTCAGCTCCGTCGCCCATTTATGATGTCATCAGCGGTGGACTCAGTAGTTCTTTGCGGGGTTTGTGTTAACATTTTTAATCTTTTCTCCTGCGCGAGCAACAGGAGTCTCGTCAGGGTAAATAAAGGCGGGAAGCTGTGAGCCTTCATCAGCGTCTTCTGCCGCCCTGCCAGGAGAAGCAGGAATATTCATTCCACGCATGAGGAATTCCCGCTGGCAGGCCGCATCGATCCGACGCTTCTGTTGCACCTCCGCCATCGACTGGCTGCTTCTTTTTTGTCTCCGATGAGGGACACCATATGCCTGACTTCCTGCCAGCTTTGGATCATCTTAAAGGTCGAGCAGGCCCTCATCTGGAACGTAGCGTGTTTACGTTAGCATCAAGTATGATGCAATACACGACTCGCAAGTTTGTTTTGTGTCCTTTCAAGATGTACCGGTTTCATGGATCACTAGATTCATGGTTCATTGGGTGGATCCTTGCCTAAACCGCAGGGTTGACCGATCACTGGATCGATAGATCGCTTGATAGATGGGTCTCTGGTTCGATGAAACAATGACTGGATTTCTGGATGATTAGGTTGATGGATCCCTCGGGATCACTCGCTATGTTGATCACTATATAGACAGATGGGTCACTGTATGGATGGATGAACCAATGACTGGATTTCTGGATAACTGGGTGGATGGATCACTCAAGATCACTCGCTACTCGATATATTGATCACTATGGATCATTGCGCGGGTCCTTGTCTAAACCACCGGCTTGCTCGGTAGATGGGTCACTGGATGGATCTCTGGTTTGATGAACCAATGACTGGATTTCTGGATAACTAGAGAGATGTATGTCACTAAAGATGGATCATTGTGCAGATCCTCGTCTAAACCGGTCGACCGATCACTGGATCAATGGTTCGCTCAATAGATGGGTCACTGGATGGATCTCTGAACCAATGACTGGATTTCTGGATGACTGGATCACTCGGGATCACTCGCTATGTTGATCACTAGATAGATGGGTCACTGAATGGATCTCTGAACTGATGACTGGGTGGATGGATCACTCGCTATGTTGATCACTAGATAGATAGATGGGTCACTGGATGGATCTCTGAACCAATGACTGGATTTCTGGATGACTGGGTGAATGGATCACTCGCTATGTTGATCACTAGATAAATGGGTCACTGGATGGATCTCTGAACCAATGACTGTATTTCTGGATGGATCACTCACTATGTTGATCACTGGATAGATAGATAAGTCACTGGATGGATCTCTGGTTCGATGAACCAATGACTGGATTTCTGGATGACTGGGTGGATGGATCACTTGAGAGATGTATGTCACTAAAGATGGATCATTGTGCGGATCCTCGTCTAAACCGGTTGACTGATAACTGGATCAATGGTTTGCTTGATAGATGGGTCACTGTATGGATCTCTGAACCAATGACTGGATTTCTGGATATCTGGGTGGATGGATCACTCGGGATCACTCGCTATGTTGATCACTAGATAGATAGATGGGTCACTGGATGGATCTCTGAACCAATGACTGGATTTCTGGATAACTGGGTGAATGGATCACTTGCTATGTTGATCACGAGATAGATAGACGGGTCATTGGATGGATCTCTGAGTTGACAAACCAACGACTGGATTTCTGGATAACTGGGTGGATGGATCACTTGCTATGTTGATCACGAGATAGATAGATGGGTCACTGGATGGATCTCTGAACCAATGACTGGATTTCAGGATGACTGGGTGGATGGATCACTTGAGAAACGTATGTCACTAAAGATGGATCATTGTGCGGATCCTCGTCTAAACCGGTCGACCGATCACTGGACCAATGGTTCGCTTGATAGATGGGTCAGTGGATGGATCTCTGAACCAATGACTGGATTTCTAGATGACTGGGTAGATGGATCACTCGCTATGTTGATCACTAGATATATATATGGGTCAGTGGATGGATCTCTGAACCAATGAGTGGATTTCTAGATGACTGGGTAGATGGATCACTCGCTATGTTGATCACTAGCTTGATAGATGGGTCACTGAATGGATCTCTGAACCAATGACTGAATTTCTGGATAACTGGGTGGATGGATCACTCGGGATCACTCACTATGTTGATCACTAGATCAATAGATGGGTCAGTGGATGGATCTCTGAACTAATGACTGGATTTCTGGATGATTGGGCGGATGGATCACTCGCTATGTTGATCACTAGATAGATAGATAGATGGGTCACTGGATGGATCTCTGAACCAATGACTGGATTTCTAGATAACTGGGTGGATGGATCACTCGGGATCACTCGCAATGTTGATCACTAGATAGATAGATGGGTCACTGGATGGATCTCTGAACCAATGACTGGATTTCTGGATAACTGGGTGGATGGATCACTCGGGATCACTCGCTATGTTGATCACTAGATAGATAGATATATGGGTCACCGGATGGATCTCTGAACCAATGACTGGATTTCTGGATAACTGGGTGGATGGATCACTTGGGATCACTCACTAGGATAGACAGATCGGTCACTGAATGGATCTCTGAACCAATGACTGGATTTCTGGATAACTGGGTGGATGGATCACACGGGATCACTCACTATGTTGATCACTAGATAGATAGATGGGTCAGTGGAAGGATCTCTGAACCAATGACTGGATTTCTGGATAACTGGGTGGATGGATCACTCGGGATCACTCGCTATGTTGATCACTATATAGACAGATGAGTCACTGGATGGATCTCTGAACCAATGACTGGATTTCTGGATAAGTGGGTGGATGGATCACTCGGGATCAGTCGCTATGTTGATCACTAGATAGATAGATGGGTCACTGGATGGATCTCTGAACCAATGACTGGATTTCTGGATAACTGGGTGGATGGATCACTCGGGATCACTCACTAGGATAGACAGATTGGTCACTGGATGGATCTCTGAACCAATGACTGGATTTCTGGATGACTGTGCGGATGGATCACTCGCTATGTTGATCACTAGATCAATAGATAGGTCACTGGATGGATCTCTAAGTTGACAAAGCAACGACTGGATTTCTGGATGATTGGGTGGATGGATCACTGGTTATTTGGATGATCACTGATTCGGTGAGAATCCTGGCTGAGCGGATCTATCAATGGATTACTGGGGAGATGAAACAATGGATGGATGGATGGATGGAGGGATGAGGTAAACGGATCCCTGACCAGATAATCCACCAGATGTACGACTGGATCCAAGACTCCTCCCCCTCTCCAGTTCCATGAGATAAGAAGGTTCAGGTTTGGAGGCGGCGTATGAAAGCTGTCTTTATTAGAAATTGATCATTTGTAAAAAAAAAAAAAAAAAACACAACAAAGAAATCCCAGCATGCATCACTTCACTTCAGCCATTTTCACATTTCACCACCAAAAGCCAAAAAACATCGAGGGGACTCGTGGAACGGAGAAAGCGGGGCAAGGATCCAAAGTGGACAACACGGTTTTAAAATAACATCAAAGATCTTTTTGTCTTTCTTCTTCTCCATTTTTTTTTGGCTGCGTTCCTGCTGGACTGTAAACACGGAAAGCAGTTCTTTCCCTGGGACTCAGGAAAAGGTTGGCGTGATGACATCAGGTGGCGTGGTTGGCGTAGCTGACGTAGGTGGTCTTGGTGGGGAGAACTGTGGAGACACAACCCCGCCCTTACGATGAATGGACGCCACATAACGAGCCTAATCCCACCTACTTCCTGTTCAAACCCCGCCCACACTCACCGCCGGCTTCCACTCCCTCGCAGAGCTCCGTCTTCACCTCGCCGTTGGGCCGCTCGGCCGCCAGCTGCGACAGCTTGCTGGTCATGGTGGCGGCGGTGACGACGGCCTTGAAGCTGCGTTTGCGTTTGGGAACGTTTTGCTCCGGGTGGAAGATGATGACGTAGACTTTGGGAACGTAGAGCATCCCGAGTGACACAGAGGCGCTGAGGCTGAGCGACACGGTCAGTGTGGCCGTCTGGATGTACAGCTGGGGGAGGGGGGGATAAGAGAAAATAAGACATAGAAAAATAAGACATAGAAAACCTGTTTACCATCTTCTAAATACGCTTTTTAACATTAGAGACCTCTAGACATGAAATAACACCCCTATAGTCACCTTTACGCTCCTATTACCCAATATAGTAGACATAATAAGAGAAAATAAGACATAGGAAACTTGTTTACCACCTTCTAAACACACTTTTGAACATGATTAGAGCTCTCTTGACATGAAATAACACCCCTATAGTCACCTTTACACTCCTATTACCCAATACAGTAGACATAATAAAACAGAAAAAACCTGTTTACCACCTTAATATGATTTTTAACATCATTAGAGCCTTCTAGACATGACATAGCACCCCTATATCAACATTTACGCTCCTATTACCCAATATAGTAGACATAATAAGAGAAAATAAGACATAGGAAACTTGTTTACCACCTTCTAAACACACTTTTCAACATGATTAGAGCTCTCTTGACATGAAATAACACCCCTATAGTCACCTTTACACTCCCATTGCCCAATATAGTAGACATAATAAGACAGAAAAAACCTGTTTAGCACCTAAATATGATTATTAACATCATTAGAGCCTTGTAGACAAGACATAGCACCCCTATATCAACATTTACTCTCCTATTACCCAATATAGTAGACATAATAAGAGAAAATAAGACATAGGAAACTTGTTTAACACCTTCTAAACACACTTTTCAACATGATTAGAGCTCTCTTGACATGAAATAACACCCCTATAGTCACCTTTACACTCCCATTGCCCAATATAGTAGACATAATAAGACAGAAAAAACCTGTTTAGCACCTAAATATGATTATTAACATCATTAGAGCCTTGTAGACAAGACATAGCACCCCTATATCAACACTTACACTCATATTACCCAATATAGTAGATATAATAAAACAAATCAAGACATAGAAAACCTGTTTACCACCTTCTAAATACACCTTTTAACATGATTAGAGCCCTCTAGACATGGTATAACACCCCTATAGTCACCTTTACACTCCTATTACCTAATATAGTAGACATAATAAGAGAAAATAAGACATAGGAAACTTGTTTACCACCTTCTAAACACACTTTTGAACATGATTAGAGCTCTCTTGACATGAAATAACACCCCTATAGTAACCTTTACACTCCTATTACCCAATATAGTAGACATAATAAGACGGAAAAAAACCTGTTTATCATCTAAATATGATTTTTAACATCATTAGAGCCTTCTAGGCATGACATAGCACCCCTATATCAACATTTACGCTCATATTACCCAATATAGTAGACATAATAAGACAGAAAAAACCTTTTTACCACCTAAATATGATTATTAACATCATTAGAGCCTTGTAGACAAGACATAGCACCCCTATATCAACATTTACACTCCTATTACCCAATATAGTAGACATAATAAGACAAATCAAGACATAGAAAACCTGCTTACCACCTTCTAAATATACTTTTTAACAGTATTAGAGCCCTCTAGACATGAAATAACACCCCTATAGTCACCTTTACACTCCCGATACCTAATATAGTAGACATAATAAGAGACAATAAGACATAGGAAACGTGTTTTAGTAATTTTTTTTACATTTAAATAAATGTATTTTGTTAATAAAAGAGTTAATATTATTTAATATTATAATATGAATATTTATATTATAAATAATATAATTGATATAATATTCATATAATTTGTTTTGTTATTTATTTAACTAGCAACACATTTATGTGAATTTTTTTTATTTATTTAAAATTGTACCTTTATAGATTTATTATATTTTCATAAATTTAAATAAATAAATAAAAATAATAATAATAAAAATAAAATACCTAAAAATATTTTTTTTTATAAAAAACAAAAAAATGTAATTCCTTTTTAAAAACATTCCATTTTATTGGTACAAGGTAAACAAACGGAATTCCAACATGGACGACTCACCCGCTCCGCCGACTGCGACGTTCCGAAGAAGATGGGGATGAAGGCGAGCCAGATGATGCAGGTGGTGTACATGGTGAACCCGATGGGCTTGGCCTCGTTGAAGGTCTCGGGCACGGCGCGCGTCTTGATGGCGTACACGGTGCACGTGACCATCAGCAGGAGGCTGTACCCCAGCGAGCAGATGAGCGACAAATCCGAAATGTCGCACTTGAGGACGCCGCGAGCTCTTTCGGGGTCTTGGGAGCGTTGCTCGCTGTAGTCCACGAAAGTGTGCGGCGGGTCGGCGGCGAACCACACGAGGACGCCGAGCAGTTGAACCGAGATGAGCGAGAACGTGATGGCGAGCTGGGAGGCGGGCGAGATGAAGCGCGGCGCCGTCACGGCCTTCTTGCCTTGCTCGAAGATGCGGTGGATGCGGTTGGTCTTGGTGAGCAGCGCCGCGTAGCTGAAGCACATGCCCAGACCCAGGAAGACGCGGCGGAAGGAGCAGACCGCCACGTCGGGTGTGGCGATCATCGGGAACGTGATGATGTAACACAGGAAGATGCCCGTCAGAAGTACGTAGCTCATCTCGCGGCCCGACGCCCGCACAATGGGCGTGTCGTTGAAGCGCACAAACGTGACCATGACAAAGATGGTGGCGAGGATGCCCGTCACCGAGATGAAGACGGGAACCAGCGCCCAGGGCGAGTGCCACTCCAGCTTGATGATGGGGATGGGTTGGCACCCGGTGCGGTTCCGGTCCGGTCTCCTCTCGTAGGGACACAGCTCGCAGGAGAACTCGCCGGACAGGAAGTGGTAGCCCTCGCAGCGCTCGCAGTGCCAGCAGCACGGCACGCCCTTCACCACCTTCTTCCTCTCGCCCGCCCGACACGGGAGGCTGCACACGGAGGCCGGCAGTGGGGCGGTGCCCTCGCGCCACTGTAGCGCCTCCATCTGCGGGGGGCGGGGGGGGAGGTTTAGCAACCACAAGGGTCCATAAAGGTCATCCCAACCGCCACACTTGGTACAGTTCTAGTGTTGTTAAGACACAGTTTGACCCTGGAACAGATATTTACACTACCAGTCAAAAGTTTGGGGACACTTTCTTATGTTATTACATAGGAAAGTGTCCCAAAACCTTTGACCGATGCAAAAGCCCTGAGGAAATCACGTACACAACCATTCAAAAGTTCTGGGACACTTTTTAATATTATTGTATGGGAAAGCGTCCCAAAACCTTTGACCGCTACAAAAGGCCTGAGGAAATCACAGACACAACCATTCAAAAGTTTGGGGACACTTTCTAATGTTATTGCATGGGAAAGTGTCCCAAAACCTTTGACCGATGCAAAAGCCCTGAGGAAATCACGTACACAACCATTCAAAAGTTCTGGGACACTTTTTAATATTATTGTATGGGAAAGCGTCCCAAAACCTTTGACCGCTACAAAAGGCCTGAGGAAATCACAGACACAACCATTCAAAAGTTTGGGGACACTTCCTTATGTTATTGCATGGGAAAGTGTCCCAAAACCTTTGACCGATGCAAAAGCCCTGAGGAAATCACGTACACAACCATTCAAAAGTTCTGGGACACTTTCTAATGTAATTGCATAGGAAAGTGTCCCAAAACCTTTGACCGATGCAAAAATCCTCAGGAAATCATGTACACAGTCAGTCAAAAGTTTGAGGACACTTTCTAATATTGTTATATGGGAAAGCGTCCCAAAACCTTTGACCGCTACAAAAGCCCTGAGAAAATCCTGTACAAAACCATTCAAAAGTTTGGGGACACTTCCTTATGTTATTGCATAAGAAAGTGTCCCAAAACCTTTGACCGATGCAAAAGCCCTGAGGAAATCACATACACAACCATTCAAAAGTTCTGGGACACTTTCTAATGTTATTGCATGGGAAAGTGTCCCAAAACCTTTGACCGATGCAAAAATCCTCAGGAAATCATGTACACAATCAGTCAAAAGTTTGAGGACACTTTTTAATATTGTTATATGGGAAAGCGTCCCAAAACCTTTGACCGCTACAAAAGCCCTGAGGAAATCATGTACAAAACCATTCAAAAGTTTGGGGACACTTCCTTATGTTATTGCATAGGAAAGTGTCCCAAAACCTTTGACCGATGCAAAAGCCCTGAGGAAATCACGTACACAACCATTCAAAAGTTCTGGGACACTTTCTAATGTTATTGCATGGGAAAGTGTCCCAAAACCTTTGACCGCTACAAAAGCCTTGAGGAAATCATGTACAAAATCAGTCAAAAGTTTGGAGACACTTTCCTATGTTATTACACGGGACAGTGTCCCAAAACCTTTGACCGTTACAAAAGTCCTAAGGAAATCATGTACAAAAACAGCCAAAAGTTCTGGGACACTTTCTTATGTTATTACATGAGAAAGTGTCTCAAAACTTTTGACCGCTACTAAAGCCTTGAGGAAATAATGTACACAATCAGTCAAAAGTTTAAAGACGCTTTCCCATGTTATTGTATGGAAAAGCGTCTCCAAACTTTTGACAGGAAGTGGCAGTCTGCGCTTACGTTTAAATGCAGCTGATTGGTCCAGTGCCCGATGACCTTGTACTCGGCGGAGCGGTTGTTGAGCTGATACTGGAAGATGTCGTATCGGCCGGGGGCGTCGCCGTTCTCGTTGAAGGTGACCGGGGTCCCGGCGCTTCCTGTCAAGAAGATGCCGAAAAACGAAATATTCTTACATTTCCCACGATGTCGCTAACATCGCACACTTTTATTGGCCTCTTAGTAAGCATCCGCTGTCCAAAACGATTATGTCGCCGACTCGCCCGCTAACGTGCTAACATTAGCGCAAAAGCTACCCTGTCAAATTCCCCACGCCGCTCCACAAATAAGCACACGGGGCGCGAGCACGGATGAGTTAGCGATGAGCCCGCCGGGCCCGGGTTCCCGATCGGCCTGGAAGAGCGCCAAGCCATCCGTTTTGATTTGTGTCAACGTTTGATGAACGCGCGGGGAAGCCTCCGATGCGGCGTGACGTGCATCGATGTGTGCGTGCACGCTCGGCCGGACATCCGTCAGACGCAGGGACGCGGCGCAGATGTGGCGCACGTGTGAAAAAAAGGACAGTTCAGCGTTTTCCAGTAAATGGTAATCTCATGAACGACTCCTTCAAAAGTGACCACAAATGTCTATGACATCTACACAAGGAAACTATACAGCTAGTCAACTGGAGTTATGGTTGGGGGTTCTGTGAAAAACACTGCCTCCTACACTTGTTTACGAGCTTCTAAATATGCTTTTTAACATTAGAGACCTCTAGACATGATATAACAGCCCTATAGTCACCTTTACACTCCTATTACACAAATAATAGACATAATAAAGGATAGTAAGACATATAAGACATCGAACACTATTTAATAACCTTCTAAATATGATTTATAACACGATTAGAGCCCTCTACAGATGAAATAACACCCCTATAGTCACCTTTACACTCCAATATAGTAGACATAATAAGAAAAAAGCAAGACATACAACACTTGTTTACGAGCTTCTAAATATGCTTTTTAACATTAGAGACCTCTAGACATGATATAACAGCCCTATAGTCACCTTTACACTCCTATTACACAAATAATAGACATAATAAAGAATAATAAGACATATAAGACATCGAACACTATTTAATAACATTCTAAATATGATTTATAACACGATTAGAGCCCTCTACAGATGAAATAACACCCCTATAGTCACCTTTACACTCCAATATAGTAGACATAATAAGAAAAAAGCAAGACATACAACACTTGTTTACGAGCTTCTAAATATGCTTTTTAACATTAGAGACCTCTAGACATGATATAACACCCCTATAGTCATTTTTACACTCCTATTACCCAATATAGTAGACATAATAAGAGAAAATAAGACATATAAGACATAGAACACTATTTAATAACCTTCTAAATACCATTTATAACACGATTAGAGCCCTCTACAGATGAAATAGCACCCCTATAGTTACCTTTACACTCCTATTACCCAATATAGTAGACATAATAAGGAATAACATAAGACATAGTACAACATATGACCTTCTAAATACGGATTTTAACATGATTAGAGCCCTCTACAGATGAAATAACACCCCTATAGTCACCTTTACACTCCAATATAGTAGACATAATAAGAAAAATGTAAGACATACAACACTTGTTTACAAGCTTCTAAATATGCTTTTTAACATTAGAGACCTCTAGACATGAAATAACACCCCTATATGTATTATTTTTATATAATAGAGTAGACATAAGAGGAAATATGTCATAGTATTGGGATTTAGCGTCGCATTGGCTGCAATTCTCTACCTGCTTTTTTCTTATTATGTCTACTATATTGGAGTGTAAAGGTGACTATAGGGGTGTTATTTCATGTCCAGAGGGCTCTAATCATGTTAAAATCCGTATTTAGAAGGTCATATGTTGTACTATGTCTTACGTTATCCCTTATTATGTCTACTATATTGGGTAATAGGAGTGTAAAGGTGACTATAGGGGTGTTATTTCATCTGTAGAGGGCTCTACTCATGTTATAAATCATGTTTAGAAGGTTATTAAATAGTGTTCTATGTCTTATATGTCTTATTTTCTCTTATTATGCCTACTATATTGGGTAATAGGAGAGTAAAGGTGATTATAGGGGTGTTATTTTATGTCTAGAGGTCTCTAATGTTAAAAAGCATATTTAGAAGCTCGTAAACAAGTGTTGTATGTCTTGCTTTTTTCTTATTATGTCTACTATATTGGAATGTAAAGGTGACTATAGGGGTGTTATTTCATTTGTAAAGGGCTCTAATCATGTTATAAATGGTATTTAGAAGGTTATTAAATAGTGTTCTATGTCTTATTTTCTCTTATTATGTCTACTATATTGGGTAATAGGAGTGTAAAATGACTATAGGGGTGTTATATCATTGCTAGAGGTCTCTAATGTTAAAAAGCATATTTAGAAGCTCGTAAACAAGTGTTGTATGTCTTACATTTTTCTTATTATGTCTACTATATTGGAGTGTAAAGGTGACTATAGGGGTGTTATTTCATGTTCAGAGGGCTCTAATCATGTTAAAATCCGTATTTAGAAGAGAATATGTTGTATTATGTCTTATGTTATCCCTTATTATGTCTACTATATTGGGTAATAGGAGTGTAAAGGTGACTATAGGGGTGTTATTTCATCTGTAGAGGGCTCTAATCGTGTTATAAATCATATTTAGAAGGTTATTAAATAGTGTTTTATGTCTTACATTTCATATTTTCCCTTATTATGTCTATTATATTGGGTAATAGGAGTGTAAAGGTGACTATAGGGGTGTTATTTCGCATCTACAGGGCTCTAATCATGTTCCAAAGTCTATTTAGAAGGTAATAAACAAGTTTTCCGTCTTATTTGCTCTTATGATGTCTACTATATTGGGAAAAAGGAGTGTAAAGGTGACTATAGGGGTGTTATTTCATGTCTAGAGGGCTCTAATTATGTTAAAATCTGTATTTAGAAGGTCATGTGTTGTACTATGTCTTACATTAGCCCTTATTATGTCTACTATATTGGGTAATAGGAGTGTAAAGGTGACTATAGGGGTGTTATTTCATGTCCAGAGGGCTCTAATCATGTTAAAATCTGTATTCAGAAGGTCAAGTGTTGTATGTCTTATATTTTCTCTTATTATGTCTACTATATTGGGTAATATGAGTGTAAATGTGACTATAGAGGTGTTATTTCATCTGTAGAGGGCTCTAATCAAGTTGTAAATCATATTTAGAAGGTTATTAAATAGTGTTCTATGTCATATTTTCTCTTATTATGTCGACTATATTGGGTAATAGGAGTTTAAAGGTGACTATAGGGGTGTTATTTCATGTCTAGAGTGCTCTAATCATGTTCCAAAGTGTATTTAGAAAGTGTTAATTAGCTTTTCTAAGCTGTAATGACCAAAATAGGAATCCTACTTGTCAAAAATGGACTTATCACAGTCGGCTATGCAACCATTGACTGTATTCATATACTCATATACTCATAATAATAGTAATAATAGTAATAGTATAATACTCATTACCGCTCTTACCGTTGAAGTTGACATGGCGGATGAAGGAGAGAAGCTCCTTTCCATCGACGTTGGCCATGCGGGGGCACAGGCCCGGGATTCCGCCACAGAGCTGGCGGTGCATGCGGTGCAGGGCGTGGGCCATGGCGTACACGGCGTCCATCACAAACTGCACCTTGCCTTCCTGCTCGTACGTGGACTCACGGCCCACCTTCTCCAGTCCTGCAGACATTTCTTGTTACCACGTTTTTATATGTTACGACACTTTGGATTCCGAGGTTGCGTTACGACATTACATTTCATCGTACGACCTTTTGTGTTACAACATTTCACGCCACAACGTTTCCTGTTAACATTTCCCCATGACGCCGTTTTTGTGTAACCACGACAATTCTTGTTGTGACGACATGCTATGACATTTTGTGTTGTGCCGTTTCATGTTCCGACGTTTTTTTTGTTACAATATTTCGCATGACGCTGTTTTGTGTTACGACGCGTCACGTTACGAAAAAATGGTGTCGTGACGTTTTGCGTTAGTTTTTGGCGTGAAACCATACTAACCCTAACCATACATTACGACGGTTTGTGTTCCGTTTCATGTTACATTTCCTGTTATGATGTTACGCGTTACGTGTTCTCACATGACAACATTCCGGGTTGTGACATTTCATGTTACCGCATTTCAAGGAAATGTGTTACGGCGGTCCGTATCATGTGTAACCGTTCCGTGTAACGCTGCGTTGCATTTTTTTGTGTGTTACACAATGTTTTGCGTTACGACAATTTGTGTTACTTATAGCGTTACATTATTATGCCGCTTCATGTCACAACATTTTGTGTTATGCTCCATGTTACGCTTCCTGTTCGGATGTTTCGTGTTACGTGGTTTCATGTTACGACATTACGAGTAAGAATGTAGTGTAGCGCGTTATGATGTTTCATGTTACGTTTTTCGTGTTAAGCCTTTCTGTATTGTGCTGTTTTGTTTCGTGTTAGGACGTTACACCGTATGACAATTTGCGTCATAGCGTTACTTTCCGTGTTACATGTCATTTTGTGTCATCTTTTGTTTGATGTTACGTTTCCTGTAACGACATTCCACGTTTTGCCGCATTGAGTTGTTACATGTTCCATGTTACGGCGTTTCACGCTACAACGCTTCACGTTACACTGTTTCCTGTAGAGTGTTACAACACTTTGTCTTATGTTACATGTTACGTTTCCTGTTATGTTTCGTGTTACTTGGTTTCACACTACAACATTTAGTGTAACGACATTTCGAGTAAGAATGTCCTGTAGCGTGTTATGACGGTCTGTACAAGGTCATCCCGTGTTACGTTGTTTCATGTTACGTTTCCTGTTACGATGTTTCGTGTTACTTGGTGTCACATTACAACATTTCGTGTTACGACATTTCGAGTCAGAATGTACTGTAGCGTGTTATGACGGTCTGTACAAGGTCGTCCCGTGTTACGATGTTCCATGTTACGTTTTCCTGTTACGATGTTTCGTGTTACTTGGTGTCACATTACAACATTTCGTGTTACGACATTTTGAGTGAGAATGTACTGTAGCGTGTTATGACGATCTGTACAAAGTCATCCCGTGTTACGATGTTTCATGTTACGTTTCCTGTTACGATGTTTCGTGTTACTTGGTGTCACATTACAGCATTTCGTGTTACGACATTTCGAGTAAGAATGTATTGTAGCGTATTATGACGGTCTGTACAAGGTCGTGCCGTGTTACGATGTTTCATGTTACGTTTCCTGTTACGATGTTTCGTGTTACTTGGTGTCACATTACAGCATTTCGTGTTACGACATTTCGAGTAAGAATGTCCTGTAGCGTGTTATGACGATCAGTACAAGGTGTTACATGTTACGATGTTTCATGTTACGGTTCCTGTTACGATGTTTCGTGTTACTTGGTGTCACATTACAGCATTTCGTGTTACGACATTTCGAGTAAGAATGTCCTGTAGCGTGTTATGACGATCTGTACAAAGTCATCCCGTGTTACGATGTTTCATGTTACATTTCCTGTTACGATTTTTGTGTTACTTGGTGTCACATTACAACATTTCGTGTTACGACATTTCAAGTAAGAATGCCCGGTAACGTGTTATGACGGTCTGTACAAGGTCGTGCCGTGTTACGATGTTTCATGTTACGTTTCCTGTTACGATGTTTCGTGTTACTTGGTGTCACATTACAGCATTTCGTGTTACGACATTTCAAGTAAGAATGTCCTGTAGCGTGTTATGACGATCAGTACAAGGTGTTACGTGTTACGATGTTTCATGTTACGTTTCCTGTTACGATGTTTCGTGTTACTTGGTGTCACATTACAACATTTCGTGTTACGACATTTCGAGTAAGAATGTCCTGTAGCGTGTTATGACGATCAGTACAAGGTGTTACGTGTTACGATGTTTCATGTTACGTTTTCCTGTTACAATGTTTCGTGTTACTTGGTGTCACATTACAGCATTTCGTGTTACGACATTTCGAGTAAGAATGTATTGTAGCGTATTATGACGGTCTGTACAAGGTCGTGCCGTGTTACGATGTTTCATGTTACGTTTCCTGTTACGATGTTTCGTGTTACTTGGTGTCACATTACAACATTTCATGTTACGACATTTCGAGTAAGAATGTCCTGTAGCGTGTTATGACGGTCTGTACAAGGTGTTACGTGTTACGATGTTTCATGTTACGTTTCCTGTTACGATGTTTCGTGTTACTTGGTGTCACATTACAGCATTTCGTGTTACGACATTTCGAGTAAGAATGTATTGTAGCGTATTATGACGGTCTGTACAAGGTCGTGCCGTGTTACGATGTTTCATGTTACGTTTCCTGTTACGATGTTTCGTGTTACTTGGTGTCACATTACAACATTTCGTGTTACGACATTTCGAGTAAGAATGTCCTGTAGCGTGTTATGACGATCAGTACAAGGTGTTACGTGTTACGATGTTTCATGTTACGTTTCCTGTTACGATGTTTTGTGTTACTTGGTGTCACATTACAACATTTCGTGTTACGACATTTCGAGTAAGAATGTATTGTAGCGTATTATGACGGTCTGTACAAGGTCGTGCCGTGTTACGATGTTTCATGTTACGTTTCCTGTTACGATGTTTCGTGTTACTTGGTGTCACATTACAACATTTCGTGTTACGACATTTCGAGTAAGAATGTCCTGTAGCGTGTTATGACGGTCTGTACAAGGTGTTACGTGTTACGATGTTTCATGTTACGTTTCCTGTTACGATGTTTCGTGTTACTTGGTGTCACATTACAGCATTTAAGAGTAAGAATGTCCTGTACAAGGTCGTCCCGTGTTACGATGTTTCATGTTACGTTTCCTGTCAAGCCATTCTGTATTATGCGGTTTTGTGTTACGACGTTCCACTTTTTGACAATTCCTGTGATTTAGCGTTACTTTTCATGTTACATCATCTTTTGTTTGATGTTACGTTTCCTGTAATGACATTTGTGTAACACTTTTCGTGTTACGCTGTTTCCTGTCACAGCGTCTTGTGTTACAACACGTCAGGTTACAACGTTTTGTGTTGTGGCATTTCACGTTACGACATTTCGGGTTACAACGTTGCGTGTTATGACGGTCTACGTGTTACGGTGTTGAATGTTACGATGTTTCGAGTGAAGCTATTCTGAATTACGCGGTTTCGTGTTACGGATGACGTGATGCGGTGAATTTAGCGAAGGATTTCCGTCTACCCGTGCACTTCCTGGCGCCGCCGGGCTTCCTGCCGTGCATCCCCAGCTTGCAGCCGAAGTTCTCTTCCCAGAATTCGGCAAACCAGACGTTCCTGCGGTTGTTGGACAGCGAGCGGCTCTTGAAGTAGCGGTCAAAAGCTGCACGCATCGAAAGCAACAACGTTTTTAGAAAGTCGCCGTCCGCCCGTCGCCCGTTCCACTCACCATCCACCGACGCCCTCTTGGGGAGGATGGTAACGGCGCCCTCGGCCACCCGTTCCTGCTGCACCACCGGGGAGATCTTGGCGCCCCAGCTGTCAGACCCCACCCACAGGAAGTGACCCGTCAGGTTATTGCGCTTGGCGGCATCCAGGATACGCCTGCTCCGGAGTGACAGATAAGACACCAACGCAACGTCTCCGAGATCAACCGTTGGCGTACCGGATATCGTCCTCGTTGGCGAACGTGATGATGGTTCGGGCGTTGGGCGTCTCCAGCAGACGCAGCACGATCTTGTCGAACTCGCCGGGTTTGGGCTCGCGAGGGATCTTCAGGGACTGAGCGATGCACACGCCTCCTGACGGAAACCAGAGAGACACAACGGCGCTCTGAGTCCTGAGCTGTCCCTGAACGCATCACGGCAGTAAAAACACAATATAGCAGAGATTTATTGCTCTCTGGTTCTACCATATCTTACTTATTGTGTGGAAATATGGGCTAATAACTATAAAAGCAATCTTCACTCGATAAATGTACTGCAAAAAAGGCCAGTAAGGATAATTCATAATGCCGCCTACAGAGAACATACTAACTCCTTATTTCTAAAATCACTAATACTTCAACTTGCTGATATAGTTCAAACTAAACTAAACTAAAATAAAATTAAATCAAATTAAATTAAATTAAATGAAAACTAAACTAAACTTAAATAAAATTAAATAAAATTAAACAAACACTAAACTAAACCAAAATTAAATAACATTTAATAAAATTAAAAACTAAACTAAACTAAAAACTAAACTAAAATTAAATAAAATTAAGTAAAATTAAATAAAAGAAAATTAAATAAAAATGTAACTAAACTAAAAACTAAACTAAAATTAAATAAAATTAAATAAAAACTAAACTAAACCAAAATAAAATCAATTCAAATCAAAAAAAACTAAACTAAACTAAAAACTAAACTAAAATTTAATAAAATTAAATAAAAGAAAATTAAATAAAAACTAAACCAAAAATTAAACTAAAATTAAATAAAATTAAATAAAATTGAACAAAAACTAAACTAAACCAAAATTAAATAACATTAAATAAAATAAAATTTAAAACTAAACTGAACTGAAAACTAAACTAAAATTAAATAAAATTAAGTAAAATTAAGTAAAATTAAATAAAAGAAAATTAAATAAAAATTTAACTAAACTAAAAACTAAACTAAAATTAAATAAAATTAAATAAAAACTAAAGTAAACCAAATTAAAATCAATTCAAATCAAATAAAAACTAAACTAAACTAAAAACTAAACTAAAATTTTATAAAATTAAATAAAAGAAAATTAAATAAAAACTAAACCAAAAACTAAACTAAAATTTTATAAAATTAAATGAAATGAAATAAAATTAAATAAAATTTAACAAAAACTAAACTAAACTAAACTAAACCAAAATTAAATAACATTAAATAAAATAAAATTAAAAACTAAACTGAACTAAAAACTAAACTAAAATTAAATAAAATTAAGTAAAATTAAATAAAAGAAAATTAAATGAAAACTAAACTAAACCAAAATCAAATCAAATAAAAACTAAACGAAACTAAAAACTAAACTAAAATTTAATAAAATTAAATAAAAGAAGATTAAATAAAAACTAAACCAAAAACTAAACTAAAATTAAATAAAATTAAATAAAAACTAAAATTAAATTAAATTAAATAAAAACTAAAATAAAATTAAATTAAATAAAAACTAAAATAAAATAAAACGAAATAAAAACGAAATAAAATAAAATAAAATAAAATAAAATAAAATAAAACAAAATAAAATAAAACTAAAATAAAAAAAACTAAACTATACTAAATCAAACTAAACTAAACTAAACCAAAATAAACTAAACCAAAATAAAATAAACCAAAATAAACCAAAATAAAATAAAATAAAATAAAATAAAAACAAAAACGTACTTCGTACTTCAGTACGTGACAAAAATTAAATTAAGGAAAACCAAAACCAAAACAAAAAAACCTTAAACTATATTATGAAAGCAGGAAGTGAACAAATGTAACAGTTACTGATTGTAAAAGTACCAGATGGAGGGGTAGGATTTAATAAGCTTTGCTTCTTCCTACTCCTTTTGGACATGTGGAACTGGGAACTGATTATGGGATGCATTCAATTGTAATCTGATGCATGTTCAAATGAAATAAAACCATTACCATTACCATTACCATTACTTTTCTTGCCTGAGGCAGCTGGGTTCAAAGGTCAATGGCGTTCATCCACCAGGAAGATAAGAAAATCTCACGCCGCCTCGAACAGGCGGAGGATTTACTTTAAGCTCCGCTGGGAAGACGGCGTAAAAATGAAAGCATTTGTCGAGGAAAAATCATCTCCAAATGATGATGAACACGGCGTGTACTATCATGGTACTCATGGCCGAATACTTCATAATATATATATTTTTTATTCTTATTATCAACTCTATTATCAGCATATTGAAGCCCAGTTTTCGTATTTTGGTTTGTGGACATGAAGCTACTGTGACTATAAGATCACTAGGTGGTCACTAGGGGTCACTAATGTTACACTGATGAGGCAGTATCCACCATAAAAAGTACTTTACAGAACAGGAAGTAGAACG
The DNA here is from genome assembly GCF_037039965.1 of Doryrhamphus excisus. Lineage (NCBI taxonomy): Eukaryota > Metazoa > Chordata > Actinopteri > Syngnathiformes > Syngnathidae > Doryrhamphus > Doryrhamphus excisus. The sequence goes on from NC_136362.1 coordinate 1,481,835, forward strand.
TAAACAAGGACCTCAGCCAATGTTAGCATATGTGAAGCTATAGTACAGTATCTCTTATTAGGTCTATTAGTGTAATGGTGGCTATAGGGGTGTTATTTCATGTCTAGAAGGCTCTAATCATGTTAAAATATTGGGTAATAGGAGTGTAAAGGTGACTATAGGGGTGTTATTTCATGTCTAGAGGGCTCTAATCATGTTAAAGTCTACTTAGAAGGTCATAAACAAGTTATATGTCTTATTATGTCTACTATATTGGGTAATATGAGTGTAAAGGTGACTATAGGGGTGTTATTTCATGTCTAGAGGGCTCTAATCATGTTAAGATATTGGATAATAGGAGTGTAAAAGTGACTATAGGGGTGTTATTTCATGTCTAGAAAGCTCTAATCATGTTAAGATGTTGGGTAATAGGAGGATAAATGTGACTATAGGGGTGTTATTTTATGTCTAGAAGGCTCTAATCATGTTAAGATATTGGGTAATAGGAGGTTAAATGTGACTGTAGGGGTGTTAGTTCATGTCTATAGGGCTCTAACATGTTAAGATATTGGGTAATAGGAGGGTAAACGTGACTATAGGGGTGTTATTTCATGTCTAGAGGTCTCTAATAATGTTAAAGTCTATTTAGAAGGTCATAAACAAGTTATATGTCTTATTTTCTCTTATTATGTCTACTATATTGGGTAATAGGAGTGTAAAAGTGACTATAGGGGTGTTATTTCATGTCTAGAAAGCTCTAATGTTAAGATGTTGGGTAATAGGAGGATAAATGTGACTATAGGGGTGTTACTTCATATCTAGAAAGCTCTAATCATGTTAGGATATTGGGTAATAGGAGGATAAATGTGACTATAAGGTTGTTATTTCGTGTCAAGAAGGCTCTAATCATGTTAAGATGTGGGTAATAGGAGGTAAAGGTGACTATAGGGGTGTTATTTCATGTCTAGAAGGCTCTAATCATGTTAAAGTCTATTTAGAAGGTCATAAACAAGTTATATGTCTTATTTTCTCTTATTATGTCTACTATATTGGGTAATAGGAGTGTAAAGATGACTATAGGGGTGTTATTTCATGTCTACAAAGCTCTAATCATGTTAAGATATTGGGTAATAGGACGATAAATGTGACTATAGGGTTGTTATTTCGTGTCAAGAAGGCTCTAATCATGTTAAGATGTGGGTAATAGGAGGTAAAGGTGACTATAGGGGTGTTATTTCATGTCTAGAGGTCTCTAATCATGTTAAAGTCTATTTAGAAGGTCATAAACAAGTTATATGTCTTATTTTCTCTTATTATGTCTACTATATTGGGTAATAGGAGTGTAAAGATGACTATAGGGGTGTTATTTCATGTCTACAAAGCTCTAATCATGTTAAGATATTGGGTAATAGGAGGTAAAGGTGACTATAGGGGTGTTATTTTGTGTCTAGAAGGCTCTAATCATGTTAAGATATTGGGTAATAGGAGTGTAAAAGTGACTCTAGGGGTGTTATTTCATGTCTAGAAAGCTCTAATCATGTTAAGATATTGGGTAATAGTAAGGTAAAGGTGACTATAGGGGTGTTATTTCATGTCTAGAAGGCTCTAATAATGTTATAAAACATTTAGAATTTCATAAGTTCACTAATTAGGTCAATTATATTAGGTAATAGGAGTGTAAAGTTGACTATAGGGGTGTTATTTCATTTCTAGCAGGCTTTAATAATGTTAAAAACATATTTATAAGGTCGTAAACAGGCTTATTATGATTTAAATACTGCATTTTGGGTATATAAAATTGGGTAAAAAGAATGTAATGGTTACTATAGGGGTGTTATTTCATGTCTGGAAGGCTCTAATAATGTTATAAAACATTTAGAAGTTCATAAATTCTCGAATTAGGTCGATTATATTAGGTAATAGGAGTGTAAAGGTGACTATAGGGGTGTTATTTCATGTCTAGAGGGCTCTAATAATGTTAAAAACATATTTATAAGGTCGTAAACAGGGTTATGATTTAAATACTGTATTTTGTGTATATAAAATTAGGTAATAAGCATGTAATGGTTACTATAGGGGTGTTATTTTGTGTCTGGAAGGCTCTAATAATGTTATAAATACATTTAGAAGTTCATAAGTTCTCGAATTAGGTTGATTATATTAGGTAATGGGAGTATAATGGTGACTATAGGGGTGTTATTTCATGTCTAGAAGGCTCTAATGATGTAAAAACAGATTTTCTATGCTTAATGTGTCTTATTTTCTCTTATTGTGTCTACTATATTGGGTGATAGGAGTGTAAAGGTGACTATAGGGGTGTTATTTCATGTTGAGAGAGCTCTAATAATGTTAAACGGTATATATAGAAGGTAGTAAAAAGGTTTTTCTAACAACCAAAATAGTAAATTTTTGCGCCACATGTCTTGTCCAAGCTGTAGCTGCTGTAATGAACGATGAGCTGGCCGTGAAGACGAGGCAGCGGGACGCAGCAGGAAGGAAAGAAAGGCAGCGTGCGGTCACTGAGTTGTTGACCTTTGGAATCACCACTCGGCGACGGCAACGCCAGCGAAGGAAGCTAAGCACACACTCGCCTCTTCTATCGCCGCCTTTTGACGACGGCGACGCTTGAAAGGTTGTCACGGTAACGCGGCCTTGACGGAGGGATGGAGGGAGGGAGGGAGGGAGGAAGCCGGCACAGCCAACGTTAGAAATAAAGGCAACATTTCACTCTTTTAAAGTCACACTGCGCTGTCATGGCGGATGACACCTTTCTCAGCGCACATCGTCTGGACAACAACACTCTGCTTGAAAGCAACCACTTGGGGAGGGGGTGGGGGGGTGGGGTGACAAGGGGGTTAACAGAAGACCTAAAAATATCCTAACTGGAGAGATTCGAGTCCAAAGTGGGTCACATTAAGTGGTAGCTGTTCCTGTCATGCACACCCAGGGCCTCTTGTTTGAAAACAAAAATGGAATAATAAAAGAAAAAAAAAAAAACAACGAGCCACAATCCACATGGCCAAGTTTATCTTGTTTCTCCAACAAGCGCTCGTCTGAACTTGATCCAATTCCCTTGTTGATGGCAATTATTTGGCTCCACACTGACTGTCAATTTCCTCAAAGTCCTGATTTTTAAATGAACAAATCTTTTAGTAAGAGCATAAAAAACCTGTTTAACACCTTCTAAATATGCTTTTTAACATGATTAGAGCGTTCTACACAGAAAATAACACCCCTATAGTCACCTATACACTCCTATTCCCCAATATAGTAGACATAATAAGAGAAAATAAGACATAAAAAACTTGTTTACTACCTTCTAATGACACTTTATAACATGATTAGAGCCCTCTAGACATGAAATAACACCCCTATAGCCACCTTTACACACATATTACCCAATATAGTAGACATACGAGAAAATAAGACATAAAAAGCTCATTTACTACCTTCTAAAGACACTTTTTAACATGATTAGAGCCCTCTACACAGAAAATAACACCCCTATAGTCACCTTTACATTCCTATTACCCAATATAGTAGACATAATAAGAGAAACTAAGACATAGAAAACCTGTTTGGGACCTTCTAAATACACTTTGGAACATGATTAGAGCCCTCTAGACAGGCTATAACACCCCTATAGTCACCTTTATACTCCTATTACCCAATATAATAGACATAATAAGAGAAAATAAGACATAAAAAACTTGTTTACTACCTTCTAATGACACTTTATAACATGATTAGAGCCCTCTAGACATGAAATAACACCCCTATAGCCACCTTTACACACATATTACCCAATATAGTAGACATACGAGAAAATAAGACATAAAAGCTTGTTTACTACCTTCTAAAGACACTTCTTAACATGATTAGAGCCCTCTACACAGAAAATAACACCCCTATAGTCACCTTTACATTCCTATTACCCAATATAGTAGACATAATAAGAGAAACTAAGACATAGAAAACCTGTTTGCGACCTTCTAAATACACTTTTTAACAGGATTAGAGCCCTCTAGACATGAAATAACACCCCTACAGTCACCTTTACACTCCTTTTACCCAATATAGTAGACATAATAAGAGCAAATAAGACGGAAAACTTGTTTACCACCTTCTAAATACACTTTGAAACATGATTAGAGCCCTCTAGACAGGCTATAACACCCCTATAGTCACTTTTACACTCCTATTACGCAATATAATAGACATAATAAGAGAAAATAAGACATAAAAAACTTGTTTACTACCTTCTAATGACACTTTTGAACATGATTAGAGCTCTCTAGACATGAAATAACACCCCTATAGCCGCCTTTACACTCCTATTACCCAATATAGTAGACATAATAAGAGAAAATAAAACATAAAAAACTTGTTTACTACCTTCTAATGACACTTTATAACATGATTAGAGCCCTCTAGACATGAAATAACACCCCTATAGCCACCTTTACACACATATTACCCAATATAGTAGACATACGAGAAAATAAGACATAAAAAGCTTGTTTACTACCTTCTAAAGACACTTTTTAACATGATTAGAGCCCTCTACACAGAAAATAACACCCCTATAGTCACCTTTACATTCCTATTACCCAATATAGTAGACATAATAAGAGAAACTAAGACATAGAAAACCTGTTTGCGACCTTCTAAATACACTTTTTAACAGGATTAGAGCCCTCTAGACATGAAATAACACCCCTATAGTCGCCTTTACACTCCTATTACCCAATATAGTAGACATAATAGTTATTATAGTAGACATAATAAGAGAAAATAAGATGAAAAACTTGTTTACTACCTTCTAAAGACACATTTCAACATTATTAGAGCCCTCTAGACATGAAATAACACCCCTATAGTCACCTTTAAACTCATATTACCCAATATAGTAGACATAATAAGAGAAACTAAGACATAGAAAACCTGTTTACGACCTTCTAAATACACTTAACAGGATTAGAGCCCTCTCAACATGAAATAACACCCCTATAGTTGCCTCTACACTCCTATTACCCAGTAGACATAAGAGCAAATAAGACGGAAAACTTGTTTACAACCTTCTATATACCCTTTTTAACATGATTAGAGCCCTCTACAGAGGAAATAACACCCCTATAGTCACCTTTACACTCCTATTACCCAATATAGTAGACATAATAAGAGAAAATAAGACATAGAAAACCTGTTTACCACCTTCTAAATACACTTTTTAACATGATTAGGTGATTGTAGGGGTGTTACTTCATATCTAGAGGGCTCTAATACATTTTTAAAGTGTATTTAGAATGTGGTAAACAAGTTTCTTCTGATATAAGTCTTATATGTGCTTATTATGTGTACTATATTGGGTAATAGGAGTGTAAATGTGACTATAGGGGTGTTAGTTCCTGTGTAGAGGGCTCTAATCGTGTTAAAAATGAGTATTATGAAAATTGTAGACATGTTTTCGTTGTCTAATATGTCTATTTTGATGTCTACTATACTGGGTAATAGTGTGTAGGTGACTATAGGGGTGTTATGTCGAGTCTTGAGGGCTCTAATAATGTTCAAAGGTGTATTTGTCTGTGGCTGTGAAGATGCTTCATGTCTATTTTTTTCGGGGGGGGGCTGTCAGTAAGGTGCCCTCTGAAAAACACACATCACCATGACAACCGTCCATAAGTCATGGAAATCTTGGTGAAAGTTCTTCGACAGTTTTGATGTCATTGAAAGCATCGTTATGGAAGCAGTGGAGCAAAAGCGAGACGTCCATATGTCTTCAGGCTGGGCTTCTGCTGCGACGTCTGTCCGGGAAACAAACAGATGGAATGATGGAGAAGATTTAGAAGGCGAGGACTAAGTCCAAGAACCTGATCGGGGTGTTTAAATTTGGGAAAAAGTTATTCCGACCATCCATATGGTGGAAGACAAATGCTTATTTTTCACATGGAATGGAAGTAAATGCCTGCTGCTGATAGGGCCTCGGTCTTCAGACAAATTCTGCTCCTGCGATGTGAGTTGAGTTCAAGGGGCGTTCAAGTCGGGCTGGGACGACGTGTTGATGTCATCGATGACATCACCACAAAAATACGATATACCTTCACTCAGAATTAGTGGTGGCAAAACCGTTCATTTCAGTGAACAGGATCATTCCGCTTCGTTCAGTAAAAAGAGTCGTTCATTTCGGTCAATAGGTCGTTAGCTGAACGAAACGGCCGGCGGACTGAACGGGTATTTTATGGGTGGGCCATTCGTTCACGAACGCCACATCACTACTCAGATACAAAACATGGCGGCGGCTGTGGCAAAACTTGTTTACCACCTTCTAAATACACTTTTTAACATGATTAGAGCCCTCTATATATAAAATAACACCCCTATAGTCACCTTTATACTCAATATAGTAGACAGAAGAGAAAATAACACATAGAAACCATGTATACCACCTTCTAAATATATATATTTTTTACCATTAAAGCCATTGAGACATGAAATAGCACCCCTATAGTCACCTTTACCCTCCTATTACCCAATATAGTAAACATAATAAGAGCAAATAAGACGAAAAACCTGTTTACCACCTTCTAAATACACTTTGGAACATGAATAGAGCCCTCGAGACATGAAATAACACCCCTATAGTCACCTTTATACTCCTATTACCCAATATAGTAGACATAATAAGAGCAAATAAGATGGAAAACCTGTTTACCACCTTCTAAATACACATTGGAACATGATTAGAGCTCTCTCGACATGACATAACACCCCTATACCCCTAACACTCCTATTACCCAATATAGTAGACATAATAAGAGAAAATAACACATAGGAAACTTATTTACCACCTTCTAAATATACTTTTGAACATGATTAGAGCTCTCTAGACATGAAATAACAACCCTATAGTCACCTTTACACTCCTATTACCCAATATAGTAGATATAATAAGAGAAAATAAGACATAGAAACCATGTATACCACCTTCTAAATATAATTTTTTACCATTAAAGCCCTGAAGACATGAAATAGCACCCCTATAGTCACCTTTATACTCATATTACCCAATATAGTAGACATAGTAAGGGAAAATGAGACATGCATTACCTGTTTACCACCTTCTAGATCCACTTTTAACCACGATTAGAGCCCTTTAGACATGAAATAACACCCCTATAGTCACCTTTACACTCCTGTTACCCAATATAGTAGACATAATAAGAGAAAATAAGACATAGAAAACTTGTTTACCACCTTCTAAAAACACTTTTGAACATGATTAGAGCTCTCTTGACATGAAATAACACCCCTATAGTCACCTTTACACTCCTATTACCCAATATAGTAGACAGAAGAAGAGAAAATAACATAGAAACCACGTATACCAACTTCTAAATATATATATTTTTACCATTAAAGCCCTCGAGACATGAAATAGCACCCCTATAGTCACCTTTATACTCCTATTACCCAATATAGTAGACGTAATAAGGGAAAATAAAACGGATAACTTGTTTACCACCTTCTAAATACACTTTGGAACATGATTAGAGCCCTCTAGACATGAAATAACACCCCTATAGTCACTTTTACACTTCTATCCCCCAATATAGTAGACATAGTAAGGGAAAATGAGACATGCGTTACCTGTTTACCACCTTCTAGATCCACTTTTTAACATGATTAGAGCCCTCTAGATATGAAATAACACCCCTATAGTCACCTTTACACTTCTACTACCCAATATAGTAGACATAATAAGAGAAAATAACACATAGAAACCACGTATACCACTTTCTAAATATGTATATTTTTACCATTAGAGCCCTCTAGACATGAAATAACACCCCTATAGTCACCTTTATACTCCTATTACTCAATATAGTAGACATAATAAGGGAAAATGAGACTGCATTTGGCTGTAAGAGACTGCACGGCGGGAGAGTGGTTAGAGCGCAGACCTCACAGCTAGGAGACCGGGGTTCAATTCCACCCTCGGCTATCTCTGTGTGGAGTTTGCATGTTCTGCATGCGTGGGTACTCCGGTATTCCTCCCACATTCCCAAAAAAACATGCTAGGTTAATTAGCGACTCCAAATTGTCCATAGGTATGAATGTGAGTGTGAATGGTTGTTTGTCTATATGTGCCCTGTGATTGGCTGGCCACCAGTCCAGGGTGGACCCCGCCCCAAAGACAGCTGGGATAGGCTCCAGCACCGTCCATGACCCTTTATAAGGATAAGCAGTAGAAAATGAATGAATGAATAAATCTGTGTGGATTTCTTTAACACCTCAAATATGCACCTGCTCTGCCAGGGAATAAGAAGATGTAGCACGAGGGATGGGTGTCGCCAGTGAAATTGTTATTGATATTTAAGTATTCAGACCCCACAAGATAAAAAAAAAACGAATAAGAAAGTCAACTCTTTTTGCGGTGCCCTGTGATTGGCTGGCCACCAGTCCAGGGTGGACCCCGCCTCTCGCCCCAAGACAGCTGGGATAGGCTCCAGCACCGTCCGCGACCCATGTGAGGATAAACGATAGAAAATGAATGAATGAATCTGGGTGGATTTCTTTAACATGTCAAATATGCCAGGGAATAAGAAGATGTAGCACGAGGGATTGTCAGTGAAATTGTCAACTCAACAAAGTCAAAATGAATGAATAAATCTGGATGGATTTCTTACAATTTAATAAGCTAACCTAAGCTAACCCCAAACCCCGGGGGCCGCAGGGTTCCAGAAGATCAGGAAGATCTGGGTCTCCATCCTGGTGTGGAATCTGCATGTTCTCCCTGTGTGTACATAGTACGTTCTCCGGGTATTCCGGTTTCCTCCCATGTTAGCTTCCCAAAACATGTTAGCTTCATTGTCCCAAAATGTACCCCCGCTTCTCATCTGGGGTCGGCTGGGATAGGCTGGGATAGGCTCCAGCATGGGTTCACCTTCCTCAGTGACATCTGCTTTACAATGCAGACTAGCATTTGTTACCAGATTCCATTCGAACCGTGGAGTTTTTCTGTCCTTGTTAAAACTGTTTTGGTTAAGAACCGGGGCTGTTTGTGTAGAATTTAAACTTTCTCGTAAAAATACCCGTGACCTTACGTAAGGCCGCTACGACCCTGCCGGACAACCCCGCTAAGCACGTCGAAGAACTTGGATGTGTGTTCAATTCCAATGGATTCTCATTGAGGTTCTCTGAAGCTGAAGAACAAGGATGATCCCGGATCAGGGAAGTCACCGGAACAACGGAATCAACCCGGAATGGTGCTTCATTGATATTCTTAGTGTCTCCGTCTATGCAGTTCTCCGACCGGGAAGTAAGGAAATTAAAAAAAGGATGCAGAAGAACCGTTTGGGAGTTGACACGTAGATCCGGATCCAGGTCCAGCATCTTCTTGACGAGGAGTACAAAAAGATGCTCAGTGCGTTGAGGTCCCATGACGTCCTCCATGACTAGTTGGAGATCATCCAGAGAAGAGAGCATAAGAGGGCGGGCGTCTTTTGGTTGGCATCCGGTCTCCTTGGAAAACTGTTCCGGTGACTTAAGTTTCCAGCGTTGGACGCCGGTGTACTCATGCAGGAAGTACACGCCTACTTCCTTTCCGCGGTCCAGAACATCATCAGCAGGTTGTCCTTGAGTGTTGGTCACAAAGTTCAAGATGTCGTACTCGCTTCTGCCGGGATAGAGCGGTTGTCCCGTTGCCAGTTCCACGGCAACCAGACCTAAAGACCACACGTCCACCGTCTCGTTGAACGGAACTCCGAGTATGACTTCCGGAGCTCGGTACCACAAAGTCTGAACGCAATCTCCAGGAACAATCTCGGAAACGTTCTTCGCCAATCCGAAGTCGGCTAATTTGACCCTGAGAGGTTGCTGACGGCGGTCCACCACCATGATGTTCTCCGGTTTTATGTCTCCGTGAACTAGTCCCATGCTACTCATATGGGAGAGCGCTGTAGCTAACTGGTGCACCACGGTTCCCAGTTCCTGGATCGGCATAGCGCATTGACGCTGCATGAACTCCCTCAGGTTCTGGTCTAGAAGTTCAAAGTTCAAGCAAATGTTCTCCTTGTGGAAGAAGAATCCGTCCCATCTAACAATGTTGCACTTATCAGGATCCAAACGCCATAGTTTCTTCAAGATGGAGATCTCCTCCTTAGCGTCGTTCACGGAGTTCTGGTAGTTCTTGAAGACTTTAATAGCGACCATGGTGTTGGTCTCCGTGTTGCGGCACTTTACCACGACGCCAAAGGTTCCCTCGCCGAGGATGTCCTCCACTGTGTGACACCCGCCCAGCGTGACCCCCTTGTACATCTTTAAGTCGTCTGCATGGACAATAAGTGGAACATAGCGTCACTAGCAAGAACCTGAACAAAGTTCTAGTACTTGTGGTCCTCAAATTTCAGGACAGTGGACAGGCAAACATGATCGCAGGTGCAAGAGGCTAAAATGGCTGAGAAGAACCCGAGTAGAACCACTGCTACTCCACACTGAGAAGACCCAGAAGAGGTGGCTCGGTGGAAGACCCAGGACACATTGGAGAGACTGTGATCTCAGGATCTGCCCGGAGGTTGCTGGACAAAGGGAAGTCTGGGCATCCCTGTTTGGGAAACTTCTCCTCCTCCAACCAGACCTCGAATAAACGGGCGATGAAGGATAGATGGACCGACAGGCAAAGGATGGAACCAGCCAACAAATCAAGAACTGGACCGTACCCATTTGGAGCCCAATGGAAGTGGATATCCTGGAGTACTGTCTCTGTTTTTGTTAATTTAATAAAATTTAATAAAATTTAATAAAATTTAATAAAATTTAATAAAATTTAATAAAATTTTTTATTTTATTCTATTGTATTTTATTTAATTTTATTCAATTTTACTTTATTTTAACATGCATCAGGGTCAGGGTTTCGGGTCGGGGTCCAAGTCCGGGTCAGGGTCAGGGTCCGGTTCGAGGTCGGGGTCGGGGTCGGGGTCAGGGGTTAGGGTACCGGGTTCCGGTACAGGTCGGGGTCGGGGTCCGGGTACCGGGTTCCTGGTACCGGGTACCGGGTACCGGGTTCCGGGTACCGGGTACCGGGTTCCGGGTACCGGGTTCCGGGTTCCGGGTTCCGGGTACCGGGTACAGGTCGGGGTCCGGGTCAGGGTTTCGGGTCAGGGTCGGGGTCCGGTTCGAGGTCGGGGTCAGGGTACCGGGTTCCGGTACAGGTCGGGGTCGGGGTCAGGGTTCCGGGTACCGGGTTCCTGGTACCGGGTACCGGGTTCCTGGTACCGGGTTCCTGGTACCGGGTACCGGGTTCCTGGTACCGGGTTCCGGGTACCGGGTACCGGGTTCCGGGTTCCGGGTTCCGGGTCCGGGTACCGGGTACCGGGTACCGGGTTCCGGGTTCCGGGTACCGGGTCAGGGTTTCGGGTCGGGGTCCAAGTCCGGGTCAGGGTCGGGGTCCGGTTCGAGGTCGGGGTCAGGGTACCGGGTTCCGGTACAGGTCGGGGTCGGGGTCAGGGTTCCGGGTACCGGGTCAGGGTTCCGGGTACCGGGTTCCGGGTACAGGTCGGGGTCAGGGTTTCGGGTCGGGGTCCAAGTCCGGGTCAGGGTCGGGGTCCGGTTCGGGTCCCGGTTCGGGTCCCGGTTAAGGTTCAGGTTAAGGTTTACGTTAAGATTTTGCTTTTTCTTTTGCTTTACTTTAATTTAATTTATTTTTTGTAATTATTGGTCATGTACCAAAGTACTCTGTGATATGAGCATCCAATGCCATAATGGGTACCATAGTAAGTGTCAATATAGTGATATATATAGCACATCATGACTGGTTCAAGACTCTTCATCCTTGTATTTAGCAAACATCAACTGCTTGTATTGTTTCTTGAATTGGCTCATCGTTGTGCATTGTTTGATTCCCTTACTCAATCCATTCCATAGTTTGATTCCACATACTGAAATGCTATGGCTAGCATAACGTAGTCCTAGCATAGAAGTGTTTCAAATGTACTTTCTCCCTGAGATCATATTTCTCCTCTAGATGGAACCAGAAGAGTTGAGGTCTGGACTTCCCTGTGAATACTGCCCCCGTGACCCGGATCCAGCTCAGCAAAGAATAGAATGGATAGAGTTTGCAGGCTACATGCTAGCTTCACTGAAAACCCTTCGACATGTTTAGAAGGTGTCTCCAAACTTTTGACCGGTACTTTATGCGGTTGGCTTTATTGTTATGATGCGATGTTGACTGTCCACTGTTTTGGTTCTATTGATCGATCATCCATTCTGCTCCACCTACCAGTTTGGTTCATTTTGGGCAGGCTCATGGCCGCCACTCAGGTTGGAGGTCCGAGGGGATTAGCATCTCCGATGGTCACTTGTAGCGTTGCGTTGTTGTTACTTTGTGTCTCGCTGGTGTCACCCGGCAAAGTGACGACCCTGCCTTCTCTGTGACATCACATTCTAAAGCCCAATGTTTAGCATCAAAGAGTGAGGAAGTCTAACACATGCTAACACATGCTAATGACGCTACCGGGGTTGGACTCTTTGAAATATGAACGCCTGATCTTGTGATCATGTGATCATGTGTCCCAATCATGGCCACGCCGCCTTGTCGTGAATCCAACCGACCCATGTACGTGACTTAGCATGCTAGCTGTTAGCACACCGCCTTGTCGTGAATCCAACCGACCCATGTACGTGACTTAGCATGCTAGCTGTTAGCACATCGCCTCATCATGAATCCAAACGAACCATGTAGGTGACTTAGCATGCTAGCTGTTAGCACAAGGCGACCAATGTACGTGACTTAGCATGCTAGCCGTTAGCACACACCGCCTTGTCATGTATCCAACCGACCCATGTACATGACTTAGCATGCTAGCTGTTAGCACATCGCCTTGTCATGAATCCAACCGACTGATGTACATGACTTAGCATGCTAGCTGTTAGCTCTCCGCCTTGTCATGAATCCGACCGATGCACGGGACTTAGCATGCTAGCTGTTAGCACACCGCCTTGTCATGTATCCAACCGACCCATGTACGTGACTTAGCATGCTAGCTGTTAGCACACCGCCTTGTCATGAATCCAACCGACCCATGTACGTGACTTAGCATGCTAGCTGTTAGCACACCGCCTTGTCATGAATCCAACCGACCCATGTACGTGACTTAGCATGCTAGCTGTTAGCACGCCGCCTTGTCATGAATCCAACCGACCCATGTACGTGACTTAGCATGCTAGCTGTTAGCACACCGCCTTGTCATGAATCCAACCGACCCATGTACGTGACTTAGCATGCTAGCTGTTAGCACACCGCCTTGTCATGAATCCAACCGACTGATGTACATGACTTAGCATGCTAGCTGTTAGCTCACCGCCTTGTCATGAATCCGACCGATGCACGGGACTTAGCATGCTAGCTGTTAGCACACCGCCTTGTCATGAATCCAACCGACTGATGTACATGACTTAGCATGCTAGCTGTTAGCTCACCGCCTTGTCATGAAACCAGCCGACTGATGTACGTGACTTAGCATGCTAGCTGTTAGCACACCGCCTTGTCATGTATCCAACCGACCCATGTACGTGACTTAGCATGCTAGCTGTTAGCACACTGCCTTGTCATGTATCCAACCGACCCATGTACGTGACTTAGCATGCTAGCTGTGCGTCCCAATACTTTTGTCCATGTAAGTGTCGTTGGCATACGCCGTATAAATACTGGCCTAGCTCCGCCCCCTGCTGGTGTCGCCATCTGAAGGCTCAGGAGGACATCACAGCACGGAAGCCTGGAGAAGACCCGCAGGCGTCGCCATGGAGACCAGCTCAGCGGAGCACTATGTAGCGTCCGTTAGGTCGCCATGGATACCAGGTCACACGCCAGGAACATCTGGTCGGACCTCATCAAGAATTCCAAGATGTCGTGAGGTGAACGCGTCCGCCCTTATGTCTCCTCCCCTCCCTCAAGGTCAAACCCAATGTCATCCCACATTTTGGAGAGCAGACGTTGTTAGCGAGCAGACGCTAATGACCATCAGCGCTAATCAATAGTGGCTCCCTAATCACGGCGAAGCTCGACCTCCAGGCGTCAGGCTGCGTCATTAGCCTGCAGCCCTGCTGGTGGACGTGCACGCACACACACACACACACACACACACACACACACACACACACACACACACACACGTGCACAGCGCTAATGAAGCAGTTTCATGTGTCACAGTGTTAGCATGCACACATGACGCTCCAGGCTGCCAGGTGCTATTTAGGAAAGCAGCGGGGAGGCCTGACGACGGGTGGGCTAGCAGCTAGCAGCTAGCAGCTAGCAGCTAGCTAGCGCGAGAGGAACATTTGTGCTTATTTTGCATCATGAATGAATTCTGCAATGTTTACATATTCTAATGAGGAGGAAAAGTCACTTGGAATATTTTGAGTAAAAATAATGTTATTGGGGTAAAATAATAATAATAATAATAATAATTATTATTATTATTATATAAAACAGCGGTACACGAACACCTTGCGCTTCGTCACATGCCAGTGCTCTTGTAAAATCACGCGGGTTATCAAAGAGCGTATTTCCTCAAACGCCTCATCGCAGACGCAGATTAATAATAATAATTTATTATTATTATTATTATAAAGCCTAATAATATTATAGTAATTTTTATTTTTATCCAACTAATTTTTATTTATAATAATAATTATGAATAATTATTATAATAATAATTATAATAATTATTATAATAATAATTATAATAATTATTGCTACTACTAATAATAATAATAATAATAATTATGCAATTAATAATAATGAAATTAATAATAATAATAATTATCATTATTATTATTGTTATAAATAAAAATTAGTTGGATAAAGTTGGATAAAAAAAATTACTATAATATTATTATTATGGCTTTATAATAATTTGAATAATAACAACAATAATAAATTTGATTATAAAGCCATAATAATAATTATAGTAATTTTTATTTTTATTATACATTATTATATGTATATACTTATATAATTGTACAATTATTAAAAAAATAACTATATTTGGGCTGCACGGTGTTCGAGTGGTTAGCACGCAGACCTCACAGCAAGGAGACCAGGGTTCAATTCCTCCCTCGGCCATCTCTGTGTGGAGTTTGCATAACAATAAGAAGCAATATTATTATTATTATGTCATTATAATCATGATAATAATTATTATTATTATGATTATATATTATCATATTATTATTATTATACTATTATAAAAAAATAATATTTGGGCTGCACGGTGGTCGAGTGGTTAGCACGCAGACCTCACAGCTAGGTGACCAGGGTTCAATTCCACCCTTGGCCATCTCTGTGTGGTTTGCATAATAATGATATTATTATATTATTATTATTATTATCATTATTATTGTATATTATTATTATACTAATATTATAAAAATAACATTATTTGGGCTGCACGGTGGACGAGTGGTTAGCACGCAGACCTCACAGCTAGGAGACCAGGGTTCAATTCCACCCTCGGCCAAAACATTCCAAAAACATGCTAGGTTAATTAGCGACTCCAAATTGTCCATAGGTATGAATGTGAGTGTGAATGGTTGTTTGTCTATATGTGCCCTGTGATTGGCTGGCCACCAGTCCAGGGTGTACCCCGCCTCTCGCCCCAAGACAGCTGGGATAGGCTCCAGCACTCCCCCCCCAAAGAGTGATGTTAATATTAATAATCTGCTCTTCACCTTTGGACCCCGCCCCCCGTGCCCCCTTTCCCTACCTGACTCCCTGGAGATCTGCACGAAGGCGTCCACGCCACTCTCTCCATAGTTTCCCTCGGAGGCCAGCGTGGAGACGTAGTTCCATCCCAGGGCGGTGACCACGTCCAGCATGCTCTGAGCCTGGTAGGAGTCAGGAGGAACCACGCGGGAGAAGAAGTCGTAACGCGTGTTGTCGCTGAGCTCCGGCGCCGTGGAGGCGTAGCTGATCTGAGGGATCTGCCGAGAAAAACAAGGAAGGACGTAATGGTTGCTGGTTCCATTCTCACTCAGTCAATATATGGCAACACATACTATATATGATATGAGCATCCAATGATATAATGGCTACCATAGTAACTGTCAATATAGTGATATATATATTTATATATAGCACATCATGACATTATATTTAGACAATTCATGAACCTGAACACGTCACAACACATGATCCTGAATGCATCACAATGCGTGAACGCATCACAATACATGAACCTGAATGCACCACAATACACGAACACATCAACATGTCACAACACATGAACATGAATGCACCACGACACATCAACCTGAATGCATCACAATACGTGAACGCATCAATACATGATCTTGAACACATCACAATGCGTGAACCTGAACGCATCACAACACATGTTCCTGAACACATCACAATACGTGAATACATCAACATATGATCCTGAATGCATCACAATACATGAACCTGAATGCACCACAATACATGATGCTGAACGCATCACAATCCGTGAATGCATCAACACATGATCCTGAACGCATCACAATACATGAACACATCAACATGTCACAACACATGAACCTGAATGCACCACGACACATCAACCTGAACACATCACCATACATGTACACATCACCATGTCACAACACGTGATCCTGAATGCACCACGACACATCAACCTGAACGCATCACCATATATGAACAGATCACCATGTCACAACACATGATCCTGAACACATCACAATACGTGAACCTGAACACATCACAATACGTGAACCTGAACACATCACAACACATGTTTCTGAACGCATCACAATACGTGACTACATCAACACATGATCCTGAACGCATCACAACACAGGTTCCTGAACGCATCACAATACGTGAATACATCAACATATGATCCTGAACACATCACAATACATGAACACATCAACATGTCACAACACATGAACCTGAATGCACCACGACACATCAACCTGAACACATCACCACACATGTACACATCACCATGTCACAACACATGAACCTGAATGCACCACGACACAACCTGAACGCATCACCATATATGAACAGATCACCATGTCACAACACATGATCCTGAACGCATCACAATACGTGAACGCATCAATACATGATCCTGAACACATCACAATACGTGAACCTGAACGCATCACAATAAGTGAATACATCAACATATGATCCTGAACGCATCACAATACATGATCCTGAACGCATCACAATACACGAACACATCATGTCACAACACATGATCCTGAATGCACCACAATACATGAACACATCAACATGTCACAACACATGAACCTGAATGCACCACGACACATCAACCTGAACGCATCACCATATATGAAGAGATCACCATGTCACAACACATGAACCTGAATGCACCACGACACATCAACCTGAACACATCACCATATATGTAGAGATCACATGTCACAACACATGAACCTGAATGCACCACGACACATCAACCTGAACGCATCACCATATATGAACACATCAACATGTCGCAACACATGAACCTGAATGCACCACAATACACCATCCTGAACGTATCACAAAACATGAACATGAACACGTCACAACACATGATCCTGAACACATCACAATACGTGAACGCATCAACACATGAACCTGAACGCATCACAATACATGAACCTGAACATGTCACAACAGTTGATCCTGAACACATCACAATACGTGAACCTGACCACATCACAACACATGATCCTGAATGCATCACAATACATGAATGCATTAACACATGAACCTGAACACAATACATGAACCTGAACGCATCACAATATGTGAACGCATCAACACATCACAACACATGATCCACAACACTTTTTCTCTTAATATTTTGACTTTATTGTCGTAAAACAGGCTGCATGGTGCTAGCCACACAGCTTGGAGACCAGAGTTCAAGTCCACCCTCGGCCATCTCTGTGTGGAGTTTGCATGTGAACTTTGGAATTGGGAGGTTTGCAAAGTTGCACTTTTGAAGTCGAAGTCTAAAAGTTGAAAGAAGATGAAGCTGCAGTTTTGCTGGCACTCAGTGGTTTTCTTCCCTGGGGGGGGCGTGGGGTGAGGGTTCAGGTATTTGCATCATGGCTTGAGCGGAATAACAACGGACGTCCACATGCGAAACCCTGCTGGGTTTTTACAACAAGGGAAGGCAAATCAGCTCAGATGAGCCGCAATCTCCTGGAGTCCACAAAAGCAAATAACAGCCGCTTTGTGTCCAATCAGGAGGCATTAACAGCTGTGGCTGTGGGCAACCTACAGGCAATGTTTTTTTTATGTGCTTAAAAATGCTGGTCAGCCGACTCCGCAGTTTGTTACAGCATTACTGTTGGGTTGTGCAATCGACTTGTGGTCACGTGGCCACAGTGACCTACACTTTCTCATGCACTCCAAATCATTATGAAAAGGTAAAACATGAAATTGTTATAGATAACCATTTTTTTATGATCCTTGGACTTTTTACAATATGAAATATTTTTATAGTTTGAGCATAGAAAACCCATTCACCACCTTCTATATATGTTTTTAACATGATTAGAGCACCCTAGGCATGAAATAACACCCCTATAGTCACATTTACACTCCTATGACCTAATATAGTAGACATAATAACACATATAAGACATAGTAAACCTGTTTACCACCTTTAAATACTACTATTAGAGACATCTAGACATGATATAACACCCCTATAGTCACCTTTACACTCCTATGACCTAATATAGTAGACATAATAACACATAAGACATAATAAATCTGTTTACCACCTTCTAAATACTACTATTAGAGCCCTCGAAACATGAAATAACACCCCTATAGTCAGCTTTACACCCCTATTACCCAATATAGTAGACATAATAAGACATATAAGACATAGTTAACCTGTTTACCACCTTTTAAATACTATTAGAGCCCTCCAAACATGAAATAACACCCCTATAGTCAGCTTCACACCCCTATTACCAATATAATAGATATAATAAGACATATAAGACATAGTTAACCTGTTTAGCACCTTTTAAGTACTACTATTAGAGCCCTCTAGACAGGATATAACACCCCTATAGTCAGCTTTACATTCCTATTACCCAATATAGTAGACATAATAAGACATCGTAAACCAGTTTGCCACCTTTTAAACACTACTATTAGAGCCCTCTAGACAGGATATAACACCCCTATAGTCACCTTTACACTCCTATTACCCAATATAGTAGACATAATAAACCTGTTTACCACCTTCTAAATACTACTATTAGAGCCCTCCAAACATGAAATAACACCCCTATAGTCAGCTTTACATTCCTATTACCCAATATAGTAGACGTAATAAGACATAGCAAATGTGTTTACCACCTTCTGAATACGCTTTTGTAGTAGCATTAGAGCCCTCTACACATATAATAACACCCCTATACTCCCATTTACAGCAATATGGTAGACATAGCAAGACAAAAGTCAGACATAGTATAGACTCCCATGTTATATTTGTTGTGTACAGTACTCCTTGCAGTGTAAAATTAGGGACACCTGATGACCAGTGTAGAATACTACTATTTACTATGTATTTGAATGCCTCATATTTCTATTTGACTTCATTTAGCCCTTGTTATGCTCCACAATGCTGCATTCAGGCAAAGAAAGAGTCCCGTTTTGGTGGATGTTCTTGTGCGCGTGTGGAGTGGACTGTGACGTCACGCTGACAGTGGGCGAGAAAACAAAGCAGCGTGGCGTGACCATATTAAGAGAGGAGGTGTCGCCGAGGGACGCCGGGCAGACGAAACCAACAATGTCACGTTCAAGCTCCTGGTTCTGGTCTGGTTCCGCTCGGCCGCAAAGGAAGCTGTTCTGACCCGCTGGACTCATCCCGACCTCAGCGCCGCCACTCGTCACGGTCGTGTGTGCCGCCTTGACGTGTCCCGCCGCGGGTGGCGGAAAGGAGAACGCGTCGCGTGGTTCCTCAGAATGCCTCCGGTGCGTGACGTCACTACGCCGCCTCCTTGCGAGCGGGCGTCGGCGTGACATTTTGGGGTTAAGCTGTGCGGGAGGAGGGGGGGGGGTCCTGATGGGACGTGATGCTCGCTGACACCAGCCTGCTGACACCCGGACGGCATCGCTCCACTCCAGCAGCGGCTTGACGTTGACTTCCTGTTAAGCAGCGTTAGCATCCAAGCTAGCGGCCACATGACCAAGCTTCCACCAGCTGACCTCGTCATGGAACAGCAAACGCAACACGTCACGACACATCTACCTGAACGCATCACCATACATGAACACATCAACATGTCACAACACATGAACCTGAATGCACCACGACACATCAACATGTAACACATGAACCTGAATGCACCACAATACATGAACACATCAACATGTCTCAACACATGAACCTGAATGCACCACAATACATAAACATCAACATGTCTCAACACATGAACCTGAATGCATCACGACACATCAACCTGAATGCATCACAATACATGAACACATCAACATGTCTCAACACATCAACCTGAATGCACCACAATACATAAACATCACCATGTCACAACACATGAACCTGAATGCACCACGACACATCAACCTGAATGCATCACCATACATGAACACATCAAAATGTCACAACACATGATCCTGAACGCATCACCATACATGAACACGTCAAAATGTTACAACACATGTACCTGAATGCACCACAATACATGAACTTGAACACATCGCAAAACTCCTGAAGGCCTCACAAGACATGAACCTGAACCCAACACGTCACATGATCCTGAACGCATCACAATACATGAACACATCAACACGTCACAACACATGATCCTGAACACAACACAATACATGAACATGAACGTATCACAATAATGACCCTCAACACATCACAATACATGAACCTGAATGCAACAACACATCACAACACATGATCCTGAACGCATCACAATACATGAACACATCAGCACATCACAACACATGATCCTGAACACACCACAATACACAAACCTGAATGCATCACAATATATGACCCTGAACACAACACGTCACATGATACTAAATGCATCACAATACCTGAACGCAACAAGTCTCATGATCCTGAAATCATCACAGTACATGAACCTGAACGCAACACGTCACAGGATCCTGAAGGCATCACAATACATGAACCTGAACACATCACCACATCACAACACATGATCCTGAACGCATCACAATACATGAACACATCAACAAGTCGCAACACATGAACCTGAACGTATCACAATAATGATCCTCAACGCATCACAATACATGAACCTGAATGCAACAACACATCACAACACATGATCATGAACACACAACACAATAAACAAACCTGAATGCATCACAATATATGACCCTGAACACATCAACACGTCACATGATGCTAAATGCATCACAATACATGAACATGAACGCAACACGTGTCATGATCCTGAAGTCATCACAGTACATGAACGCAACTCTTCACATGATGCTAAATGCATCACAATACATGAACCTGAACACATCACCACATCACAACACGTCTCATGATCCTGAAGTCATCACAGTACATGAACGCAACTCTTCACATGATGCTAAATGCATCACAATACATGAACCTGAACACATAACCACATCACAACACATGAACCTGAACGTATCACAATACATGAACCTGAACGCACCACATCACCTGATCCTGAATGTGTCATAATGTATGAACATGAACACATCAACACATGAACCTGAATGCATCACAATGTATGACCCTGAACACAACACGTCACATGATGCTAAATGCATCAAAATACATGAACCTGAACACATCACAATACATGAACACATCAACAAGTCGCAACACATGAACCTGAACGTATCACAATAATGATCCTCAACGCATCACAATACATGAACCTGAATGCAACAACACATCACAACACATGATCATGAACACACAACACAATAAACAAACCTGAATGCATCACAATATATGACCCTGAACACATCAACACGTCACATGATGCTAAATGCATCACAATACATGAACATGAACGCAACACGTGTCATGATCCTGAAGTCATCACAGTACATGAACCTGAACGCAACACATGTCATGATCCTGAAGTCATCACAGTACATGAACCTGAACGCAACACATGTCATGATCCTAAAGTCATCACAATACATGAACCCGAACGCAACACGTCACATGATGCTAAATGCATCACAATACATGAACATGAACGCAACACGTCTCATGATCCTGAAGTCATCACAGTACATGAACGCAACTCTTCACATGATGCTAAATGCATCACAATACATGAACCTGAACACATCACCACATCACAACACATGAACCTGAACGTATCACAATACATGAACCTGAACGCACCACATCACCTGATCCTGAATGTGTCATAATGTATGAACATGAACACATCAACACATGATCCTGAACACACAATACATGAACCTGAATGCATCACAATGTATGACCCTGAACACAACACGTCACATGATGCTAAATGCATCACAATACATGAACCTGAACACATCACAATACATGAACACATCAACAAGTCGCAACACATGAACCTGAACGTATCACAATAATGATCCTCAACGCATCACAATACATGAACCTGAATGCAACAACACATCACAACACATGATCATGAACACACAACACAATAAACAAACCTGAATGCATCACAATATATGACCCTGAACACATCAACACGTCACATGATGCTAAATGCATCACAATACATGAACATGAACGCAACACGTGTCATGATCCTGAAGTCATCACAGTACATGAACCTGAACGCAACACGTGTCATGATCCTGAAGTCATCACAGTACATTGAACCTGAACGCAACACATGTCATGATCCTGAAGTCATCACAATACATGAACCCGAACGCAACACGTCACATGATGCTAAATGCAGCACGATACATGAACCTGAACGCAACAACCCACGTTGGACCGAAAGCAGCCTCTCTTCAGCAGCGTTAGCATCTAAGCTAGCGGTCATCTGGTCATACGTTGTAGGAAGAATACTGTTATAGATGACTAATTCACCCTTGCATCATCCATCATCACACAGCCTCGCTTCTTTTTGCACTTGCGCGGCAGCTAACAGCGCTCACGGAATCAAACGCGCTTCCAGACGCTGCAAGAACTTGAGAGAGTTTCTCCAATGAGGGCAGATCTTCTCACCTTGTGAAGACGTGTGAATGCCAGGACTTGTTTGCACCCGATAAAGGCGCTACCTGCTAACACAACAGCGTGCTAACACAACAGCGTGCTAACACAACAGCGTGCTAACACAACAGCGTGCTAACACAACAGCGTGCTAACGGCGCTTGTGAAGCAGCCGGCAGGAGAAAAACAACACGGATCTCGCTTGGAGGCACCAAATACCAGGAGATAATCTAGACCAAAGACCTGGTCACCAAAGACTAACCAAAGTCACTTCCTGTCTGCCGCCCCCCTTTTGGGGCCCCCGTTACTGGAAACCATATTCACACCCATAATGGCATCTCACCTTGAAGAGGCGCAGGATGTTGGCCACCATGATGGATACGGAGCTGGCTGCCGCCCCGATGACGGCCACCACCTTGTCGGGCCTGGCGAGGACGGGCGGCTCCCCGTTAGCGCAGCGCACGTCGGAGGCGTCCCTCTCGATAAGGGCCTGCACGAAGGTGAGCGACTGCTCCAAGGCGTAGGTGTCACGCGAGCACGTGTCCAGGATACGCGCCCCCAGGGTCACATTGGGGAGCAAGTCGGGGTCCTTGTTGATGAGGTCGATGGCGAACAACATGGCCTCCAGACGGTGGATGCCCTTCTCCTTCTTCAGCTCGCCGCAGGGCAGGCCCCGCTCGCCGCGGGCGTGCACGGGAAAGAGACCCCCCAGGATGATGTCCCCGTCCAGGCGGATGGAGTGGGCGTACTCCTGCGTGGCCTGCTGGGGGTCCGCGCCGGATGAGGCGGAGCCGAGCAGCCAGCAGCTGTTCATCATCAGCAGAGACAGGAAGTAGGGACCCGTGACCGTCGGCAGCTTCCAAGCCCGCGTCATCATGCCGGAGGTCGATACGCGGGGACGGCGGTGGGGTCGTGATGGGCGGGACCATGGAGGCCCCCCCCTCGCCCCCGAGTCCAAGGACTGGATTGGCTGACTCTAAAAGCCAGGAGGTTCTTCTGTAGTCCTCCTTGTGGTCTGGAACATCTCCTCCTCGACGTCGGCTTTTACATGCTTCCTGAAACACAACACCAATAAATCACCATACATGAACCTGAATGCATCGCCATGCCATACATGAACGCATCAACACGTTACTACACATGAACCTGAATGCATCGCAATACATGAGTGCATCAACATGTCACAACACTTGAACCTGAATGCATCACAATACATGAACCTGAACACAACACATCACAACACCTGATCCTGAACGCATCACTATACAGGAACCTGAATGCATCATAATATATGAACACAACAAGTTACAATACATGAACCCGAATTCATCACAATATGTGACCCCGAATGCATCACAATACATGAGCCTGAATGCATCATGTCACAATACATGAACCTGAATGCATCAACACGTCAAAACGCATGATCCTGAACGCATCAACACGTCAAAACGCATGATCCTGAACGCATCACAATACATGAACCTGAACGCATCAAAGCGTCACAACACATGATCCTGAATGCATCATATTAAATGAACACATCAACAAGTCACAATACATGAACCCGAATGCATCACAATACATGAGCCTGAATGCATCATGTCACAACACATGATCCTGAACACCTCACAACACATGAACCTGAACGCATCGCAATACATGAACCCGAATGCATCACAATATATGAGCCTGAATGCATCATGTCACAACACATGATCCTGAACACCTCACAACACATGAACCTGAACGCATCGCAATACATGAGCCTGAATGCATCATGTCACAATACATGAACCTGAACGCATCGCAATACAGGAACCCGTATGCATCACAATAAATGAGCCTGAATGCATCATTTCACAATACTTGAACCTGAACACATCTCAATACATGAACCAGAACGCATCAACAAGTCACAAGACATGATCCTGAACGCATCACAATACATGAACACATCACAATCAAGGAACCCGAATGCCACAAAATAGATGAGCCTGAATGCATCATGTCACAATACATGATCCTGAACTCACCGCAATACAGGAACATGTCACAACACATGATCCTGAATGCATCACAATATATGAACACATCAACAGGTCACAATACAGGAACCCGAATGCATCATGTCACAAATGATCCTGAACGCATCACAATACACGAACCTGAACTCACTGCAATACATGAACATGTCACAACACATGATCCTGAATGCATCACAACGTATGAACACATCAACAAGTCACAATACCTGAACCCGAATGCATCACAATAGATGAGCCTGAATGCATCATTTCACAATACTTGAACAAGAACACATCAAAAAGTCACAACACATGATCCTGAATGCATCACAATACATGAACTTGAACGCATCACAATACATGAACCTGAACGCATCACAATACAGGAACCCGAATGCATCATGTCACAATACATGATCCTGAACTCACCGCAATATATGAACATGTCACAACAGATGACCCTGAATGCATCGCAATATATGGACACATCAACAAGTCACAATACATGAATCCGAATGCATCACAATACAGGAACCCGAATGCCTCAACAATAGATGAGCCTGAATGCATCATGTCACAATACATGATCCTGAATGCATCACAATATATGAACACATCAACACGTCACAATACCTGAACCCAAATGCATCACAATACATGAGCCTGAATGCATCATTTCACAATACTTGAACCTGAACACATCTCAACACATGAACCAGAACGCAGCAACAAGTCACAGGACATGATCCTGAACTCATCACAATACATGAACGCATCAACACATCCTAACGCATGGTCCTGAATGCATCACAATAGATGAACATGATAATTATGATAATGTTGACTAATTGTAGTCAACTTATCCATAATGGGAGCTAACAGCGCTAACACATCCTTGTGTACATGCAAGAACAGAGTCCGGGTCTCCAGTGTGTCAACTGTCTTGACATACTGTAGATAAAGTCCCTCTAATATGAACTAATACAATTTACATTTCACACAAAAAGGGTCGTAAAAAAGCCTGGTCTGTTTGATTCATGCATTCACTCATTGCAGACAATTGACACACTTGATCCTGATTAACAGGCTCGGGTTGCAAAGCACAGAAGCTGAATGGTGCGTTTACGTACCTCGGTCTGCCTTCCGCAGGACGAGCTACACTTTGCCGCGCCGCTGTGGACGCTTCACCCGCCAAAGCCAACAAAATTGTCCGGTTCTCCTTCTCTCGTCACCGACACACAACCACACCACCCCCCCCACACACTCCACGTCACAGCAGCTCAAGTTCCACGAAAGGTGGAGGACTCGCGGGAGGGGGTTGAGGGAGGTCTGCACGCCCAGGCTTGGTGAGTGACAAGAAGAAAAGTGACGTGTGCGAACAGGTGATTTAAAAATCTGCTTCTTCACGGAATGTTAAACACACGTGGTTCTCTGGCGACCCCCAGCGGAACAAGACTGCAATTACAACTCTTGGAATAGTCCGAATTCAACAATTTATTATTAAAGTGTGAAACTAATACATTGCCGCCCCCTGGTGGCAAGAAGCGGATTGTGCATCAAATGCAATATAAGGACGTCGATCGTTTTTTTTTTACTTCCTGGTTCCCGCGCAAATGGTCACTTTAGAGGTGTGCCCTGGGCGGGGCCACGCCGCAGTAGAGGTGCTCCCACAGGAAGTCCAGCATCTTCTTCCAGGCGTCCTCCTGAGCGTGACTGTGAGCGGCTGTCTGTCCGCCCCACAGCGCCTTGACTGCGTGGGAAGACGGGAAGACACACAGCGTCAAACAGCAGGGGGCGCTGTTTGATACAACAACTGGACGCCATTTTGGACCATTACGTTTCGTCCCGTAGCTTCTGAGGTGCTTTTAACGGGAAGTTAGCTTAAATGCTAACGAGCAGTGTGTGCTTATGTGTATTTATTCACATTTATCTACTGTAATTATGCATTTGTCTGACATAATAGATGCCATATACAGTAAAATATGTACATGTTACATAATGTACATAATATAAATACAGGACGACACACGTTAGCATAGCTATGTGATGCTAACGTCATGCTAGGTTAGCAAATTTGCTGAATAAAAACGTCTGTAGCTGACTGACAGAAAGGCCTTTTTGTTTGTTACTTATTATTATTATTATTATTATTATTAGTGTTGGTTTGTCCTAAGATGATTTAGCGTAATGGAGGTTTGACTGTGACCAACAAGTGAATGCAGTCTTCTGTCCCGCCACCATGGAGCGGAAGAAGCTGGATCTGGTGTGGGCCGAGTATGGAGGCTCGATCAGGTGACCGGCGTGCGGGTACGACACCACCGTCAGCAGGTGGCTGTTCCCCGCCTGCTCCATCATCGCCTTCATCTGGAAGAGAGACCAGAGGGATCGGCCCATCCGTCCACACATCCATCCATCCATCCATCCTTCTATCCATTGTTCCATCCATCCATGCATACGTCCATGCATGCATCCATCCATCCATCCATCCATTCTTCTATCCATTGTTCCATCCATCCATGCATACGTCCATGCATGCATCCATCCATCCATCCATACTTCCATCCAGCCATCGTTCCATCCATCCATCATTCCATCCATACTTACATCCATCCATCCATCCATCGTTCCATCCACCCATACTTCCATCCAGCCATCGTTCCATCCATCCATCCATCGTTCCATCCATCCATCATTCCATCCATCCATACTTCCATCCAGCCATCGTTCCATCCATCCATCGTTCCATCCATCCATCCATCCATCGTTCCATCCATCCATCATTCCATCCATCCATACTTACATCCATCCATCCATGCATACGTCCATGCATCCATCGTTCCATCCATACCTCCATCCAGCCATCGTTCCATCCATCCATACTTCCATCCATCCATCCATCCATCCATCCATCCAGACTTCCATCCATCCATCATTCCATCCATCCATCCATCATTCCATCCGTCCATGCATACGTCCATGCATTCATCCATCCATACTTCCATCCATCCATCCATACTTCCATCCAGCCATCGTTCCAGCCATCCATCCATCATTCCATCCATCCATACTTCCATCCATTCATACTTCCATCCAGCCATTGTTCCATCCATCCATCATTCCATCCATCCATACTTCCCTCCATCCATACTTCGCTCCATCCATACTTCCATCCAGCCATCATTCTATCCATCCATACTTCCATCCATACTTCCATCCATCCATCATTCCATCCGTCCATGCATACGTCCATGCATCCATCCATACTTCCATCCAGCCATCATTCCATCCGTCCATGCATACGTCCATGCATCCATCCATCGTTCCATCCATCCATACTTCCATCCATTCATACTTCCATCCAGCCATCGTTCCATCCATCCATCCATCATTCCATCCATCCATACTTCCCTCCATCCATACTTCGCTCCATCCATACTTCCATCCAGCCATCGTTCCATCATCATTCCATCCAGCCATCATTTTATCCATCCATCATTCCATCCATCCATCCATACTTCCATCCATCCATACTTCCATCCAGCCATCGTTCCATCATCATTCCATCCAGCCATCATTTTATCCATCCATCATTCCATCCATCCATCCATACTTCCATCCAGCCATCGTTCCATCCATCCATCCATAGTTCCATCCATCCATCCATACTTCCATCCAGCCATCGTTCCATCCATCCATCCATAGTTCCATCCATCCATCCATACTTCCATCCAGCCATCGTTCCATCCATCCATCCATAGTTCCATCCATCCATACTTCCATCCATCCATCCATGCATATGTCCATCCATGCATCCATCCATCCATGTATACGCCCATGCATCCATTCATCCATCCATCCATCCATGCATATGTCCATCCATCCATCCATCCATCCATCCATCCACGCGTACGCCCATGCATCCATCCATACATCCATGCATCTGTCCATTCTTCCATCCATTTCATCCATCCATCCATTGATTGCATTCATCTATCCATTCTTCCATCCATCCATCCATGCATATGTCCATCCATGCATCCATCCATCCATGTATACGCCCATGCATCCATTCATCCATCCATCCATCCATGCATATGTCCATCCATGCATCCATCCATCCATGTATACGCCCATGCATCCATTCATCCATCCATCCATCCATGCATATGTCCATCCATCCATCCATCCATCCATCCACGCGTACACCCATGCATCCATCCATACATCCATGCATCTGTCCATTCTTCCATCCATTTCATCCATCCATCCATTGATTGCATTCATCTATCCATTCTTCCATCCATCCATCCATAGTTTGCATCCATCCATCCATAGATTGCATTCCTCCATCCATCCATCCATCCATCCATCCATCCCTGCGTGTAGGAGGTCAGAGGTTGAGATGTTTACATCCATAGCAGACTCATAGGAGGGGATGTTCTGGTCGTCCTGGCCAACAATGAGCAGCAGAGGACACCTCAGTCGTCCCACCTGCCAGGATACAAGCCCGCGTTTTCTTTCTGCTTCTTTGGGATTACTTAGCAATTCCATGCTAAGTATGCTAACAGACACTTACGTCCACTTTGAGGGCGGGGCTGGCGAGAAGCGGCAGCAGCACGTCACGGGAGATCACCTCGTTGTCTTGGTTGTAGCGACACTTTGCAGACGCTCTGATTGGACGAAAGGAGAGATTACGTTTCCTACTGCAGGACACACATTAGCTGGTTAGCTTAGCGTAGAACAACGAGGCACTTTTAGCTGTTGTGGGGTCTTTCGTGACCTCTCGGATGAGTCATTTTGGTTGGTTGGCCACTCCTGGGAAGGTCCACAATTGTTCCGTATTTTGGCTATTTGTGGATAATGGCTCTCGCTGTGGTTAGCTGGAGTCCTACAGCTTTAGAATTGGTTTCCTGCTTTTAACGATCACTTTTTCCCCCCTTGACTTGACTCATATTTACATTTGTTTGATGACTTTGAACGACTCGTTCAGGAATCGCACACTTCCAACTTACTTGTTGCGGTAATCAAACGTTGCCGGCGATGGAATCACGTGAGTCCCGCTGACGCACACCAAACACCGAGGCTGTCAAAATAAAAGCACAAACACTAACCATGCTAAGTTAGCACCGGAGAACACATCTCACCTTCACGCTGGAGGAGTAAGCGGCCATCTTTAAGCAGAAGCTGCTGCCCAGGCAGAGCCCCACCAAGGCCGTCCTGGTGCCGACCACGTTGGGGTCTCGCTGCAGGACTCTCAGCGCCGTCTTCCGGGACGACGCGGGACACATTTGTTAGCTTAGCGGCATGACATAACCGAACACTTTCTTCTTCGTGTACCTCAAAGTACGAGTCGTCCACCATCTTGCCCGTTTCCTGGCTGATCCTGGGGCTCAGGTAGTTGAGGGCCAGCGAGGCGAAACCGTGGGACGCGAGCAGCGCCGAACGGAACTCCACTAAACTCCCTCCGCCCCCCCATAAGTCCAAGACTCCAGGGAACGGTCCAGATCCTTTCGGGGGTCACGATCCAAACAGGAAGTTGATCCGGTTTATTTGAATAGGAACCATGTGGTGGTGCTACCTGAAGGCAGGAAGAGGGTCGCGGAAAGTTGGTCCTTAGTGACCGGGATCCTGCGGACGCCGGGCGCCATGTACCAGCGCTCCACTGCATGAGAGGCCAGCGCCACCCGGTCCATGAAACCCTCAGTGAGGTACCCCCCATGAACTGAGATGGTGAACTCCATCGGGGTCTCCACGTTCATCTTCCTCAACCTGATGATGAGGATGAATCAAACATGTGACCTGGATGCTTATAATACAGTCCGAGCAGATGATCCACCTGAGTCCGGGTTTGCTGCCCGGAACTGGTCTGAGGCTCCACATGAGACCCATTTGTTCCACTCCGGAGTACGTGCCCCCCTGGCTGGAATCCTGGGACACTACAAAGACAAAGACGGCGTTCCAGGACATGTCCAAAGTGTTTATTGTGGATGTCGTACCATCAATGGCGCCGCCGGTATCGGACACGTAGTGAGCGAACGACTCCCAGCCGTGTCCGTCCTCGCAGCGGTGGAAGGCGTGGACGGTGAGCCGGATGCCAGGGGGCGCATTCTGGACCGTGATGACAAACTTCTCGTCCACCAGTCCTCTGGACGGACGCACCGACAACTGGACCGCACGATGCTTCGCCTCCATGCTGAAATTAGCGCTATCATGATAAGTGTTAGCATGCTAACATTCGTGTACAAGCGTTTTTATCCATTCTAATACATTTTTATCCAACCTGATTGGTCAAGCCCCGGGTTAACAACGACCACTATGGTTTAGATAGCAAGACAAATGGAGTAGTAGGTATTCTGAAGAGTTGAGCGAGAAGGAAGAGGTGTCTGCTGTGGACCAGGAAGTAGCAAAGATTAGTAAACAGGAAGTGAGAAGGCCCTTGGTCCTGATGGTATACCTGTGGAGTTCTAGAAGAGTTAGCACTAGAGTTCCTTTAATAGGATGCGTGTGAATGAGAGGGATGAGATGATGCTGAGGTTCTCACTGGGAGTGACCAGGATGGATAGGATCAGGAAGGAGTACATTATCAGAGGGACATTACATGTTAGAGGCCTTGGAGATAAAGTCAGAGAGGCCGGAGAAGGATGCTAACAGAAGGATGCTAACAGGCATGAGACGTAGAGGAAGACCAAAGAGGAAGTGAACGGATCTTTTTACTGAATGAACCGGAATTACCTGGTTACCCTTCGTTCATGACCGACGCACCACTGGAATAATGCTAACCAGTTAACATTCATAGACACTGATATAATCATGCTAGATATTACATGCTAACATGCATTGCGTTCAACATTAGCATAGTAACATTTTAGCCCTTTTTATGAATATTAACATATGCTAGACACTTAGCGCTACCTTGTTGGGTGTTGCATGCATGTTAGCATACTACTAGCATACTTTTGAGCATTTTTTATGAGTACAAACTTATAACTGTTATGTGTTAGCATGCTAACGTTAACCTATTATCAATGCACACACGCTAACGACCAATTGACCGAAATGAACGGATCTTTTTTTTACTGAATGAACCGGAATTATCCGGTTACCCTTCGTTCATGACCGACGCACCACTGGAATAATTCATGTTCCTTATTATGGGATTATGCTAACCGGTTAATATTCGTAGACACTGATATAAACATGCTAGATGTTACATGCTAACATGCATTGCATTCAACATTAGCATAGTAACATTTTAGCCCTTTTTATGAATATTAACATAATATGTAGACACTTGTTGGGTGTTGCATGCATGTTAGCATACTACTAGCATACTTTTGAGCATTTTTTAATGAGTACAAACTGATAGAAACACTTATTACTGTTATGTGTTAGCATGCTAACGTTAACCTATTATGCTTTTCCCACTTTTCTGACCTAAAAATGTAATTAGACTGTAACATTCTGGTGTTAATTAATGCTAAAGTTTCAGATAAGGAGCCTTGAAATAAGTTTGTCATGGTTCGAAACCGTTTTTGTTGTTGTTGTTGTTTAACGGTACAAATATTTCCGTCAATGTTTCATCTTAAGTCTTTCATCACATCAAGTGACTTATTAAAAACCTGCTCAGGGTTGTTCTTGTTCTGTTCTCCCATAACTATTAACATGACAGTACATGACAGTACACGGAAAATGCAATAAAATGATGAATATAACCACTGAATATGAAGTTATGGAGATAATTCGTATTTTCAACACCTCGTTTTGCTACATGAGTGGCCGAAAACACGACATGTCTTGTATAACATAGACGAATATGACTACGTTCGGAATACATTTCACTAAATATGAAAGACAAGCGGTGTAAGTTCCTAAGTGGATGTTCTCAAGAAGTAGAACTCACTGGTCTTCGGGTTTGACGTCCTTTCTAGAAGACTCCTGTCAACAAATGCAGCTTGGAAGTGATGGTCGAGTATTGACCGAGTCGTTCCAAACATTTTACTGAGCCGATACCCGCGGGTATTGGTTTTGGGAAAGGATATGCGACTTGCCTCGAATCCTGTATGAGCCGTTCGCTCGCTCGCTCACTCACACCGAGCCTCGCATTCAAACCCGATTAACCAATCACTCGACTCACTATCAACACCGACAAGGGGGTGCCGACAAGTGAATCGTGAACCTGACGAGTGAGTCGTGCTTGGGAACACGAGTTTAATGAGTAATTTAGTGGTGGGCAAAACCGTTCTTTTCAGTGAACCGGATAATTCCGGTTCATTCAGTAAAAAGATCCGTTCATTTCGGTCAATTGGTCGTTAGTATTGACCCGGTCAGCGTTGTCGAGTCAGTCCGTTCACTCATGTTCACGTTCGTTGCGACTCAACAGCGCAACAACACGTGATGACTAGTGGGTGTGTCGGTCATGAACGAACGGGTCAAATGAACTATTTATTTTTTGTGAACGGTATGAACGAGGTCAATCTAAACTGACTCTCCAGCCAATTAAAATAAAAAGCATTTGCAACTGAAATGGACGGGACGGGTATTTTAGGGGCGGTGAACTCGTTAATTCCGTTCATGACCGATACACCACTAGTCATCACGTGTTGTTGCGCTGTTGAGTCGGAACGAACATGAACATGAGTGAACGGACTGACTCGACCCGGGCTGACCGGGTCAATGCACACGGGGATCACAAGCTAACGACCAATTGACCGAAATGAACGGATCTTTTTACTGAATGAACCGGAATTATCCGGATACCCCTTCGTTCATGACCGACGCACCACTGGAATAATTCATGTTCCTTATGAGATTATGACCGGTTAACATTCGCAAAACGAAATCTCACGGATTGCCTTTCACAGGTAAGGTAAATATGATAAATATAATGTGATAGATGTGATCAAATATATTAGTATTTGGCCACTATAACGTCATTTTACCAACATAATTTGTTGACATTGTGGCATAATGGATTTCCGCGATTGAGTCAATGTTAATAAATTGAATATTTAACTCGTTTAGGACTTTTAAATGCGTGTTTTAACAGTATTAGAGACACGAAATAGTACTTCGATAGTCACTTTTAAGATCCTATGATTCTTTTTCACGTCATATTGCTTTGGTGGTATCACTGCTGACATTAAAGACAACCCGCGCTAGCATAGCAAGCTAGCGAGCTAAGTAGTTAGCCTTGTTAGCCTCTCCAGTTTTATGACGACGGGTCTCCAACAGGTAGCTTGTGAGCTAGCAGTAGCTTGAATGAAATATGAAGGAACATTTGCTTTAGGTCAAATTTTTAAATGGTCCAAAAATAATAATAATAAAACGCACACAAACACAAGGCAGCTAGCTACCCCAAGTCCTACATACGTCTGCCGCGGTTAGCAAGATTTTCAGTTAGCAAGCCAAATTTTTGCTTTTCAAACCATTTTCAAACCATAATTATTGTCGATAAAATGTGTTTTGTATTAATTTTGGGTTTCTGGAAATGATTCATTGGAGTTACATTATTTTCTATGGAAAAGAAGTTTTGGTTAGAGTCTGTTTTGGTTTGAGTTGGACCTTATGGATGTTAACCAATGCACCACCCTATCATTTGGCTAAATAAGCAGTCCATAATCAAATGTACAAAAAAAATTAATGTGATAGGACTTCATATTGACATTTTTTAAATACATTTTTAATTAATTTTTTTTAAATTATTTTATTTATTTAAATTGAGGTGAAGCAAAGCTTATTAAATGCTACCCCTCCAATAACTGTTACATTTGTTCACTTCCTGCTTTCATAATATAATTTAAGTTTTTTGTATACATTTTTAAATACATTTTTTAAATTATTTTTATTAGTATTTTTTATTTAAAACATTTATTTATTTATTTTTTAAATTTAGCGGGACTTTGAGGTGGCAGCTGGAAACAAGCTAGTCCGGGGAAGTTGCGACTGTTACATTTGTTCACTTCCTGCTTTCCTAATATAGTTTAAGGTTTTTTTATTTTATTTTATTTTTTTTTGTCACGTACCGAAGTACGAGGTGAGGTTTGTTTAAATTAAATTAAATTAAATTAAATTAAATTAAATTAAATTAAATTAAATTAAATTAAATTAAATTAAATTAAATTAAATTAAATTAAATTAAATTAAATTTTAGTTTAGTTTAGTTTGGCTTTTGTTTCGGACTTTTGAAACCAGCGGCCTCAAGCAAGAGACTTTTACAATCAGTAACTGTTACATTTGTTCACTTCCTGCTTTCCTAATATAGTTTAAGTTTTTTTTAAACCTTTTTTGCAGTACATTTACTGAGTGAAGATTACTTTTATAGTTATTAACCCATATTTCCACACAATAACTACGATATGGTAGAACCAGAGAGCAATAAAATAAAATGTAATAAACTTAAAAACAAACTTTCACTTCATTCGCGTTATTCTTCCATTTATTTTCACACCAGCATCGTAGTATATCTTTGTACTGCTTCAAACGTAGCTGTGAGTGGGGCCACACTTGGTTGGTGGGGGGTACGGGGGGGGCGTACTAGTCAGCGGCGTACAGATGTTGGTGCAAGAAAGACAGCATCTTCTTCCAGGAATCTTGCTGAGCGACCGCGTGGGCCACGCATTCTCCTCCCCACAGAGTTGTGACTGTAAACACACGTCATGACCAAACAACCATTCACACTCACATTCATATTCAATATATTGAATATATTGAATGTATTCATATTCAGGCTGCACGGTGCTCGAGTGGTTAGCGCGCAGGCCACACTGCTAGGAACCTAAGTTCGATTCCACGCTCGGTCATCTGGTTTTCTCCGGGTGTTCCGGCTTTCCTAGACATAGACAAACAACCATTCACACTCACATTCATACCTATAGACAATTTGGAGTCGCTATTTAACCTAGCATGTTTTTGGAATGTGGGAGGAAACCGGAGTACCCGGAGAAAACCCACGCATGCACGGGGAGAACATGCAAACTCCACACAGGGATGGAATTGAAGGGTGGAATTGAACCCTGGTCTTCTAGCTGTGAGGTCTGCGCGCTAACCACTCGCCCGCCGTGCAGCCCAAATATTGTTATTTTTTATAATAATAGTATAATAATAATACTAAAATATATAATAATAATGATAATAATAACTATTATTATTATAATGACATAATAATAATAATAACAATAAAAAAAATATTTCTTATTATTATTGTGCAAACTCCGCACAGAGTTGGCCGAGGGAGGAATTGAACCCTGGTCACCTAGCTGTGAGGTCTGTGCGCTAACCACTCGACCGCTGTGCAGCCCAAATATTGTTATTTTTTATAATAATAGTATAATAATAATACTATAATATATAATAATAATGATAATAATAACTTATTATTATAATGACATAATAATAATAATAATAATAATAATAATAATAATAATAATATTTCTTATTATTATTGTGCAAACTCCACACAAAGATGGCAGAGGATGGAATTGAACCCTGGTCACCTAGCTGTGAGGTCTGCGCGCTAACCACTCGACCGCCTTGCAGCCCAAATATTGTTATTTTTTATAATAATAGTATAATAATAATACTATAATATATAATAATAATGATAATAATAACTATTATTATTATAATGACATAATAATAATAATAATAACAATTAAAAAAAACATTTCTTATTATTATTGTGCAAACTCCACACAGAGATCTGCAGACCTCTGCAGAGAGGTCTGCACGCTAACCACTCGACTACCGTGCAACCCAAATATTGTTATTTTTTATAATAATAGTATAATAATAATACTATAATATATAATAATAATGATAATAATAATAATAATAATAATGATAATAATAATAATTATAATTATAATGATAATAATAATAATTCTTATAATTATTATAATGACATAATAATAATAATAATAATAATAATAATAATTTATATAATATTATAATGACATAATAATAATAACAATAAAAATAATAATAATAATAATAATAATAATAATATTTCTTATTGTTGTGCAAACTCCACACAGAGATGGCCAAGGGTGGAATAATCTTAATCTTAATTGAACCCTGGTCACCTAGCTGTGAGGTCTGCGTGCTAACCACTCATCCACCGTGCAGCCCAAGTATTGTTATTTTTTATAATAATAATAATAATAATAATAATAATAATAATAATAATAATAATAATAATAATAATAATAATAATAATAATAATAATAATAATAATAATAATAATAATAATAATAATAATAATAATAATAAATCATTCTTATCATGCTATACAAATAAAATGTATGATTATTATTATTATTATTTACGTAGTCGACAACCTACCCGTCCGTATAGCGGTGACAGAGCGGAAATAGCTGGCTCGGCTGTGCGGCGAATACGGAGGCTCAATCAGGTGACCGGCGTCGGGATAAGACAGGATGGTCAGCAGGTGGCTGTTCCCCGCCCGCTCCATCATCTCCTTCATCTGGAAAAAAAACCAAAACATTCCGAGTACGTATTAGTATTACGCCGTGGCGTATATTTCACGACTTCGTGACGGAGCCGACTCACGTCTCGAGCGGACTCCGACGCGGGCCAGTTCTGATCGTCCTCGCCGACCACCAGCAGCAGAGGACACCGAACACGTCCCATCTGCCGGGAGACGCCATTTTGGAAAAAGTCACCACAGAACCAAAACCACGAGAAAGACTCACGTCCACTTTGAAGGCGGGGTCGGCGGTGATTGGCAGCAACATAGTTTTCATGATTCTCTGGTTCTTCTCGTTGACTTGAATCTTGTCCTTGTGCCTGATTGGACGACGCCCACGACACGCTTATATCATCCACCATTTTGATTCAGCGTCAACCATCAATTATCTTTGTAGCGGCCATCTTCATAACTAATATTCATCACCCGGAATAAATTATAATCTTACTGACGAAAGAAAGCAATAATTTCCTCCTGCTTCCTGTTGACGTCCTGCACGTGACAACCATTAATGCACACTGCACACGTGGGCTGGAACACAACACAGGAAGTCCAAATATGGATAACATGTGACTCAAGACATGCATGGTTCGTGCGTTACCTTCACGACGTCAGAATAAGCCGCCATCTTGAGCGTGATGCTGCACCCGAAGGAGAGTCCCAACATAGCGACGCGGTCGGCGAGGACCTGCGGGTGCTGCTGCAGAACCCCGAAGGCATTCTGCACCCCCCCCCGGGAGTGTCAGTTAGCATGAAAACAACAACAATAAAAAAAAAAAACCTCAAAGTACCTCAATGTAAGACTCGTTCACGATCTTGTCCGTCTCCTGGACGATTTTAGGGGTCAGGTAGTCGAGAGCCAGTGAAGCGAAGCCGTGGGAGGCGAGCAGCGCCGCACGATATTCCAGCAGTTGTCCTCCACCCCCCCACAGGTCCAGGATACCCGGGAAAGGTCCGGGTCCTTGTGAGGTTTTATATTATTCATCATGTGAGGGTTTTTGTGTGGTCTGGACTGTACCTGAAGGCAGGAAGAGGGTCGCGGAAAGTTGGTCCTTAGTGACCGGGATCCTGCGGACGCCGGGCGCCATGTACCAGCGCTCCACTGCATGAGAGGCCAGCGCCACCCGGTCCATGAAACCCTCAGTGAGGTACCCCCCATGCACTGAGATGGTGAACTCCATCGGGGTCTCCACGTTCTTCTTCCTCAACCTGATGATGAGGATGAATCAAGCATGTGATCTGGATGCTCATCAATGAAGTCCAAGCAGATGGTCCACCTGAGTCCGGGTTCGCTGCCCGGAACTGGTCTGAGGCTCCACATGAGACCCATTTGTTCCACCCCGGAGTACGTCCCCCCCAGGCTGGCATCCCGGGACACTACAAAGACAAAGACGGCGTTCCAGGACATGTCCAAGGCGTGTTTTTTGGGGATTGCGTACCATCAATGGCGCCGCCGGTATCGGACACGTAGTGAGCGAACGACTCCCAGCCGTGTCCGTCCTCGCAGCGGTGGAAGGCGTGGACGGTGAGCCGGACGCCAGGGGGCGCATTCTGGACCGTGATGACAAACTTCTCGTCCACCAGTCCTCTGGACGGATGCACCGACAACTGGACCGCACGATGCTTCGCCTCCATGCTGACACAAGCACTGTTAGCATTTTCACATGGAATAACGTTAGCCTTTCACGAGGGTCGCGGGGGGGGGGGGGGGGGGGGGGGCTGGAGCCTATCCCAAGAGGGAGGCGGGGTCCAAAAGGAGTAGGAAGAATCAAAGCTTATTAAATCCTACCCCTCCATCTGGTACTTTTACAATCAGTAACTGTTACATTTGTTCACTTCCTGCTTTCCTAATATAATAAATCTTTTTAAAATATTTTTTTAATTAATTTTTAAAATTATTTTTATTTATTTAAATTTAGCGGGACTTTAGTTTTTAACGTTAGTTAATTTGTTTTTTTTGTAACTTTTTAAATTAATTTTTAAGTATTTATTTATTTATTTATTTCATTTTCTACCGCTTTTCCTCACGAGGGTCGCGGGGGTGCTTGAGCCTATCCCAGCTGTCTTCGGGCAAGAGGCGGGGTACAAAAGGAGTAGGAAGAAGCAAAGCTTATTAAATCCTACCCCTCCATTTGGTACTTTTACAATCAGTAACTGTTACATTTGTTCACTTCCTGCTTTCCTAATATAATTAAGTTTTTTTTTAATTTTTTTTATTAATTATTAAAATTATTTTTATTTATTTATTTAAATTTAGCGGTACTTTAGTTTTTAACGTTAGTTAATTAGTTTTTTTTTAAATTTAATAATTTTATTAATTATTTTTATTTATTTATTTAAATTTAGCGGGATTTGAGGCGAAGCAAAGCTTATTAAATCCTACCCCTCCGTCTGGTACTATTACAATCAGTAACTGTTACATTTGTTCACTTCCTGCTTTCCTAATATAATTTAAGTTTTTTTTTAAAATATTTTTTTCTTAATTTTTTAAATTATTTTTATTTATTTATTTAAATTTAGCGGGACTTTGAGGTGACGCAAAGCTTATTAAATCCTACCCCTCCGTCTGGTACTTTTACATTCAGTAACAGTTACATTTGTTCACTTCCTGCTTTCCTAATATAATTTAAGTTTTTTTTTTATATTTTTTTCTTAATTTTTTAAAATTATTTTTATTTATTTATTTAAATTTAGTGGGACTGTGAGGTGACGCAAAGCTTATTAAATCCTACCCCTCCGTCTGGTACTTTTACAATCAGTAACAGTGACATTTGTTCACTTCCTGCTTTCCTAATATAATTTAAGTTTTTTTTTAAATATTTTTTTATTCAGGTGTATTTCCAGGTTCGTCTAATGTATTTAAGTATTTCCTTACGCCGAATTGATGTCCTTTCGCTTGTACGTTATTTGAGGAAGCCGTATGTGAATCTATGAGAATATACTTACGCATGCTTAAATATATCATGTGGGGTACCCCAGGGGTCAATACTGGGACCAAAAATCTTCAACTTATATACAAATGGTAAGTGTAAAGCCACCAAAGAGTTAAGAGTAAAGATTTAATAGAAGTATTATGCGTTATTAATAGAAGTATTATTACATAGTTCAACTCAAGAGGACAGCGGTCACATGCTTTCAAACAACATGCGGCGTTGAAGTCGTCTTATCGGTAGTCAACTAGTCAGCTGGTGCTCACCTGTAGTCTGTGTCGGAAGAAGATTTAACAATTTTCCATGGAAAAAAAGAGCAAGTACGCTGCCGTGGTGACTGATTAAATCAGTTGGATCATCCAGTTCTTGGAAATATATGTCTTCATAAGCATATTTACCTTCATTCCCATATTTGGACACACATCCTGAAGCAGCTTTTGCATCGTGTGTGACCTGGGGGGTATCCTGTTTTGAGGATTAAGCCGCTCTTTGTAGCAAGTTCACAGCCAATGACAACACAACCCCGCCCAGTTCATGCTAAGCCAACCATGTAACTCGACTTTTAATACACTCGAGATGGCTTCAGAGCTGGACCCGCGACCACATGGACGCTGCTGTCCTTGGGGAGTCTCTTTGACCCCCGGTCAGGATCCAGCTTCTCCTCCCAAAGTATTGTAAAAGTCTGGAGGAAAGAGAAGGCTGTGTCTCCTGCAAGAACAACTAGAACTTCCCCGGACAAGCTTGTTTCCAGCTGCCACCTCAAAGTCCCGCTAAATTTAAATAAATAAATGAAAATAATTGTAAAAATTAATAAAAAAATATTTAAAAAAAACTTAAATTATATTAGGAAAGCAGGAAGTGAACAAATGTAACAGTTACTGATTGTAAAAGTACCAGATGGAGGGGTAGGATTTAATAAGCTTTGCCTCACCTCAAAGTCCCGCTAAATTTAAATAAATAAATAAATAAAAATAATTTTAAAAAAATAAAGAAAATTGATTAAAATTTATTTTAATTTTTTGTATTCTAAATGTAAATAAATAAATATAATTTAAGAAAAAAAAAAAAAAAAAAAAAAACAACTTAAATTATATTAGGAAAGCAGGAAGTGAACAAATGTAACAGTTACTGATTGTAAAAGTACCAGATGGAGGGGTAGGATTTAATAAGCTTTGCCTCACCTCAAAGTCCCGCTAAATTTAAATAAAGGAATACAATTTTAAAAATTAATAAAAAAATGTATTTAAAAAAAACTTCAATTATGTTAGGAAAGCAGGAAGTGAACAAATGTAACAGTTACTGATTGTAACAGTACCAGATGGAGGGTAGGATTTAATAAGCTTTGTTTCACCTTAAAGTCCCGCTAAATTTAAATAAATAAATAAATAAAAATAATTTTAAAAAAATAAAGAAAATTGATTAAAATTTATTTTAATTTTTTGTATTCTAAATGTAAATAAATAAATATAATTTAAGAAAAAAAAAAAAAAAAAAAACAACTTAAATTATATTAGGAAAGCAGGAAGTGAACAAATGTAACAGTTACTGATTGTAAAAGTACCAGATGGAGGGGTAGGATTTAATAAGCTTTGCCTCACCTCAAAGTCCCGCTAAATTTAAATAAAGGAATACAATTTTAAAAATTAATAAAAAAATGTATTTAAAAAAAACTTCAATTATGTTAGGAAAGCAGGAAGTGAACAAATGTAACAGTTACTGATTGTAACAGTACCAGATGGAGGGTAGGATTTAATAAGCTTTGTTTCACCTTAAAGTCCTGCTAAATTTAAATAAATAATTAATTAATTAAAAATGTGTTTACATTTTTTTGCATTCTAAATTCAAATGAATAAATATAATTTTAAAAATTAATAAAAAAAAAGATTAAAAAAAACAACTTAAACTATATTAGGAAAGCAGGAAGTGAACAAATGTAACAGTTACTGATTGTAAAAGTACCAGACGGAGGGGTAGGATTTAATAAGCTTTGCTTCACCTCAAAGTCCCGCTAAATTTAAATAAATAAATAAATAAATAAAAATAATTTTAAAATATAAAAACATGTATTAAATATTTATTTAAAAAATAAACTTACATTTGTTCACTTCCTGCTTTCCTAATATAATTTAACAGTTACTGATTGTAAAAGTACCAGATGGAGGGGTAGGATGTAATAACCTTTGCTTCACCTCAAAGTCCCGTGAAATTAAATAAATGAATAAATGAAATTAAAAAAAAATAATTAAAAATGTATTTTAAAACAAATTTAAACTATATTAGGAAAGCAGGAAGTGAACAAATGTAACAGTTACTGATTGTAACAGTACCAGATGGAGGGTAGGATTTAATAAGCTTTGTTTCACCTTAAAGTCCTGCTAAATTTAAATAAATACATAAATAATTAAAAATGTATTTATTTTTTTGTGTATTCTAAATTCTAAATTTAAATGAATAAATATAATAAAAAAATTAATTAAAAAATTATTTAAAAAAACAACCTAAATTATATTAGGAAAGCAGGAAGTGAACAAATGTAACAGTTATTGATTGTAAAAGTACCAGATGGAGGGGTAGGATTTAATAAGCTTTGTTTCACCTTAAAGTCCTGCTAAATTTAAATAAATAAAAATAATCAAAAAAAATTATACAAAATTAATTTAAAAAAATTTAAATTATATTAGGAAAGCAGGAAGTGAACAAATGTAACAGTTACTGATTGTAACAGTACCAGATGGAGGGTAGGATTTAATAAGCTTTGTTTCACCTTAAAGTTCTGCTAAATTTAAATAAATACATAAATAATTAAAAATGTATTTATTTTTTTGTGTATTCTAAATTCTAAATTTAAATGAATAAATATAATAAAAAAAATTAATTAAAAAATTATTTTAAAAAAACAACCTAAATTATATTAGGAAAGCAGGAAGTGAACAAATGTAACAGTTATTGATTGTAAAAGTACCAGATGGAGGGGTAGGATTTAATAAGCTTTGTTTCACCTTAAAGTCCTGCTAAATTTAAATAAATAAAAATAATCAAAAAAATTTATACAAAATTAATTTAAAAAAATGTAAATTATATTAGGAAAGCAGGAAGTGAACAAATGTAACAGTTATTGATTGTAAAAGTACCAGATGGAGGGGTAGGATTTAATAAGCTTTGTTTCACCTTAAAGTCCTGCTAAATTTAAATAAATAAAAATAATCAAAAAAATTTATACAAAATTAATTTAAAAAAATGTAAATTATATTAGGAAAGCAGGAAGTGAACAAATGTAACAGTTAGTGATTGTAAAAGTACCAGATGGAGGGGTAGGATTTAATAAGCTTTGCTTCTTCCTACTCCTTTTGGACATGTGGAACTGGGAACTGATTATGGGATGCATTCAATTGGTATCTGATGCATGTTCAAATGAGTCTATCCATTTCTCTGCGCAGTGAAATTGTATGCTAACATGTTGCTTGGGTTTGCGTTCAATATGGCTGCATGTAAAGTTTGTTTTGTTTTGTGTTGGTGGATTTGTTATTTCTTGATTTTTGATTTCTCCACCAGAAACGACAAGAACGGTTTAGTGTCATCCTTCTTTATTTCACGCCAATATCGTACTGCTTATCCTTGTGCCGCTTCGGGTGCTGATCAAAACTTTGCCGTGAGTTGGGTCACAGGACCGCGGGGGCGGTAGTACCCGGCGTACAGATGGTGGTGCAGGAACGCCAGCATCTTCTTCCAGGAATCTTCCTGAGCGTACGCGTGGGGCGCGCATTGTCCTCCCCACACAGCGGTGACTGCAAACACACGTCATGGCAAAAAACAAAACACTGCTTCCACACACGATAGTGTTAATGACATCTTACTCTTCCGCAGGAGCGTGACGGAGTGGAAGGAGCTGGCTTTGGTGTGCGGCGTGTACGGGGGCTCAATCAGGTGACCGGCGTCGGGGTAAGACAGGATGGTCAGCAGGTGGCTGTTCCCCGCCCGCTCCATCATCTCCTTCATCTGGAAAAAGGAACATTCATAGTATGTATGCATGGTACCTTTATCAAACCCTAT
Organism: Doryrhamphus excisus; assembly: GCF_037039965.1. NCBI lineage: Eukaryota > Metazoa > Chordata > Actinopteri > Syngnathiformes > Syngnathidae > Doryrhamphus > Doryrhamphus excisus. Next base: position 1,526,563 of record NC_136362.1, read on the forward strand.
CATGAGTCATGTGACAACAGGCCACCAATAAGGTGACAGGACTACACTGTACTTGTTATGATTACAGTGTTTCCCATATATTCATCCATATTTGGATACAAATAATGTCACTCTGAATAGCAAAAGGCAATAACAAAACGTAGCAAGAAGGATCGCTCACAAGACAATGCACGGAATCAGGTCCAACAGATGAGATTTTAAGATTCACTTTAAGAAAACGTCAATGGACAAACGGACAAATAAAGTTTGGATCGACTACACGCCGTAACCCGCACAGAAAGCTTTCTAGATCTTCCAGAATCTGCACCTATTGTCACTATATTGACACTTACTATGGTACCCATTATGTCATTGGATGCTCATATCACCTCGGACTTCGGTATGTGACAAAAAAAATTTTAAATTAAAACTAAACTAAACTAAACTAAAACAAACTAAAAAAAACTATATTAGGAAAGCAGGAAGTGACCAAATGTAACAGTTACTGATTGTAAAAGTCTCTTGCTTGAGGCCGCTGGGTTCAAAGGTCCAAAACAAAAAAATAAATAAAACTAAACTTTTATTTTATTTTATTTTATTTTATTTTATTTTATTTTATTTTATTTTATTTTATTTTATTTTATTTTATTTTATTTTATTTTATTTTATTAAAACAAAAAAAACTTGGACTATATTATGAAAGCAGGAAGTGAACAAATGTAACAGTTACTGATTGTAAAAGTACCAGATGGAAGGGTAGGATTTAATAAGCTTTGCTTCTTCCTACTCCTTTTGGACATGTGGAACTGGGAACTGATTATGGGATGCACTCAATTGTAATCTGATGCATGTTGAAATGAAATAAAACCATTACCATTACCATTACCAATTATTAATGTCTTCGACCCAAAGGCATGACAACCTTCATGTCTCCTCTCCTCTGTCTATCTCCAAGGCCTCCAAGACCAATAATGTAAGTAATGTCCCTCTGATGAAGCTTTGGCGTGGTTGAACACGAGAAGACAACATTTTAACAACAATTATAGGTCAGAAAAGTGGAAAGTGCATCTATTTGAGTTGAACCAAGTCCAAAAAAAACATCAAACCAGTTTTGCCTGATATTTGCCTCTCAGTGCAAGTTAGCGTTCCCTCAAACCTGAACAAATATTTCCCGGAACCCAATGAAGCGGGAGTTATGGTTGCCAAAGTATGACACAGCCCCCCCCCCTTCGGCCTGGCTCCAGGGTGAGGCCCCGGTTTATTGGCAATGGTAATGGTTTAATTTCATTTGAACATGCATCAGATTCCAATTGAATGCATCCCATAATCAATTCCCAGTTCCACATGTCCAAAAGGAGTAGGAAGAAGCAAAGCTTATTAAATCCTACCCCTCCATCTGGTACTTTTACAATCAGTAACTGTTACATTTGTTCACTTCCTGTTTTCCTAATATAAGTTTAAAAAAATAATAATTAATTTTTTAAATTTTATTATTATTTTTTATTTATTTAGTTATTTAAATTTAGCGGGACTTTGAGGTGAAGCAAAGCTTATGAAATCCTTTTACAATCAGTAACTGTTACATTTGTTCACTTCCTGCTTTCATAATATAGTGTAAGTTTTTTTTTTAAATACATTTTTAATAAATTTTTGCATTTTTTAAAATTTTATTTATTTAAATTTAGCGGGACTTTGAGGTGAAGCAAAGCTTATTAAATCCTTTTACAATCAGTAACTGTTACATTTGTTCACTTCCTGCTTTCATAATATAGTTTAAGTTTTTTTTTAAATACATTTTAATTAATTTTTGCATTTTTTTTAATTTTATTTATTTAAATTTAGCGGGACTTTGAGGTGAAGCAAAGCTTATTAAATCCTACCCCTGCATCTGGTACTTTTACAATCAGTAACTGTTACATTTGTTCACTTCCTGCTTTCCTATATTATTTTATTTTATTTTATTAAAACAAAAAAACTTAGACTATATTAGGACAGCAGGAAGTGAACAAATGTAACAGTTACTGATTGTAAAAGTCTCTTGCTTGAGGCCGCTGGGTTCAAAGGTCCAAAACAAAAAACTAAATAAAACCAAACTTTTATTTTATTTTATTTTATTTTATTTTATTTTATTTTATTTTATTTTATTTTATTTTATTTTATTTTATTTTATTTTATTTTATTTTATTTTATTTTATTAAAACAAAAAAACGTTAACTATATCAGGAAAGCAGGAAGTGAACCAATGTAACAGTTACTGATTGTAAAAGTCTCTTGCTTGAGGCCGCTGGGTTCAAAGGTCCAAAACAAAAAACTAAATAAAACCAAACTTTTATTTTATTTTATTTTATTTTATTTTATTTTATTTTATTTTATTTTATTTTATTTTATTTTATTTTATTTTATTTTATTTTATTTTATTTTATTTTATTTTATTTTATTTTATTTTATTTTATTTTATTTTATTTTGCTGTAACTGCTTGTATTGTTTCTTAAATTGGCTCATTGTACCCCCCCACCCCCCCACAAGGTGCCGGGAACGGAGTGGACTCACATCTACAGCAGACTCTGAGGCGGGCCAGCTCTGATCGTCCTCGCCCACCATCAGCAGCAGAGGACACTGCACACGTCCCACCTGCCGGGACAACATAGTGATGGACACCATGAACGACTCACTAGAGAAAAAGATCCAGGTCAGGAACCGAGACTCACGTCGGCTTTGAGGGTGAGGGTGCTGATGGGCAGAAACATCATTTTCAGGATGTTCTGGTTCTTCTCGTTGACTTGAATCTTGTCTGCATGCCTGAGTGAACACCAACGACACATTACAGTACGTATGTCGTACAATATATTGGTAGCCAATCACAGGGCACATATAGACAAACAACCATTCACACTCACATTCATACCTATGGACAATTTGGAGTTGCTAATTAACCTAGCATGTTTTTTTGGAATGTGGGAGGAAACCGGAGTACCCGGAGAAAACCCGCGCATGCACGGGGAGAACATGCAAACTCCACACAGAGATGGAATTGAAGGGTGGAATTGAACCCTGGTCTCCTAGCTGTAAACACTCGTTTGCCGTGCAGCCGAGACTAATTTGTTTTCAACTAAAGTCACGTTTTAACATTTTGTCACAAGAATCTGGTGGATGGATGGATGGGTGGATGGATGGATGGATGGATGGATGGATGCGTGGATGGATGGGTGGCTGGATGGATGATGGGTGGATGAATGGATGGATCGATGGATGCGTGGGTGGATGGATGAATGTATGGGTGGATGGATCGATGAATGGATGGATGGATGTGTGGATGGATGGATGGATGGATTGATCGATCGATGAATGGATGGATGGATGGATGTGTGAATGGATGGATGGTGGATGGATGGGTGGATGGATCTATAGATCGATGGGTGGATGGATGGATGGTGGATGGATGATGGGTGGATGGATGCGTCAAAGAATGGATGGTGGATGGGTGTATGGATGGATCGATGGATGGATGATGGATGTATGGATGGGTGGATGGATCTATGGATGGATGGATGGATGATGGGTGGATGGATGTATGCGTGGACGGGTGGATGGATGGATGAATGGATGGATGCGTGGATGGGTGGATGGATGAATGGATGGATGAATGGATGGATGGATGCGTCAATGAATGGATGGTGGATGGGTGGATGGATCGATGGATGGATGATGGATGTATGGATGGGTGAATGGATGTGGAGGAATGGGTGGGTGGGTGGATGGATGTATGTGTGGGCGGGTGGATGGATGGATGGGTGGCTGGATGGGTGGATGGATGGATGGTGGGTGGATGAATGGATGGATCGATGGATGGGTGGATGGATGTATGGGTAGACGGGTGGATGGATCGATGAATGGATGGTGGATGGGCGGGTGGATGGATGGATGGATGATGGGTGGATTGATGGATGGGTGGATGGATGGATGATGGGTGGATTGATGGATGGATGGGTGGATGGATTGATGGATGGGTGGATGTTGGAGAACATGCAAACTCCACACAGAGATAGCCGAGGGTGGGATTGAACCCCAGTCTCCAAGCTGTGAGGTCTAAGCGCTAACCACTTGTCCACCGTGCAGCCCTAAATTAAAAAAGCAAAACCCATCAAATCATACATTCAAAGTTTTGCGACTCAATTAAATGACAAGATCTCATTTCTTGACCCCCCATGAATTCATATCCATGAATTCATATCCATTCATATTTAGTTTATATAAAGGTTGCCCTTACTGATTATAGAAAGCAAATAAATCCTCCTGTTTGATGCTCTTTGCCTGCAGGTGAGATCCACTGATGCACACGGCACACTTGGGCTGAAACACACACAGGAAGTCCAAATATGGGTAGCGTTTGATTCAGGCGTGCTTCATGTACATGCTTCGTGTTACCTTCACAACGTCCGAGTAAGTCAGCACCCTCAGCAGGTAAGTGCACCCGAAGCAGAGTCCCAACATGGCGATGCGGTCGGCGAGCACCTGCGGGTGCCGCTGCAGGAACCCGAAGGCCTTCTGCACCCCCCAGGAGTGTCAGTTAGCATGAAAACGAAAAAGATTCGGAACACAAGTACCTCAAAGTACGACTCGTCCACCAACTTTCCCAACTCCTGGACGATTTTAGGGGTCAGGTAGTCGAGAGCCAGTGAAGCGAAGCCGTGGGAGGCGAGCAGCGCCGCACGATATTCCACCAGCTGGCTCGCACCCCCCCACAGGTCCAGGATACCCGGGAAAGGTCCGGGTCCTTGTGAGGTTTTATATTATTCATCATGTGAGGGTTTTTGTGTGGTCTGGACTGTACCTGAAGGCAGGAAGAGGGTCGCGGAAAGTTGGTCCTTAGTGACCGGGATCCTGCGGACGCCGGGCGCCATGTACCAGCGCTCCACTGCATGAGAGGCCAGCGCCACCCGGTCCATGAAACCCTCAGTGAGGTACCCCCCATGCACTGAGATGGTGAACTCCATGGGGGTCTGCACGTTCTTCTTCCTCAACCTGATGATGAAGATGAATCAAACATGTGACCTGGATGCTCATAATGCAGTCCAAGCAGATGGTCCACCTGAGTCCGGGTTCGCTGCCCGGAACTGGTCTGAGGCTCCACATGAGACCCATTTGTTCCACCCCGGAGTACGTCCCCCCCAGGCTGGCATCCCGGGACACTACAAAGACAAAGACGGCGTTCCAGGACATATCCAAAGCGTTTATTGTGGATGTCGTACCATCAATGGCGCCGCCGACATCGGACACGTAGTGAGCGAACGACTCCCAGCCGTGTCCGTCCTCGCAGCGGTGGAAGGCGTGGACGGTGAGCCGGACGCCAGGGGGCGCATTCTGGACCGTGATGACAAACTTCTCGTCCACCAGTCCTCTGGACGGACGCACCGACAACTGGACCGCACGATGCTTCGCCTCCATGCTGACACAAGCACTGTTAGCATTTTCACATGGAATAACGTTAGTATCTAGCGGTTAGCATGCTGACCTCACAGCTAGGATCACATCATCCATCCTTCCTTCCCTTTCTCCTTCTCTCCATCCATCCTTCCCTCCACCATCATCCACCCATCATCCATCCTTCCTTCCCTTTCTCCTTCTCTCCATCCATCCTTCCCTCCACCATCATCCACCCATCATCCATCCTTCCTTCCCTTTCTCCATCCTTCTGTCCAACCATCTATCATCCATCCATCCATCTTCCCTCCTCCATCCATCCATCATCCATCCTTCCTTCCCTTTCTCCTCTCCATCCATCCTTCCCTCCAACCATCTATCATCCATCCACCATCCATCCGTCCACCCATCATCCATCCATCATCCATCCGTCCTTCCCTTTCTCCTTCCATCCTTCCCTCCAACCATCTATCAATCATCCATCCATCATCCATCCTTCCTTCCCTTTCTCCTTCCATCCTTCCCTCCAACCATCTATCAATCATCCATCCATCTTCCCTCCTCCATCCATCCATCCTTCCTTCCCTTTCTCCTTCTCTCCATCCATCCTTCCCTTCAACCATCTATCATCCATCCATCATCCATCCACCATCCATCCATCTTCCATCCGTCCACCCATCATCCATCCATCATCCATCCTGCCTTCCCTTTCTCCTTCCATCCTTCCCTCCGCCCATCCTTCCCTCCATCAATCATCTATCCACTATCCATCCATCATCCATCCACCCATCCATCCATCCACCGTCCATCTTCCATTCACCACCCATCCATCTTCCATCCACCAGCCATCCATACATCCATTTATCCACCCATCATCCATCCATCATCCATCCACCCTCCATACACCCATCCATCCAATACACCGTCCATCTTCTATTCACCATCCATCCACCATCCATCCATCATCCATCCATCGTCCATCCTTCCTTCCCTTTCTCCTTCCATCCTTCCCTCCGTCCATCCTTCCCTCCATCAATCATCTATCCACTATCCATCCATCCATCATCCATCCATCCACCCATCCATCATCCATCCATCCACCGTCCATCTTCCATTCAGCATCCATCCAGCATCCATCCATACACCCATTCATACACCCATCCATCCATACACCGTCCATCTTCCATTCACCATCCATCCACCCATCCATCATCCATCTATCCATCCATCATCCATCCATCCACCAGATTCTTGTGACAAAATGTTAAAACGTGACTTTAGTTGAAATCAAATTAGTCTCGGCTGCACTGCGGTCGAGTGTTTACCACGCACACCTCACAGCTAGGAGACCAGGGTTCAATTCCACCCTTCAATTTCATCTCTGTGTGGAGTTTGCATGTTCTCCCCGTGCAAAAAAAAAACGGTCGAAAACGAAGGAACAAATTAGTCTCCACGTGATCGGTCGTGGGTTTCTACGGATACGGCGAGCTTTTAAACAACATGCATGGTTGAAGTTGTTGAAATGATCGCAGTAGTCAAGTCATAGGCTGATGCTCACCTGGATGTATTTGGAAGATTTCACAATTTTCCATGGAAAGAAAGACACAAAAGAAGTAGTACTCTCCAGTTATGATGTGTTCAGTACTTCCAAAGATACTCAATATCCCCGTGAGCATATTTACCTTCTTTCCATTTACATCTTCAAGCAACGGAATCCTTTAGGTCGTGTGTGTGTGTCTGACCAGGGGCCTGTTTGAGGATTAAGCCCACCCTTAAGCCCCCCCCCCCCAAGGAAGACCTCCAGAGCTATGAACAGACTTTAAATTGCGAGTTCCTGGGGAACTACACCCTGGTCAGCTGATCTACAGAGGTCTTGGTGAGATGGGATTCAATGGAGGTTCTCACCTCCTTTACCAAAACCATTTACCATCTTCTAATGACGTTTTTTAACATTATTAGAGCCCACTTCTCATGAAATAACACCCCTATAGTCACCTTTACACTCCTGTTACCCAATATAGTAGACATAATAAGAATTAAGACATAGAGCACTTGTTTACAACCTTCTAATTATGTTTTTTAACATGATTAGAGCCTTCTGGACATGAAATAACACCCCTATAATCGCCTTTGCACTTCTATTACCCAATATAGTAGACATCATAAGACATATAAGACATTTACCACCTTCTAAATACACTCTTTGTAACATGATTAGAGCCTTCTAGGCATGAAATAACACCCCTATAGTCACCTTTACACTCCTATTACCCAATATAGTAGACATAATAAGAATTAAGATATTGAACACTTGTTTACAACCTTCTAATCATGTTTTTTAACATGATTAGAGTCCTCTAGGCATGAAATAACACCCCTATAGTCATCGTTATACTCCTATTACTTGACATAGTAGACATAGGAATTAATACATATAACACTCGTTTGCAACCTTTTAATTATGTTTTTAACATAATTAGATCCCTCTAGACATGAAATAACACCCCTATAGTCACCTTTACACTCCCATTACCCAATATAGTAGACATAATAAGAATTAAAACATAGAACACTTGTTTACAGCCTTCTAATTATGTTTTTTAACATGATTAGAGCCTTCTGGACATGAAATAACACCCCTATAATTGCCTTTACACTTCTATTACCCAATATAGTAGACATCATAAGACATATAAGACATTTACCACCTTCTAAATACACTTTTTGTAACATGATTAGAGCCCTCTAGACATGAAATAACACCCCTATAGTCACCTTAACACTCTTATTACTCGGCATAGTACACATAATAATTAAGATATAAAACACTTGTTTACAACCATCTAATTATGTTTTTAACATGATTAGAGCCCTCTGGGCATGAAATAACACCCCTATAGTCACCGTTATACTCCCATTACTTGACATAGTAGACATAGGAATTAATACATAGAACACTCGTTTACAACCTTCTAATTATGTTTTTTAACATAATTAGAGCCCTCTAGACATGAAATAACACCACTATAGTCACCTTTATACTCCTATTACTTGACATAGTAGACATAGAACACTTGTTTACAACCTTCTAATTATGTGTTTTAACATGATTAGAGCCCTCTAGACATGAAATAACACCCCTATAGTCACCTTTACACTCCTATTACCCAATATAGTAGACATAATAATTAAGATATTGAACACTTGTTTACAACCTTCTAATTATGTTTTTTTACATAATTAGAGCCCTCTAGACATGAAATAACACCCCTATAGTCACCTTTATACTCCTATTATTTGACATAGTAGACACTTGTTTACAACCTTCTAATTATGTTTTTTAACATAATTAGAGCCCTCTAGACATATGTAGTGTAAAAAATGACCCCCAACCATTCATACTTTGCTTTTAATGACAAGAGGATGACACATGCAACATGCCAATCAAGGTGGAGATATGGTTGGAAATCATATTGATAATACGCAGTCAGAGTAGAAATTGGGATTCGGATCCTCCTGCTAACGCCTGCTTAGCAATAATACCCGAAGGAAAAAGCTCCCAGGTCACTGGAAGTATCCGCAGGCGCATCGTTTGGAAGCGACAACTGGGAGCGATAGAGTCTGTGGCTCAGAGCGTCCACGGGATTATCCGACACCTGCAATGGATGACAGACAGCATGTCAATCAAAGAAATAACACGGCACAAAAAATGCTGAATTGACCTCTTCAAACTTCTTGGCCTTGTACATCTCGGCTCCCCGCAGGAAGTTGAGCAGGATGATGTCACACAGCACCGTGCCCTGCATGGTTAGTTGTGGTGAGGAACAACATGACACTTCATTCCCATTGCATGACAATGTAGAGTTGATAGGATAAAAACAATGCCAATTTACATTTATGGTGGATAATTGGTTCCAGACCTTACCCTGACCCAATATCCACAAAGTAGGAGTCCTTGTTTACAGTAGAAGTGGAAAATGTTGATATTTTAGCATAGAAAACCATAGAAAAAATATTATTAGAGCCCACTACACATGAAATAACACCCCTATAGTCACCTTTACACACCTATTACCCAACATAGTAGACATAATATGAAGAATTAAGAATTATGACCTTCTAATTATGTTTTCTAACATGATTAGAGACCTCTAGACATGAAATAACACCCCTATAGTCACCTTTACACTCCTATTACTCAACATAGTAGACATAATATGAAGAATTAAGAATTATGACCTTCTAATTATGTTTTCTAACATTATTAGAGCCCTCTAAACATTAAAATAACACCCCTATAGCCACCTTTACACTCCTATTACCCAACATAGTAGACATAATATGAAGAATTAAGAATTAGAACCTTCTAATTACGTTTTCTAACATGATTAGAGACCTCTATACATGAAATAACACCCCTATAATCACCTTTACACTCCCATTACCCAATATAGTAGACATAATATGAAGAATTAAGAATTATGACCTTCTAATTACGTTTTCTAACGTGATTAGAGACCTCTATACATGAAATAACACCCCTATAATCACCTTTACACTCCCATTACCTAATATAGTAGTCATAATAATAAGAATTAAGACATAGAACACTTGTTTATGACCTTCTAATTATGTTTTTTAACATTATTAGAGCCCTCTAAACATTAAAATAACACCCCTATAGTCACCTTTACACTCCTATCACTCAATATAGTAGACATCATAAGAAGAATTAAGAATTATGACCTTCTAATTACGTTTTTTAACATTATTAGAGCCCACTAGACATGAAATAGCACCCCTATAATAACCTTTACACTCCTATTACCCAATATAGTAGTCATAATAATAAGAACTAAGACATAGAGCACTTTTTATGACCTTTTAATTAGGTTTATTAACATGATTAGACCTATAGTCACCTTTACACTCCTATTACCCAATATAGTAGACATAATATGAAGAATTAAGAATTATGACCTTCTAATTCCGTTTTCTAACGTGATTAGAGACCTCTAGGCATGGAATAACACCCCTATAATCACCTTTACACTCGCGTTACCCAATACAGGAGGCATAATAAGAATTAAGACATAGAACACTTGTTTATGACCTTCTAATTATGTTTTTAACATTATCAGAGCCCTCTAAATATTAAAGTAACACCCCTATTGTTTCCCCCTGCTTGTGTGTCTTTGTACATGACTGACACCTGGTGACCAGTGTAGAATAGTACACATCAGTAGTACATAAGCAGTACTTCCTGGTTTGTAGTGGTGAACTGAAAAAAGAAGGTACATACTCACCACTCCTATGGACGTGAACGCTGCCACCATGTTGATAAGCGTGGGAATCATGTTGAACTTTCCTGCCTGAAAGGGGGGGAAGGGGGGGCAGTGGTTTTTGTACTGGTTGTGGATCTGAGGACCAGTTCTACAATCTCAGCAGGGTCCTTGAGGGTGCATGGCAGTTTGCCCAACCAGTCTAGATGTGTTTCATGGACTTGGAGAGGGCACCTGCACCTGTATACTGTCCAGTACATATACTGCACCCGTATGCAGTCCAGTACATATACTGCACCCGTATGCGGTCCAGTACATATACTGCACCCGTATACTGTCCAGTACATATACTGCACCTGTATACTGTCTAGTACATAATACTGCACCTGTATAGTGTCCAGTATATATACTGCACCCGTATACAGTCCAGTACATATACTGCACCTGTATACTGTCCAGTATATATACCGCACCCGTATACGGTCCAGTACATATACTGCACCTGTATACTGTCCATTATATATACTGCACCCGTATATACTGTCCAGTATATATACTGCACCCGTATACGGTCCAATACATATACTGCACCTGTATACTGTCCAGTATATATACTGCACCTGTATAATGTCCTGTACATATACTGCACCCGTATGCAGTCCAGTACATATACTGCACCCGTATGCGGTCCAGTACATATACTGCACCCGTATACTGTCCAGTACATATACTGCACCTGTATACTGTCTAGTACATAATACTGCACCTGTATAGTGTCCAGTATATATACTGCACCCGTATACGGTCCAGTACATATACTGCACCTGTATACTGTCCAGTATATATACCGCACCCGTATACGGTCCAGTACATATACTGCACCTGTATACTGTCCAGTATATATACTGCACCCGTATATACTGTCCAGTATATATACTGCACCCGTATACGGTCCAATACATATACTGCACCTGTATACTGTCCAGTATATATACTGCACCTGTATAATGTCCTGTACATATACTGCACCCGTATACGGTCCAGTAGATATACTGACCTCGTATACTGTCCAGTACATATACTGCACCCGTATAATGTCCTGTACATATACTGCACCCGTATACGGTCCAGTACATATACTGCACCCGTATACTGTCCAGTACATATACTGCACCCGTATGCTGTCCAGTACATATACTGCACCCGTATACGGTCCAGTACATATACTGCACTCGTATACTGTCCAGTACATATACTGCACCCGTATAATGTCTTGTACATATACTGCACCCGTATACGGTCCAGTACATATACTGCACCCGTATACGGTCCAGTACATATACTGCACCCGTACAGTACATATACTGCACCCGTATACGGTCCAGTACATATACTGCACCCGAATGCGGTCCAGTACATATACTGCACCCGTATGCCGTCCAGTACATATACTGCACCCGTATACGGTCCAGTTCATATACTGCACCCGTATACCGTCCAGTACATATACTGCACCCGTATACGGTCCAGTTCATATACTGCACCCGTATACGGTCCAGTACATACACTGCACCCGAATACGGTCCAGTACATATACTGCACCCGTATACTGTCCAGTACATATACTGCACTCGTATACGGTCCAGTACATATACTGCACCCGTACAGTACATATACTGCACCCGTATACGGTCCAGTACATATACTGCACCCGAATACGGTCCAGTACATATACTGCACCCGTATACTGTCCAGTACATATACTGCACCCGAATACGGTCCAGTACATATACTGCACCTGTATACTGTCCAGTACATATACTGCACTCGTATACGGTCCAGTACATATACTGCACCTGTATACTGTCCAGTACATATACTGCACCCGTATACGGTCCAGTTCATATACTGCACTCGTATACTGTCCAGTACATATACTGCACCCGTATGCAGTCCAGTACATATACTGCACCCGTATGCTGTCCAGTACATATACCGCACATGTATAGTGTCCAGTACATATACCGGACCTGTATACTGTACATATACTGCACCTGTATACTGTACAGTACATATACCGCGCCTGTATACTGTACAGTACATATACTGCACCTGTGCAGTCCAGTACATATACTGGACCTGTATACTGTACAGTACATATACTGCGCCTGTATACTGTCCAGTATATATACCGCACCTGTATACTGTCCAGTACATATACTGTACCTGTATACTGTCCAGTATAGATACTGTCCAGTATATATACTACGCCTCTATAGTGTCCAGTACATATACTGTACCTGTATACTGTCCAGTATATATACACCGCACCTGTATACTGTCCAGTATATATACTGCACACTGTACCTATATACTGTCCAGTATATATACTGCACCTGTATACTGTCCAGTATATATACCGCACCTGTATACTGTCCAGTACATATACCGCACCTCTATAGTGTCAAGTATACTGTCCAGTACATATACTGCGCCTGTATACTGTCCAGTACATATACCGCACCTCTATACTGTACAGTACATATACCGCACCTGTATACTGTCCAGTACATATACTGCACCAGTATACATATACTGCGCCTGTATACTGTCCAGTACATATACTGCACCTGTATACTGCACAGTATATATACTGCACCTGTATACTGTCCAGTACATATACCGCACCCGTATACTGTCCAGTAGTATGTTTATACTTAGCTCCTAGCAATGAAGTGTTGACTCACGTTTCCATTGACGAGGACATCAAACCTGATAGCGTAGGCTTTGACCAGCGTGCGGTAGTCGGTCCCGTTCTCCATCTTGTAATACTTGGCAAACCTTCCATGAAAAACACCAACACGTTAAAAGACACGGATGCTCTCTGCCGTGTTCTTCCATCCCAAACGTTCCCTTATGAAGGCAACCTAAGGTTGATGCCAAACGTAGCGTTGACTCGCACTGTCGGGAATCAAAAATGGGTCGAAAAACATGGCCGCCATCACGTAACAGCGGCGGTTCCAGACCTGAAATTGTATCCCGTGGACACGGCGTTCTTCTGTGACATGGCGTCCAGTCTGGTGAAGGAGTAGGACGGGTTACACTGATCATCGGATTTGTCCAGGTCACACATCCAGCCGATCTTGATCCCGATCACCCCCCCCTTACATAAAACACAACAACTGATGTTGACGTTTCTTTCATCCCTACAGGAATTCATGGTGTGAAACAAACGTCCACCTTGTCTGCCAGCTTGGTGAAGTTCTGGTGTGCGTAGCGGACCACATCACCCACTCGGAAGATGGGGCAGTACGTGTTGTTGACCGTGTCAAAGTTACACTTCTTGATGTAGTCGTCAGTGATGGTGGGGAGGAAGTTGCCTCTGAACACAACACACAACATGTCTCATACAGTAGATCATATACCATGTTTCATATACCATATACACTGGACCCTATATCATATACCATGTATCATACACTGGACCCTATATCATATACCATGTATCATACACTGGACCCTATATCATATACCATATATATCATACACCATGTATCATACGCTGGACCCTATATCATATACCATATATCATACACCATGTATCATACACTGGACCCTATATCATATACCCTACATCATATACCATGTCTCCTATCATACACCATGTATCATACACTGGACCCTATATCATATACCATATATCATATACCATGTATCATACATTGGACCCTATATCATATACTATATATCATACGCCATGTATCATACACTGGACCCTATATCATATACCCTATATTGTATACCATGTCTCCTATCATACACCATGTATCATACACTGGACCCTATATCATATACCCCATATCATACACCATGTATCATACCATACACCATGTATCATACACTGGACCCTATATCATGTACCCTATATCATATACCATGTTTCATATATCATACACCATGTATCATACACTGGAACCTATATCATATACCCTATATCATACACCATGTATCATACACTGGACCCTATATCATATACCATGTCTCATATCATACACCATATATCATACACTGGACCCTATATCATATACCATATATCATATACCATGTTTCATATATCATACACCATGTATCATACACTGGACCCTATATCATACCATGTATCATATACCATGTCTCATATCATACACCATGTATCATACACTGGACCCTATATCATATACCATATATCATACACCATGTATCATACACTGGACCCTATATCATATACCATATATCATACACCATGTATCATACACTGAACCCTATATCATATATCATTACCATGTTTCATATATCATACACCATGTATCATACGTTGGACCCTATATCATATACCATATATCATATACCATGTATCATACACTGGACCCTATATCATATACCATATATCATATACCATGTATCATACACTGGACCCTATATCATATACCATTTATCATATACCATGTATCATACACTGGACCCTATATCATATACCATATATCATATACCATGTCCCATATATCGTACACCATGTATCACACACTGGATCCTATATCATATACCATACATCATACACCATGTATCATACACTGGACCCTATATCATATACCATATATTATATACCATATATCATGCACTGGACCCTATATCATATATCATACACCATGTCTCATACACTGGACCCTGTATCATATACCATATATTATATACCATGTATCATACACTGGACCCTATATCATATACCATATATTATATACCATGTATCATACACTGGACCCTATATCATATACCATGTCTCATATATCATACACCATGTATCATACACTGGACCCTTTATCATATACCATACATCATACACCATGTATCATACACTGGACGCTATATCATATACCATATATCATACACCATGTTTCGTATATCATACACCATGTATCATACACTGGACCCTACATCATATACCACATATCATACACCATGTATCATACACTGGACCCTATATTATATACCATATACGATATAGCATGTATCATATAGCACATATGTATGATATAGTATAGTATGTATGTATCTTATCATTTGCCTTACTTGGTGTAGTTGAAGGTAGGAAATCGGATGCTGTTTTTGATGAAAATAGTGAAGTTTTCCACCTCCATCATGGGGGTGCTGGACAAGGACAGAAGAGGAGCTGAAGGACTTTGGGACTTGGGGGAGAACTGAATCATCCTAGGATCCACAACCACCAAACCACCAAACCCTGGGAATCTTTCACTATAAAGAATCAACACATCTCTTTTGGGATTGGTAACGTTGTGGTATTGGTATTGGTATTGGTATTGGTTATGTTATTGGTAGTGGTAATGGTATTGGCAATGCTATTGGTAATGGTAGTGGTAACGGTATTGGTGATGGTAGTGGTATTGATAATGGACTTGGTAATGGTAGTGGTAATGGTAGTGGTATTGATAATGGACTT
The DNA here is from genome assembly GCF_037039965.1 of Doryrhamphus excisus. Classification (NCBI taxonomy): domain Eukaryota; kingdom Metazoa; phylum Chordata; class Actinopteri; order Syngnathiformes; family Syngnathidae; genus Doryrhamphus; species Doryrhamphus excisus. Next base: position 1,542,740 of record NC_136362.1, read on the forward strand.
GGTAATGGTAGTGGTAATGGTAGTGGTATTGATAATGGACTTGGTAATGGTAGCGGTAATGGTAGTGGTGTTGGTAGTGGTAATTGTAATGGTAGTGGTAATGGCAATGGTAGTGGTATTGGTAATGGTAGTGGTAATGGTAATGGTAATGGTCGTAGTAGTAATGTTATTGGTAATGGTAGTGGTATTGGTAATGGTTGTGGTATTGGTAGTGGTGTTGGTAGTGGTAATTGTAATGGTAGTGGTATTGGTAATTGTAGTGGTCATGGTAATGGTAGTGGTAATGGCAATGGTAGTGGTATTGGTAACTGTAGTGGTCATGGTAATGGTATTGGTAATGGTATTGGTAATTGTAGTAATGGTCGTGGTATAGGTAGTGGTAATGGTAGTGGTATTGGTAATGGTTGTGGTATTGGTAGTAGTAATGGTGTTGGTAGTGGTAATTGTAATGGTAGTGTAAATGGCAATGGTAGTGGTATTGGTAATGGTAGTGGTCAGGTAGTGTTATTGGTAGTGGTAATGGTATTGGTAATTGTAGTAGTAATGGTCGTCGTAGTGGTAATGGTGTTGGTAATTGTAATGGTAATGGTAGTGGTAATGGTATTTGTAGTGGTAGTAGTTTTATGGTTTTAGTAGTTTTATGGTCGTGTTATGGGTAGTGGTAATGGATGTGGTAATGGTAATGGTATTGGTAGTGGTAGTGGTAATGGTATTTGTAGTGGTAGTAGTTTTATGGTTTTAGTAGTTTTATGGTCGTGTTATGGGTAGTAGTAATGGATGTGGTAATGGTAATGGTCATGGTAGTGGTATTGGCTGGTAGAGATAGTTTTCATGCTCCTTGTGTTTATAATCATGCCTGGAGTGCTTGGACCCGAGCTACATGAGCTAGCAGGTACGCTAGTTTGTCCGCGGAGGAAACCCTTCGCCTTTGACCAAGGCGTTGTTACAACAGGAAGTGACAAGATCCGTCACTTCACAAATGGATATTGTTTTTGAATGAATTCAGAAATGAATGTTGTTAATGTTTTGCACGTTTTGTCTCACCCATCCCACTTTGTGTTCCCTTTTAGCGGACGTCGGGTGGACGTTGTGTACCTGTTTCTCACCTGCTGATGGTATCGATTTCGGCGGGACACCAGCCTTTGATTTCACACGTCTTGACTGTGCCGTTGAAAGCAACGCATCTGCCCGTAAGAATTCCTGAGATGGCAAATCATCAACAGTTCATGATCCACAATGTCATGTAGAGATTCCACGTTGTTACGTAACGTCACCGTAGATCCTCACCGTAACTTCCTGGCTTGTTAGCCAGTCGAGTGCAGTTGCTGTCGTCAGTACAGACATAATTCTTCTCGCTCTGCCGCGCACGCGGGTCATGAAAGATAAGCGGTCATCGATAAAAGGTGTCAAAGGTTCGTGTTGCTGCTGGATGTTCATAGTATCCCAGTCAGGGATCATTCCAGACAATCCAATCATTTAAACATGATTAGAGCCCTCTAGACATGAAATAACACCCCTATAATCACCTTTACACTCCTATTACCCAATATAGTAGACATAATAAAAGATAATAAGACATATAAGACATAGTGAACCTGTTTACCACCTCACAAATATTATTTTAAAGATGATTAGAGCCCTCTAGACATGAAGTAACACCCCTATAGTCACCTTTACACTCCTATTATGCAATATAGTAGACATAATAAAAGATAATAAGACATATAAGACATAGAAAACCTGTTTACCACCTCATAAATATCCGTTTTAACACGATTAGAGCCCTCTCGACATGAAATAACACCCCTATAGTCATCTTTACACTCCTATTACCCAATATAGTAGACATAATAAGAGAAACTAAGACATAGAAAACCTGTTTACGACCTTCTAAATACGCTTTTTAACATGATTAGAGCCCTCTAGACGTGAAATAACATCCCTATAGTCACCTTTAGACTTCTATTACCCAATATAGTAGACATAATAAGAGAAAATAAGACATATAAGACATAGAAAACCTGTTTACCACCTCATAAATATTCTTTTAAACATAATTAGAGCCCTTTAGATATGAAATAACACCCCTATAGTCATCTTTACACTCCTATTACCCAATATAGTAGACATAATAAGAGAAACTAAGGCATAGAAAACCTGTTTACCACCTCATAAATATTCTTTTTAACATGATTAGAGCCCTCTAGACATTAAATAACACCCCTATAGTCACCGTAAGACTCCCATTACCCAATATAGTAGACATAATAAGAGAAAATAAGACATATAAGACACAGAAAACCTGTTTACCACCTCATAAATATTCTTTTAAACATAATTAGAGCCCTCTAGACATGAAATAACACCCCTATAGTCACCTTTACACCCCTATTACCCAATAGAGTAGACATAATAAAAGATAATAAGACATATAAGACATAGAAAACCTGTTTACCACCTCATAAATATTCTTTTAAACATGATTAGAGCTCTCTAGACATGAAATAACACCCCTATAGTCATCTTTACACTCCTATTACCCAATATAGTAGACACAATAAGAGAGAATAAGACATATAAGACATAGAAAGCCTATTCATACGTATACATGATGCTATTTCATATTCATGCTCTGACCTCTGGACAACGCCCTTGGACTTGGTTTTCTGTTGTGATGAGTTTGGTGATGATGCAGAAGACGGAAGCTCCCTGAACAAAAACACACGAGCGTCACCATCCTCTTCCGTCTTTGTCCGTTCATCGGCGGGCGGAACCTCATACCTGCGTCGGCGTGACGTAGTCCGCAACGTCCATGACTTTGTCATTGTAGACTCCGAATCCCTTCACCTTGGTCATGACCGACGACTCGATCGCCGTGTCCCTCACCTGGTACGCTTTTTCGTAAACAAACACCCACCTGAAATTTAATGTCAGAATAGACAATCTTTGGAGCAGCTGATTACAAACATCTCTATCTTCACCCTCCTGTCCTGTTTCTCCTTGGGGATGTGTTGGTACACATTTATAGAAATTATGAGATGAAAACTTGAAAAATTATGATGAAAAAATATTGGTTTTAACATGATTAGAGCCCTGTAGATAGGAAATAACACCCCTATAGTCACCTTTACACTCCTATAACACAATGCAATACAATAGACATAATATGAGAAAATAGGACGTATAAGACAAAGAAAACCTGTTTACCACCTCGTAAATATCCTTTTAACATGATTAGAGCCCTCTAGACATGAAATAACACCCCTATAGTCATCTTTATACTCCTATTACCCAATATAGTAGACATAATAAGACACAGATAATCTGTTTACCGCCTTCTAAATATTCTTTTTAACATGATTAGAGCCCTCTAGACATGAAATAACACCCCTATAATCACCTTTACACTCCTATTACCTAATATAGTAGACATAATAAAACATATAAAACTTGGAAAATCTGTTTACCACCTCGTAAATATTCTTTCTAACATTATTAGAGCCCTGTAGACATGAAATAACACCCCTATAGTCACTTTTACACTCCTCTTACCCAATACAGTAGACATAATAAGACACAGAAAACCTGTTTACCACCTAGGTATGATTTTTAACTTCATTAGAGCCTTCTAGACATGACATAGCGCCCCTATAGTCACCTTTACACTCCTAATACCCAATATAGCAGACATAATAAGACAAAATAAGACACAGAAAAACCTCGTAATTATCCTTTTAAACATGATTAGAGCCCTCTAGACATGAAATAACACCCCTATAGTCACTTTTACACTCCTATTACCCAATATAGTAGACATAATAAGACAAAATAAGACAGAAAATCTGTTTACCACCTCATAATTATCCTTTTAAACATGATTAGAGCCCTCTCGACATGAAATAACACCCCTATAGTCACTTTTACACTCCTATTACCCAATATAGTAGACATAATAAGACATAATAAGACATAATAAGACATAATAAGACATAATAAGACATAATAAGACAAAATAAGACATATAAGACGTAGAAAACCTATTGACCACCTCGTAAATATTCTTTTTATCATTATTAGAGCCATCTAGACATGAAATAACACCCCTATAGTCACCTTTACACTCCTGTTACCCAATACAGTAGACATAATAAGACAAAATAAGACACCTAAAATCTGTTTACCACCTTCTAAATATTCTTTTTGACATTATTAGAGCTCTCTATACATGAAGTAACACCCCTATAGTCATCTTTACACTCCAATTACCCAATATAGCAGACATAATAAGACACAGAAAACCTGTTTAACACCTCGCAATTATCCTTTTAAGCATGATTAGAGCCCTCTAGACATGAAATAACACCCCTATAGTCATCTTCACACTCCTATTACTCCTATTAGTAGTCAATATGCTTTTTAACATTATTGGAGCCATAAAGCCAACATTATATAGACATAAAATAACCCCCCTTATTACCTGAGATAATAAACATAATAACAGAATCTGATGGAATATGATGGATATGATGGATATGATGGAATATGATGAATATGATGGATTCTTCCTCACCCGATGAAGTAGGTGAAGATGAGGAGTTGCACGACTCGGTTGATGATGCCGATGGTCCAGCTCTTCACCACCACCGACTTTGTGGTTTCGTACGTGAAGAAGTCAGCGATGCACGACCACATCGTTGATACGATATCGATATTGGCGAACTACACAAACACAGAGTCACATATCAGATGACGTCATATTCATAATCATATTCATATTCATATGACATCCCCGCTTCGATGCGCCATACCCCGATCCCTTGAGCAACGGCGGCATTCGATCCCAATATGATGCTCTTATAGCACACACACACACGCCCCACCCCCCTTTAATGGCTCCTTTTAGCCCAGCCCTCCCAGCCATGGAAAACTATGGAAGCACCTTTCCATCACATAGAGGAAAAATATCCCAACACCAAATCATAATCATCCCATTTCAGGAAAATTTGCAAGATTAAAAGCCATAATTGTTAGATTGGAACATGTCTCTATGTCTTATTTTCTTTTATTATGTCTACTATATTGGGTAATGGGAGTGTAAATATGACTATAGGGGTGCTATGTCAAGTCTGGAGGGCTCTAATGCTGTTAAAATGAGTGTTTAGAAGGTGGTAAACAGGTTTTTTATGTCTTATTTTCTTTTAATATGTCAACTATATTGGGTAATAGGAGTGTAAAGGTGACTATAGGGGTGTTATTTCATGTCTAGAGGGCTCTAATGCTGTTAAAATGAGTGTTTACATGGTGGTAAACAGGGTTTCTATGTCTTATTTTCTTTTATTATGTCTTCTATATTGGGTAATAGGAGTGTAAAGGTGACTATAGGGGTGCTATACCATGTCCAGAGGACTCTAATCGTGTTAAAAAGTGTATTTACAAGGTGGTAAACACATTTTCTGACTTTTTTTTATTATGTCTACTATATTGGGTAATAATAGTGTAAAGGTGGCTATAGGGGTGCTGTATCAAGTCTGGAGGGCTCTAATGCTGTTAAAATGAATGTTTACAAGGTGGTAAACAGGGTTTCTATGTCTTATTTTCTTTTATTATGTCTTCTATATTGGGTAATAGGAGTGTAAAGGTGACTATAGGGATGCTATGTCAAGTTTGGAGGGCTCTAATGCTGTGAAAATGAGTGTTTAGAAGGTGGGAAACACATTTTTTTCTGTCTTATTTTCTCTTATTATGCCAAGTATATTGGATAATAGGAGTATAAAGGTGACTGTAGGGGTGCTATACCATGTCTAGAGGGCTCTAATGCTGTTAATATGATTGTTTAGAAGGTGTTAAACACATTTTCTATGTCTTATTTTGTCTTATGTCTACTATATTGGGTAATAGGAGTGTAAAGGTGACTATAGGGGTGCTACGTCAAGTCTGGAGGGCTCTAATGCTGTTAAAATGAGTGTTTAGAAGGTGGTAAACAGGGTTTCTATGTCTTATTTTCTTTTATTATGTCTTCTATATTGGGTAATAGGAGTGTAAAGGTGACTATAGGGATGCTATGTCAAGTTTGGAGGGCTCTAATGCTGTTAAAATGAGTGTTTAGAAGGTGGGAAACACATTTTTTTCTGTCTTATTTTCTCTTATTATGCCAAGTATATTGGATAATAGGAGTATAAAGGTGACTGTAGAGGTGCTATACCATGTCTAGAGGGCTCTAATGCTGTTAATATGATTGTTTAGAAGGTGTTAAACACATTTTCTATGTCTTATTTTGTCTTATGTCTACTATATTGGGTAATAGGAGTGTAAAGGTGACTATAGGGGTGCTACGTCAAGTCTGGAGGGCTCTAATGCTGTTAAAATGAGTGTTTACAAGGTGGCAAACAGGGTTTCTATGTCTTATTTTCTTTTATTATGTCTACTATATTGGGTAATAGGAGTGTAAAGGTGACTATAGGGGTGCTATGGCAAGTCTGGAGGGCTCTAATGCTGTTAAAATGAGTGTTTACAAGGTGGTAAACACATTTTTATGTCTTATTTTCTCTTATTATTGTCTTACGTCTACTATATTGGGTAATAGGAGTGTAAAGGTGACTATAGGGGTGCTTCGTCAAGTCTAGAGGGCTCTAATGCTGTTAAAATGAGTGTTTACATGGTGGTAAACAGGGTTTCTATGTCTTATTTTCTTTTATTATGTCTTCTATATTGGGTAATAGGAGTGTAAAGGTGACTATAGGGGTGCTATACCATGTCTAGAGGACTCTAATGATGTTAAAGTGAGTGTTTACAAGTTGGTAAACAGGGTTTCTATGTCTGATTTTCTCCTATTATATTAGTATATTGGATAATAGGAGTATAAAGGTGACTATAGGGGTGCTATGCCATGTCTAGAGGGCTCTAATGCTGTTAAAATGAGTGTTTAGAGGGTGGTAAACACATTTTCCATGTCTTATTTTCTCTTATTATGTCCACTATATTGGGTAACAGGAGTGTAAAGGTGACCATAGGGGTGCTGTACCATGTCTAGAGGGCTCTAGTACTGCTAAAAAGCATATTTCGAAGATGGTAAATAGGTTTTTTTCTGCGCTTGCTCCCAAAATATCCCATGTATAAGTAAAGACATCATTAGGTTGAGCTGTAGAAGCAATGAAGCGCCATAAAGGAGGGATTACTGTATGGACTAATTCCAAGGTGTATATTATTGTATGGACTAATTCCAAGGTGTATATGAGTGTATGGACTAATTCCAAGGTGTATATGAGTGTATGGACTAATTCCAAGGTGTATATGAGTGTATGGACTAATTCCAAGGTGTATATGAGTGTATGGACTAATTCCAAGGTGTATATGAGTGTATGGACTAATTCCAAGGTGTATATGAGTGTATGGACTAATTCCAAGGTGTATATTATTGTATGGACTAATTCCAAGGTGTATATGGACTAATAAGGCGTTTCCTGTAAGAAGTTGTAGCGAGACAAAGTCAAGGTGTGTCTCCATCTTCACATCTTCACCAATCAGACATTCGAGCTGCTGAAATGTTGGAGGAGATGGAAGTCATTTAGCGACATTAGCTTCTTCCTCATCACATCAAGAAGAAAGATGAGTAGCCGTCTTGTATCTGGTGTCATGATGTAATCCCCATACTGTATGTGGTACTGTTCCCCATTATGGACCTTTTATTCCTAATTCCAATATCACAAATTATTTTTCCCAGCCTGATACTTCAAAAATATACAACTTTATTTCTTGTTTTGTTTGTTTGTTTTTTTTTGGTTAATTTTTTTTTTTTTATTTAATATTTTAGCGCTGTGCTAATAAAATGTCATTATTTTTCATGACAAATTATAGCTGTATTTCCATTTTTGCTTGTTTTTTTCATGTTTTTATTTCCGTCATGTTTATGTTTTTATGATTTTTACACTTTTATGTAAGTCATTTTTCACTTGTATAATATTTTTTTGGATACAAATTTTTAATTATTTTTTAATATATTTTTTAAGCTTTTAAGTCATAGTATAGACTTGAAATAATATTAAAATAATCATACATAAATGTGTTTTAATATTTTTAAAATAATAAATAAATGCCAATTAATTAAAAATGACTTTAAAAAGTGTAGACTTAAATATAAAAAATATAATTAAAAATAAAATAAATAAATAATACAAATAAATGGAAAAATTACTTCAAAAATTACACCACAATCCGTGAATAAAATCATATTGTTTTAGTAATATAGAGTTGAAATAATATCAAAATAATCACACAAAAATGACTTCAATAAAAGTTTCAATATTTTTTAAATAATAAATAAATGCCAATTAATTAAAAATGAATTAAAAAAGTGTAATGACTTAAAAGCTTGAAATATAATTGAAAATAAAATAAAAATAACTAAATAAATAATACAAATAAATGGAAATGACTTCAATAAACGTGTAAAAATCAAAAAGGACAAATAAAACTGTCATTGTTTTTCCAATGACTAAAAATAAAGACGGCTAATGAGTGTGAAAACATCAATAAAAGTGCTACACTGCCCCCTGCTGGTCTGCCCGTGCCTGCACAACAAAGACAACACTTGCCTTAACTGTCACGTGATTTCTACTTTCTATCCCATAATTATGACATGTTTGTACTTTGTATCCCATAATGTTGACTTTTTGTCATATTTATAATGTTGCTATTTCATAATTATGACTTTTCTCATAGTTTTATATTTGATTTTGACTTTTTAGCTCATAAAAAAGTTAGTTGTAGTTGTAAAAAAAAGAGAATACTGTAATAGAGAATATTATGGCATATTACAGTATAATTCATGAAAAAATATAAATATAAATATATAATATATAAATCCTAATAATTTTAAGAAAACAAACAAAACAACGACTAAAGTTGCAATTTTATGGAGTAAAGTAAAAAATATTGAGAAAAAAATAGCAATTTTAAAACACAAAACAACAACTAAAGTTGCAATTTTATGGGAAAAAATAAAATAAATCAGTAATTTTACAAGAATAAAGTCAAAAATATTGAGAGAAAAAAAGTTGCAATTTTATGGAAAAAATCGAAGAAATCAGTAATTTTACAATAATAAAGTCAAAATTATTAAGAGGAAAAAAGTTGCAATTTTATGGAAAAAAAATAAAAGAAATCGGTAATTTTACAAGAATAAAGTCAAAAATATTGAGAGAAAAAAAGTTGCAATTTTATGGAAAAAATCGAAGAAATCAGTAATTTTACAATAATAAAGTCAAAATTATTAAGAGGAAAAAAGTTGCAATTTTATGGAAAAAAAATAAAAGAAATCGGTAATTTTACAAGAATAAAGTCAAAAATATTGAGAGAAAAAAGTTGCACATTTTTGGAAAAAATCGAAGAAATCAGTAATTTTACAATGGGAAAAAATAAACGAAATAAGTAATTTTTTTACAAGAATAAATCCAAAATATGAACAGAAAAAAGTTGCAATTTTTTGGAAAAAAATAAAAGAAATCAGTAATTTTACAAGAATAAAGTCAAAAATATTAAGAGGAAAAAAGTAGCAATTTTATGGAAAAAAAATAAAAGAAATCGGCAATTTTACAAGAATAAAGTCAAAAATATTGAGAGAAAAAAGTTGCAAATTTTTGGAAAAAAATCGAAGAAATCAGTAATTTTACAATGGAAAAAAATAAAAGAAATAAGTAATTTTTTTTACAAGAATAAATCCAAAATATTGAGAGAAAAAAGTTGCAGTTTTATGGGGAAAAAATGGGAGAAATCAGTAATTTTACAAGAATAAAGTCAAAATTATTAAGAGGAAAAAAGTAGCAATTTTATGGAAAAAAATAAAAGAAATTGGTAATTTTACAAGAATAACGTCAAAAATATGAACAGAAAAAAGTTGCAATTTTTTTGGAAAAAATAAAAGAAATCAGTCATTTTACAAGAATAAAGTCAAAAATATTAAGAGCAAAAAAGTTGCACTTTTATAGAAAAATTTTTTTTTTACAAGAATAAATCCAAAATATCAAGAAAAAAGTTGCAGTTTTATGGAAAAAATGGGAAAAATATGTAATTTTACAAGAATAAAGTCAAAAATATTAACAGAAAAAAGTAGCAATTTTATGGAAAAAAAATACAAGAAATCGGTAATTTTACAAATTGCAACTTGTATGATTCTATGATTTTACGAGAATCAAGTTCAAAATTAAGTGAAAAAAAATATCATAATATTATGAGTGGGTAAAAATGATATTAGCACAAAGTAGAAATATTCAATAAAAATGTATATTTAAAGGGGAACTGCACTTTTTTTCACAGTCCTTATGTGAAACATGAACACATTTAAAAATCTTGTCCCGAGTATTCATCTTCTCATTAGTATTAGTATTAGTATTGGTACTTTTAACGTGATGAAGCTAATGAAGCTAATAACCGAACAAGCCCTCTCCCGTTCAAGTCCGCAGGCTAAATGAGCCAAAACCTGCCAAACATGTATCGGCAGTTATCGTCCACACCTTTTACTTCTTGTACTGACATGTTTTAATATCACACTCAAATCCGCGACATCGCCGTCAAGTTAGTAAACAGTAAGCTAGCTGATCCGTGTAGCTACTCCGGAGTGAGACCTCCTGTTTGTAAATTAGCTCTCTGTTCCCGTGACGTCACTACGCAGCTCCACGCCCCCTCCTAGGAGCGCCTTCCTCGTGAGTCTCCACCCTGCAATTTAGCGGTGCTAGTTCTACTCTCCTACACGAACCGGACGGAACGTCGTTTATCGATAGACTTATCGATAACCCCGGCACGTTTGCAGCCGCCGTCTTCGGGTATGTACAAGCTTGGTTTGCAGCGAAAAAGACCATGTTCAATCCCCGCCGTTGACTCGGCGGCAATGGCGATAAAACAGGAGAGTAACATTTTTAGCGTCTCCTTTCTCGTAGCAGACTTGAGCGCCTTTTTTTTTTATCTCCGAGCGGTAAAACTTTTACCGTCAATCAGATCTTTAAGTTTTGTGTGTGCGGCTAACAGCTAAAAAGCTAATTTGGTTCAACTGCAACTTTTTATTGGTTTGCCATTTCGTGTTTCTATGGGCGACGTCCACGGGGGAGAAGGGGGGGGGGGCAAGGGGGGGCAACAATGTGATTATGATGACACCACGCTTTTATGTCAAATGCTTCTTTCTTTCCTTCCTTCCTTCCTTCCTTACAGCAGGCGAACACGGTCATCGTGCTACCTTTTATTTTTGTACCACTAACTCGTCCGACTAACTCCAGCCGGGTCCGCATGCACAAAAATGCATTTTTCACATGAAGGGGTGTCCAAACTGCAGCCCTCGTGTTCTTTTTTTACAAGAATAAATCCAAAATATCGAGAGAAAAAAGTTGCAGTTTTATGGAAAAAAATAAAAGAAATCGGTAATTTTACAAGAATAAAGTAAAAAAAATATTAACAGAAAAAAGTTGCAATTTTATGGGAAAAAATGGAAGAAATCAGTCATTTTACAAGAATAAAGTCAAAAATATTTAGAGAAAAAAAGTTGCAATCTTATGAAAAAAAAATTAAACCAATCGGCAATTTTACAAGAATAAAGTCAAAAATATTAAGAGGAAAAAAGTTGTAAAAAATTGAGAATACTGTAATAGAAAATATTATGGCATATTACAGTATAATTAATGTAAAAATATACATTTAAATCCTAACATTTAAAAAAAAACAAAACAACAAATTTGCAATTTTATGCAAAAAAAAAAGAAATCGGTAATTTTACAAGAATAAAGTCAAAAATATTAAGAGGAAAAAAGTTGCAATTTTATGGAAAAAAATTGAAGAAATCTGTAATTTTACAAGAATAAAGTCAAAAATATTGACAGAAAAAAGTTGAAATTTTTTGGAAAAAAATAAAAGAAATTGGTAATTTTACAAGAATAAAGTAAAAAATATTAACAGAAGAAAGTTACAATTTTATGGAAAAAAATAAAAGAAATCAGTAATTTTACAAGAATAAAGTAAAAAATATTGACAGAAAAAAGTTGCAATTTTATGGGAAAAAAATGGAAGAAATCCATAATTTTACAAGAATAAAGTCCAAAATATTGAGAGAAAAAAGTTGCAATTTTATGGAAAAAAATAAAAAATAAATCAGTAATTTTCTAAGAATAAAATCAAAAATATTAAGAGTAAAAAAATGAGAATACTGTAATAGAGAATATTACGGCATATTACAGTATATTTCATGAAAAAATATACATTTAAATCCTAATATTAAAAAAACCCAAAAACAACCAAGTTGCAATTTTATGGGAAAAAATGGGAGAAATACGTAATTTTACAAGAATAAAGTCCAAAATATTGAGAGAAAAAAGTTGCAATTAAAAAAAAACTAACAAAACGACTAAAGTTGCAATTTTATGGAAAAAAAAAATCAGTAATTTTATAAGAATAAAGTCAAAAATATTAAGAGTAAAAAAATGAGAATACTGTAATAGAGAATATAACGGCATATTACAGTATATTTCATGAAAAAATATACATTTAAATCCTAATATTTAAAAAAACCCAAAACAACCAAGTTGCAATTTTATGGAAAAAAAATGAAGAAATCAGTAATTTTACAAGAATAAAGTCAAAAATATTAAGAGGAAAAAAATTGAAGAAATCAGTCATTATACAAGAATAAAGTCAAAAATATTGAGAGGAAAAAAAGTCACAATTTTATGGAAAAAAGGGAAGAAATCAGGAATTTTACAATAAAGTCAAAAATATTAAGAGGAAAAAAAAAAAATAAATCGATAATTTTACAAGAATAAAGTAAAAAATATTAAGAGGAAAACAGTAGTAAAAAATGAGAATACTGTAATAGAGAATATTACGGCATATTACAGTATAATTCAAGAAAAAATATACATTTAAATCCTAATATTATATTTAAAAAAAACGACTAAAGTTGGAATTTTATGGAAAAAAATGGAAGAAATCAGCAATTTTACAATAATAAAGTCAAAAATATTAAGAGGAAAAACGTTGTAAAAAAAAATACTGTAATAGTGAATATTACGACATACTACAGTATAATTCATGAAAAAATATACATTTAAATCCTAATATTATTAAAAAAAACAATCAAAACAACGACTAAAGTTGCAATTTTTGAAAAAATGAGGTTGCAGAAAGAGTTCTAATGTCAGGAGAATGAAGGGGAGGGAGCAACCTGCTGTGGCCCAGTATGGTGCACTGTATTCGGGCACATGCTCCAAGCAGCCGGTGTGCCGCTACGGAGGTCAAGAGAACCAAAGTACGGAGGGAGAGGATCCAGCTGGCTTGGCCCAGCAAGGTGCAGCATATTTGGGGTCACACTCTCCGGGTCTCTGGTGAACCTTAGGCACTTGTCAAATGATAAGGTACGCTTGGGGCTTTTCTGGTAATGTGCTACAACCGCGACTGGTGCTTTTCTGGTAATGTGCTACAACCACACATGCTGCTTTTCTGGTAATGTGCTACAACCACACATGCTGCTTTGCGGGTAATTCGCTACACCCGCACATGCTGCTTTCCTGGTAATGTACTACAATCGCGTATGTTGCTTTTCTGGGTAATTTGTTACAACCGCGCATGCTACTTTCCTGGTAATGTGCTACAACCGCACATGCTGCTTTCCTGGTAATGTGCTACAACCGCACCTGGTGCTTTTCTGGTAATGTGCTACAACCGTGCATGCTGCTTTTCGGGTAATTTGCTACAACTGCACATGCTGTTTTTCTGGTAATGTGCTACAACCGCACCTGGTGCTTTCCTGGAAATGTACTACAACCGTGCATGGTGCTTTTCTGGTAATGTGCTACAACCACACATGCTGCTTTTCTGGTAATGTGCTACAACCGCACCTGGTGCTTTTCTGGTAATGTGCTACAACCACACATGGTGCTTTTCGGGTAATTTGCTACAACCGCGCATGCTGCTTTTCTGGTAATGTGCTACAACCGTGCATGCTGCTTTTCTGGTAATGTACTACAACCGTGCATGCTGCTTTTCTGGTAATGTACTACAACCGTGCATGCTGCTTTTCTGGTAATGTGCTACAACCGTGCATGCTGCTTTTCGGGTAATTTGCTACAACCACACATGCTGCTTTTCTGGTAATGTGCTACAACCGTGCATGGTGCTTTTCGGGTAATGTACTACAACCGCATATGCTCCTTTTTGGGTAATTTGCTACAACCGCAATTGGTGCTTTTCTGGTAATGTACTACAACCATGCATGCTGTTTCTCTGGTAATGTGCTACAATCGTGCATGCTGCTTTTCGGGTAATTTGCTACAACCGCACATGCTGTTTTTCTGGTAATGTGGTACAACCGCACCTGGTGCTTTCCTGGAAATGTACTACAACCGTGCATGGTGCTTTTCTGGTAATGTGCTACAAACACACATGCTGCTTTTCTGGTAATGTGCTACAACCGCACTTGGTGCTTTTCTGGTAATGTGTTACAACCACACATGGTGCTTTTCGGGTAATTTGCTACAACCGCGCATGCTGCTTTTCTGGTAATGTGCTACAACCGCAAATGCTGCTTTTCTGGTAATGTACTACAACCGCGCATGCTGCTTTCCGGGTAATTTGCTACAACCGCACATGCTACTTTCCTGGTAATGTGCTACAACCGCACATGCTGCTTTCCTGGTAATGTGCTACAACCGCACCTGGTGCTTTTCTGGTAATGTGCTACAACCGTGCATGCTGCTTTTCGGGTAATTTGCTACAACTGCACATGCTGTTTTTCTGGTAATGTGGTACAACCGCACCTGGTGCTTTCCTGGAAATGTACTACAACCGTGCATGGTGCTTTTCTGGTAATGTGCTACAAACACACATGCTGCTTTTCTGGTAATGTGCTACAACCGCACCTGGTGCTTTTCTGGTAATTTGCTACAACCGCACATGCTGCTTTCCTGGTAATGTACTACAACCGCGCCTGGTGCTTTTCTGGTAATGTGCTACAACCGCACATGCTGCTTTCCTGGTAATGTACTACAACCGCGTATGTTGCTTTTCTGGTAATGTACTACAACCGCATATGTTGCCTTCCTGGTAATGTACTACAACCGCGTATGTTGCTTTTCTGGTAATGTACTACAACCGCATATGTTGCCTTCCTGGTAATGTACTACAACCGCATATGTTGCTTTCCTGGTAATGTACTACAACCGCGTATGTTGCTTTTCTGGTAATGTGCCACAACATTGCTCATGAGTTCCGGGTCGCTACCTTATCATTGTTGCTGATTTGCGTTGTCAAGTTGTTGTGTTTGTGCGACTGTCCGGCGTCGCCGCGGACGACGTGTGCTGCCAACGGCGAATCACAGCCGCGGTCGTTGGCGTTGTGAGTGGAGGAGCCGGAGGTTTGCATCATGTGGCGTCCTTGTTAGTCATCACAGAAATGTTCATCCCACCCAGCGGGGACGGAGCGACACGCTGCTATAGTAACTCACTCATGGCAAGCCGTGTTTGCCGCTACTGCACATGCTCACTGGAGCTTTTCCTGCTTGGTTTTGTCTATAAAGGGGAACTTGAAACCATCTTCCCCTTTTCTCACAGTTGTATATTGTCTCTTGCAATGGCCGCCTATTTCTCTATTTCAATCCATGTCCCGTCGTGGTGTGTTTACTGAACACACGAAAAAAAACCCGCATGCACAGCAACAAGCCTCGATGATGAATTTCCTTACGCAACGCTCTGTTTGATTTCCAGGTGAAGGCAAAGCCAGCGTGAAAAGGTTGAATTTTGTCAACTGATTTTTTTTTTTTTTTTTTTTATAAAATAAAATTTAAATATAAATAAATATTTAAATAAATGTAAATAAATATATATTTAAATAAGTAAATATTTGATTTGAGAAACTGAATATTAAGACTGTATTGTTTATTAATTGCGGATAAATGTTTCATTTTAATAAACTTGAATTGAATTGTTATTTTTATTTTAATTCATTGTTATTATTTTATTATTTATTTTATTATTGATTTTATTATTTGTCAGTTTTTTATGTGCACAATGTATTTTTTATTCAATTTATTTTATTTTAAATTTTTCATTATTATTATATTATTATTATTATATTGTATTATTTTATTGTTATTATGTATTTATTTATTATTATTATTTATTAATTTATTTTTAATTTTTATTCAAACATGGCGTAATATTTTTTATTCAATTTATTGTATTTATTTTCAATTTATTTTATTATTTCATTATTATAATATTATTATTATATTATTATAGTAAAGTAATATATAATTATTATTTTATTGTTATCATTTATTTATTAATTTATATTTTTTATTAATTTATTTTCAATTTATTTATTTTTTATCCTTGGGGAAACCCTGCAGCTAATGTAGCAGACATGCTAAGAAATTAAAATAATACATTTTTCATTTGAATAAACTTGACTTGAAATGTTGTTTTTATTTTATTATTATTTTATTATTATTTTGATTATTAATTTTATTATTTGTCCGTTTTTATGTGCACAATGTAATATTTTTTATTCAATTTATTTTATTTGTTTTCCATTTATTTTATTTTTTCAATTTATTGTATTTATTTTCAATTTATTTTTATTATTTTATTATTATTTATTTATTTATTTAAATTAATTTATTTTCAATTAAATGTATTTTTTTTTATTCAAACATGGCGCCATCCCACGCAGCCCACCACCACAGCTTCAACAATCCCCAGGGAAACCCTGCAGCTAATGTAGCAGACATGCTAAGAAATAATCGTTGACTTGTTAGTTGACTTAGTTCCCCCGAGTGCTTCTTTTGACGCTCATTACATTGGGCTACGTTGTGTATAACGGCTCTCGCTGTGGTGGGCTGGAGTCCCAAAGCTTCACGAGGTTTTTTTCCCCCTCATCGCGTCCTAGTTCTGTTATGTTGTTATGAATCACAACACTGTCTGCTGTCAAATATGATTTATTATTGTGTGTGTGTTTCTAACACCCCCCCCCCCCCCCCCCCGTAGTGAGGAGTTGAGCGACGGCAAGCGGACATGATGAACATCCCAGAATACTACGCGGGGAAGAATGTGCTGATGACCGGGGCAACTGGCTTCATGGGAAAGGTAGAGCACATTTAAAGCAACGTGTTGTTGATATTATTATTTCATATACATAAATACATATATATATATTTCATAACATGAACAAAAACACATTTGATTTGGAACTATCATAGTTTAGCATGCCTGAGAGCATGCTAAACTTGCACGAAGGTTTTTTTTTTTCCTTATTATCAAAATTTTTTTTTATTTTACGCTGAATTTATTCAACTCGATGTTTTGTGTTTGAATTTTGTCAACTGATTTTTTTATGCTGAACATTTGATTTGAGAAACTGAATATTAAAATGCTAAATTTTAACACAGGCATTGTTTATTAATTGCAGATTAATTTTTCATTTTAATAAACTTGACTAGAAATTTTATTATTTTTATTATTTTATTGTAATATTTAATATTATTATTATTATTATTAAAATAAGACACAGGAAACTTGTTTACACCTTCTAAATACACTTTTGAACATGATTAGAGCTCTCTTAACATGAAATAACACCCCTATAATAATAATAATTATTATTATGAATAATTTTATTATTTGTACATGAAATAACACCCCTACAGTCACCTTTACTCTCCTATTATCCAATATAGTAGACATAAAAAGACAAATTAAGACACAGGAAACTTGTTTACATCTTCTAAATACACTTTTTAACATGATTAGAGCCCCCTACACATGAAATAGCACCCCTATAGTCACCTTTACGCTCTTTTACCCAATATAGTAAACATAATAACTGAAACTAAGCCCTAAAAAATGTTTACGATCTTCTAAATACACTTTTTAACACGATTAGAGCCCTGTAGACATGAAATAACACCCCTATAGTCACCTTTACACTCTTTTTGCCCAATATAGTAAACATAATAACTGAAACTAAGCCCTAAAAACCTGTTTACCACCTTCTAAATACACTTTTTTTAACATGATTAGAGCCCTCTAGACATGAAATAACACCCCTATAGTCACATTTACACTCCTATTATCCAATATTGTAGACATAATAAGACACAGAAATTATTATTAATGTTATTATTGGTACGTTTTTTTATGTGCACAGTATATTTTTACTGATATATATATACATCCATATAATTTTATAAAAATAATACAAATGTTTAAATTTACAATTAATTAATTGTATTCATTATTTATTTATTTTAATTATTCTATTTTAAATGAACAAATTGAAACACAACAAATCTGTTCCATAATTGTGTCTAAAACACTCTTCATATTTACACTCCACTCACAATTAGCAGGCGAGCACCAAACATGGGAAGGTGTCCACCATTTTACCGCGAGGTGCATTCACAGACACTCCGAACTCCAAAAATCGTAGGAAACCACCGGAGATCCAAAACGCGTCACATCATGTCCGCATCACCACACCCCGGCCTTGACCTCTGAAAGCCACGTTCCACCCTTTCCTTCCCCCAAGGTGATGCTGGAGAAGCTGCTGAGGTCCTGCCCAGGAGTTCATGCTGTCTACGTGATGGTACGATCCAAGGCTGGTCAGGACCCCCAGGCCCGTGTTGCTGACATGGTCAGCTGCAAGGTAAGAGGAGCATTTTCTATCAGAGATGGGGATCATAAAAAGACATAAAAACCTGTTTACTACCTCATAAATATTCTTTTAAACATAATTAGAGCCCTCTAGACGTGAAATAACACCCCTATAGTCACCTTTACACTCCAATTACCCAATATAGTAGACATAATAAGAGAAAATAAGACATAGGAAACTTGTTTACACCTTCTAAATACACTTTTGAACCACATTAGAGCCCTCTAGACATGAAATAACACCCCTATAGTCACCTTTACACTCCTATTACCCAATCTAGTAGACATAATAAGAGAAAATAAGACAGAGAAAACCCGTTTACCACCTTATAAATACACCTTTTAACATCATTAGAGCCCTCTAGACATGAAATAGCATCCCTATATTCACCTTTACACTCCAATACCCAATTATGGTAGACATAATAAGAGAAAATAAGACATAGGAAACTTGTTTACACTTTCTAAATACACTTTTGAACATGATTAGAGCCTTCTAGACATGAAATAACACCCCTATAGTCACCTTTATACTCCTATTATCCAATATAGTAGACATAATAAGAGAAAATAAGACGGATAACTTGTTTACCACCTTTTGTTTACCTCTTTCAAGCATGATTAGAGTCTTCTAGACATGAAATAACACCCCTATAGTCACCTTTACACTCTTATTATCCAACATAGTAGACATAATAAGACAAAATAAGACACAGGAAACTTGTTTACACCTTCTAAATACACTTTTGAACATGATTAGAGCCCTGTAGACATGAAATAACACCCCTATAGTCATCTTTACACTCCTATTATCCAATATAGTAGACATAAAAAGACAAATTAAGACACAGGAAACTTGTTTACATCTTCTAAATACACTTTTGAACATGATTAGAGCCCTCTAGACATGAAATAGCACCCCTATAGTCCATTATAGACCATTATTTTCAAACGCTTCATAACAAACTTGATGAATGAAGTATCCCCCCCCCCCCGTAGTTGTTTGACAGGTTGCGAGATGAGCAGCCGTGCTTCGCCGAGAAGATCGTGGCCGTGGATAGCGACCTGACCAAGCCAGAGTTGGATCTGAGCAAGGAGGAGCAGAGCTTGCTGGCCGAACGCATCCACATCGTCTTCCACTGTGCCGCCACCATTCGCTTCAATGAGCCGCTCAAGTGAGTTCGATTCCAAAAATACCTTTTATCATGGCAAGATGAAAAACTGCAGGAATGGAACAAACCATTTGAGGAGAATAAAGTCCAAATATTAAGGACCTTAACGTGCCGCCATGGTTGGCGTCAATGGTCCACTCCAGTGAGCTGTTTTATTTGTCTACCTTTTGTGTAGACCAACTGCTGTTGCGTCTCGTTTGCTTGTGCAAAGATTGATAGAATGAATGAATAACGTGTGACGGGTGAATGCCTGCATTTATTCATGTTTGCTCAACTTGACACGACGCCTTGGATCCTCAACTGGTGGCCTCAGAGTGGCTGGAAATACTAGTCCGTCCCTCAGACATAGGAAACTTGTTTACACTTTCTAAATACACTTTTTAACATTATTAGAGCCCTCTAGACATGAAATAACACCCCTATAGTCACCTTTACACTCCTATTACCCAATATAGTAGACATAATAAGACATGGAAAGTGTGTTAACTACACGGTAAATACATTTTTGAACCACATTAGAGCCCTCTACACATGAAATAACACCCCTATAGTCACATTTACACTCCTATTATCCAATATTGTAGACATAGGAAACTTGTTTACACCTTCTAAATACACTTTTGAACAGGATTAGAGCTCTTTTGACATGAAATAACACCCCTATAGTTACCTTTACACTCCTATTGCGCAATATAGTAGACATAGTAAGACATGGAAAGCGTGTTAACTACATAGTAAATACACTTTTGAAGCACATTAGAGCTCTCTAGGCATGGAATAACAACCCTATAGTCACCTTTACACTCCTATTATCCAATATAGTAAACAAAATAAGACATTAGAAACTTGTTTTCCACCTAAATCCACTTTCGAGCATGATTAGAGCCCTCCAGACATGAAATAACTCCCCTATAGTCACCTTTACACTCCTATTATCCAATTATAGTAGACATAATAAGAGAAAATAAGACAGAAAATCTGTTTATCACCTTCTAAATACACTTTTGGATATGATTAGAGCTCTCGTGACATGAAATAACAGCCCTATAGTCACCTTTACACTCCTATTACCCAATATAGTAGACAAAATAAGACCTAAGAAACTTGTTTACCACCTTCTAAATCCACTACACTCCTACCAATACACTTTTGAAGCACATTAGAGCCCTCCAGACATGAAATAACATCCCTATAGTCACTTTTACACTCCTATTATCCAATTATAGTAGACATAATAAGATAAAATAAGACAGAAAATCTGTTTACACTTTTTGAATACACTTTTGAACATGATTAGAGCTCTCTTGACATGAAATAACACCCCTATAGTCACTGTTAAACTCCTATTACCCAATATAGTAGACATAATAAGACATGGACAGCATTTTAATTACATAGTAAATACTTTTTTAACATGATTAGAGCCCACTAGACATAAAATAACACCCCTATAGTCAGCTTTACACTCTGTATTGACATTGTAAATAGATTTGAACATGATTAGAGCTCTCTTGACATGAAATAACACCCCTATAGTCACAGTTACACTCCTATTACCCAATATAGTAAACATAAGGCATGGGCAGCGTAGTAAACTACATAGTAAATACACTTTTGAACCACAATAGAGCCCTCTAGACATGAAATAACACCCCTATAGTCACCTTTACACTCCTAATACCTAATATAGTAGACATAATAAGAGAAAATAAGATGGAAAAGACATGTTTACCACCTTCTAAATACACTTTTTAACATGATTAGAGCTCTCTAGACATGAGATAACACCCCTATAGTCACCTTTACACTCTGTATTGACATTGTAAATAGATTTGAACATGATTAGAGCTCTCTTGACATGAAATAACACCCCTATAGTCACAGTTACACTCCTATTACCCAATATAGTAAACATAAGGCATGGACAGCGTAGTAAACTACATAGTAAATACACTTTTGAACCACATTAGAGCCCTCTAGACATGAAATAACACCCCTATAGTTACCTTTACACTCCTAATACCTAATATAGTAGACATAATAAGAGAAAATAAGATGGAAAGAAATTGTTTACCACCTTCTAAATACACTTTTTAACATTATTAGAGCCCTCTACACATGAAATAACACCCCTATAGTCACCTTTACACTCCTAATACCTAATATAGTAGACATAATAAGAGAAAATAAGATGGAAAAAACATGTTTACCACCTTCTAAATAGACTTTTTAACATGCTTAGAGCTCTCTAGACATGAGATAACACCCCTATAATCACCTTTACACTCTGTATTGACATTGTAAATAGATTTGAACATGATTAGAGCTCTCTTGACATGAAATAACACCCCTATAGTCACAGTTACACTCCTATTACCCAATATAGTAAACATAAGGCATGGACAGCGTAGTAAACTACATAGTAAATACACTTTTGAACCACATTAGAGCCCTCTAGACATGAAATAACACCCCTATAGTTACCTTTACACTCCCAGTACCCAATATAGTAGACATAATAAGAGAAAATAAGATGGAAAGAAATTGTTTACCACCTTCTAAATACACTTTTTAACATTATTAGAGCCCTCTAGACACGAAATAACACCCCTATAGTCACCTTTACACTCCTAATACCTAATATAGTAGACATAATAAGAGAAAATAAGATGGAAAAAACATGTTTACCACCTTCTAAATAGACTTTTTAACATGATTAGAGCTCTCTAGACATGAGATAACACCCCTATAATCACCTTTACACTCTCATGATTAGAGCTCTCTTGACTTGAAATAACACCCCTATAGTCACAGTTACACTCCTATTACCCAATATAGTAAACATAAGGCATGGACAGCGTAGTAAACTACATAGTAAATACACTTTTGAACCACATTAGAGCTCTCTAGACATGAGATAACACCCCTATAGTCACCTTTACACTCTGTATTGACATTGTAAATAGAATTGAACATGATTGTAAAGATAGTAACGTAGCTTTTGTGTGTGTGTTTGCTCCCAGAGACGCCATGCAGCTCAACGTCTTGGCCACTCGGAAGATGCTGGCCCTGGGCCAGAAGATGAAGCACCTGGAAGTGTTCATCCACGTTTCCACGGCGTACGCCAACTGTGATCGGGAGCTGATTGAGGAAACGGTGTACCCTCCTCCTGTCGACTATGTCAAGCTCATTGACGCCCTGGAGTAAGTGGACTTGGGACAACGTCAACATTTTAGTTCAGCTATTCTCGTCGTCATTCTAGTAGTAGGAATTCTGAAATAACGTTCCAAGAAAAAAACTTCTAGGAAGAAATCCAGCAGGAAAAGGAAAAGACAATGGTAACTAATTAGCTCATTTTAGCAGCAAAGTCTTGAAATATTCAAGAAATATTAAATATATATTCTCTATCGCTCTCTTTATTTCTCTATCTCTCTATCTCCCTCTGTCTATCGCTCTCTCTCTCTCTTTCTCTATTGCTCTCTATCTGTCTCTCTCGCTATCTATCTATCTATCTATCATCTATCTCTCAATCTCTATCTATCTATCCATCCATCCATCCATCCACCCACCCACCCATTAACACACCAGTATATTAACACACCAGTATATTGACACACCAGTATATTGACACACCAGTATATTGACACACCAGTATAGTAACACACCAGTATATTAACACACCAGTATATTAACACACCAGTATATTAACACACCAGTATATTAACACACCAGTATATTAACACACCAGTATATTAACACACCAGTATCCCACCCACCCACCCATTAACACACCAGTATATTAACACACCAGTATATTAACACACCAGTATATTAACACACCAGTATATTAACACACCAGTATATTAACACACCAGTATATTAACACACCAGTATCCCACCCACCCACCCATTAACACACCAGTATATTAACACACCAGTATATTAACACACCAGTATCCCACCCACCCACCCATTAACACACCAGTATATTAACACACCAGTATATTAACACACCAGTATATTAACACACCAGTATATTAACACACCAGTATCCCACCCACCCACCCATTAACACACCAGTATATTAACACACCAGTATATTAACACACCAGTATCCCACCCACCCATTAACACACCAGTATATTAACACACCAGTATATTAACACACCAGTATATTAACACACCAGTATATTAACACACCAGTATCCCACCCACCCACCCATTAACAACACCAGTATCCCACCCACCCACCCATTAACACACCAGTATATTAACACACCAGTATATTAACACACCAGTATATTAACACACCAGTATAGTAACACACCAGTATGTAACACACCAGTATATTAACACACCAGTATATTAACACACCAGTATAGTAACACACCAGTATGTAACACACCAGTATATTAACACACCGGTATATTAACACACCAGTATATTAACACACCAGTATATTAACACACCGGTATGTAACACACCAGTATATTAACACACCAGTATGTAACACACCAGTATGTAACACACCAGTATGTAACACACCGGTATTTTAACACACCGGTATTTTAACATACCGGTATATTAACACACCAGTATATTAACACACCAGTATATTAACACACCAGTATATTAACACACCAGTGTAGTAACACACCAGTGTAGTAACACACCAGTATAGTAACACACCAGTATATTAACACACCAGTATAGTAACACACCAGTATAGTAACACACCAGTATAGTAACACACCAGTATATTAACACACCAGTATGTAACACACCAGTATGTAACACACCGGTATTTTAACACACCGGTATTTTAACATACCGGTATATTAACACACCGGTATATTAACACACCGGTATATTAACACACCAGTATAGTAACACACCAGTGTAGTAACACACCAGTATAGTAACACACCAGTATAGTAACACACCAGTATATTAACACACCAGTATATTAACACACCAGTATATTAACACACCAGTATATTAACACACCAGTATGTAACACACCAGTATATTAACACACCAGTATATTAACACACCAGTATATTAACACACCGGTATATTAACACACCGGTATATTAACACACCGGTATATTAACACACCGGTATATTAACACACCGGTATATTAACACACCAGTATATTAACACACCAGTATATTAACACACCAGTATATTAACACACCAGTATATTAAAACACCAGTATAGTAACACACCAGTATAGTAACACACCAGTATAGTAACACACCAGTATAGTAACACACCAGTATATTAACACACCAGTATATTAACACACCAGTATGTAACACACCAGTATATTAACACACCAGTATGTAACACACCAGTATGTAACACACCAGTATATTAACACACCAGTATATTAACACACCAGTATATTAACACACCAGTATGTAACACACCAGTATATTAACACACTAGTATGTAACACACCAGTATGTAACACACCAGTATATTAACACACCGGTATGTAACACACCGGTATGTAACACACCGGTATGTAACACACCGGTATATTAACACACCGGTATATTAACACACCAGTATGTAACACACCAGTATATTAACACACTAGTATGTAACACACCAGTATATTAACACACTAGTATGTAACACACCGGTATGTAACACACCGGTATATTAACACACCGGTATATTAACACACCAGTATGTAACACACCAGTATGTAACACACCAGTATGTAACACACCAGTATGTAACACACCAGTATGTAACACACCAGTATATTAACACACCGGTATGTAACACACCAGTATATTAACACACCAGTATGTAACACACCAGTATATTAACACACCAGTATATTAACCCACCAGTATATTAACCCACCAGTATATTAACCCACCGGTATGTAACGCACCAGTATAGTAACGCACCAGTATATTAACACACCAGTATGTAACACACCAGTATGTAACACACCAGTATATTAACACACCAGTATATTAACACACCAGTATGTAACACACCAGTATATTAACACACTAGTATGTAACACACTAGTATGTAACACACCAGTATATTAACACACTAGTATGTAACACACCGGTATGTAACACACCGGTATGTAACACACCAGTATGTAACACACCAGTATATTAACACACTAGTATGTAACACACCAGTATATTAACACACTAGTATGTAACACACCGGTATGTAACACACCAGTATATTAACACACCAGTATATTAACACACCAGTATATTAACACACCAGTATGTAACACACCAGTATAGTAACACACCAGTATAGTAACACACCAGTATATTAACACACCAGTATATTAACACACCAGTATGTAACACACCAGTATATTAACACACTAGTATGTAACACACTAGTATGTAACACACCAGTATGTAACACACCAGTATATTAACACACTAGTATGTAACACACCGGTATGTAACACACCGGTATGTAACACACCAGTATGTAACACACCAGTATGTAACACACCAGTATATTAACACACTAGTATGTAACACACCAGTATATTAACACACTAGTATGTAACACACCGGTATGTAACACACCAGTATATTAACACACCAGTATATTAACACACCAGTATGTAACACACCAGTATAGTAACACACCAGTATAGTAACACACCAGTATAGTAACACACCAGCATGTAACACACGAGGAGCGCTCAGGACCGCCTGGGGCCTATTGAGCAGGGCACTTTGAGCACTCGGAAGCAGGTTAGGTTCCACTACCGGGAATAAACGACAATCATTGAGTAGCATGATTCCGGCCGTGTGTTCCCGATTTTCCATATGAGCGGCTTTCCATGGCGCCATGTTAAACATTAATGGTGAACCTCTTTGGTGCAAACAATCTGTTGCGTCTGCACGTTTAAGCCCCGCCCCTTGGATTTTCCATGTTTCGGTTTGGTCCCCCAGCTGGATGGACGACGAGCTGGTGTCCACTCTGACCCCCAAGCTGATCGGGCGGCGTCCCAACACCTACACCTACACCAAAGCGCTGGCCGAGTACCTGGTCCAGCAGGAAGCCGGAGAACTCAACGTCGCCATCGTCAGGCCGTCCATTGTGGGGGCCAGCTGGAAGGAACCCTTCCCGGTCAGTTTCTCTTCACGTTCGACATTCCCGCTCCTTCGGACACTCAAATATTCCGACTGGCTTTCAGGGTTGGATCGACAACTTCAACGGACCCAGTGGAATATTCATCGCTGTAAGTATTTCTTCCTAGCGACTACTTAGGAGATTATTAAAGGGGAAGTACACTTTTTTTTGGAATGTTGCCCAGCATTCCCAATCCTTCTCTCAAACAAGTCGTAATAATTTTGATGAAATTGAGGTCGGAGAAGAAGGTTAAAAAGGAAAAATAACAAAAATAATGTCAAAATATTGAGGGATTAAACTTGTAATATTAAAAGGAATAATAGAATTATTTTAGTGGCATAGAGTGGAAATATTTAAGGAAAAAAAATCCCCCCGAGTCGTAATATTTTTTAAAATAATTTTTTAAAATAATTATAATTTTTATAAATAATTTTTGTAAGTATATAAATTTTTTATAATATTTTTTTATCATTGTTAGGAAATTGAGGTTGGAGAAGAAGGTTAAATTATAACAATTATAAATTATTAATACTAGAAAGGAAAAATAACAAAAATAATGTCAAAATATTGAGGGAAAAATTCTTAAAATATGAGATTAAACTTGTAATATTATAAGGAATAATTATTTTATTTTAGTGTAATAGAGTGGAAATATTTCCCCCCAAGTTGTAATATTTTTTTTTATATTTTTTAAATATAATTAAAATTGTAACAATTTTTTAACTAATATTTTTTTAATTATATAAAATTTTTATAATATTTTTGTATCATTGTTAGGAAATTGAGGTTGGAGAAGAAGGTTAAATTATAACCATTATAAATTATTAATACTAGAATATGATGGGAATAAGGTCAAAGTATTTTGGGAATAAAATCATAAAAAATAAAATCAATCCCCCCGAGTCGTAATATTTTTCAAAATATTTTTTTTAAATAATTATAATTTTTATAAATAATTTTTGTAAGTATATAAAATTTTTAGAATATTTTTTTATCATTGTTAGGAAATTGAGGTTGGAGAAGAAGGTTAAATTATAACAATTATAAATTATTAATACTAGAAAGGAAAAATAACAAAAATAATGTCAAAATATTGAGGGAAAAATTCTTAAAATATGAGATTAATCTTGTAATATTATAAGGAATAATTATTTTATTTTAGTGTAATAGAGTGGAAATATTTCCCCCCGAGTTGTAATATTTTTTTTAATATTTTTTAAATATAATTAAAATTGTAACAATTTTTTAACTAATATTTTTTTAATTATATAAAATTTTTATAAGATTTCTGTATCATTGTTAGGAAATTGAGGTTGGAGAAGAAGGTTAAATTATAACCATTATAAATTATTAATACTAGAATATGATGGGAATAAGGTCAAAGTATTTTGGGAATAAAATCATAAAAAATAAAATCAATCCCCCCGAGTCGTAATATTTTTTTAAAATAATTTTTTAAAATAATTATAATTTTTATAAATAATTTTTGTAAGTATATACAATTTTTAGAATATTTTTTTATCATTGTTAGGAAATTGAGGTTGGAGAAGGTTAAATTATAACAATTATAAATTATTAATACTAGAAAGGAAAAATAACAAAAATAATGTCAAAATATTGAGGGAAAAATTATATTATATAATTATATAAATTATTAATACTAGAATATGATGGGAATAAGGTCAAAGTATTTTGGGAATAAAATCATAACATTATGAAAATAACATTTGCAAAGATTACTTCAGTAGAAAGATTCTTAAATATTACAAGATTAAACTTGTAATATTATGAGGAATATTATGAGGAATAATAATTTTATTTTAGTGGCATAGAGTGGAAATATTTTAGAAAAAATGTTTTTGCTCCCCCCCAAGTCAAAATAATTTTTGGGAAATTTTTAGGAAATTGAGGTCGGGGAAGAAGGTTAGGGAAAACAATTTTTTTCTAAAATATTTCCACTCTATGCCACTAAAATAAAATTAATTAAATTAAATAAAATTAAATAAAAAGTTTAATCTTGTAATATTTGAATTTCCTAAAAGTTTCCAAAAAAGTATTACGACTTTATTACGATTTTTTTTCTAAAATATTTCCACAGTATGCCACTAAAATTAAATTAATTAAATTAATTAAATTAATTAAAAAGTTTAATCTTGTAATATTTTAATTTCCTAAAAGTTTCCAAAAAATTATTACGACTTTATTACAATTTTTTTTTCTAAAATATTTCCACACTATGCCACTAAAATAAAATTATTATTCGGCATAATATTACAAGTTTAAACTTGTAATATTTTAAGAATATTTCTCTCAATATTTTGACCATGTTTTTTCAGTTTTTCAACTTTCTACTGAAGTATTCCTTACAAATTTTATTTTCATAATGTTTTGATTTTATTCCCATAATACATTGACCTTATTCCCATCATATTCTAGTATTAATAATTTGTAATCGTTATGATTTAACCTTCTTCCCCGACCTCAATTTCCTAAAAATTTCCCAAAAATTAATACAACTTTAGAAAAAAAAATTCCTAAAATATTTCCACTCTATGCCACTAAAATAAAATTATTATTCCTCATAATATTACAAGTTTAATCTTGAAATATTTTAAGAAATTTTCCCTCAATAATTTGACCATGTTTTTGCAAAAAAATTCATAATGTTCTGATTTTATTCCCATCATATTCTAGTATTAATAATTTATAATCGTTATAATTTAACCTTCTTCCTCAACCTCAATTTCCTAACAATTATACAAAAATATATTATAAAAATTTTATATAATTAAAAAATTATTAATAAAAAATTTATTAAAGTTATAATTACATTTAAAAAAACTTTTTTTTTTTAAATATTACGACTCGGGGGGTGGGGGGACAAAATTTTTTCTTAAATATTTCCACTCTATGCCACTAAAATAAAATAATTATTCCTTATAATATTACAAGTTTAATCTCGTCATATTTTAAGATTTTTTCCCTCAATATTTTGACATTATTTTTGTTATTTTTCGTATATTTCATATATGTATTTATATATCATATGTTTCATATATTTCCCCCAACAGGCGGGAAAAGGGATCCTCCGCACGATGAGAGCGTCTAACGACGCCGTGGCTGATCTGGTACCCGTAGATGTCGTCATCAACGCCACGCTGGCTGCCGCCTGGTACTCGGGGTCTCGGAGAAGTAACAGGTGAGAAAGCGTGTGTGTGTGTGTGTGTGTACGCTCCTAATTCACGTTGCCGCCTTCACTGCAGGCCCAAATCCATCCTGGTGTACAACTGCACTACCGGTGGCATCAACCCCTTCCACTGGGGACAAGTTGGTACGTTGCAACACAAACATAAGCCCGCCTTTAATCCTCCTCTTCATCAGCCAATCGCATCACGGCGTCTCGTTACGAATTCAGCAGGTTTTGTTCGCCCGTTTCATCCGAATCCTGACTTCTTTTGTTTACGTTTGTTTGGGTTTTTTTTAGCGAATCACAGCTGAAGGAAAGATTTGAATTTTCGTGTTGAAGTCTGACTAACTTTTATTTACTCCACGGTTAGCAAAAGCGCTAACAAAGTCCAAATGTTCAAATATTCAATAGCAAAAATGTATTTATTTATTATTAAATATTTTAATTTATTTATTAAAACATTTATTTCCCTTTTCTGTGCTTTTTTTAAGACTCGAGATTTAAAAAAAAACATTTTTTTCTTGAATATTTCCACTGTATTCCACTAAAATGACATTATTTTTCCTCATAATTTTCCATAACTTGTGGATATAGTTCATCTTCAAACAGCTAAAATAATACATAAGGCTAAAAATAACCAATTAGCCAAAAATATCATTAAATTAAATTAAATTAAATTAATAATTTAGTTACATTGATTAAATAATTCCATTTATGAATTAATTAAATTATAATTCAATTTCATAAAAAAATAAAAGTAAAACAAAAAAAACTTAAACTATATTAGGAAAGCAGGAAGTGAACAAATGTAACCGTTACTGATTGTAAAAGTACCCATTATGTCTTTGTATGGTCATATCACTTCATACTTCGGCACATCACAAAAAATTTAAAAATTAATTAATTTAATTAAAATTATTAATAATTAAATTTAATTAAACTTATTCATTAAATAATAATTTAATTTTATTAAAAAATCAAAATAAAACAAAAACGGCACACACCAAAAAATTTAATTAATTAATAATTTGATTTAATAATTTAATAATAATTCCATTACATTTATTAATTAATTTAATAATAAATTAGTTAGTTTTATTATTTAAATAATAATTTAATTTAATAAAATAAAAAAAAACAAAAAAAATTTTTAGGAAAGCAGGAAGTGAACAAATGTAACAGTTGTACTGATTGTAAACCTCCCAAATCTTGTTTTTTTTGTTGTTTTTTTTGTTGTTTTTGTTTTTTTTTAGAATACCATGTAATATCGACTTTCAAGAGGAACCCCCTCGAGCAGGCGTTCCGTCGCCCCAATGTAAATCTCACGTCCAATCACCTGATCAATCAGTACTGGATCGCTGTGAGCCACAAAGCTCCGGCCTTCCTCTACGACGTGTACCTCAGGCTGATTGGACGGGAGCCCAGGTAACCTCAACGAGCACCGCCGTAACCCCCCCCCCCCCCCCTCTCTCACCCCCCCCGACCCCCCACGCACTTCCTGTCGGCTACTGTGTGGTAACATCTGCATGTGTGGCGCTGCTCGTTCAAGATGGATGACACGGCTTGTTTCCAATGCATGCTGGGGGATTCTTCCGGGTATTTTTCCGAGTACTTGCTTTGGAAACCCGACTCAGGTGACCATGCTTCTAAACGCCTCGCTTACCTGCTGATGCTGACTTCGTCAACCGCCAAAGATCCGACGTCGATGGCGCTGCGCTCTGTATGATCTTAGCGTCGGGATGATGACATCCTGTTTGTCATGTCTTTCGTTCCTCCTGCAGAGAACTGTATAAACATGAGCTTCAAGAGCAATCCTGTAGAGCAGGCTTTCAGAAGGCCCAATGTCAATCTGCGCTCCAACGCTTTTACTAATCAATACTGGACCGCCGTCAGCCACACAATGCCAGCGCTCGTCTATGACGGCTATCTCAGGCTAACGGGCCGAAAGCCTCGGTAAGGTCGCCCACATGTGTCCACCCTTTCCCTCCCTCATGGTCTAGACTAGGGATCGACCGATACCGATTTTTTTCCATCACCCTTAGCCGATTTAGCTTGGCCGATACTGCTTTTGCTACATAAATTTACATGAAAAAATAACAATGATAACAAATATTCCAGGTCTCAAGTAAGGATCCACCGATATTTTTTTTGAGCCGATACCGATTTTTTCCCATCACCCTTAGCCGATATTTGTGGCCGATACTGATTTTGCTCCCTCAATTTACATGAAAAAATAACAATGATAACAAATATTCTTGGTCTCAAGTAAGGATCGACCGATTTTTTTCGAGCCGATACCGATTTTTTTCCATCACCCTTAGCCGATGGCCGATATTTGTAGCCGATATTGCTTTTTCTCTCTCAATTTACATGAAAAAATAACAATGATAACAAATATTCCAGGTCTCAAGTAAGGATCGACCGATTTTTTTCGAGCCGATACCGATTTTTTCCCATCACCCTTAGCCGTTGGTCGATATTTGTAGCCGATACTGCTTTTGTACCCTCAATTTACATGAAAAAATAACAATGATAACAAATATTCTAGGTCTCAAGTAAGGATAGACCGATTTTTTTCGAGCCGATATACCGATTTTTTCCCATCACCCTTAGCCGATATTTGTGGCCGATACTGATTTTGCTCCCTCAATTTACATGAAAAAAATGACAATGATAACAAATATTCCAGGTCTCAAGTAAGGATCGACCGAATTTTTTTTCGAGCCGATACCGATTTTTTTCCATCACCCTTAGCCGATTTAGCTTGGCCGATACTGCTTTTGCTACATAAGTTTACATGAAAAAATGACAATGATAACAAATATTCCAGGTCTCAAGTAAGGATCCACCGATATTTTTTTGAGCCGATACCGATTTTTTCCCATCACCCTTAGCCGATATTTGTGGCCGATACTGATTTTGCTCCCTCAATTTACATGAAAAAATGACAATCATAACAAATATTCCAGGTCCCAAGTAAGGATCGGCTGATTTTTTCCGAGCTGATACCGATTTTTTCCCATCACCCTTAACCGATGGTCGATATTTGTAGCCGATACTGCTTTTGCACCCTCAATTTACATGAAAAAATAACAATGATAACAAATATTCTAGGTCTCAAGTAAGGATCGACCGATTTTTTTTTCGAGCCGATACCGATTTTTTCCATCACCCTTAGCCGTTGGTCGATATTTGTGGCCGATACTGCTTTTGCACCCTCAATTTATATGAAAAAATAACAATGATAACAAATATTCTAGGTCTCAAGTAAGGATCGACCGATTTTTTTCGAGCCGATACCGATTTTTTTCCATCACCCTTAGCCGATGGCCGATATTTGTAGCCGATATTGCTTTTGCTCCCTCAATTTACATGAAAAAATAACAATGATAACAAATATTCTAGGTCTCAAGTAAGGATCGACCGATTTTTTTCGAGCCGATACCGATTTTTTTCCATCACCCTTAGCCGTTGGTCGATATTTGTAGCCGATACTGCTTTTGCTCCCTCAATTTATATGAAAAAATGACAATGATAACAAATATTCCAGGTCTCAAGTAAAGATTGACTGATTTTTTTCGAGCCGATACCGATTTTTTTCCATCACCCTTAGCCGATGGCCGATATTTGTAGCCGATACTGCTTTTGTACCCTCAATTTACATGAAAAAATAACAATGATAACAAATATTCTAGGTCTCAAGTAAGGATCGACCGATTTTTTTCGAGCCGATACAGATTTTTTTCCATCACCCTTAGCCGATATTTGTAGCCGATACTGCCTTTGGTCCCTCAATTTACATGAAAAAATGACAATGATAACAAATATTCCAGGTCTCAAGTAAGGATCGACCGATATGGGGTTTTTTTTCGAGCCGATACAGATTTTTTTCTATCACCCTTAGCCGATATTTGTGGCCGATACTGCTTTTGCTCCCCCAATTTACATGACAAAATGACAATTATAACAAATATTCCAGGACTCAAGTAAGGATCGACCGATATGGTTTTTTTCGTGCCGATTTTTTTCCATCACCCTTAGCCGATGGCCGATATTTGTAGCCGATACTGCTTTTGCTCCCTAAATTTATATGAAAAAAGACAATGATAACAAATATTCCAGGTCTCAAGTAAGGATCGACCGATTTTTTTTTCGAGTCGATATCAATTTTTTTCCATCACCCTTCGCCGATGGCCGATTTTGCTTGGGCCGATATTTGTGGCCGATACTGCTTTTGCTCCCTCAATTTACATGAAAAAATGACAATGATAACAAATATTCCAGGTCTCAAGTAAGGATCGACCGATATTTTTTTTCGAGCCGATACCGATTTTTTTCCCCATCACCCTTAGCCGATGGCTGATTTTGCATGGGCCGATATTTGCGGCCGATACTGCTTTTGCTCCCTCAATTTACATGAAAAAATGACAATGATAACAAATATTCCAGGTCTCAAGTAAGGATCGACCGATATGTTTATTTTTTCGAGCCGATGCCAATACCGATTTTTTTCCATCACCTTTAGCCAATATTTGTAGCCGATACTGTTGTTGCTCCCTCAATTTACATGAAAAAATAACAATGATAACAAATATTCCAGGTCTCAAGTAAGGATCGACCGATATTTTTTTTTCGAGCCGATACCGATTTTTTTTCATCACCCTTAGTGGATGGCCGATTTAGCTTGGGCTGATATTTGTAGCCGATACTGCTTTATTTATATGAAAAAAGACAATGATAACAAATATTCCAGGTGTCAAGTAAGGATCGACCGATATTTTTTTTTTTGAGCCGATACCGTTTTTTTTTTCTCATCACCTTTAGCCGATGGCCGATATTGCATGGGCCAATATTTGCGGCCGATACTGCTTTTGCTCCCTCAATTTACATGAAAAAATGACAATGATAACAACGATACGGTTTTTTTCGAGCCGATGCAGATTTTTTCCATCACAATTAAATTCAATTAAATTAAATTAGGTGCGAAAATTAGTTTGCTGTTATATTTGTAAACAATATTTGAATGCAGCACAGCCTTTTTTGCTGTTGTTTACATTGGTATACTCGTTCAGATATTTCAGCTGGATTTGTCGCTTTTTTTTAGTTGGGAACTGATATTTCCCTGAAACTTACCCTATGTTCTACTGCTGATTACTAAAGAAGGGAAAAGGTAGAAACAGATTTAATTTCCGTGTAGTCCAATCATGGCCGTCAAAACGTAGCATCACTTGTTTTTATGTTGCTCACCGTCTCTTCCTCGCTCACCACGCTTCTTCTGGCCACCGCATTCCCCCTCCTCACCCTAACCCCACCCTCGTTTGTACCATTTGTAACACCACTCCTACCCCCCCTCTCCCCCCCGTCCCGCCTCATTCATTGACTCTCCCGCCCTGTGCAAGGATGATGAAGACCATCGGCCGCCTCCATAAAGCCATGATGGTGCTGGAATATTTCACCAGTCACTCGTGGCTGTGGAACACCGACAACGTCGCCATGTTGATGGCCCACATGAGCCCCGAGGATAAAAAGGTAAGACCCTACCATAATAGTGCACACCAGTGAAAATGATTGTTGCTATGCTAATGTCAGCAGTTAGCATTGCTAGCATGTTAGCATTGCTAGCATGTTAGCATTGCTAGCATGTTAGCATTGCTAGCATGTTAGCATTGCTAGCACGTTAGCATTGCTAGCATGCTAACATGTTAGCATTGCCAGCATGTTAGCATTGCCAGCATTTTAGCATTGCTAGCATGTTAGCATTGCTAGCATGTTAGCATTGCTAGCATTGCCAGCATTTTAGCATTGCTAGCACGTTAGCATTGCTAGCACGTTAGCATTGTTAGCATTGCCAGCATTTTAGCATTGCTAGCATTGTTAGCATTGCCAGCATTTTAGCATTGCTAGCATGTTAGCATTGCTAGCATGTTAGCATTTCCAGCATGTTAGCATTTCCAGCATGTTAGCATTGCTAGCATGTTAGCATTGCTCGCATGCTAACATTAACATGATAGTGTTAAGTGTCTGCTTAAGTTCATATTCCCCAAAATGGCAAAAACATTGCATCAGCATGATAACAATGCTAAAGTTAGCATGTTAACACATACCGTAATCGTGTGCACCTATGAAAATGGCTAAAAATGCTATTATGCCGAATTGGCATGCTAGCAATGCTAACATTAGCATGCTGATACTAGCATAATAGTGCCTACCTATGGCAAAAGTAGTATGTAGTAGTATGTAAAAACTAGTATGCTAATGTCAGCATGTTCACAATGCTAAAGTTAGCATGATAACACATACCATAATAGTGTGCTCCTGGTATGTAAATGGCAAAACATGCTACTAAGCTAATGTTTGCATGCTAACATTAGCATGATAGTGATACGTGTCTGCTTAAGTTAATCACAATAATGGCAAAACGATGTCTTGTATGCTAATGTCAGCATGTTAACAATGCTAACATTGGCATGTTAAAACCTACCATAATAGTGCGCACCTGCGAAAATGGCAAAACTTTGCCATTGTTGCTACGCTAATGATAGCAGTTAGCATTGCTAGCATGCTAATATTAGCATGATAGTGTTCAGTGTCTGTTTGAGTTCATATTCACAATTCACAAAAAATTCTAGTATGCTAATGCCAGCATGTTAACAATGCTAAAGTTAGCATGTTAACACATACCATAATAGTGTGCACCTATGAAAGTGGCTAAAAATGCAATTATGCTGAATTGGCATGCTACCGATGCTAACAGTAGCATGCTGATACTAGCGTAATAGTGCCTACCTATGGCAAAAACATTTCTAGTATGCTAATGTCAGCATGTTAACAATGCTAAAGTTAGCATGTTAGCATATACATAGCAGTTAGCATTGCTAGCATGCTAATATTAGCATGATAGTGTTCAGTGTCTGTTTAAGTTATATTCACAATTCAAAAAAAATTCTAGTATGCTAATGTCAGCATGTTAACAATGCTAAAGTTAGCATGTTAACACATACCATAATAGTGTGCACCTATGAAAATGGCTAAAAATGCAATTATGCTGAATTGGCATGTTACCGATGCTAACAGTAGCATGCTGATACTAGCGTAATAGTGCCTACCTATGGCAAAAACATTTCTAGTATGCTAATGTCAGCATGTTAACAATGCTAAAGTTAGCATGTTAACATGCTAACTTTAACAATGCTAAAGTTAGCATGTTAACATATACCATAATAGTGTGCATCTATGAAAATGGCTAAAAATGCTATTATGCTGAATTGCCATGCTAGCAATGCTAACATTAGCATGCTGATACCTAGAATAATAGTGCCTACCTATAAAAATTACATAATTTCCTTAAAAATAAAATAATAATACAATTATTAAAAAAATAATACAAAGCTAGCATTAGCGGTAGCATAATAAGATACAATTTTAATGATAAGAGTACATTTGGAACAGTAGTATGGGCCTGCTGTGCTTTGCTTGCAGGCCCATAAAGAGCTGGCTTGAAATGAATGTTCCTCACGTTCCTCACCTTTGCCGTTTATCCGTGGCGCCACTGCAGGTATTTAACTTTGACGTCCGTCAGCTGCACTGGGCGGAGTACATGGAAAGTTACTGCATGGGTACCAAGAAGTACGTACTCAACGAGGAGCTCTCAGGGCTGCCTGCCGCACGCAAGCACCTCAACAAGTAAGTCCTTCTCACCTCATGAATCGGAGAAGATCCACAGTTCATCTTCCCACTTTTGCAGGCTGAGGAACATCCGCTACACCTTCAACGGCATCCTGCTGGTCCTCATTTGGCGCATCTTCATCGCCCGCTCTCAGATGGCACGGAACATCTGGTACTTTGTGGTGAGCCTGTGCTTCAAGTTCCTGTCCTACTTCCGAGCTTCCTCCACTATGAGATAGTGAAAAGCCGTGGAGAGTCGTTTGAGTCGTTCGTTCCAAGTGAGTGGAAACATCTCAATCGCTCGCTGAGGAGCGGGACGGCGGCCTGGAATCTGACATTTTTGTACAATAAAGACGCTGTAGGTCAATGTATGCTAAACGATCCACGCTTTAGCTTGTTTTTTAGTAGCCTAAACAAAAACAAAACAAGCTAAGGGATGAAAATGTGTCCGTTTTTTCATAAGCTAGAATACCCAATTCCCTTATTGCCTTTTTCAGAAATATACTAATAAATAATACTATTTCCTGGTCAACAAAATGAAGTAAAATACAAATATGAGGCATTCGGAAGATGCATTGCCACTAGGTGTCAGTAACGCTACTGTGATGTTGACTGAGACACACAAGCACCAGACTATGTCTACTATATTAGCTAATGAGTGTAGCGGTGACTATAGGGTTGTTACTTCATGTCAGCTGTGCTCTAATCATGTTAAAAAAGTGCATTTAGAAGGCCGTAAACAGCTTTTCTATGTCTTATTTTTTTATGTAAAGGTGACTGTAGGGGTGTTATTTCATGACAAGAGGGCTCTAATCATGTTACAAAGCTTATTTAAAAGGTTTTCTACGCATTGTTTCGTCTTGTTATTTGTACTATTTTGGCTAATAGGGCTGTAAAGGTGACTATAGGGGTGTTATTTCATGTCTAGAGGGCTCTAATGTTATAAAGCTTATTGAAAAGGTTTTATATGCATTGTTTCATGTTGTTATTTGTAATATTTTGGATAACTCGGGTATAAAGGTGACTATAGGGGTGTTATTTCATGTCTAGAGGGCTCTAATAATATTACAAAGCTTATTTAAAAGTTTTTCTATGCATTGTTTAGTGTTATTATTTGTACTATTTTGGCTAATAGGGTTCTAAAGGTGACTATAGGGGTGTTATTTCATGTCTAGAGGGCTCTTATCTTGTTATACAGCTTATTTAAAAGGTTTTCTATGCATTTAGTGTTGTTATTTGTACTATTTTGGATAACGGGGGTGTAAAGGTGACTATAGGGGTGTTATTTCATGTCTAGAGAGCTCTAATCATGTTACAAAGCCTTTTTAAAAGGTTTTATATGCATTGTTTAGTGTTATTTGTACTATTTTGGACAACAGGGTGTAAAGGGGAATATAGGGGTGTTACTTCATGTCTAGAGGGCTCTAATCATGTTAAAAAGCTTATTTAAAAGGTTTTATATGCATTGTTTAGTGTTGTTATTTGTACTATTTTGGATAACTGGGGTATAAAGGTGACTATAGGGGTGTTATTTCATGTATAGAGGGCTCTAATCATGTTACAAAGCTTATTTAAAAGGTTTTATATGCATTGTTTAGTGTTGTTATTTGTACTATTTTGGATAACTGGGGTATAAAGGGGACTATAGGGGTGTTATTTCATATCTAGAGAGCTCTAATCATGTTACAAATCTTATTTAAATGGTTTTCTATGCATTGTTTAGTGTTATTTGTACTATTTTGGATAACGGGGGTGTAAAAGGGACTATAGGGGTGTTATTTCATGTCTAGAGGGCTCTAATCATGTTACAAAGCTTATTTAAGAGGTTTTCTATGCATTGTTTAGTTTTGTTATTTGTACTATTTTGGCTAATAGGGCTTTAAAGGTGACTATAGGGGTGTTATTTCATGTCTAGAGAGCTCTAATCATGTTACAAAGCTTATTTAAAATGGAATTAATATGAGAAACAAAATAAAGTTGTAATTTTTGAAAAATTAGGTTTGGGGGAAAAGTTCAAATATTTTGGGTATGGAGTCATATATATTTTTTTAAAACAGCAAAAATGTAAAACTCATCAGTAATTTTACAAGAATAAAGTCATTTATTCCGAGAATTAGTAGATCTTCCAGACTACAAGTCATCGGTTTTGTTATGGTTTGGCTGGTCCTGCACCTTGTACTCCGGAGCGCCTCAACTCTCACCTCCTTGGAACCTCCAGAAGCAGCTGAGAGGTAGGGACCTCATTTTGCTGATCTTAAATGTCATCATATGTCATATAGTCATCTTTACACCACTATTACCCAATATAGTCGACATAATAACACATATAAGGCATAAAAACCTGTTTACCACCTTCTAAATACACTTTTTAACATGATTAGAGCCCTCTAGACATGAAATAACACGCCTATAGTCACCTTTACACTCCTATTACCCAATATAGTCGACATAAGGCATAGAAACCTGGTTACCACCTTCCAATTAAACTTTTTAACATGATTAGAGCCCTCTTGACATGAAATAACATCCCTATAGTCATCTTTACACTACTATTACCCAATATAGTCAACATAATAAGACATAAGGCATAAAAAACAGTTTACCACCTTCCAATTAAACTTTATAACATGATTAGAACCCTCCAGACATGAAATAACACCCCTATAGTCATCTTTACACTAATGTTACCCAATATAGTAGGCATAAGAAGAGAAAATAAGACACAGGAAACCAGTTTACCAACTACTAAATACACTTTAACATGATTAGAGCCCTCTATACATGAAATAACACCCCTAAAGTCACCTTTAAACGACTATTACCCAATATAGTAGACATAATAAGACATATAAGGCATACAAACCAGTTTACCACCTTCAAATTAAACTTTTTACCATGATTAGAGCCCTCCAGACATGAAATAGCACCCCTAGAGTCATATGTACACTACTATTACCCAATATAGTAGACATAATAAGACATATAAGGCATACAAACCAGTTTACCACCTTCAAATTAAACTTTTTACCATGATTAGAGCCCTCCAGACATGAAATAGCACCCCTATAGTCATATGTACACTAATATTACCCAATATAGGCGACATAATAACACATATAAGGCATAAAAACCTGTTTACTACCTTCTAAATACACTTTTTAACATGATTAGAGCCCTCCAGACATGAAATAGCACCCCTATAGTCATCTGTACACGACTATTACCCAATATAGTAGACATAAGAAGAGAAAATAAAAACACAGGAAACCTGTTTACCACCTTCTAAATACACTTTTTAACATGATTAGAGCCCTCCAGACATTAAATAGCACCCCTATAGTTATCTTTACACTACTATTATCCAATATAGTAGACATCATAAGAGATTACATGAGATCATTCAAACCAACAGTGAAAGTCTGGTGCTTGTGTGTCTCGGCCAGCATTACTGACATCTCTTCAAATGTGTCTTTTGAATGATAAATATTTATATTTTACTTCATTTATTTTGTTGTTTTTTTTAATAATCGCCCGCATTGATTTATTAATATTGTTGTGAAAGACTGTGATGTCAATATATTTATCATGAAGAATGTACCTTCAAATAAAAATAAAAATAAAAATAAAAAAACACATCACTGACGTCATCTTTGTGTTTCATTGACCTATCATTTAATTTCATTTTTTAAATAAAGTTTTAAGTAATATGAGCACTGTTGAGCATTGTATACGGGATCATGGCGACAATACGATTGCTCAGTATACTCGAGCTGTGATTCAAGAGAAAGCCTGCAGGGGGCAGTAACGTTACAGTTCGCTGCTGGGAAGGACGGCGGGACCAGAAGTGAAGAAGACAGGAGTTAAGGCGCTGACTTCATTATACGACATATTTTATTGTTTTTAAGACAATTTGATTAATCGAAAATGTATTATGTTATAGTACCGCACACAATGAATGATTATTTTTCTTTTTTTAAGTAAAGATGTTTCTAGAAAGAGACGCTAACGCAAACTGAAGACGATGGAAGCCACGTGAAGGCGTCACCGGCAAAATGGGCGTGTCTGTGTGAACCAACATGTCGGCCGCGAGGTCCCAGTTTCCTGTCAAAAGTTTAGCCGTTGAGCTGCACTTCTTCGACGGGCAGGATGTTTGGACGCAACGGAGACAAGCTAGCTAGATATTTGAAAGACGCTTTAGCTTGTGTGGTCTTTGTTTTGGTTTTGTTTGTTAAATGCGAACAAATCGACCCCGCCGGCTCTATCGTCTGGGGTCCGGGACTTGAAGGCGACGTAGTTTTACCTGTCCGCTACTTCTTCATCCAGGCCGTCGACTTTCAAGGACTAAACTTCACTTTGTCTCCAGGTAAAACATGTTCTTTCGTCTTCCTTTTTTTTAATTTCTCCTCATAATACTACAAGTTTATTCTGTTAATTAGAACACGACGACTTGTCTTTGTCTCCATAATTCAAAACATTCCAACTTTATTTGTTTGGTTTGTTTTTCATAATACTACGACTTCGATAATTCATATATTTCACTAATATTTATACTTTATGCTATTAAAATATAATTTTTTTTACCTGCCCTCGTAATATTACAATGTTTTGCAGGTTTTTTTCTCTTAATATTTAGACTTTATTCACGTAAATATTCATTCATTTTCTACTGCTTATCCTCAACCTATCCCAGTTGTCTTTGGGTGGGACTCTGGACTGGTGCCAGCCAATCACAGCGCACATATAGACAAACAAGCATTCCCATCCACATTCATACCTATGGATAATATGCAGTGGGCAATTAGCCTAGCATGTTTACGAAGTGGGCGAGGAAACCCACGCATGCCCGAGGGTGGAATCGAACTAGGGTCTCCTAGCTGTTAGGCTAACCACTTTACCACCGTGCAGCCTCATATTGTATTTTCAAATGTAATTATGCTTTTTTTTTTTAGGAAAAGACGCATTTCAAGTCAGGATAAGTTCACTGCAGAAGAAGGAGCACATCCGCATCCACGTCCCTCCACCTCTGGACAGAGGAGACGGGTCTTTTCTGGTGCGGTACCGCCTCTACAACACGGCCCACACGGGACTCAAAGTGGACGTCTTCCACCGTGACGCCGCTGTCGCCAAGTCGCCGTACATCATCCCAGGTGTGTTGCTACAGGGGTGTTATTTCATGTCTAGAGGGCTCTAATCATGTTAAAAAGTGTATTTAGAAGGTGGTAAACAGGTTTCCTGTGTTTTTATTTTCTCTTCTTATGTCTACTATATTGGGTAATAGTCGTGTACAGATGACTATAGGGGTGCTATTTCATGTCTGGAGGGCTCTAATCATGTTAAAAAGTTTAATTGGAAGGTGGCAAACAGGTTTTTATGCCTTATATGTCTTATTATGTCTACTCTATTGGGTAATAGTAGTGTAAAGGTGACTATAGGGCTGTTATTTCATATCTGGAGGGCTCTAATCATGTTAAAAAGTTTAATTGGAAGGTGACAAACAAGTTTTTATGCCTTATGTCTTATTATGTCTACTATATTGGGTAAAGGAGTATAAATGTGACTATAGGGGTGTTATTTCATGTCTAGAGGGCTCCAATTGTGTCTAAAAG
Organism: Doryrhamphus excisus; assembly: GCF_037039965.1. Taxonomy (NCBI): domain Eukaryota; kingdom Metazoa; phylum Chordata; class Actinopteri; order Syngnathiformes; family Syngnathidae; genus Doryrhamphus; species Doryrhamphus excisus. Next base: position 1,586,195 of record NC_136362.1, read on the forward strand.
TGTATTTAGAAGGCTTTAAACAAGTTTTCTATGTCCGTCTTTGTCCTACTATGTCTAATATCTTTGGGTAAAGGAGTATACATGTGACTATAGGGGTGTTATTTCATGTCTAGAGGGCTCTAATAATGCTTTAAAAAGTGTCTTAAGAAGGCCTTAAAGAAGTTCTGTCTTATTTTGTCTTACTATGTCTAATATATTTGTGTAAAGGAGTGTAAATGTGACTATAGGGGTGTTATTTCATGTCTAGAGGGCTCTAATAATGTCTAAAAGCGTATTTAGAAGGCTTTAAACAAGTTTTCTATGTCCGTCTTTGTCCTACTATGTCTAATATCTTTGAGTAAAGGAGTGTAAATGTGACTATAGGGGTGTTATTTCATGTCTAGAGGGCTCTAATAATGTTACAAAGCGTATTTAAAAGGCTTTAAACAAGTTTTTTTATGTCTGTCTTCGTCCTTCTGTGGCTAATATCTTTGGGTAAAGGAGTGTAAATGTGACTATAGGGGTGTTATTTAATGTCTAGAGGTTTCTAATAATATTAAAATGTGTATTTAGAAGGCCTTAAACAAGTTCTCTATGTCTTACTTTGTCTTATTATGTCCACTATATTTGGGTAAAGGAGTATAAAGGTGACTATAGGGGTGTTATTTCATGTCTACAGGGCTTTAATCATGTTAAAATGTGTATTTAAAAGGCCTTAAACAAGTTCTCTTTGTCTTATTATGTCTACTACATTGGGTAAAGGAGTATAAAGGTGATTATAGGGGTGCTATTTCATGTTCAGAGGGCTCTAATAATGTTCAAATGTGTATTTAGAAGGCCTTGAACAAGTTCTCTGTCTTATTTTGTCTCACTATGGCTAATATATTTGGGTAAAGGAGTGTAAATGTGACTATAGGGGTGTTATTTCATGTCTAGGGGGCTCTAATAATGTTTTAAAAAGTGTATTTAGAAGGCCTTAAACAAGTTCTCTTTGTCTTATTATGTCTACTATATTGGGTAAAGGAGTATGAAGGTGATTATAGGGGTGTTATTTCATGTCCAGAGGGCTCTAATAATGTTCAAATGTGTATTTAGAAGGCCTTAAACAAGTTCTCTGTCTGATTTTGTCTCACTATGGCTAATATATTTGGGTAAAGGAGTGTAAAGGTGACTATAGGGTTGTTATTGTCATGTCATGTCTAGAGAGCTCTAATAATGTTACAAAGCGTATTTAGAAGGCTTTAAACAAGTTCTGTATGTCTTACTTTGTCTTATTATGTCTACTATATTGGTTAAAGGAGTATAAATGTGACTATAGGGGTGTTATTTCATGTCTAGAGGGCTCTAATAATGTTTTAAAAAGTGTATTTAGAAGGCCTTAAACAAGTTCTCTATGTCTTACTATGTCTTATTATGTCTGACGTATGACATGTATGATGATGTATTGTATTGACGTGTGTGCAGGTCCCGTCTATGACGAGTACTGCGAGTGTCCCCAAGCAGACGCCTCGGCCTGGCAGAGGGTCATGCGGTGTCCCCTCCATGAGCCTCAGATTGTGGCCGACTTTGAGTCTTTCCCCACCATCCACCTGCAGCATCTCAGGGAGGAAGTGCCGCAGCGCTTTGCCAAGCGAGGAGGAATCATTCACTACGCCATCATCAACAATCAGGTGTTCCGCCGCAGCCTGGGAAAGTACACAGACTTCAAGATGTTCTCCGATGAAATACTGCTGTCCCTGACGAGGAAGGTATTCTTCACCACTCGTGGTCTGCTGCTGTATGCTACGTTTATGATGATGATGATGATGATGATGATGATGCTACGCCAGGTGAGACTCCCCGATGTGGAGTTCTACCTCAACGTGGGCGACTGGCCTCTAGAGACCAGGTCGGCTGATTCCAGTCCTGTTCCGGTCCTATCCTGGTGCGGTTCCACGGACACACGAGACATCGTACTCCCCACCTATGACGTTACACATTCCACCCTGGAGACCATGAGGGGTGTCACCAATGACCTGCTCTCCGTTCAAGGCCACACAGGTAACACACAATGTCTAATATATTTGGATAAAGGAGTGTAAATGTGACTATAGGGGTGTTATTTTATGTCTAGAGGTTTCTAATAATGTTAAAATGTGTACTTAGAAGGCCTTAAACAAGTTCTCTATGTCCGTCTTTGTCCTACAATGTCTAATATCTTTGGATAAAGGAGTGTAAATGTGACTGTAGGGGTGTTATTTCATGTCTAGAGGGCTCTAATCGTGTCTAAGCGTGTATTTAGATGGTTTTATGTTCGTTTTTGTCCTACAATGTCTAATATATTTGGATAAAGGAGTTTAAATGTGACTATAGGGGTGTTATTTCATGTCTAGAGGTTTCTAATTATGTTAAAATGTGTATTTAGAAGGCCTTAAACAAGTTCTCTATGTCTTATTTTGTCTTACTATGTGTAATATATTTGGATAAAGGGGTTTAAATGTGACTATAGGGGTGTTATTTCATGTCTAGAGGGCTCTAATTGTGTCTAAAAGCGTATTTAGATGGCTTTATGTCCGTCTATGTCCTACAATGTCTAATATGTTTGAGTAAAGGAGTGTAAATGTGACTATAGGGGTGTTATTTCATGTCTAGAAGTTTCTTATAATGTTAAAATGTGTTTTTAGAAGGCCTTAAACAAGTTCTCTATGTCTTACTTTGTCTTATTATGTCTACTATATTGGGTAAAGGAATATAAAGGTGACTATAGGGGTGTTATTTCATGTCTAGAGGGCACTAATGTTAAAAAGCAGATTTAGAAGGTTTTTCTATGTCTGTCTTTGTCCAATATGCCTAATATATTTGGGTATAAAGGTGATTATAGGGGTGTTATTTCATATCCAGAGGTTTCTAATAATGTTAAAATGTGTATTTAGAAGGCCTTAAACAAGTTCTCTGTCTTATTTTGTCTTACTATGTCCAATATATTTGAGTAAAGGAGTGTAAATGTGACTATAGGGGTGTTATTTCATGTCTAGAGGTTTCTAATTATGTTAAAATGTGTATTTAGAAGGCCTTAAACAAGTTCTCTGTCTTATTTTGTCTTACTATGTCCAATATATTTGAGTAAAGGAGTGTAAATGTGACTATAGGGGTGTTATTTCATGTCTAGAGGTTTCTAATTATGTTAAAATGTGTATTTAGAAGGCCTTAAGCAAGTTCTCTATGTCTTATTTTGTCTTACTATGTCTAATATATTTGGGTAAAGGAGTGTAAATGTGACTATAGGGGTGTTATTTCATGTATAGAGGGCTCTAATAATGTTAAAATGTTTATTTAGAAGGACGTGAAGGAATGTGTTTCGGCTGATTGTTGCGTTAAATGGGTACTTTGGTTTGTAAATATGGGATGATTCCTTTTTTTATGGGATGGCTGGCAGCCCCAACTGTTCTTCTGCTTCTCCTTTGGCTCTTCCAGGTCCCCCGTGGGAAAACAAAACGGACCAGGCCTTCTTCCGTGGCCGGGACAGCAGAGAGGAGCGTCTCCACTTGGTGTCTCTGTCCAAGAAACACCCCGAGCTCATGGATGCAGGAATCACCGGCTGGTTCTTTTTCCGAGACCGAGAGAAAGATGTCGGCAAAGCAGCGCTGGTGGGATTCTTTGACTTCTTCAAGGTGAGAGAAGTTCTCAACGTGAAGCACGGGGCACTTCTAACCGTTTGATTTCCCTCCACTCAGTACAAGTACCAGGTCAACATGGACGGTACGGTGGCGGCGTATCGTTTTCCGTATCTCATGCTCGGCAGCAGCTTGGTTCTGAAGCAGGACTCGCACTACTACGAACATTTCTACCGCCGTCTCCAACCTGGCACCCACTACATCCCCTTCCACAGGAACTTGTCCGACCTGCTGGAAAAAATCCAGTGGGCCAAAGAGAACCAAGCTGAGGCCAGGAAGATCGCCGGTGCGGGTCAGGCCGCCGCCCGCCAACTGCTGCAGCCCGGAAAGCTGTACTGCTACTACTACAAAGTACTGCTCATGTACTCCGAGCGCCAGGCAGGACAGCCACTCCGCCACGCTGACATGGAGGCGGTGCTTGAGGCCGACCAGCACACAAATACGTGCACGTGTCACCGTGACAAAAACACTGGCAAAGATGAACTATGACCAAGCGTAATCGGTCTTCAGTATTAGTCAGTCTTGCATCAAGATTCACAATAAAAATGGTAATCGGTCTTCCATCGATATTAACGACAGACGTAGTAATCGGTCTTCCATCGATATTAACGACAGACGTAGTAATTGGCCTTCCATTGATATTAACGACAGACGTAGTAATCGGCCTTCCATTGATATTAACGACAGACGTAGTAATTGGCCTTCCATTGATATTAACGACAGACATAGTAATCGGCCTTCCATCGATATTAACGACAGACGCAGTAATCGGCCTTCCATCGATATTAACAAAAGATGTAGTAATCGGCCTTCCATCGATATTAACAAAAGATGTAGTAATCGGCCTTCCATTGATATTAACGACAGACGTAGTAATTGGCCTTCCATTGATATTAACGACAGACGTAGTAATCGGCCTTCCATTGATATTAACGACAGATGTAGTCATCGGCTTTCCATCGATATTAACCATGGACGTAGTAACCGGCCTTCCATCGATATTAACAACAGACTTTGTAACCGGCCTTCCATCGATATTAACGACAGACGTAGTAATCAGCCTTCCATCGATATTAACCATAGACGTAGTAACTGGTCTTCCATCGATATTAACGACAGATGTAGTAATCGGCCTTCCATCGATATTAACGAGAGACATAGTCTTTGGCTTTCCATCGATATTAACCATGGACGTAGTAACTGGCCTTCCATCGATATTAACGACAGACGTAGTAACTGGCCTTCCGTTGATATTAGCGACAAACGTAGTAATCAGCCTTCCATCGATATTAACCAAGGACGTAGTAATCGGCCTTCCATCGATATTAACCATGGACGTAGTAATCGGCCTTCCATCGATATTAACCACGGACGTAGTAATCGGCTTTCCATCGATATTAACCATGGACGTAGTAACCGGCCTTCCATCGATATTAACGACAGACGTAGTAATCGGCCTTCCATCGATATTAACGGCAGACGTAGTAATTGGCCTTCCATTGATATTAACGACAGACGTAGTAATCGGCCTTTCATCGATATTAACGACGGACGTAGTAATCGGCCTTCCATCGATATTAACGACGGACGTAGTCATCGGCCTTCCATCGATATTAACCACGGACGTAGTAATCGGCCTTCCATCGATATTAACGACAGACGTAGTAATCGGCCTTACGTCGATATTAACCATGGACGTAGTAATCGGCTTTCCATCGATATTAACGATGGATGTAGTAATCGGCTTTCCATCGATATTAACGACAGATGTAGTAATCGGCCTTCCATCGATATTAACGACGGACGTAGTAATCGGCCTTCCATCGATATTAACGACGGACGTAGTAACCGGCCTTCCATCGATATTAACGACAGACGTAGTAATCGGCCTTCCCTTGATATTAACCACAGACGTAGTAATTGGTCTTCCATCGATATTAATGACAGACGTAGTAATCGGCCTCCATCGATATTAACCACTGACGTAGTAATCGGCTTTCCATCGATATTAACCACGGACGTAGTAACCGGCCCTCCATCGATATCAACGACAGACGTAGTAATCGGCGGGATGGCTCATCGATGGCTCACCGAACACTGGCGTGTAAAGCTAACTGCTAACTGTTAGCATACGTACACCTGGCAGGACAACACTATTAAAGTTCATCCTTCTTCTATGCCGATTGTTCTCACTTGGGTCGAGGGTATGATGGAGCCTATCACAGCCGACTTTGGTGCACCCTGGACTGGTGGATGGAAAATATATAAACACGCTAGCAATGCTAACACGCCTCATATTAGCTTGTTAGCACCTAGCATAATTAGTTGAGGGGCTCACCAAACACTGGTGTGTGACGCTAACTGTTAACTGTGCACCCAGCGGAGCAATACTAAGTATCTGTATGTTATTTTATTATTTGTTATTTAGTTTATTTGTTATAATGTTGCTCACCATATTTGTGTAAAAATAAGCTCAATTTTCGGTTATTGAGGTGAGAAACAACCGAATTCACGAAGGAAGTCACGGCAGTCCCAAACCTAGCTAGCGTCTAGCATCTTTTGGATCAAGAATCACGTCTTCAATCAAGGTAAAAGTAACATTTAACGCTTTTATTCATAATTTATATACATTTGGAGTTGTAATCTATATAAACATGTTTTGTGTTAACAAGTATGGCTTTCTGTAACGAATTAATTTTCGTATAATAAGGTTCTACTGGGAACCGGGGGGACCACCAGCCTTAGCGGGGAAGCGGTCTCTCTCCCCGGCTACTTCGTCCAGCTCCTCCCTGGTGGATCCTCCGAATGTTCCAGAAGGAAACTCATTACAGCCGCTTGGACCCGGTTTCTACCCAAAGATCAATACCGAAGGTGAGGCTCGGAACTTAATGTAGATCCACCGGTTTATTGACAGCTTTACGTCCTCTTCACAACAACAAATATTTATTTCGTGTTTGTGAACTTTGAGAAACTGAAACTGACAGATATTTGATGAGCAACAGACAGGAAGCAAATATCCAACTTCCATATTCCCATTTTTATTTGTTTGCACTTTTTTGTATGGTTAAAAGCTGCAAATCAGTGACGTGTGTGCGGGAAGCCCCATAGGAGTTTTAGCACCCCCTGGTGGTGAACATTTTAACTGCATAGTTGCATGGTTAATTAGTCAATAGTTGTATTGGTTATTTGCCTTCATAGGATAATTGCAGGGTTTATAGAATTGATCCTCATGGGATTTGGTTACTCTTGGTTGACTTCATGACAGATCGGATATACAGTATGTTCAAATGTATTGGGACAGACGGTCATTTCCATGTGACTGGACGGATTTCTTACACTTTTTTTCAAAATTCCAGCCTGGACTTCCTGTTCTTCTCGTTTAGCATCTTCTGGTAGGGAATTCTCTATATTTCGGATTAGCTGAACTTAATCATAAGGGTGAGAGGCTCCCCCTCCTTCTTGGTGACGATGGCCTGCATCATTCCGGAAGGTGTATGCAGGTACCGGGAACCCTTGAAGAAATTCTCCAGAAGAGCCCTGTCGATCTTGTCGCACTTCCCGATGGCCGCTTGGAAGTTGTTGCTTAGAACGCCGTAGATGTTCCCTTGGTCGTGTTTCTTCCCCAAGAACAAGAAGAGCGCGTAGCAGTCCTTGCCGATGGAGGTGCAGAAGTCCACCATCCTCTCGTACATGTTCTTGTCGCCGGATTCCTTGTGGGCCATCTGCACGGATTCACTGCAGGACCCCGGAAGGTGGCCGTTTTCTTCGCCGGGTTCCTTATCGGAGAGATGGAGAACCTGCACGGCGATTTGGATGCGAGGGTTTTTGGTGGGTTTCTCCAACACGGCCCAGACCCAGTCGGCACCCAGAAGAACACGTTGCCCCGGCGTCATCGCGGTGCAATTGAACACATCTGTCATGTTGAGGTTGACGCTCTGGGTGATGTAAGTCATGAGGAAGATCTACAGGAACAAAGAAATAAATCACAGGATCCTTTTAGGAGCGCTGAAGGTCCATACCTGAGTGAGAACTTCTGGACTCGGACGGAACTTGTCCTCGGGGTCCTTAAAGAGAAGGTACTCTTGAGTCCTGGACGATGCGGCGGCGATGCAGTCGCTGAAGAGCGGTACGAAGTCGTTGGACTTGGCGACAGGGAAGCGTCTCAGCGTGGAGAAGATGCTCGGGCGAGGAGACACGCTGGTGTCGCCGGGCGGGGTGTTGTAGGGCTTGAAAGTGGTGAAGATGGAGGCTTTCTGGAAGGGCCGAGATGACGCCTTACTCATGTTCTCCCCCATGGTGGATTGACGATGGAGATCACCGGATACGCTGTGGAGACCAGGATGGGAACATCTTAGAAGCTCACCCTCTACTTAATTAACCCTTAATTACTCTTTAATACATCTTAAATGTTCAATTCTTATTTAATAACTCTGATAATTGGACTTCCGGTTGCTCGTGACGGTGCAGTGTTTTTGCTAGCGTTAGCTATTTACCACGGAACTACCACAATAACGCACATTAGCGCTCAAAGTAATCAAATATTACCTTTTATATGTTCCTACATAGTATCAGTATTCGGGAGAAAGTATGAAGTGAAAGAAAAAAGTGGTAAAATCCAGTCTAATACATCCAAACAAACCTATTTACGTCGGAGAACGGTACAGCGGTGCGTTCAATGACCGTAAAAAAAGTCGGACAAATCGCTGCTTGCATTAAACATTCAAAAGTTGTTGAAATAGTTCGAGTATAGTAATAAAATAATATTTACTGCAATATAATCATTAATTTCTATGTATTTTAATGCGTTTTAAAAGAAACGAAATATTAGGTTTGTAATTGTGATTAAATGTTTTATGAATATAGGCAATTCTTTAATAATAATTCTTTCTGAATGTTCCTAAATAGGCATTTAGAATTTAAAACCAGTATAATAAATACATATTATTTTTGAGCTAACACAAATAAAAACATGTTAGTGTGAGAGGTCTCACTCTCTCACATTTTGTATTTGCTGAACGTTTGCGGGCGAGTTTAAGAGCTAATATGCTAATAATAAAGACAAATAGTCATAAAAAAATATGCTTGCTGACTGTAATATTTTAAATAATACCTCAAAGTTCCTTAATTTATATAATTTTACATAACATTTAATGTAATTATTGTTGTTTGTTTTGTTATTTTCCCTACTTATTATAAATAAAAACTTTAATAATGTGATTAATTGTGAGTTAACTATGAACAAAATGTAATTAATGACAAAAACGACTGTGGATTTCCAAGAAAATGGATTCAAAAGAAGCTTTTGGAAAAGGACACGCTGCCATTTTGAGGACGCCATGTCCTGGACGTTCAAACGAGAACCCCACCTCCATGTTTCCTCCACCACGGACCTACGAGGCTTCACGTCAAGCTGAAAAATAACCATGCCGTTAAAAAAAAAAAGCTCCCAACCACAAAATGTGGAAGGACGAAGCGCGGTTGATGAAGAGAAAGCCTTCAAGTAGACGAATGTTGTTCCAGTGTGCAAGCAAAGCTACTTTTTGGAGGTTGTGGAGTAGCAGCGTTCCTCCATGTTCCTCCAGAGTCTTTACAAGGACTTACCAGGATTCTTGGAGGTGCTGGTGCGGTCCTCTCCTGGGACACAGTCGACACGGGCGTGGATGCGTACGGGTTCTCCGGAACGGCAAAGGTTCCCAAAGCCAGTATGAGCATGGGTGGAGTTTGTGGAAGTTGTAGTATTTTGGTTAAGTCAACACCAAGAGTTATCTTACCAGTTATCTCCAAGTAGACTCGGGTCGGCCCTGAAGGCTTCCGCTGCTTAATTGTTGCCTTTCTGTTGTTCAAGGGCGGCGTAAATGAGGACGTTTAGGGGGCGAAATAAGAGCTGCGTTTCCACGTAATGTCACAAGATATTCATGGTAGCCATGCTGGGACCCCTTTCCTGCCTCCCAGCATGCTTTGCTGCAAGCTGTTCAGAATGTTATGTAAGCTGCTGTTTGTTATTCCATGTCGAATTAGTGCTCGCTCTGTGTCTGTTTGCTTATGTCTTGTTCTTAAGATTGCTGTGTTGCGTTCAAGTCTTCTTCTTCTGGCACTGTGCTTAGTGTCCTGTCTACGTACCGTCGCACTCCCATTTCCTGCCATTCCTTCCTGGTCTTCAAAATATGCTATATGGCATGATTAGAGCCCCCAGGACATAACATAACACCCCAATAGTCAACTTTCAAATATAGTAGACATATCAGAAATTAAGATGAAAAAAACTTCCCAACCTCCTGCTAACATTAGAGCCCTCCAGACACGAATTAGCACCCCTATAGTCACCTTCACACTCCCATTACCCAATATAGTAGACATATCAGAAATTAAGATAAAAAACTTTTGCTAACATTAGAGCCCTCCTTACATGAAATAGCACCCCTATAGTCACCTTGCGACTGCTATTACCCAATATAGTAGACATATCAGAAATTTAGATAAAAAAAACTTCAAAACCTTGAAATGCTAACAGAGCCCTCCAGACATAATGTAACACCCCTATAGTCACCTTTACACTCCTATTGCACAATGTAGCATACATATCAGAAATTAAGATAAAAAACATCACCTCTATCAACATTAGAGCCCTCCAGATATGAAATAGCACCCCTAAAGTTACCTTTACACTCCTATTGCCCAATATAGTAGACATATCAGAAATTAAGATTAAAAAAATTCAAAACCTTCTAACATTAGAGCCCTCTAGACGTGAAATAGCACCCCTATAGTCACCTTTACACTCCTATTACCCAATATAGTAGACATATCAGAAATTAAGATTAAAAAAACCTTGAAACGCTAATATTAGAGCAACATTAGAGCTAATATTAGAACATTAGAGCCCTCCAGACATAACATAGCACCCCTATAGTTACCTTTACACAATGTAGCAGACATATCAGAAATTTAGATGAAAAAATCTTCACAACCTCTATCAACATTAGAGCACTAGATACATGAAATAGAACCCCTATAGTCACCTTTACACTCCTATTACACAATGTAGCAGATATATCAGAAATTGCGATGAAAAAAAACTTCAAAACCTTCTGCTAACATTAGAGCCCTCCAGACATGAAGTAGCACCCCTATTGTCACTCCTATTACCCAATATAGTAGATATATAAGAAATTAAGATAAAAAACTTCAAAACCTTGAAATGCTAACATTAGAGCTCTCTAGGCATGAAATAGCACCCCTATAGTCACCTTTATACAATGTTGCAGACATATCAGAAATTAAGATTAAAAAAATCTTCACAACCTCTATCAACATCAGAGCACTAGATACATGAAATAGCACCCCTATAGTCACCTTTACACTCCTATTACTCGATGTAGCAGATATATCAAATTAAGATGAAAAAAACTTCACAACCTCTATCAACATTAGAGCCCTAGATACATGAAATAGCACCCCTATAGTCACCTTGCCATTCTTCTTACTCGATGTCGCAGCCATATCAGAAATTAAGATAAAAAAAACTTAACCTCCTGCTAACATTAGAGCCCTCTAGATGTAAAATAGCACCCCTATAGTCACTCCTATTACCCAATATAATAGACATATCAGAAATTAAGATAAAAAAAACTTCAAAACCTTGAAATGCTAACATGCTAACATTAGAGCTCTCTAGACATGAAATAGCACCCCTATAGCCACCTTTACACAATGTAGCAGACATATAAAAACGTATTTTATTTTTTTATGAAAAAATCTTCACAACCGCTATCAACATTAAAGCCCTAGATACATGAAATAGCACCCCTATAGTCACCTTTACACAATGTAACAGACATCAGAAATTAAGATGAAAAACTCTTCACAACCTCTATCAACATTAGAGCCCTAGATACATGAAATAGCACCCCTATAGTCACCTTTACACTCCTATTACTCGATGTAGCAGACATATCAAATTAAGATGAAAAAAACTTCACAACCTCTATCAACATTAGAGCCCTAGATACATGAAATAGCACCCCTATAGTCACCTTGCCATTCTTCTTACTCGATGTCGCAGCCATATCAGAAATTAAGATAAAAAAAACGTAACCTCCTGCTAACATTAGAGCCCTCTAGATGTAAAATAGCACCCCTATGTCACCTTTACACTCCTATTACTCGATGTAGCAGACATATCAAATTAAGATGAAAAAAACTTCACAACCTCTATCAACATTAGAGGCCGAGATACATGAAATAGCACCCCTATAGTCACCTTGCCATTCTTCTTACTCGATGTCGCAGCCATATCAGAAATTAAGATAAAAAAAACGTAACCTCCTGCTAACATTAGAGCCCTCTAGATGTAAAATAGCACCCCTATAGTAGTCACTCCTATTACCCAATATAATGGACATATCAGAAATTAAGATAAAAAAAACTTCAAAACCTTGAAATGCTAACATGCTAACATTAGAGCTCTCTAGACATGAAATAGCACCCCTATAGCCACCTTTACACAATGTAGCAGACATATAAAAACGTATTTTATTTTTTTATGAAAAAATCTTCACAACCGCTATCAACATTAGAGCCCTAGATACATGAAATAGCACCCCTATAGTCACTCCTATTACCCAATATAGTAGACATATAAAAACGTATTTTATTCCCGCCTCCAAATAAGACCGGAAGGAGACCACAAATGATGTTATCCACTTTTTATTAGTCGGTACTCACGCCTTCATTTTCCACATGGACTAGCATCCTACCAGCTAATAAGAAAATAATCATCTCTTCCATAATTGCAGTACATCCTAAATGTAATACTGCAGTATCAATGAAGTAGAATATCATCTTGTATTGGTTAGGAAACTCAATGACATGTCCTGAGTGGTCAGGGTCACACGGTGGGCGGGCTTTAGGAGGAGGCGGGTGATTGGCTGATTGGGTTATCGATGAGCCATCGCTACAAGCGGGTGTCCTTCAGCCCCCAATCGGTCTGCGGAATGATGCGGATCCTGGATGTTGGCGCAGTCCGCCGTCTGTTCCACGGGGCAAACGTAGTCCCGGGATTCTTCCGGCCGCCTTTTCCACAGATGCGTCAAGTTAGAAAAGACCAACTTTTTGGCCTGCAACACAAAGCGGAACTAAGAAACTTGGCGCCGCGTCATGACGGGGACCTCCTCACCTTGACTTTGGCCGTGATGCTGAGGGGCGTGTGGTTGGCGGACTCGGCGTACTGCCGCTTCTCCTGCTGGGCATGTCTTCCCAGCAGGCTGCTGAAGTTGGTGCTGAGGTGGCGTCTCAGCAGGGTTTTGTGAGGAGGGATGTTCAGCAGCAAGGCTAGCGTGTCGGCGTTGAAGCCCGGCTCCAGCATCTTTTACACAAACACATGCTAACCGTTTCATTCCCCCCAAGTCAGCGGTACTAACATTAGCATGCTAACACCTAGCGTGATAGTGCAAAGCGTTTTTATATGCGTCTACCCATGAAAATAGAACAAATGCTAGTATGCTAACATTAGCATGCTAGCAAAGCTAAACTGCTAATATTAGCATGTTAACATGTACCATAATAGTGCCAAGTGTTTTATGTGTCTACCTATGGAAAGAGCTAAAAATACGATTCTGATAACGTTAGCATTATTAACATTAGCATGCTCACACCTAGCGTGATAGTGCTAAATGCTAATATAATAATGTTAACGTTAGTATGCTAACACCTCGCGTGATAGTGCAAAGTCTTTTTATATGCGTCTCACCGTGTAAATAGAACAAATGCTAGTATGCTAACATTAGCATGCTAGCAATGCTAAACTGCTAATATTAGCATGTTAACATGTACCATAATAGTGCCAAGTGTTTTATGTGTCTATCTATGGAAAGAGCTAAAAATACGATTCTGATAACGTTAGCATTATTAACATTAGCATGCTCACACCTAGCGTGATAGTGCTAAATGCTAATATAATAATGTTAACGTTAGTATGCTAACACCTTGCGTGATAGTGCAAAGTCTTTTTATATGCGTCTCACCGTGTAAATAGAACAAATGCTAGTATGCTAACATTAGCATGCTAGCAAAGCTAAACTGCTAATATTAGCATGTTAACATGTACCATAATAGTGCCAAGTGTTTTATGTGTCTACCTATGGAAAGAGCTAAAAATACGATTCTGATAATGTTAGCATTATTAACATTAGCATGCTCACACCTAGCGTGATAGTGCTAAATGCTAATATAATAATGTTAACGTTAGTATGCTAACACCTCGCGTGATAGTGCAAAGTCTTTTTATATGCGTCTCACCGTGTAAATAGAACAAATGCTAGTATGCTAACATTAGCATGCTAGCAATGCTAAACTGCTAATATTAGCATGTTAACATGTACCATAATAGTGCCAAGTGTTTTATGTGTCTATCTATGGAAAGAGCTAAAAATACGATTCTGATAACGTTAGCATTATTAACATTAGCATGCTCACACCTAGCGTGATAGTGCTAAATGCTAATATAATAATGTTAACGTTAGTATGCTAACACCTCGCGTGATAGTGCAAAGTCTTTTTATATGCGTCTCACCGTGTAAATAGAACAAATGCTAGTATGCTAACATTAGCATGCCAGCAATGCTAAACTGCTAATTTTAGCATGTTAACATGTACCATAATAGTGCCAAGTGTTTTTATGTGTCTACCTATGGAAAGAGCTAAAAATACGATTCTGATAACGTTAGCATTATTAACATTAGCATGCTCACACCTAGCGTGATAGTGCTAAATGCTAATATAATAATGTTAACGTTAGTATGCTAACACCTCGCGTGATAGTGCAGTCTTTTTATATGCGTCTCACCGTGTAAATAGAACAAATGCTAGTATGCTAACATTAGCATGCCAGCAATGCTAAACTGCTAATTTTAGCATGTTAACATGTACCATAATAGTGCCAAGTGTTTTTATGTGTCTACCTATGGAAAGAGCTAAAAATGCGATTTTGATAACGTTAGCATTATTAACATTAGCATGCTCACACCTAGCGTGATAGTGCTAAATGCTAATATAATAATGTTAACGTTAGTATGCTAACACCTCGCGTGATAGTGCAAAGTCTTTATATGCGTCTCACCGTGTAAATAGAACAAATGCTAGTATGCTAACATTAGCATGCTAGCAATGCTAAACTGCTAATTTTAGCATGTTAACATGTACCATAATAGTGCCAAGTGTTTTTATGTGTCTACCTATGGAAAGAGCTAAAAATGCGATTCTGATAACGTTAGCATTATTAACATTAGCATGCTCACACCTAGCGTGATAGTCTGAAGTGTTTTTATGTGCATCTACTCATGAAAATAGATATAAATCATTTGTTTGGCTAATGTTAATGCTAGCATACTAGCATTTATATCTATTTTCATGGGTAGATGCATATCGCACTACCATGCTAGGTGTTAGCATGCTAATGTTAGTACCCCTAATGTTAACGTTATTACAGTAGCATTTTAGCTCTTTCCATAGGTAGACAAATAAAAAGCACTATTATGGTACATGTTAAAATGCTACATGTTAAAATGTTATCATTTTAGCATGCTAATGTTAATATTAGCATACTAGTATTTATATCTATTTTCATGGGTAGACGCATATAAAAACACTTTGCACTATCATGCTAGATGTTAGCGTGCTAATGTTATTACCGCTAACGTTAACATTATTACAGTAGCATTTTTAGCTCTTTCCATAGGTAGACAAATAAAAACACTTAGCAATATTATGGTACATGTCAACATGCATGTTAGCATTTTTAGCATTGCTAGCATGCTAATGCTAATATTAGCATACTAGCATTTATATCTATTTTAATGGGTAGATGCATATAAAAACACTTTGCACTACCATGCTTGGTGTTAGCATGCTAATGTTAGTACCGCTAATGTTAACGGTATTACAATAGCATTTTTAGCTCTTTCCATAGGTAGACAAATAAAAATACTTAGCACTATTATGGTACATGTTAACATGCTAATGTTAGCATTTTAGCATTGCTAGCATGCTAATGCTAATATTAGCATACTAGCATTTATATCTATTTTAATGGGTAGATGCATATAAAAACACTTTGCACTACCATGCTTGGTGTTAGCATGCTAATGTTAGTACCGCTAATGTTAACGGTATTACAATAGCATTTTTAGCTCTTTCCATAGGTAGACAAATAAAAATACTTAGCACTATTATGGTACATGTTAACATGCTAATGTTAGCATTTTAGCATTGCTAGCATGCTAATGTTAATATTAGCATACTAGCATTTATATCTATTTTCATGGGTAGATGCATATAAAAACATTTTGCACTACCATGCTCGGTGTTAGCATGCTAATGTTAGTACCGCTAATGTTAACGGTATTACGATAGCATTTTTAGCTCTTTCCATAGGTAGACAAATAAA
The DNA here is from genome assembly GCF_037039965.1 of Doryrhamphus excisus. Lineage (NCBI taxonomy): Eukaryota > Metazoa > Chordata > Actinopteri > Syngnathiformes > Syngnathidae > Doryrhamphus > Doryrhamphus excisus. The sequence goes on from NC_136362.1 coordinate 1,602,269, forward strand.
AATACTTAGCACTATTATGGTACATGTTAACATGCTAATTTTAGCATTGCTAGCATGCTAATGTTAATATTAGCATACTAGCATTTATATCTATTTTCATGGGTAGATGAATATAAAAACACTTTGCACTACCATGCTTGGTGTTAGCATGCTAATGTTAGTACCGCTAATGTTAACGGTATTACAATAGCATTTTTAGCTCTTTCCATAGGTAGACAAATAAAAATACTTAGCACTATTATGGTACATGTTAACATGCTAATGTTAGCATACTAGCATTTATATCTATTTTCATGGGTAGATGCATATAAAAACATTTTGCACTACCATGCTCGGTGTTAGCATGCTAATGTTAACGGTATTACAATAGCATTTTTAGCTCTTTCCATAGGTAGACAAATAAAAATACTTTGCACTATTATGGTACATGGTAACATGCTAATGTTAGCATTTTTAGCATTGCTAGCATGCTAATGTTAATATTAGCATACTAGCATTTATATCTATTTTCATGGGTAGACTCATATAAAAAGACTTTGCACTATCACGCTAGGTGTTAGCATCGCTAACGTTAACATTACCACTTGGCGTATGTATCATTGTACGGAAGGATAATTACTATTAGTCCTCCATGGACTCCACTGCCTCGGAGGTTTGGGGCGTATTCTGCCAGGTCCACGGATCTCAGCCACTCCATGACTCTGTGGTTGGACCACTGGACCACCTCGCTGCGGCTGAGCTGCTTCTGAAGACATCAGCATATACTTTATGATGTTTAGGACCACATTTACCCATAAGAACTTCATCACCATCACATGATAGCTACTGCTAGCATCGTACCTGAGCACTGGGCCGGCGCTTCAGGCAGTAGGGGTTGAACTTGTTGAGGTGGAGGACGTGGATGGCGCACTTGATGCTGAGATGATGCAGCTGGCTGCTGACTTTGAGGACCAGCAGGTCATTCTGAGACAAAAGACATGTTGTGTCGTCATGTGACGTTGTGTTACGTTACGTTGCGTTGCGCTGCGCTCACCACAGTCATGTACTCCAGCATCCGTCCATCCACTCGTGCTTCACTAAACTGGTCTTTGTACTGAGGAAGCCCGATGTCATCCAGCCATCCTTTGGAACATCAGGATAGTTAGTACCTGGATGGGGTTGAGGTCATGGTCTCCAATGTGGTGGTTACGTACGCGTGACCCAGATGTAATCCAGATCTGCAGACGCCTGCTCCTGCCCGCTGCTCAGCGTCTTCATGGCCAGCTGGAGCTTCTTCCTGTGCAGCGGGTTCTTCATCCCCATTTCCTACGAGACAAGCGTTACACGTCACGCCTGCAAAGATCAAGCTGACGTACAGAAGGCGGAGCTAAAAGGATGGGGAAATTGTCTCACACACACAACATCAGCAGGGATGACATTTTGTGTGTCCATGTTTCGTTTTATGACATTTTGAGCTCATGCCATTTTATTTTATTTTTATTTTAGTTTCGTGTTTTTGACATTTCATTTCATGTGACAAAATTTTGTGACGTTTCATTTTATGGCATTTCATTTTATGACATTTCATTATACGATGCCTATGTTGCAAAATTCTGTTTCCATGTTTCGTTTTATAACATTTCAGTTTATGACATATTTATGTGACAAAATATTGTGATGTTTCATTTTATGACATTTCATTTTATGACATTTCATTTTATGTGTGACATTTCATGTGACAAAATTTTGTGTCAATGTTTCACCTTATGACATTTCATATTACGATATTTCATTTTGACGTTTCATTTTATGTGTGACATTTCATGTGACAAAATTTTGTGTCAATATTTCATCTTTTGACATTTCATTATACGACATTTCATTTTATGACATTTCATGAGACAAAATTTTGTGATGTTTCATTTTATGACATTTCATTTTAAGTGACATTTCATTTTAAGTGTGACATTTCATGTGACAAAATTTTGTCAGTTTCATCTTATGACATTTCATTTTACGATATTTACTTTTGACATTTCATTTTGTGTGTGACATTTCATGTGACAAAATTTTGTGATGTTTCATTTTATGACATTTCATTTTATGTGACATTTCATGTGACAAAATTTTGTGTCAATATTTCATTTTTTGACATTTCATTTTATGACATTTCATGAGACAAAATTTTGTGATAATGTTTCATTTTATGACATTTCATGTGACGAAATTTTGTCAGTGTTTCATTTTATGACATTTCATTTTACATGCGACATTTCATGTGACAAAATTTTGTGATGATTCATTTTATGACATTTCATTTTATGTGACATTTCATGTGACAAAATTTTGTGTCAATATTTCATCTTTTGACATTTCATTTTACGACATTTCATTTTATGACATTTCATGAGAAAATTTTGTGATGTTTCATTTTATGACATTTCATTTTGTGTGACATTTCATTTTAAGTGTGACATTTCATGTGACAAAATTTTGTCAGTGTTTCATCTTATGACATTTCATTTTACGATATTTCATTTTGACATTTCATTTTATGACATTTCATGTGACAAAATTTTGTGATGTTTCATTTTATGACATTTCATTTTATGTGACATTTCATGTGACAAAATTTTGTGATGTTTCATTTTATGACATTTCATTTTATGACATTTCATTTTATGTGTGACAGTTCATGTGACAAAATTTTGTGTCAATGTTTCATCTTATGACATTTCATTTTACGATATTTCATTTTGACGTTTCATTTTATGTGACATTTCATGTGACAAAATTTTGTGATGTTTCATTTTATGACATTTCATTTTATGTGACATTTCATGTGACAAAATTTTGTGTTTCATTTTATGACATTTCATTTTATGTGTGACATTTCATGTGACAAAATTTTGTGTCAATATTTCATCTTTTGACATTTCATTTTACGACATTTCATTTTACGACATTTCATTTTATGACATTTCATGAGAAAATTTTGTGATGTTTCATTTTATGACATTTCATTTTATGTGTGACATTTCATTTTAAGTGACATTTCATGTGACAAAATTTTGTGTCAGTGTTTCATCTTATGACATTTCATTTCACGATATTTACTTTTGACATTTCATTTTATGACATTTCATGTGACAAAATTTTGTGATGTTTCATTTTATGACATTTCATTTTACATGCGACATTTCATGTGACAAAATTTTGTGATGTTTCATTTTATGACATTTCATTTTACATGCGACATTTCATGTGACAAAATTTTGTGATGTTTCATTTTATGACATTTCATTTTACATGCGACATTTCATGTGACAAAATTTTGTGTCAATATTTCATCTTTTGACATTTCATTTTACGACATTTCATTTTATGACATTTCATGTGTCAGCATTCTGTGTGACAATCTCTTGTTCATTTTGTGTTAATTTTTCGTTTTATGACATTTCAGGTTATGCCACTTAATTTTCCGACTTTACATGTGACATAATTTCCTGAGAATTTTGTGGCATTTCATTTTATGAAGTTTTGTGCAACAATGTTTTGTTTGAAGATATTTCATTTTATGATATTTCATGTGTCAACATTCCTTTATTTTGCATGACGATCATTTTATTTTATGAAGTTTCATGAATTTTTCCAATGTTTCATTTTATGACATTTCATTTTATGACATTTCGTGTGACGTTTGCGGTTAGGACATGTGACCCCATTTTAGTTTTGTGCTGCGTTTTGTTACCATTCATGCAACGTTTCCTGTAACGACATTTCTTGCGTCAATGTTTCATTTTATGGCATTTCATTTCATCATATTTCATGTGTTAACATTCCTTTATTTAGCATGACAAACATTTTGTTTTGCGGCATTTTATATGATGAAATTTCATCTGACAATGTTTCAATTTATGGCATTTCGCTTTATGACATTTCATGTGTAAATATTTTTGACAATGTCACGTTTTAATGACATATGGCATGTTTCATGTGACAATATTTCCATTTATGACATTTTGTGACAGTGTTTCATTTTATGACATTTCGTTTTATGACATTTCATTTTGTGACATTTCATGTGAAGACATTGTTTTTGTGACAATGTCACGTTTTAATGACATATGGCATGTTTCATGTGACAATATTTCCATTTACGACATTTTGTGACAGTGTTTCATTTTATGACATTTCGTTTTATGACATTTCATTTTATGATATTTTATGTGTTAACATTCCTTTATTTTGCATGACGATTATTTTTTTGTGGCATTTTATTTGATGAAGTTTCATCTGACAATGTTTCTAATGTTTCATTTTATGGCATTTCGTTTTATGACATTTCATTTTGTGACATTTCATGTGAAGACATTGTTTTTGTGACAATGTCACGTTTTAATGACATTTGGCATGTTTTATGTGACAATATTTCCATTTACGACATTTTGTGTGACAGTGTTTCATTTTATGACATTTCGTTTTATGACATTTCATTTTATATTTTATGTGTTAACATTCCTTTATTTTGCATGACGATCATTTTGTTTTGTGGCATTTTATTTGATGAAGTTTCATCTGACAGTGTTTCTAATGTTTCATTTTATGACATTTCATTTTATGACATTTCATTTTATGACATTTCATGTGTAGATATTTTTTGTGACAATGTCACGTTTTAATGACATTTGGCATGTTTTATGTGCCAATATTTCCATTTACGACATTTTGTGTGACAGTGTTTCATTTTATGACATTTCGTTTTATGACATTTCATTTTATGATATTTTATGTGTTAACATTCCTTTATTTTGCATGACGATCATTTTGTTTTGTGGCATTTTATATGATGAAGTTTCATCTGACAATGTTTCCAATGTTTCAATTTACTGCATTTCGTTTTATGACATTTCATGTGTAGATATTTTTTGTGATAATGTCACGTTTTAATGACATTTGGCATGTTTTATGTGACAATATTTCCATTTACGACATTTTGTGTGACAGTGTTTCATTTTATGACATTTCATTTTATGATATTTTATGTGTTAACTTTCCTTTATTTTGCATGACGATCATTTTGTTTTGTGGCATTTTATTTGATGAAGTTTCATCTGACAATGTTTCCAATGTTTCAATTTATGACATTTCGTTTTGATATTTTATGTGTTAACATTCCTTTTTTTTGCATGACGATCATTTTGTTTTGTGGCATTTTATTTGATGAAGTTTCATCTGACAATGTTTCCAATGTTTCAATTTATGGCATTTCGTTTTATGACATTTCATGTGTAGATATTTTTTGTGACAATGTCACGTTTTAATGACATATGGCATGTTTTATGTGACAATATTTCCATTTACGACATTTTGTGACTTTCATTTTATGACATTTCGTTTTATGACATTTCATTTTATGATATTTTATGTGTTAACATTCCTTTATTTTGCATGATGATTATTTTGTTTTGTGGCATTTTATTTGATGAAGTTTCATCTGACAATGTTCCCAATGTTTCAATTTATGGCATTTCGTTTTATGACATTTCATGTGTAGATATTTTTTGTGACAATGTCACGTTTTAATGACATATGGCATGTTTCATGTGACAATATTTCCATTTACGACATTTTGTGACAGTTTCATTTTATGACATTTCGTTTTATGACATTTCATTTTATGATATTTTATGTGTTAACATTTCTTTATTTTGCATGACGATCATTTTGTTTTGTGACATTTTATTTGATGAAGTTTCATCTGACAATGTTTCCAATGTTTCATTTTATGGCATTTCGTTTTATGACATTTCATTTTGTGACATTTCATGTGAAGACATTGTTTTTGTGACAATGTCACGTTGTAATGACATTTGGCATGTTTTATGTGACAATATTTCCATTTACGACATTTTGTGTCAGTGTTTCATTTTATGATATTTCGTTTTATCACATTTCATTTTATGATATTTTATGTGTTAACATTCCTTTATTTTGCATGACGATCATTTTGTTTTGTGGCATTTTATTTGATGAAGTTTCCTCTGACAATGTTTCTAATGTTTCATTTTATGGCATTTCGTTTTATGACATTTCATGTGTAGATATTTTTTGTGACAATGTCACGTTTTAATGACATATGGCATGTTTTATGTGACAATATTTCCATTTACGACATTTTGTGTGACAGTGTTTCATTTTATGACATTTCGTTTTATGACATTTCATTTTATGATATTTTATGTGTTAACTTTCCTTTATTTTGCATGACGATCATTTTGTTTTGTGGCATTTTATTTGATGAAGTTTCATCTGACAATGTTTCCAATGTTTCAATTTATGACATTTCGTTTTATGACATTTCATTTTGATATTTTATGTGTTAACATTCCTTTTTTTTGCATGACGATCATTTTGTTTTGTGGCATTTTATTTGATGAAGTTTCATCTGACAATGTTCCCAATGTTTCAATTTATGGCATTTCGTTTTATGACATTTCATGTGTAGATATTTTATGTGACAATGTCACGTTTTAATGACATATGGCATGTTTCATGTGACAATATTTCCATTTACGACATTTTGTGTGACAGTGTTTCATTTTATGACATTTCGTTTTATGACATTTCATTTTATGATATGTTATGTGTTAACATTCTTTTATTTTGCATGACGATTATTTTGTTTTGTGGCATTTTATTTGATGAAGTTTCATCTGACAATGTTTCCAATGTTTCATTTTATGGCATTTCGTTTTATGACATTTCATTTTGTGACATTTCATGTGAAGACATTTTTTTGTGACGATGTCACGTTTTAATGACATTTGTCATGTTTTATGTGACAATATTTCCATTTACAACATTTTGTGTGACAGTGTTTCATTTTATGACATTTCGTTTTATGACATTTCATTTTATGATATTTTATATGTTAACATTTCATTTTGCATGACGATCATTTTGTTTTGTGGCATTTTATTTGATGAAATTTCATCTGACAATGTTTCCAATGTTTCATTTTATGGCATTTTGTTTTATGACATTTCATTTTGTGACATTTCATGTGAAGACTGTTTTTGTGACAATGTCACATTTTAATGACATTTGGCATGTTTTATGTGACAATATTTCCATTTACGACATTTTGTGTGACAGTGTTTCATTTTATGACATTTCGTTTTATGATATTTTATGTGTTAACATTTTATTTTGCATGACGATCATTTTGTTTCGTGGCATTTTATTTGATGAAGTTTCATCTGACAATGTTTCCAATGTTTCAATTTATGGCATTTCATTTTGAGATTTCATGTGTAGATATTTTTTGTGACAATGTCACGTTTTAATGACATTTGGCATGTTTTATGTGACAATATTTCCATTTACGACATTTTGTGTGACAGTGTTTCATTTTTATGACATTTCGTTTTATGACATTTCATTTTATGATATGTTATGTGTTAACATTCTTTTATTTTGCATGATGATTATTTTGTTTTGTGGCATTTTATTCGATGACGTTTCATCTGACAATGTTTCCAATGTTTCATTTTATGGCATTTCGTTTTATGACATTTCATTGTTTTTGTGACGATGTCACGTTTTAATGACATTTGGCATATTTCACAATTTACGACATTTCATCTCGCTTTATGACATTTCGTTTTATGGCATTTTATTTGATTGTGTGTGTGTACCTTCTCCAGGTCATGCGGGGTGGCCGACAGGAGGGTTTGACCACTGGTGACCCAATGGCCAGCAGGGACGACGTACTGGCCGAGTCCGATATCTTCAAGCCAAACACACGTCTGCTCTGCAGTCCACTTGCAAAAAGGGACCTCCAAGTCGCTGAACAATGAATATGCCACATCAACAGGCTTTATCATACTGTATGCGTACTGTACTGTACGTCTACCGCAGGTGAGCGCGCTCACTTTGGGCCCAGAGCCCGTTTGGCATATATTGACACGCAAATGAATCAAAATGGCCTCCAGCCTTTCATTCCTGATGTTGGTGTTTTGTACCGCATGTTCAGTGAAGACGCCAGTCTTGGTCCTGCCGTGGCTCTGATGCCTCCCCGCTTGAAGTCCCTAAGCTCAGGGTCCTGTACCTGGACCGGGCTACCCGACTGACTGCGTCGGATGCTGCCGACGAGCCAAAGACAATCAGGACATGGAGAAGGTGAAGGAAACTGAGCGCTGAGTCGTGACTTACAAGCCCCACAGTTTCTTGATGCCTCTTTGACTCTTCCTGTTTTCTGCTGATAAAGACGACTCCTGACCAGAGGACAGGGGGGACTGGTCCGACGTCTCCTCTGAACATCCTACGAGATGGGAAAACATTTAGTTGAGCACCATCCACGCCCACCGGCACCTTAAAGGAAGCGGGTTGCCTTGCCTTCAGGTAAGCAAAAATACCCACCAGGATGACAGAGGTGATGTTTGGCAGGAGATCCTGGATCCACGTTAGTCAAAAGTCAGGAGAAAGCAATAGAAGATATCAGCCAAGCTTAGGAAGCGACGCTTCATGTTACAGTACTCTGTGTGATGACGTTTCAGTTTGTGTTACATTTGCTAGCTTTTATGCTACGATGCCTACATTGTTTATTATTTGCGTGACAATGTTTCCTGTGATGACTTTTTGGTGTTCTCATACTTCATTTTATGTCACGACGTTTGTTGGGCTTTATGGCATTTCATTTTATGACGTTTCATTTTACGGCATTTCATTTTATGGCATTTTATTATACAATGCCTACGTTGCAAAATTTTGTTTCCATGTTTCGTTTGATAACGTTTCAGTTTATGACATTTGTATCTTTTATGGCATTTCGTTTTATGACGCTTCATTTACAATGCCTGCGTTGCAAAATTTTGTTTCATGTTTCGTTTTATAACATTTCAGTTCATGACATTTATATCATTTATAACATTTCATTTTATAACATTTCATTTTATGGCATTTTATTTTATGACGTTTCATTTGAGATGCCTATGTTGCAAAATTTTGTTTCCATGTTTCATTTTATAACATTTCAGTTTATGACATTTATAACATTTCATTTTATGGCATTTTATTTTATGACGTTTCATTTGAGATGCCTATGTTGCAAAGTTTTGTTTCCATGTTTCATTTTATAACATTTCAGTTTATGACATTTATATCATTTATAACATTTCATTTTATAACATTTCATTTTATGGCATTTTATTTTATGACGTTTCATTTGAGATGCCTATGTTGCAAAATTTTGTTTCCATGTTTCATTTTATAACATTTCAGTTTATGACATTTATATCATTTATAACATTTCATTTTATGGCATTTTATTTTATGACGTTTCATTTAAGATGCCTATGTTGCAAAATTTTGTTTCCATGTTTCATTTTATAACATTTCAGTTTATGACATTTATAACATTTCATTTTATGGCATTTTATTTTAGGATGTTTCATTTGAGATGCCTATGTTGCAAAATTTTGTTTCCATGTTTTATTTTATAACATTTCAGTTTATGACATTTATATCATTTATAACATTTCATTTTATGGAATTTTATTTTATGATGCTTCATTTACGATGCCTGCATTGCAAAATTTTGTTTCCATGTTTCATTTTATAACATTTCAGTTTATGACATTTATATCATTTATAACATTTCATTTTATAACATTTCATTTTATGGCATTTTATTTTATGACGTTTCATTTGAGATGCCTATGTTGCAAAATTTTGTTTCCATGTTTCATTTTATAACATTTCAGTTTATGACATTTATATCATTTATAACATTTCATTTTATGGCATTTTATTTTATGACGTTTCATTTAAGATGCCTATGTTGCAAAATTTTGTTTCCATGTTTCATTTTATAACATTTCAGTTTATGACATTTATAACATTTCATTTTATGGCATTTTATTTTAGGATGTTTCATTTGAGATGCCTATGTTGCAAAATTTTGTTTCCATGTTTTATTTTATAACATTTCAGTTTATGACATTTATATCATTTATAACATTTCATTTTATGGAATTTTATTTTATGATGCTTCATTTACGATGCCTGCATTGCAAAATTTTGTTTCCATGTTTCATTTTATAACATTTCAGTTTATGACATTTATATCATTTATAACATTTCATTTTATAACATTTCATTTTATGGCATTTTATTTTATGACGTTTCATTTGAGATGCCTATGTTGCAAAATTTTGTTTCCATGTTTCATTTTATAACATTTCAGTTTATGACATTTATATCATTTATAACATTTCATTTTATGGCATTTTATTTTATGACGTTTCATTTAAGATGCCTATGTTGCAAAATTTTGTTTCCATGTTTCATTTTATAACATTTCAGTTTATGACATTTATAACATTTCATTTTATGGCATTTTATTTTAGGATGTTTCATTTGAGATGCCTATGTTGCAAAATTTTGTTTCCATGTTTTATTTTATAACATTTCAGTTTATGACATTTATATCATTTATAACATTTCATTTTATGGAATTTTATTTTATGACGCTTCATTTACGATGCCTGCATTGCAAAATTTTGTTTCCATGTTTCATTTTATAACATTTCAGTTTATGACATTTATATCATTTATAACATTTCATTTTATGGCATTTTATTTTATGACGTTTCATTTAAGATGCCTATGTTGCAAAATTTTGTTTCCATGTTTCATTTTATAACATTTCAGTTTATGACATTTATAACATTTCATTTTATGGCATTTTATTTTAGGATGTTTCATTTGAGATGCCTATGTTGCAAAATTGTGTTTCCATGTTTTATTTTATAACATTTCAGTTTATGACATTTATATCATTTATAACATTTCATTTTATGGAATTTTATTTTATGACGCTTCATTTACGATGCCTGCATTGCAAAATTTTGTTTCCATGTTTCATTTTATAGCATTTCAGTTTATGACATTTATATCATTTATAACATTTCATTTTATGGCATTTTATTTTATGACGTTTCATTTAAGATGCCTATGTTGCCAAATTTTGTTTACATGTTTTGTTTGATAACGTTTCAGTTTATGACATTTATATCGCTTTTATGGCATTTCGTTTTATGACGCTTCATTTACGATGCCTGCATTGCAAAATTTTGTTTCCATGTTTCATTTTATAGCATTTCAGTTTGACATTTATATCATTTATAACATTTAATTTTATGGAATTTTATTTTATGACGTTTCATTTAAGATGCCTATGTTGCCAAATTTTGTTTCCATGTTTCATTTTATAACATTTCAGTTTATGACATTTATATCGCTTTTATGGCATTTCGTTTTATGACGCTTCATTTACGATGCCTGCATTGCAAAATTTTGTTTCCATGTTTCATTTTATAGCATTTCAGTTTATGACATTTATATCATTTATAACATTTCATTTTATGGAATTTTATTTTATGACGTTTCATTTAAGATGCCTATGTTGCAAAATTTTGTTTCCATGTTTCATTTTATAACATTTCATTTTATGGCATTTTATTTTGACTTTTCATTTAAGATGCCTATGTTGCAAAATTTTGTTTCCATGTTTCATTTTATAACATTTCAGTTTATGACATTTGTATCATTTATAACATTTCATTTTATGGCATTTTATTTTATGACGTTTCATTTAGGATGCCTATGTTGCCAAATTTTGTTTCCATGTTTCGTTTGATAATGTTTCAGTTTATGACATTTATATTGTTTATGGCATTTCGTTTTATGACGCTTCATTTACGATGCCTGCATTGCAAAATTTTGTTTCCATGTTTCATTTTATAGCATTTCAGTTTATGACATTTATATCATTTATAACATTTCATTTTATGGAATTTTATTTTATGACATTTCATTTAAGATGCCTATGTTGCAAAATTTTGTTTCCATGTTTCATTTTAGAACATTTCAGTTTATATCATTTCGTTTTATGGCATTTCATTTTATGACATTTCAGTTATGATGTCTACGTTGCAATTTTTTCCCCATGTTTCATTTTATAACATTTCAGTTTATAACATTTCGTTTTAGGCATATCGTTTTATGACGTTTCATTTAAAATGCATTTAAAATTTTGTTTCCATGTTTCATTTTATAACATATGATTTTGTTTTATGACATTCCGTTTTATGACGTTTCATTTACGATACCTACGTTACAAAATTTTGTTTCCATGTTTCATTTTATAACATTTCAGTTCATTCAACATTCACGCTTCATGACACTCATGCGACAACGTTTTGTGTGATTACGTTTTGTGTCAGGAATAGGGCTGTCATTCATTAGTTTTCAAATGAATTAATCATGATTAATCACTAATTGCAACAGCGAGTCATTCACGTTCGAGCTCCCAATTACACTCAAAGTTCCAACATCGTCGTAGCAACTAACGTCCTGCACTAAGACGCAGCCGGACGAGTGTCGTGTAATCAAAGTGTTTTTCTCCCAGCGTACTGTAGTACTGTAATACTGTAGTACCTAAAGCCGGTGCACTGGCGCTCCTGCAGCTGACTGCAGCCATAAAAAGAGGAATAGGAACATTCCCACAGCAAAGCGGGCAGGCAGAGGAAAAACAGAAAAGAGGAAAGCAGGAGATGTTAGATGACAGTTTGGAACAATTAATCAACAACTGATCAACAATTGATCAACTGATCAACAATTGATCACCTTGTCTTCTCGCTGCTCTAGGCTGGTCTCCTTTTAAACAAGAACACCCCCCCAGCAGGGAACGAATCTGATCTAATAACTAGAAAATTCCCGCAGAAATTTTTAAGGGCTTGCAACCTGTGAACCTCGGGCCCGCGGTGCTAATGGCTACCATGCTAGCACCTAGCAAGACAGCCTCAAGTCCCAAAAGTGTTAAGGCAGTCCAATAGTGTCCCCACATCATGCCATGTGTGGATTTGCCTTTAGACATGATAAAATTAGCTTATATGCTAACATGCTAACGGCTACCATGCTAGCACCTAACAAGACAGCCTCAAGTACCGAAAAGGTTGAGGCAGTCCCATAGTGTCCCCACATCATGCCATGTGGGTATTTGCCTTTAAACATGAGTAAATTAGCTTAAATCCTAACATGCAAATGGCTACCATGCTAGCACCGATCAAGACAGCCTCAAGTCCCAAAAGTGTTAAGGCAGTCCCATAGTGTCCCCACATCATGCCATGTGTGGATTTGCCTTTAGACATCGAGTAAATTAGCTTATATGCTAACATGTTAACGGCTACATGCTAGCACCTAGCAAGAAAACCTAACTTCCAAAAAGTGTTAAGGCAGTCCCATAGTGTCCCCACATCATGCAATGTGTGTATTTGCTTTTAGAAGTTAAATTAGTTAAAATTAGCAAAAATGCTAACATGCTAAGAGTTAGCATGGTAGCATCTAGCAAGAAAGCCTCAATTTTAGTAAGTCCTAGAATCTCTCTGCATAATGCCATGTGTATATTTACCTTTAAACATTAGTAAATTAGTTAAGATGCTAACACGCTAACAGACATCATGCTAGCACCTAGCAAGACAGCCTCAAGTCCCAAAAGTGTTAAGGCAGTCCCATAGTGTCCCCACATCATGCGATGCGTGTACTTGCCTTTAGATATTAGTATCTAAAATGCTAAATGCTAACGGCTACATTTGCCATAAAGTCCCTTTATGGCAAATGTTGATCCAAAATCAGTGACAGTCACTGTCCCGCTAGCAGGAGGGTTTGGAGGGGGGAAGGAGCGTGTCGGTGGAACTCACTCAAGCCGTAGCGGTCGTGGCTGTAGACGACCCTCACAGGAGAAACATCCTCTTCGTCTTCCTCTTTCCTGTCGCCATGCCGGTCGGTCCTTGGCTCCCCTTTCCACCTCAGCTTCCCTGGAAGAGTCCGGTACCTGCTCAGCTCCACGTGAGGATTCTGACCAAGACAAAGAGGTTTTGGGAGCTTCAGAATGCTGTAAAATGAAACGATGATGAGCATGACTTTACAGTAAATATGAAATATTTATAGTATTTATGTGTTCGTCATGCTAGGCCAGTCTTCCCGTGGGAGGAAATAACAAAGCTGGGAGGCTACCATCATGCTAAGCATCTCTGACAGCTTGGTATACACACACACACACACACACATTGTGGACTTAGCCCCTGGAGCGACAGTCATTGTGACCGCAGTTTGTGTGTCCGTGTTACGACATTTCAGGTTACACTTCAATATTTCCTGTGATGTCATTTTGTGTGATGATGTTTCATTTTATGATGTTTCATGTTACAACATTGCACGTGACAATATTTCCTGTGATGTAATTTTGTGTGATATTTCATTTTATGACATTTCATTTTATGACGTTTCATGTTATGACGTTTCATTTTATGACGTTTCATGTTACAACATTGCACGTGACAATATTTCCTATGATGTAATTTTGTGTGATATTTCATTTTATGACGTTTCATGTTACAATATTTCCTGTGATGTAATTTTATGTGATATTTCATTTTATGACGTTTCATGTTATGACGTTTCATGTTACAACATTGCACGTGACAATATTTCCTATGATGTAATTTTGTGTGATATTTCATTTTATGATGTTTCATGTTACAATATTTCCTGTGATGTAATTTTATGTGATATTTCATTTTATGACGTTTCATGTTATGACGTTTCATGTTACAACATTGCACATGACAATATTTCCTGTGATGTAATTTTGTGTTATGATATTTCATTTTATGATGTTTCATGTTACAACATTGCACGTGACAATATTTCCTGTGATGTAATTTTGTGTGATATTTCATTTTATGACATTTCATTTTATGACGTTTCATGTTATGACGTTTCATTTTATGACGTTTCATGTTACAACATTGCACGTGACAATATTTCCTGTGATGTAATTTTGTGTGATATTTCATTTTATGACGTTTCATGTTACAATATTTCCTGTGATGTAATTTTATGTGATATTTCATTTTATGACGTTTCATGTTATGACGTTTCATGTTACAACATTGCACATGACAATATTTCCTGTGATGTAATTTTGTGTGATATTTCATTTTATGACATTTCATTTTATGACATTTCATTTTATGACGTTTCATGTTACAACATTGCACGTGACAATATTTCCTGTGATGTAATTTTGTGTGATGATATTTCATTTTATGACATTTCATTTTATGATGTTTCATGTTACAATATTTCCTGTGATGTAATTTTATGTGATATTTCATTTTATGACGTTTCATGTTACAATATTTCCTGTGATGCAATTTTATGTGATATTTCATTTTATGACGTTTCATGTTATGACATTTCATGTTACAACATTGCACATGACAATATTTCCTGTGATGTAATTTTGTGTGATGATATTTCATTTTATGACGTTTCATGTTACATTGCACGTGACAATATTTCCTGTGATGTAATTTTGTGTGACAATGTTTCATTTTATGATGTTTCATTTTATGATGTTTCATGTTACAACATTGCACGTGACAATATTTCCTGTGATGTCATTTTGTGTGATGTTTCATTTTATGACGTTTCATGTTACAACATTGTATATGACAATATTTCCTGTGATATCATTTTGTGACGATGTTTTCATTTAATGACGTTTCATTTTATGACGTTTCATGTTACAACATTGCACGTGACAATATTTCCTGTGATGTAATTTTGTGTGACAATGTTTCATTTCATGATGTTTCATTTTATGATGTTTCATGTTACAACATTGCATGTGACAATATTTCCTGTGATGTCATTTTGTGTGACAATGTTTCATTTTATGACGTTTCATGTTACAACATTGCACGTGACAATATTTCCTGTGATGTCATTTTGTGTGATGTTTCATTTTATGACGTTTCATGTTACAACATTGTATGTGACAATATTTCCTGTGATATCATTTTGTGACGATGTTTTCATTTTATTACATTTCATGTTATGACGTTTCATTTTATGACATTTCATGTTACAACATTGTATGTGACAATATTTCCTGTGATATAATTTTGTGCGACAAGGTTTCATTTTATGACGTTTCATGTTACAACACTATGTGACAATATTTCCTGTCAACATTTTGTTTGATGACATTTCATTTTATGACACTTCATGTTACAACATTGCACGTGACAATATTTCCTGTGATGTAATTTTGTGACTGTTTCATTTTATGACATTTCGTGTTACAATGTCTAATGTGACAACTTTGTACGTTAAAGGAACATGAAGATGAGCGGTTGAACCTTCTGTAAAGATCTGCTCTGCAGCTCCTCCAGACTGCTGGACTGCAACCTGCGTTGATGCCTGTGGAGCAAACCATCTCGTGAGGACGGGCCAACAAACCTTGGAACAGAGAATCTGCAGGTAGTGATGCGTCTGTCGTGAACAAATCAGCTCTAAGATCCGGCTCTTTAAAATGAACCATAGGAACCGCTTTGGTGGAGTTGGGAGCCAATTCTATTTCTGTCGCTGTTCATTCAGCTTTGAATGCATTTCATTCAAATTCATTGTGGCTGAAAGAGTTGGCTCTTTTTATTGAGAAAAAAAAACGACTCTCTAAAAAGAGCCGAATTTTCCATCACTAATCTGTTGGGAATGAACGAACTCACCATGATCCGTCCAACAAGCTGCTGTCTCCAGGGGAGAGGAGGGATCTCGAGTTCTGAAAACTACAAGTACTTTCAGAGAGGAGTAACAGCCTGAAAACTACAAGTACTTTCAGAGAGGAGTAACAGCCTGAAAACTACAAGTACTTTCAGAGAGGAGTAACAGCCTGAAAACTACAAGTACTTTCAGAGAGGAGTAACACAGCCTGAAAACTACAAGTACCTTTAGGAAGAAGTTACATGTTGGTTCTGAGTACTGAGTACTTTCAGAAAGTAGCAATACGTCGGTTGAGTTCTGAAAACTACAAGTACCTTTTAGAAATAAGTTAAACTTCGGTTGAGTTCTGAATACTACAAGTACTCTTAGAAAGAAGTTATACGTCAGTTGAGTTCTGAAAACTACAAGTACCTTTAGAAAGAAGTTATGTCGGTTGAGTTCTGAAAACTAGAAGTACTTTCAGAAAGTAGCAATACGTCAGTTGAGTTCTGAAAACTACAAGTACCTTTAGAAAAAAGCGATACTTCGGTTGAGTCCTGAAAACTACAAGTACCTTTTAGAAGGAAGTTATACGTCGGTTGAGTTCTGAAAACTACAAGTACCTTTTAGAAATAAGTTATACTTCGGTTGAGTTCTGAAAACTACAAGTACCTTTAGAAATAAGTTATACGTTGGTTAAGTCCTGAAAACTACAAGTACCTTTAGAAAAAAGCGATACTTCGGTTGAGTCCTGAAAACTACAAGTACCTTTTAGAAATAAGTTACACTTCGGTTGAGTTCTGAAAACTACAAGTACCTCATGAAAAAAGCGATACTTGGGTTGAGTTCTGAAAACTACAAGTATCTTTAGAAAAAAGCGATACTTTGGTTGAGTTCTAAAAGCTACAAGTACTTTCAGAAAGAAGTAATACTTTGGTTGAGTTCTAAGAGCTACAAGTACTTTCAGAAAGAAGTAATACTTTGGTTGAGTTCTAAGAGCTACAAGTACTTTCAGAAAGAAGTAATACTTTGGTTGAGGTATAATGGGGTGTGTTTTTACGGTACCAGGATTCCAGGTCTCTCCTGAAAGGCGATGAGGACAACGGAAGCGGAGAAGATCCTCTGGATGACGTCTGCAAGCAAAGACCGACTTTCATAGAAACATGCAGTCTCATAGTCACATAGTCTCATAGTCTCATAGTCTCATAGTCTCAGTCACATAGTCTCATAGTGTCAGTCACATGGTCACATGGTCTCAGTCTCATAGTCTCACAGTCACATAGTGTCAGTCTCATAGTGTTAGTGTTAGTGTTAGTCTCAGTCTCATAGTCACATGGTCACATGGTCTCAGTCTCATAGT
Source organism: Doryrhamphus excisus (assembly GCF_037039965.1). NCBI lineage: Eukaryota > Metazoa > Chordata > Actinopteri > Syngnathiformes > Syngnathidae > Doryrhamphus > Doryrhamphus excisus. The sequence goes on from NC_136362.1 coordinate 1,620,222, forward strand.
CACAGTCTCATAGTCACATGGTCACATAGTCTCAGTCACAGTCTCATAGTCACATAGTCTCAGTCTCATAGTCACATAGTCTCAGTCTCATAGTCACATAGTCTCACAGTCATAGTGTAAGTCTCATAGTCTCATAGTGTTAGTCTCATAGTCACATAGTCTCATAGTGTTAGTCTCATAGTCACATAGTCTCATAGTCTCATAGTCACATAGTCTCAGTCACATAGTGTCAGTCTCATAGTGTCATAGTCTCACAGTCACATAGTGTTAGTCTCATAGTCACATAGTCTCAGTCTCATAGTCTCAGTCTCATAGTCACATAGTGTCAGTCACATAGTGTCAGTCTCATAGTCACATAGTCTCAGTCTCATAGTCACATCGTCACATAGTCACAGTCTCATAGTCACATAGTCTCAGTCACATAGTGTCAGTCTCATAGTCACATGGTCACATAGTCTCAGTGTCATAGTCTCACAGTCACATAGTGTCAGTCTCATAGTGTTAGTCTCTGTCTCATAGTCACATGGTCACATAGTCTCATAGTCACAGTCTCATAGTCTCAGTCAGTCTCATAGTCACATAGTCTCAGTCTCATAGTCACATAGTCTCACAGTCATAGTGTCAGTCTCATAGTCACAGTCTCATAGTCACATAGTCACATGGTCTCATGGTCACATGGTCACAGTCTCAGTCTCATAGTCTCTCAGTCACATAGTGTCAGTCTCATAGTCTCATAGTGTCTCATAGTCTCACAGTCACATAGTGTCAGTCTCATAGTCTCATAGTGTCAGTCTCATAGTCACATAGTCTCAGTCTCATAGTCACATAGTCTCAGTCACATAGTCTCACAGTCACATAGTGTCAGTCTCATAGTCTCATAGTCACAGTCTCATAGTCACATAGTCTCAGTGTCACATAGTCTCAGTCACATAGTCTCATAGTCTCAGTCTCATCGTCACATAGTCTCAGTCACATAGTCTCATAGTCACATAGTCTCATAGTCTCATAGTCACATAGTCACATAGTCCAAGTACGATGACACCAAGGCTATGTTTACACTGCAGGTCCATTACCATGTCTAAGACCCCCATCCCTTAGGGTCCAGTTATATGTCGGTTGAGTTCTGAAAAGTACCTTTAGAAAGAAGTGATACTTCGGTTGAGTTCTAAAAAAGTACGAGTACTTTCAGAAAAGTTATACGTCGGTTGAATTCTGAAAAGTACGAGTACTTTCAGAAAGAAGTGACACGTCGGTTGAGTTCTGAAAAGCACTACAGAAAGAAGTTATGCGTCGGTTGAGTTCTGAAAACTACAAGTATCTTTAGAAAGAAGTTATACGTCGTTTGAGTTTCAAAAAAAGTACGACTACTTTCAGAAAAGTTATACGTCGGTTGAATTCTGAAAAGTACGAGTACTTTCAGAAAGAAGTTATACGTCGGTTGAGTTCTGAAAACTACAAGTACCTTTAGAAAGAAGTTATACGTCTGAGTTTCAAAAAAGTACGACTACTTTCAGAAAAGTTATACGTCAGTTGAATTCTGAAAAGTACGAGTACTTTCAGAACGAAGTTATACGTCGGTTGAGTTCTGAAAACTACAAGTACCTTTTAGAAAAAAGCGATATTTCGGTTGAGTTCTGAAAAGTACGAGTACTTTCAGAAAGAAGTGACACGTCGGTTGAGTTCTGAAAAGCACTTTCAGAAAGAAGTTATGCGTCGGTTGAGTTCTGAAAACTACAAGTACCTTTAGAAAGAAGTTATACGTCGTTTGAGTTTCAAAAAAAGTACGACTACTTTCAAAAAAGTTATACGTCGGTTGAATTCTGAAAAGTACGAGTACTTTCAGAACGAAGTTATACGTCGGTTGAGTTCTGAAAACTACAAGTACCTTTTAGAAAAAAGCGATATTTTGGTTGAGTTCTGAAAAGTACGAGTACCTTTATAAAGAAGTTATATGTTGGTTGAGTTCTGAAAACTACAAGTACCTTTAAAAAAAAAAATTATATTTCGGTTGAATTCTGAAAACTAAAAGTACTTTCAGAAAGAAGTTATACGTCAGTTGAATTCTGAAAAGTACGAGTACTTTCAGAAAGAAGTTATACGTCGGTTGAGTTCTGAAAACTACAAGTACCTTTTAGAAAAAAGCGATATTTTGGTTGAGTTCTGAAAAGTACAAGTACCTTTAGAAAGAAGTTATATATCGGTTGAGTTCTGAAAACTACAAGTACCTTTAGAAAGAAGTTATGTCGGTTGAGTTCTGAAAATAGAAGTACTTTCAGAAAGTAGCAATACGTCGGTTGAGTTCTGAAAACTACAAGTACCTTTCGGTTGAGTCCTGAAAACTACAAGTACCTTTTAGAAAGAAGTTATACGTCGGTTGAGTTCTGAAAACTAAAAGTACTTTCAGAAAGAAGTTATACGTCGGTTGAGTTCTGAAAACTACAAGTACCTTTAGAAAAAAGCAATATTTCGGTTAAGTTCTGAAAACTACAAGTACCTTTAGAAAGAAGTTATGTCGGTTGAGTTCTGAAAATAGAAGTACTTTCAGAAAGTAGCAATACGTCGGTTGAGTTCTGAAAACTACAAGTACCTTTAGAAAAAAGCGATACTTCGGTTAAGTTCTGAAAACTACAAGTAACTTTAGAAAGAAGTTATACTTTGGTTGAGTTCTGAAAAGTACCTTAAAAAAAAAGCGATATTTCGGTTGAGTTCTGAAAAGTACAAGTACCTTTAGAAAGAAGTTGTACTTCGGTTGAGTTCTGAAAAGTACCTTTAAAAAATATTATATATATATTATGTTATATTAATGGCAACCTGCAGTGTGAACCCAGCCACTGGGGACTGGGAATTGAACCACCAACCTCGATGACCACTTCCTGTTGTCTTACCTCCGACCTGAAGACATCGGAATATGTTTTGCGTGTGACGGCTCCGACTTTCACGGCGCTCAGCTCCTCTTCGCTACTTCCTGGTGGGCGGGGCATAGCATAGTGAGAAGATGAGAGATGGCGTTAGCTGCGTTTCAACCAACCATGCTTACCGCGTGTTAGCGCCGCCAACTCGCTCATCTTCCTGTACTGGCCGAGTAGACGCGTCAGGTCCTCAATGCGGCGAGTCTGACCACGCCGATCACATGATCAGTCATCATCTTCATCATCTTCATCACGCTTCAAATGTCCGCGTCATTACCTTGTCATCGTTGGACGCTAGCAGAGACTCCATTCCCACCTTCAGTCTCTGGTATTCCTGGTCTGGAAAACGAGAGCACCGACGCGTCACATTCACTCACAGCATCCGACATCCGACATGACGGGCGTGCTAATAACGTAGCGGCTAAACCAATGCATGCTGACAGGAACCGTTCCACATCCACGTGCAAAAAGACAAGCAGACGACCTGAACACCTGAACACAACGGCTAACTAAAACAACCTGCCATGGGGCCATTATTATTTTATATATATTTATTTTTTTGTTTATGGAACAGACCAATTGGATTGACATGATAAAATATAATTTAAAAAAAATAAAAATTAATTTAAAAAAATAATTTAAAAAAAGACCAATTGGATTTACATGACTAAATATCACCTCGACAAAATTATATATTAAATAAATATTAATTTAAAAAATAATAATTAATACAAAAATTGTATCAAACAAAAGACCAATTGGATTGACATGATTTCCTATGAGAAAATATTATTAGGTTCATATTTAGTCTTACTAAATATCACCTCGACAAAAAAATAAAACAAATTTAAAATAAATAAAATATAATTTAAAAAAATAAAAATTAATTTAAAAAAATAATTTAAAAAAAGACAAATTGGATTTACATGACTAAATATCACCTCGACAAAAATATATATTTTAAAATAAATAAATATTAATTTAAAAAATAATAATTAATACAAAAATTGTATCAAACAAAAGACCAATTGGATTGACATGATTTCCTATGCGAAAATATTACTAGGTTCATATTTAGTCCGACTAAATATCGCCTCGACAAAAAATAAAGCAAATTTAAAATAAATACAAATTTATTTAAAAAATAAAAATTTATTTATTTAAAAAAATAAATTTTATTTATTAAAAAAATCATAAAACAAAAGACCAATTGGATTTACATGATTTCCTATGAAAAAATATTATTAGGTTCATATTTACTCACGCCTCAACCTCAACAAAAAAATAAATAAGAATCAAATAAATAAATAAATACAATTTAATAAAAAAAAAATTTTAAATTAATTTAAAAAAATAATAAAACAAAAGACCAATTGGATTTACATGATTTCCTATGAAAAAATATTATTAGGTCCATAATTAGTCTGACTAAATATCACTTCGACAAAAAATTAAAAAAATTTAATAAATAAAAATGTATTTAAAAAAAATAAAAAAATATTTTAAAAAATTATTTTAAAAAGACCAATTGGATTTACATGATTTCCTATGAGAAAATATTATTAGGTTCATATTTAGTCTGACTAAATATCACCTTGACCAAAAAAATGTATTAAATAAAAATAAAAATGAATTTAAAAAAATTAAAATTAATTAAAAAAAAAATATTTAAAAAAACTTAAATTATATTAGGAAAGCAGGAAGTGAACAAATGTAACAGTTAGTGATTGTAAAAGTACCAGATGGAGGGGTAGGATTTAATAAGCTTTGCTTCTTCCTACTCCTTTTGGACATGTGGAACTGGGAACTGATTATGGGATGCATTCAATTGGAATCTGATGCATGTTGAAATGAAATATTCCCATTATTTTCCGTAAGGGATTACAAACCAAAGCCAAGGTTTGACCGTATTCATTCATACAATACAGCAATGAATGAGGGAATGAGGGATGAAAAAAAGCAAAAATGATGCTGATAAAAATATGGGCATGCCTTACATTTGCTCATCAGCTGCTTGATATAAACTTCTTTTCCAGCAGGGGGCAGCAAACAGTCAAGAAGAATAAGTCAAAGAAAAATTCCCACAGTCAAACGGATGACGTCAGCACGTACCTCTCTCTGCGTTCTCATTGGCCGAGCTGGACACGAGTTGCGTCTGCAGGCGTTCAATCTCGGCATCTTTGGAGGCCAGGATGTGTTGCATTTGGGACATTTCAGCCTGCGGAAGGAAGCAGGAAGCAGGAAATAGGAAGCACCGTCTGGCGTAGCGTTGCTAATGCTAACACTTCAATTAGCGCTTCAATTAGACTTCATTTATTATCAACTCCTGTCCCAACTATTTTAGAAAATGGGGTTCGTGTCCGGAGGCGGGCCGTGGGAGGAATAAATTATCAAACAAGGAAATGCATCTGGAATAGGCGCAGATGGTGGAAGATCTAGAACGTCTGCTGTGCAGGTTATTGTGTGTCGCTGCTCTATAGGAGTCCTCTAGTCAATACAAAGGGTGGGAAATCAGCATAATGGATCCCACTTTAAGATAAATATTGTCATATAATATAAAAAATAAAAATTTGTCTTCACAAGCAAAAGAAAATGGAGTTCATTTTGTTTCTTATAGTTTTGAAGACTGGAAAACCAATGATTTTTATTTATTATATATATTATATTATTTTTTTAAATATATTTATTTTATTTGTATTTATTTATGATATATTTTATTTATTTATTATATATTATATTTATATATTTTATTTTTATTTATTATATTAGATATTTATTTTATTTATTATATATATATATATGATTATATTATATTTAAATTTTTATTTTATTTATTTTTATATATTATTATATTGTATTCATGTATTTTAATAAATTTATATATTTATTTTATATTATTATATTTATTTAATGTATTGATTTATTTATTTTATTATATATTTTATTGATTTATTTATTATTATATTTATTTAATGTATTGGTTTATTTATTTAATTATATATTTTATTGATGTATTTATTTATTATATATATTATTATATTATATTTATTTTATTAATTTATTTTTTTATATTTATATATTTTATTTATTTATGTATTATATTTATTTTATTTATATATTGTATATTATTAGATTATATATATTTTTTTATTTTTATTTATTTATTATATATTATTATATATATATTTATTTTATTTATTCATTTATTTTATTACATATTTTATGTATTTATTTTATTATATTTTTATTATATTTATATATTTATTTTATTTTTATTTATATTATTTATTTAGGATTACATATTGAAAAGCAGAAAACAACACCCAGAAAATGTAACTAATCATAATCTTATGTCATAGAAGACGTTCTGTTAGCACGTATGTAGTAGCGAAGGTGTGTACTATGTACTGTGTACAGTGTACTGTGTAGTAAGTATCCCGAGTGTACCTTGGTGGTTCCAAGTTGCTTCTCATAGCGTCCCTTCTGCACCTCCAGCTCTTCCACTTTGTTCTTCAGCTGCTTGACTTCTTCTAACAAATCCTGCGTCGGGAAGACAAATCAAAACACAGCAATTGGTCACCTTTGGCTGAAGACGGTCTGCAAGAAAACCTGCAAGAACCAGACGGGGTCCACAACCAAATACCAAAAGGCTGGACAAGCCAAGATCAGTCCAAAAACTGCATATTTGGCATTTGGATTTGGTCCATCTATATTTTACCAATGTTAACATGATTAGAGCCCTCCAGACATGAAATAACACCCCTATAGTCACCTTTACACTCCTATTACCAAATATAGTAGACATAATAAGAGAAAATAAGACATAAAAAACTTGTTTACTACATTCTAAAGACAATTTTTAACATGATTAGAGCCCTCTAGACATGAAATAACACCCCTATAGTCACTTTTACACTCATATTACCCAATATAGTAGACATAATAAAAGAAAATAAGACATATAATTTGTTTATGACTTTCTAAATAGACTTTAACATTATTAGAGACCTCTACACATGAAATAACACCCCTATAGTCACCTTCACACTCCTATTACCAAATATAGTAGACATAATAAGAGAAAATAAGACATAAAAAACTTGTTTACTACATTCTAAAGACAATTTTTAACATGATTAGAGCCCTCTAGACATGAAATAACACCCCTATAGTCACCTTTACAATCCTATTACCAAATATAGTAGACATAATAAGAAAAAATAAGACATAAAAAGCTGGTTTACTACATTCTAAAGACACTTTTTAACATGATTAGAGCCCTCTAGACATGAAATAACACCCCTATAGTCACCTTTACACTCCTATTACCCAATATAGTAGACATAATAAGAGAAAATAAGACAACTTGATTATGACCTTCTAAATAGAAGTTAACATTAGAGACCTCTCGACATGAAATAACACCCCTATAGTCACTATATAGGGGTGTTATTTCATGTCTGGAGGGCTCTAATAACGTCAATAGGTTTATTTAGCAGGTGACTTTTTCTATGTCTTATACTTATTATGTCTACTATATTGGGTAATAGGAGTGTAAAGGTTACTATAGGGGTGTTATTTTATGTCTAGAGGGCTCTAATAATGTTAATAAGTTTATTTAGAAGGCCGTAAACACTTTTTGTATGTCTTATATTTATTACGTCTACTATATTGGGTAATAGGAGTGTAAAGGTGACTATAGGGGTGTTATTTTATGTATAGAGGGCTCTAATCATGTTAATAAGTTGATATAGAAGGTCAATTTTTCCATGTCTTATACTTATTATGTCTACTATATTGGGTAATAGGAGTGTAAAAGTGACTATAGGGGTGTTATTTCATGTCTGGAGGTATCTAATGTAAAAAAGTGTATTTAGAAGGCTGTAAACAAGTTTTAGGTCACTATAGGGGTGTTACTTCATGTATAGAGGGCTCTAATAACGTTAATAGGTTTATTTAGAAGGTCATTTTTTCTGTGTCTTATAGTTATTATGTCTACTATATTGGGTAATAGGAGTATAAAGGTGACTATAGGGGTGTTATTTCATGTCTAGAGGGCTCTAATCATGTTAATAAGTTTATTTAGAAGGTCACTTTTTCCATGTCTTATACTTATTATGTCTACTATATTGGGTAATAGCAGTGTAAAGGTGACTATAGGGGTGTTATTTTATGTCTAGAGGGCTCTAATAACATTAAGTTTATTTAGAAGGTCGTAAACAAGCCTATAGTGGTGTTATTTAATGTATAGAGGGTCACTTTTTCTATGTCTTATATTTATTATGTCTACTATATTGGGTAATAGAAGTGTAAAGGTGACTATAGGGGTGTTATTTCGTGTCTGGAGGGCTCTAATGTTAAAAAGTGTATTTAGAAGGCTGTAAGTAAGTTTTCTGTGACTATAGGGGTGTTATTTCGTGCTTAGAGAGCTCCAATAATGTTGAAAGGCGGATTTAGAAGGTGATGAACGGGTTTTCTATACCAAAATATTCGACTGATAAAGAAGGAATCCTACTTGAAAAAACATGCTAGCTGTTTTTTTTTTTAGCTTCTAGCGTGTCACATAGTTGTGTAGTGGACCAGAACCTGAGGAGCTGGTCCAGGGTGGGACGGACTTAAGCGGGTTCCACTGTACATGAGCGTTGATACCGTTGGTACCATGTCCTGCCACCCACACATTAACCCCCCCGACACTGCTCGGGGGGGTTCTGTTCATGCAGGTGCCGGAGTTAGAAGGAAAGCTAGAGAAATTCCCAGTCCTTCCCGTCACTCTTGAATGGAGGCCGGTGGACTCTTCCGGCGGAGAGTCCAGCTGCCGCCATTCAAGGGGAACGACAGACGTTGTTAGCGAGATGTTGAGGAAATGTTAGCAGGTGCCGAAAGGAGGAGAAAACCTTCATCCATCAAGTCTCCCTACATTTGCAGCCAGTCCTCCATTGGGCATCGGCTCGGCACAGCTCAAGCTCCCCCGAGGGTCGTGCCCCCGGGAGTGGTCGGACGGGAGCCCACCCTCTCGTTCTTCCTGCGTCCGCTTCTCCTCAATGCGAGTGCTGATCTCCTCCTGGAAGCGACACATCTGCTCCTGGAGCTCACTGATGAGATTTACCACCAACTGGCCGAGCACGGCGACGCCGCGCGACACACGAGCCAGACGTTGATGAGATGAGGTGGAAAGACGGGAAGGAAGTCATTCAGTTGGAAGAGTGCAACGCTGCGCCGGCCCTTTAAGAGCCGAGTTTCCTACTCCTTTTTTGCCACAACCAAGGCAGCAAGATAAGGGAAGAGAATGTTAATGACCTCGGCTTTTTCTCGTTCATGGGCTTCGATATGTTGGCTCATGTTTACAATTCAAAGTTCAGACTTTAGCCAAACAGACCAGGAAAAATACGTACACATCCACATGGGCCTTAGGCTGGCCACAATAAAAGGCCACACCAAAATGTGCACATTATACACAATAACGTTGTAATAGCCATCTTCTTCTTCTAGACCTCCAAACCTAACCAACTGGAACCCTAGACCTCCAACCCTAAACAACTTTAACTCTTGACCTCCAACCCTAAACAACTGGAAACCTAGACCTCCAACCCTAAACAACTAGAAACCTAGACCTCCAACTCTAAACAACTTTAACCCTTGACCTCCAACCCTAAACAACTTTAACCCTAGACCTCCAACCCTAAACAACTGGAAACCTAGACCTCCAACCCTAAACAACTAGAAACCTAGACCTCCAACCCTAAACAACTTTAACCCTAAACCTCCAACCCTAAACAACTGGAAACCTAGACCTCCAACTCTAAACAACTTTAACCCTTGACCTCCAACCCTAAACAACTGGAAACCTTGACCTCCAACCCTAAACAACTGGAAACCTAGACCTCCAACCCTAAACAACTAGAAACCTAGACCTCCAACCCTAAACAACTAGAAACCTAGACCTCCAACCCTAAACAACTTTAACCCTAAACCTCCAACCCTAAACAACTGGAAACCTAGACCTCCAACTCTAAACAACTTTAACCCTTGACCTCCAACCCTAAACAACTTTAACCCTAGACCTCCAACCCTAAACAACTGGAAACCTAGACCTCCAACCCTAAACAACTAGAAACCTAGACCTCCAACCCTAAACAACTTTAACCCTAAACCTCCAACCCTAAACAACTGGAAACCTAGACCTCCAACTCTAAACAACTTTAACCCTTGACCTCCAACCCTAAACAACTGGAAACCTTGACCTCCAACCCTAAACAACTGGAAACCTAGACCTCCAACCCTAAACAACTTTAACCCTTGACCTCCAACCCTAAACAACTTTAACCCTAGACCTCCAACCCTAAACAACTTTAACCCTTGACCTCCAACCCTAAACAACTGGAAACCTAGACCTCCAACCCTAAACAACTAGAAACCTAGACCTCCAACCCTAAACAACTAGAAACCTAGACCTCCAACCCTAAACAACTTTAACCCTAAACCTCCAACCCTAAACAACTGGAAACCTAGACCTCCAACTCTAAACAACTTTAACCCTTGACCTCCAACCCTAAACAACTGGAAACCTAGACCTCCAACCCTAAACAACTTTAACCCTTGACCTCCAACCCTAAACAACTGGAAACCTTGACCTCCAACCCTAAACAACTGGAAACCTAGACCTCCAACCCTAAACAACTTTAACCCTAGACCTCCAACCCTAAACAACTTTAACCCTTGACCTCCAACCCTAAACAACTTTAACCCTTGACCTCCAACCCTAAACAACTGGAAACCTAGACCTCCAACCCTAAACAACTGGAAACCTAGACCTCCAACCCTAAACAACTAGAAACCTAGACCTCCAACCCTAAACAACTAGAAACCTAGACCTCCAACCCTAAACAACTAGAAACCTAGACCTCCAACCCTAAACAACTTTAACCCTAAACCTCCAACCCTAAACAACTGGAAACCTAGACCTCCAACTCTAAACAACTTTAACCCTTGACCTCCAACCCTAAACAACTGGAAACCTTGACCTCCAACCCTAAACAACTGGAAACCTAGACCTCCAACCCTAAACAACTTTAACCCTTGACCTCCAACCCTAAACAACTGGAAACCTTGACCTCCAACCCTAAACAACTGGAAACCTAGACCTCCAACCCTAAACAACTTTAACCCTTGACCTCCAACCCTAAACAACTTTAACCCTAGACCTCCAACCCTAAACAACTTTAACCCTTGACCTCCAACCCTAAACAACTTTAACCCTTGACCTCCAACCCTAAACAACTGGAAACCTAGACCTCCAACCCTAAACAACTAGAAACCTAGACCTCCAACCCTAAACAACTGGAAACCTAGACCTCCAACTCTAAACAACTTTAACCCTTGACCTCCAACCCTAAACAACTGGAAACCTTGACCTCCAACCCTAAACAACTGGAAACCTAGACCTCCAACCCTAAACAACTTTAACCCTTGACCTCCAACCCTAAACAACTAGAAACCTAGACCTCCAACCCTAAACAACTGGAAACCTAGACCTCCAACCCTAAACAACTTTAACCCTTGACCTCCAACCCTAAACAACTGGAAACCTAGACCTCCAACCCTAAACAACTGGAAACCTCGACCTCCAACCCTAAACAACTGGAAACCTCGACCTCCAACCCTAAACAACTGGAAACCTCGACCTCCAACCCTAAACAACTGGAAACCTCGACCTCCAACCCTAAACAACTGGAAACCTCGACCTCCAACCCTAAACAACTGGAAACCAAGACCTCCAACCCTAAACAACTGGAAACCTAGACCTCCAACCCTAAACAACTTTAACCCTTGACCTCCAACCCTAAACAACTTTAACCCTTGACCTCCAACCCTAAACAACTGGAAACCTAGACCTCCAACCCTAAACAACTGGAAACCTAGACCTCCAACCCTAAACAACTGGAAACCTAGACCTCCAACCCTAAACAACTGGAAACCTAGACCTCCAACCATAAACAACTTTAACCCTTGACCTCCAACCCTAAACAACTTTAACCCTAAACCTCCAACCCTAAACAACTGGAAACCTAGACCTCCAACCCTAAACAACTGGAAACCTAGACCTCCAACCCTAAACAACTGGAAACCTAGACCTCCAACCCTAAACAACTGGAAACCTAGACCTCCAACCCTAACCAACTGGAAACCTACACCTCCAACCCTAACCAACTTTAAACCTAGACCTCCAACCCTAAACAACTGGAAACCTAGACCTCCAACCCTAAACAACTGGAAACCTAGACCTCCAACCCTAAACAACTGGAAACCTAGACCTCCAACCCTAAACAACTGGAAACCTAGACCTCCAACCCTAACCAACTTTAAACCTAGACCTCCAACCCTAAACAACTGGAAACCTCGACCTCCAACCCTAAACAACTGGAAACCTCGACCTCCAACCCTAAACAACTGGAAACCTCGACCTCCAACCCTAAACAACTGGAAACCTAGACCTCCAACCCTAAACAACTGGAAACCTAGACCTCCAACCATAAACAACTTTAACCCTTGACTTCCAACCCTAAACAACTTTAACCCTTGACCTCCAACCCTAAACAACTGGAAACCTAGACCTCCAACCCTAAACAACTGGAAACCTAGACCTCCAACCCTAAACAACTGGAAACCTAGACCTCCAACCCTAAACAACTGGAAACCTACACCTCCAACCCTAACCAACTTTAAACCTAGACCTCCAACCCTAAACAACTGGAAACCTCGACCTCCAACCCTAAACAATTTTAACCCTAGACCTCCAACCCCAACCAACTGGAAAACTAGACCTCCAACCCTAAACAACTTTAACCCTAAACCTCCAACCCTAAACAACTGGAAACCTAGACCTCCAACCCTAAACAACTTTAACCCTAAACCTCCAACCCTAAACAACTGGAAACCTAGACCTCCAACCCTAAACAACTGGAAACCTCGACCTCCAACCCTAAACAACTGGAAACCTAGACCTCCAACCATAAACAACTTTAACCCTTGACCTCCAACCCTAAACAACTTTAACCCTTGACCTCCAACCCTAAACAACTGGAAACCTAGACCTCCAACCCTAAACAACTGGAAACCTAGACCTCCAACCCTAAACAACTGGAAACCTAGACCTCCAACCCTAAACAACTGGAAACCTACACCTCCAACCCTAACCAACTTTAAACCTAGACCTCCAACCCTAAACAACTGGAAACCTCGACCTCCAACCCTAAACAATTTTAACCCTAGACCTCCAACCCCAACCAACTGGAAAACTAGACCTCCAACCCTAAACAACTTTAACCCTAAACCTCCAACCCTAAACAACTGGAAACCTAGACCTCCAACCCTAAACAACTTTAACCCTAAACCTCCAACCCTAAACAACTGGAAACCTAGACCTCCAACCTTAACCAACTTTAACTCTAGACCTCCAACCCTAACCAACTTTAACCCTAGACCTCCAACCCTAACCAACTTTAACCCTAGACCTCTAACCCTAACCAACCGGGACCCTAGACCTCCAACCCTAAACAACTTTAACCCTAGACCTCCAACCCTAAACATCAATGCTGTCCAAAATGTGGTCTTCCTGCTCCAAGGACAACATGATGATAGAAATATTGCCGACAGGGAAACACCGCGTATGGGATCCATCGTCACACAACAGCTGACCTGACGCCAGCTTGGGTGGAGATACCATGCAGAGGGGGGGAAGGGGTGGGGGTGGGGGGGCACATGGCCATCATTAAGGCGTCTGCTGACACCAATATTCAGCATTTTCACATTATTTTGTAAGGCAACTCTGTCTTCATATAAGCCGACTGACATCATCATCATCATCATCACGCAAGCTCCGCCCCTTGCCCCCCCCCAACCAGAAAGACCACTCCAAGTACTCCAATGGTTCTTACCTCCGCTTTATTCTGCTTTTTCTCCATTGCATCTTCCCCATGTGTGTCCTGCGTGTCCTCCATGCTGATTAACTTCAGTTTGAGGTAGGAGACCTCATCCATCAGGTCCAACTTCTGAGTCTCCAGGGAGGTCCGGCTCACCAGCTCCTGAGAAAAACACCCAGACCAGATTCCTCGTGTGGAAGCGGGCAAAGACGAGCGCAGGACAGTCACGGCATTTCTAACACAGAACCGTTGAGACGTTCCTTTCCCGAGCCGAGTCTTCTTCCCACACCAACTGACCGGGCCGGGCCGGGCCGGGGGCCCCAGACCCCCGTGAAGCTAAATATACACAGGCGAGCTGGGGGCTCTATTAATAATACCCTGCTCTTGTGTGGAATGGCTGACAAAAAGGATGAAAACCTTTTCTCTGACTTGGACAAGCACAACAACAGCCGGCGTAGCTTTCACTTCCTCTTCCTCACCACTCCCATTTCCTCTTTCTCTGAATCAAACCTATCAATTTGGGAATGCTAACATCTAGCATGCTGTGGTAAAATATCTATCTAGGTTTATAGTTACGAATGCAGTTAAAATGCTAACATTTAGCATGTGAAAACTTAGTATAACTAAGTATTTCTGCAACTTTATACCCATTAAAAATATTAAAAATGCTAACAATAGCATGCTAAGTATCTATGTAAGTATATACTGTGTATATACATAAATGGTTACAATGCTAACCTCTAGCATGATAATGTTAAGTATCGGTAAGTTTATACAGTAGTTATGGAACTGGCTATAATGCTAACAACATTAGCATGCTAATAGCATGCGAGCATTATTAGCATGCAAATGTTGTTAGCATTTTAGCCAGCATAAAACCTAGCATGATGCCACTATGTAACTAAGTATCTCTGCAAGTTTATACCCATAAAAACAGTTACAATGCTGACATGGGTGTGCTAACAATGCTAACACGCCAACCTTTAGCATGCCAACCTTTGGCATGATGATGCCAAGTATCTGCAAGTTTATACAGTACTTGGAACTGGCTAACTGGGTAAAACTGGGTAAACTGGCTAAAATGTTAACAACATTAGCATGCTAACAATGCTAGCATAATGTTAGCATGCTAAAAGCTAGCATGATGCCACTATGTAACTAAGTATCTCTGCAAGTTTATACCCACAAAAACAGTTAAAATGCTGACATGAGCGTGCTAACAATGCTAGCATGCCAACCTTTAGCATGATAATGTTAAGTATCGGTAAGTTTATACAGTACTTATGGAACTGGCTAAAATGCTAATAATATTAGCATGCAATGTTGTTAGCATTTTACCCAGTTCACTGTGCGTGGTGTGTTGCAAAAAGACATGAAATAAAAATCATGCTAGGTTTTAGCATGCTAACAGCATGCTAGCATTGTTAGCATGCTAATGCTAACAATGGACTTATGGAACTGGCTAAAATGCTAACAACATTAACATGCTAACAATGCTAGCATGCTGTCAGCATGCTAACAATGCTAGCATGCTGTCAGCATGCTAATGTTGGTAGCATTTTAGCCAGCATAAAACCTAGCATGATGCCACTATGTAACCAAGTATCTCTGCAAGTTTATACCCATAAAAACAGTTAAAATGCTAACAATGCCAGCATGCTGTTAGCATGCTAAAACCTAGCATGATTTTTATTTCATGTCTTTTTGCAACACACCACGCACACTCGCACAGTTATGTGGGCAAATTGAGCACATTAAATTGAGCAAGTGACAGCTGGCTGGCGAGTTAGCGATGGAACGCCGGTGTGACTTAGAAGCTTAAGTGTGTGGCCGTGGCCCAACCGGGTCAGCTGCCACCCCCCCTCACCCCCCCCCCACCCATACAACAAATGATCTTCTATCTAACTCAAACTGTGACTTACCTGTTGAAGCATCTCCTCCGTGGAGGCTAGTTTCTGCCTGTGCTCCTCCAAGGAGCTTTCCAGATCTCTGATCTTCTCACCTTGGGCCTCCACTTGGTCAGTCAGGACGCTCACCTGGTGATGATGATGATGATGATTAGTATTCTGTTGGTACGCTAAACGGGACTAAACGGGTATGATAGGCAACATCTGGGATGATACTGTACACCTAAATGGATAGGAAAGCAGCATATGGGATGATACTGCAGGACTAAACGGGTATGATAGCCAGCATGGAGCATCTATATTCTCACAAACAGTAGAAGCCAACACGGCTCAACTCAACATTCAGTGAGTGTGCACACAATGCGGACGGACGGATGAAAGGACGGATGGACAGATGGATGGCTGGACGGCTGGACTGATGGACAGATGAAAGGATGGACGGCTAGACGGATGGACGGCTAGACGGATGGACTGATGGAAGGATGGCCGGATAGATGGACGCATGGACGGATGGACAGCTAGACGGATGGACAGATGGAAGGATGGAATGATGGACAGATGGATGGCTGGACGGCTGGACTGATGGACAGATGAAAGGATGGACGGCTAGATGGCTAGACGGATGGATGGACTGATGGAAGGATGGACTGATGGAAGGCTGGACGGATGGACAGCTAGACGGATGGACAGATGGAAGGATGGACGGATGGACGGATGGACAGATGGAAGGATGAAAGGACGGATGGACGTATGGACAGATGGATGGCTGGATGGCTGGACTGATGGACAGACGAAAGGATAGACGGCTAGACGGATAGATGGATGGACTGATGGAAGGATGGACAGATGAATGGACGCATGGACGGATGGACAGCTAGACGGATGGACAGATGGACAGATGGACAGATGGAAGGATGAAAGGACGAATGGACGGATGGAAGGAGGAAAGGATGGATGGACGCATGGACTGATGGACAGCTAGACAGATGGACAGGAAAGGATGGATGGACAGATGGACAGATGGAAGGATGAAAGGATGGATGGACAGATGGAAGGATGAAAGGATGGACGGATGGAATGATAGACGGATGGACAGATGGAAGGATGAAAGGATGGATGGAATGATGGACGGATAGATGGATGACAGATTGAAGGATGAAGGAATGGATGGACGGATGGACGAATGGACGGCTGGACAGATGGACGGCTAGACGGATGGATGGATGGACGGATGGACTGATGGATGGTCGAACGGATGGAGGACTGGCCAGACACAAAGACACCATGTACCTGTAAGACCAGGCACTCCTTGTCCTCCTCTAGACGAAGGAGTCTCTCTTGGTAGCTTTCATGACTGGCAGGAGAACACAATCTGACCTAGAAGACAAGAAGACACCAAGAACACAAACCCTCCTTAAGACGGTCTTGGATTCCCATCATTGTACTATCATTGTGTAGTACTATTGCCCTTGGGTGATGCCTTCATGGAACATGTCATGGCTGGGAAAATGCTCATTTTGGCAGGAAGGGGACGAGCGAGACATTTAGACGAGCATCTTGTCAACAAGTCTAAGCTCAAGTGGGCGGGACTCCCAGTGACATCATGTATGATGCTAACGCTGAAGAATGCTCAGCAACAAGCAGGGCCACGCCTGCACTACACTACACTACACTACACTATGTACAGTACACATGTACGTTCACATAGTAGTATTTCACAACTGTATCAAATATTGAAACGTTTTTTATTAAGTTTTAATGTTTAAATGTCAATTTCATGTGCATTATTAATTATCTTTGATGTTTAAAATTATCATATTTTTTTATTTTTTTAGTCATAAATTTGAAATAAATTTAACAAATATTTAATGAATAAATACATTTAATAAACAAAATTAAAATTAAATAAATAATATAATAATAATCATAATAATAAATTTATTAAATAAATTTAATAAATGTAATTTTAAAAGTATTACATTTTATTAATTTAAATTTAAATTACATTTATTATAATTAAATAAATACAAAATATAATATAATAATAATTATAATAATAATTAATAATAAATTTATTAAATATTAATTATTAAATATATTAAAAATTATTATTAAAAATTTAAAATACATTTTATTAAATTTAAATTAAATGTAAAATAAATTTAAATTATATTATTATAATTTATAATTAAATATTCATATAAATAAAAATATATAATATATATAAAATATAATATAAAAATATAACATATAAAATAATTAATAAATTTAATAAATAATAAATTTAAATAAAAGTTTGTAATTGAGTATCAATATACTCAAAAATAATAACACCCCCAAAATAAAAAAAAATAACGAATATAATAAGAATTAATAATACATTTATTACATAAATTTAATAAATGTAATAAATAATATTAAATTTTATAAATTTAAATTAAATTTAAATTAAATTTAAATTAAATTTAAATTAAATTTAAATTAAATTTATTATAATTAAATAAATACAAAATATAATATAATAATGATTATAATAATAATCATTAATAATAAATTTATTAAATAAATGTAATAAATAAAATATTACAAATGTAAAATAAATTTAAATTAAATTTATTAGAATTAAATTAAATTAATTTAATATTAATATAAATAAACATATATAATATATATAAAATATAATATAAAATATATACAACATAAAATAATGAATACATTTAATAAATAATAAATTGAAATAAAATGTTGTAATTGAGTATCTATATACTCCAAAATAATAACTCCCAAAAGCAATGCAATGCCTTGTGGTTGCAATTGGTTAGTCAGCCCGCCTCGCCAACCAAACCCTTCCCTATCAGACGCTGCTTTGTAAACGGCAATCAGCTGATAGTCAGCCAGCGTGGTGTTCTAACACGAGCTCGTCATGCATTCCTCCACGCGTGACCCGACCCGGCAAGGCGACACAAATAAAGCAGCAAATAAAGCAGCAAAAAGCATCGAGGACCTGACTGTACCTTTCTAAGCCAGGAGAAGTGCTTGTAGACGTCAATGGTAGCCTCCATGCTCACGGCCCATCGCTGCCCGACTAGTTCCTCCAGGACTTTCTTCCACTCCTCAAGTGTGTGTGTGTGTGTGTGTGTGTGTGTGTGTGCTTAGACCCAGCCTACACCAAGTCAGGCTCAGCTGGAGCTTTCAGAAAAAATACCAACATGGAAAATGTCTTCTTTTTTTTACCATCTCTGCCGTCTGAGCAGAACACTCCCACCGTGTTTATCTTCACTCCTAGCGCCGTGCTCCCGAATTCCCATCTTTCTTCTTCCCTCCCTTTTTCCCCAGACGTCTTTTCCCCCAACAAATCCCACTTCCTTCGTGCTGCTGATCTTGTCTGTGTAATGGCCAAAACGGCCTGGCCCATAAGGAGAGGGTGGGTCAGAGGAGTTGCCTGTTTGTGTCCGTCTTGGCTCCGTTTCGCTTTTACACACACACACACACATCTGCTAACATGTACATACACACACACACACACACACATCTGCTAACATGTAGAAGCCCCATGTGTCTCTAATGTTCCCACCCAACTCTGTTAACTTTATTCCCATACCCGAAAATACTACACACTATACTGCAATATACTTCACTACAATACACTATACCATACTGCACTACAATACCCTGAACTACACTACAACACACCACACTGCACTACAATATAATGCACCACATGATACTGGACTACTATACACTATACTATACTGTACTATAATACACTACACACCAATACACTATACTGCACTACAATACACCACAAAACTGCAATATATGTACTGCACTACAATACACTACACTATAATACAATACACTGTACTATAATATACTGTACTACAATACAATACACTATAATACAATCCACTATACTATAATATTCTTTACTACAATACACTATAATACAATACAATACATTATTATAGTGTAGTATACTGCACTACACTGTAGTGCAGTATAATGTATAGTACTACACTACACTACAATCCAATACAATGAACTACACTATACTACACTATAATACAATACACTATACTATAATATACTGCACTACAATACACTACACTATAAAACAATACACTATACTATAATATACTGCACTATAATACAATACACTATAATACAATACACTATGCTATAATATACTGCACCACAATACATTACACTATACTGCACAACACTATAATACAATATACTATACTATAATATACTGTACTACAATACAATACACTATACTATACTACAATACAATACACTATAATACAATATACTATACTATAATATTCTGCACTACAATACAATACACTATAATACAATACAATACACTGCACTACACTATACTACAATCCAGTACAATACACTACACTACAATGAACTACACTATACTATAATACAATACACTATACTATAATATACTGCACTACAATACACTACACTATAATAAAATACACTATACTATAATATACTGCACCACAATACAATACACTATACTGCACAACGCTATAATACAATACACTATACTATAATATTCTGCACTACAACACAATACACTATAATACAATACACTATACTGCACAACACGACAATACAATACACTATAATACAATACACTATAATAGAACACAATACACTATACTGCACTACACTACACTACACTACTATAAACTACACTATAATACACTATACTATAATATTCTGCACTACAATACACTATAACACAATACTGCACTACACTATACTACAATACAATACACTATACTGCACTACACTACACTACAGTACAATACACTATACTGCCCTACACTATAATACAATACTATATTACACTACACTACACCATAGTATACTACAATAGACTTCACTCCACTATTTTACACTATAGCATACTATACTATACTATAGCATACTATACAGTATAGCATACCATACTATACTACACTACATTCCTTTTGGAAGTTCCCAAAACTACAGTAAAGTCAAGTGAAATAAAATCAATGAATGAAAGAAAATGAAGGAAACATTTGTCTAATGGTTGGTTCAATCCTGTTATGCTCTTGCTCATCGTGGACCAAGTATTGTGATGTACGTCATTTTGGAAGTACTTATGTATTTTCCATTGAGTGGCACGTCTGAAAGGCTACTCACATCTCCAGCGTGAAGCCAGTCCAGGAGAACCTGGACGGTTTCGCTAGGTAGCTGCGCTCTCAGCTTCTCTCTGTCTTCTTCACTGGGCTGGAGGTCCAAGACCGCTTTGAGGTCCTCGGCCAAGCGGACGACACGTAGCGGACCGGAGCCGAGGTCATCATACATGCCGTTGGAAAACTCCCGTCCCGCCGCTTTTGAACCTGCGGATGCAAAGGTCACAGGGTGTGCGGGAGTTTCAATAAAGTTATTTCAAATGATTCACAATTTTTTTTTTTTATTTAAAAATAAAAATTTAGGGCCGTAATGACAATGTTTATTTAGAACAAATTGATTTATTCTGTTATTTATTTAAAATACATATGTTCCACTTTCATGGTGTACTATTATATGGTGTCACAATGACTGTTTTGACTTGACTTTTCAATAAAGATATTTCAAAATGACACGTTTTAGAGGCGTAATGACAATGTTTATTTAGAACAAATTGATTTATTCTGTTATTTATTTAAAATACATATGTTCCACTTTCATGGTGTACTATTATATGGTGTCACAATGACTGTTTTGACTTGACTTTTCAATAAAGATATTTCAAAATGACACGTTTTAGAGGCGTAATGACAATGTTTATTTAGAACAAATTGATTTATTCTGTTATTTATTTAAAGTATATGTGATCCACTTCCATGATGTGCTATGATACGGTGTCAAAATGACTGACTTGGCTTTTCAATAAAGATATTTCAAAATGACACATTAAATAAATTTAATAAATGTAATAAATAAAATATTAAATTGTATTAATTTAAATTACATTTAAATTAAATTTATTATAATTAATTAAACAAAAATATAATATAATAATTATAATAACAATGAATAAATTTTATTAAATAAAATATTAAAAATATTAAAAATATTAAAAATATTAAAAATATTTAAAATATTAAAAATATTAAAAATATTAAAAATATTAAAAATATTACAATTTAAATTAAATTATAATTACATAAATAATATAATAATTATAATAAATTTAACAAATGTAATAAATAAAATATCAAATTTTAAATACATGTGATCCACTTCCATAATGTTCGATGATACGGTGTCAAAATGACTGTTTTGACTTGACTTTTCAATAAAGATATTTCAAAATGACACATTTTAGAGGCGTAATGACAATGTTTATTTAGAACAAATTGATTTATTCTGTTATTTATTTTAAAATACATAAATTCCACCCTCATGGTGTCACAATGACAGTTTTGACTTGACTTTTCAATAAAGATATTTCAAAATGACACATTTTAGAGCTGTAACTATATTTATTTCAGATCTATTTTGTAAGAATTGTTATTTATTTTAAATACATGTGATCCACTTCCATAATGTTCGATGATGCGGTGTCAAAATGACAGTTTTGACTTGACTTTTCAATAAAGATATTTCAAAATGACACATTTTAGAGCTGTAATTATATTTATTTCAGATCTATTTTGTTAGAATTGTTATTTATTTTAAATACATGTGATCCACTTCCATTATGTTCTATGGTACGGTGTCAAAATGACTGTTTTGACTTGACCTTTCAATAAAGATATTTCAAAACGACATGTTTTAAAGTTGTAATTATATTTATTTCTGATTTATTTTGTAAAAATTGTTATTTTAAATACATGTGATCCTCTTCCATGATGTGCTATAATACGGTGTCAAAATGACTGTTTTGACTTGACTTTTCAATAAAGATATTTCAAAATGACACATTTTAGAGCTGTAATTATATTTATTTCTGATTTATTTTGTAAGAAATATTGATGAAATGTGATCCACTTTCATTGGTGTTGTATGTAAAAATGACTTGACTTTGGTCATAACGTACATAAAATAGTCATACCTGCAATGATGTCGTCCATCTGCTCCAGGGCTGCCTCCAGCATGTGACTGGCCTCTGTCTCCATGGTAACCGTGGCTAACATCAGACCTCAGGCTGAAAAGGAGGAAGAGGAAATGAACGAGGATGAAAAATGCCGCGGACAACAATGATGGCTTCTTCTTCTTCTTCTTCTCTTCCACCAGGGTCACATTTTTGCCCTCCAGGGAAACGACTCACGAGGCTGCCGAGTTCGAACTCGCGTCTCTCTGAACTGCAGAGAAATGTTTATTCTTATAAAACGACAGCTACTTCAATCTTCTTGTTCATTTCATTATAATTTTTAACTTTTTTTGCAACTTAATTCCCCCCAAAATACAACTTTATTAATAGTTTGCTTTGTTTTTCATTAAAATTTCTACAATATTTGACCTTCACGCTGCTACAATGTACGGAAGCAACCACTGATAGAAAAAATATCTCAATGCTAAGTCACAATAATGACATAAAGTCTTAATTATGAGAGAGAAAAATTATAATTATGAGATTGGATATAACAAGAAATAACAAGAAAGAGGTAAATATGTGATAAAAGTCCAAAGGCGAGATGCACTTATTAACACTATTAGAGCTCCGTAACCATTAAATAGCACCCCTATAGTCACTTTTGCACTCGTTTTACCCAATATAGTAGACATAGAACACTCATTTCCCACCTTATAAATACACTTAACACTATTAGAGCTCCATAACCATTAAATAGCACCCCTACAGTCACTTTTGCACTCGTTTTACGCAATGTAGTAGACATAGTAAGACATAGAGCACTCATTTCCCACCTTGTAAATACACATATTAACACTATTAGAGCTCCGTAACCATTAAATAGCACCCCTACAGTCACTTTTGCACTCGTTTTACCCAATATAGTAGACATAGTAAGACATAGAACACTCATTTCCCACCTTATAAATACACTTAACACTATTAGAGCTCCGTAACCATTAAATAGCACCCCTATAGTCACTTTTTCACTCGTTTTACGCAATATAGTAGACATAGTAAGACATACTATAAGGCATAGAACACTCATTTAGTACCACCTTGTAAATACACTTAACACAATTAGAGCTCCGTAACCATTAAATAGCACCCCTACAATCACTTTTGCACTCGTTTTACCCAATATAGTAAACATAGTGAGACATAGAACACTCATTTCCCACCTTGTAAATACACTTTAACACTATTAGAGCTCCATAACAATTAAACAGCACCCCTATAGTCACTTTTGCACTCCTATTACCCAATACAGTAAACATAGTAAGACATAGAACACTCATTCCCCACCTTGTAAATACACTTTAACACTATTAGAGCTCCGTAACCATTAAATAGCACCCCTATAATCACTTTTGCACTATTTTTTACCCAATATAGTAGCCATAGTAAGACATAGAACACTCATTCCCCACCTTGTAAATACACTTTAACACTATTAGAGCTCCGTAACCATTAAATAGCACCCCTATAATCACTTTTGCACTATTTTTTACCCAATATAGTAGCCATAGTAAGACATAGAACACTCATTCCCCACCTTGTAAATACACTTTAACACTATTAGAGCTCCGTAACCATTAAATAGCACCCCTATAATCACTTTTGCACTATTTTTTACCCAATATAGTAGCAATAGTAAGACATAGAACACTAATTTCCCACCTCGGAAACACACCTTAACACTATTAGAGCTCCGCAACCATTAAATAGCACCCCTACAGTCACCTTTTCACTCGTTTTACGCAATATAGTAGACATAGTAAGACATACTATAAAGCACAGAACACTCATTTACCACCTCGGAAACACACTTTTTAACACTATTAGAGCTCCGTAACCATTAAATAGCACCCCTATAGTCACTTTTGCACTCGAAAGTGGTAATTATGTGATAAAAAGACCAAATTATGAGAAAAAAAATCATAATTCTGAGATAGCCATGAGAAGAAAGTCCCAATTACGAGATGTGTACAAGTGTACTGCATGTAGTACTGCAGTAGTACATGCAATGATATGATACAGTGTCAAAATGACTGTTTTGAATTGACTTTTCAATAAAGATATTTCAAATGACACATTTTAGATGGGATGTCATAACAAGAAAGTGGTAATTATGCCATAAAAAGTCAAAATTATGAGAAAAAAATCATAATTCTGAGATAAACAGTCCACATTACGAGATGTGTACTGCATGTACTCCATGTACTACTGCAGTTTCGGACAAATACGAGTTATTTGTAGGCTAACCAATGCGTGTTTGACTGCAAGACAATGACCTCTGTGACAAAGGATGACCTTGTCATCAAGTAAAATGCTACTCTTTGTGCGTCTACACACACGGACGCTTGTGTGTGTGTGTGTGTGTGTGTGTGTGTGTGTAACGACAACGCATGCAAACAAGACTATCCAGTCTTTGGCACAATTCTTCTTGTGTGTGCTGATACAAAAACTAGCTTGGTGTTACAAATATGGGATATAATATACGTATATACTATACAGTACGGTATATGGATATTCTATATATGACCATGATCAATTCCCATTCCATGTCCGTCAACGAGCATGCTAATAGAAGCTAGCCAAGGCTTGAATCTCCACTTCCTTGCTAGCCGCTTTAGCTTGATGGCAGAGGAAGAGAACAAAACTACTGCAGTAGTACATGCAGTACACTGTTTATCTCATAATTGGGACTTTCTTCAGAATTATAACTTTTTTTCCCTCATAATTTTGACTTTTATCGTATTATTACCACTTTCTTGTTATGACATCCCATCTAAAATGTGTCATTTGAAATATCTTTATTGAAAAGTCACGTCTAAGCAGTCATTTTGACACTGTATCATATTATTGTATGTACTACTGCAGTAATACATGCAGTACATATCTCGTAATGTGGACTGTTTATCTCAGAATTATGACTTTTTTTCTCATAATTTGGACTTTTGATGGCATAATTACCACTTTCTTGTTATGACATCCCATCTAAAATGTGTCATTTGAAATAACTTTATTGAAAAGTCAAGTCAAAACAGTCATTTTGACACTGTATCATATCATTGCATGTACTACTGCAGTAGTACACTTGTAAAAATCTCATAATGTGGACTGTTTATCTCGGAATTATGACTTTTTTTCTCATAATTTGGACTTTTTATGGCATAATTACCACTTTCTTGTTATGACATCCCATCTAAAATGTGTCATTTGAAATAACTTTATTGAAAAGTCAAGTCAAAGCAGTCATTTTGTGACATTTTGGACATGCAGTACACTTGTACACATCTCGTAATGTGGACTGTTTATCTCATAATTAGGACTTTCTTCTCATGACTATCTCAGATTTATTACTTTTTTTTCTCATAATTTGGACTTTTATCACTTATTTACCTCTTTTCAGTACAGTAGTAGCTACAGTAGTCATACCTGTTAGCGAAGGGACGTCATTTTCTGGTAGTACAACAACAACGTATACTGTATCCATATTTGTACTTGCAGCCATAGAATAGTAGTAGTAACAATCCCTTGGTGTGTTCTCATCTAAACTATGTTGCATGAAGAAACAAACACGCCCCTTTACGAGTGACGAGGTAAAAACTCCAGAAAAACCAGTTTGTTTGTGTGACATAATGACAGCTTTCTTAAAGGAACACACACCTGGTTACTATCTGGGCCTCTCCCCACCTACCGTGCCCCCCCGACCTCGCTACGTGCTAGCGCTGGCCCAGTTGGCCAAAAAAAATCGACTTCACAAGAAGGGTTTGTTTTATGCGGGAGGCGAAATGCACTTTTTAACACTATTAGAGCTCCGTAACCATTAAATAGCACCCCTACAGTCACTTTTGCACTCATTTTATCCAATATAGTAGACATAGTCAGACATAGAACACTCATTTGCCACCTTGTAAATACACTTAACACTATTAGAGCTCCGTAACCATGAAATAGCACCCCTACAGTCACTTTTGCACTTGTTTTACCCAATATAGTAGACATAGTAAGACATACTATAAGGCATAGAACACTAATTTCCCACCTTGTAACTACACTTTTTAACACTATTAGAGCTCCGTAACCATTAAATAGCAACCCTATAGTCACTTTTGCACTTGTTTTACCCAATATAACAAACATAGTAAGACATAGAACACTAATTTCCCACCTTGTAAATACACTTTTTAACACTATTAGAGCTCCGTAACCATTAAATAGCAACCCTATAGTCACTTTTGCACTTGTTTCACCCAATATAGTAGACATAGAACACTCATTTCCCACCTTGTATATACAATTTAACACTATTAGAGCTCCGTAACCATTAAATAGCACCCCTACAGTCACTTTTGCACTCGTTTTACCCAATATAGTAGACATAGAACACTCATTTACCACCTTGTAAATACACTTATTAATACTATTAGAGCTCCGTAACCATGAAATAGCACCCCTACAGTCACTTTTGCACTCATTTTACCCAATATAGTAGACATAGTAAAACATACTATGAAGCATAGAACACTCATTTAGAACCACCTTGTAAATACAACACAATTAGAGCGCCGTAACCATTAAATAGCACCCCTATAGTCACCTTTGCACTCGTTTTACCCAATATAGTAGACATAGTATAATCCCATCAGGAGTCTAAATGTCTAAATGACAGAGATGTCACTGATGTACAGCATGGAGAGCAGTCACATCGTTGAAAGAACCTCCACGGGATTAAAGATTAGCAGAGAGGAAGGGGGAGCACTCGAACGCATCACCCATCCCTCCTCATTTGGCTCAGCCTCTTTGGATTAGTGTCACCAGCAAGAGGACAAAACCCAAGCCTGGGGGCCTACTCCTGCCACACAAGGTACACACCGCCGAGTGTGTGTGTGTGTGTATGTGTGTGTGGGGGGTGGAAGATGGGGGCGGCCAGGGGGGGCATGTCAACACGAGGCACCGCATTCTTCCCCAGTTAGCATCAATGACCTGAGGATGAGGCTGTTATGTCCTTAGGATGAACTGAAAATGAATTAATATCATTCTGATATGAGTGAAGGTCCGATGCCCCCAGGGTGAGGCCCCCGTTTCCCCCATCTGGCAAGGTGGGGTCCCTCCTTTTACATTTCTTCATAAGGGTCTCCAGAATCATATTATATATATATATTGAGTAAAACGAGTGCAAAAGTGACTATAGGGGTGCTATTTAATGGTTACGGAGCTCTAATAGTGTTAAGTGTATTTACAAGGTGGTAAATGAGAGTTCTATGTCTTACTATGTTTACTATATTGGGTAAAATGAGTGCAAAAGTGACTGTAGGGGTGCTATTTAATGTTACGGAGCTCTAATAGTGTTAATAAGTGTATTTACAAGGTGGGAAATGAGTGTTCCATGTCTTACTATGTTTACTATATTGGGTAAAACGGGTGCAAACGTGACTGTAGGGGTGCTATTTAATGGTTACGGAGCTCTAATAGTGTTAAAAAAGTGTATTTACAAGGTGGTAAATGAGTGTTCTATGCCTTACTATGTCTACTATATTGGGTAAAACAAGTGCAAAAGTGACTGTAGGGGTGCTATTTAATGGTTACGGAGCTCTAATAGTGTTAAAAAGTGTATTTACAAGGTGGTAAATGAGAGTTCTATGTCTTACTATGTCTACTATATTGGGTAAAACAAGTGCAAAAGTGATTGTAGGGGTGCTATTTAATGGTTACGGAGCTCTAATAGTGTTAATAAGTGTATTTACAAGGTAGTAAATGAGAGTTCTATGTCTTACTATGTCTACTATATTGGGTAAAACGAGTGCAAAAGTGACTGTAGGGGTGCTATTTAATGGTTACGGAGCTCTGATAATGTTAGAAAGTGTATTTACAAGGTTGTAAAGTAGAGTTCTATGTCTTACTATGTCTACTATATTGGGTAAAACGAGTGCAAAAGTGACTGTAGGGGTGCTATTTAATGGTTACGGAGCTCTAATAGTGTTAAAAAGTGTATTTACAAGGTGGTAAATGAGAGTTCTATGTCTTACTATGTCTACTATATTGGGTAAAACAAGTGCAAAAGTGACTGTAGGGGTGCTATTTAATAGTTACGGAGCTCTAATAATATTAGAAAGTGTATTTACAAGGTGGTAAATGAGAGTTCAATGTCTTACTATGTCTACTATATTGGGTAAAACGAGTGCAAAGGTGACTGTAGGGGTGCTATTTAATGGTTAAGGAGCTCTAAAAGCGTATTTACAAGATGGGAAATAAGTTTTCTATGTCTTATATGTCCTATTTTCTCTTACTATGTTTACTATATTGGCTGATAGGAGTGTAAAGGTGACTATAGGGGTGCTATTTCGTGCCTAAGGGACTCTAATAATGTTAAAAAGCGTATATACAAGGTGATAAATGAGTTTTCTATGTCTTATATATCCTATTTTCTCTTACTATGTTTACTATATTGGTTAATAGGAGTGTAAAGGTGACTGTAGGGGTGTTATTTCCTGTCTAAGAAGCTCTAATGTTAAAAAGTGTATATACCAGGTGATAAATAAGTTTTCTATGTATTATGAGTCCTATTTTCTCTTACTATGTTTACTATATTGGTTAAAAGGATTGTAAAGGTGACTGTAGGGGTGTTATTTCCTGTCTAAGAGGCTCTAATAATGTTAAAAACTGTATATACATAGTTATAAATGAGTTTTCTATGTCTTATATGTCCTATTTTCTCTTACTATGTTTACTATATTGGCTGATATGAGTGTAAAGGTGACTATAGGGCTGTTATTTCCTGTCTAAGGGGCTCTAATAATGTTAACAAGTGTATTTACAAGGTGATAAATGAGTTTTCTATGTCTTATATGTCCTATTTTCTCTTACTATGTTTACTATATTGGTTAATAGGAGTGTAAAAGTGACTGTAGGGTTGTTAACATCACAGGCAGGAGAAAAGGAGCACTTGATTTGCTCACCTGCACAGTACAGGTGATCTTGTCTCATTTTTTTTAAATGACTGCACTTTCTTCGCTATTTGTTGTATTTCTTTCCTACTCTTCCACAACAGACACCAGCGTACATAAGCGTTGGTCCCTGGTTCGTTCTTCCGCTCTCCTTGTGGTGTGGGAACGCCGGGGATTATTCCGCACAGCTTAGGGGCACGATGTTGTCTCTGTGGTCGCAACGGGATTTTCAGCCTTTTTGCTTCATAGCTGCAGGAGTTAAGATGACAGAGTAATCATCTGCTCCCAAGGAAGCTACTCCATGAGCCGCTGTCATCGCTTGGATGAGTGCTAGCATCCTCCAGTCCACGCCTACTCTATGTGTCAACATGTACGTACGTATTAGCATGCACCAGGCTTGAAGGAATGTAAGCATAAAAACATGAATATATCATAGGACAGGAGTGTGGGACCGGGGCGGTGACTATAGGGGTGTTATTTAATGTCTAGAGGGCTCTAATATTATTAAAAAGTGTATTTAGAGGGTGGTAAACAAGTTTTATATGCCTTATATGTCTTATTGTCTCTTATTATGTCTACTATATTGGGTAATAGGAGTGTAAAGGTGACTATAGGGGTGTTATTTCATGTCTAGAGGTCTCTAATAATGTTAAAAGGTGTATTTAGAGGGTGGTAAACGGATTTTATATGCCTTATATGTCTTATTGTCTCTTACTATGTCTACTATATTGGGTAATAGGGGTGTAAAGGTGACTGAAGGGGTGTTATTTTAATGTCGAGAGGGCTCTAATAAATTAAAAAGTGTATTTAGAGGGTGGTAAACAAGTTTTATATCCCTTATATGTCTTATTGTCTCTTACTGTGTCTACCATATTGGGTAATAGGAGTGTAAAGGTGACTATAGGGGTGTTATTTCATATCTAAAAGGCTCTAATAACGTTAAAAGGTGTATTTAGAAGGTAGTAAATATATTTTATATGCCTTATATGTCTTATTGTCTCTTACTGTGTCTACTATATTGGGTAATATGAGTGTAAAGGTGACTATAGGGGTGTTATTTCATGTCTAGAGGGCTCTAATAATATTAAAAAGTGTATTTAGAGGGTGGTAAACAAGTTTTATATGCCTTATATGTCTTATTGTCTCTTATTATGTCTACTATATTGGGTAATAGGAGTGTAAAGATGACTATAGGGGTGTTACTTTAATGTCTAGAGGTCTCTAATCATGTTAAAAAAGGTGTATTTAGAAGGTGGTAAACATGTTTTGTATGTCTTATTTTCCCTATGGCTGATATATTGGATAATAGGAGTGTAAAGGTGACTATAGGGGTGTTATTTTATGTCTACAGAGCTCTAATATATACTAAAAGCATAGTTGTAAAGTTTTGTATGTCTAATCTGTCTATTTTCTCCAATTATGTCTACTATATTGGGTAATAGGAGTGTAAATGCGACTATAGGGGTGTTATTTCATATCTAGAGAGCTCTAATCATGTTAAAATGTGTATTTAGAAGGTGGTAAACAGGTTTTGTATGTCTTATTATGTCTACTATATGCTGATGCTTTTGAATGAGGTCTTCTCCAACCTCCGGGCCTTAGATGAGGCACATCAGAGGCGCTGCTTGCCGACCAATGATTGAACCTCTGAGGGCAGACGACTTTGCATCGGCACAAAGCGGCGCAAAAGGCGGCGATGACGGTGCTCAGCTTCAAGGGGGGAGCACCCCCACCTCTAAATGATAGCCAGCTTGTTGTTCTTCATTATTTTCTTTTTGGACGGCAGAGCTTTTTTTGGTCACATTTACAGTTTGGAAAAGTTACTAAAGTGGACCATCGGAATAAAACGCTAACATGGGCTATGCCAAGCTAATACTCCTACAGCAATACACACACAAGCACAAGTCTTAAAAAACATATTTCGAAGATCATTAACAGGTTTTCTATGTCTTATTTTCTCTTAATATGTCTACTATATTGGGCAATAGGAGTGTAAAGGTGACTATAGGGGTGTTATTTCATGTCTAGAGGGCTCTCATAATGCTAAAAACCATATTTAGAACATCATTAACAAGTTTTCTATGTCTTATTTTCTCTTATTATGACTACTATATTGGGCAATAGGAGTGTAAACATGACTATAGGGGTGTTATTTCATGTCTAGAGGTCTATCATAATATTAAAAAACATATTCAGAAGATCATTAACAGGTTTTGTATGTCTTATTTTCTCTTATGTATACTTTAGTGTGTACTATTAGTGTAAAGGTGACTATAGGGGTGTTATTTCATGCCTAGAGGTCTCTCATGTTAAAAAACATATTCAGAAGATCATTAACAGGTTTTGTATGTCTTATTTTCTCTTATTATGTCTACTATATTGTGTAATAAGAGTAAAGGTGACTATAGGGGTGTTATTCCATGTCTAGAGGTCTCTCACAATGTAAAAAAACATATTCAGAAGATCATTATCAGGTTTTGTATGTCTTATTTTCTCCTATTATGTCCACTTTTGTGTACACTATTAGTGTAAAGGTGACATAGGGGTGTTATTTCATGTGTAGAGGTCTCTCATAATGTTAAAAAAATATTTAGAAGATCATTAATAGGTTTTCTATGTCTTATTTTCTCTTATTATGTATACTATATTGGGCAATAGGAGTGTAAATGTGACTATAGGGGTGTTATTTCATGTCTAGAGGTCTCTCACAATGTAAAAAAACATATTCAGAAGATCATTATCAGGTTTTGTATGTCTCATTTTCTCTTATTATGTCCACTTTTGTGTACACTATTAGTGTAAAGGTGACATAGGGGTGTTATTTCATGTGTAGAGGTCTCTCATAATGTTAAAAAAAATATTTAGAAGATCATTAATAGGTTTTCTATGTCTTATTTTCTCTTATTATGTCCACTTTTGTGTACACTATTAGTGTAAAGGTGACATAGGGGTGTTATTTCATGTCTAGAGGTCTCTCATAATGTTAAAAAAACATGTTTAGAAGATCATTAATAGGTTTTCTATGTCTTATTTTCTCTTATTATGTATACTATATTGGGGAATAGGAGTGTAAAGGTGACTATAGGGGTGTTATTTCATGTCTAGAGGTCTCTCATAATGTTGAAAAACATATTTAGAAGATCATTAATAGGTTTTCTATGTCTTATTTTCTCTTATTATGTATACTATATTGGGCAATAGGAGTGTAAAGGTGACTATAGGAGTGTTATTTCATGTCTAGAGGTCTATCATAATGTTGAAAAACATATTTAGAAGATCATTAATAGGTTTTCTATGTCTTATTTTCTCAATAATATCACACTAATATTGTTATGTTTTACCTTGACAAGCCTATTGCTACAGTACTGTAAATGAAAAATGTATTAAAGTAAGCTAACCTCCTCAATAGAATATAATGGTAGGGACTGCATGTATTTATTATGCAAGGGCGATAAAATGAACGCCCTGCAGCAGATGCGTCAGCTGGGGGGATACCCCCCCCAAAAAAACCACACACACACACAACCACATAAGCTCACTCTTCTCCACAAATTGATGATGTGCAATTACACAGCACGTGTCACAGCAACTCCACATCATCCATAGCGCAACACTGACAGAGCATGAAGGAGCCAACTGGCCTTGTTTCCTAGCTGAGGCTGGCAAGTACCAATCTATGCCATACAATACATATCACAATCATAATAATCATAATCATAACAATAAGGCAGCTCACCCTCACTCAAACACATCACAACACGACTGTCCGAATGGCATGAACAGGTTTCCTGTGTCTTATATGTCTTATTGTGTCTTATTATGTCTACTTTGTTGGATAAATGAGTGTAGAGGTCACTATAGGGGTGTTATTTCATGTATTGAGGGCTCTCCTAATACTAAAAGTTGTATTTAGAAGGCAATTAACATGTTTTTTGTGTCTTATATGTCTTATTGTGTCTTACTATGTCTACTTTTTTGGGTAATTGGAGTGTAAAGGTGACTATAGGGTTGTTATTTCATGTATTGACATGATCTCCTAATCTCCTCTCCTAATACTAAAAGTTGTATTTAGAAGGTCATTAAATTGGTTTTCTGTGTCTTATATGTCTTATTATGTATACTTTCTTGGGTAATTGGAGTGTAAAGGTGACTATAGGGGTGTTATTTCATGTATTGAGGGCTCTCCTAATACTAAAAGTTGTATTTAGAAGGCCATTAACAGGTTTTCTGTGTCTTATTATGTCTTATTATGTCTACTTTGTTGGATAAATGAGTGTAAAGGTCACTATAGGGGTGTTATTTCATGTCTTGAGGGCTCTCCTGATACTAAATGTTGTATTTAGAAGGTCATTAAATTGGTTTTCTGTGCCTTATATGTCTTATTATGTATACTTTGTTGGGTAATTGGAGTGTAAAGGTGACTATAGGGGTGTTATTTCATGTATTGAGGGCTCTCCTAATACTAAAAGTTGTATTTAAAAGGCCATTAACAGGTTTTCTGTGTCTTATATGTCTTATTGTGTCTTATTCTGTCTACATTGTTGGGTAATTGGAGTGTAAAGGTGACTATAGGGGTGTTATTTCATGTATTGAGGGCTCTACTAATACTAAAAGTTGTATTTAGAAGGTCATTAATAGGTTTTCTGTGTCTTATTGTGTCTTATTATGTCTACTTTGTTGGGTAATTGGAGTATAAAGGTCACTATAGGGGTGTTATTTCATGTATTGAGGGCTCTACTAATACTAAAAGTTGTATTTAGAAGGTCATTAAATTAGTTTTCTGTGTCTTATATGTCTTATTGTGTCATATTATGTCTACTTTGTTGGGTAACTGGAGTGTAGAGGTGACTATAGGGGTGTTAGTTCATGTATTGAGGGCTCTCCTAATACTAAAAGTTGAATTTAGAAGGTCATTAAATTAGTTTTCTGTGTCTTATATGTCTTATTGTGTCTTATTCTGTCTACTTTGTTGGGTAACTGAGTGTAAAGGTGACTATAGGGGTGTTATTTCATGTATTGAGGGCTCTCAAAATGCTAGAAATCATACTTAGATGTTCAGAAAAAAAGTTTTCTATGTCTTATTTTGTCTTATTCTGTCGACTTTACTTAATAAAGCAGAAATCAAGTTTGTTTGTAGTTCCAGTTTTTTGGTTTCTGCTTGGGGCATTTGAAAGTATCATACGGAAATGAGAGGTCTCCAGGTGGCCAGGTCTCGCGCATGCGCAGAAGCGACGCGTTTCCGGTACGTATAACGCCATCTTGGAACAGGAGGAGGTCGGAATACAGTACACACATTGGAAAGTTGGCAACCCCGCATGCGGAATCTAACCACGGCAGACAAAGTGTCGTGATTCATATTAAAAAAACACACACACGGGGATTAATTAAGTTAATTAGTTAATCAATGCACGACAACCCCCGTTGAAAACGCAATCAATACATTTGAAAGTTGCGAATAAAATTAAAATCACTCCCAGTGATGACAGGAAATATGTACACAAATGTGTACTCCTTGTACTACAACTTCTTCACCCTATTCGCACTAATTAATGTCAGCTACGAGCTAGCAAACGATAACACAAACAACACAAAAATGCAACGTAACTACAACAAACAAGCCTGCCGACAATTAGCTTCCTTTTACTTACCTTGGCTCGGCGCGGTTCCTCTTTAGAATCCAAAACCCTCCAAATTTGTTTCATTTGACCATAAAATGACGCGAAAACCTTCATAACAAGGTGCGTCGCACAGGTGTTGTACAGTTGTGGTACTGTTTAGGTACACTGCCTATAACGCTCGCTTTACCTGCCATGTGACAGCCATGGTGCCTTCAAGCACGCCTCGGAAATTGAACAGAGCGGTTTCTCTTGCGTGAAAGCGCGGAAATAAAATACGTTAGTGTAAGTTTAGCTAAGCAAGTTAGCGAGTTTGGCTGCTTACAATAAATTACTGACTGTCAAATTAATTTAATTTAATTTAAATTTATTTTTCAGTGTTACGTTTTACATTAAGAAGTCTGAATTACTATTACTGCTTTCATTAGGTCAGCAACCTATGATTAGGATTGTGTGCAACTAAACATTGCCATCTAGTGGCAAAACATTTTATTGCACTTAATACAAAATCAGCAACGGTGTCCACGCATTGATGAGAGACCCAATTTTCTAATGTTAGCATATTTTCAATATTAACATTATCATGATAAAACTGTCATGATAGTAGTGTCTGTCAAGGTTAACAATAATGAAAATGATTAAAAGGCTACTATGCTAATGTTAGCATCCTAGCATGAGAGCACAGTGTTTCTATGAGTTGTACATATAAAAATGCAAGCATGCCAATATTAGCATGCTAACATCTAGAAAAAATAGTTCTGTGTTTAAGTGTATGCTCATACAAATGGCTATAAATGCTAGTATGCCGCTTTTTGACATTGTTGGTATGCTAACATTAGCATGCTAACATCTAGAAAAATAGTTCTGTGTTTAAGTATATGCTTATACAAATAGCTGTAAATGCTAGTACGCTACTTTTTTTACATTGTTGGTATGCTAACATTAGCATGCTAACAGCTACAAAAATAGTTTTGTGTTTAAGTGTATGCTTATACAAATAGCTATAAATGCTGGCACGCTCCTTTTTGACAATGTTGGTATGCTAACATTAGCATGCTAACATCTAGAAAAATAGTTCTGTTTAAGTATATGCTTATACAAATAGCTATAAATGCTAGTACGCTACTTTTTTTACATTGTTGATATGCTAACATTAGCATGCTAACAGCTACAAAAATAGTTCTGTGTTTAAGTGTATGCTGATACAAATAGCTACAAATGCTGGTACGCTCCTTTTTGACAATGTTGGTATGCTAACATTAGCATGCTAACATCCAGAAAAATAGTTCTGTGTTTAAGTGTATGCTCATACAAATGGCTATAAATGCTAGCATGTTACTTTTTGACAATGTTGGTATGCTATCATGCATTCTGATGACGTCAAAATAAAACATTATTTTACTGTTTTGCTTATATGTTAGAGTACATAATGGCCCATATTTCAGGGGGGGGGATTTTGATCCAATATTCCTTACAAATACGCTCATAATTCGAACGGTTTCAGTGCTGTTGCTTGGCAACTTGAAGTTTCAGCTGCCTCTAAAAGCGTTTCTATTGGATTTAAGGCCCAGAAACTCGTCATGTATACAGTTCATGTGGAAATTTGAATATTTATAATTTACAAACACAATACAAAGATTTGGATTATGAAATGATCATCATTTTATTTCAACAATGAGCCGCAGTTTGGATACTCCTGATGCAGTCAGTCACAGCGCCATCTTGCGTCGCGAGTCAGCATGGCAGGTTCCTCCACACTCACACGCACGTCCTCTCCCTGCATTCTGTTTGAATAACGGCTGCCATTGGTCAGCGGAGACGCCTGTCATCTTTTACCACCCTGAAAGCGTCTCTGATTGGCCACGGGCGCACCAATGGCTGTAGCGCAGTTGCCATTGGCTGGGAAAGTAGGTTAGTGGTCCGACAGGCATGACGGTGAAGAGAAACTGGGTCACCATTGAAAATCGTTTATGTCACACTTTTGACTTCCATAATACCCAACCTAGCCGCCTTCAATGGACAGCCACATCGCAGCGGAACAAATGTAAGTAAAGCGTTAAAAAAGTAAAACATTAGAATATATCGGTGACTTTTGTGATTATCCGTCTTGTATGTCGTCGATGTTTTCCAGCTTGGCAAGGAAAGGACATTATCATTAGCATTTTCCTAGCTAGCTGTTGCTATATACGTCGTATTTAATGTAATGTCGGTGAAACCAAGCTTGCTTATATACAGAGTGTTTATAAAGATAAAAGAGCGTCGTATGTTTCCGCCACGATGCTAGCTAAAGCTGCTAATTAGCATGCTAGCATTCAAGCTAAGACGCTAGCCTATGTAAACAGGCCCAGGTTTTCTTGGACAGCATCGTGTCTGTGGGAAAAGCCCATTAAATATGTCCGACATATTATTGAAACCAAGATGGACGCAGGCCGGTACGCCATTATCATATTTGCTCATTAGAAATGCTGACATTGTTGGCATCGTGACGACAGTACAGTGCCGGTTGTGTTCTGCAGAGAAGATGCTGATCGGTTGTCCGTCATTAGTTGTTTTTTTTAAACCAAAAGGCCTTTTGTTTTTTTTTCATCTTCCGAAGTCAGTCTTAAATATATGTGGTACATTGTATTAGTAATCGTGCCTTGGTTAACGTCCTTCGTTTCCAAAGTGAGGTTCCCATACTCCTAGGTGTACACAAATTGTAATGAGGGTACGTGAAATAGCTTAAATAAATAAATAAATAAATAAATGAGCAGGAAAGTGTCTCATATTGAAAATTAAGTTAATTAATTCTAATTATTCTAATTAATTAAGATTAAATTAAAAATGGATTTATGATACCTAGCATGATAGTAGGTTTGAAGTGTTTAGAAAAGGATCTTGGCTGTGCTTTAAGCTAACTATGCAACACCCAGCAATGTCAATGTAAGTGTCTGCGTATGTCAATAGTTATGAACATGTCGAAAAATGCTTCTATGCTATTATTAATATGCTAGAGCTAACATCTCTGTTTCTACTTGTGAAAATGGTTAAAATGTTACTTTTCTAATGTTAGCATATTTGCAATATTAACATTAGCATGATAAAACTGACATGATAGTAGTGTCTGTCAAGGTTAACGATAATGAAAATGATTAAAAGGCTACTATGCTAATATTAATATGCTAGAGCTAACATCTCAAACATTAGCATGGTTTAAATAAGTTTCTCTTTGTGAAAATGGCTGAAATGTTACTTTTCTAATGTTAGCATATTAACATTAGCATGATAAAACTGGCATTATAGTAGTGTCTGTTAAGGTTAACATTAATGAAAATGATTAAAAGGCTACTATGCTAATGTTAGCATCCTAACTCGCATGAGAGCACAGTGTTTCTATAGGTTGTACATGTAAAAACCTTTGAAAAAATGCAAGTATGCTAACATTATTATGCTAACATCTAGAAAAACAGTTCTGTGTTTAAATGCATGCTTATACAAATGGCTATAAATGCTAGTATGCTACTTTTTGTCAATGTTGGTATGCTAACATTAGCATGCTAGAGCTAACATCCCGAACAATAGCACTGTTTAAATAAGTTTCTACTTGTGAAAATGGCTGAAATGTTACTTTTCTAATGTTAGCATATTTGCAATATTAACATTAGCATGATAGTAGTTTCTGTCAAGGTTAACAATAATGAAAATGATTAAAAGTCTACTATGCTAATGTTAGCATCCTAACACACATGAATACAGTGTTTCTATGAGTTGTATATATAAAAATGCAAGTATGCTAATATTAGCATGCCAACATCTAGAAAAATAGTTCTGTTTAAGTGTATGCTCATACAAATGGCTATAAATGCTAGTATGCCGCTTTTTGACATTGTTGGTATGCTAACATTAGCATGCTAACATCTGGAAAAACAGTTCTGTGTTAAAGTGTATGCTCATACAAATGGCTATAAATGCTAGCATGCTTCTTTTTGACAATGTTGGTATGCTAACATTAGCATGCTAACATCTAGAAAAACAGTTCTGTGTTAAAGTGTATGCTCATACAAATGGCTATAAATGCTAGCATGCTACTTTTTCACAATGTTGGTATGCTAACATTAGCATGCTAACATCTAGAAAAATAGTTCTGTGTTAAAGTGTATGCTCATACAAATGCATACAAATGCTAGCATGCTACTTTTTGACAATGTTGGTATGCTAACATTAGCATGCTAACACAAAATGTTAACGTTGGCATGATAACATATAGTAATAAGTGTAATACTAGTGTAGTACTAATAGCGGGAATAGAGAAGTGCTTATTTGTGCTGAAACTGTGAGATGTTTGTATTTGTTTTTAGAGTTACACAAGCTGCACTCGTTACTACCTAAGGACCAGACCAGATCGGGGAACCCATAAGGCGGATGAGTCTTGGTGGGGCTGCACCAAAGGAGACAGAGACCACATCGGATCGAGACTAACCGTACCGGGACAGATATTCCAAAGTCCAATTAAGAAGGCTTGTTGCTGTCTCTTATCCAGGCGAGTCTAGTGGTGCCGTAATGACATCATAATCAATTCCTAAAACAAAAACAAAACACTTTCAATCCGATCCCGATACCTGAATTTGCATATCTACTGTTACCGATACTGTTACCGATACTATTCCGATACCGTTTTTCTTTCTTCACAGTGGAGGGCTGAAGAGTGGATGGAAGGAGATGATTTTAACACAGAGGCTGTGATGAACATCTGTGGTGAGCCATCATTTTATCCTCATTTACATTATTATGTCCACTACAACGAATAATAGGAGTGTAAAGGTGACTATAGGGGTGCTATTTCATGTCTAGATGGCTCTAATACTGTTAAAAAGCATATGTAGAAGGCTGTAAACAGGTTTTCTGTGCTTATGGCTTCTTATTTTCTCTTATGATGTTTACTATATTGAATAATAGAAGTGTAAAAGTGACTATAGGGGTGCTATATTATGTCTGAGGGCTCTAATAATGAAGTGTGTTTAGAAAGGAAAGTGGTAAACAAGTTTTCTGTCTTTTGATGTCTACTGTATTGGGTAATAGAAGTTTAAGGTGACTATAGGGGTGCTATTTAATGTCTAGAGGGCTCTAATAATAAAGTGTGTTTAGAAAGGAAAGTGGTAAACAAGTTTTCTGTCTTCTGATGTCTACTGTATTGGGTAATAGAAGTTTAAGGTGACTATAGGGGTGCTATTTCATGTCTAGAGGGCTCTAATACTGTTAAAAAGCATATTTAGAAGGCTATAAACAGGTTTTCTGTGCTTACGGCTTCTTATTTTCTCTTATTCTGTCTACTATATTGAATAATAGAAGTGTAAAGGTGACTATAGGGGGGCTATTTCATGTTTAGAGGGCTCTAATAATAGTGTGTTTGCAAGTTTTGTATGTCTTATGTTGTTGTATTATGACTACTGTATTGGGTAATAGGAGTGTAAAGGTGACTACAGGGGTGCTATTTCATGTGTAGAGGTCTCTAATGAACTGTATTTAGAAAGTGGTAAACAAGTTTTCTATGTCTTATGTTGTGTTATTATGTCTACTCTATTGGGTAATATAAGTGTAAAGGTGACTATAGGGGTACTATTTCATGTCTAGAGGTCTCTAATAGTTAAGTTTGTTTGTCTTATTTCTACTGTATTGGGTAATATGAGTGTAAAGGTGGCTATAGGGGTGCTATTTCATG
Source organism: Doryrhamphus excisus (assembly GCF_037039965.1). Taxonomy (NCBI): domain Eukaryota; kingdom Metazoa; phylum Chordata; class Actinopteri; order Syngnathiformes; family Syngnathidae; genus Doryrhamphus; species Doryrhamphus excisus. The sequence continues at coordinate 1,661,331 of NC_136362.1, forward strand.
TTTAGAGGGCTCTAATAATAAAGTTAGCAAGTTTTGTATGTCTTATGTTGTCTTATTATGTCTACTCTATTGGGTGATATAAGTGTAAAGGTGACTATAGGGGTGCTAATTCATGTCTAGAGGGCTCTAATGTGTTTTTTCAAGTTTTGTATATCTTATGTTGTCTTATGTCTACTGTATTGGGTAATGGGAGTGTAAATGTGACTATAGGGGTGTTATTTCATGTCTAGAGGGCTCTAACAATAAAGTGTTTACCACTTTCCTTTCTAAACACAAGTTTTCTGTCTTATGATGTCTACTATATTGGGTAATAAGAGTGTAAAGGTGACTGTAGGGATGCTATTTCATGTCGAGAGGGCTTTAATGCTCAAAGGCGCATTTAGAAGGTGGTAAACAGGTTTTCCATGCTCGAGCTTTGAGAGTTTTCCCAACATCTCTTTGCCCCCCGTAGATGACCTGATGGCAGACCAAAGGATGGACATCTCCTCTACAATGACCGACTTCATGTCCCCCAGCTCCACGGACCTCATCTCCAGTTCTATCAGCACTACCGGCATGGACTACACTCGCAAGAGAAAGGGCAGCACCACAGAATACCAGTAAGAAAAAGTAGCATAACAAAGCTAAATTTATTATGTCCAACCATAAAAACTGACCAAAGATTGTTTTCTTTGCAGAATCGATGGCTTCTCCTTTGAGTAAGTAAACCCCATCAGACTATGATTTGCTAGCATGTCATTCCTGACAATCCTCATCTCTTCCTCTTCAGCGATATGGACCCAGACAAAGACAAACTGGGAAGGTAAGAGTCCGCCATTACTATTTGTTTCGCTCCAGTACACAGACTGGATCACAAAAGGCTTCACAGTACATGGAGGCGGGGCTACTAGCGAGTGGAGCAAGTTAGCAAGCAAATGCTAATAGACCCCACCTATGCAAGGCTTCTACCGCTGTATCTACATGATCGGTTCTTCCCGTGTAAATATGTCTTTTCCCTTTGCAGCGACCAACCGGGCCGGATCAAGAATGCCAGGTATGGGATGCTTTTATTTCTTCTTTCACTGCTGGTTGGGGGCCTGGGAGTCGGGTGAAAGGAGGGCGCCCTCTACGTCTTCAGACCTTTAACTACAGGCCGTGGTCATCATCACCAGCTATTATTTTATTGATACGTCCATATCTAATGAAGTGAGGAAGGACATGATTGCAATAATGCATCAATTCCATTTCAATAAAATGAATGTAAATGTGACTATAGGGGTGTTATTTTATATCCAGAGGGCTCTAATAATGTAAAAAAGCATAGTTAGAAAACACATTTACCACCTTCTATGTCTTGTTTCCTCATAGCATGTCTATATTGGCTAATATGAATATAAAGGTGACTATAGGGGTGTTATTTTATATCCAGAGGGCTCTAATAATGTAAAAAAATCATAGTTATAAGCTGGTAAATGTGTTTTCTATGTCTTGTTTCCTTATAGTATGTCTACGATATTGGCTAATATGAATGTAAAGGTGACTATAGGGGTGTTATTTTATGTCCACAGGGCTCTAATAATGTGAAAAAAGGCATAGTTAGAAGGTGGTAAATGTGTTTTCTATGCCTTGTTTCCTCATAGTATGTCTACAATATTGGCTAATATGAATATAAAGGTGACTATAGGGGTGTTATTTTATATCCAGAGGGCTCTAATAATGTGAAAAAAAGCATAGTTAGAAAACACATTTACCACTTTCTATGTCTTGTTTCCTCATAGTATGTCTATATTGGCTAATATGAATGTAAAGATGACTATAGGGGTGTTATTTTATATCCAGAGGGCTCTAATAATGTAAAAAAAATCATAGTTATAAGGTGGTAGATGTGTTTTCTATGCCTTGTTTCCTTATAGTATGTCTACGAAATTGGCTAATATGAATATAAAGGTGACTATAGGGGTGTTATTTTATATCCAGAGGGCTCTAATAATGTGGAAAAAAGCATTGTTAGAAGGTGGTAAATGTGTTTTCTGTCTTGTTTCCTCATAGTATGTCTATATTGGTTAATATGAATGTAAAGGCGACTATAGGGGTGTTATTTTATATTGAGAGGGCTCTAATAATGTGAAAAAAGCATAGTTAGAAAACACATTTACCACCTTCTATGTCTTGTTTCCTCATAGTATGTCTATATTGGCTAATATGAATGTAAAGATGACCTTAGGGGTGTTATTTTATGTCCAGAGGGCTCTAATAATGTGGAAAAAAGCATAGTTAGAAGGTGGTAAATGTGTTTTCTACGTCTTGTTTCGTCATAGTATGTCTATATTGCCTAATATGAATGTAAGGGCGACTATAGGGGTGTTATTTTATATCCAGAGGGCTCTAATAATGTGAAAAAAACATAGTTATGAGGTGCTAAATGTGTTTTCTGTGTCTTGTTTGCTCATAGTATGTCTATATTTGCTAATATGAATGTAAAGGTGACTATAGGGGTGCTATTTTATATCGAGAGGGCTCTAATAATGTTAAAAAAAGCATAGTTAGAAGGTGGTAATTTTTTTTTTTTTTGTTAAATGATATTTTTGAAAGATGGCCACAGCCCACAAATAGCTCCCAGGCCACACTTTGGTCAACCCCGTATGCAAAATCATACGCTGATGTCTGCTTTTCCCCCTCACAGAGAGGCTCACAGCCAGATCGAGAAGCGCCGGCGAGACAAGATGAACAGCTTTATCGATGAGCTGGCGTCCCTGGTGCCCACGTGCAACGCCATGTCCCGTAAGCTGGACAAGCTGACGGTTCTGCGCATGGCCGTCCAGCACATGAAGACACTCAGAGGTCAGCACAGACGTCACCATCACATTTAACTGCTTTGTTGTTGCTGTAGATGAGTACTAATATGAAGTGGACGTGCGGTAGCGGCCATTTTAAATAGATGATGTATGGAAGTGAAGCATTGTGTTTGCCACAGGAGCAGCGAACCCGTACACGGAGGCCAACTACAAGCCTTCCTTCCTCTCCGATGATGAGCTGAAACATTTGATACTTAGGGTGAGTTCTGCACCGTGGAATTTGTTGTTGTTTTTTTTTTTTTTTATTATTGGCCTGCGCCATTTTGGAATTTTTAAATGGTGAATTTAGGCCAATAATAAGGACAGCTAACTAATAATGTGGAAAAAAGACATAGTTAGAAGGTGGTAAATGTGTTTTCTATGTCTTATTTCCTCATAGTATGTCTATATTGGCTAATATGAATGTAAAGGTGACTATAGGGGTGTTATTTTATGTCCAGAGGGCTCTAATAATGTGAAAAAAGCATAGTTAGAAGGTAGTAAATGTGTTTTCTATGTCTTATTTCCTTATAATATGTCTATATTGGCTAATATGAATGTAAAGGTGACTATAGGGGTGTTATTTTATGTCCAGAGGGCTCTAATAATGTGAAAAAAATCATAGTTATAAGGTGGTAAAAGTATTTTTTTATGTCTTATTTCCTCATAGTATGTCTATATTGGCGAATATGAATGTAAAGGTGACTATAGGGGTGTTATTTTATGTACAGAGGGCTCTAATAATGTGAAAAAAAAATCATAGTTATAAGGTGGTAAGTGTTTGTTATGTCCTATTTCCTCATAGTATGTCTATATTGGCTAATATGAATGTAAAGGTGACTATAGGGGTGTTACTTTATATACAGAGGGCTCTAATAATGTGAAAAAAATTATAGTTAGAAGGTGGTAAATGTGTTTTTTATGTCTTATTTCCTCATAGTGTGTCTATATTGGCTAATATGAATGTAAAGATGACTATAGGGGTGTTATTTTATGTACAGAGGGCTCTAATAATGTGAAAAAAATCAGTTATAAGGTGGTAAGTGTTTTTTATGTCGTATTTCCTCATAGTATGTCTATATTGGCTAATATGAATCTAAAGGTGACTATAGGGGTGTTATTTTATGTCCAGAGGGCTCTAATAATGTGAAAAAAATCATAGTTATAAGGTGGTAAAAGTATTTTTTTATGTCTTATTTCCTCATAGTATGTCTATATTGGCGAATATGAATGTAAAGGTGACTATAGGGGTGTTATTTTATGTACAGAGGGCTCTAATAATGTGAAAAAAAATCATAGTTATAAGGTGGTAAGTGTTTATGTCCTATTTCCTCATAGTATGTCTATATTGGCTAATATGAATGTAAAGGTGACTATAGGGGTGTTACTTTATATACAGAGGGCTCTAATAATGTGAAAAAAATTATAGTTAGAAGGTGGTAAATGTGTTTTTTATGTCTTATTTCCTCATAGTGTGTCTATATTGGCTAATATGAATGTAAAGGTGACTATAGGGTTGCTATTTCATGCCAAGAGTGCTCTAATAATGTGAAAAAAATCAGTTATAAGGTGGTAAATGTGTTTTCTATGTCTTATTTCCTCATAGAATGTCTATATTGGCTAATATGAATGTAAAGGTGACTATAGGGGTGTTATTTTATGTCCATTTTTTTTATTGGCCTGCGCCATTGCATTGTGCTGTATTCCTAAAACGGGAACGTTGAGTTCTGTGCTGTATCCGCTTGCTATCGCAGGCTGCGGACGGCTTCCTATTTGTGGTCGGCTGCGATCGTGGAAAGATTCTCTTTGTTTCGGAATCGGTGTACAAGATTCTTAACTACAGTCAGGTAAGTAAGATTTCCAGACGTCCCGGATGCCAGCGAAGGCATCATTTCAAGGCATCTTCTACCCTTCCTTCCCCAGAATGACCTCATCGGTCAGAGTCTCTTTGACTACCTTCATCCCAAGGACATTGCCAAGGTCAAAGAGCAGCTGTCTTCTTCCGATACGGCCCCTCGCGAGAGGCTCATTGATGCCAAAAGTAAGCACACGCCTGTTCGGTTCCATCGGGGGTGTCCATGCTGCGGCCCAGGGGCCGTTTGTGGCACGCTGATGTTTTTTCATTTGAAAAATAGAATTTATAAAGAAAAGTATATCTAAAAAAACACAGTGAGGAGAACAATAACCTAATATTATGATGAAAAGGAAATATTACAAAATATTAACAGAAAAAAGTCCTATTCTAACAAGAAAAAATATTCTAAAGAAAATATATTAATTTTATTCATTTTTTAAAATATATTTTTGAACATTGTAATATTGTGAAAAATAAACGGAACAAGATAATGGTGTCATTTTTGGAAAATGGGGTTGGGAGAATAAAGCCCAAATATTACATATTCAGTTCATCAGGGGTTTTCCAACATGGTCATAAATCGTACAATTTGAATGTAAAGGTGACTATAGGGGTGTTATTTTATATCCAGAGGGCTCTAATAATGTAAAAAAAAAGCATAGTTGGAAGGTGGTAAATATGTTATCTATGTCTTGTTTCCTCATAGTATGTCAATATTGCTTAATATGAATGTAAAGGCGACTATAGGGGTGCTATTTTATATCCAGAGGGCTCTAATTATGTGGAAAAAAGCATAGTTATAAGGTGGTAAATTTGTTTTCTATGTCCTATTCATTCATAGTATGTCTATATTGGCTAATATGAATGTAATTGTGACTATAGGGGTGTTATTTTATGTCCAGAGGGCTCTAATATTGTGAAAAAAGTATAGTTAGAAAGTGGTAAATGTGTTTTCAATGTGTTGTTTCCTCATAGTATGTCTCTATTGGCTAATATGAATGTAAAGGTGACTATAGGGGTGTTACTTTATGTCCAGAGGGCTCTAATAATGTGGGGGAAAAAGCATAGTTAGGTGTTTTCTATGTCTTGTTTCCTCATAGTATGTCTATATTGGCTAATATGAATGTAAAGGTGACTATAGGGGTGTTATTTTATGTCCAGAGGGCTCTAATAATGTGAAAAAAGTATAGTTAGAAAGTGGTAAATGTGTTTTCAATGTGTTGTTTCCTCATAGTATGTCTCTATTGGCAAATATGAATGTAAAGGTGACTATAGGGGTGTTATTTTATGTCCAGAGGGCTCTAATGATGTGAAAAAAGCATAGTTAGAAGGTAGTAAATGTGTTTTCTATACCTTATTTATTCATAATATGTCTATATTGGCTAATATGAATGTAAAGGTGACTATAGGGGTGTTATTTTATGTCCAGAGGGCTCTAATAATGTGGAAAAAATTATAGTTATAAGGTGGTAAATGTGTTTTATATGTCTTATTTCCTCATAGTATGTCTATATTGGCTAATATGAATGTAAAGGTGACTATAGGGGTGTTATTTTATGTCCAGAGGGCTCTAATAATGTAAAAAAAAGCATAGTTAGAAGGTGCTAAATATGTTTTCTATGTCTTGTTTCCTCATAGTATGTCAATATTGCCTAATATGAATGTAAAGTTGACTATAGGGATGTTATTTTATGTCCAGAGGGCTCTAATAGTGTGGGGAAAAAAAGCATAGTTAGAAGGTAGTAAATGAATTTTCTATGTCTCGTTTCCTCATAGTATGGCTATATTGGCTAGTATGAATGTAAATGTGACTATAGGGGTGTTATTTTATATGCAGAGGGCTCTAATAATGTAAAAAAAGCATAGTTATAAGGTGGTAAATGTGTTTTTTATGTGTTATTAATTCATATTATGTCTATATTAGCTAATATGAATGTATTGTGTGTCTACAGCTGGTCTTCCGGTGAAGACGGACATCACGCCGGGTCCATCTCGACTTTGTTCCGGAGCCAGGCGCTCATTTTTCTGCAGGATGAAGTGCAACAGGCCCTCCGTCAAGGTGGAGGATAAAGACTTTCCTTCTACCTGCTCCAAGAAGAAAGGTAGACCCCCCCCCCCCACCAACCCCCACATCCTTGTTAAAAGCAGGACTCACAGCTGACTTGGCGGCCATTACACAACACCTGTCGCGTTTCCATCCCAGCAGATCGCAAGAGCTTCTGCACCATCCACAGCACAGGCTACCTAAAAAGCTGGCCCCCCACCAAGATGGGTCTGGACGAAGACAACGAGCCGGACAACGAGGGCTGCAACCTGAGCTGCCTGGTCGCCATCGGGCGGCTGCACCCGCACATCGTCCCCCAGCCCAGCCTGGCGGACATCAGGGTGAAGGCCACCGAGTACGTCTCCCGCCACGCCATCGATGGCAAGTTTGTCTTTGTTGACCAGAGGTGAGCCCACATCATCACACGTCTCCTTAGCCGCCCTTTTAAGGAAGTACTGGAGAAAAAAGAATGGGCGTGGCCAAGGGTGATTCGCGTGTGAAAAGATGTTGTTGTTGTGGTTTTCAGGGCGACGGCCATCTTGGCCTACCTACCCCAGGAGCTGCTGGGAACGTCCTTCTATGAATATTTCCATCAGGATGACATCGGACATCTAGCTGAGTGCCACAGACAAGGTACTGGCATCAAACCCTGGGAAGTCCTAACCCTAACCCTAAACCCTACACACCTAACCCTAACCCTGTACATGTATACACGTGTGTGTGTGCGTGTGCGTGTATACACGTGTGTGTGTGTGCGTGTACATATACATATATACACGTGTGTGTGTGTGTGTGTACATATACATATATACACGTGTGTGTGTGTGTGTGTACATATACATATATACACGTGTGTGTGTGTGTGTGTGTACATATACATATATACACGTGTGTGTGTGTGTGTACATATACATATATACACGTGTGTGTGTGTGTGTACATATACATATATACACGTGTGTGTGTGTGTGTGTACATATACATATATACACGTGTGTGTGTGTGTGTACATATACATATATACACGTGTGTGTGTGTGTACATATACATATATACACGTGTGTGTGTGTACATATACATATATACACGTGTGTGTGTGTGTGTGTGTGTACGTGCGCGTGTGTACGTGCGCGTGTGTACGTGCGCGTGTGTATGTACGTGTGTACGTGCGCGTGTGTATGTACGTGTGTACGTGCGCGTGTGTATGTACGTGTGTACGTGCGTGTGTACGTGCGTGTGTACGTGCGTGTGTACGTGCGTGTGTACGTGCGTGTGTACGTGCGTGTGTACGTGCGTGTGTACGTGCGTGTGTACGTGCGTGTGTACGTACGTGTGTACGTACGCGTGTATGTACGCGTGTGTATGTACGCGTGTGTATGTACGCGTGTGTATGTACGTGTGTACGTGCGTGTGTGTGTACGTGCGTGTGTACGTACGCGTGTACGTACGCGTGTGTACGTACGTGCGTGCAATGTGGAGGTTCCAAGTGGAGGTTCCAAGTGGAGGTTCCCAATGCCAAAAGAAGAAATGATATTTAGGCGAAATGGGCAGTTCATCCAAAGTTGAAGATCGTCTCCTTGGAACCTCCTGAAGATCCACCCATACGAGATGTTCTTTGTCCTTGGTGTCGCTGGTGTTCATCCATGGAATGGACCACCAGTGCGACATGTTCTTCCCGCTGGTGTTCATCCATGGAATGGACCACCACTGCGACATGTTCTTCCCGCTGGTGTTCATCCATGGAAGTGTCGTGAACGAGTGGTGACTTTGGGCTGCTGTCCTCTGTTGCAGTGTTGCAGATGAGAGAGAAGATCAACACCAACTGTTACAAGTTCAAGATCAAAGATGGCTCCTTCATCACGCTGAGGAGCCGATGGTTCAGCTTCATGAACCCCTGGACCAAGGAGGTGGAGTACATCGTGTCCACCAACACCGTGGTGTCGTAAGTGGGGCCCGGGGACCAGGATGGGACAGCTTCAGACTTCAGATGGATTCCATGTGACTCTCTCTCTCTCTTTCTCTCGCTCGCCCTTTCTCCAGGTGTCCCATGATGGAAGGATCGGACTACACTCAATCCGCCGCCTCGCCACAGAGTATGGACAGCGTTCTCCCCTCAGAAGGTACCAGCACCTCTACCATGTCACATGTGACTTGTGTGCTGACCCTCTATCTATCTACCCCCCCCCCCCCCCCCAGTAGGCGGAGGAAGGCGAGCCCTGCAGACCGTGCCCGGCATTCCCGGCGGAACAAGAGCAGGGGCCGGGAAGATCGGAAGGATGATCGCCGAGGAAGTTATGGAGATTCAAAGGTAGGGGAGGATCACTGGGGGAAGGCGATATTGGCACGGATGGTGATAGTATGGCGATATTGGCACAGATGGCGATATTGGCACGGATGGCGATATTATGGCGATATTGGCACGGATGACGATATTGGCACGCATGGCGATATTATGGCGATATTGGCACGGATGGCGATATTATGGCGATATTGGCACGGATGGCGATATTATGGCGATATTGGCACGGATGGTGATAGTATGGCGATATTGGCACAGATGGCGATATTGGCACGGATGGCGATATTATGGCGATATTGGCACGCATGGCGATATTATGGCGATATTGGCACGGATGACGATATTGGCACGCATGGCGATATTATGGCGATATTGGCACGGATGGCGATATTATGGCGATATTGGCACGGATGGCGATATTATGGCGATATTGGCACGGATGGTGATAGTATGGCGATATTGGCACGCATGGCGATATTATGGCGATATTGGCGCGGACGACAATATTGGCGCGGGCGGCGATATTGGCACAGAGCCTCAATGTCTTTCCTTTGTAGGATCCGAGGCTCCTCCCCCTCCAGCTGTGGTTCCAGCCCCTTAAACATCACCAGCACACCCCCACCTGACACCTGCTCTCCGGGGGGGAAGAAGGTGACTCACACACACACACACACACACACACACACCTGAATGAGACTACAGGTGACCTGTTTTCCAACCACGACGCATAGCAGGAACACTGCCACCTGGTGGCCACTTTTATGGCTTCCATGTCCTCTTGTTGTTGGGCTTTAGTGGAGACTTGCTTCATCATCTCTTTATGGCAAACATAAAAGACATGGAAATACCTTTATTACCTTTAAAATATGACTTTATTCCCATGTATGGTGACTTTATTCCTTTTAAAATATGACTTTATTCCCATGTATGGTGACTTTATTCCTTTTAAAATATGACTTTATTCCCATATTATGGTGACTTTATTCCCATATTATAATGACTTTATTCCAATGTATGGTGACTTTATTCCCATATTATGGTGACTTTATTCCCATATTATGGTGACTTTATTCCCATATTATGGTGACTTTATTCCCATATTATGGTGACTTTATTCCCATATTATGATGACTTTATTCCAATGTATGGTGACTTTATTCCCATATTATGATGACTTTATTCCCATATTATGGTGACTTTATTCCCATGTATGGTGACTTTATTCCCATGTATGGTGACTTTATTCCCATGTATGGTGACTTTATTCCCATATTATGGTGACTTTATTCCAATGTATGGTGACTTTATTCCCATATTATGATGACTTTATTCCAATGTATGGTGACTTTATTCCAATGTATGGTGACTTTATTCCCATATTATGATGACTTTATTCCCATGTATGGTGACTTTATTCCCATGTATGGTGACTTTATTCCCATGTATGATGACTTTATTCCCATATTATGATGACTTTATTCCCATGTATGGTGACTTTATTCCCATGTATGATGACTTTATTCCCATATTATGATGACTTTATTCCCATGTATGGTGACTTTATTCCCATATTATGATGACTTTATTCCAATGTATGATGACTTTATTCCAATGTATGGTGACTTTATTCCAATGTATGGTGACTTTATTCCCATATTATGATGACTTTATTCTCATGTATGGTGACTTTATTCCCATGTATGGTGACTTTATTCCCATGTATGGTGACTTTATTCCCATGTATGATGACTTTATTCCCATGTATGGTGACTTTATTCCCATATTATGATGACTTTATTCCCATGTATGGTGACTTTATTCCCATATTATGATGACTTTATTCCCATGTATGGTGACTTTATTCCCATGTATGGTGACTTTATTCCAATGTATGGTGACTTTATTCCCATATTATGATGGCTTTATTCCGATATTATGTCTTTATTCCCATATTATGATGACTTTATTCCCTTGTATGTTGACTTTATTCCCATATATGATTACTTTATTCCTTTAAAAACAAACTTTATTCCCACATTATGAAGACTTTATCCCTTTAAAATATTAATTTATTCCTTTAAAATATGAATTTATTCCTATATATGATGACTTAATTCCTTTTTAAATGTCTTTATTCTTTTAAAATATGACTATTCTCAAATATGATGACTTTATTCCTTTAAAATATGAATTTATTCCCATATATGATGACTTAATTCCTTTTAAAATGTCTTTATTCCTTTAAAATATGACTTTATTCTCATATATTATGACTTTATTCCCTTGTATGTTGACTTTATTCCCATATATGATGACTTTATTTCTTTAAAATGTGACTTTCCATGTATAATGATAACTAACTAACTTTATTCCCACATTATGACTTTATTCCTTTTAAAATTCCCTCTGTTTTTCCCATTCCTGTCTAAATATTTGAAGGTACTGCTTGGAATGATGTCATTCCGGTTTTATTTCCGGAATGTTTTCCCTTTGGATGACTAAAATGATATTTGATGTGTGAAATATGGAAAGACGCTGTTGAGGAGGAGACGGTGCGTTTAATGACCCTGTCCTGACCCTGTAGATCCACAATGGAGGAACACCTGAGCTGGCCAGCACTGGCATCCTTCCTGGACCCGACTCTGTGGGCTACCCGTACTCCAACCAGTCCATCATGAGTATGTACCCCCGTGCCCCCCCCCCTCACACACCCACACAAACACACACACCCCCAAAGTGCTCCGTCTCAGGTGTGATCCTGATCCCATCAGGTGACAACTCCCACCTGAGCATCGACATCATGGATGAACCCGGTTCCAGCAGCCCCAGCAACGACGAGGCGGCCATGGCGGTCATCATGTCCCTTCTGGAGGCGGACGCCGGCTTAGGAGGCCCCGTGGACTTCAGCGACCTTCCCTGGCCTTTGTGAGGACCACGAGGGAACGGGAGATGGGAGCGTTTAGGACCTTCAATGTCAGTAGTCGGGAACGCTTTGTGAAGACTCTTTCCTCCAACAATTCCACTGGGATCGGTCGGAAAGGAAAAACGTCCTCCGGGAACGCCGCAGCTTCTTTTTGTTTGGGTGATGACGAAAAGCGGAAGCCGTCCTGAAGTTTTTTGGTGGTCTTCAGCAAAACCGTGGACCTCACCTCTTCCGTCTCAAAGCCGACTCCCACTTTACACAGTACGACATCAGCACTTGAACACATCACGACGTATGACGTGTCAGTTTTAAAGTAAAACGTGATTTTAATGAGTCCAAATTCATGACGCCCCCCCAACCCCCGATGGGCGGCAGTGGTGAGGTCCACCATCTTTGGTTTTTATTTCACCGTCTCTTCATGCTCCGACACCGTGTCTATATATATAATGTATCAAATCTTGGAATATGAATATGGTAAGAGTCTACTTTATGCAAATATATGAGTATGAGTGTATTGTATGTACCAACAGTCAAATATTTTTTAAAATAAAAATGCTTTCTTTCTGTCTTTTTTGGCTCAGCAAATATTTTTATTTATTAAAAAAAACAAAAAAAAATAATGTGCTTTCAGTGTTGATTGATTTTTCATATTTGTTGGATATTGTCATAATTGTGAAACAACTGCCAGTTTAATTGACTGGACGTCATCACCTAATATGGGAAACAGCGACCCCCGGTGGTACAACGTAATATGACACCCTAATATGGCCGGTCATAATTGTGATATTTGTTTGGAACCACAACTGCCAGTTGAATTGACTGGACGTCATCACCTAAAATGGGAAAAACAGCGCCCCCTGTGGTACAACGTAATATGACACCCTAATATGGCAAGTCATAATTGTGCTATTTGTTTGGAACCACAACTGCCAGTTGAATTGACTGGACGTCATCACCTAAAATGGGAAAAACAGCGCCCCCTGTGGTACAACGTTATATGACACCCTAATATGGCAAGTCATAATTGTGATATTTGTTTGGAACCACAACTGCCAGTTGAATTGACTGGACGTCATCACCTAATATGGGAAAAACAGCGACCCCCGGTGGTACAACGTAATATGACACCCTAATATGGCCATTGGAACCACAACTGCCAGTTTAATTGACTGGACGTCATCACGTAATATGGGGAAACAGCGACCCCCGGTGGCACAACGTAATATGACGCCCTAATATGGCCAAGCAATGTTTCCCATATCATTGAGGTGAGTTGCGTTGTGCTGAGGGTCAAAGTTCAGCCAGCAAAAGTTGCGTCACTCAGACGGGGACCCGTGGGGGTCTAACTGGGACCGGTGGTGGTGTTGGTAAAGTGCCTGAGTATGGTGCATCTCCCCGACACTCCGTGAGGTATTCGAGTCCAGACCTTCCGGCACCTGACCCCACCCCGACTGAAGAAACGTGTCCGGGCTCGGGTCCAGTTCGTCCACCCTCGGACCCAGCAAATCCGGGGAAATGTCTGCGGCGGGGACCGCCAGGTTGGTGGTGGACTTGGACTTGACGCACTGGAAGTCCACGTGGCGGCTTTTGCCCTCCTCCTTCTCCCAGGACATGCGGATGAAAGGACGCTGGACGTAGTTGTAGATGACCTCTGGGCGACCTCCGGGCCGCCGCTTTATCTTCTCTTTACAGGTGGGGTAGCCTGCGTTAAATGTAAAATACAAGAGCATTTATAAAATATTTCAATAATTTAATTTTTAGTACAAAAATGTTACAAATGTAAATACTAATTCAAAATATTCTAGCATATTTTGTGTATATTTTAATAATTACATGTTTCATTAAACAATAAAAATGTTAATACGAATTTTACAACACATCAATTTTATTTTATATATAAAATGTCCATAACACATTTTTTTATATTTTACCAATTTTATTTTTTTATATAAAATGTCCATAATAATTAAACACGAGCATATTTTTTTATATTTTACCAATTTTATTTTTTATATAAAATGTCCATAATAATTAAAAACATTAGCATATTTTTTTATATTTTACCAATTTTATTTTATATATATAAAGAAATTCCATATTAAATAAAAAACATGAGTATATTTTTTGTATATTTTACCAATTTTATCTTTAATATAAAAATGTCCATAATTTAAAAACAAGCATATTTGTGTATTTTACTAATTTTATTTGATAAAAACAATAAAAATGTCAATAATACTCTTATCTTTTCTATGTTTACATAATTTCATTTTTAATATAAAATTTGTCTTAAAATGTCAATAATACCAATTAAAAGAAATACTTTGGTAAAAAATACATGAGCATATTTTTGCATATTTTACCAATTTTATTATATTTTATATTATATATATATATAAATGTCCATAATAGCTAAAAAAAAAAAAAAAACAGCATAGTTTTTGTATATTTTACCAATTTTATCTTTAATATAAAAATGTCCATAATAATTAAAAAAAACACATGAGCAATTTTTTGTATTTTACACATTGTAAAATGTCAATAATACTCAAAAAATACACTAGCTTATCTTTTGTATGTTTACATTATTTCATTTTTAATATAATTTTCTTTAAATGTCAATACCAATTTAAAGAAATACTTAAAAAAAGTATATTTGTCTATTTTACAAATAAAAATGTTTATATAAAAACTAAAAATGTCAATAATACTAATTTTAAAAGTACAGAAGCATATATTTATTATTTAAGTTTATTATTTATTGATTAATTATTGATATATATATATATATATATATATATATATATAATTGGTATATTGGAATGATGAACGTAAAAGAAATGACCATGCGTGACCAGAGGTGGACTAATGGCGCCCCCTGCTGTCCAAAGAGGAAGGTGCAGGCTATAAAAAACGTCTCTACGTACCTTCGATGCCCAGGCGGATCTTCTTAAGTCCTCGGTCCTTGAGGACGGACTTGGCCACGTCTCTGTTCTCGATGTACTTGAAGAAGCGGTAGAGTTTGGTGCTGTAGATGACTGCGCACGCAACAACAAGACCGGAAGTAAGACTCGTAAGACGTGCGAGACAGGAAGTGCGGCGGCTCTTACTTTGAGAGTACTCCTCCCCCATCTGCGGCGGGTACTCTTCGTCCCAGTCCACCACGTCGTCGTCGGTGAGCACCACCACGTGACACTCCCTCTCCCCGCCCCGCGCGCTGGCCACCATGACCGGAAGCACCATCTCCTCCAGGTAGCGTTCAAACTGCCGCCTGGCCCCGTCGTTGGACAGCTCGTGCATTAGGGCGCCTGGCCGTTTAAAAAGGAGAGACGAGCTCCGTGATTGGTTGGTCCGCGCCGGTACCGGCACGTGCTTCTCTCTTTGATCGCTGTGTCGCTTTATCTTATTGGCTAATATGCACGTAATATCACGTGACGGAAGAAAAAAGGAGCCTGGCTGGAGTCGCGCGTGCCGTCGCGTGCATTCTTAGCCCCGCCCTTCACCTGTTTGTATATCTTTGCCGCGTCGTTGGACAGCTCGTGCATCAGGGCGCCTGGCCGTTTAAAAAGGAGAGACGAGCTCCGTGATTGGTTGGTCCGCGCCGGTACCGGCACGTGCTTCTCTCTTTGGTCGCAGTGTGGCTTTATCTTATTGGCTAATATGCACGTAATATCACGTGACGGAAGAAAAGGAGCCTGGCTGGACGCGCGCGTGCCGTCGCGTGCATTCTTAGCCCCTCCCCTCTCCTCGCCTGTTTGTATATCTTTACCACGCACTTAAAAGGACACACGGATGAAAACAAACAAAGAAAGTTGGACCGGAAATGAAGTTATAAAACTGCAAAAATGACCAAAAAATATTAATTTTTATTTTAATAATTTTTATTTTCGTATTCTAACCAAAAAAAAGGTGATTAAATGAATCATGTCGCCGAGGCGCCGCTGTACTGAACATCCACACCAGAGGGCGCTGTTGGGCCGTTTATTACAAAGTCAACCTCAACTCATCGTGACCCACTGAGCCACCCGCGCACGCGCGCACACACACACACACACACACACACACACACAGTGATAAAAACAAGGCGGAAGGGCGGGAAGCGGTGATGTACTCACTCAGATCTCTGCACTTGATGGTGTTGTAGTTGAAGGAGACGCACAGGTAGTCACATGACTCCCTCAGCTCAGGAATGGAAACGCCGTCGGGGCAGCGGATTATCCCCGATTTGTAGTAATCCTGCCATTTTCAGCACCGCACACCAGTCAAGACACGCACGCACGCACACACACACCGGCAAAGGACGGAAAACAAGAAGACGCCATTACCGACGCTGCTCCACTCACCCGAGCGGCGGCGGCAGTGGTGGTAGCGGCGGCGGCAGGGAGAGAGCGTGGAGGAAGTGGGGGGGAGGAGGGCAGGTGCAGCAGAGTCCGGCAGCATCCCGATAGCTAAATAAGGCGGGCGGGTGGCAGGGGTGGGGGGGGCGGGGGAGGCTGAAGAAGAAGAAGACACGTCGTCACCGCTCTCTCCCTGCTCCACTTTCCAGGCCCCCCTGCTGCTGCCATGGCAACCATCACCCGCTACACACACACACTACTGTACACTACACCATTTAAAGGCATACATTACAAAATTAGACAACTAGTTAAACAGAAAAAAAGGAAAAATAATTTTAAATTACTTTAAAAATATATTTTCAAAAACAAAAAAATGAAAATATAAAAAATATATTAATATTATATTATATTACTTTATTGTTATTGCTCATATCACTGGTCCAGGGCAACAAAATGCAGTATTATTAAACAACTAGTTAAAAAAAAGAAAATAATCGGTAAAATTACCTTAAAAATATATTTTCAAAAAACAAAAAAATGAAAATATAAAAAATATATTAATATTATATTATATTACTTTATTGTTATTGTTCATGTTACTGGTACAGTGCAACAAAATGCAGTATTATTAAAAAATAATGAAACAAAAGGAAACAACTTTCTACATAGATAAAAAAATTGAAAAACAAAAAACAAAAAAAACAGCAAAAAATTAATTAAAAAAAATGTTTTCGTGATTGCCATGAGCACTGTAATTGACATTAGAACCACCAGATGGAACTCAAGTACAGTGTACCTGTGCACTTAATGTCCGCCCCGGTTAGCATGTTTTTTGGTTAACATCCAAAATTTTGCCTTGGCTTGTTGACACTGCCATATTGGATCAAGCGGCCAACAAGACTTCCTTGTGTCTGGTTTTGTATGATTTTCTATGGGAAACTTTGCTTTGGTTAGAGTCCGTTTTTGTTTGAGTCGGATGTTAACCAAGGAACGACTGCATCTGAACGTGCGTAGGCTGCCTTATTCACAAGCTAGTGGGCTGAAACCGACCTTTGCGGTTGTTGTATGAAGAACTAAGAAGACTTACCAGAATGGCTCTGAAGACAGTGGAGCTGATGCCGTCAGCTACCTCGAACTCTCCTTTTTCATTGGGCCTTGTGAAATTGTTGTCCCGCCCTGAGCCAAACATCCTAGAAGCAAAACAAAGCATCATGAAGCTCTGAAAATGCAAAAAATATTAGTATAATTGTTAGCATTCTAACACATAGCATAATAGCACTGTTTGTGTAAGTGAAGCTCTGAAAATACTAAAAATATTCATATAATGGTTAGCATGCTAACATGTTGATATTAGCATTCTAACACCTAGCATAACAGCACTAAGTGTTTGTGTAAGTGAAGCTCTGAAAATGCTAAAAATATTGGTATAATGGTTAGCATGCTAACATGTTAATATTAGCATTCTAACACATAGCATAATAACACTAAGTATTTGTGTAAGTGAAGCTCTGAAAATGCTAAAAATATTTGTATAATGGTTAGCATGCTAACATATTAATATTAGCATTCTAACACATAGCATAATAACACTAAGTGTTTGTGTAAGTGAAGCTCTGAAAATGCTAAAAATATTCATATAATGGTTAGCATGCTAACATGTTGACATTAGCATTCTAACACTTAGCATAACAGCACTAAGTGTTTGTGTAAGTGAAGCTCTGAAAATGCTAAAAATATTCATATAATGGTTAGCATGCTAACATGTTGATATTAGCATTCTAACACCTAGCATAACAGCACTAAGTGTTTGTGTAAGTGAAGCTCTGAAAATGCTAAAAATATTTGTATAATGGTTAGCATGCTAACATGTTAATATTAGCATTCTAACACATAGCATAATAACACTAAGTGTTTGTGTAAGTGAAGCTCTGAAAATGCTAAAAAATATTCATATAATGGTTAGCATGCTAACATGTTGATATTAGCATTCTAACACATAGCATAATAACACTAAGTGTTTGTGTAAGTGAAGCTCTGAAAATGCTAAAAATATTTGTATAATGGTTAGCATGCTAACATGTTAATATTAGCACTCTAACACATAGCATAATAGCACTATGTATTTTGAAAGAACTTCCCTGGAGGGAGTTTACGTGTTTACGTCTTTACCTGCCCAGCATGGTGTTGGGTTGGGCTGTAAAGATGGCAGGATCCACCACAAATCTTGTATTGTCCACAATCAGCGTCACCCGCTCTCCCACGCGCTGGCCGCCACGATGACCCTCTTTACCGCTGAGGTCGTACACAAAGATCATGTCGCCGGGGTGGAGGTCCCCCGCAGCAGATGCTCCAACATTTGAACATGGAAAAGAAACCCTGGGGGGACGTGGACTGGAAGATCTGGAGGATGAGCCGCCATCACCACGTTCTCGGTCTAAGGGGGCGGGGAAAAAGACGGTGTGGATGAAACCATTGCGTCTTACATCTTACACCTGTTAGTGGAAAATCATTGGTGTAACATTCTGCTTAGGCGCTTGTTGTTAGCATGCTAACATGCTAATTTTTGCATTCTAACACCAAGCATAATAGCACTAAGTGTTTGTGTAAGTGATGCTCTGAAAATGCTAAAAATATTAGTATAATGGTTAGCATGCTAACATGTTAATATTAGCATTGTAACACCTAGCATAATAGCACCAAGTGTTTGTGTAAGTGAAGCTCTGAAAATGCTAAAAAATATTAGTACAATGGTTAGCATGCTAACATGTTGATGTTAGCATTCTAACACATATAGTAGCACTAAGTGTTTGTGTAAGTGATGCTCTAAAAATGCTAAAAATATTAGCATAATAGTGAGCATGCTAACATGTTGATATTAGCATTCTAACACCTAGCATAATAGCACTAAGTGTTTGTGTAAGTGAAGCTCTGAAAATGCTAAAGATATTAGTACAATGGTTAGCATGCTAACATGTTGATATTAACATTCTAACAGCATAATAGCACTAAGCGTTTGTGTAAGTGAAGCTCTAAATGCTAAAAATATTCATATGATGGTTAGCATGCTAACATGTTGATATTAACATTCTAAAACCTAGCATAATAGCACTAAATGTTTGTGTCAGTGAAGCTCTGAAACTGCTAAAAATATTAGTATAATGGTTAGCATGCTAACATGTTGATATTAGCATTCTAATACCTAGCATAATAGCGCTAAGTGTTTGGGTAAGTGAAACTCTGAAAATGCTAAAAATATTAGCATAATAGTGAGAATGCTAACATGTTGATATTAGCATTCTAACACCTAGCATAATAGCACTAAGTGTTTGTGTAAGTGAAGCTCTGAAAATGCTAAAGATATTAGTACAATGGTTAGCATGCTAACATGTTGATATTAACATTCTAACAGCATAATAGCACTAAGCGTTTGTGTAAGTGAAGCTCTAAATGCTAAAAATATTCATATGATGGTTAGCATGCTAACATGTTGATATTAACATTCTAAAACCTAGCATAATAGCACTAAATGTTTGTCAGTGAAGCTCTGAAAATGCTAAAAATATTAGTATAATGGTTAGCATGCTAACATGTTGATATTAGCATTCTAATACCTAGCACAATAGCACTAAGTGTAAATGCTAAAAATATTTGTAGGATGTTAGCATGCTAACATGTTGATATTTGCATTCTAATATCTAGCATAATAGCGCGATGTGTTTGTGTAAGTGAAGCTCTGAAAATGCTAAATATATTAGCATAATGGTGAGCATTCTAACACATAGCATAATAGCACTATGTGTTTGTGTAAGTGAAGCTCTGAAAATACTAAAATATTAGTATAATAGTTAGCATGCTAACATGTTATTAGCATTCTGAGTACCATTCTATAGGCGCGTAAAGGTGATTATAGGGGTGTTATTTCATGTCTTGAGGGCTCTAATAATGTTAAAGTAGACGTCTGCTGCCCTCACCGTGCTGCCGGGTGGGGGAGGCCACGTTCCTGATGCAGGGGGTCAGCTGACCCTCTCCTCTCTCATGGGACGAGTCACGGGAGCGGTCAGCAGAGCGCCTCCGCTGCTCCCGGCCATAAACGTTCCCCTGCCGGCCGTCGCCGTACAGACTCATGGTCCCCCCGGTCCACCTCTGCTGCTGCTGGGCGCAGTCGAGTACTGACACGCCACACTGTCTGTCCCTAAGACAGGACACACAAACACAAGTCAACAAAGATGGACCTTAAGGGGTTCTAAGTGGGGATTCAAAATGCCTGTCTCACAAGACTAATTTATGAAAATTGACTTTTTAAATATAATATTTGGAAAATTAAGAAACAGAAGAAAATGGGGGGAAACTGCAAAATAAAGTCAAAATATTAAGAGATGACTAGGAAAAAAAGTTATAATAAATAATATAAATAATTTTAGTACCATAAAGTTGAAATATGAAAGAAAAAAAACACTTTTTTAAGTAATATAAATAAAGAAACCAATGAATGAAAGTGTCATTTTTGGAAAATTTGGTTATGGAAAGTTCTCATAAAAAGTCATAATTCCAAGAAGAAAGGTTATACAGCTGGGGAGAAATTATAATATAATAATAAATTTTTGTACCATAAAGTTGAAATATAAAAAGCAAATTTTTTTTAAGTAATATAAAAAAATGAAAAAAAGTAATATTAGAAAAAAAAATGAATGAAAGTCATTTTTGGAAAATTAAGTTATGAAGAGGTTACAACAATAAGGTGAAAATATTATGGGAATAAAGTCAAAATTACAAGAAAAAATATTTTTTTAAATTAATATTAGAAAGAAAATGAATGAAAGTCATTTTTGGAAAATGAAGTTATGAAGAGGTTACAACAATAAAGTGAAAATATTATGGGAATAAAGTCAAAATTACAAGATTTTTTTAAGAAATAGAATGAAAATGAATCAACGTCATTTTTGGAAAATTCAGTTATGAATAGTTTACAAAAATAAAGTGAAAATATTATGGGAATAAAGTCAAAATTACAATATTTTTTTTGAAGAAATATTAGAAAGAAAATGAATGAAAGTAATTTTTGGAAAATTCAGTTATGAAGAGATTACAAAAATAAAGTGAAAATATTATGGGAATAAAGTCCAAATTACAAGAAAAAAAAGAAGAGTATGAGCGTTATGAGAGTAAAGTAGCATGAAGTCAAAATATTAAATAGAAAATATTTAAAAAGGCAATATGAGAAAGAAAACAATGAATGAATAAAGTTTGTGAATGGATGCGAGCGTGAACGAGTCCCGACTGCCATTGGCTGGCACCAGTCCCCCCCCCCCAACCGGTATAGGCTCCAGCGGCATGGCTCTTAAAATAGAACATTGCAGATCCTTGCTGCAAATAATATAAAATTTATCACTGCTATGCGTTTTACGTTTAAAAAAATAAACATGAGTTGGTGGTGTGATGAATCGATGCATAGAATAGAGCACAGCTGCAATGTCCTTGAAGACCGGGGTCACAGCGGCGGGGTCCTCAGGTGACATCTAATAGTCTGGACCACCTTGATGCAGAAAAATCTTCTCACTTGGTATTTCATATAATATGGTTAATATATATTAAAGAAAAAAGTCAGAGATTTCCGAGAAAAAGATAAAATAGAAGCGTACAAAGTAGCCGGAACAAAGGAAGTGAGGTCGGTGTCTCCAGGACTTGCATCAGCAGCAGTCTACGGCGTTGTCATCACCACGTGCACATGCATGCGTTATAATTCGATATCATGACACACGATACACGCTTCCATGGCGTTCTATTAAAAGCAAGAGGTGATGCTCTCAATTATTTAGCGACACCCTGCAAAAAATAGCAGCAAGCAGCATCCAAAAAAAAAAAATCACTGATTTTTTTTAACTGCAAAACTAACAGAACACATAGATTATACAGTATATTGAAAAAAAATGACAATAAAGTAACAAAACAAGCAAGCATCCCACCTACCGGTGCTTATCGGAGGACCAAGAGAAGACAAAGCAGCAAGGGATGAGACAAAAGCCTCGTCTTCCTCCCAACAAAGCCTCAGCATCCTGGCTCATCACTTGCCCGCTCCGTGGGCATCCTTTCCGGGACTCCTTTCAGGGATTCCGTCGGCACTCCGGTTCCTCGAACACCGCTTGTCGAAAGAAGAAAAAGCGGGCGAGGGTGACGAAGAAGAACCAAAATATGCAGCGGCGAGTCATTGACAAGAGAGGCGTTCAAACTCTCCGTGACTGAATCACTGCAGTGCTGCGTTCAGGTGCCGCTCGGGAAAGCCGGCTTCGCGTTTACCTTAATGAGGCACAATGCTGCTCGTAACTGATATGTGTTAACATTAACATTGTAATTACATTTCGTTAGTCTTATAATCCTTTTCGGTGTAAAAACTGTTTAAAAATATGTTTTAAAAAAGTCTTTTTGGCCTGTTTGAAGCAAAGACGACCGACAATGCATTAATAGTAAGTATTGCTTTTAAAGTAGCTAACGTGTACTGAATTAGAAGAAATTATTGAACTATTATCGTCACTTTTTATAGTATTACGAACTTTTTGGTGATGAATGTTAACTTTAACAACACCCTCTAAGAGGTCTTGGCTAACTTGAGTCCAAAATGTGACTTTACCTTGACGTGAAATATCCACATTTGACGGTTTTTACACAGTTCGGTTCATTAAATCAAAATTTAAAAAGTACGTTTTCCCTCGAAATGAATTTAAAAGAAAACTACGCATTTTTTTTTACCATTTTGTCGTCCATCTTGAACTAGTACTAACTTCGGTTGTTGTTGTCATCAAAGATGGTTGATATCCTCCACTTCTCGCGAGATACAACGAGGCTTTTTCGGGACTTCTTTATATCGACGTGAAACGTGAAAAATTTAAGTTTTTTTTCACCTCACAGTCCACCTTAGAAATATATTTTCCGTCCAGTCCTCCATCTTGAACTCCACACACATATTGGACCTTCTTCCTTGCTATCGTTTGTCCACTGCTACGATACGTGAACGTCGCCCGCCATTTTGGTTGTCAAACCTTCGCTGTAAATTAATACAATTCTATACAATTTTAGAACATCAAATGCGTATGCGAATGTATACACGACGGAAATTGATTTTCTAGAAATGAAGTACATTTACATGTAGTCTATTCGTTTACAGAGCAGCCTTGATACATACAAAATGGCGGCAACGGCGACTTACGACTCAGGGCTCGCAGCGACGTCTCCTTAAAATATACATGTTCATATCTTAAAAATAACGACGGTCCACTTCTCGCGAGACATTGAAAAACTTCCTGGTGTCTCAAGACATCGTTAATTTGACGTGAAACGTCCACATTTGAAGAGTTTTTGACACTTTTTGCACTCTTTGGAGCTTATTGGTTGCTATCACCGACTTCTCGCGAGACATGACAAGTCCCGTTTGTACAAACGCATAGTTGAAAAATTATATATAAACAATATATAATTTATAAATTGTATATATAATTAAAATATATATTTATATAATTAAAAAATATAGAAATATATAATTTATGTAAATATATAATTTTATAAATATAAAATGTTATTAAAAAATATATAAAATTATAACATTCATTCAAATAATCAACACAGGTATTTTTAAGATGTATTGTGATACAAACAATCATGCATTTCAACTTACAAATGTGTGCTTATGCATATTTGAGTTTTTAAATAACAATTTAATCAATAAAACTACAAAGTGAAATGACAAATAAAACCATATTTTAGCGTGCAATTACCGCACTAAACTCAAGAGTGTTTGGAGAGCAGGAGCTTGTGAAACATATTCAGGGCTTCCTGGATCTCCTCCGCCGTCAGGCTAATTGGTTCCCCAGGAAAGAACCCGATCCAGTTCCACGGGCCGTGAGCCGGGGCGGTGTGGAGGCCTTGCAGCCTCACCTGCAGCCAATCACGGCGCTCCTGCACCTGTCTGACCTCAGCACGGTCGTGCATGAGCTGGACCTCGCTCACCGTCCTCTTCCTGGATACACGACACAAGGTGGTTCAAATCCCGTCCTGCCAAGACACCGTATCAGCGTCGTTTCTTACCTCAGGGGGAGACCTTCCGTCACGGTGAAGACGTACCAAATGTAGAAGGTCGCCAGGAATAAAGTTCTCATGACGGACTTCAGAGCCTGGTTCACAACAAAGGCGGTATTACACAAATCCTATAAAGTACATATGATAGTGAATATCATTTTGAAAAGTCAAAATATGAAGCAAAAAAAGTCTTATTATACAAGAAAAAATAATAGGAAAAATAATGCAATTTAAGTCGCATAAAGTCAAAATATTAAAGAAAAATATTATTCTAAAGTAATAAGAAAACTGTGAATAAAATAGTAATTTTTTGGAAAAATAGGTTGTGGAAAAGTTATGTTATAACAACAACAAAGTTAAAATATTATGAAAATAATTTTTTTTAATGAGAAAAGTTGTTGTAATTTTATGAGAATTAAGTTCAAATATTAAGAGAAAATGTCTTATTCTAAAAAGAAAAATTCACATTTTCACCAGAATTATATTATTGTATTATTAAGAAAAATAATTTTAGCAGCATTAAGTTGACTGAAATAGTACTTTTTAAAAAATGATGTAGAAAAGTGATAATAATGCAACAAAAAGATAATAAAATAAAATAAAATAAAATAAAATAAAATAAAATAAAATAAAATAAAATAAAATAAAATAAAATAAAATAAAATAAATAAATAAATAAATAAATACATAAATAAATAAATACATAAATAAATAAATAAATACATAAAATAAAATAAAATATTCAGAAAGAAATATGCTGCTGATGAAAAGCATGAGAAAAGAAGGGAGTGTACGCCATTTAAATGTAAGTACGTACCATTTATGATGGCGCCTGTCAGTGATGCCATGAGCGGCGGACTGCAGGTCTTTTATAGGCGGGGATCAGGGGTGGGGGCGGTTGGGGGTGCCAATGAGGAGCTATCGTCATGAGTGCTGATGACTTGTTGTGTGACTCAGCCTTCCACACAACACTATGGATGGATTTACTACTGCCATTGACCGCTGGCACGTCTCCGTGGTTACGTGAGGACATAAGCAGGAATCTACACACCAGCCTCCCGAAAAGCCACTTTTACACCCACTTGACGTCAGTCAAGGTATCTAAATAGTACATATGAAAGGGGTGTCCAATGCAGCCCGGGGGTCATTTTCTATTGGCCAACAGCTGTCATTTTTGAAAAGAAAACCTTTTTGCTTTATTACACAATATAATACACATATCAGAGAAAATATGAGATATAGTAAACTGGTTTACCACCTTGTAAATGTTTTTTACATTATTAGAGCCCTCTAGGCATGGAATAACACCCCTATAGTCACCTTTACACTTCTATTATCCAATATAGTAGACATAATAAGACATATAAGACATAGAAAACCTGTTTACCACCTTCTAAATACGCTTTTTAACATGATTAGAGCCCTCTAGACATGAAATAACCCCCCTATAGTCACCTTCACACTCCTACTACCCAATATAGTAGACATAATAAAAGAAAATGAGACATAGAAAACATAGAAAACTTGTTTAACATCTTCTAAATATGCTTTTAAACATTATTAAAGCCCTATAGACATGGAATAACAACCCTATAGTCATTTTTACACTGCTATTACCCAATATAATAGACATAATAAGACATATAAAACATAGAAAACCTGTTTACCTCCTTCTAAATTTGCTTTTTAACATGATTAGAGCCCTTTAGACATGAAATAACACCCCTATAGTCACCTTCACACTCCTATTACCCAATATAATAGACATAATAAAAGGAAATAAGACATAGAAGACAGATAAAAAACTTGTTTAACATTTTCTAAATATGCTTTTAAACATTATTAGAGCCCTCTGGTCATGTAATAACACCCCTATAGCCATTTTTTGCACTTCTATTACCCAATATAGTAGACATAATAAGACATATAAGACATGGCAAACCTGTTTACCACCTTCTACATATGCTTTTAACCATGATTAGAGCCTTATAGACATGAAATAACACCCCTATGTCACATTCACACTCTTATTACCCAATATAGTAGACATAATAAGACATATAAGACACAGCAAACCTGTTTAGCACCTTCTAAATATGCTTTTAACCATGATTAGAGCCCTAAAAACATGAAATAACACCCCTATAGTCACCTTTACACTCCTGTTACTCAATATAGTAGACATAAAAGAAAATAAGACAAAGTAAAGCTGTGATTAAAGTCTGTTGTTCCGCCCATCAAGTTTGGTGCTTGTGTGTCTCAGCCAACATTACAGTAACATTACTGACACCTAGTGGTCTGTGTACAACACTATGTATCATCATCTTTTACTTCATTTAGACGCTTCAATATATATATTTGTAATATATATACATGTGTATATTGTTTACTAATAATAAGCCACATTCAACCAAAACATCCTGATTAATTAATATATTTTCATATAAGTGTTATATTACACAATATTTATATATTATGTAAAAGATAATGCAAAATTAAATAGTCTTTCAATCCGGCTGTGAATCGGCAATCTTTTTCTTCTTTCCACAGAAGATCGACACAATAACTCATCTACTCATTACCGCCCCCAACCGTAGCTACCTTCAATTACACCTACTTTGAGGCTCCGATGAGGAACATGAACTGCTCATGGTCTTCTCATTTTTTTCTGCAGTTGAACACAAACTTTCAGGCTGTTTTTAATACTCTCTCCCGCTTCTATTAATCGCAACCCAGTCGATATTTGGACCATTTTTAATCGCCCCTTTTAACTTTGCGTGATGTTAACTAAACTAAACGTGATGTTATTGAATGCAACGTTCAGGCGGCGGCTCCTTTTTGATGTAGCGAACACTACTTTTTTGCTAACCTCTCAGCTCGTTTAAGTACGTTTTTAAAAAACACTTTGAGGTGGATTAACTACTTAAAAATATTTCAAGTAATGGAATTACTTTGACGTTACTAAACGGGGTATATACCATATAGCACACTGACATGTAAAGACTTTGAAGCCAAATGACGTCAAAAAGGTACGGAGATGTGTTCAATTAGCCTAGCAAGTCTTTCGAAGGTACAGTATGTGACATATAAACATGATATTGCCATATTACTATTTCCACACTAATATTTAGTATAGCCGTTATATTTACAAGTTAAAAAAAAACACTACCGTGTTTGTTTAAATATTTGTTTAAACATGTAACAGAATGTAGTGACTTTCAGTGTTGCTAGCAACTAAGCTAGTAACGCGGTAGTACCGAACGTGACGTGTAGACATATTGCCATATTATTATCATAAATCGGTGTTTAGATATGAAAATCAGTATGTTTACTTTATTTTCTCATGTCAGTTGTGCAGTTGAAAAAAAAAACAATTTTTTGAAATTTTCCCTGATGGACAGGCATATGGGAGCAGAGGAGGACATCTGGTGGGAATCCTCAACCTCACCCGGGAAAAGGAAGAGGAAAAAGGAGTCAAAGAAAACCAGGAAGACGCCGAGAAGCAAAGGCAGCATCCCGGCAAAAGCAGACCACCACGAGAAGAGAAAAGAAGAGCGAAAGGAGTCAAAGGTGAGAAAGAAAAACAAGAAGAAGACAAAGAAGAAGTGTGTTGATTTCAATAAAACCGCCGTGCCCCACAAAAAAAGCCAAAGAAAAAGGAAAGTGGGCTTTGATTTGTTGTCCACGTCCATCCTTGTTAAAGACCCCGCCTTTGCGTCGCTAAGACAAGACCAGACACAAGAAGACGAATGTCAACAGGAGGACATCAACAGCCAGGACTTGTTCATCACCCAGAAGACGTTCAGAGCATCCACCCCCGAATCGGAGGACACGCCCCCACCGGCGATGAGGACACATCACTCAGAAACATGGCGCCACTCGCCCAGGAAGAAGAAACTTTCACTGAAAACAGGGAAGGACGGAGCACAAAACAGGAAGTGTTTTGACTTGCGTGGAAGTCTTGCCAAGTTAACCGATGCGTCCCCACGGCTAGCCAAGCGTAGCAAGCGTGCGAACGCCCGGAAGACGTCCCTCAAAGAAACGGCGAGCACGTCCACGCAGACGCAAAACTTCTTCACCGCTCCTCTGCTGTCCTCCTACGTGTGCAGACCGGCCGGCTCGGAAGACGTCCAGCCTCTCGACCTCAGCCTGCCGCATCGAGTCAGACGAGACCTCAGCGGCTGTTTAGCAGGAAGTGATGTCACCGAGATGTCATCATCTGGACAAGGAGAGGAGCGTGCGCCTTCAAGGAAGGACCTGGAAGTGAAGACAGAAGCTGGTGTTGGACAAAGAAGAGGAAAAGGCGAGACCACGCCGAGTTCTGCGTCGGAGTCAGAGACCAAGTCCGCCTCCAGCGACTGCAACCCGGCACCCTGCCACAGCACAAAGGTGACACGTCGTAACACGGTTATGTCTTATTTTCTCTTATTATGTCTACTATATTGGGTAATAGGAGTGTAAAGGTGACTATAGGGGTGTTATTTCATGTCTCGAGGTCTCTAATAGTGTTTAAAAAGTCTATTTAGAAGGTGGTAAACATGTATTATATGTCTTATTTTCTCTTATGTCTACTATATTGGCGACTAGGCGTGTAAAGGTGACTATAGGGGTGTTAGTTAATGTTTTGAGGTCTCTAATCATGTTTAAAAAGTATATTTAGAAGGTGGTAAACATGTATTCTATGTCTTATTTTCTCTTATGTCTGCTATATTGGCGACTAGGAGTGTAAAGGTGACTATAGAGGTGTTATTTCATGTTTTGAGGTCTCTAATCGTGTTTAAAAAGTCTATTTAAAAGGTGGTAAACATGTATTCTATGTCTTATTTTCTCTTATGTCTGCTATATTGGCTACTAGGAGTGTAAAGGTGACTATAGGGGTGTTATTTAATGTCTCAAGGTCTCTAATAGTGTTTAAAAAGTCTATGTAGAAGGTGGTAAACATGTACTGTATGTCTTATTTTGTCTTTTGTCTGCTATATTGGCTACTAGGAGTGTAAGGGTGACTATAGGGGTGTTATTTCATGTCTCGAGGTCTCCAATCGTGTTTTTAAAAGTCTATTTAGAAGGTGGTAAACATGTATTCTATGCCTTATTTTCTCTTAAGTCTGCTATTTTGGCGACTAGGAGTGTAAAGGTGACTATAGGGGTGTTATTTAATGTTTCGAGGTCTCTAATCATGTTTAAAAAGTCTATTTAGAAGGTGGTAAACATGTATTCTATGTCTTATTTTCTCTTTTGTCTACTATATTGGGTAATAGGAGTGTAAAGGTGACTATAGGGGTGTTATGTCATGTCTTGAGGTCTCTAATTGTGTTTAAAAAGTATATTTAGAAGGTGGTAAACACGTATTCTATGTCTTATTTTCTCTTATGTCTGCTATATTGGCGACTAGGAGTGTAAAGGTGACTATAGGGGTGTTATTTAATGTTTCGAGGTCTCTAATCATGTTTAAAAAGTCAATTTAGAAGGTGGTAAACATGTATTCTATGTCTTATTTTCTCTTTTGTCTACTATATTGGGTAATAGGAGTGTAAAGGTGACTATAGGGGTGTTATGTCATGTCTTGAGGTCTCTAATCGTGTTTAAAAAGTCTATTTAGAAGGTGGTAAACATGTATTCTATGTCTTATTTTCTCTTATGTCTGCTGTATTGGCGACTAGGAGTGTAAAGGTAACTATAGGGGTGTTATTTCATGTCCATAGGGCTCTAATAAGGTTTATTTAGGTCCTAAACAAGTTTTCTATGTCATATTGTCTCGTTATGTCTACTATTACGGGCTAATGGGGTGTAACGGTGTCTACAGTACACAGCACATATTTAGTACACAGAAAGATACACACAAAAAGCCTGGAACCGCCCTAGAGGAGGGACAGGGTACCGTCCTGACGCATATTCCTAATACATACAGTGTATACCGTTTTGCACTGCATGACATGACCTATACTGTACATATGATCCTCTAGGTCAGACCCGTGCAGATGAAACTCAACGAGTCGTTTTTCTTCAAGACCAAAGGGGACGGAAGTTCGCCGCGACCCGAGTCACCGCTCATGAAACTTACTGACGGCGCAGCCAGCCAGCGAGACAAGAAAGGCAAGAAGGGACGCTGACACGCTCCGTTTTGTCTCATTCCCCCCAACCGGTTACGGTTCCACGTTCATTCGCTTGACATTGTTGTTGCTTTGTTGACAGAATATGAAATCTGGACTGGATTATGTTATAATATTTAGCATGTTTTCACAACCTACGACTAAACTTGGTGGCTCCACTTCAGTTTTTTCACATGTTCTAAACATCAATAACACAATGATATGCCGACATAAATATGAAATTCATATTAATCTTTATTGAACTGGTAATATGTTGTAATTAGTTATATAAGTCTTCAAGCCAAGTGAGCTTTGAATGGGCATCATTTGTATTCTTAGTCCAGATTAATTGTGCCTGAAGAGCTTGATTCCCATCCAGCTCCACAGGTGGAAGAAGACATAGACGGGGATGGTGACGGGCAGCAGGAGGCTGTAGAAGCAGACGTTGTTAGCGCTGGTGCAGCCCTGAGGGAAGTTCTCATCCACCGCAGCGGAGTAGAACAACCCGAAAAGGGACACCATGGGGACCAGGCCGACCATCACCGACAGGGAGAACATGATTGCCGACTTGGTGGATCGATCGACCGATGCCTTCAGGATGGAATATGCTGTCCTTGTGCGGGTGCTGACTTGGGTAAGAGTCTGGCTTCCTGGGGGATCATGTTGGGGATGCCGTCCGTGATGGGGTACGCGATGCCCAGCTCGTCATTGATCAGCTCGTTGGTCTTTGCATCAAACCTGGAGGTTGGACAGCGTTTAGAAAAGCGTGAGGTGGACACGTCCGTACGTAGTTAGCCATGTAGCTTCGTTAACAACACATGGCGGCTTTAACCCAGAGCACATGGGGACATCATTTTGATGTTTCCACTGATATATAAAGGCAAATGGATGTGACTCAAGTCGTATCTATGCCAGAAAATTCGCTAAAAACTCATAATTATGACATAAACATCATAATTATGAAATAAAAAAATCTAACTATGAGCTAAAGAGTCAAAATTAGAGTGAAGAAAAATGATGACATAAAAAGTCAAAATTATAAGATAAGAAGTCAAAATTGTGGGATAAAACATCTAAATGAGGAGGTAAATATCATAATAAAATGTCAAATAATGAGACAAAAGTGCCTATGAGCTAAAAAGCCAAAATTATTAGTCAACTTTTAGCTAAAAGTTACAATTATGACAAGTCATAATCATGAGAGAAGAAAGTCATGCTTTAAAAGTCGGAATTATGAGCTAAAAACTCATAATCATGACAAAATAACGTCATAATTACATAATCAAAACTCATAATCTATTTGTTGAGTACGCTTGAATATTCAGTTATGAGGTGCAGACTGCGCATGTGCCGCCATCTTCACTGCACTCGGCACATGCGCAGCTTGTATCTCATAATTGGGGCTTTTTAATGTCATAATTATGTTAAACCGTTGGGATGTTTTATTTATTTTGAGTAGCGGAAATGGGCTTCCATAAGTTGGTGAGAAAGAACACAAAAGTCCTCGCTGATTAAAATACTGCTGCGTCATTGTCAGCTAGTAAGTTAGCGTTGACTCTTCAAATTAACATGACAATGGTTGGGACCGGATGTTAGCATTTTACTTGCAAAAGACGAGAAAACGTCTAGAACGTCTAGTTGTAGAACGTCTAGTTCTAGAACGTCGTCCCTTGACTACAAGGGATGAATATGGAAATGAAATTATGCATTTTTAACCGATTTTGGCTATGCGAAGGCAAGCTAGCACCGGAAGTGTACCTGAGTGGCTTCTTGGACAGCGGGCATACCAGGAAGTCCAGCAGGGAAGAGTCAAAAGTCTTCTGCGTGTCGTCCTTCACGTCCGTCAGAGTCCTCAGTGGCGTAATAAAAGCAGGTAACGGAGCTCGCACGGAAGCCGTGCGTCGGACGCCGTGACCCACAAGCTCAGATTCAGTCACGAACCTGACCAAAACATTCCGCAACATGACAAAGACGAATCGACAAGGTTGGCGGCCAGAGTATTCTAAACCGGAAGTGTGCTACACCAATGTACTTCCGCTCCCTTTGTCCCCCGTTTCATTCGTCCGCCTTATTTTTTGTTTAATAACTACACCGTTTCGTGTCATTCTGCTGCAGGGATTATATTTTAAAAAATAGAAATATTTGAATATCTAATCGTCAACGTAATAAATGTAACATTAATATGATAATGAACATATGCATTACTAGAGGGTTCCACGCGGTGGCAGCATTGCAATAATCATAAACACTGTATAAACATCATAATATCATCATCATAAACATTGTATACAAAACAGGCTGTTAAAGGTGACAACGTGTATTATTGTATTTCTCATTAATATACATAATGACAGGTAGACAAAGATCAATAACAGAATTATATCCTAATCACATGACTGAAAACAGATGTATAAAATACATCATTGAAAATATATCAAACAGTATATGTTGTTTCTTAGCTTGAAAAAAATTGTGTGAGTGTGAGTACAGGGTGGGGAGGGGCAGATGACAGGTGAAACGTGGCCCCGGGGGGGGGGGGGGGGGGGGGGGGTTCATGTCCAGGCCACACATGTCAATCATTGGTGGAGTTGCTGTCTGCCTGGCAGCATTCATGCTTCATCTCCACCGTGCCCTGCGGGGGCCACGGGTGGCTGCTGCTGCAGTACTGCAATGGGGGGGGGGGCACGGGTGGTAAAGCTGAATCGGGAAATATAGACGGTATCACGTCTTAGCATATTAGCATATTACACAACATGCATGCTTTCATTTGTTCATGGGGGGCGTTTTTATCCCATAATGATGACTTTTTGTCCCATAATGATGACTTTTTATCCCATATTGATGACTTTTTTTATCCCATAATGATGACTTTTTGTCCCATAATGATGACTTTTTATCCCATATTGATGACTTTTTTTATCCCATAATGATGACTTTTTGTCCCATAATGATGACTTTTTATCCCATAATGATGACTTTTATCTCATATTGATGACTTTTTATGTCATAATGACGACTTTTTATCCCATAATGATGACTTTTTATCCCATGATGACTTTTTATCCCATAATGATGACTTTTTATCCCATAATGATGACTTTTTATCTCATATTGATGACTTTTTATCTCATAATGATGACATTTTATCCCATAATGATGACTTTTTATCTCATATTGATGACTTTTTATGTCATAATGATTACTTTTTATCTCATAATGATGACTTTTTATGTCATAATGATGACTTTTTATGTCATAATGATAAATTTTTAGCCCATAACGATGACTTTTTAATCTCATATAGATGACTTTTTATCTCATAATAATGACTTTTTATGCCATAATGATGACTTTTATGTCATAATAATGACTTTTTATCCCATAATGATGACTTTTTATCTCATAAGGATGACTTTTTATCTCATAATAATGACTTTTTATCTCATAGTAATGATTTTTATCCCATAATAATGACTTTTTATCCCACAATTTTGACTTTTTATCCCATAATGATGACTTTTTATCCCATAATGATGACTTTTTATGTCATAATGATGACTTTTTATCTCATAATCATGATTTTTTATGTCATAATAATGATTTTTTATGTCATAACAATGACTTTTTATCCCATAATGATGACTTTTTATCCCATAATAATGACTTTTTATCTCATAGTAATGATTTTTATCCCATAATAATGACTTTTTATCCCACAATTTTGACTTTTTATCCCATAATGATGACTTTTTATCCCATAATGATGACTTTTTATCCCATAATGATGACTTTTTATCTCATAATCATGACTTTTTATCTCATAATCATGATTTTTTATGTCATAATAATGACTTTTTATCTCATAACAATGACTTTTTATCCCATAATGATGACTTTTTATTTCATAATGATGACTTTTTATCTCATAATCATGATTTTTTATGTCATAATAATGACTTTTTATCTCATAACAATGACTTTTTATCCCATAATGATGACTTTTTATCTCATAATAATGACTTTTTATCTCATAGTAATGATTTTTATCCCAAAATGATGACTTTTTATCCCATAATGATGATTTTTTTATCCCATAATGATGACTTTCTATCCCATAATGATGACTTTTTATCCCATAACAATGACTTTTTATCCCATAATGATGACTTTTTATCCCATAATGATGACTTTTTATCCCATAATGATGACTTTTTATCCCATAATGATGATTTTTTTATCCCATAATGATGACTTTTTATCCCATAATGATGACTTTTTATCCCATAACAATGACTTTTTATCACATAATGATGACTTTTTATCCCAAAATGATGACTTTTTATCCCATAATGATGACTTTTTATCCCATAATGATGACTTTTTATCCCATAATGATGACTTTCTATCCCATAATGAGAACATATTTTTCACGTATAAAGTTTGTCCAGCGGTGCTCTCCAAGGGCAGTGATGCCTTCAGGTAGTTTCAGTGTCAGGTACTTCCTGTGTGTAATGATGCGGTTTACACTAAGAGGAAGTGAATGATTAACCCTTCGATGCTTCATGGCCTTGTAGAACATGAGCAGGCAAACATGAGTTTGACCTTTTTGACCTTGCCTCCTAATGGCTGCTGTAATGAGTGTAA
This sequence comes from Doryrhamphus excisus, assembly GCF_037039965.1. Taxonomy (NCBI): domain Eukaryota; kingdom Metazoa; phylum Chordata; class Actinopteri; order Syngnathiformes; family Syngnathidae; genus Doryrhamphus; species Doryrhamphus excisus. Next base: position 1,696,402 of record NC_136362.1, read on the forward strand.
GCGAATATAAAAGAGGCGACACAATCCTTCACGGACAGCGAAGAAAGGCTAGCTAGATGCTAATCATCCTGAATGGAAGTCCAAGACATCAACGACGGTGTTCGGCTGTCTGACTACAGAACCAGCGTCCCGCCATCGCTATCAGATTACTACGGCGGCCATGACGCATCACCTGGCTATCAGTACGCCACCTTGGATGCTCCTCCAAACTATGACTTCTACGCCAACACGCAAATATCCGGGCGGAAAAGGCGCATCCGCCCGTCTCTTTACCAGCTGCATGCCAACCAAGAGGTGAGGAAAAGTAGTCGTCATGTTGATCCATCACATGATCTTTGATTCCTTCATTGCTCTTATTGGAAAGGATAACTCCGCACCTCCATTGTACGAGGAGACCACAGCTGGACACATGGAAGGTGACAGCTCTGAGGACGAGGAGCAAAAGGAGCCCCCAGTGGAGCCTATCAGGTTTGGCTGGGTGCAAGGAGTAATGGTAGGTAGAACGTCATGGCATGGTCACCATGGTAGGTAGAACATCATGGCATGGTCACCATTGTAGGTAGAACATCATGGCATTGTCATCATGGTCACCATGGTAGGTAGAACATCATGGCATGGTCACTATTGGTAGCTAGAACGTCATGGCACGGTCACCATGGTAGGTAGAACATCATGGCATGGTCACCATGGTAGATAGAACATCATGGCATGGTCACTATGGTAGGTAGAACGTCATGGCATGGTCACTATTGGTAGGTAGAACACCATAGCATGGTCACTATTGGTAGGTAGAACGTCATGGCACGGTCACCATGGTAGGTAGAACATCATGGCATGGTCACCATGGTAGGTAGAACATCATAGCATGGTCACCTTGGTAGATAGAACATCATGGCATGGTCACTATGGTAGGTAGAACGTCATGGCATGGTCACTATTGGTAGGTAGAACACCATAGCATGGTCACTATTGGTAGGTAGAACATCATGACATGGTCACTATTGGGAGGTAGAATATCATGGCATGGTCACTATTGGTAGGTAGAACATCATGACATGGTCACTATGGTAGGTAGAACATCATGGCATGGTCACAATGGTGGGTAGAACATCATGGCATGGTCACTATTGGTAGGTAGAACATCATGGCATGGTCACTATTGGTAGGTAGAACGTCATGGCATGGTCACTATTGGTAGGTAGAACGTCATGGCATGGTCACTATTGGTAGGTAGAATGTCATGGCATGGTCACCATGGTAGGTAGAACATTATGGCATGGTCACTATTGGTAGGTAGAACATCATGGCATGGTCGCTATTGGTAGGTAGAACATCATGGCATGGTTGCTATTGGTAGGTAGAACATCATGGCATGGTCAGTATTGGTAGGTAGAACATCATGGTATGGTCACTATTGGTAGGTAGAACATCATAGCATGGTCACCATGGTAGGTAGAACATCATGGCATGGTCACTATTGGTAGGTAGAACATCATGGCATGGTCACTATTGGTAGGTAGAACATCATGGCATGGTCACTATTGGTAGGTAAAACATCATAGCATGGTCACTATTGGTAGGTAGAACACCATAGCATGGTCACTATTGGTAGGTAGAACATCATGGCATGGTCACTATTGGTGGGTAGATCATCATGGCATGGTCATTATTGGTAGGTAGAACATCATGGCATGGTCACTATTGGTAGGTAGAACATCATGGCATGGTCACCATGGTAGGTAGAACATCATGGCATGGTCACTATTGGTAGGTAGAACATCATGGCATGGTCACTATTGGTAGGTAAAACATCATAGCATGGTCACTATTGGTAGGTAGAACACCATAGCATGGTCACTATTGGTGGGTAGATCATCATGGCATGGTCATTATTGGTAGGTAGAACATCATGGCATGGTCACTATTGGTAGGTAGAACATCATAACATGGTCACCATGGTAGGTAGAACATCATGGCACGGTCACTATTGGTAGGTAGAACATCATGGCATGGTCACCATGGTAGGTAGAACATCATGGCATGGTCACTATTGGTAGGTAGAACACCATAGCATGGTCACTATTGGTAGGTAGAACACCATAGCATGGTCACTATTGGTAGGTAGAACACCATAGCATGGTCACTATTGGTAGGTAGAACGTCATGGCATGGTCACTATTGGTAGGTAGAACATCATGGCATGGTCACTATTGGTAGGTAGAACATCATGTCATGGTCACTATTGGTAGGTAGAACACCATAGCATGGTCACTATTGGTAGGTAGAACGTCATGGCATGGTCACTATGGTAGGTAGAACACCATAGCATGGTCACTATTGGTAGGTAGAACATCATGTCATGGTCACTATTGGTAGGCAGAACACCATAGCATGGTCACTATTGGTAGGTAGAACGTCATGGCATCCATATCTGTCTAATTCCGCTCATGTCCTTTTAGATCCGTTGCATGTTAAACATTTGGGGGGTGATCCTGTACCTGAGGCTGCCATGGATTACTGCCCAGGCTGGGATAGGTAAAGCACAGCTTGTTAAAGGGAACCTATGATGCTAGTACTGAGTAGTGGATGGTTCAATGCCAGAATCCAAAATTCCAACTCCATTTATAGGTCAGAAAAGGCATCATGGGTCCCCTCTAAAAGACCTTACGAATATGTCCTCCCCCAATTTGAAATCCAAATCATCCGTGGTTAATGAGGTTTCATTATGCTGGACCAGGTCTGACCTGGGTGATCGTGCTGCTGTCCTCGTGTATTACTGGCATCACCGGTCTCTCCACTTCCGCCATCGCTACCAACGGCAAAGTCAAAGGAGGTATTGTCAATCATGGCAACGATTTGAAGGGGAAATGCAGTTTTAGTTTTTGGCATGTTGACCATCATTCCCAATCCTTATGTGAAACATGGACACATATTTATTTCCCTTTTCTGGGCATAACGTGAGAAAAGTAGTTAACACGAGCTAGAACTGCAAACTTGACCTCAACCCTAATCCTAAAACCAACTCCAACCCTAACCCCAACTCCAACACTAACACCAAGACCAATCCCAACCCGAACCTCAACCCTAATCCCAAGACCAACCCAAACCTCAACCCTAACCCCAAGACCATTCCCAACTCGAACCTCAACCCTAACCCCAAGACCAACTCCAACACTAACACCAAGACCAACGCCAAGACTAATCCCAACCCGAACCTCAACCCTAACCCCAAGACCAACCCCAACCTCAACTTTAACCTCAAGACTAATCCTAACCCCAATATCAACCCCAAACCTCAAGCCTAACCCCAAGACTAATCCTAACCCCAAGACCAACCCTAACCCCAAGACCAACCCCTGACCCCAATATCAACCCCAATATCAACCTCAATATCAACCCCAACCCGAACCTCAACCCTAACCCCAAGACCAATCCCAACCCTAACCCAGACCAACCCGGACCTCAACCCTAACCCCAAGACCAACCTCAACTCTAACCCCAAGACTAATCCTAACCCCAAGACCAACCCCAACCTCAACTCTAACCCCAAGACTAATCCTAACCCCCAAACCAACCCTAACCCCAAGACCAACCCCAGCCCAGACCTCAACCCTAACCCCAATATCAACCCCAACCCAAACCTCAAGCCTAACCCCAAGACTAATCCTAATCCCAAGACCAACCCTAACCCCAAGACCAACCCCAGCCCAGACCTCAACCCTAACCCCAATATCAACCCCAACCCGAACCACAACCCTAACCCCAAGACCAATCCCAACCCTAACCCAGACCAACCCGGACCTCAACCCTAACCCCAAGATCAACCCCAACCCGAACCTCAACCCTAACCCCAAGATCAACCCCAACCCGAACCTCAACCCTAACCTCAAGACCAACCCGAACCTCAACCCTAACCTCAAGACCAACCCGAACCTCAACCCTAACCCCAAGACCAATCCCAACCCTAACCCAGACCAACCCGAACCTCAACCCTAACCCCAACCCGAACCTCAACCCTAACCCCAACCCGAGCCTCAACCCTCAACCCAAGACCAACCCAAAACCTTAACTTCAATGCTAACCCCAATACCAACCCTAACCTCAACCTTAACCCCAAGACCAACTCCAACCTTAAACACAACGCTAACCCCAAGACCAACCCAAACCTCAAACCAACTCCAAGACCAACCCGAACCTCAACCCTAACCCCAAGATCAACCCAAAACCTTAACCTCTATTCTAACAAGACCAAGCCCAAACCTTAAACTCAACGCTAACCCCAAGACCTAGACCCCAAGACCTGTCTATGAGAGTCTACACATGGAAACACATTTGGCTTCATCTTAAGTATCTCCTTTTGGGAATCTTGACATCAGATAACTTGGACTTCCCTTTTTCCCAGGTGGGACCTACTTTCTCATTAGTCGGAGCCTCGGCCCGGAACTGGGCGGGTCCATCGGGCTGATCTTTGCCTTCGCCAACGCCGTGGCCGTGGCCATGCACACCGTAGGCTTCGCCGAGACCGTTACGGACCTCATGCACGTGAGCACCCTTCTCTCTTTAATTACCGTTGTTTGACTCGGGAAACTTGAGTGTAAAATGGAATGGAATGAGAAAAGGTTAGAGGTCATTTTATTATAATCATGTAATACTGAAACATTTTCACAAAGGGGAAAAATACTAGGAAAAAATGTACTGTATAGAGTATATTACGTAGGATATGATAGCATGTACACGGTGTACTGTACAAGCGTACTATCAAGGTAGTACTGAGATGAGGTTGTTGTGTATGTGTGGAAGGAAAATGGAAGCTAATAATAATAATAATAATAATAATAATAATAATAATAATAATAATAATAATAATAATAATAATAATAATAATAATAATAATATTAATAATAATAATAATAATAATAATAATAATAATAATAATAATAATAATAATAATAATAATAATGTTTTTGTTTTTAGAAAAGTATTTAACAAATATTTGAAAAAAATAAACAACCATCTATAATAATAATAATAATAATAATAATACATACATGAAGAAATATACAAAAACATTTAACAAATAATAATAATAATAATAATAATAATAATAATAATAATAATAATAATAATAATAATAATGTTTTTGTTTTGGGAAAAGTATTTAACAAATATTTGGAAAAAATAAAAATAAACAACCATCTATAATAATAATAATAATAATAATAATAATAATACATACATACATGAAGAAATATACAAAAACATTAACAAAGAATAATAATAATTAATAATAATAATGTTTTTGTTTTTGGAAAAGTATATAACAAATATTTGGAAAAAATAAACAACCATCTATAATAATAATAATAATAATAATAATAATAATAATAATAATAATAATAATAATAATAATAATAATAATAATAATAATAATAATAATAATAATAATAATAATAATAATAATAATAATAATACATGAAGAAATATACAAAAACATTTAACAAAGAATAATAATAATAATAATATTTTTGTTTTGGAAAAGTATATTACAAATATTTTGAAAAAATAAAAATAAACAACCATCTATAATAATAATGATAATAATAATAATATAAATACATACATGAGGAAATATACAAATAAATTTAACAAAGAGAAAATAATCTAAAGAAATTAATAAATAATAAATATTGGAGTAAAAATTTAAAAGAGCATTTAACAAAGACTTTCCAATAATAATTAGTTTTTATTAAAATTTGGAAAAATAATAATAATAACAATAATAATAATAAAAAGGGAAAAAAGACTGGGAAAAAATGTACTGTATAGAGTATATTCCGCAGGATATGCTAGCATGTACACGGTGTACTGTACAGGTAGTACTGAGATGAAGTTGTTGTGTACTTGTGGAAGGAAAATGGCAGCGTGATGGTGAACCCCATCAACGACATCCGCATCATCGGCGTCATCACTGCCACGTGTCTTCTCGGCATCTCCTTGGCCGGCATGGCGTGGGAGTCCAAGGTCAGCACGTCCAAACACGGGGGGTGTGGGGGTGGGGGGGTGGTGTCTTCTTGAAGGCGCCGTTGAAACGTTTGTTGTCTCGCCGCCCCCCCAAGGCCCAGATTATCTTTTTCCTGGTCATCCTGGTGTCCTTTGCCAGTTACGTGGTGGGAACCCTCCTCCCCGCATCGCCGCACAAACAGGCCAAGGGATTTTTCAGCTACCAAGGTGACGTCTTCCAACTCCAAAATACTACGACTGCTAGTACTGCTGTACTACTGCTCATTACTATTGCTGGAGTTGTGCATCCAATGGTTTACCACAAAGAGATTTACCCTATTTATTACAGATAAAAAGGTATTTCTATCTATGACTAAATGGGATTAATTCTGAGTTAACTGTGGACAAAATGCAATTAATCGTGATCAAATATTTTAATCAATTGACAGCCCTAATATATAAATATATACGCATTAGTAATATATATAAACATATTATGCTAATATAACATAATATAGCAATGAATGAATGAATGAACAAATGGATGGTTGAATGAATGGATGGATGAATCAATGAATGAATGCATGAATGAATGGATGTTGATTGAATGAATGAGTGAATGATGGATGAATATATGAATAAATGGTTGGGTGAATGAATGGTGGAATGAATGGATGGTTGAATGAATAAATGAATGAATGAATGGGTGGATGAATGGGTGAATGGATAGATGAATGGATGAATGAATGAATGAATGACTGGATGGATGGATAGATGAATGGGTGGATGAATGGATGAATGGATGAATGATGGATGGATGGATGGATGGATGGATGATGAATGAATGAATTGATGGATGGATAGAGAAATTAATGAATGGATGGGTGGATGGATAGATGAATGAATGGATGAATGAATGGACGGTTGAATGGTTGAATGAATTAATGGATGGATGGATGGAGAGATGAATGGATGAATGGGTGGATGAATGAATGGATGGCTAGATGGATGGATGAATGGATAAATGGATGGATGGATGAATGAATGGATGGATAGATGAATGGATGAATGAATGGATGGATGAATGGATAAATGGATGGATGGATGGATGAATGGATGGATAGATGAATGGATGGATGAATGAATGAATGGATGGATAGATGAATGGATGAATGGGTGGATGAATGAATGGATGGCTAGATGAATGAATGAATGAATGAATGAATGAATGAATGAATGAATGAATGAATGAATGGATGGATGGATGGATGGATGGATGGATGAATGAATGAATGGATGGATAGATGAATGGATGAATGAATGGATAGATGAATGAATGAATGGATGGATGGATAGATGGATGGATGAATGGGTGGATGAATGAATGAATGAATAAATGAATGGGTGGATGAATGGATGAATGAATGAATGAATGGATGGATGGATGGATGGATGAATGAATGGATGGTTGGATAGTTGACTGAATGAATGGATGGTTGAATGGTTGACTGAATGAATGAATGGATGGTTGAATGGTTGACTGAATGAATGAATGAATGAATGAATGGAAGACAAATGAGCCATCTTTAACGTCTGAAAGTCTTAGTAAACAAAGAGAATGACACCAAGGTTGACTTTTTCCAGCGGACATATTTGCCGCCAATTTTGTGCCCAGCTGGCGGGGGTCGGAGGGGAGCTTCTTTGGCATGTTCTCCATCTTCTTTCCCTCGGCTACCGGCATCCTGGCAGGAGCCAACATCTCTGGAGATCTGAAGGTATGGATTTCATATGTCACCTGACATGTTAGCTTGATGTGTGTGTGTACAGGTATGTGTGTGTGTGTGTATGACCTCTCTCTCAATCAGGACCCAACAGTGGCGATCCCCAGAGGAACACTGATGGCAATATTGTGGACCACCTTGTCCTACATCATCATCTCTGCTACCATCGGTATTCAACCTTCTTAACCACCTTGAACTCCATCAACACCTTCAAACGCCTTTATGTGGCCCTGCAATTCTCTACTCCAACGCTAGGGGCGCTGTTATATGGGAAGTCAACTCAGCCAATAACTCTAGCTAATAATAATAATAATAATAATAATAATAATAATAATAATAATAATAATAATAATAATAATAATAATAATAATAATAATAATAATAATAATAATGTAAAAGTATATAACAAATATTTGGAAAAAATGAAAATGAACAACCATCTATAATAATAATAATACATGAGGAAATATACAAATAAATTTAACAAAGAATAATAATAATAATAATAATAATAATAATAATAATAATATAAATACATACATGAGGAAATATACAAATAAATGTAACAAAGAGAAAATAATCTAAAGAAATGCATTAATATTGGAGTAAAAATTTAAAAGAGCATTTAACAAAGACTTTTCAATAATAATTAGTTTTTATTAAAATTGGCAAAAATATTAATATTGATATACCAATAATAATAATAATGTTTTTGTAAAAATATATAACAAATATATGGAAAAAAATAAAAATGGACAACCATCTATGATAATAATAATAATAATAATAATAGTAATAATAATAGTAATAATAATAGTAATAATAACAATAATAATAATAATAATAATAATAATAATAATAACAATACATGAGCAAATATACAAATGAATTTAACAAAGATTTCAAAAATATTTTATTAAAACAATAACAAATAATCCAAAGAAATGCATAAATAATAAATATTGGAGTAAAAATTTTAAAGAGCATTTAACAAAGACTTTTCAAGAATAATTTCTTTTTATTAAAATGGGAAAAATATTAATATTAATATACCAATAATAATACTCATAATAATAGTAATAATTAAGGATGTTCCCATCAGGGTTTTATGCTGCCAATACAATACCAGTAGAGATCACATAGATGTAAATGTTGTAAATGTATTTGTAGTCTTGTCACATTTTTCCCTGGAAATCCGAATGAAAAGCAGGTTTATCCCCCTCTGCCGGGTAATAGGAATGTGGAGACAATGTCTGTGGTGTGTTTGTCTTCCCCACCAGGATCCTGCGTGGTGCGTGACGCATCTGGACTCTTAAACGACACCTTGTCCTCCTCCTCCGCCAGGAATTGTGTTGGCTTAGCTTGTCGGCACGGCTGGGACTTCACCGACTGCATCGACAACAACACGTGTGCCTTTGGCATCAGCAACTACTACCAGGTCAACACTCACACACTCACTCATTACATTATTACATTTATATTTATATTTTTTCATGCTATAAAAATGACACATATATTTAAACACAGAGATTTGTGTTACTATTAGGGTTTACCACCTTCTAAAAACACTTTTTATGTACATGATTAGAGAAAATAACACGCATAAGACATAGAAAACTTGTTTACCACTTTCTAAATACACTTTATTACATGATTAGAGCCCTCTAGACATGAACTAACACCCCTATAGTCACCTTTACACTCCTATTACTCAATATAGTAGGCATAATAAGAGAAAATAACACGCATAACACATAGAAAACTTGTTTACCACCTTCTAAATAAGCTTTATAACATGATTAGAGCCCTTTAGACATGAACTAACACCCCTATAGTCACCTTTACACTCCTATTACTCAATATAGTAGACATAATAAGAGAAAATAACACGCACAGGACATAGAAAACTTGTTTACCACCTTCTAAATATGCTTTATAACATGATTAGAGCCCTCTAGATGTGAACTAACACCCCTATAGTCATCTTTACACTCTTCTTACCCAATATGGTAGACACAATGAGAGAAAATAACACGCATAAGATGTAGAAAACCCGTTTGCAACCTTGTAAATACAGTTTCTAACAATAGAGCCCTCTCAACATGAAATAACACCCCTACAGTCACCTTTACACTCCTATTACCAAATATAGTAGACATAATAAAACATGTAAGACATATAAAACCTGTTTACCACCTTCTAAATACACTTTTGACATAATTAGAGCTCTCTAGGCATAAAATAACACCCCTATAGTCACCTCTACACTTCTATTACCCAATATAGTAGACATAATAAGAGATGTAAGACATAGAAAACCTGTTTACCACCTTCTAAATACACTTTTTAACATGATTAGAGCCCTCTAGACATGAAGTAACACCCCTATAGTCGCCTTTACACTCCTACTATCCAATCTTGTAGACATAATAAGAGAAAATAAGGCATATAAGACATAGAAAACCTGTTTACCGCCTTTGAAATATGCTGTTTAACATGATTAGAGCCCTCTAGACATGAAATAACACCCCTATAGTGTTAAAGCTGTGTAGATGATGTGTCACTCCACAGCGTGGTGGTGTGTGTTTCAGAAGTGTGAACAGGAAGTGATGTCGGGGATTCAAACGTGAGTTTTAGCGCTTGCACGGCCACAACGGTAGGCTGTGTTATTGTGATTATGGTTATTATAGGCGTCAAGGCAGCATGAAATAGCCTTTAGTCTTGATCAATAACAGGATGAAGCAAAGCCTGTGCTTATGATGATGTCATCAGTTGTCAGTAACAATGTCAACATTGTGTGTCTGCAGTCAATGAGCATGGTATCAGCTTTTTCTCCTCTCATCACCGCTGGTATCTTTGGTGCGACGCTGTCTTCTGCTTTGGCCTGCCTGGTATCGGCTCCCAAAGTATTCCAGGTACTCAGGCATACTGCATACTTGTATACCTACCCCCTTCTAAATATGCTAGACATGAAATAGCACCCCTTTACTCTCCTATTGCCAATATAGTAGACAATATAAGAGAAAATAAGACATATAAAACTTGTTTACAACCTTCTAAATGCAATTGTTAACATTAGAGCCCTCTAGACATGAAATAGCACCCCTATAGTCACCTTTACACTCCTAATATCTAATATAGCAGACATAATAAGAGAAAATAAGACATAGAAAACATGTTTACGACCTTCTAAATGCAAATTTTAACATGATTAGAGCCCTCTAGACATGAAATAACACCCCTATAGTCACCTTTACACTCCTATTACCCAATATAGTAGACATAATAAGAGAAAATAAGACATATAAAAACTTGTTTACGACCTTCTAAATGCAATTTTTACCATTAGAGCCCTCTAGACATGAAATAGCACCCCTATAGTCACCTTTACACTCCTATTACTTAAAATAGTAGACATAATAAGAGAAAATAAGACATAGAAAACATGTTTACTACCGTCTAAATATAATTTTTACCACTAGAGCCCTCTAGACATGAAATAGCACCCCTATAGTCACCTTTACACTCCTATTACCCAATATAGTAGACATAATAAGAGAAAACAAGACATAGAAAAACTTGCTTATGATCTTCTAAATGCAATTTTTAACATTAGAGCCCTCTAGGCATGAAATAACATCCCTATAGTCACCTTTACACTCCCATTACCCAATATAGTAGACATAATAAGAGAAAATAAGACATAGAAAACATCTTTTCCACCTTCTAAATATAATTTTTACCATTAGAGTCTTGTAGACATGAACTAGCACCCCTATAGTCAGCTTTACACTCCTATTATCCAATATAGCAGACATAATAAAAGAAAATAAGACATAGAAAACATGTTTACCACCTTCTAAATATAATTGTTAACATTAGAGCCCTCTAGACATGAAATAGCACCCCTATAGTCACCATTACACTCCTAATATCTAATATAGCAGACATAATAAGAGAAAATAAGACATAGAAAACCTGTTTACCCCCTTCTAAATATAATGTTTACCATTAGCGCCCTCTAGATGAACTAGTTCATTTCACCTATCCACTGTATGAGTGTATACTGATGGTGTGTGTATTTGTGTATTTGTGTATTTGTGTATTTGTGTATTTGTAGTGTCTGTGCCAGGACCACCTGTACCCTCTGATTGGCTTCTTTGGTAAAGGTTATGGTAAAAACCAGGAACCCCTACCAGGATACCTGCTGACGTACGTCATCGCCGTTTGCTTCATTCTCATTGGTGAGCCTTCCTCTCTTTGCTTTTCTCTCTCAGGGTTGACTTCACATTATTAGGACTTTATTCCCTTCATTTTATGATTTTATTCCCTTAATATTATGACTTTGTTCCCTTAATATTATGACTTTATTCTATGTAACATGATTACTTTATTCCCTTAATATTATGACTTTATTCCCTAAATATTATGACTTTATTCCCTTAATATTATGACTTTGTTCCCTTAATATTATGACTTTATTCTATGTAACATGATTACTTTATTCCCTTAATATTATGACTTTATTCTATGTAATATGATGACTTTATTCCCTTAATATTATGACTTTATTCCCTAAATATTATGACTTTATTCCCTTAATATTATGACTTTGTTCCCTTAATATTATGACTTTATTGTATGTAACATGATTACTTTATTCCCTTAATATTATGACTTTATTCTATGTAATATGATGACTTTATTCCCTTAATATTATGACTTTACTCCCTAAATATTATGGCTTTGTTCCCTTAATATTATGACTTTATTCTGTGTAATATGATGACTTTATTCCCATAATATTATGACTTTATTCCCTTAATATTATGACTTTATTCCCTAAATATTATGACTTTATTCCCTAAATATTATGACTTTATTCCCTAAATATTATGACTTTATTCCCTTAATATTATTACGTTATTCCCTTAATATTATGACTTTATTCCCATAGTGTTATGACTTTATTCCTTAAATATTATGACTTTATTCTATGTAATATGATGACTTTATTCCATTAATATTATGACTTTATTCCATGTAATATGATGACTTTATTCCCTTAATATTATGACTTTATTCCATGTAAAATGATGACTTTATTCCCTTATTATTATGACTTTATTCCATGTAAAATGATGACTTTATTCCCTTAATATTATGACTTTATTCCCATAATATTATGACTTTATTCCCATGGTGTTATGACTTTATTCCTTTAATATAATATTATGATTTTATTCCCATGGTGTTATGACTTTATTCCCTTAATATTATGACTTTATTCTATGTAATATGGTGACTTTATTCCCTTAATATTATGACTTTATTCCTTAAATATTTTGACTTTATTCCCTTAATATGATGACTTTATTCCATGTTTTATGATGACTTGATTCCTTTAATATTATGACTTTATTCCATGTAATATGATAACTTTATTCCATGTAATATGATATGTTTATTCCCCTAATATTATGACTTTATTCCCTTAATATTATGACTTTAATCCCTTAATATTATGACTTTAATCCATGTAATATGATAACTTTATTCCCTTAATATTATGACTTTATTCCCATAATTGTATGACTTTAGCCCATAATATTACAACTTTATTCCCATCATGTTATGACTTTATGTCCATAATATGATAACTTTATCTCCGTAATATTCTGACTTTGGTCCCTAAATATTTAGACTTTATTCCTGTAATATGATGACTTTATTTCCATAATACTATTTCTTTATTCCCATGATGTTTAGAATTTATGCTCATAGTATTATTTCTCTATTCCCATAATATAATATAATCTATATCGCGGTTGTGGTTTTAGCGTTTGAACTTTTCCCTGCAGCCGAGTTGAACACCATCGCTCCCATCATCTCCAACTTCTTCCTGTGTTCCTACTGTCTCATCAACTTCAGCTGCTTCCACGCCTCCATCACCAACTCACCCGGTAGGATGAACGATGAAGGATGAACGACGTCTCCATCTTGGAGACAGCCTTGACCAATGAAACGTTTGTGTGTTCCAGGCTGGCGTCCATCTTTCAGGTTCTACAACAAATGGCTGTCCTTGCTGTGCGCCGTGTGTTGCCTGGTGATCATGTTCTTGCTGACTTGGTGGGCCGCCCTCATCGCCTTTGGTGTCGTCCTGCTTCTCCTGGGCTATACGCTCTACAAGAAGCCCGGTAAGAGAGACCTTTCAGTAACACAGTCATCAAACTTGCATTAATACAGTAGAATAATATAATAATAATCTAAATAATCACCAAAAAGACTGGAAATAGTCTAATAAGTAATCAAAAATGCATTAATACAGTAGAATAAGAGTGTCATATCATAAAGCGATTGCTCCTTTCTCACATAATCAATGGCAGCTAGCATTTTCCAAGCTACAAATAATCAAAATAATCACTAAAAAGACTGGAAATAGTCTAATAAGTAATCAAAAATGCAATAATACAGTAGAATAAGATTGTTATATCATAAAGCGATCGCTCCTCCCCCACATAATTAATGGCAGCTAGCATTTTTTAAGGTACAAATAATCTAAATCAGGGGTCTCAAACACGCGGCCCGCGGGCCAAATGTGGCCCGCAGGACACTAATTTGAGGCCCCCTGGGTATCATATACCCAGAAAAAATTATTACGTTTGATTCATGTTCATGTTAAAGGTTAAATAACTGTTAATAGTTATCCTCCCTATCCGTGTGGAAGTGGTAAGTTTTTGGCTATTTAAGTTGAAAGGAAACAACTTGAAGGCTACCGTTTTTAGGTCGCTAGCGCTCTAGTTTGCGAGTTAGCATGTGTCTCAAGACCCTGCAGTTGCGCAATATGATGTAAAAAAAAAAAAAGTATAAATGTGACTATAGTCGTGTTTTGTCATGTCGACAGGGCTCTAATAATGCTTTGTTCATTTTAATCTGAAAAAAAATAATTTGTCTACCCACCAACTACATGTGCTTTCTTAAGTTTTTATTATTTGCCGTTTTATTAATATTATAATATTTATTTATTTATTACTGATTGATTGATGTTCTTTATTTTTGGTTTATTTATTTATTTTTCATTTTATTTTGTGTAGAAAAATAAAAAGTAAGATATTTGAGAACAGTGGAATGTTTTATCAGAGCTTTTATTGTAGAAAATCGGAACCAAAGCGAAGTTTTTAAAAAAATTTAGTTTTTAATAAATGCGTTGTTTTTTTGTTTTTTTTTTGAAAACCTGATGTGGCCCCATCTAAATAATCACCAAAAAGACTGGAAATAGTCTAATAAGTAATCAAAAATTGCATTAATAAAGTAGAATAAGAGTGTCATATCATAAGCAATCACTCCTCCCCCACGTAATCAATGGTAGCAACATTTTCTAAGGTACAAATAATTTAAATAATCACTAAAAAACCTGGAAATAATCTAATAAGTAATAAAAATTGTGCTTGGCTTTGCGGGCGTAGCGGTGAACTGGGGCTCCTCGGTGCAGGCGGGGTCCTACAGCTTTGCACTAAGCCAGAGTCTGGCTCTTAACCAAGTGGAGGAGCACGTGAAGAACTACAGGTCAGTCATGATCAATATCAATATCCATGCTTATTGATTGACAGGCGACGTCTAGCTTGATCGCTTTTAGCGCATGTTGTTGGGATGTGTTGCAGACCACAGTTTTTGGTGCTGACGGGTCCTCCCAGCAGTCGACCAGCTCTGGTAGACCTGGTCAGCGCGTTGACGAAGGACCTGAGTCTCATGATGTGTGGCCACGTGTTGACCGTGAGCGCCGATCACAACACGTCACCATCTTTTATCGCTCCTTTGGCCACCATGGATGTGTTTCTCCTCCCTAGCAGAAACATCTCCCTCCACCGCAGCAAAGAGCCAGCAGTGACGGACACATCTTGTGGCTGAAGCAAAGAAAGGTGAAGTCCTTCTACAAACACGTGTTGTCTGCAGATCTACGCTCAGGAGTCAACATGCTGCTGCAGGTCAGATATGCATACTGGACTGGAAGACCGAAACACGCACCTTTACACTTCCATTACCCAATATAGTAGACATAATAAGACAAAATAAGACATAAAAAGCTTGTTTGCTACCTTCTAAATACACGTTTTAACATTATTAGAGCCCTCTAGACATGAAATAACACCCCTATAGTCACCTTTAAACTCCCTTTACCCAATATAGTTGACATAATAAGACAAAATAAGACATAAAAAGCTTGTTTACTACCTTCTAAAGACACTTTAACATGATTAGAGCCCTCTAGACATGGAATAACACCCCTATAGTCACCTTTACACTCCCATTACCCAATATAGTAGACATAATAAGACAAAATAAGACATAAAAAGCTTGTTTACGACCTTCAAATTTTTCTTTTTAACATGATTAGAGCCCCCTAGACATGAAATAACACCCCTATAGTCACCTTTACATTCCTATTACCCAATATAGTAGACATAATAAAAGAAAATAAGACACAGAAAAGTTTGTTTACACTTTTTAACATGATTAGAGCCCTCTAGACATGAAATAACACCCCTATAGTCACCTTTAAACTCCCTTTACCCAATATAATTGACATAATAAGACAAAATAAGACATAAAAAGCTTGTTTGCTACCTTCTAAATACACTTTTTAACATTATTAGAACCCTCTGGACATGAAATAACACCCCTATAGTCACCTTTAAACTCCCTTTACCCAATATAGTTGACATAATAAGACAAAATAAGACGTAAAAAGCTTGTTTACTACCTTCTAAAGACACTTTTTAACATGATTAGAGCCCTCTAGACATGGAATAACACCCCTATAGTCACCTTTACACTCCCATTACCCAATATAGTAGACATAATAAGACAAAATAAGACATAAAGAGCTTGTTTACTACCTTCAAATTTTTCTTTTTAACATGATTAGAGCCCTCTAGACATGAAATAACACCCCTATAGTCACCTTTACATTCCTATTACCCAATATAGTAGACATAATAAAAGAAAATAAGACACAGAAAAGTTTGTTTACACTTTTTAACATGATTAGAGCCCTCTAGACATGAAATAACACCCCTATAGTCACCTTTAAACTCCCTTTACCCAATATAGTTGACATAATAAGACATAAAAAGCTCGTTTGCTACCTTCTAAATACACGTTTTAACATGATTAGAGCCCTCTAGACATGAAATAACACCCCTATAGTCACCTTGACACTCCTATTACGCAATATAGTAGACATAATAAAAGAAAATAAGACATAGAAAAGCTTGTTTGCACTTTTTAACATGATTAGAGCCCTCTGGACATGAAATAACACCCCTATAGTCACCTTCACACTCATATTACCCAATATAGTAGACATAATAAGACAAAATAAGACATAAAAAGCTTGTTTACTACCTTCTAAAGACACTTTTTAACATAATTAGAGCTCCCTAAACATGAAATAACACCCCTATAGTCACCTTTAGACTCCTATTACCCAATATAATAGACATAATAAAAGAAAACAAGACATAGAAAAGCTTGTTTACACTTTTTAACATGATTAGAGCCCTCTGGGTATGAAATAACACCCCGATAGTCACCTTTACACTCCTATCACCCAATATAGTAGACATAATAAGACAAAATAAGACATAAAAAGCTTGTTTACTACCTTCTAAAGACACTTTTTAACATGATTAGAGCCCTCTAGACATAACATAACACCCCTATAGTCACCTTTACACACCCATTACCCCACATAGTAGACATCATAGGAGAAAATAAGACATGTTTACTACCTTCTAAATACAGCTTTAACATGATTAGAGCCTTCTCGACATTAATTAACAACCCTATAGTCACCTTTACACTCTCATTACCCATAGTAGACATAATAAGAGAAAATAAGGCATAAAAAGCTTGTTTACTACCTTCTAAATAAACTTTTTAACATGATTAGAGCCCCCTAGACATGAAATAACACCCCTACAGTTACATTTACACTCCTATTACCCAATATAGTAAACATAGTAAGACATAAAAAGCTTCTTCACTACATTGTAAGTACACGTTTTAACATGATAAGAGCCCTCTAGACATGACATAACACCCCTATAGTCACCTTTGCATTCCCATTAGGTATTAGTCATAAAGCATCAGTCATAATTAGACATAGAAGACATGACAGCCCCCATCACTTATAATGGTTTTGGCTGGTGACGGTTTAGAAACGATGCGGAGCATTCATGAAATGTCGGATGTAATCAGGGTGCAGGTTTGGGTAGGATCCGACCCAACGTCCTGCTCATGGGTTTCAAGGCAGACTGGAGGAGAGACTGGCCCCAGGCCGCCCACACCTACGTGGGAATATTGCAGTGAGTTGCAGGGAAACATGAATACTCAGGATGTACGAGCACACGGATTGAGTACGGATGTCTTTGCTGATTCCAGGGATGCCTTTGACCTTCAGTATGGCGTGTGTGTGCTGAGGATGGGAGAGAGACCGGATGGTCCACATCTGTATCCGTCACACGGTGAGTGGGGGGGGTTTGGGGGGGGGGGGGGGCGTTGAGACACACATTGGAAACCATCAAATGCAGCGGTAAAAACAAAATGTTTGATTGCAGTCAATGCCGGCTTCGACGGAGGAGCAGAGAGTGTAAAGTCCACAGGGAACCCTTCCGGGGTACACAGCATTACTACATGTAAGCACGTACTACAGTACAATATATGTTGTATGCAGTATGTACTAGATGCCATAGGATGCCATACCAACTACTCACTTCAGGAATATGTTGCTTACAACCTCCCAAGTATCCTTTTTGACCTTATTAGAGCCCTCTAGGCATGAAATAACACCCCTATAGTCACATTTACTAACCTATGACAAACATAATAAACCATATAAGACATATATATGTTCCTTAATACCTCCTAAGTATGCTTTTTAACTGTATTAGAGCCCTCTAGACATGAAATAACACCCCTATAGTCATATTTACTAACCTATTACAAACATAATAAACCATATAAGACATAAATATGTTCCTTAATACCTCCTAAGTATGCTTTTTAACTGTATTAGAGCCCTCCAGACATGAAATAACACCCCTATAGTCACCTTTACACTCCTATTACAGACATAATAAACCATATAAGACATAAATATGTCACTCATAACCTCCTAAGTATGCTTTCTAACCTTATTAGAGCCCTCCAGACATGAAATAACACCCCTATAGTCACCTTTAAACTCCTATTACAAACATAATAAACCATATAAGACATTAATATGTTGTTCATAACCTCCTAAGTATTCTTTCTAACCTTATTAGAGCCCTCCAGACATGAAATAACACCCCTATAGTCACCTTTACACTCCTATTACTAACATAATAAACCATATAAGACATAAATATGTTGTTCATAACCTCATAAGTATGCTTTCTAACCTTATTAGAGCCCTCCAGACATGAAATAACACCCCTATAGTCACCTTTACACTCCTATTACAAACATAATAAACCATATAAGACATAAATATGTTCCTTAATACCTCCTAAGTATGCTTTCTAACCTTATTAGAGCCCTCTAGACATGAAATAACACCCCTATAGTCACCTTTACACTGCTATTACAGAGATAATAAATCATATAAGACATAAATATGTTGCTTACCATCTTCTAAGTATGCTTTTTAACCTTATTAGAGCCCTCCAGACATGAAGTAACACCCCTATAGTCACCTTTACACTCCTATTACAAAAATAAAAAAAACATATAAGACATAAATATGTTGCTTACAACCTCCCAAGTATGCTATTTAATCTTATTAGAGCCCTCTAGACATGAAATAACACCCCTATAGTCACCTTTACACTCCTATTACAGACATAGTAAACCATGTAAAACATAAATATGTTGCTTAAAACCTTCTAAGTATGCTTTTTAACTGTATTAGAGCCCTCTAGACATGAAATAGCACCCCTATAGTCACCTTTACATTCCTATTACAAACATAATAAACCATATAAGACATAAATATATTGTTCATAACCTCATAAGTATGCTTTCTAACCTTATTAGAGCCCTCTAGACATGAAATAACACCCCTATAGTCACCTTTACACTCTTATTACAGTCATAATAAACCATACAAGACATACTATAAATGTTACTTACCACATTCTAAGTATACTTTTTAACCTTATTAGAGCCCTCTAGACATGAAATAACACCCCTATAGTCACCTTTACACTCCCATTATAGACATAATGAACCATATAAAACATAAATATGTTGCTTACAACCTCCTAAGTATGCTTTTTAACCGTATTAGAGCCCTCCAGACATGAAATAACACCCCTATGGTCACCTTTACATTCCTACTACCCAATGTAGTAGACAAAATAAGAGTGTTTAGCACCTTCTAAATGTTGTTTTTAGCATCTTTTAGCATTGTGTATTCATTGGCCAGACGGCTGAGTAAAGCAACTCTGACATCTGTCATCTGCAGCTACGATGAAGGCGGAGCCTGCGCCTCAAGTCAGTTCAGCGTTTGGGAAGAAGCAAGGAGAGAAGACCATCGACGTGTACTGGCTGTCTGACGACGGAGGTCTGGTCACGCTTGTCGTGTTCCTCGCTCGTGTTCTCATCCACATGCGTGTGCGTGCGTGTGCATGTGTGTGTGCGTGTGTGCGCTTGCTAGGCCTCACCCTGCTGCTTCCATACCTGCTGACTCGGAGGAGGCGTTGGGCCAAATGTAAGCTTCGGGTGTTTGTGGGCGGGGACAATTCCAACAAAGAGGAGAGGAGGGAGGAGTAAGCACTAGCATCACTCATCACACTTCCCCATAATAATCATGTCATATGTAAATATGAAGGAAGTAATATGAATATCATCACCACGGTAGCAGGAAGTTGTTTACATTTTTAGCATTGTTGTAATATGACAAACTAAATGAACAATGTTGACATTTTTAGAAAATTAAGGATGCGGAAAAAGTTATAATGTTGGAGAATAGTGTCACAATATGATGGGATGAAAGTCATAATATTATGGAAATAAATTAACAATATTATAGGAAAAAATTCAACATCTTATGGGAATAAAGTCACAACATTAAAGGAATAAATTAATAATACTATCAAAATAAATCAAACATATTACAAGAATAAAGACATAATATTATGAGAATAAATTCACAATATTATAATAAAAACATTATGGGAATAAATTCATCATATTATGGGAATAAAGCCATAATATTATGGGAATAAATCAAACACATTATGAGAATAAAGTCATAATATTATGAGAATAAATTCACAATATTATTGAAATAAATTAAAAACATTATCAACATTATATTAATCATATTATGGGAATAAACCCATAATATTATGGCCATAAAGTCATAATATTATGGGAATAAAGTCATAATCTTATGGGAATAAATCAAACATATTATGAGAATAAAGTCATAATATTATGAGAATAAATTCACAATATTATTGAAATAAATTAAAAACATTATCAACATTATATTAATCATATTATGGGAATAAACTCATAATATTATGGGACTAAAGTCATAACATTATAAGAATAAATCACACATATTACAAGAATAAAGTAATAATATTATGAAAATAAAGTCACAATATTATAGGAAAAATTCAACATATTATGGGAATAAAGTCACAACATTAAAGGAATAAATTAATAATATTATCAAAATAAATCAAACATATTACAAGAATAAAGACATAATATTATGAGAATAAATTCACAATATTATAATAAAAACATTATGGGAATAAATTAATCATATTATGGGAATAAACCCATAATATTATGGCCATAAAGTCATAATATTATGGGAATAAAGTCATAATCTTATGGGAATAAATCAAACATATTATGAGAATAAAGTCATAATATTATGAGAATAAATTCACAATATTATTGAAATAAATTAAAAACATTATCAACATTATATTCATCATATTATGGGAATAAACTCATAATATTATGGGACTAAAGTCATAACATTATAAGAATAAATCACACATATTACAAGAATAAAGTAATAATATTATGAAAATAAAGTCACAATATTATAGGAAAAAATTCAACATATTATGGGAATAAAGTCACAACATTAAAGGAATAAATTAATAATATTATCAAAATAAATCAAACATATTACAAGAATAAAGACATAATATTATGAGAATAAATTCACAATATTATAATAAAAACATTATGGGAATAAATTCATCATATTATGGGAATAAACCCATAATATTATGGCCATAAAGTCATAATATTATGGGAATAAAGTCATAATGTTATGGGAATAAATCAAACATATTATGAGAATAAAGTCATAATATTATGAGAATAAATTCACAATATTATTGAAATAAATTAAAAACATTATCAACATTATATTCATCATATTATGGGAATAAACTCATAATATTATGGGACTAAAGTCATAACATTATAAGAATAAATCACACATATTACAAGAATAAAGTAATAATATTATGAAAATAAAGTCACAATATTATCAAAATAAATTAAAAACCTTATGGGAATAAACTCATTATTTTATGGTAATAAATCAAACATATTACGGGAATAAAGTCATAATATTATGAGAATAAAGTCACAATATTGTTTAAATAAATTAAAAACATTATGGGAATAAATTCATCATATTGTGGGAATAAACTCATAATATTATGGGAATAAAGTCATAATATTATAGGAATAAATTCATAATATTATGGAAATAAATCAAACATATTTTAAGAATAAAGTCAAAATATTATGAGAATAAATTCACAATATTATTGAAATAAATTAAAAACATTATTGGAATAAATGCATCATATTATGGGAATAAACTCATAATATAATGGGAATAAAGTCATAACATTATAGGAATAAATTCATAATATTATGGGAATAAATCAAACACATTACAATAATAAAGTCATAATATTATAGAAATAAATTAAAAACATTATGGGAATAAAGTCATCATATTATGGGAATAAAGTCATAATATTATGGGAATAAAGTCATAATAAAGTCTTATCAAAGGTTCCAATGTGGCCTGCACACTCTGCTCATCAAAGGACTCTATTTGATTGTATTTCTATCTTAGTACAGATTTTTGTTTTTTCCCCTGTCCAGGGTTTCCAGATTAATCAAGAAGTTCCGCCTTGGTATCCATGATGTTCAAGTACTTCCTGATCTCCATCAAAAACCTCAAAAGTAAGCCTATTGGGATTTTTACTACAGAAACATACATTGCAAACTGGTAATACACCTTATTACAATTATTACACAGTTAGTTGGGTCTGATTGCCTGATTATGGACCTCTAAATACAGATTGTAACATGATTAGAGCCCTCTGGACATGAAATAACACCCCTATAGTCACCTTTACACTACTATTACCCAATATAGTAGACATAATAGGAGAAAATAAGACATATAAGACATAGAAACCTGTTTACAACCTTCTATATATACTCTTTCGGCATTATTAGAGCTCTCTAAACATGACATAACAACCCTATAGTCACTTTTACACTCCTATTACTCAAAATAGTAGACATAATAGGAGAAAATAAGACAAATAAGACATAGAAAATGGTTTCCAACCTTCTATTTACACTCTTTAGAGATCATTGGAGCCCTCTGGACATGAAATAACACCCCTATAGTCACCTTTACACTCCTATTACCCAATATAGTAGACATAATAGGAGAAAATAAGACATATGAGATGTAGAAACCTGTTTACAACCTTCTATATATACTCTTTATGCATTATTAGAGCCCTCTAAACATGAAATAACACCCCTATAGTCACCTTTACACTCCTATTACCCAATATAGTAGACATAACAGGACAAAATAAGACATATAAAACCTTTTTCCAACCTTCTATATACATGCTATAGACATTATTAGAGCCCTCTGGACATGAAATAACACCCCTATAGTAACCTTTACACTCCGATTACCCAATATAGTAGACATAATAGGAGAAAATAAGACAAATAAGACATATAAAACCTTTTTCCAACCTTCTATATACACACTTTAGACATTATTGGAGCCCTCTGGACATGAAATAACACCCCTATAGTCACCTTTATACTCTTATTACCCAATATAGTAGACATAATAGGAGAAAATAAGACATATAAGACATATAAACTGGTTTACAACCTTCTATATATACACTTCTTAGACATTATTAGAGCCCGCTAAACATGACATAACACCCCTATAGTCACCTTTACACTCCTATTACCCAATATAGTAGACATAACAGGACAAAATAATACATATAAAACCTTTTTCCAACCTTCTATATACATGCTATAGACATTATTAGAGCCCTCTGGACATGAAATAACACCCCTATAGTAACCTTTACACTCCGATTACCCAATATAGTAGACATAATAGGAGAAAATAAGACAAATAAGACATAGAAAACGGTTTACAACCTTCTACATACACTCTTTAGACATTATTAGAGCCCTCTAAACATGAAATAACACCCCTATAGTTACCCTTACACTCCTATTACCCATTATAGTAGACATAATAGGACAAAATAAGACATATAAAACCTTTTTCCAACCTTCTATATACACGCTTTAGACATTATTAGAGCCCTCTGGACATGAAATAACACCCCTATAGTAACCTTTACACTCCGACTACCCAATATAGTAGACATAGTAGGAGAAAATAAGACAACTAAGACATAGAAAATGGTTTACAACCTTCTATATACACTCTTTAGACATTATTATAGCCCTCTAAACATGAAATAACACCCCTATAGTTACCCTTACACTCCTATTACCCAATATAGTAGACATAACAGGACAAAATAAGACATATAAAACCTTTTTCCAACCTTCTATATACACGCTTTAGACATTATTAGAGCCCTTTGGACATGAAATAACACCCCTATAGTAACCTTTACACTCCAATTACCCAATATAGTAGACATAATAGGAGAAAATAAGACAAATAAGACATATAAAACCTTTTTCCAACCTTCTATATACACAATTTAGACATTATTTGAGCCCTCTGGACATGAAATAACACCCCTATAGTCACCTTTATACTCTTATTACCCAATATAGTAGACACAATTGGAGAAAATAAGACATATAAGACATATAAACTGGTTTACAACCTTCTATATACACTTCTTAGACATTATTAGAGCCCACTAAACATGACATAACACCCCTATAGTCACCTTTACACTCCTATTACCCAATATAGTAGACATAACAAGACAAAATAAGACATATAAAACCTTTTTCCAACCTTCTATATACACGCTTTAGACATTATTAGAGCCCTCTGGACATGAAATAACACCCCTATAGTAACCTTTACACTCCGATTACCCAATATAGTAGACATAATAGGAGAAAATAAGACAAATTAGACATATAAAAGCTTTTTCCAACCTTCTATATACACACTTAAGACATTATTAGAGCCCTCTGGACATGAAATAACACCCCTATAGTAACCTTTACACTCCGATTACCCAATATAGTAGACATAATAGGAGAAAATAAGACAAATGAGACATATAAAATCTTTTTCCAACCTTCTATATACACACTTTAGACATTATTAGAGCCCTCTGGACATGAAATAACACCCCTATAGTCACCTTTATACTCTTATTACCCAATATAGTAGACACAATTGGAGAAAATAAGACATATAAACTGGTTTACAACCTTCTACATACACTTCTTAGACATTATTAGAGCCCGCTAAACATGACATAACACCCCTATAGTCACCTTTACACTCCTATTACCCAATATAGTAGACATAACAGGACAAAATAAGACATATAAAACCTTTTTCCAACCTTCTATATACACGCTTTAGACATTATTAGAGCCCTCTGGACATGAAATAACACCCCTATAGTAACCTTTACACTCCGACTACCCAATATAGTAGACATAATAGGAGAAAATAAGACAAATAAGACATAGAAAACGGTTTACAACCTTCTACATACACTCTTTAGACATTATTAGAGCCCTCTAAACATGAAATAACACCCCTATAGTCACCTTTACACTCCTATTACCCAATATAGTAGACATAACAGGACAAAATAAGACATATAAAACCTTTTTCCAACCTTCTATATACACGCTTTAGACATTATTAGAGCCCTCTGGACATGAAATAACACCCCTATAGTAACCTTTACAGTCTGATTACCCAATATAGTGGACAAAATAGGAGAAAATAAGACATAGAAACCGGTTTACAACCTTCTATATACACTCTTTAGACATTATTAGAGCCCTCTAACCATGATATAACACCCCTATAGTCACCTTAGTTTTTTTTTTGGCTTTTTCCTGATTATGAAGTCTCCTATGAATGAATATAGTAGACATAATTTCATGTGTGGTCTTTATTTACACAGCCTTCATCAGTTTGAGAACACGCTGAGTTCCTTCAGGCAGGATCCAAATCCCAAGCAGGAATGTCATTCTGATCCATCAACAACACAGGAGGAGCCTTGGGGGATCACTGATCAAGATCTGGAGAGGAACAGTGTCAAGGTCTGACACACATACAGAGTCATATACAAATATCACGTATGTTAGCATGCGCTAGTATGTAATAATAATAATAATAATCGCATTTCTGTGCTGATCAGACTTCCCGTCAGCTCCGTGTGAACGAGCTTGTTCAGGATTATTCCAGGGAAGCCGCACTGGTTGTTATGTGAGTACACGAAATACTCGTACATGCCATGCTCCCGGGATGAAACACAAACTCCACCGTCTTCATCCCGCCAGCACCATGCCGGTGAGGAGGAAAGGAGCGTGCCCCAGCGCCCTCTACCTGGCGTGGCTGGAAGCCCTGTCACATGACTTGAGGCCTCCGGTCCTATTGGTCAGAGGAAACCAGGAAAATGTCCTCACTTTCTACTGCCAGTGAAAAGTCCTACTTCGGACCCATGTCAACATCTTATAGAAGAATTTCTACATCGTAATTGCAATGCTGTAATAATCAGATGCTAATGTTAGAAGCTAACATGCTAACAACTAAAACGAGAGCTTGAAATGTTTATGTACGTTTCGGCTGAAATACCACCAGTGTCAATACAAGCACTATATACATTTCTAAAAACGTTACAATGCTAATGTTATCAAGCTAACAATGCTAGCGTTAACTATTTGTGAATGAGGAAAAATGGAACTTAATTGTTCACGCTGAATTGCCCTACCCGGCCAGATTGAATTAAATCACATACCTCATCTTTTTTATCAAATTGCTATCACTGTTGACTTTATTTGACCCCATGGCAGGTTATTTAGTTATTGAGTTACACTCAATAAAAAATGCACAGAGTGAGTAAGAATGATTTTTTGGGCTATTTTTGTTGTCGAAAATAGGTGTTGTCTTGGAAATAATAGATATTATATTAATGATTATTTTTTTATTTTTATTTTATTTTTTTATTTTTATTTTATTTTTTTAATTTATTTTAATTTTAATTTTAATTTTAATTTTAATTTTAATTTTAATTTTAATTTTAATTTTAATTTTAATTTTAATTTTAATTTTAATTTTAATTTTAATTTTAATTTTATTTTTAAATTTTTATTTTTTAATTTATTTGTTTAATTTTTTATTTTTTATATATTTTTTATCATTATTTTTATTTTTATATTTATTTTTCAACTGAAAATACATTCCCACATGATGCAACATGACTACACTGACACTTAACAGTAACACACAGTTGTTAGTTATCAGACAGAGCTCTCACTCTCTCAATTACCACACTTGTTTTCCCTGAATTGTCTTGTTTTTCCCAACATTTTCCATTATGCTTTGTAAACACAGTTGGGAATACTTCAAACTATTCCTGCATCGGTGATATTTGTCATATCCTGACAAAGGCCTTCCATTTGTATGTGTTAGAATATCGATAGGTGGCAGACAAAGTGAGTAACAGTAACATTTAACGACCTTTTTTTTTATTTTTGAAATGCGCATGCTCACAACGTGCTCGACACGAGGCATTCCACGTCAGAGCTCGAGCAGACCATGAACCAATCAAAAGCGGACACAGTGTTTGGCAACAATACAGTGGACGTAAGCGCAGTTGTCGAGATAACTATTTAGTCTAGGGGTGTTGTTTCTTTTTCTAGTTTGGCCGGACTGTTACTTCATTACAGTTTTGCTTCTGCTAAGTAGGAGGACGTACACTTTGTAGCAAGTTCCATCGCAAACCAAGCGCGAGAAGAAGTGTAAGAATGGCGGGGGTGGGCTCTCAAGGAAAGAAAATGACTCTTGTCATAAAAACACCCAGCCAGGCTGTGGACGACCAAACCGTCGAGGGCGTCCATTTGGACTGGACGGTAAAGGACCTCAAGACACATTTGGCGGCCGTTTATCCAACACAACCGGTACGTTCTGTATGCTAACTATAGCGGAAGTAGCTAAAGTCATGTATTGGAATGGTTGCGGAACAGCTGTGTTGTTTTTCTCCATTTCTGTATGAAAATGAGACAAAATGTAACTTGGGGGCAATGTTTAATGTTTTAAGTCTTTTTCATGAAACAAATTGAAACGAAACAGGCTTGTATTTTTGTTTTATTTTTACTTTGGTACCAAACACGGAAAAGAACTCGTTTAAGACGATCTACGCATGCGCCGCATTGTATTTTGATACGTAATCACGGAGACCAGTTTAAGGCGATCTACGCATGCGCCGCATTGTATTTTGATACGCAATCACGGAAAAGAACCCGCTTAAGACGATCTGCGCATGCGCCGCAATGTATTTTGGTACGTAATCACGAAAAAGAACGTTTAATTCGATCTGCGCATGCGCCGCATTGTATTTTGATACTAATCACGGAAAAGAACCCGGTTAAGACAATCTGCGCTTGCGCCACAGTTTATTTTCCACAAGAAACGTTGACAGGCACTTTGCATAAACAATAAGAACGTTCTTGTAATTCTGCTAATACTGTTTTGTACAATTGAAGTTTGTAATAAAATATTTAAAAAAATATATATATATATATATATTAAAAAAAACAATAAGAAACACAGCCACCCATAATACATTGTGTCTCATCAATACTAGTGTAAAGTATACACACAAGTATATTTGTGAACAAACAGCATTTAGGATTTTATGTGAATTTATGAGTTCTGGAATTTTGTAGTAGCATGTTTCTTATTTTTAAATTATATTTATTTGTATATATTTTTACACAAAAAAAATCCAAATTTTTCCTACTCAGATTATAGCATTTTGGGTGATTTTTATTTTGTCCAGTGTGTGAGTACACTATTTTTGAAGGATACTGTATTCCAGATACCAGTATTCAGCCTCAATGTTGTATCGTTTGGCCTCTGCCTTAGACCGAGCGTGACCAGAAGCTTATCTACGCCGGTAAGCTTCTACCGGACCATCTTCACATGAGAGATCTCTTCAGACAGGTTTGGACACATTTCATCGCACTACTTGTAGGACTCATGGCACATCATGTCAGGCTCCTCTCTCTCTCTCTCTTTGCTTTCTCAGCCTGACTCCATCCCGACATTGCATCTGGTCTTTGCCATCAGGATGCAGCGACAGTCACCTCTGGGGGAAAGCTCACAGGTGAGGAGCGGTTATAACCTGTATCAAGCAGTGATGTCTGTTGACATCGGTTTATGTCCCAAAGTCAACTCGACGCATGCGGTGGAACTATAAATGCAAACTATAAGTAACTATAATAACTCCTATTACGCAGTATAGTAGACATAATAAGACAAAATAAAACACAAGACATAGAAACCTTCTTCCTGACCTTCTAAATACATGTTTTAACATTATTAGAGCCCTTCAGGCATTAAATAACACCCCTTATAGTCAGTTACATTCCTATTATCCGATATAGTAGACATAAGAGAAGTGAAGGGATAGAAAATGTCTTTACAACCTTCTAAATACACGTTTTAACATTATCAGAGCCTTCTAGACATGAAATAACACCCCTATAGTCACCTTTACACTTCTATTACCCAATATAGTGGACATAATAAGACATATAAGACAGTTACCACCTTCTAGATACACTTTTTAACATGATTAGAGCCCTCTAGACATGAAATAACACCCCTATAGTCACCTTTACACTTCTATTACCCAATATAGTCGACATCATAAGATATATAAGACATTTACCACCTTCTAAATACAATTTTAACATGATTAGAGCCCTCTAGACATGAAATAACACCCCTACAGTCACATTTACACTCCTATTACCCAATATAGTAGACATATAAGACATTTATCGCTTTCTAAATAGACTTTTTAAAATGATAAGAGCCCTCTAGACATGAAATAACACCCCTATAGTCAAGTTTACACTCCTATTATCAATATAGTAAACATAACAAGACATATAAGACATTTATCACTTTCTAAATAGACTTAACATGATTAGAGCCCTCTAGACATGAAATAACACCCCTATAGTCACCTTTACACTCCTATTATCCAATATAGTAAACATAATAAGAGAAAATAAGATATAACTTGTTTATGACCTTCTAAATAGACTTTAACTTAATTAGAGACCTGTAGACATGAAATAACACCCCTATAGTCACCTTTACACTCCTATTATCCAATATAGTAGACATAATAAGACATATAGGACATTTATCACTTTCTAAATAGACTTTAACATAATTAGAGACCTCTAGACATGAAATAACACCCCTATAGTCACATTTACACTCCTATTATCCAATATAGTAAACATAGTAAGACATTTATCACTTTCTAAGTACACTTTTTAACATGATTAGAGCCCCCTAGACATGAAATAACACCCCTATAGTCTCCTTTACTGGGCGAATCTTTTTCTAGCAGGTTAAAGATGGAGAGCAGC
The DNA here is from genome assembly GCF_037039965.1 of Doryrhamphus excisus. Classification (NCBI taxonomy): domain Eukaryota; kingdom Metazoa; phylum Chordata; class Actinopteri; order Syngnathiformes; family Syngnathidae; genus Doryrhamphus; species Doryrhamphus excisus. The sequence goes on from NC_136362.1 coordinate 1,727,193, forward strand.
CTGAAGGGCCCACGCCATCCTCGGCATCAGACAGTCCCATCGGAGCAGCAGAGCCAAGGCAGAGGAATGTCCCAGCGTCCCGCCAAGCTGCCCCCGTATCGCCCGGCATGCCAGTGTAAGACAAAACAGGAAGTACTTAGTCCTTGTTTGGTGTGACGCGTGTCCATGGCATGGATGCCTGTACAATGTGTATGTAGTACAGGTCATGTGACAATAACATGACTTTCATATGTCCCCTGCAGGCCCCCCACACCACAGGTGACCCCGCCCACATTCCCAGCGTACTCCCTGTACAGCCCCCAACAACTCCTATGGCTCCAGCACGTCTACACCCAACAGTATCAACAGTACTACATGCAATGGTATCTTCCTCCTTGCTAACGGCTCGCTCTTGCTGTGCTAACCACGTCTTTTATTATTTATTATTCATAGAAACATCACTCTTATTTACACGTTTGCTGGGGGGGGGGGGATTTATTCTTAAATAATCTTGGTACAGTTATCTTCTTGCACATCATTCCTATAATATCATGACTTTATTCCCATTATAATATGACATTATTCCCATAATATTAAGACTTTATTCCCATAATAATATGACATTACCATAATATTAAGACTTTATTCCCATTATAATATTACATTATTCCCATAATATTAAGACTTTATTCCCATAATAATATGACATTATTACCATAATATTAAGACTTTATTCCCATTATAATATTACATTATTCCCATAATAATATGGCATTATTCCCATAATATTAAGACTTTATTCCCATTATAATATGACATTATTACCATAATATTAAGACTTTATTCCCATAGTATTATGACATTATTCCCATAATATTAAGGCTTTATTCCCATAGTATTATGACATTATTCTCATTGTATTATGACATTATTCCCATAATTTTATGATATAAAATTATGACTTTATTCCCATAACATGACATTATTCCCATAATATTAAGACTTTATTCCCATAGTATTATGACATTATTCCCATAATATTAAGACTTAATTCCCATAATAATATTACATTATTCCCATAATATTAAGACTTTATTCCCATTATAATATGACATTATTACCATAATATTAAGACTTTATTCCCATAATAATATTACATTATTCCCATAATATTAAGACTTTATTCCCATAATAATATGACATTATTCCCATAATATTAAGACTTTATTCCCATAATAATATGACATTATTACCATAATATTAAGACTTTATTCCCATAATAATATGACATTATTCCCATAATATTAAGACTTTATTCCCATAATAATATGACATTATTCCCATAATATTAAGACTTTATTGCCATTATAATATTACATTATTCCCATAATATGACATTATTCCCATAATATTAAGACTTTATTCCCATTATAATATGACATTATTACCATAATATTAAGACTTTATTCCCATAATAATGACATTATTACCATAATATTAAGACTTTATTCCCATAATAATATGACATTATTCCCATAATATTAAGACTTAATTCCCATAATAATATTACATTATTCCCATAATATTAAGACTTTATTCCCATAGTATTATGACATTATTCCCATAATATTAAGGCTTTATTCCCATAGTATTATGACATTATTCCCATAGTATTATGACATTATTCTCATTGTATTATGACATTATTCCCATAATTTTATGACTTTATTCCCATAATATTGTGACTTTATTCCCATAATATTGTGACTTTATTCCCATAATATTGTGACTTTATTCCCATATTATGACTTTATTCCCATAACGATATAACTTTATTCCCATAATATTGTGACTTTATTCTCATAATATTGTGACTTAGTTCCATAATATTATGACATTATTCCCATAATTTTATGACTTAATTCACATAAAATTATGTCATTATTCACATAAGTTATGACTTTATTCCCATAATGATATGACTTTATTCCCATAATATGAAGACTTTATTCCCATAATTTTGTCTTTATTCACATAAAATTATGACTTTATTCACAGAAATTGTGACTTTATTCCCATAATGATATTACTTTATTCCATAATATGACTGTATTGTCATATTTTATTCTCATAAAATAATGACTTTATGGCCATAAAAATATATTATTTCCATAAAATTATGGCTTTATTCCCATAAAATTATGACTTTATTCCCTTAATATTATGACTTTATTCCAATAATATAACTTTAATGGCATTTTAATTTATCCCCATATTAATTTATTCCCATATTAATTTATTCCCATAATGATATGACTTTATTCCCATAATATTATGACTTTTATGAAATTGTAGGTTCAGTCCCATAATAACATGATTTTATTCCCATTATATTATGACTTTATTCCCATAATATGATGACTTTATTCCCAAGTTAATTTCCCAGAAATTATAACTTTATTTTGTTTTGTTTGTTTCTCATCCATTAAAAAATAATAAAAATAGTACAATAGAAAATATAATAATAATAATAATAATAATAATAATAATAATGTCACGGCCATGCTTGTAATCAAATGTTGTCGTCCACCAACAGCCACGCAGCTTGGGCGGCAGCGGCCCCCTCCCCCTCCCCAGCACACCACCCCGTCCCGGCCCACCAGGTACCCGTGCCAGCGCCCATCGCCGACCAGAACCCCATCAACAACCTCCGAGCGGCCAACCCCGATCCGGCACAGGACGGCGCCTTGGTGGACGCGGGGATAGCCAATCAGAACATGAGGATGAACGCCCAGGGTGGGCCTGTAATGGAGGACCAAGAAGACCTGGACCGGGACTGGCTGGACTGGTTGTACTCCGCCTCCAGACTTGGTGTATTGCTCATGATCGTATACTTCAACTCCGACCTCAGTCGCTTCCTGCTGGTGATGGGCGCCCTCCTCCTCATCTACCTGTGAGTATACAACACACACCTTAGCATATAGCATATAGCACAATCATCCTGTCAGTGTCACTATAGGGGTGTTAGGTCCTTTCTGGAGGACTCTAATCATACTTAAATCTGTATTGAAAGGTTACTAAACAGGTCTTCTATGTCTTACATTCTCTTATGAGGTCTACTATACTAGATAATAGGAGTGTACAGGTGGCTATAGGGGTGCTATTTCATGTCTACAAGGCTCTAATCATGTTAAGAAGTGTATTTAGAAGGTGGTATATGTCTTATTATGGTTACTATATTTGGTAATAGGAGTGTAAAGGGGACTATAGGGGTGTTATTTCATGTCTAGAGGGCTCTAATCATGTTAAGAAGTTTATTTAGAAGGTGGTAAATGTCTTATTATGTTTACTATATTGGGTAATATGAGTGTAAAGGTGACTATAGGGGTGTTATTTCATGTCTAGAAGGCTCTAATCATGCTACAAAAATGTGTATTTAGAAGGTGGTAAATGTCTTATGTTTTATTATGTCTACTACATTGGGTAATAGGAGTGTACAGGTGACTATAGGGGTGTTATTTTGTGTTTAGAAGGCTCTAATCATGTTAAAAAAGTGTATTTAGAAAGTTGTAAATGTCTTATGTCTATTATATTGGAAAATAGAAGTGTAAAGGTGACTATAGGGGTGTTATTTCATGTCTAGAGGGCTCTAATCATGTTAGAAATTGTATTTAGAAGGTGGTAAATGTCTTATGATGTCTACTATATTGGTAATAGGAGTGTAAAGGTAACTATAGGGGTGTTATTTCATGTCTAAAGGGCTCTAATAGGGTTATAAGGTTAGAAAGCCTACTTGAGAGGTTTGTAAGCAACATATTTGTCTTATTATGTCTACTTTGTTGGGTAATAGGAGTGTAAAGGTGACTATAGGGGTGTTATTTCATGTCTAGAGGGTTCTAATCATGTTAAGAAGTCTATTTAGAAGGTGGTAAATGTCTTATATGTCTTATTATGTTTACTATATTCGGTAATAAAGTGTAAAGGTGACTATAGGGGTGTTATATCATGTCTAAGGGGCTCTAATCCTGTTACAAAAAGTGTATTTAGAAAGTGGTAAATGTCTTATATGTCTTATTATGTTTACTATATTGAGTAGTAGAAGTATAAAGGTGATATAGGGGTGTTATTTCATGTCTAGAGGGCTCTAATCATGTTAAAACTGTATTTAGAAGGTGGTTAATGTCTTATATGTCTACTATATTGGGTAATAGGAGTGTACAGGTGACTATAGGGGTGTTATTGTGTCAAGAAGGCTCTAATCATGTTAAAAAAGTGTATTTAGAAGGCGGTAAATATCTTTTATGTCTTATTAAGTCTACTATATTGGGTAATAGGAGTGTAAAGGTGACTATAGGGGTGTTATTTTATGTGTAGAAGGCTCTAATAATGTTTTAAAAAGTGTATTTAAAAGGTGGTAAATGTCTTATATGTCTTATTATGTCTACGGCTCATTGATGAACATGCATGATTGACAGATGGATCCCATGTTGACTTAGTGTTTGTTTCCCAGTCACACCACAGGCTGGCTGACCGTCAGGAGGCCAGAGCAGGTCCAAGGAGCCAACCAAGACCAGGAGAATAACAACACAATCCCAGACCCTGTAAGTCAGACTTTAATTAGTGACAGGAAGTCTTAGGTGTGACCTAACGAGTGTCGGGTGTCCCCTCAGGCTGCCGACGTGGCGGAAAGACCCACGGAACCGATGGCCGCCGTTCTGGTGCCTCAGCTAAGGGCGCCCGTAATGTGGACCGTGTGGGTCTTCTTCAAAACCTTCTTCTCTTCGCTAGTACCCGAGGCTCCTCGGGGCGTGGCCAACTGATCACCAATGTGGTCACATGATGATATCATGATATCAGGGGATACGTTTCACATTGAAAAGGATTGATTGTGGTATCGATGCGCCACTGAGGGGGGAAAGGATCTTATCTTTGACCTTTCGCCTACGCTACAAAGTCGCTTGACCTTCCATGATGTCGGCGTCCCCCCCCCCCCCCCCCCCCAACACTGGGAGGATTAATATTTACACCATGTGTGCATGTTTGCCCAGCTGCTGGAAAAAGAACGCCATCATGATACCACCGAGGTCACACGCCATTATGACATTGGCCAAAATGGCGCTTTTGTATACACAGACAAACTGTGCTTTTATTTTGAAGGACTGCCACGGAAGTGTGTTCTGTGATTTACTTCCATGTGTAAAACATTCCTTCCATTAAAGATGTAAAACACAACCTGGTGTATTGTAGTATATTATACTAGTACTCATCCACGCAAGCTAACACTGCTAGCTTCCACTCTTAACGTCTCGGTCATTCTCCGCTGTCAATCAAAGTTGTCATACTTTTCGGCATGACGGTTCGATTCTTCCAGCATCGAAAAACATACTATGAACACCACCGTAATTATTATGACCAGTACAACATAAGGTAGCTAGCAGCACTTAAATATAAACAGGTACTATGGCGCCATCCAGTGGTTGTCATTAGAACAGCAGTTAATTTAATTGAAAAACATCTTATTTTTATACTTTATAAAAACATATCGGTCATTTGCCTCTTCTATTCTCCGCTGTCAATCAAAGTTGTCATACTGTTCGGCATGAAGGTTCGATTCTTGTATGAACACCACCATAATTATTATGACTGGTACAACACAATATAAGCAGGTACAATGGCGCCATCCAGTGGTCGTCATTAGAACAGCAGTTAATTCAATTGAAAAACATTATTTTTATACTTTATAAAATCATCTCGAGGGCCGGATTAAACACATTTGCCCGCAAGCCGTATGTTTGACACCCACCCAGATGATACTAGCATGGCATTTTTTTTATTCCAAAGACATTATTCACATAAATTGTGATTTTATTCCCATAATATTATGACTTTATTCACATAAAATTATGACATTATTCACATAAATTATGATTTTATTCCCACATTATGACTTTATTGATATGACTTTATTCTCATAATAATATGACATTATTCCCATAATATTAAGACTTTATTCACATAATTTTATGTCTTTAGTCACATAAAAGTATGACTTGATTTGAATAATGTCATAATTTTATGTGAATTAAGTCATCAAATTATGGGAATACTGTCCTAATATTATGGAACTAAGTCACAATATTATGAGAATGAAGTCATAATATGGGAATAAAGTCAATTTTATGTGAATAAAGTCATAAAATTATGGGAATAATGTCATAATTCGATGAGAATAATGTCATAATACTATGGGAATAAAGCCTTAATATTATGGGAATAATGTTATTATTATGGGAATAAAGTCTTAATACTATGGGAATAAAGTCATAATTTTATGGGAATAAAGTCATAAAATTATGTGAATAAAGTCATAAAATTATGGGAATAATGTCATAATACAATGAGAATAATGTCACATTCTCGTCTATATTCAAGTCTTAATATTATGGGAATAATGTAATATTATTATAGGAATAAAGTCTTAATATGGGAATAATGTAATATTATTATGGGAATAAAGTCTTAATATTATGGGAATAATGTAATATTATGGGAATAATGTAATATTATTATGGGAATAAAGTCTTAATATTATGGGAATAATGTAATATTATTATGGGAATAAAGTCTTAATATTATGGGAATAATGTAATATTATTATGGGAATAAAGTCTTAATATTATGGGAATAATGTAATATTATTATGGGAATAAAGTCTTAATATTATGGGAATAATGTAATATTATTATGGGAATAAAGTCTTAATATTATGGGAATAATGTAATATTATTATGGGAATAAAGTCTTAATATTATGGGAATAATGTAATATTATTATGGGAATAAAGTCTTAATATTATGGGAATAATGTAATATTATTATGGGAATAAAGTCTTAATATTATGGGAATAATGTAATATTATTATGGGAATAAAGTCTTAATATTATGGGAATAATGTAATATTATTATGGGAATAAAGTCTTAATATTATGGGAATAATGTAATATTATTATGGGAATAAAGTCTTAATATTATGGGAATAATGTAATATTATTATGGGAATAAAGTCTTAATATTATGGGAATAATGTAATATTATTATGGGAATAAAGTCTTAATATTATGGGAATAATGTAATATTATTATGAGAATAAAGTCTTAATATTATGGGAATAGTGTAATATTATTATGGGAATAAAGTCTTAATATTATGGGAATAATGTAATATTATTATGGGAATAATGTAATATTATTATGGGAATAAAGTCTTAATATTATGGGAATAATGTAATATTATTATGGGAATAATGTAATATTATTATGGGAATAAAGTCTTAATATTATGGGAATAATGTAATATTATGGGAATAAAGTCTTAATATTATGGGAATAATGTAATATTATTGTGGGAATAAAGTCTTAATATTATGGGAATAATGTAATATTATTATGGGAATAAAGTCTTAATATTATGGGAATAATGTAATATTATTATGGGAATAAAGTCTTAATATTATGGGAATAATGTAATATTATTATGGGAATAAAGTCTTAATATTATGGGAATAGTGTAATATTATTATGGGAATAAAGTCTTAATATTATGGGAATAAAGTTTGCACTTGCTGCTTATATATTATTAGATATGATGTTCCGGATTACTTGTACTTTGTTTCTGTGGTGCGTTCAAAGGAATCACGACGTTTGTGTGTCGCATGGGGGGATTGGGGAGGGGGGGGGGGGGGGGCGGACATAGAGGGTCACAGTCCGCACCACAAACTGGGAACGCGGTCGTTTGGAGTTTGGATCCGCGCACACGGAAACGACACCATGACGGCTGGACGTTTGCCACCGTGGATCCTTCTGGTCTTGTCTCTGTTGGGGACCCGTGACGCGTGCCTGCCGGACCCCGACTCGGCTTACGCTTCCACCGGCGCCGTGTGCCGCCTCACCTACCCCGCGGCCGTCGTCCGTGAGTAGCGGCCCACCCTTCGACCGAGCCTCGTCGTCCGTCCTTGACGTCACAGGACGCCAGTCACATGCTTTCGTTCTCCATTTGTAGCATTGCATCATCCGCTAACGTTATGTCAATATATGCTATTTATTTAGCCGTGTGGTACCACCCATTATTGCATCATCCAATCAGTATTATAGTAATGTGAGAAAAAAGTAGTACATTTGTGAGAAAATAAAGTCTTAATTTTATGGAAAAAAGTACTAAATTCATGAAAATTTATTCTTAATTTTATGACAAAAAAGTAGCAAATTGATGACGATAAAGTCTTAATTTTATGAGAAAAAAGTACATAATTTATGAAAATGATTATTAATTTTATGAGGAAAAAAATAACAAATTTATGAGAACAAAGTCTTAAATTGATGAGAAAAATAGTACATTTATGAGAATGTAGGAAATTGTGAGAAAAAAGTAGTAAATTGATGAGGATAAAGTCTTAAGTTTATGAGAAAAAAACACCAAATTCATGACAGTAAGGTCTTAAATTAATGAGAAAAAGTAGTAAATTGATGAGAAAAAAGTAGCAAATTCATGAGAATAAAGTCTTAATTTTATGAGAAAAAAGTACATATTTTATGAAAATTAATTATTAATTTTATGATAAAAAATAGCAAATTTATGAGAACAAAGTCTTAAATTGATGAAAAAATAGTACATTTATAAGAATGTTGGAAATTTTGAGAAAAAAGTAGTAAACTGATGAGAATAAAGTCTTAATTTTATGAGAAAAAAGTACATAATTTATGAAAATTAATTATTAATTTTATGATGAAAAATAGCAAATTTATGAGAACAAAGTCTTAAATTGATGAAAAAATAGTACATTTATGAGAATGTTGGAAATTGTGAGAAAAAAGTAGTAAACTGATGAGAATAAAGTCTTAATTTTATGAGAAAAAATTACCAAATTCATGACAGTAAAGTCTTAAATTGATGAGAAAAAGTAGTAAATTGATGAGAAAAAAGTAGCAAATTCATGAAAATAAAGTCTTAATTTTATGAGAAAAAAGTACATATTTTATGAAAATTATTTAGTAATTTTATGAGAACAAAGTTGCAAATTCATGAGAATAAAGTCTTAATTTTATGAGAAAAAAGTACATATTTTATGAAAATTATTTAGTAATTTTATGAGAACAAAGTTGCAAATTTATGAGAATGAAGTCTTAAATTGATTAGAGAAATAGTACATGTATGAGAATATCGGAAATTGTGACAAAAAAAACCTAGTAAATTGATGAGAATAAAGTCTTAATTTATGAGGAAAAATAGTACATTTATGAGAATGTTGGAAATTGATGAGACAAAAGTAGTACATTCAAGAGAATAAAGTCTTAATTTTTGGAGAAAAAATAATAAATCCATAAGAATAAAGTCTTAATTTTATGAAGAAATAAAGTAGTGAATCCATGAGAATAAAGTCTTAATTTTTGGTGAAAAGAGTAGATAATTCATTACAATAAAGTCTTAAATCGATGAGAAAAACAGTACATTTATGAGAATGTTGGAAATTGTGAGAAAAAAAACAAGTAAATTGCTGAGAATAAAGTCTTAATTTTATGAGAAAAATAGTACATTTATGAGAATGTCAGAAAATGATGAGAAAAAAGTAGCAAATCCATGAGAATAAAGTCTTAATTTTAGGCGAAAAAAGTAGATATTTCATGTGAATCTTAGAATCTTAAATTGATGAGAAAAAAAGACTTAAATTGACGAGAATAAAGTCTTAAATTGATTACGAAAATGTCTTAAATTGATTACGAAAATAAAGTCTTAAATTGGTGACAAAAATGTCTTAAACTGATGAGAAAAATGTCTTAAATTGATGAGAAAAAATCTTAAATTGATGAGAAAAAAAGTCTTAAATTGATGAGAAAAAGAGTCTTAAATTGATGAGAAAAAGAGTCTTAAATTGATGAGAAAAAGAGTCTTAAATTGATGAGAAAAAAGTCTAAATTGATGAGAAAAAAGTCTTAAATTGATGAGAAAAAAGTCTTAAATTGATGAGAAAAAAAGTCTTAAATTGATGAGAACAAAAGTCTTAAATTGATGAGAAAAAAGTCTTAAATTGATGAGAAAAAAAGTCTTAAATTGATGAGAAAAAAAGTCTTAAATTGATGGGAAAAAAGTCTTAAATTGATAAGAAAAAAAGTCTTAAATTGATGAGAAAAAAAGTCTTAAATTGATGAGAAAAAAAAGTCTTAAATTGATGAGAAAAAAAAGTCTTAAATTGATGAGAAAAAAAAGTCTTAAATTGATGAGAAAAAAAGTCTCAAATTGATGAGAAAAAAGTCTCAAATTGATGAGAAAAGTGTCAAATTGATGAGAAAAAATGTCTTAAATTGATGGGAAAAATAGTCTTAAATTGATGAGAAAAAAAGTCTTAAATTGATGAGAAAAAAAGTCTTAAATTTATGAGAAAAATGTCTTAAATTGATGAGAATAAAGTCTTAAATTGATGAGAAAAAAAGTCTTAAATTTTATGAGAATGAAGTCTTAAATTGATGAGAAAAATGTCTTAAATTGATGAGAAAAATGTCTTAAATTTATGAAAAAAGTCTTAAATTGATGAGAAAAAATTCTTAAACGTATGAGAAAAAAAAGTCTTAAATTGATGAGAAAAATGTCTTACATTGATGAGAAAAAAAGTCTTAAATTTTATGAGAATGAAGTCTTAAATTGATGAGAAAAATGTCTTAAATTGATGAGAAAAATGTCTTAAATTTATGAAAAAAGTCTTAAATTGATGAGAAAAAATTCTTAAACGTATGAGAAAAAAAAGTCTTAAATTTATGAGAAAAATGTCTTACATTGATGAGAAAAAATTCTTAAATTGATGAGAAAATAGTAGATAATTGATGAGAATAAATTCTTAAATTGATGAGAAAAAAGTGGTACATTTCCAAGACAAAAGTCATCCATTTATGAGAAGAAAGTGTTAAATTTAGGAAAAAACATATCAATATTAATATTAATATATATATAAATATTAGGAGAATTAAGTTGTAAATGTTGATGGCGTTGTTTTGTGCAGTGAACGAGAAAAGCAGCAAAGTGTTGGAGGCGGCGTTCCGGCACGCCCGCTATCCCGGGATGAGGGCGGAGAAGTCGGTGCTATTCCTGGGCACGGTGTCGTACGGCCTGGACAAGTGATTATCTTTCCTCGCCACATCCCACGTAGACGCCGCTCGCCACTTCCTTGTTTTCTCTTCCCCGCTTCAGCTTGGAGATCCACAACCTGACCATCGGTCGGAGCTCCTTTGAGCTGGTGGCCGGCGAAGGCATCGCCATGGAGATCAGCGACGTATCGGCCGTCTTCAACGGGATCATCCGATACGGATACGGAAGCTGGCTGTGAGAGATTCCCGACTATTCTCATCCTTCTTTGGCCTTTCTCTTTAACGGAACGTTCCGCCCCCTCGTGCGTATCGTCTCCCGACATTTTTTATCGCCGACCCCCGAAGCGAGTTATCGTTTATGAATACGGAAAAATATTTTCTGTCCAGATGCTTTTTGTGAGGCCGAAATCCGCCAATCAAAATGCGGCACATTTACGGGAAAAAAGTCCTACATTTATATTGTTGGCAAATGATCATAAAAACTTCAACTTTTTGGAGGAAAAAATCCTAATTAATGAGAAAAGCCAAAAGTGTCCACCTGGGAGCCAAAAGTTGTAAATGAATGAAACGTGTTGGTGTTCGTACGTCTTCCTTTCAGCACCAGCATCAATCAGTCCATCCACTTTGACATGGAGGCTCAGATCGACCTTGGAATCAAACCCAAACTATGTGAGGCCTCCCTCATCAAACACACGCATGCTGACATGTTCATGTATTGAAGTATTGAGGTACTGAAATATTACAATATTGAGGTATTCACGTATTGAAGTATTGACATATTGAGGTATTGAAGTACTGACATATTGAGGTATTGAAGTACTGACATATTGAGGTATTGAAGTACTGACGTATTGAGGTATTGAAGTATTGAGGTATTGACATATTGAAGTATTGACATATTGTGGTATTGAAGTATTGAGATATTGATGTATTGAAGTATTGACATATTGAGGTATTGAAGTATTGACATATTGAGGTGTTGCCATATTGAGGTATTGAAGTACTGACATATTGAGGTATTGCCATATTGAGGTATTGAAGTATTGACATATTGAGGTATTGAAGTATTGCCATATTGAGGTATTGATATGTTGAGGTATTGTCATATTGAGGTATTGCCATATTGACAAATTGAGGTATTGCCATATTGAGGTATTGAAGTACTGACATATTGAGGTATTGCCGTATTGAGGTATTGAAGTATTGAGGTATTGACATATTGAGGTATTGACATATTAAGGTAGTGAAGTATTGAGGTATTGACATAGTATTGTGATATTGACATATTGAAGTATTGACATATTGAGGTATTGACATATTGAGGTATTGAAGTACTGATGTATTGAGGTATTGACATATTGAGGTATTGAAGTACTGATGTATTGAGGTATTGACATATTGAGGTATTGAAGTACTGATGTATTGAGGTATTGACATATTGAGGTATTGAAGTACTGACGTATTGAGGTACTGACGTATTGAGGTATTGAAGTGTTGACATATGGAAGTATTGAAGTACTGATGTATTGAGGTATTGACATATTGAGGTATTGAAGTACTGACGTATTGACGTATTGAGGTACTGACGTATTGAGGTATTGAAGTGTTCACATATTGAAGTATTGACATATTGAGGTATTGAAGTACTGATGTATTGAGGTATTGACATATTGAGGTATTGAAGTACTGATGTATTGAGGTATTGACATATTGAGGTATTGAAGTACTGACGTATTGAGGTACTGACGTATTGAGGTATTGAAGTGTTGACATATTGAAGTATTGAAGTACTGATGTATTGAGGTATTGACATATTGAGGTATTGAAGTACTGACGTATTGACGTATTGAGGTACTGACGTATTGAGGTATTGAAGTGTTGACATATTGAAGTATTGACATATTGAGGTATTGAAGTATTGCCATATTGAGGTATGGACATATTCCCATATTGAAGTATTGCCATATTGAAGTATTGACATATTGAGGTATAGCCATATTGAAGTATTGCCATATTGAAGTATTGCCATATAGAGGTATTAAAGTATTGCCATATTGAAGTATTACAATACTGAAGTATTACCATATTAAAGTATTGCCATATTGCCATGAATGATGCCATTTATGAATAAAAAGTAAAAAGTAGCCCAATAACCAAACGATTACAGTAAATGAGGAATTGCCCTGTCAGGGTAAATACTACTATTGAAGTAATATTTACTGTGTTGGATATCGAACATGTGACCTCACCTGTGATGCCAGACTGCAGCAGGAAGGGCAAAGTGGCGGCGGACACGTCGTCTTGCTACTTGAACTTTGACACGCTGCGTTTGCACCTGCAGGGAGACAAACAGTAAGTTCATGTATCACTACTTCGTACTACATCTACAGTACTACATCTACTACTTCAATACTTCAATACCACTGTGCCATGTGTGTGTACGTTCAGACCAAACTGGCTGAAGAAGCTCTTCACTGACTTCATGACGTTGACAGTGAAACTAGTCATCAAGGCACAGGTACGTGCACCTAGAAGCTCCGCTGTGCTAAAACAACTACACTTCCCATGATGCTTAGAGTGGTGTAGCAGGAAGTAGTGCGTAGACAGCTAGTCTTATGCACCCATGGAACCAGGATCTAGAGCAGGTGGAGCCACGTGGTGTGGCCCAGCAAGGTGCACTGCCGTCGGGCACACTCTGCAAGCAGCCCTGGAGGTCAGGGGAACCAGGATCTAGAGCAGGTGGAGCCACGTGGTGTGGCCCAGTAAGGTTCACTGTCGTCGGGCACACTGTACAAGCAGCCCTGGAGGTCAGGGGAACCAGGATCGAGAGCAGGTGGAGCCACGTGGTGTGGCCCAGTAAGGTGCACTGTCGTCGGTCACACTCTACAAGCAGCACCGGTGTGCCGCTCTGGAGGTCAGGGGAACCAGAATTAAGAACAGGTGTAGCCACATGGTGTGGCCCAGTAAGGTGCACTGTCATCGGGCACATTCTACAAGCAGCCCTGGAAGTCAGGGGAACCAATATCTAGAGCAGGTGGAGCCACGTGGTGTGGCCCAGCAAGGTGCACTGTTGTCGGGTACATTCTACAAGCAGCCCTGGAGGTCAGGGGAACCAGGATCTAGAGCGGGTGGAGCCACATGGTGTGGCCCAGCAAGGTGCACTGTCATCGGGCACAAAATGTCTAATAAATCTGTCTTTGTATTTGTGTGTTGCAGATTTGTAAAGAGATCAACAAAGTGGCAAACATATTAGCAGATTTCATCCAAGAACGAGCAGGTGATGCTTCCACTGGAAACACGTCAAGCTAATCATTGCATCATCACACACAACATATAACACAACAAAATACACACCTGCATACTTTTAGTCTAGTTCACCGAGCTCCCGATCTCATCCCACATCAATCCATCCATTGGTGTAGCACAGAGTGCCCTCTGGTGGCCGTGGATGGATCATGTTCACTCACGGCTTCCTGTCAGTGGCTATGAATGCTAACGCTGTTTCATTGGACAACATGCTGATATCGTTCTGGCCCCATCTTTGCCGTCCAGAGGAGTTCCTGAGTGACGGAGACATCAGTGTGGACGTGGGCCTCACGGCTGCTCCTGTCATCACCCACAACTACATCGAGTCCTACCACAAGGTCGCACCACTCACCATGTCTCACGCCGCACACGGGAAGTGTACTATATAGTATCTGATACCACCAACTATACAGTATCTACTATACAGTATCTGATATCGCCTACTATACCGTATCTACTATACAGTATCTATATCACCTACTATACAGTATCTACTATACAGTATCTGATATCACCAACTATACAGTATCTGATATCACCTACTATACAGTATCTACTATACAGTATCTGATATCACCTACTATACAGTATCTACTATACAGTATCTGATATCACCTACTATACAGTATCTACTATACAGTATCTGATATCACCTACTATACAGTATCTACTATACAGTATCTGATATCGCCTACTATACAGTATCTGATACCACCTACTATACAGTATCTGATATCACCTACTATACAGTATCTGATATCACCAACTATACAGTATCTACGATACAGTATCTACTATAAAGTATCTGATACCGTCTACAATACAGTATCTACTATACAGTATCTACTATACAGTATCTGATATCACCTACTACACAGTATCTGATATCCCCTACTATACAGTATCTACTATACAGTATCTGATATCACCTACTATACAGTATCTACTATACAGTATCTGATATCACCTACTATACAGTATCTGATATCACCTACTATACAGTATCTACTATACAGTATCTGATATGACCTACTATACAGTATCTACTATACAGTATCTGATATCACCTACTATACAGTATCTGATACCACCTACTATACAGTATCTGATATCACCAACTATACAGTATCTACGATACAGTATCTACTATAAAGTATCTGATACCGTCTACTATACAGTAGCTACTATACAGTATCTACTATACAGTATCTGATATCACCTACTATACAGTATCTACTATACAGTATCTGATATCACCTACTATACAGTATCTGATATCGCCTACTATACAGTATCTACTATACAGTATCTACTATACAGTATCTGATACCGCCTACTATACAGTATCTACTATACAGTATATGATACTGCCTACTATACAGTGTCTACTATACAGTATCTGATACTGCCTACTATACAGTGTCTACTATACAGTATCTACTATACAGTATCTGATACCACCTACTATACAGTATCTACTATACAGTATATGATACTACCTACTATACAGTGTCTACTATACAGTATCTGATACCGCCTACTATACAGTATCTACTATACAGTATCTGATACTGCCTACTATGCAGTATCTACTATACAGTATCTGATACCACCTACTATGCAGTATCTACTATACAGTATCTAATACCGCCTATGATACAGTATCTGATACCATCTACTATACAGTATCTGATACCGCCTACTATACAGTATCTACTATACAGTATCTGATACCGCCTACTATGCAGTATCTACTATACAGTATCTAATACCGCCTACGATACAGTATCTGATACCATCTACTATACAGTATCTGATACCGCCTACTATACAGTATCTACTATACAGTATCTGATACTGCCTACTATGCAGTATCTACTATACAGTATCTGATACCGCCTACTATGCAGTATGTACTATACAGTATCTGATACCACCTACTATACAGTATCTACTATACAGTATCTGATACCGCCTACTATACAGTACTATCAGTACCATACAGTACTACCACCTACTATCTCATGCAGTATACAGCAACTGATACTACCTAGTATCTGGTACAGTATACAGCATCTGATACTACCTAGTATCTGGTACAGTATACAGCATCTGATACCACCTACTATTTCATACAGTATACAGTATCTGGTACTACCTAGTATCTGGTACAGTATACAGCATCTGATACTACCAAGTATCTGGTACAGTATACAGCATCTGATACCACCTACTATCTCATACAGTATACAGTATCTGGTACTACCTAGTATCTCATACAGTATCTCATCTCATTTCTATACACGGTCACGGGTTGACCTTTGACCTTTGACCTTTGTCCCTCTTCCAGGGCTGGATGAAGTACAAAAACACGTCTACGCTCGTTCAGCATTCAGCCTTCCATCCTGGTCAGCTGACTGACCACAGGATGCTCTACTTTTGGATCTCGGGTCAGTGCTTTCTTACACACGTCCGCACATCACAGCAGATCATAGCATCTCGACTCAATGGCTCATAAATCTAAATATAATATATTGAAATATAAATATAATGAAAGAACCAATTATGAATGAATAATAAGAATACGATCAAAAATTACTACTACTAGTACTAGTACTAGTACTAAAACTGGCTTTCACCCCCAGACCAGGTCTTGAGGTCGATGGTGGCCGCCGCCCACCAAGATGGCCGCTTCCAGCTGGACATCACAGGAACAGACTTGACCGTAAACACATGCTTGTTAAAGTCATAACATCAACCACAACCGACCAATCACAACAAAGTAGGCGTGGTCAGTATTGGGGGGGGGCTTTAGTGGCTTCTATATAAGGCCTTTGTCTGGGATCCTGGCTCCTAGAGGGGCCCCGCTAGGGGTTTTTGGGTATATATATATATATATATATATCAGTGTTTAGCGTGCAGGTCACACAGCTAGGAGACCGGAGTTCGATTCCACGTGGGCGCTAGGTTAATTAGCCACTCTACAAGCAGCCCCGGTGTGCTGCTCTGGAGGTCAGTTGAACCAGGATCTAGCAGGTTGAGCCACGTGGTGTGGCCCAGCAAGGTGCACTGTCATCGGGCACACTCTACAAGCAGCCCTGGAGGTCAGGGGAACCAGGATCTAGAGCAGGTGGAGCCACATGGTGTGGCCCAGTAAGGTGCACTGTCATCGGGCACACTCTACAAGCAGCCCTGGAGGTCAGGGGAACCGGCATCTAGAGCAGGTGGAGCCACATGGTGTGGCCAAGTAAGGTGCACTGTCATCGGGCACACTTTTGATTTTAATGAGATCCCAAAAATAATGATAATAAAATAATAATAAAATATAAAAAAATATTTAAAAAATTATAAATATAAATAAAATAATAAAAAATAATAAATAAAATAATAAAAAATAATAAATAAAATAATAAAAAATAATAAATAAAATAATAACAATAAAATCATTAAAATCAGGTTAATTAGCCACTCCAAATTGTCCATAGGTATGAATGTGAATGGTTGTTTTTTTCTATATGTCCTATATGTCTCCGGATGTCCTTTCAGGACCTTTTCAAGACCAATTTCTCCTCCCGCGTGCCTGAGTTCATGACAAAGGTACAAGATGCGTACCTTGTAGTAGTAGTACTACCTTCGGGGAAGGGGGTTGTGTTGTTTTCACGCTGTGCTGGCGTGTTGTAGTGTCTGTCGGAAGGAAGTTCTCCCGAGCTCCACGCGAGGACGTCGTCTCCCCCCCACATCAGCACCTCCACCTCCGGGACGGCCGTGAGGGCCGAGGTCTCGGTCCGACTCAGCTGCGGCGCTCGGGACACACTCGTCTTCCAAACGGTTAGACTTGCTGAAAATCATATATTGTGTACTGTATATGTACTGTATATGTCATTATACTATACTATTCATTTCATATTCTATTCATGTTGTTATTATTCACAGTGTCAGCAATATCATGGCATAATGAGGGAATTATTATTATTTTTTTATTTTATTTATTTATTTAATTGTTATTATTTTATAATATTTTTATTATTTTATTATATATTTTTTATTATTTTATAATATTTTTATTTTTTATAATATTTTTATTTTTTATATATTATTTTATGATATTTTTATTATTTTATTATTATTATTATTAGCCAATATAATACATCTCATTAAAATCAAAAGATGAATTAGTCATATTTTTTAATATTGTCAAATATTATTACAATTGATAACAACTATGAATATAATGAATTTTTGCATGTATTTAATATTTGACTGATACAACTTTATATTATTATTATTATTATTATTTATTTATTTTTTTGGCCAATATAATACGTCTCATTAAAATAAAAAGATGAATTAGTCATATTTTTTAATATTGTCAAATATTATTACAATTGATAACAACTATTAATATAATGCATTTTTTTTACATGTATTTCATATTTGACTGATACAACTTTATATTAGCTAATATTATGTCTAGATTTTTTGCTATTATATCCATCGTGATTGTATAGATATATACTGTATATTTATCAATAATTAATTAATTGTATTGATATAATATACTAGTATGATGAATAGTAACATATGGATAAAGTACTTTAATATGAAGAGAAATGATTGAATATGCATATTGTGAATATGATTGACTGACTTATTTCTTGGAAGGAGTTTAACTTTGTGTGTCTTTCCTGCACAGGACATCAGCACCAACATCACCGCCTCCTACGCCGACAAACACCTCTTCCTGCACAGCAACCCTTCACAGTAAGAGCATCTTAGTACAGTACAGTAATCCCTCCTTTATCACAGTTCATCTTAGTACAGTACAGTCATCCCTCCTTTATATTAGTAAATTGAATATTTTCAAACTTAAGACCATAGAAAACCTGTTTGACCCTCTAAATTTCAGTTATTAACACATATGACATTATTAGAGGCCTCTAGCCATAAAATAGCACCCCTATAGTCACCTATGACCCAATATAGTAGACATAAGAGAAAATAAGAGACAATAAGACTTCAGAAAACATGCTCACATCCTTCTAAATGGACGTTTTAACATCATTAGAGTCCTCTAGACGTGAAATAGCACCCCTATAGTCACCTACAACCCAATATAGTAGACGTCAGAGAAAATAAGAGACAATAAGACGACAGAAAACGTGCTCACATCCTTCTAAATAGACGGTTTAACATCATTAGAGCCCTCTAGTCATAAAATAGCACCCCTATAGTCACCTACGTCCCAATATAGTAGACATAAGAGAAAATAAGAGACAATAAGACTACAGAAAACTTGTTCACATCCTTCTAAATAGACATTTTAACATCATTAGAGCCCTCTAGCCATGAAATAGCACCCCTATAGTCACCTTTACACTCCCATTACCCAATATAGTCGACAGACAAAATCAGACATATAAGACACAGAAAGGCCTGTTCATGACACTCTAAATGTCAGTTATTAACACACATGACATTATTAGAGCCCTCTAGCCGTAAAATAGCACCCCTATAGTCACCTACGACCCAATATAGTAGACATAAGAGAAAATAAGAGACAAGAAGACGACAGAAAACTTGCTCACATTCTTCTAAATAGACGTTTTAACATCATTAGAGCCCTCTAGCCGTAAAATAGCACCCCTATAGTCACCTACGACCCAATATAGTAGACATAAGAGAAAATAAGAGACAAGACAACAGAAAACTTGCTCACATCCTTCTAAATAGACGTTTTACCATCATTAGAGCCCCTTAGACGTGAAATAGCACCCCTATAGTAAAACAACTGGATGCCAGACATCACATGCTTATCAGTCATCAGCCTTTTCTTCCTCCAGGCTGCTGATTCCACATGCTGAGCTCCACCAAAATCCTTTGGTAAGTGTACTGCTCAGATGCATTGCTAATTCTTCAAATACTAGGCAAAATACTACAAGTACTACATGTAGCCGCTACTGCATGGTCACAGCTTGGATAGAAAACCATGACACCTGGTTGGAATCCAGTTTGGACGTTCCTGTCAATCAACATCAAATTGCAATCAAATGTGTTCTTGATGTTTTATGATGGTTTATTTTTTTTAGGTAGATGAAGCACAACTGGAGTTCATCAAAGAAGCTGTGATGAGGATTGGCATCCCTAAGGTGCTGTCTGGTAAGAAGTACACACTGGTGGTACTGACTAAGAAGTACTGACTAATAGAGGAGGAAAGGTGGTAAAGATGGTAAAGGTGGTGAAGGTAGTAGAGGTAGTAAAGGTAAAAGTGGTAAAGGTGTTAAAGATGGTAAAGATGGTAAAGGTGGTAAATATGGTAAATATGGTAAAGGTGGTAAATATGGTAAAGGTGGTAAATATGGTAAAGGTGGTAAATATGGTAAAGGTGGTAAATATGGTAAAGGTGGTAAATATGGTAAAGGTGGTAAATATGGTAAAGGTGGTAAATATGGGAAAGGTGGTAAAGATGGTAAAGGTGGTAAAGGTGGTAAATATGGTAAAGGTGTTAAAGGTGTAAATATGGAAAGATGGTAAATGTGGTAAAGGTGGTAAATATGGTAAAGGTAGTAAAGGTGTTAAAGATGGTAAAGGTGGTAAAGGTGGTAAATATGGTAAAGGTGTTAAATATGGTAAAGGTGGTAAACATGGCAAATATAGTAAAGGTGGTAAATATGGTAAAGGTGGTAAATATGGTAACTATGGTAAAGGTGTTAAAGGTGGTAAATATGGTAACTATGGTAAAGGTGTTAAAGGTGGTAAATATGGTAAAGATGGTAAATGTGGTAAAGGTGGTAAATATGGTAAAGGTGTTAAATATGGTAAATGGTAAATATGGTAAAGGTAGTAAAGGTGTTAAAGGTGTTAAAGATGGTAAAGGTGGTAAAGGTGGTAAATATGGTAAAGGTGTTAAATATGGTAAAGGTGTTAAAGATGGTAAAGGTGGTAAATATGGTAAATAGTAAATATGGTAAAGGTGGTAAATATGGTAAATATAGTAAAGGTGGTAAACATGGCAAATATAGTAAAGGTGGTAAAGGTGGTAAATATGGTAAAGGTGGTAAATATGGTAAATGTGGTAAATATGGTAAAGGTGGTAAATATGGTAACTATGGTAAAGGTGTTAAAGGTGGTAAATATGGTAACGGTGGTAAATATGGTAAAGGTGGTAAATATGGTAACGGTGGTAAATATGGTAACTATGGTAAAGGTGTTAAAGGTGGTAAATATGGTAACTATGGTAAAGGTGTTAAAGGTGGTAAATATGGTAAAGATGGTAAATATGGTAAAGGTGGTAAATATGGTAAAGATGCTAAATATGGTAAAGGTGGTAAATATGGTAAAGGTGGTAAATATGGTAAAGGTGGTAAATATGGTAAAGGTGGTAAAGGTGTTACAGGTGGTAAATATAGTAAAGATGGTAAATGTGGTAAAGGTGGTAAATATGGTAAAGGTGGTAAATATGGTAAAGGTGGTAAATATGGTAACTATGGTAAAGGTGTTAAAGGTGGTAAATATAGTAAAGATGGTAAATGTGGTAAATATGGTAAAGATTGTAAATATGGTAAAGGTGTTAAATATGGTAAAGGTGGTAAATATGGTAAAGGTGGTAAATATGGTAACTATGGTAAAGGTGATGTGTTTGCTATTGCAGTGCTAGAAAGAGAACTAACCAGGCTGTTGGACAAACAGGGAGCCAACTTATTTGACATCTCCAACCCTGAGGTCCTTCCTGGTCATGTAAGTCTAATAAAGTCTAAATATTATGGGAATAAAGTCAAAATATCATGGGAATAAAATGAAAATATTATGGGAATAAAGTCAAAATATTATGGGAATAAAGTCATAATATTATGGGAATAAAGTCATAATATTATGGTAATGAAGTACAAATATTCTGGTCAAAGAGTTTAAATATTTTGGGAATAAAGTCCAGCTGTTAGGGGACTAATATTGGAGAAATAGGGGGCGGAGCAAAGTATTCGATGGTATTTTGCGTCAACGCTACCAAAGTCTTTGTGTTTTGTTGTCAGGGTTTTGTGCTGATTCAGATGGACTTTGGTTTCCCTCATCACCTCCTGGTTGACTTCCTGAAGAGGTCGCTGCAGTAGCCAATAAACACCTCCTTACATTCTTTTCAAAAGGTCTTTTTGTTCAGATGTAAAAAATATAACATAACATAAACATCACAAAAACATCCAAATATGTCATTTAAAAATATATACACCATGAACTATTTACAATATTCACCATTGGGACTGATCCTGGTGTGTGTGCGCATGCGTTAAAATGACAGTGCCGTACCTCTTTTATGTGTTGTTTTCCCCTTCACTTCCACGTGAAATACTGCCACCTTGTGGCCGTTTTCAGTCATTACTGGCCTCGCCACCGAAACAGGAAGTTGTACGGTTCCTTTAATCACATTATTTGAATCAGACTTGAACTGTTTTATTATGAACAATGAGTTGCGTTCAAAAACACCACGTCATTTAAGATGAATTCGCATGTTTTGAGTGAATTATATGGGATTTCCCAGCATCATTAAATGCAGTAAAATGTACTGAGAATTTCTGTTACTTCCGGGGTCCCGATGAATGCTAGTAGCTACCACTTTGATACACATTTCTCAAATAGCCAATTTTCCTTTAACTATATGTTATTGTGAATAATCAATGACATTAATTTACCCTACTGCGATGTTTATAAAGCTAACAGTTAGCAACATAACATCTCCGCTGTAAAGCAGTACACTAAAAACACTGAAATAGCATGCTAACAATAGCATAATTAGTAGCAATGGCTAACTTAGCTAGGCAGTTAGCGACCAGCTCGGCGGCTGAATCCCAACATATTACAATATCAAAATATATCAAAATATCAAACAGTGTCTAGCATTAAAAGAATGACAAATAACCAGGTTACTCACGTTTATAAGCCACACTGTTAGCTTAACATCAAATGTTACGACTGCTCCGAAACCTGCGCCTGCGCACCTGTGCATTCCCATCTTAGTGTCGTAAATGGGAACTTCGTTTAATCGTGTTCACTCAAAACAGCAAAAAAAGAATGTACACAAGTAAACCAGTCTTTTGTATAAATGTTTAAAGTATTTGAAAAATATATTGTCCTCCAGTTAACACGTATTGTGATTTAAACGAGAATAACAACAGAAAAAAATGAGATGCAGCTGCAAGGTGGATGTGATGTTTGGGGTGTCAGTGAAAGCATCTCGCGATCTGTCTAGAGTATCGCGATGTCAAAGGGACTAGAGACTGTTTTAGAGTTGAGATACATAAATGGTATAATGGAAATAGAAATAAATTAGTTACCGTCGTTAACATTTTTTTTATTTAAATTTTATTTTATTCTTTACATTTTTTATTATTTTATTTTTATTTATTTTTAAAAATGTTTTCATCTGGATATATTTTCAAATCTATTTCAGTAACACTAAGGGAATTAATTTTTATTTTATTTCTGTTTTTATTTAGTCCATTTCTTGGGATAAATAGTAGATAATAATAATAATAATAATAATAGATTCAAAAAACAAAGGCTTCACTCATTTTGTCCATTAAATTTTTATTTTATTATTTTTATGTGATTTATTTTACATGTTTTAATTCATGTCAGTAACACCCCCCCACAAAAAATCACATGTGCCAGAAATACATTCTTCATTGAATATGATAACATGTAAATTACAGAACATAAAAAAAATCATCCATCATCAAGTATCATATCTGATTGTGTAAAAAATTTAAAAAAAAAGAAAATAATAAGAAATGGTCAAAACATCATGTATAAAATATGGCGGCCATGTTGGGGTCCCAGGAACATTTTTCATTCTATATTCAACAATAAACAACGTAAAAGGAATGAACACTATATGGGATGGATGCACACTTTGGTAACGCTACGTTACGCTATGCTATGCTACGTTATGCTACGCTAACAAAGCAGTCTCACAGGATAAAGATGAGGTAACGAGAATAATGCCAAGACATAATATTTCATGCCTAGTAGATCACATTCTGAGGGCTTTGATGCTGCCGTGTACAGTATACTCTACTGTACTATAGTGTACTACAGTGTACTATAGTGTACGTACTAGGCCATCTATACATCCGTACTGTACATCTGTACTATACATCCGCATTGTACATCTGTACTATACATTCGTATTATCCAACCATACTATACCTCTGTACTATACATCTGTACTGTACATCCGTACTGTACATCTGTACTATACATTCGTATTATCCAACCATACTATACCTCTGTACTATACATCTGTACTATACATCCGTATTGTACATCTGTACTATACATTTGTATTGTACAACCATACTATACCTCTGTACTATACATCTGTACTGTACATCCGTACTATACATCCGTATTGTACTTCTGTACTATACATCTGTACTATACATCCGTATTGTACATCTGTACTATACATTCATATTGTACAACCATACTATACCTCTGTACTATACATCTGTACTGTACATCCGTACTGTACATCTGTACTATACATCCGTATTGTACATCTGTACTATACATCTGTACTATACATCCGTATTGTACATCTGTACTATACATTCGTATTGTACAACCATACTATACCTCTGTACTATACATACATCCATACTATACATCTGTACTATACATCCGTATTGTACAATCATACTGTACATCTGTACTATACATCTGTACTATACATCCGTATTGTACATCCATATTGTACATCTGTACTATACATACATCTGTACTGTACATCTGTACTATACATTCGTATTGTACATCCATACTATATATCTGTACTATACATCCGTATTGTACAATCATACTGTACATCTGTACTAAACATCTGTACTATACATTTGTATTGTACATCTGTACTATATATCCGTACTGTACATCTGTACTATACATCCGTATTGTACATCCATACTGTACATCTGTACTATAAATCCATACTACACATCCCTACTGTACAGCTGTATTATACTATCATACTGTACATCTGTACTATACATCCGCACTGTACATTTGTACTATACATCCGTATTGTACATCCCTACTGTACATCTGTACTATAAATCCGTACTATAGTACATCCCTACTGTACATCTGTACTATACTATTGTACTGTACATCTGTACTATACTATTGTACTGTACATCTGTACTATACTATCGTACTGTACATCCGCACTAGCAGCCATAAGGAGGAGATTAGCACGGTGGTTTAGTGTTAAAAAGATGCCTAACATCATGGCCATGCACCTGTAGCTTATGTCCAATGCGTGCTTATTAGAAGACAAGGGATCTCAAACCCAGCGCCCCCGCAAGGCATGCTGGGAAGCACTCCCAGCATGCCTTGCGGCACCTCTGCTTGTTTGTTATCCTTCACTTAAATAAATCCTTCTTTCAACTCGTAATATTAAAATAATACTCGTAAACAACAAATCAAGTTTGTCCTTTTGGGAAAATGAGGGAATACTGTGGTAAGTACTGCGTAATGCAGTATAGTGTAATACCGTGTAATACAGTCCAAGTATCCAACTAGGACTCGACGGACACGCTGACACCACTTTGGTCATTTTGGTTTGATGACGGAGTACAGCTGGAAGCGTGACATGGGAGTACTCTACTACTACTGTACTACTTCCGCTACTTCTACTGCAAAGTGGTGTGAATAGTAAATAGTGTGTATTACGTGAGACGGCCGTGGGGGGGCACGTAGATCCAGATGATGTAGATAGAATATTCCTACACGGCCCGCTCTAGCTACTGGAGTAGTCATTGGAATGGAGCAAAGCAGAAGCTGCATGACAAGGTACCGTACCGTATATTATAGTACCGTATATTATGGTACTGTACGCTTTGGTACTGCACGCCATGGTACCGTACGTTATGGTACCGCACGCCAACAACAGCAGCAGCAGCGAGCGCCATCGGGCGTGGGATCTTCCATCTTCTCCACGGTCAGACGGCCCACAGCTTCTTGTGCTGGAAGTAGGCATCGAACCTGGCCATGGCGTACTCCTGCAATCACAGACAAAACACGTCCATGAATGTGCCGCCTTCTTGCCATGAACGTGCCGGGTTCTTGCCCACAAATGTGCCGCCTTCTTATCCATAAATGTACCGCCCTCATGGCCATAAATGTGCCGCACTCATGCCCATAAATGTGCCGCCCTCATGCCCATAAATGTGCCGCCTTCTTGCCCATAAATGTGCCGCCTTCTTATCCATAAATGTGCCACCCTCATGGCCATAAATGTGCCGCCCTCATGGCCATAAATGTGCCGCCCTCATGGCCATAAATGTGCCGCCCTCATGGCCATAAATGTGCCGCCCTCATGGCCATAAATGTGCCGCCCTCATGCCCATAAATGTGCCGCCCTCATGCCCATAAATGTGCCGCCTTCTTGCCCACAAACGTGTCGCCTTCTTGCCCACAAACGTGCCGCCTTCTTGCCCATAAATGTGCCGCCTTCTAAGCCATAAATGTGCCGCCTTCTTGCCCATAAATGTGCCGCTTTCTAAGCCATAAATGTACTGCCTTCTTGCCCATAAATGTGCCGCCTTCTTGCCCATAAATGTGCCGCTTTCTAAGCCATAAATGTACTGCCCTCTTGCCCACAAACGTGCCGCCTTCGTTCCCACAAACATGCCGCCTTCTTGCCCACAAACGTGCCGCCTTCTTGCCCACAAACGTGCCGCCTTCTTGCCCACAAACGTGCCGCCTTCTTGCCCATAAATGTGCCGCCTTCTTGCCCACAAACGTGCCGCCTTCTTGCCCACAAACGTGCCAAACTTCTTGCCCATAAATGTGCCGCTTTCTAAGCCATAAATGTACTGCCCTCTTGCCCACAAACGTGCCGCCTTCTTGCCCATAAATGTGCCGCCTTCTAAGCCATAAATGTGCCGCCTTCTTGCCCATAAATGTGCCGCTTTCTAAGCCATAAATGTACTGCCCTCTTGCCCACAAACATGCCGCCTTCTTGCCCATAAATGTGCCGCCCTCATGGCCATAAATGTGCCGCCCTCATGGCCATAAATGTGCCGCCCTCATGGCCATAAATGTGCCGCCCTCATGCCCATAAATGTGCCGCCCTCATGCCCATAAATGTGCCGCCTTCTTGCCCACAAACGTGTCGCCTTCTTGCCCACAAACGTGCCGCCTTCTTGCCCATAAATGTGCCGCCTTCTAAGCCATAAATGTGCCGCCTTCTTGCCCATAAATGTGCCGCTTTCTAAGCCATAAATGTACTGCCTTCTTGCCCATAAATGTGCCGCCTTCTTGCCCATAAATGTGCCGCTTTCTAAGCCATAAATGTACTGCCCTCTTGCCCACAAACGTGCCGCCTTCGTTCCCACAAACATGCCGCCTTCTTGCCCACAAACGTGCCGCCTTCTTGCCCACAAACGTGCCGCCTTCTTGCCCACAAACGTGCCGCCTTCTTGCCCATAAATGTGCCGCCTTCTTGCCCACAAACGTGCCGCCTTCTTGCCCACAAACGTGCCAAACTTCTTGCCCATAAATGTGCCGCTTTCTAAGCCATAAATGTACTGCCCTCTTGCCCACAAACGTGCCGCCTTCTTGCCCATAAATGTGCCGCCTTCTAAGCCATAAATGTGCCGCCTTCTTGCCCATAAATGTGCCGCTTTCTAAGCCATAAATGTACTGCCCTCTTGCCCACAAACATGCCGCCTTCTTGCCCATAAATGTGCCGCCTTCTTGCCCATAAATGTACTGCCTTCTTACCCATAAATGGGCCGCCTTCTAGCCCATAAACGAGCCGCCTTCTTGCCCATAAACGGGCCGCCTTCTTGCTCATAAATGTGCCCCCTTCTTCCCCATAAATGTACCTCTTTCTTCCCCATAAATGTGCCCCCTTCTTCCCCATAAATGTGCCGCCTTCTTTGCCGCCTTCTTGCCCATAAATGTAGCGCCTTCTTGCCCATAAATGTAGCGCCTTCTTAGCCATAAATGTAGCGCCTTCTTATCCATAAATGTAGCGCCTTCTTGCCCATAAATGTAGCGCCTTCTTAGCCATAAACGTGCCGCCTTCTTGCCCATAAATGTAGCGCCTTCTTGCCCATAAACGTAGCGCCTTATTGCCCATAAACGTGCCGCCTTCTTGCCCATAAATGTACCGTCTTCTTCCCATAAATGTAGCGCCTTCTTGCCCATAAACGTGCCACTCTCTTGCCCCTAAGCGTGCCGCCCTCTTGCCCATAAACATATGGCCTTCTTGCCCACAAACGTTCCACCTTCTTACCCAGAGCGACAGTAGATACAAATAACTTTGGTCTTGCTACAAGAGCCATCTTTGGCTTTGAAGATAACTTTACCTAAACTTTATAACTTTACCTAAGATAACTTTACCTAACTTTATCTAAATACTCTTGTAAAGTAGTAAAGTAAAGTAGTAAAGTAAAGTAGTAAAGTAGTAGTCATTGTGACACGGTGAGATGGCGGTCTGACCTGACCTATGCTGACCCTCTTTAGCAGATCCAGACCTCCAACAAGTGTGATGGTGGGTGTCGGGGTGTCCACATCGGTACTCACCAGATACCCGAACTTGATGGTGGAGAGGCGGGCCTGGATGATGGACCACAGGCCCCAAAAGAAGTGGGATGCAAGAGAGAACCTGCACAGAAAGACCTGTTGGTCTCTGATGCTGATGGGTTCCAAGGGTGGGGCAAATCCAGGGGGGACGGCTTACCTGTTGACCTCCACGTACAACTCCTCCTTCATTTTCACTTGGTCCTCCACGCTCAGGTTGTCAAAGTCTCCACCTGACGCACGCAGGTAGTGTTCCATGAAGTGGAGCTGCAGACGGGGAAATGTCGTTCACTATCATGGACGCCAGCGTCTTTTACGGCTACGCTTACCTGCTGAGCCTTGGAGGGGTACGCCTGGGGGTTCACTTTGAAAAAAGGAAACTGCTCACAGTTGTAGTCGTACATCCACTCACAGAAATGGTTGCCAAGATCAAATCCCCTGCAAAGATGGAGGACGAAACAGCTTAGCTTTTAGTTCACTTCATCCTCTCATTAGCACACACAAGACAACCTTCCAAATAAGCTTTCTAACACTATTAGAGCTCCCTAGAAAGGAAATAACACCCCTATAGTCACCTTTACACTCCTATTAGCCAATATAGTAGACATCATAAGAGAAAATAAGACAAATAAGATATAAAAACCGTGTTTACCACCTTCTAAATACACCTTTAGAGCCCTCTAGACATGAAATAACACCCCTATAGTCACCTTTACACTCCTATTACCCAATATAGTAGACATAATAAGAGAAAATAAGACACATACGACATAGAAAACTTGTTTACCACCTTCTAAATACACCTTTTAATGCCATTAGAGCCCTCTAGACATGAAATAACACCCCTATAGTCACCTGTACACTCCTATTACCCAACATAGTAGACATAATAAGACACATAAGACATAGAAAACCTGTTTACTACCTTCAAACTGAACTTTTTGACATGATTAGAGCCCTCTTGACATGAAATAACAACCCTATAGTCACATGTACACTCCTATTACCCAATATAGTAGACATAATAAGAGAAAATAAGACATAGAAAACCTGTTTACCACCTTCTAAATACACCTTTTAACATCATTAGAGCCCTCTAGACATGAAATAACACCCTATAGTCACCTTTACGCTCCTATTACCCAACATAGTAGACATAATAAAAGAAAATAAGACACATAAGCTATAGAAAACTTGTTTACCACATTCTAAATATAGCTTTTAACGCCATTAGTGCCCTCTAGACATGAAATAACACCCCTATAGTCACCTGTACACTCCTATTACCCAATATAGTAGAAATAATAAGAGAAAATAAGACACATAAGACATACAAAACCTGTTTACTACCTTCAAACTGAACTTTTTGACATTATTAGAGCCCTCTTGACATGAACTAACAACCCTATAGTCACCTGTACACTCCTATTACCCAATATAGTAGACATAATAAGAGAAAATAAGACATAGAAAACCTGTTTACCACCTTCTAAATACACCTTTTAACATCATTAGAGCCCTCTAGACATGAAATAACACCCCTATAGTCACCTTTACGCTCCTATTACCCAACATAGTAGACATAATAAAAGAAAATAAGACACATAAGCTATAGAAAACTTGTTTACCACATTCTAAATATAGCTTTTAACACCATTAGAGCCCTCTAGACATGAAATAACACCCCTATAGTCACCTGTACACTCCTATTACCCAACATAGTAGACATAAGAGAAAATAAGACACATAAGACATAGAAAACGTGTTTACTACCTTTGAACTGAACGTTTTGACATTATTAGAGCCTTCTTGACAAGAAATAACACCCCTATAGTCACCTGTACACTCCTATTACCCAATATAGTAGACATAATAAGAGAAAATAAGACATAGAAAACCTGTTTACCACCTTCTAAATACACCTTTTAACATCATTAGAGCCCTCTAGACATGAAATAACACCCCTATAGTCACCTTTCTGCTCCTATTACTCAATATAGTAGACATCATAAGAGAAAATAAGACACATAAGATATAGAAAACTTGTTTACCACCTTCTAAATACACATTTTAACACCTTTAGAGCCCTCTAGACATGAAATAACACCCCTATAGTCACCTGTACATTCCTATTACCCAACATAGTAGACATAATAAGAGACAATAAGACACATAAGACATAGAAAGCCTGTTTATGACCTTCAAACTGAACGTTTTGACATTATTAGAGCCCTCTTGACATGAAATAACACCCCTATAGCCACCTTTACGCTCCTATTACCCAACATAGTAGACATATAAAAGAAAATAAGACACCTAAGCTATAGGAAACTTGTTTACCACATTCTAAATATAGCTTTTAACGCCATTAGAGCCCTCTAGGCAGGAAATAACACCCCTATAGCCACCTGTACACTCCTATTACCCAATATAGTAGAAATAATAAGAGAAAATAAGACACATAAGACATACAAAACCTGTTTACTACCTTCAAACTGAACTTTTTGACATTATTAGAGCCCTCTTGACATGAAATAACAACCCTATAGTCACCTGTACACTCCTATTACTCAACATAGTAGACATACTAGAAGAAAATAAGACACATAAGACATATAAACCCTGTTTACTACCTTCTAAATGCACTTTTTAACATGATTAGAGTCCTCTTGACATGAGAGCCCAGACCCCAAAGCCAATGTGGAGGTTGTGTTTGTGCAGCCGCCCTGGGATCACCTTGAACAACACATTCCTAACTGCCACTCCAAGATGGCCGCTGTGCTCCTCTGCATTTTTCCTCCTCCCTTTCTCAAAACAAATATCTCACTTTTACAGCAACAACAGAAAAAGCAAACACTGGAGATAAAACGCCGGCATGCGTCCATGAGCCTGCTGGGCCTTCGGACAGGAAAACATTCTTTGGGGTTCATTAGGATGGGTCTGTCCTGGCGGACCCAAACCTGGCCTCATTGGCCGCTCTGCTCGTCTCTCTGCTCATCCTCCACTCCACTCATCCGCCACTCATCCTCCACTCATCTTCCACTGTCAGCCATCCACCTTTATGGCACCGTGCAGGCTCCAGACACAAAGCCCATATGAATCATCATGATAATCATTTCATATTAAAACCTTTTCTGTCACGTTCCGGGGTTCCCTCGTCTCCTCCTTGTTTTGCTTTTTGTTACAGATTCCTGAAACGTATCGTTACCAGCTGGTCTGACGCTTTTTTCTCATGATTTACAACTTTTTTCTCATAATTTACAATTTCCTCATAATTTACAACGTTTTCCTCATAATTTACAACGTTTTCCTCATAATTTACTACTATTTCCTCATAATTTACAATGTCTTCCTCATAATTTACAACTTTTTTCTCACAATTTAGAACATTTTTCTCAGAATTTACAACTTTTTTCTCATAATTTACAAGGTTTTTCTCTTAATTTACAAGGTTTTCCTCAATATTTACAAGTGTTCTCTCATAATTTACAAAATTTTTCTCAAAATTTACAACTTTTTCCTCATAATTTACAATGTTTTTCTCAAAATTTACAAGGTTTTCCTCAATATTTACGACTGTTCTCTCATAATTTACAACTGTTCTCTCATAATTTACAACTTTTTTCTCATAATTTACAAGGTTTTTCTCATAATTTACAAGGTTTTCCTCAATATTTACAAGTGTTCTCTCATAATTTACATTTTTCTCAAAATTTACAACTTTTTCCTCATAATTTACAATGTTTTTCTCAAAATTTACAAGATTTTCCTCAATATTTACAACTTTTTCCTCATGATTTACAACTTTTTTCTCATGATTTACAACTTTTTTCTCATAATATACAACTTTTTTTCTCATGAATTGCAACTTTTTCCTCATACCTTACAACTGTTTTCTCATAATTTACAAGGTTTTTCTCATAATTTACAAGTGTTCTCTCATAATTTACAATGTTTTTCTCAAAATTTACAAGATTTTCCTCAATATTTACAACTGTTCTCTCATAATTTACAACTTTTTCCTCATAATTTACAACTTTTACCTCATAATATACAACTTTTTCCTCGTGATTTACAACTTTTTTCTCATAATATACAACTTTTTTTCTCATGAATTGCAACTTTTTCCTCATACCTTACAACTGTTTTCTCATATTTTACAACTTTTTCATCATAATTTACAACTTGTTACTCATAATTTACAACTTGTTACTCATAATTTACAACTTTTTCCTCATAATTTACAACTTTTTCTCTCATAATTTACAACTTTTTCCCCATAATTTACAACTGTTCTCTCATAATTTACAACTATTTCCTCATAATTTACAACTTTTTTCTCATAATTTACAATTTTTTCCTCATAATTTACAACTTTTGCCTCATAATTTACAACTGTTTTCTCATATTTTGCAACTTTTTCATCATAATTTACAACTTTTTCCTCATATTTTACAACTTTTTGCTCATAATTTACAACTTTTTACTCATAATTTACTTTTTTTTTGCATAATTTTTTAACTTTTTTCTAACTTTCTCATAAATGTTTATTATTACAAAATGATATGAATACCATGAGGCGCTCATGGTTTCACCGGTGACAGGCAACTGGACTGCCAGTTTGACACCCCTGCGCAAGGCCAACTGGGGCATTTTCTTCCCACATCAAGGCCGAGTGACGGCGGGCACTCAGTGTGCGCTTATGACAGATTCCGAGAAGGGGGTGTCATGGGACCAGGTGGGGGCCAGTGTGGGGGCCCGTGTGGGGGCCCAGGTGGGGGACCGGGTGGGGGCCCAGATGGGGGACCAGGTGGGGGTCCGGCTGGGGGCCCGGTTGGGGGCCCAGCTGGGGGCTCGAGTGGGCGCCCAGGTGGGGGCCCGTGTGGGGGCCCGGCCAACAACATACCTGTAGTTATAGCTACTGTACTCAAAGTCGATGAGCATCAGCTTCTGTTTGTCCGACTGGTGACGGCAGTTCAGCAGCAGGATGTTTCCTGGCAAACGACAACGATGATTGGAAACGCAAAACGTACACACGACCGTTTTGTACGCGTCGGCGGCTTTTACCTTCTTGGCAGTCGTTGTGGCAAAACACCACCGGGGAGTTGGTGGACTCCAACAGGGACCTAACAAACAAAACACAAAACAAATCCCATCAATAAACCTGTCTGTACAAATACTACATCAGAGAGTAGTAACAAATACTTCACAGGAATACAGTCAACAACATATAAACATTCATGTGTCAACATTATGAACAAGCTAACTGTAGGGGTTTGATTAGCTTGAGAGCATTTAGCTTTGAACTTTAGCTTGTCCGTAGCTAGCTGGAGCTCCACAAATCCACACAGGAATAAAAAAATAATACAAAAAAAATATACAAAATATCCAAGTTTAATTCCAAGAATACAAACAAAACAATTGGCTAGTTTTCAACTAACTAAAAATAGACTAAAGAGGTAAGAAAACCAGGAAGTACAGTATCAGCTCTATGCACTCTTAAAGGGGAAGTACACTTTTTAACAACATATACAAAATCTTATAAAATCATGAATCCCAATAGACATTGAAACAATTTGGCTCGGAGGCACTTTGGCACGTATCAGGTGCTTGGCAACCGCGTGTTCGATGCCAGCTATGCATTGTCTCGTGTGTGTGTGTGCAGGAACTAACTTGAGCCAGTCCATCTCATGCAGCAGGTCGTAGCTCAGCAGGCTGTTGAAGCGACGCAGCTGAGACTCTCGAGTGAAGGTCAGCCTCAAAACTTGGCTCAGGTACCTGGCAACAATATTTCAACAATATTTCATATGTCAACAAATAAGCAACGCATAAAGGTGACTATAGGGGTGTTATTTTACGTCGAGAGGGCTCTAATGCTGATACAAAGCATATTTTCGAGGCAGTACATTGGTTTCCTATGTCTTATTTCCTGGTATGATGTGTACTATATAGGGTAATAGGAGTGTAAAGGTGATTATAGGGGTGTTATTTCATGTCAAGAGGTCTCTAATGCTGATATAAAGCATATTTATTAGGCAGTAAACAGGTTTCATATGTCTTATTTCCTGTTATTATGTCTACTATATTGAGTAGTAGGAGTTTAAAGGTGACTATAGGGGTGTTATTTCATGTCTAGAGTGCTCTAATGCTGATACAAAGCATATTTACATGGTGGTAAACAGGTTTCCTATGTCTTACTTCCTGTTATTATGTCTACTATATTGAGTAGTAGGAGTGTAAAGGTGACTATAGGGGTGTTATTTCATGTCTAGAGGGCTCTAATGCTATTACAAAGCATATTTACGAGGCGGTAAACAGGTTTCCTATGTCTTATTTTCTGTTATTATGTCTACTATATTGGGTAATAGGAGTGTAAAGGTGACTATAGGGGTGTTATTTCCTGTCAACAGGGCTCTAATGCTGATTCAAAGCATATTTACGAGGTGGTAAACAGGTTTCATATGTCTTATTTCCTGTTATTATGTCTACTATATAGGGTAATAGGAGTGTAAAGGTGACTATAGGGGTGTTATTTCATGTATAGAGGGCTCTAATGCTATTAGAAAGCATATTTACAAAGTGGTAAACAGGTTTCCTATGTCTTACTTCCTGTTATTATGTCTACTATATTGAGTAGTAGGAGTGTAAAGGTGACTATAGGGGTGTTATGTCATGTCAACAGGGCTCTAATGCTGATACAAAGCATATTTTCGAGGCGGTAAATTGGTTTCCTATGTCTTATTTCCTGTTATTATGTCTACTATATAGGGTAATATGAGTTTAAAGGTGACTATAGGGGTGTTATTTCATGTCAACAGGGCTCTAATGCTGATATAAAGCATATTTATTAGGCGGTAAACAGGTTTCCTATGTCTTATTGTCTCTTATTATGTCTACTATATTGGGTAATAGGAGTGTAAAGGTGACAAGAAATGGACTTATGGCTATGAAGTGCCATAAACGAGATATGAGTGACCATAAAATAAGTATGTATATTTCTAATATATCTCCAACGAGGTGTGTTAAGGTGGAAAAGGTTATTCCCGGGGATCGGCCTTCTCACGTCAAACGTCAATCAAAGGGCCAATATGATCAATATTTGTGTTGTGACACTTGTGGGCCATAAAGCTGGATTGTGGAAGGCCGTGGTTGGAAAAGTGGAGCAGGGCGCCGGACTTTGTGGACTTTTGAGTTGCACAATGTTAGCGCTGTAAACACCAAGCGAATCCACCAGCTCGAGGAGCGTGATGGTTGACGGCCGTGAACTCGTCAGCACGTCGAGACAGGCGGCTCATCGGGTCAGGGCGTGCTGGCTTCTGGTGGACTCAAACGGAAAAGGAACCTCGGTCAATACCCCCCGTTTAGGAAGGTCGCAGGCACCACAATTAGACTTGCCCGTAGGCACCCGGGTAAAGAGGGCGATCAGCCATGCCTGGGGGCCATATTCATATACAGTATTTCTACACTATATTATTTATAGTATTTCTATATTAGTATATGTTAGTATATTTCGGGATGACGTCATTTATCATCTCTTATATCATTGTAAACATATCCTCATATATGGTATTAAACATTTTACTTATTTCAATATATTTATACCAAGTAAAAAACATGTAAAAATAAAGGAAATATATTTTAATATATTTTTAAAATAGCTGGATACATGTTGATTTTATTATTAATATTAATATTATGCATTATAGTGAATTTTGTATATGGAAATGTTTTACTTCTTGAAATACTTCATGAAATACAATATTTTTATATTTGTATCTATATTTTACTATTAATATTAATTAGTTTTTTTCACATTTTCTTTTGTATAGATTTTAAAATATATATATATTACATTTACATTAATCATTAATACATAACTAAATTGTAATTATTTTAATTCATTAAAGTTCGGCGAAAAAAATATTAAATTAAATTATATCATATTATATTACTATATATTATTAAATTAAATTATTTTAAATTAATTTAAAATAAATTACATAAAATTATATTATATTATTTTAAATTAAATTAAATTATTTTAAATTAATTTAAAATAAATTACATAAAATATATTATTTTAAATTAAATTATTTTAAATTAAATTATTTTAAATTAAATTATTTTAAATTAAATTAAAATAAATTACATAAAATTATTTTAAATTAATTTAAAATAAATTACATAAAATTAAATTGAATTACATAAAATTAAATTAAATTAAATTACTGTATACATATTTAAGTATCAGTATCATTTTACCTGGGGTTACAAACAGGGTCGTCTGAGGTCACTCTTTGATAACCCCCCCCTCCCAGGACAAAGTGGGGGGGGGGCATCAGGAGGTCCCCTCAAACCTAATTGACCTGTCAGTCAGGAGCTTATCTAGCATGGGTGCGACAAACCACGGCAGAAGAAGAATGGGTGTGCAGGCTAACCCCCAAACACGGGGGTGTCTCCTTCCTCTTCCAATGCCAGTCATTAGCATACTATGGAGCAATAAAACCCCACCTGCCTTGGAGAAGATACCAGACCACAACGTTCTTCAAGGATCAAAGTGGACAACACAATGAGGGCAATCACCAGCATTGTTTTCAGCTTCCTATCATGTAGGAACTAGCGTGGGAACTAGCGTGGGAACTAGCGTGGGAACTAGCGTGGCAATGAGTGTTCCTGACTTACTTGTCCATGGTTCCAAACAACCACGTGGGCTCCTTGTTAAAGGGCATCCTCATTCCATGGAACTTGGCCATTTTGTCCGCAACCTCCGCTGAAATGTTGGCCTCGCTCAGCTCGCAGGTGTCCAACTTGCGGCTCTGTGGACACATGGCATTTATTCTTACACGTGTCAACAAAATCAATCAGCTCTAAGGCTGTCAATCACGCTGCCGAATATTATACACACTTTGTCCCCGATGGAGGTGGGCTGTTTTTAACCCTACATCCCTACCTCCTTAACACCTAACCCTACATCCTTAACACCTAACCCTACCTCCTTAACACCTAACCCTACGTCCTTAACACCTAACCCTACATCCTTAACACCTAACCCTACCTCCTTAACACCTAACCCTACATCCTTAACACCTAACCCTACATCCTTACCACCTAACCCTACATCTTGAACCCTACTTCCTTAACACCTAACCCTACATCCTTAACACCTAACCCTACGTCCTTAACACCTAACCCTACATCTTGAACCCTACCCCCTTAACACCTAACCCTACATCCTTAACACCTAACCCTACATCCTTAACACCTAACCCTACATCTTGAACCCTACTTCCTTAACACCTAACCCTATATCCCTACCCCTACTTCCTTTACACCTACCCCTACTTCCCTACCCCTACATCCTTAACACCTAACCCTACATCTTGAACCCTACTTCCTTAACACCTAACCCTACATCCTTAACACCTAACCCTACATCCCTACCTCCTTAACACCTAACCCTACATCCTTAACACCTAACCCTACCTCCTTAACACCTAACCCTACATCCCTACCTCTACCTCCTTAACACCTAACCCTACATCCCTACCTCCTTAACACCTAACCCTACATCCTTAACACCTAACCCTACCTCCTTAACACCTAACCCTACATCCCTAACCCTACTTCCTTAACACCTAACCCTACATCCCTACCCCTACTTCCTTAACACCTAACCCTACCCTCACTAACCCTACCTCCTTAACACCTAACCCTACATCCCTAACCCTACTTCCTTAACACCTAACCCTACATCCCTACCCCTACTTCCTTAACACCTAACCCTACCCTCACTAACCCTATTTCCTTAAGACCTAACCCTACTTCCTTAACACCTAACCCTCCATCCCTACCCCTACTTCCTTAACACCTAACCCTACCCTCACTAACCCTACTTCCTTAACACCTAACCCTACTTCCTTAACCCCTAACCCTACATCCCTACCCCTACTTCCTTAACATCTAACCCTACCCTCACTAACCCTACCTCCTTAACACCTAACCCTACATCCCTACCCCTACTTCCTTAACACCTAACCCTACCCTCACTAACCCTACCTCCTTAACAACTAACCCTACATCCCTACCTCCTTAACACCTAACCCTTCCCTCACTAACCCTACCTCCTTAACACCTAACCCTACATCCCTACCTCCTTAGCACCTAACCCTTCCCTCACTAACCCTACCTCCTTAACACCTAACCCTACATCCCTACCTCCTTAACACCTAACCCTACATCCCTACCTCCTTAACACCTAACCCTACATCCCTACCCCTACCTCCTTAACACCTAACCCTACATCCCTACCCCTACTTCCTTAACACCTAACCCTACCCTCACTAACCCTACCTCCTTAACACCTAACCCTACATCCCTACCTCCTTAACACCTAACCCTTCCCTCACTAACCCTACCTCCTTAACACCTAACCCTACATCCCTACCTCCTTAACACCTAACCCTTCCCTCACTAACCCTACCTCCTTAACACCTAACCCTACATCCCTACCTCCTTAGCACCTAACCCTTCCCTCACTAACCCTACCTCCTTAACACCTAACCCTACATCCCTACCTCCTTAACACCTAACCCTACATCCCTACCTCCTTAACACCTAACCCTACATCCCTACCCCTACCTCCTTAACACCTAACCCTACATCCCTATCTCCTTAACACCTAACCCTACATCCCTACCCCTGGTGACAATAAAGACAATAAAGTATTATAAGAATAAAGTCATAACGGCAATATTTGGAAAATTTGCAAACAGCAACAACAGTAGCTGATATTAACATATAACAACAGCTGATATTAACTCTTTCCTTACCAAAGACATATTGATGTTGGCATCTGAACGTGATATTTCACTCAAACGTACCCACCTAATGATTACTAACCAACACAAAACGCTGAAAGACGGGGGCTAACCCATGACTGGACGAAGACAAGAATGCTTCACTGCAGACCTGAAATGCTCATGCTCATTATATAAGCTTATATAACTATAATGCTGATTATAGCTCATTATAGGCTCATACTCCCAGAACGTGACGGAACCTACCGGTACATACTGCTCCAGGCGGCCATGCGGGAAAATACCGTACAGTTTAGGTCCCAGTTCCCGCTCTGCCAAGATGGCAAACATCACGCTCTCCAGCACCATGGCCTCTGCCCCCTGCAACACACGTTACACAATACACACAGCATCAACACACACCTCACACTGTACATATAAACCAGGAGGACTTTGAGGAATAAAAAACCTGTTAACAAACTTCTAAATATGCTTTTATACATTATTAGAGCCCTCTAGACATGAAATAACACCCCTATAGTCACATTTACACTTCCATTACCCAATATAGTAGACATAATAAGAGAAAATAAGACATAGAAAACCTCTGTATCACCTTCCAAATATGTTTTATACATTATTAGAGCCCTCTAGACATGACATAACATCCCTATAGTCACCTTTACACTCATATGACCCAATGTAGTAGACATAATAAAAGAACATAAGACAGAGAAAACCTGTTTACCATAATCTAAATATGCTTTTGACATTATTAGAGCCCTCTAGCCATGAAATAACACCCCTATAGTCACCTTTACACTCCCATTACCCAATATAATAGACATAATAAGAGAAAATAAGACATAGAAAACCTCTTACCACCTTCTAAATATGCTTTTATACATTAGAGCCCTCTAGACATGAAATAACACCCCTATAGTCACATTTACACTCAAATTACCCAATATAGTAGACTTAATAAAAGAAGATAAGACATAAAAAATCTCTTATCACCTTTTAAATATGCTTTTATACATTATTAGAGCCCTCTAGACATGAAATAACACCCCTATAGTCACCTTTACGCTCATATTACCCAATAATATAGACATAATAAGAGAAGATAAGACATAGAAAACCTCTCGACCACCTTCTAAATATGCTTTTGTACATTATTAGAGCCCTCTAGACATGAAATAACACCCCTATAGTCACCTTTAATTTCCTATTACCCAATAAAGTAGACATAATAAGAGAAAATAAGACATAGAAAACCTCTTAGCACCTTCTAAATATGCTTTTATACATTATTAGAGCCCTCTAGACATGAAATAACACCCCTATAGTCACCTTTACACTCATATTACCCAATATAGTAGACGTAATAAAAGAACATAAGACATAGAAAACGTCTTTACCACCTTCTAAATATGCTGTTGACAATTTTAGAGCCCTCGAGACATGGAATAGCACCCCTATAGTCACCTTTACACTCATATTACCACCTTCTAAATATGCTGTTGACCATTTTAGAGCCCTCTAGACATGAAATAGCACCCCTATAGTCACCTTTACACTCATATTACCCAACATAGTAGACATAATAAGAGAAAATAAGACATGGACAACCTCTTACCACCTTCTAAATATGTTTTTGTACATTATTAGAGCCCTCTAGACATGAAATAACACCCCTATAGTCACCTTTACACTCTTATTACCCAATATAGTCGACATAATAAAAGAAAATAAGACATAGAAAACCTGTTTACCACCTTCTAAATATGCTGGTTTATCGAGCGGTTTCATTGGTTACGGCGACAAGCCCAAATATTGTGTTTGATGTAGAGGTCGAGGTCATGCTCTGTCGCAACGCTGCGTTGGGCTGCGACCTTGTACTGCAGCCTCAGTACTTATCTGCCGCCTACTGCGAGATAAGAAGTACATGAACCTGAACACCTGAAAGTTGACATGAAGGAATTTGGGTCAAATAAAGCGGACACGACGGAAAATGGGAGCTATGTTACATCATTGGGAATTGTGTAATTCTGGCTGGTGGTGTCCAAAGTCAGGGGCAGCCTCACATGCTCTTGTCAACTATTTAGCTTGCTGGCTTCGTCTGTAGCGAGCGGGCGATGGTAATTAAAGAGAGAAAGTATACAACTTAGCACTCTCATGCTCAGTGTTAGCACATTAGCATTGCTAGCATGCTAAAAAAATAGCATAGTAGCATTTTTAGCTATTTTCACAGCGAGGCACTCATATGAAGCCTTAGCGCTATGATGCTCAGTGTTAGCACATTAGCATGCTAACCTTAGCTTAGTCGCATTTTATCAATTTCCATAGCTAGACACATGTAAAACACTTGTCAATATTAAGCTATGTGTTTGCATGATAACATTAGCATATTAGCATTGCTAACATGGTAACATTAGCATAGTAGCATTTTTAACCACTGTCATAGGTAGATGTTTATATAACAACTTAGCACGCTCATGCTCAGTGTTAGCACATTAGCATTGCTAGCATGCTAAAATTAGCATAGTAGCATTTTTAGCCATTTTCACAGCTAGGCACACATAAAACACTTGTCACTATTATACTGTGTTTGCATAACATTAGCATATTAGCATTGCTAACATGGTAACATTAGCATAGTAGCATTTTTAGCCATTGTCATAGGTAGATGCTTGTATAATGACTTAGCACTCTCATGCTCAGTGTTAGCACATTAGCATTACTAGCATGCAAAAATTAGCAAAGCAGCATTTATAGCCATTTTCACAGCTAGGCACTCATATGAAGCCTTAGCGTGTTAGCACGTTAGAATTGTTAGCATGCTAACCTTAGCATACCCGCATTTGTATCCATTTCCATAGATAGACACATGTAAAACACTTGTCATTATGATGCCATGTGTTTGCATGATAACATTAGCATATTAGCATTGCTAACATGGTAACATTAGCATAGTAGCATCTTTTGCCATTTTTACAGCTAGGCACTCATATGACGCCTTAGCGCTATCATGCTCAGTGTTAGCACGTTAGCATTGTTAGCATGCTAACCTTAGCATGGTCGCATTTTTATCCATTTCCATTGCTAGACACATGTAAAACACTTGTCACTATTAAGCTATGTTTGCATGATAACATTAGTATATTAGCATTGCTAACATGGTAACATTAGCATAGTAGCATCTTTTGCCATTTTTACAGCTAGGCACTCATATGACGCCTTAGCGCTATCATGCTCAGTGTTAGCACGTTAGCATTGTTAGCATGCTAACCTTAGCATGGTCGCATTTTTATCCATTTCCATTGCTAGACACATGTAAAACACTTGTCACTATTAAGCTATGTGTTTGCATGATAACATTAGTATATTAGCATTGCTAACATGGTAACATTAGCATAGTAGCATTTTTAGCCATTTTCACAGCTAGGCACTTATATGAAACCTTAGCGCTATCATGCTCAGTGTTAGCACGTTAGCATTGCTAGCATGCTAACCTTAGCATAGCCACATTTTTATCAATTTCCATAGATAGACACATGTAAAACACTTGTCACTATTATGCTATGTGTTTGCATGATAACGTTAGCATGCTAGCATAGCCAGCATGTTATCAGAAATGGTCTAAATAGAGCAAAAGCCACTATGAGCAAAAGCTGACCCGAGACCCGAGCTCATCCAGACATTCTTTCGGGGTTTCTTGGTGAAAGCATTTGTTTAAGCAGGGCTAAAAATAGAAGCCCGTATCAAATAAATGTACGCATGGTGTAATATTCCATTCACATATTTCCATCGCTAAGAAACGCCGGGCTTTGTTTAATCATTAATAGCTCCGCACTCTGGCCATCAAATCAATCTTATTAGCCGTGTTAGCCTGCCGTGATGGGACACTTTGTGTTTCACGGAATGACTTATCGGGATTTGGAGCTAAAGCGGCCCTCGCTACATAAGAGGCCACGCGGTGGACGAGTGGTTAGCATGGTGGAAATCATCTCTCAACATGCACAAGCTACTGTTGGGGCCATAACCCGCAACTGTTAGCTTGGAGCACCCCT
Organism: Doryrhamphus excisus; assembly: GCF_037039965.1. NCBI lineage: Eukaryota > Metazoa > Chordata > Actinopteri > Syngnathiformes > Syngnathidae > Doryrhamphus > Doryrhamphus excisus. The sequence goes on from NC_136362.1 coordinate 1,771,059, forward strand.
TCACTACGCCGAGCAACTGGAGATCCCAGCGGAGATACGGAGGAGGAGAGGCTGCAGAGCGGGAGTGAAGAGCGAAAAGGACGGTACAAGGTTTGCTGTATAAAGACGGCATCAACCATGTTTACTGTCTGTCGTCATGGGAACCTGATGGCGCTATCCCTGCTACAAAGAAACTAGCATGAGTGCAGCATGATTGCTGGGCTCTAATCATGTTAAACATGTATTTTGAAGATGGTTAACAAGTTTTCTATGTCTTATTTTCTCTTATTATGTCTACTACATTGGGTAATATAGGTGTAAAGGTGACTATAGGGGTGTTATTTCATGTTTAGAGGGCTCTAATAATGTTAAACGTGTATTTTGAAGATGGTAAACAACTTTTGTATGTCTTATTTTCTCTTATTATGTCTACTATATTGGGTAATATTTGTGTAAAGGTTACTATAGGGGTGTTATTTCATGTTTAGAGGGCTCTAATAATGTTAAACGTGTATTTTGAAGATGGTAAACAACTTTTGTATGTCTTATTTTCTCTTATTATGTCTACTATATTGGGTAATATAGGTGTAAAGGTTACTATAGGGGTGTTATTTCATGTTTAGAGGGCTCTAATAATGTTAAACGTGTATTTTGAAGATGGTAAACAACTTTTGTATGTCTTATTTTCTCTTATTATGTCTACTATATTGGGTAATATTTGTGTAAAAGTTACTATAGGGGTGTTATTTCATGTTTAGAGGGCTCTAATAATGTTAAACGTGTATTTTGAAGATGGTAAACAAGTTTTGTGTGTCTTATTTTCTCTTATTATGTCTACTATATTGGGTAATATTTGTGTAAAGGTTACTATAGGGGTGTTATTTCATGTTTAGAGGGCTCTAATAATGCTACAAGGTGTATTTAGAAGGTGGTAAACCTACTATATTGGGTAATATAAGTGTAAAGCTGACTATAGGGGTGCTATTTCATGTTTAGAGGGCTCTAATAATGGAAGATACGTATTTTGAAGACGGTAAACAAGTTTTCTCTGTCTTATTTTCTCTTATTATGTCTACTATATTGGGTAATATTTGTGTAAAGGTTACTATAGGGGTGTTCTTTCATGTTTAGGGGCTCTAATCATGTTAAAAATGTATTTTGAAGACGGTAAACAAGTTTTCTATGTCTTATTTTCTCTTATTAAGTATACTATATTGGGTAATATAGGTGTAAAGGTGACTATAGGGGTGTTATTTCATGTTTAGAGGGCTCTAATAATGCTACAAGGTGTATTTAGAAGGTGGTAAACAAGTTTTTTTATGCCTTATTTTCTCTCATTGTGTCTACTATATTGGGTAATATTGGTGTAAAGGTGAGTATAGGGGTGTTATTTCATGTTTAGAGGGCTCTAATAATGTTAAAAAAGTGTATTTGGAAAGCAGTAAAAAGGTTTTCTATGCCTTATTTTCTCTTATGATGCCTACTATAGTGGGTAGTGGGGATGTAGAGTGACTATAGGGGTGTTATTTCATGTTTAGAGGGCTCTAATCATGTTCAAAAGTGTATTTGGAAGGCAGTAAAAGTTTTTCTATGTCTTATTTTCTCTTATGATGTCTACTATAGTGGGTTATGGGGGTGTAGTGTGACTATAGGGGTGTTATTTCATGTTTAGAGGGCTCTAATAATGTTACAAAGTGTATTTGTGTATTAAGTGTGTATAAGTGTATTACTATATTGGGTAATGGGGATGTAAAGACCATTAAGATTGGCCTAAAGTGAAATGTTGTGTTGCCGAGCGACAGCCCTGAAAGTCCCAAGAATTTTACTTTTTTTTTGGTGTGTATGTGTGTGTGTGGGGGGGGGTCTTTGTGAATGAACCTCACTTTTTCTTTGCAAAGGGATTAAGGGGGTGACAGTGCAATACTTCCTTGAAGACCAAGTCCAAGCTGTCTATTCCACCCAATGAGGACGGAGGTAAACAAAGGACACAGTGTAACCGTATAATAAAGCATCCCTGCTGCCCTGCTTCTCGTCTTACGTTGACAGCCTGGAGATAGACGCCAGAAAAGGTTCCCACCTGCAGGATGGCTCCGTAGAGACGCAGCAGGACGTTCCTCGGCTCATCCCCGACCGTGCCCACGCTGTCTGGGAGGCTGCACAGGAAGAGCTTGTTGCTCAGCCCACCCCTGGAAGAAATATGATTAGGAGATAAGCCACGGGTGTCCGAGTGGAAAATCAAAGGATGCCACTTTAACTGCATTTCCTTCCTGTCATCAACTTCCAATATGACTGGGATACTGTGAACATCCAGCAGCAACACAACATTTTGGAATGGTTATTTGGATGAACCGAGTCCACCGTCTACCTCCACAAGCCTTGTTTACGCTGCTTTAGCGGAGCAGTGTCACCTTGATGATGTCACTTCAACTATAATTGTCATTTTTGCTTATTTTGTATTATAATATTATATTTATGTATATTATAATAATTATAATATTATAATATTTAGTGAATCACGTTGGTAATATAGGTGTAAAGGTGACTATAGGGGTATTATTTCATGTTTAGAGGGCTCTAATAATGTTAACAAGTGTATTTAGAAGGTGGTAAACATGTTTTCTATGTCTTATTTTCTCTTATTATCTTTACTATATTGGGTAATATAGGTGCAAAGCTGATATAGGGGTGTTATTTCATGTTTAGAGGGCTCTAATAATGTTAAATCTGTATTTTGAAGATGGTAAACATGTTTTCTATGTCTTATTTTCTTTTACTATGTCTACTGTATTGGGTAATATAGGTGTAAAGGTGATATAGGGGTGTTATTTCATGTTTAGAGGGCTCTAATAATGTTAATTATGTATTTGGAAGATGGTAAACAAGTTTTGTACCTCTTATTTTCTTAAATTATGTCTACTATATTGGGTAATATAGGTGTAAAGGTGACTATAGGGGTGTTATTTCATGTTTAGAGGGCTCTAATAATGTTAAACATGTATTTTGAAGATGGTAAACATGTTTTCTATGTCTTGTTTTCTCTTATTATGTCTGCTATATTGGGTAATATTTGTGTAAAGGTGACTATAGGGGTGTTATTTCATGTTTAGAGGGCTCTAATATTGTTAACAAGTGTATTTAGAAGCTGGTAAACATGTTTTCTATGTCTTATTTTCTCTTCTTATGTCTAGTATATGGGTAATATTTGTGTAAAGGTTACTATAGGGGTGTTACTTCATGTTTAGAGGGCTCTAATCATGTTAAAAAGTGTATTTAGAAGGTGGTAAACAGGTTTTCTATGCCTTATTTTCTCTTATTATGTCTACTATATTGGGTAATATTTGTGTAAAGGTGAGTATAGGGGTGTTATTTCACGTTTAGAGGGCTCTCATAATGTTAAACATGTATTTTGAAGATGATAAACATGTTTTCTATGTCTTATTTTCTTTTATTATGTCTACTATATTGGGTAATATGGGTGTAAAGGTGACTATAGGGGTGTTATTTCATGTTTAGAGAGCTCTAATAATGTTAAAAAGTGTATTTCACTATGTCACTTTATTTATATAGCACATTTTATAAACAGTTTCCAAAGTGCTGCACAGACTAGTAAAGTAAATCAAAAAAATTATTTTATTTGTTATATTTCACTCTGTTGTTTTTATTCATGATTGGGCCGTTGTAAGGTGCTATTATTGGAATAAAGTTTGATTTGAATGAATAACTCTTATGGCATGAAATGAATAGGGATTCCAGTCATCATTTTGGACGTTTGCAGATGACGTCATCTGGGGGTGACTGGGGGGGTCTCAAAAGTTCAGAGGTCATGAGGCCGTGACGTCATAACTCTTGGAAGCCTTTCATATGGTTCAAGTCTTTACATGTGCAATGACGTCAGCACTCTAATGATAATAATTCTCGATGTATTTCAGCAATGTAAATGTAAATGTATGTACATTGCATGTTAAAGACATGAATGCTAGGATGATACAGTTTTTATTTTGAAGAAGAAGAAGAAGAAGACGAAGGTCTACCTGATGATGGTGATGTTGAAGTCGTCCTCTGCCAGGCTTCTCCAGGAACCATTGAGGAACTCCTTACACCAGCGGTAAGCCCGAGTCCGTGTGTCCCTGTCTGGGCTATCGGGGCGGGTCAGGTCCTTCCAGACCTCCTGGGTGCTGGGCTGGACCCGAAGGACGTTGTCGGTAACCAGGAGGCCCAGCGACATGGAGGGCGAAGAAGAAACTCCGTTTATGAACTTGGTTTTCATTTTAGCTTATTTTTAAGAACAGGACTCTTTATGAACGCTTCTCCTGAAGAGATGTGATGATTTATTTCTAAGCGGAACGTCTTTAATGGCTTTTAAAAGGACCAGAAATGAGACTAGCTTAAAAAGGAGCCTGCTTTAGAATGAATTAAGATGTTACAGTCACGCGCATATACAACACACACGACGGTAGGGCGGGGACTGTGTGGTCACGTGACACACGTACGCCAGTCACAGCTCTTGATTGGTGGGATTAGACACAGCCCTGCAGTATCATGGGCTGGGGGCGGGACTTAAACAAAGCAGACGTTTTCCTCCCGCCTGTACGTAAACAAGCGAAGGACCACACGGCCTACTTAGACCTAAGACTTTTTTATATTCACTTTATTAAAATATTAATTCTCGTGTTAGCATTTCAAATAAAAATTAATAATTACTGTTAACTAAAATGTTTATCCGTATTTTTAAATAAATATAAAATACAAGTGGCCGGCTGGCGCCCTCTAGCACTGCAGTTGACACGGTGCAGCTCGGCGACGTTTGATGACGTCATTTCCGATCGAGCAAAAACAACAACATAAGTCAGCTGTTTGTAAGCGGAGGCGATAAATAACAAACATCCTTTCTTAAAACACAGTTTCTGTTATCCCGTAGCCACTCAGCGCATGCGCTTAGCTTATGATACACATATTTGTACAGTTGCACTTCCGGCAACAACTCTTTTTTTTCCTCCTTTCGTCCTGACGTTAGCTTCTTAGCAGGCTAGCTTAGAAACTACCGCGGAAGGTAAGTCCACACGGTCAGTGTCAAATATCAACCTTGTCGCTGTCATCGATTACGTTAAAAATGTCATTTTCATCGATGTTAAACACGCTACAACGCAAGAATTTGATTCAAAAGAGAAACAGTATTGTGTTTAATGTCGCCGGGATGTACCGGAAGTTCCATCTATCCGTCATTTATGATGATTTAGCACCGTCCACTGAATGTAAATGTATAATTATTATTTACCTCTTTCATTTACAAACATAACTGTGATATAAATATCAACTTTATATGACTAACAAAGGTGAGAAGGTTATAAAACAATACGTAAGACATGGGACGGTGGAATCACGTGACATGCTAAGTCTACCTGTTGCTTTGCCCTAATCAAATATGGCCGCATGTTACTGTCAGGAGAACCAGAGTGGTGTACTGTATTCGGGTACGTGCTCCGAGTTAGCAATATGGTGGAGCAATCAGATTTAGCTAATTTTCTCATGTCTAAATACGACGCAGTGACACTTTAGGACAGCCTTGGCACATTTGATGCTAGCATGCTAACTGTTAGCATGTTATTACATATCGACTAACTGGGTATTTTAGGTGACCAGAAGGATTTATGGCAAAGCCGGCTCACAAGACCTCCAGGTGGCGAGTCTGACCGCCGCCATCAACCACAACATGTCACCTCGGAAAAGAGCCCTGGTTCCCATCGGGAAGCGTCGGAAAGCCGCAGACGACCACTTCCCTTTCGATCTGCTCCCGGTGGAATGCCAGCTCCATGTTCTGTCCTTCCTGAACGAGGTGGACAAATGTAGCTGCGCTTTGGTTTGCCTGAGCTGGAGCCGCCTGGTTCGCTCGTGGAAGCTGTGGCGTGTCGCCGACTACTCCCGCCGCGGGGTCTTCCACCTGGGTCAGGAGGGACTTCTGGTGTCCAATCGCGTCTTTGACCGCTGGAAGTCGTGGGTTCACCACTACACCCATCACCTCATCTCGCGGCGGGCTAGTCTTCTCACGTTGAAGGCCAGCTTCGATTTAGGGGACCGCTTCCACAAGTGGGGAGACCTGCTCTGTCACCTCCTGGACCACGTCCACTGCCGGGACCTCAGTCATCTGGACCTGAACTGGACCTTTACTCTTCTGGAGCCGCTGGATCTCAGGGTGCATTCCAGCTCCAGTTCCCATCAGGACAGCATCACTAAAATGGACCAGGTGATGCTAAGCTAAGACTTCTTTGGATCATCTTCATGGTGATATTTAGTACCTTGGTTCTTTTTCAGGTGACCAGTTTCCAGGAGCTTCTCAGCAAACTCACGCAGACCTGTCCTCGCATCGCGAAGATGCGTTTACACTTCGACTGGTCCGAGTTGTCCGTGTCGCTGCTCGGCCGATTCCGGCATCTCCGAGTCCTGGAGCTCAAGTACTTCTGGGTTTTCAAAGGAGTGACTCCATCCACGTTGCAGACTCTGACCGCGTCGCTCCCAAACCTGAAGTCTCTGACTTTACACATCCTGGTGCCGCTGAGGAACCTCGGCATCTCCTACACTTTGGAGTCGCTGTCTCTGGAGTTCTTGGACGTGTCGCAGAGCAGGGGTCTGGTCTTCTCGTGTCTTAAGCTGCCCACTCTTCGAGAGCTCCGAGCCAAGAAGATCGTGCGTGGCATCACACTGGACAGGCGCACCCGGCTGAGGATCCAGAGCCGGTGGCCCTGTATGTACCACGTCCTCCGGGAGGGGACGCCGAGGCTCCAGGCCCTCAACAATGAGAGACTCCTGCCCACGTGGAGAGAGAAGATCTACGGGGAGCTGTCAGTCATCCTGGAGCAGTCCTGTTACTGCGTCCAGCATCTGGACAGCTGGCTGTGGTAGACCACCTCCAGCTGGTCTAAACCGTTCAGTCCCACCGACACAAAAAAAACGTAGAATTTGTTCCAGACCCGCTGCCTTACTTAACTTAATTATTCATTATTAGAGCCCTCCATACATAATATAACACCCCTACAGTTACTTTGACATTCCGATTCTTTGTTTTGCTGCAGGATCACTGCACATAGCCACTGCTAGCTTACTGAGCTAGCAACCTAGCCTCTCTAATTGACTTATTTTCTACGTAATAAAAAGTTTCAAATCAAACAGAGTGGGGTACAAGGACAAAGACAAAAAAAAAACTTACCACTTCCACAAGGAGTGAGAGGAGAACCTTGGCGTGTCGGCCCACCCACGGCAGTCATTCATTCTTTTAGGAAAAAGGGCACTACGGCGCTGAGAAGCCACAGCCTGTTTGTCCATGAAATTTACAGTACAGGGTGTGTTGCGTTTGGGCTCCATTCGACGTTTTGGGACTGATTCATGATTTTTATTCTGATAATGAAAATGCTGAAGGAATGTATTTGTAAAATATTTCATGATGTGTAGAATAAAAGAATCGAGCTACTGAAAGAAATGAAGTCATTACAGTGTAGTTGCTAAATAAATAATAACATATTTCGTACAATGTTGATATTGTCCAAATGGCCACCGTAACTTTTCTTGTATTGATAGGAGTGCTCATTGACTCTGCTCACCATCATGGCGGCCAAACTAAATAAACAAGGGAGTTCTCCCCCAAACGTGTCTTTTTACTTCTTAAAATTGCGCTACAAAACTCGAGGCCACCACATTTTGAAACAAAAGGTTGGATAAAACAAGCTAAGGACGTTTTTTAAAGGTATGGTTAAGTTTCGAAGTCAATACCGGAAGCTAGCAATACAGACCCGGAACACCGTATCTTTTCTTAAATTGATGAGTGCTCATTGACTCTGCTCACCATCATGGCGGCCAAACTAAATAAACAAGGGAGTTTGTCTCCCCCAAACCTCAAACGCGTCTTTTTGCTTCTCAAAATTACGCTACAAAACTCGAGGCGACCACATTTTACAAACAAAAGGTTGGATAAAACAAGCTAAGGACGTTTTTTAACGTATGGTTAAGTTTCGAAGTCAATACCGGAACCGACACTGTCCCCAAGCTAGCAATACAGACCCGGAACACAATCGGTTCCGCGGGGTTCTACGCATGTGCAGAACTGTAATTTGCTATCGATGCTTCTCTTTGTGTTACCGGAAGTAATAAAGTGAACAGTGTGGCTTTCTGTCCAATAGATGGCGCAGTTTAGCCACTTAGAAGACAAACACATATTACACTATTGTCTGATTTGCGTGTTTATTTTGCTGTATTCAAATTACCATTGTCTCCTAATACCAGGGGTGTCCAAAATGTGGCTCACAGAAACGTTCAACACGAGTTTGTAAGTGTAACCGTGTCAACTTTAATATCGCCAACGTACAAGTAGACATGGAATACTTAAGAGCAATGAGAAAGGAATATACATATCAAAAGGTACGTCCAAAAATGTATGAAAGAAAACAGCTTTCATGGAAGGGGGGAGTGGGAAGGGGGGGGCTTTCACTTTCACTTTCATATACCAGCGTACTCTCCCAGCTTTCTCCCAAAAGTCACAGATTGGTGCTCCAAAAATATATTTCATATTTTCTCCAAAAACTGTCTGTTTTTCCCTCAAAAGGAAATCTCATTTGCCACCCGACCATCAATATCTAAAGCCAATATCTACTGTACTGCCACAACAGTACTAGGACAGGAATACTGTACCAGGTAGGACAGCTGTACTAGGTAGGATACCAAAGGATACTTCCCAACACTAACATAGTCTGCCGTTATTTGTGGCATTTGAGTGGTGGTACGTTGAGTAGTGTACCAGGTAGGACAGATGTAATAGGTAGGGCAGATGTACCAGGTAGGACAGGTGTACCAGGTAGGACAGATGTACATTGAGTAGTGTACAAGGTAGGACAGATGTAATAGGTAGGGCAGATGTACCAGGTAGGACAGGTGTACCAGGTAGGACAGATGTACATTGACTAGTGTACAAGGTAGGACAGATGTACCTGGTAGGACAGGTGTACCAGGTAGGACAGGTGTACATGAGTAGTGTACCAGGTAGGACAGATGTACATTGAATAGTGTACAAGGTAGGACAGATGTAACAGGTAGGACAGATGTAATAGGTAGGGCAGATGTACCAGGTAGGACAGGTGTACCAGGTAGGACAAATGTACATTGAGTAGTGTACAAGGTAGGACAGATGTACCTGGTAGGACAGGTGTACCAGGTAGGACAGGTGTACATGAGTAGTGTACCAGGTAGGACAGATGTACATTGAATAGTGTACAAGGTAGGACAGATGTAACAGGTAGGACAGGTGTACCAGGTAGGACAAATGTAACAGGTAGGGTAGATATACCAGGTAGGACAGGTGTACATGAGTAGTGTACCAGGTAGGACAGATGTACATTGAGTAGCGTACAAGTTAGGACAGATGTAACAGGTAGGACAGGTGTACCAGGTAGGACAGGTGTACAATCAGTAGTGTACAAGGTAGGACAGGTGTACCAGGTAGGACAGGTGTACATGAGTAGTGTACCAGGTAGGACAAGTGTACATTGAGTAGTGTACAAGGTAGGACAGATGTAACAGGTAGGACAGATGTACTAGGTAGGACAGGTGTACATATGAGAAGTGTACAAGGTAGAGCCAGGTGTACCAGGTAGGACAGGTGTACACAACTAGTGTACCAGGTAGGACAGGTGTACATTGAGTAGTGTACAAGGTTGGAAGAGGTGTACATATGAGTAGTGCACCAGGTAGGACAGGTGTACTAGGTAGGACAGGTGTACATATGAGTAGTGCACCGGGTAGGACAGGTGTACATATGAGTAGTGCACCAGGTAGAACAGGTGTACTAGGTAGGACAGGTGTACATTTGAGAAGTATAGAAGGTTGGGACAGGTGTACCAGGAAGGACATGTGTACATACAAGAAGTGTACCAGGTAGGACAGATGTACATACGAGTAGTGTACCAGGTAGGACAGGTGTACACTGAGTAGTACGGAGAAAGCCGTGAGAGGAAATCCAGAGGCTAAGGAGCATCAGCAGCAGGAGATATTGTACGTCTTTAGGGGAAGTTGCATTAGAAATATCAAAGTTATAGAAAGTATCTATGTGTACTGTATACTGTATATACTGCATGTACAGTATGTACAGTATATACAGTATACATACGTACGTGTGTGAGAGTAACTGAAGAGGAGAAAATTGACTCTAGAAGATCTTTCCTTTCTTCTTGTTCTTCTCCATCGTCCTACGTGAGAAAGAGACAAGAGTTGATGATTGACACAATCGACAGGGAGTATAGTAGTGTAGGTAGTACTAAACAGGCTACCGGGGAGTATAGTAGTGTAGGTAGTAATTAACAGGCTACCAGGTACAGTAGGAGTATAGTAGTGTAGGTAGTACTAAACAGGCTACCGGGGAGTATAGTAGTGTAGGTAGTAATTAACAGGCTACCAGGTACAGTAGGAGTATAGTAGTGTAGGTAGTACTAAACAGGCTACCAGGGAGTATAGTAGTGTAGGTAGTAATAAATAGGCTACCAAGGAGTATAGTAGTGTAGGTAGTAATAAACAGGCTACCAGGTACAGTAGAAGTATAGTAGTGTAGGTAGTAAAAACATTCTACCAGGGAGTATAGTAGTGTAGGTAGTAATAAACAGATACCAAGGAGTATAGTAGTGTCGGTAGTACTAAACAGGCTAGCAGGTACAGTAGGAGTATAGTAGTGTAGGTAGTAATAAACAGGCTACTAAGGTATAGTATAGTGTAGGTAGTAATAAACGTGCTACCAAGGAGTATAGTGTAGGTAGTACTAAACAGGCTACCAGGGAGTATAGTAGTGTAGGTAGTACTAAACAGGCTAGAAGGTACAGTAGGAGTATAGTAGTGTAGGCAGTAATAAACATTCTACCAGGGAGTATAGTAGTGTAGGTAGTACTAAACAGGCTAGCAGGTACAGTAGGAGTATAGTAGTGTAGGCAGTACTAAACAGGCTAGCAGGTACAGTAGGAGTATAGTAGTGTAGGCCAATAATAAACAGGCTAGCAGGTACAGTAAGAGTATAGTAGTGTAGGCAGTACTAAACAGGCTAGCAGGTACAGTAGGAGTATAGTAGCGTAGGCAGTACTAAACAGGCTACCAGGTATAGTAGGAGTATAGTAGTGCAGGTAGTAATAAACAGGCTACCAAGGAGTATAGTAGCGTATGTAGTAATAAACAGGCTACAGAGGAGCATAGTAGTGTAGGTAGTATTAAACAGGCTACCAAGGAGTATAGTAGTGTAGGCAGTAATAAACAGGCTACTAAGGTGTAGTATAGTGTAGGTAGTAATAAACGGGCTACCAAGGAGTATAGTGGTGTAGGTAGTAATAAACAGGCTACCAGGTACAGTAGGAGTATAGTAGTGTTGGTAGTAATAAACAGGCTACCAGGGAGTATAGTAGTGTAGGTAGTAATAAACAGGCTACCAAGGAGTATAGTAGTGTAGGCAGTACTAAACAGGCCAGCAGGCACAGTAGGAGTATAGTAGTGTAGGTAGTAATAAACAGGCTACCAGGTACAGTAAGAGTATAGTAGTGTAGGTAGTAATAAACAGGCTACCAAGGAGTATAGTAGTGTAGGTAGTAATAAACATTCTACCAAGGAGTATAGTCGTGTAGGTAGTAATAAACATTCTACCAGGGAGTATAGTAGTGTAGGTAGTCATAAACATTCTACAAGGGAGTATAGTCGTGTAGGTAGTAATAAACATTCTACCAGGGAGTATAGTAGTGTAGGTAGTCATAAACATTCTACCAGGGAGTATAGTAGTGCAGGTTGTAATAAACAGGCTACCAAGGAGTATAGTAGTGTAGGCAGTAATAACAGGCTTCCAGGTACAGTAGGAGTATAGTAGTGTTTGTAGTAATAAACATTCTACCAGGGAGTATAGTAGTGTAGGTAGTAATAAACAGACTACCAAGGAGTATAGTAGTGTAGGCAGTAATAAACAGGCTTCCAGGGACAGTAGGAGTATAGTAGTGTAGGTAATAATGAACAGGCTACCAAGGAGTATAGTAGTGTAGGCAGTACTAAACAGGCTAGCAGGTACAGTAGGAGTATAGTAGTGTAGGCAGTACTAAACAGGCTAGCAGGTACAGTAGGAGTATAGTAGTGTAGGCAGTAATAAACAGGCTAGCAGGTACAGTAGGAGTATAGTAGTGTAGGTAGTACTAAACAGGCTAGCAGGTACAGTAGGAGTATAGTAGCGTAGGCAGTAATAAACAGGCTAGCAGGGAGTATAGTAGTGTAGGTAGTAATAAACAGGCCAGCAGGTACAGTAGGAGTACAGTAGTGTAGGTAGTACTAAACAGGCCAGCAGGTACAGTAGTAGTACAGTAGCGCAGGCCAATAACAACCAAGCTAGCTCTGTTAGCGTGTGCTACTGACTTGGAGGCGTCCAGTTTCTGCTGCTCCAGGATTCTCTGCTGAGCCTCCCAGTTGGCTTTCTCGTCCTCAAACACTCGTCTCTTCTCCTCCAGTTCCTTGTACTGCGCCTCCAGGTTGCGTTTCATTTGCTGGTGGCGGCGCTCCAGCTGGAGGAGCAGGAGGTCACGGAAACATCAGCACCCGAACGCCTCGCGTGGCTTCCACGTTAGCATGCATTGCATAGCATTCATGATCGTTTCAGTGCAAACCAATGACACTACTATGTGTATATGTACTGTATATGTACTGTGTATGTACTGTAAATACTACAATGTACAGTAAATGTGCCGCATGGAATCAAACGTGCACCTCAGCCTCGGAATCCTTCAGTTTCTGCTTCTTCTCCTTAACCTTCATTTCAAAGACCTGCTCCATTTCTGCCTCCATCTTCTTCATTTTCATCACATGCTCCTTCCGCTCCTCCTCCATCTGGGCCAGGGGACTCCTGGGGGAAAGGCGGCCATTTTAAAAGCATGTACAGTAGGTATAGTACACCCCCTGCATACAGCATGTACAGTAGGTATAGTACACCCCCTGCATACAGCATGTACAGTAGGTATAGTACACCCCCTGCATACAGTATGTACAGTAGGTATAGTACACCCCTGCATACAGTATGTACAGTAGGTATAGTACACCCCCTGCATACAGTATGTACAGTACACCCCTGCATACAGTATGTACAGTAGGTACAGTACACCCCTGCATACAGTATGTACAGTAGGTATAGTACACCCCCTGCATACAGTATTTGCAGTACACCCCTGCATACAGCATGTACAGTAGGTATAGTACACCCCTGCATACACTATGTACAGTAGGTATAGTACACCCCCTGCATACAGTATGTACAGTACACCCCTGCATACAGTATGTACAGTAGGTATAGTACACCCCTGCCTACAGCACGTACAGTAGGTATAGTACACCCCCTGCATACAGTATGTACAGTAGGTATAGTACACCCTTGCATACAACATGTACAGTAGGTATAGTACACCCATGCATACAGCATGTACAGTAGGTATAGTACACCCCCTGCATACAGCATGTACAGTAGGTATAGTACACCCCTGCATACAGTATGTACAGTAGGTATACTACACCCCTGCATATAGCATGTACAGTAGGTATAGTACACCCCAGTACACCCCTGTATACAGCATGTACAGTATGTATAGTACACGCCTGCATACAGCATGTACAGTAGGTATAGTACACCCCTGCATACAGCATGTACAGTACACCCCTGCATACACTATGTACAGTACACCCCTGCATACACTATGTACAGTAGGTATAGTACACCTCTGCATACAGTATGTACAGTAGGTATAGTACACCCCTGCATACACTACATATGTACAGTAGGTATAGTACACCCCTGCATACAGTATGTACAGTACACCCCTGTGTACAGTATGTACAGTACACCCCTGTGTACAGTATGTACAGTAGGTATAGTACACCCCTGCATACACTATGTACAGTACACCCCTGCATACACTACGTACTATGTACAGTAGGTATAGTACACCCCTGCATACAGTATGTACAGTACACCCCTGTGTACAGTATGTACAGTAGGTATAGTACACCCCTGCATACAGCATGTACACTATGTACAGTGTCATGAAGTACCAAGTGAGAAGGTACTGGAACTGGTATTTATCATATTGTCATTTATACAGTACTACACTGTAATACCAAAAGTATTTGCAATGAGCCTCTCTGTCTTTTGCATGTTCCTTTTCCTTTCTTGTACCGTGTATTGTATGTAGTACTTTGATGATGACGTGTAAAAGTACACATATATAGAGCGTAGTAAACGGGGTGGTACTTGGTGAGTTGTCCCTTGGTCTTGGTGGCGTCCACGCCGTTACAGGTGACGGCAGCCAGTTTCTTGCTGCGGTAGTTTTCATAGTGGACGTTGTTGGTGACGTCCTTCAGGTCCTGCATGTGCGTCCTGCGGGCGGCGCCAAGACAAAGTTGTGTGGTTATCCTCGGTATCCACGGCGACTGTGCCAACATCCTACCTGATCAGCATGTTGCGCAACACGGTGAAGTCGCAGTGCTCGCCGTTCTCCACTGAAAGACAAGAATGAAGCAGGAAAGCACAGAAATATGACCAGCTATATGAGCAGAAATATGACCGTAGATATGAGCATAAATATGACCATAGTGTACCAGCCTGGCTCAGCCTGCCCACTACAATGCAGGAGTGGACAAACACCTACGCTGGCATGCGCCACCTACGCATGCTAAAAGCTGAAATGGGGAGGGGATAATCATTCGGGCTGTCAGACGATGACCCGTTTTCATGGACTCCATCACGGCTTTCAAATGAGCGAATCGCGATCCACCGCATTTGCAACTACGGTATATATGAAATAGGCCGATTTATTACTATATTTTATGACAAAATCATTCAACATTTTACAATTCATCTGTTGTCACACTAATTAATCATGATTAATCACAATAGTTCTATGAACAAAAAGTTAAAACCATCGGATGAATAATTTTTTTGAATGAATTCATCATGATTAATCACATGAGTTACTCACATTAGTACTATGAACAAAAAGTTAAAACCATTGGATGAATAATTTTGGGAATGAATAAATCATGATTAATCACATGAGTTACTCACATTAGTACTATGAACAAAAAGTTAAAACCATTGGCTGAATCATTTTGGGAATGAATTAATCATGATTAATCACATGAGTTAGTCACAGTTCTATGAACAAAAAGTTAAAACCATCGGATGATTAATTTTTGCAATGAATTTATCATGATTAATCACATGAGTTAGTTATATTAGTTCTATGAACAAAGAGTTTAAACCATCAAATGAATAATTTTTGGAATAAATTAATCATGATTAATCACATGCTTTAGTCACATTAGTTCTATGAACAAAAAGTTAAAACCATCGGATGAATAATTATTAGAATGAATTAATCATGATTAGTCACATGAGTTAGTCGCATTAGTTCTATGAACAAAAAATTAAAACCATCGGATGATTAATTTTTGGACTGAATTTATTATGATTAATCACATGAGTTAGTTATATTAGTTCTATGAACAAAGAGTTTAAACCATCAAATGAATAATTTTGGAATGAATTAATCATGATTAATCACATGCTTTAGTCACATTAGTTCTATGAACAAAAAGTTAAAACCATCGGATGAATAATTATTAGAATGAATTAATCATGATTAGTCACATGAGTTAGTCGCATTAGTTCTATGAACAAAAAATTAAAACCATCGGATGATTAATTTTTGGACTGAATTTATTATGATTAATCACATGAGTTAGTTTTATTAGTTCTATGAACAAAGAGTTTAAACCATCAAATGAATATTTTTTGGAATGAATTAATCATGTTTAATGACATGATTTAGTCACAGTTCTATGAACAAAACGTTAAAACCATCAGATGAATAATTATTAGAATGAATTAATCATGATTAGTCACATGAGTTTGTCGCATTAGTTCTATGAACAAAAAATTAAAACCATTGGATGAATAATTATTGGAATGAATTAATCCTGATTAATCACATGAGTTAGTCACATTAGTTCTATGAACAAAAGTTAAAACCATTGGATGAATAATTTTTGGAATGAATTAATCATGATTAATCACATGAGTTAGTCAAGTTAGTTCTATGAACAAAAAGTTTAAACCACCGGATGACTCATTTTTGGAATGAATTAATCATGATTAATCATATGAGTGAGTCACTAGTTTCATGAACAAAAAGTTAAAACCATCGGATTAATAATTTTCAGAATGAATTAATCATGATTAATCACCACACAATGTGCAATTTTTTACTGTACGGGCTGTCAAATGATGAAAAGGTTCCATCAAATTCATACGTTTTGGTCGTGGTTAACCATCGGATGGGATTCTGGAAAAGGACTTCAGATAGATTGCCGAAGATGATACTATGATGATATTATATATATGTAGTATATATACACACATATATATATACACAGAGAATATTCTTCTTGACTGAAAACGCTGCTCCTCATTGGTCCACTGGTGGAGTGCATAAGGAGGACACCTTACCATTGATGAAACTTAAGCAGTTCTGCTTCTTGGCCTCCCAAGCCAGCCATTGACCTCCCGTCTCTTCTAGAGGAGGGAGCTCTGACGAAGGGGGAGGGGGGGTACGGTTTTTGGGTTACTGTCTGTCTCCCGGTGGGGGGCTAAATCTGGGTCTGCAAGCGACCGGGGCTTTTTTTTTTTGTCCGCGTCGGACCGGAAATCAGCCCAGATTTGGCCCGGATCAACACCATGTGTCCAAGCTGACTGGCCTAAGAGTGCAAGGGGGTTAATCAGGGGTAGTGAAGGTGGTTGGTGGGCATTTGTTGAACGAGCTGTGCATTAAGGAAGAACTAGAGGAAGGGAAAAGCAGCTCCAAACCATCGTCAACGGATGCTACTCATTGATTCAGGCAGAAAATACCCGATGAACTCTTGTCATACCATTACATTATAAGGTCATTTTGTCGTATTCGTTCAATTCCGGTCATAAATCCATCAGGTGTTTTGGGCCTGAGAGCTTCATAAAGAGTCATTTCAGATATTTGAGTCTTCTACTGCAATGATATGATGAGTTCAAAGCATACGATCTCTTATTTGGAACATGCAAAAGCGTGTCAAGTAACCGCCCACTTATGCAAATGAGTAACACCAGCTAGCTGCATGTTATGTGAAGATCTGGGCGTTGTTAATGAAGCAATGGGTCTCCGTCATGCCATGCCTGCCCGGCGGTGGCGGTGGCGGTCCGTAGGGCTTGGAATGACACGGTACAACGGAGCGGACGCCAAAGCACACGATGGGGAAAAAAAGCCATTGGTGCATTGGAGACAGCGATGCGTTGAGGGTCTGCTTCGGCACGAAAGAACCGATACTTTATTTCCCCAATGAGACGAGAGGCGGGGTACACCCTGGACTGGTGGCCAGCCAATCACAGGGCACATATAGACAAACAACCATTCACACTCACAATTTGGAGTCGCTAATTAACCTAGCATGTTTTTTTTGGAATGTGGGAGGAATACCTGAGTACCTGGAGAAAACCCACTCATGCATGGGGAGAACATGCAAAAAAATGGCCGAGGTTGGAATCGAACCCAGGTCTCCAAGCTGCGTGTCCTTCGCACAAACCACTCCGCACCGCGCAGATTGAAGATTTACTTTTGCTTTGACTTTTGTCAAAATTCATTCATTCCTGGACTGGTGGCCAGCCAATCACAGGGCACATATAGACAAACAACCATTCACACTCACATTCATACCTGTGGACAATTTGGAGTCGCTAATTAACCTAGCATGTTTTTTTTGGAATGTGGGAGGAATACCGGAGTACCCGGAGAAAACCCACGCATTCACGGGGAGAACATGCAAAAAAAATGACCGAGGGTGGAATCGAACCCAGGTCTCCTAGCTGCGTGCCCTTTGCGTAAACCACTCAACAACCGTGCAGACTGAAGATTTACTTTTGCTTTGACTTTTGTCAAAATTCATTCATTTTCTACCGCTTCACGGAGATAGCCGAAGGTGGAATCAAACTTAGGTTTCCTAGCTGTGCGGCCTGCGCGCTAACCACTCGACCACCGTGCAGCCTGAAGATTTATTCATTCATTCATTTTCTACCACTTATCCTCACGAGGGTCGCGGGGGGTACACTCTGGACTGGTGGCCAGCCAATCACAGGGCACATATAGACAAACAACCATTCACACTCACATTCATACCTATGGACAATTTGGAGTCGCTAATTAACCTAGCATGTTTTTTTTTTTTTTGGAATAGTGGGAGGAATACCGGAGTACCCGGAGAAAACCCACGCATGCACGTGGAGAACATGCAAACTCCACACAGAGATGGCCGAGGGTGGAATTGAACCCTGGTCTTCTGGCTGTGTGTGCTTCGCGCTAACCACTCGACCACCGTGCAGCCAAGTTTTGGTTTTATGTCACAAATTCGATCGTCATAGTACAAGAATGATGTTATTTTACTTTAAAAGGTCATTTTACAGTAAAGATTGTAATTTGAGGTGATAAAGGTAGTATTTGTAGTACATCAAAGTGCTGAAATATGATTATGTGGTATCCATATTGGATCGGCATCCCGCCCCAAGTCTGATAAGAACCTCGGTTTGACCATCAGCCAAAATGATGAGGGAGCGTAGCAACATAAGAGCGAGGCGGGGACGGGGGGCAGGGGGGGTTGAATGAAAAATGAGGGTAAACAGGAAGTGGCGGAGGTGAGAAAATGGACTACAAATGAAGACAAGGCTGGCTTTGTTTACCAAATATGCCCTCTGTCAGTCATGGAAAAGAATAGACAAAGAAAAAACAGAAAAAAGGAGAGAAAGGAACAAATGAAAGAGTGAAAAAGACTGATACACGGCCAACCACATAGCACAGAGCAATAACGGCCATTTTGGATACCTGTCAACTCAAGGTCCCCCCCCCCCCAGACTCCTTTTCCAGAATCCCTACCCCAGGAAATGCCTACAATGTTTCTTGATGTTGGTCGTCATGGTTCCCATCTGGTTCAACCTACCTTCAGCCACGCCCCACGGGTACTGGCGACCTCTGACCTTCTTGCCGTTCACCTCAATGACTACGTTGCTGCCAACGACAGCCAGGGGCATCTTCTCCTGGGGAGGGGGCAAGACAAAATGGGTTAGTCCCTTACCACTTATTGGGGTGGGGGGTAGACCGTGGTATTATGTTGATAGTACTACAGAGTTTTGTCCACCCTGGACTGGACCCCATTTACTGCTAGATCTAACTCTAACCTCCTAACCCCATACTTGTAACCCTAACACCCTAACCCCCTAACCTTAACATCCTAACACCCTGACCCCCTTATACTCAAATCCCCTAACTTAAAACTCCCAACCCTAATTCCCTAACCTTCACCCTAACCCCCAAACGTAAAACCCCCAACCTTAACCCAACCCTAACAACCCTCATCCCCTACCCCCAACCCTAACCTAACATCCTAACACCCTGACCCCCCTAATACTCAAATCCCCTAACATAAAGCCTCTAACCCTAAGTCAAACCCTAACCTCCTAACCTTCACACCCTAATCCCCAAACGTAAAACCCCCCAACCTTAACCCAACCCTAAGACCCTAACGCCCTAACCCCCTAATGTAAATCCACCAAGCCTAACCACCTAACCTTAACATCCTAACACACAAACCCCCAAAACTCGAATCTCCAAACGTAAACCCCCAATCCTAACCCAATCCTGATCCCCTTACCTTCACATACTAACACCCTAACCCCCTAACGAAAAACCCCCAACCCTAACAACGCTCGCCCCCAACCCTAACACCCTTAGCCCCCAATAGCCTAACCCCATAACGTGAAACCCCCAACCTCCCTAACACCCTAACGTAAAACCCCAACCCTAACCCAATCCCCCTAATGCTCACCCCCAACCCTAACCCCCTAACATTAACATCCTAACACCCTAAGTCCCCCTAACCCTCTAAGGTTCACCCCAACCCTAACTCAGCAACATTAACATCCGAACACCCTAACACCCTAACGTAAAACCGCTAACCCAATCCCCCTAATGCTCACCCCCAACCCTAACCCCCTAACATTAGCATCCTAACACCCTAACATAAAACCCCAACCCTAACCCTAGCCCTCTAAGGTTCACCCCAACCCTAACCCCACAACATTAACATCCTAACACCCTAACGTAAAACCCCTAACCCTAACCCAATCCCCCTAGTGCTCACCCCCAACCCTAACCCCCTAACATTAACATCCTAACACCCTAACATAAAAGCCCAACCCTAACTGTCTAACTCCCACCCCCAACCCTAAACCCCTAACATTAACATCCCTCTTATTGTCAGCTTGTGGTCCGGTACCTTGATCTTCCGGATCAGCTTGTTGTCCTCGTCGTCGTGCGTGTCTGGGAATTCATAAATTTTGATCTTGTGTTCCTGGATCTCTTTCATGATCTACGAAGACGGGAAAACATCAACACCACATTTCCATCTTCTGTGTGGTCAGTGAAGTACCACATATGGAATTGAACACGTGGAAGTTTGAATTTTTTTGGACTTTTCAGGCACCAGAGGGGGAAGAATTGAATGGAATGAGATCGAGAGCTTGATGAAGTTGCTCACCAGCACCTGGGCGGCTTGTTATGTTGACTGAGCCTATTCATAAATAAATAAATGTTCTATGTTGATATGATATGTTGATATGTTCTATATCAATACATCACCTGTTTCTTGAAAAGCTGGCATTCCTCCGGAGTTAGCGTGTCGGCTTTGGCAATAAGCGGAATGACGTTGACCTTGTCATGGAGCCTCTTCATAAACTCGATGTCAAGCGGCTTCAGACTGGAAAACAAAAGGACCAAACCCACTCGGGGTATTTACTTAGCTCTCTGGTTCTACCATATCTTACTTATTGTGTGGAAATATGGGATAATAACTATAAAAGTACTGCAAAAAAGGCCAGTAAGGATAATTCATAATGCCGCCTACAGAGAACATACTAACTCCTTATTTCTAAAATCACAAATACTTCAACCTGCACCTAGTACTTTGGTACGTAAGTAAAGTAAAGTAAAGTAAAGTAAAGTAAAGTAAAGTAAAGTAAAGTAAAGTAAAGTAAAGTAAAGTAAAGTAAAGTAAAGTAAAGTAAAGTAAAGTAAAGTAAAGTAAAGTAAAGTAAAAGTCAAGTCAAGTAAAACTAAACTGAACAAGAACTAAAAATAAAAAAAACTACCAAAAACTTTATACTATATACTAAATTTATACTAAACTATATTAGGAAAGCAGGAAGTGTCAAGTCAAGTCAAGTAAAACTAAACTAAACAAAAACAAAAAAAAACTTCAAAAAACTACAAAAAACTTAAACTATATTAGGAAAGCAGGAAGTGTCAAGTCAAGTCAAGTAAAACTAAACTAAACTAAAAAAACATAAAACTACAAAAAAACTATGAAAAACTTAAACTATGTTAGGAAAGCAGGAAGTGTCAAGTCAAGTAAAACTAAACTAAAAAAATAATAAAAAAAACTACACAAAAAATACAAAAAACTTAAACTATATTAGGAAAGCAGGAAGTGTCAAGTCAAGTAAAACTAAACTAAAAAAAACTACAAAAAATCCCTACAAAAAACTTAAACTATATTAGGAAAGCAGGAAGTGTCAAGTCAAGTAAAACTAAACTAAACTAAAAAAGTAAAAATAAAAAAACAAAAAAAACCCTACAAAAAACTTAAACTATATTAGGAAAGCAGGAAGTGTCAAGTCAAGTAAAACTCAACTAAACTGAAACTAAAAAAAATAAAACTAAAAAACCTACAAAAAACTTAAACTATATTAAGAAAGCAGGAAGTGTCAAGTCAAGTAAAACGAAGCTAAACTAAAACAAAAAATAAAAAAAACTACAAAAAACTGAAACTATATTAGGAAAGCAGGAAGTGTCAAGTCAAGTAAAACTAAACTAAAACAAAACAAAACTAAAAAAACTACAAAAAACTACAAAAAACTGAAACTATATTATGAAAGCAGGAAGTGAACAAATGTAACAGTTACTGATTGTAAAAGTACCAGATCGAGGGGTAGGATTTAATAAGCTTTGCTTCTTCCTACTCCTTTTGGACATGTGGAACTGGGAACTGATTATGGGATGCACTCAATTGGAATCTGATGCATGTTCAAATGAAATAAAACCATTACCATTTACACATTCTTCAAAACACACTGGCCTTCAAAATAAGAGCAGCGTTTGCGTAAACAAAACAAGAGTGTAATAAATATCACCAGTTGGAATTCAACGCGTGTGAGACTCCGATGTCCATGACCCCCCCCCCCCCATCACAAAGTAGAACTGCTTTCACGCTCTACCTACCCGTGTCCCGAGGGCGCAATGAAATACAGACAGCAGTGGACTCTATTATCTGGCATCGATCTGCGGTTCACCCTGGATTCCGCGTTCAGGAAGTCCTCGCACTTGCTGTCGATGTAGTTGATGACTGGCTGCCAGCTACGAAGAGCAGGAGAAACATGGCGCCGTTTGAAAAACAACACGGTACCAACTAGGTCGCCATAATCGATGAATGATGACACAAATGGGTCGACAACCGACTCGTGTACTTGATAGTATCGATTATTGTAACTGTTATTATTATTATTATTAGTTATTAGCGCTACTTACCAGTTACTGTTGTCTACCGCGTCTCCAAAACCTGGGGTGTCAACAATTGTGAGAGTCAGCTGGACACCCCCCTCTTTGATGAGCACCTTGGACTGCTCCACCTGAAAACACAAACCCCCTCCATTCACTTCATATACTATATACTACATGTACTGCAATACTACTCACTCCTTAGCTAAATCTTAGCAGCTGAAAAATGGACATTTTACACTGGAGGAGAACTGCACTTTTTTTTTCGGGAATGTTGCCCATCATTCCCAATCCTGGGAAAACAACAACGCAACTATCACCCAATATAGTAGGATCATTAACCCCCCTCTCTCTCTCTCTCTCTCCTTACCTCTTTCATCAAGCTCTCTCTCTCTCTCTCTCTCTCTCTCTCTCTCTCTCTCTGTCCTTCTCTCCCTCCCTCCCTCTGTCCACTCTCCCTCCCTCTGCCCCTCTCTCCCTCCCTCTCTCCCCCCCTCTCTCTCCCCCTCTCTCTCTACATCTCTCTCTCTCCTTACCTCTTTCATTAACATCTATCTCTCTCGCTCTCTCTCTCTCGCTCTCTCTCTCTCGCTCTCTCTCTCCCTCTCTCTCGCCCCCCCTTTCTCCCCCTCTCTCTCACCTCTTTCATTAACATCTCTCTCTCTCTTTCTCTCTTTCTCTCCCTCCCTCCCTCCCTCCCTCCCTCCCTTCCTCCGTCCCTCTCTCTCTCCCGCCCTCTCCCCCTCTACCTCTCTCTCTCTCTACCTCTCTCATTAACATCTCTCTCTCTCTCTCTCTCTTTACCTCTTTCATTAACATCTCTCTCTCTCTCCCCCTCCCTCCCTCTCCCTCTCTCCCTCTCTCTCTCTGACCTCTTTCATTAACATCTCTCTCTGTCTCTCTCTCTCTCCTTACCTCTTTCATTAACCTCTCTCTCTCGCTCTCTCTCTCCCTCTGTCTCTGTCTCTCTCCCTCTCTCTCTCTCCTTACCTCTTTCATGAACCTCTCTCTCTCCTTACCTCTTTCATTAAGCTCTCTTGTCTCTCTCCCTCCCTCCCTCTGTCCCTCTCTCCCTCCCTCCCTCCCTCCCTCGCTCTCTCCCTCCCTCTCCCCCTCTACCTCTCTCTCTACCTCTCTCATTAACATCTCTCTCTCCCTTTCTCTCTCTCCTGACCTCTTTCATTAACATCTCTCCCTCCCTCTCTCTCTCTCACCTCTTTCATTAACATCTCTCTCTCTCTCTCTCTCTCTCTCTCTCTCTCTCTCTCTCCCTCTCTCTCCTTACCTCTTTCATTAACCTCTCTCTCTCGCTCTCTCTCTCTCTCTCTCTCCCTCTGTCTCTCTCCTTACCTCTTTCATTAAGCTCTCTCTCTCTCTGTCCTTCTCTCCCTCCCTCCCTCCCTCTGTCCCACTCTCCCTCCCTCTCTCCCTACCTCTTTCATTAAGCTCTCTCTCTCTCTCTGTCCTTCTCTCTCTCCCTCCCTCTGTCCCTCTCTCCCTCCCTCCCTCGCTCTCTCTCCCTCCCTCTCTCTCTCTCCTTATTTCTTTCATTAACATCTATCTCTCTCTCTCTCCCCCCTTCTCCCCCTCTCCCTCCCCCCCCTCTCTCTCTCACCTCTTTCATTAACATCTCTCTCTCTCTCTCTCCCTCTCTCCCTCCCTCTGTCCCTCTCTCCCTCCATCACTCCCTTCCTCTCTCTCTCCCTCCCTCTCCATCTCTCTCTGTACCTCTCTCTCTACCTCTCTCATTAACATCTCTCTCTCTCTCTCTCCTTACCTCTTTCATTAACATCTCTCTCTCTCTCTCCCTCCCTCTCTCACCTCTTTCATGAACCTCTCTCTCTCGCTCTCTCTCTCCCTCTGTCTCTCCTTACCTCTTTCATTAACCTCTCTCTCTCGCTCTCTCTCTCTCTCTCGCTCCACTTTTGTGTGATCCCCCCCATCCCAACTCCCCACCAGATGCCCGTCTGTCTTCTGTCTCCTCCTCCATTTGATCCTAACCATACATGGACAAAAATGCCCTCCGTGGTCCTCTGCTTCCCTTCAAGCCTCCTTCCCTTTCTCCTCCCTCCTTTGCTCTTGGGCTCCTCCGTGACGGCGGCCATATAAAGCGCTATCATCGTGACATCAACGTGACAGCAGTTGGGCGGATGAAGTCAAGCTCACCTGTACGGTCTTCTTGATGCGCTGCGACGGTCCGGGGTAGTCCTTGGAGTAAAGATCCGTCAGGAAGAGGGAATTTATAAGCGTCGATTTCCCCAGACCCGACTCGCCTGACGACACACAAATGCAGACATGTTTTATTTAGGCACACATTATTCATTTGCTACAGCCCTCTTTGGTGTACGGTGGCTGGCTTTAGGGCAGGGGTGTCCAAACTGTGCAGCAAGGGCCACATAGTGAGCAAAGAAAGGATGGAGCGCCACTTGGACATGTTGTCATGTCACGCTATGCTTTGTCACCGTTTTTTTACACAACACATTCTCCAAACATGACGACTTTAGCTATTTTTTTTCTTATTCTTATTCTTATTTTTATTTATTCTTTAGAATATTACAAATTTATTATTTTCCTCTTAATATTTGGACTTTATTCAGCAATATTTTTGCTGTTTTTTATTTTTAAATATTTATTTTTATTTATTTGTATTCATTTTAACTAATTTTTATGTTTATTTAATATTATTATTTACTATTTATTTATTACCAAACTAAAAAACTAATAACTAAATTATATAACTAATTTTTATTATTATTTTTATTTATTTATTTACTATTTATTTATTACTAAAATAAAAAACTAATAACTAAATTCTATAACTATTATTTATTTATTTATTTATTATTATTATTTACTATTTATTTATTACTAACATAAAAACAAAACTAAATTATATAACTAATTTTTATTATTCTTATTATTTATTAGTATTATTATTTACTATTTATTTATTACTAAACTAAAAACCTAATAACTAAATTATATAACTAATTATTATTATCATTATTTATTTATTATTTACTATTTATTTATGACGAAACAAAAACTAATAATTATATAACAAATTTTTATTATTATTTTTATTTATTATTATTATTTACTCTTTATTTATTACTAAACAAAAAACTAGCAAAATTATATAACAAATTTTTATTATTATTTTATTTATTTATTATTATTTACTATTTATTTATTACTAAACTAAAAACTAATAACTAAACTAATTTTTTATCTTGTTAAATGATATTTTTAGAATGCGGTGCGGGCCAATAAAAAAACATCAGCAGGCCGCAAATGTCCCCCGGGGCCACACTTTGGAACACCCCTGCTTTACTCCATGCATGTGTATAGTACAGTGGGATAATGCTAACATATCCGTTAAGAAAGCTAAAGTAAAATGATGCTGTAGCGTTTTGCTGGGATAGGCTCCAGCTGAAACGTGAAAATGACGAGTGTCTTCACCAAATAAAAACTATAACGTCTATTTTTAGATCTAATTCTAATATGACAAAGTCCTTGATACTCCATGAGATGTTAAAGCCAAAGGCAAGAGAATCTCGTCCATCGGAAAAGCACATCCTGCATGGGGAACTAATTAGGTCACTGCTTCGACTTCAAGCTGCGGGATGAGTGCTCACTCTCCGACGCATGGGCGTGCGTATGAATAACGATGCTGAAAGATAGCAACAGGGGAGCACAGCGAGTGAAGGAAACACAACCAAAACAAACAAACATACAAATGGACAAAAGCTGGCTTTCCGTCACATTCCTCACATTCCCGGGCTCTCCCTCAGCTTGAGGCCGCAGCCGTCCGGCCGGCCCCCTCAAATTACAAATGTCGGGCATACTTGCTAACATCCAGCAAACCTTCGCTCTCTTTTGCACGCATTTGCAGCTATGTGTTGTGCCTGAACCATAGGAAGACTTGGGAGAGAAATAATAAGAGAAAATAAGACACATCAGACATAGAAAACCTGTTTACCACCTTCTAAATACACTTTTTAACATCATTAGAGACCCCCAGACATGAAATAACACCCCTATAGTCACCTTTACACTCCTATCACCCAATATAGTAGACATAATAAGAGAAAATAAGACAAAGAAAACCTGTTTACCACCTTATAAATACACCTTTTATCATCATTAGAGCCCTTCAGACATGAAATAGCACCCATATAGTCACCTTTATACCCCTGTTAACTAATCTAGTAGACATCATAAGAGAAAATAAGACAGAGAAAACCTGTTTACCACCTTCTAAATACACTTTTTAACATCATTAGAGACCACCACACATGAAATAACACCCCTATAGTCACCTTTACACTCCTATCACCCGATATAGTAGACATCATAAGAGAAAATAAGACGGAGAAACCCTGTTTACCACCTTATAAAATCATTAGAGCCCTCTAGACATGAAATAGCACCCCTATAGTCGCCTTTATACCCCTGTTAACTAATCTAGTAGACATCATAAGAGAAAATAAGACAGAGAAAACCTGTTTACCACCTTCTAAATACACTTTTTAACATCATTAGAGACCACCACACATGAAATAACACCCCTATAGTCACCTTTACACTCCTATTACCCAATATAGTAGACATCAGAAGACATAGAAAACCTGTTTACCACCTTCTAAATACACTTTAACATCATTAAAGACCTCCAGACATGAGATAACACCCCTATAGTCACCTTTACACTCCTATCACCCAATATAGTAGACATCATAAGAGAAAATAAGACGGAGAAAACGTGTTTACCACCTTCTAAATACACCTTTTAACATCATTAGAGCCCTCTAGACATGAAATAGCACCCCTATAGTCACCTTTATACCCGTTAACTAATCTAGTAGACACCATAAGAGAAAATAAAACAGAGAAAACCTGTTTACTACCTTATAAAATCATTAGAGCCCTCTAGACATGAAATAGCACCCCCATAGTCACCTTTACACTCCTATCACCCGATATAGTAGACATCATTAGAGAAAATAAGACAGAGAAAACATGTTTACCACCTTATAAATACACCTTTTAACATCATTAGAGCCCTCTAGACATGAAATAGCACCCCTATAGTCACCTTTATACCCCTATTAACTAATCTAATAGACATCATATGAGAAAATAACACACATAAGACATAGAAAACCTGTTTACCACCTTCTAAATACACTTTTTAACATCATTAGAGACCCCCAGACATGGAATAGCACCCCTATAGTCAACTTTACACTCCTATCACCTAATATAGTAGACATCATAAGAGAAAAAAAGAATTCTTATTGCTATGATAGAAGGGTTAAGTCCCTGATACTGCATGTGCATCAACACAAAGAAGGCAATGCTTGCCATCTCCTCCACATTCTCCTTGGTCCCTGATTGGCTATTGAGATGGATGCCACTAAACTCTACATGGGGTTTCTGTTCCTTCTGCCAACTGGACAAAGAGGCAGGAAGCAGCCCCCCCCCCTATAGGAGCCAACCGAGAGGGATAAGACCCAGCAAAAAGAAAGAAAGCAAACATCGGTGATGGAGCAACCAAGCTGAGAGAAGCCTCTTATTACCGCCACCTAGCATAGCATCATGTTAGAACATTTATAAACACTTAACACTATTATGTTGTGTTAGCATGCTAACTTTAGCATGATAGTATACTAGAATTAGCATAATAGCACTTCTAGCCCTAACACTCACCACTATTATGTTAGGTGTTAGAATGTTAACCATTGCTAGCATTAGCATAGTAGCATTTATATCAATTTTCATAGCTAGACTCTTATATAAATGCTTGCCACTATTGTTAGGTGTTAGCATAGTAGCATTTACATCCATTTTCGTTGCTAGACTCTTATATAAATGTTTGCCACTATTATGTTAGGTGTTAGCATGTTACCTTTAGCATTAGCATAGTAGCATTTAAATCAATTTTCATAGCGAGACTCTTATATAAATGCTTGGCACTATTATGTTAGGTGTTAGTTAGCATGTTGCTCTTAGCATTAGCATAGTAGCATTTAAATCCATTTTCATAGCTAGAATCTTATAGAAATGCTTGCCACTATTATGTTAGGTGTTAGCATGTTAACCTCAGCACTGCTAGCATTAGCATAGTAGCATTTAAGTCAATTTTCATAGCTAGACTTATATAAATGCTTACAACTATTATGTTAGGTGTTAGCATGTTAACCTTAGCATTGCTAACATTAGCATAGTAGCATTTAAGTCAATTTTCATAGCTAGACTTGTATAAATGCTTACAACTATTAGGTTAGGTGTTAGCATGTTAACCTTAGCATTGCTAGCATTAGCATAGTAGCATTTAAATCCATTTTCATAACTACACTCATAAATGCTTGCCACTATTATGTTAGGTGCTAGCATGTTAACCTTAGCACTGCTAGCATTAGCATAGTAGCATTTAAATCCTTTTTCATAGCTAGACTCTCATATAAATGCTTGCCATTATTATGTTAGGTGTTAGTTAGCATGTTACCCTTAGCATTAGCATAGTAGCATTTTAATCCATTTTCATAGCTAGACTCATATAAATGCTTGCCACTATTATGTTAGGTGTTAGCATGTTAACCATAGCACTGCTAGCATTAGCATAGTAGCATTTAAATCCATTTTCATTGCTAGACTCTTATATAAATGCTTGCCACTATTATGTTAGGTGTTAGCATGTTAACCTTAGCACTAATAGAATTAGCATAGTAGCATTTAAATCCTTTTCATAGCTAGACTCTTATACAAATGCTTGCCACTATTATGTGAGGTGTTAGCATGTTAACCTTAGCACTGCTAGCATTAGCATAGTAGCATTTAAAGCCATTTTCATAGCTCGACTCTTATATAAATGCTTGCCACTATTATGTTCGGTGTTAGTTAGCATGTTACCCTTAGCATTAGCATAGTAACATTTATATCCATTTTCATAGCTAGACTCTTATATAAATGCTTGCCACTATTATGTTAGGTGTTAGTTAGCATGCTAGCCTTAGCATTAGCATAGTAGCATTTAAATCCATTTTCATAGCTAGACTTATATAAATGCTTGCCACTATTATGTTAGGTGCTAGTTAGCATGTTAGCCTTAGCATTAGCATAGTAGCATTTAAATCCATTTTCATAGCTAGACTCATATAAATGCTTGCCGCTATTATGTTAGGTGTTAGTTAGCATGTTAGCCTTAGCATTAGCATAGTAGCATTTAAATCCATTTTCATAGCTAGACTCATATAAATGCTTGCCACTATTATGTTAGGTGTTAGTTAGCATGTTAGCCTTGTTGTCGGTGAAAACAAATAAATAAAAAGGAAAAAAGAAGTACAACACAGTAATGTGAACGTTTGCTACTTACCAACCACCATCAAGGTGAACTCAAAGCCTCTTTTAACCGACTTCCGATACACCTGGTTGGGGAGATTGGCAAAGCCGACATAGCCCTCCAGATTGCGCTGCTGACAGAAAAAACACAACACACTCATTTAGTGGAGGCAACACAGTGCATATGTGTGTTACCTGGTCTATTATTAGTCCGAATATGTAGTATTCTGGTTACAAGGCATCAGCAATGTTATGATTACATTGCCTTTCACACTGCATGGAGACTGGCTACTGAGCCAGCAGAGCCCAGCACACATGCCATGGCTGAGACCGGCGTGCCATGCCATGGCTAAAACGAGCACAATGGCTGGGATGGATGTGCCATCGCAGAGACAGACATGCCATGCCACGGCTGAGACCGGCATGCCATGGCCGAGACTGGCATGCCATGGCTAAAACGAGCACAATGGCTGAAACTGACGTGTCGCGGCCGAGACGGACATGCCACGGCCAAGACGGACGTGTCGCGGTCGAGACGGACATGCCACGGCCGAGACGGACGTGTCGCGGTCGAGACGGACGTGCCGCGGCCGAGACGTACATGCCACGGCCGAGACGTACATGCCACGGCCGAGACGTACATGCCACGGCCGAGACGTACATGCCACGGCTGAAACGGACATGCCACGGCTGAAACGGACATGCCACGGCCAAGACGGACGTGTCGCGGTCGAGACGGACATGCCACGGCCGAGACGGACATGCCACGGCCGAGACGGACGTGTCGCGGTCGAGACGGACGTGTCGCGGTCGAGACGGACGTGTCGCGGTCGAGACGTACATGCCACGGCCGAGATAGACATGCCACGGCCGAAACAGACATGCCACGGCCAAGACGGACGTGTCGCGGTCGAGACGGACGTGTCGCGGTCGAGACGGACGTGTCGCGGTCGAGACGGACGTGTCGCGGTCGAGACGGACGTGTCGCGGCCGAGACGTACATGCCACGGCCGAAACAGACATGCCACGGCCAAGACGGACGTGTCGCGGTCGAGACGGACGTGTCGCGGTCGAGACGGACGTGTCGCGGTCGAGACGGACGTGTCGCGGTCGAGACGTACATGCCACGGCCGAGACGTACATGCCACGGCCGAGATAGACATGCCACGGCCGAAACAGACATGCCACGGCCAAGACGGACGTGTCGCGGTCGAGACGGACGTGTCGCGGTCGAGACGGACGTGTCGCGGTCGAGACGTACATGCCACGGCCGAGACATACATGCCACGGCCGAGACGGACATGCCACGGCCGAGACGTACATGCCACGGCCGAGACATACATGCCACGGCCGAGACGGACATGCCACGGCCGAGATAGACATGCCACGGCCGAAACAGACATGCCATGGCCGAGACGGATTGTTACCAAGAAATACGTCTAGCTACATGTTTGTTCATAAATCCTTTTTGTAAACAAAAACAAAAGTATTTCCCATCGAGTAATTAATTCAAAGATGAAAAATGCGAATAACGTGATCTCGTTTGCTACGTGCAATACTGCATAATCAACATAAATGGAGATTTGCTGTACGTGAACGTGAACTAGGCCTTGACAGAGAAAACACAAAGAACACGAACACACTGAGAAGCCATTTTAGAGTCGGATGCCGGATGTTTCATTCATCCAGCATCCCCGCCGGCAGGGGCAAAAAGAATTGATTGCGTCTGTGAGCGTCGGTTCACACGTGGTCTGAACACATGACACACATTTTCAACATGCAACAAATGATGACAGATAAGGTCGCAGGGCGTCGTACGGGCTCTTCCTGTATGTGCCCCAAACGCCAGGACGTTCAAACATATGCTCTTTTTATATTATAAAATTATTATATTATTATATAAATATTATAAAATTTTATTCTCTGGCTTTTAACTCTGAGTGAGTCGTATGGTACTGTGTCTTTTAGTTCTTTCTTTTTATTTTAATTGGTTTTATTTATTATACTTTTATTGCTATTGCTTGTTTTTAATATTTGAATATCTATTTTATTTCATATTTTATCTTTTAGTTTTGGATTGAATTCAATTTGTACCTTTATTAATTATTTATTATTATTTTAATTTTACTTTTTATTTTACTAGTCTGTGCAGCACTTTGGAAACTCTTTATAAAATGTGCTATATAAATAAAGTGGAATGGATTGGATAAATATTAAGTACAATAAAAACATTAATAAATTGAAAATATTAATATTTAAATACATTTTAAAAACAAAAATATAAACATCTGACATGTTTTTTAACATAGTAATGCATTTCATGTAATACGCATGATTTGGTAATAACTTCATGTCAGGAGCACAGATATCCGGTTCTTTAGTGAGTCGAGTCAAAAGAACCGACTCTCGAAAATGAACCGAAATTTCCATCACTATGACATTAATAATGGAACGATTGTTTCATTAAAAGCCAATTATTCTCTTATTATTATTAATGTACCACAACATGTGCTTCAATTTTCAACTTTTTCAGCTAAAGCCGTACGTGATGTTAAGCTAAAAGGCGCTAACCATGGCTAACCACGGCTAACCATTGCTAACCACGGCTAACGTGGACAAACTCGTCACTACCCCGACGTGATGAATTCACGAAGTCCACTTTAGAGGGCGTAAACCCACGAAGGGGACCACCAACAAGACTACGGAAGTGTAAATGCCGGAATGTCTGTCTTTAAAAACAAAAAAAACAACCACTTACAGCAATGCTAGGAACGGTCTCCGGTCGCTCGATCATTGTAATTCTGTCACCACCCAGCCTGAAACGGTCAGTCGCCGAGGCATACACCGACAATTAACCACCAAATGCAGTCAAATTACTACCTTTCTTGCCGATGTGGAATTAATCACGAAAAAACAAAGCAAAGTACGTCAAAAAATGAACACAGCAAACGACAATAACCCCAACTCAAGCTCTGAGAAGGAAATGATCATCAGTACGGATCGTGAAGCGGAACATACCCAATACTATTTCCGTATCACATCTACAAAATAAAAGCCAAAACCTAAACTACAGCATAGCTCTTTCCGACTACTTTTATTCTGAAATGTATAATGGGATTTTATATTTCTTTCCAAAATCTAAATATGACAACCATTATGCAATGATTATGTAATTGACATTTAACATTAGAAAATACTACTTCCGTCTGGGAAGTTCAAAATAAAAGCGTACTGTTGCTTTTACTGTGGTACACAAACAGTAAAAATAAGATAAATACATGTAAATAAGAAAAACAATAAAAATATATATTTATTATAAAAGTGCACATTTATTAAAATAGAACATCAACATATTTACATTATTTTTCATTTCATAAATATGAAGTAAAATAATAATGAAAATTCATCCATTTTCTACCGCTTATCCTCACGTGCTGAAATTATTAAAAAAAGGCATGTAGGTCAAAACTTTATTGACATCCTTTGGATTACGGAAAACACCAAGTGAAGTGAAATGAGGAATTTCTCACAACCCGGAAGCGTTCCCCGGGCGGGTCTTGGAGTCCAGGTGCCTCACGAGGTCCCTCGCCCACCAGGCGGAAGCGCGAGCGCACACGTGACGACCTGCCACCGTCTTCAGCCTGCGAGAAAAACACGCCCCCTCAGCTTCCGGGCGCCGACTAACGGTATCTTACGTACACCTCAGACCTACCGGACCGCGGGGACGGAGCACCGTTGTCGGGTCTTCACGTAGCTCAGCACCCGCTCTTTGGGGACGGCTCTCTCCTGGAAACGGAAGCAACAATCCTCGGGGCCCCGGCCGCGCAAACCTGCCGGTAAACACTCGCTCATTAGCATATTTCAACAAAATAAAAGTCGAATAATCAAAACATATACACTATATTTAAATATATATATTTACAATATATTTAAACGTAATAAATATAGAACAAATATGCATATATTTCAGTAAGGAGAAATAGAAAATATATTCTCAATAATGTTAAACTAAAATTAATAATATAAATATTTTTTTAAATCTTGTAATGTCATAAATAATAATCAAAACAATCAAAAATATATTAAACAAAGTTAAAAAAATATACAAATATTTGCTGCCATGTTACAAATATAACTCAAATAATAATTTATAAATAAATAAATTTAAAAATCTCAAAATATTGTTTATATTATAAATATGAAGTAAAATAATAAAAATAGATTTATATAAGAAGAATATGTACTTTCTATAAATATATTGAAATACATGTTAAAAATTATCAAAAAATATGAATACTCTACATGACTATTCAGATTTTTTTTACAATAATAATATAATATATAATAATATATAATTTAATAATAATCATCTAAAAATCTAAAGAAATATAAAGAAGTATAAAGAAAATAATATATAAAATATAGAAATTTTAGTCAGGGAATCTTACCTTCACTCAAAGCCACCAGCAGCACCAACACGCACACGCACACGCACGCGCTCCTTTGCGTCTCCATTGCGTCCTGTGCCGGTTCTCCGCCCCGACCTGCATATAAGGAGGGGGGGCCCGACAGCGGAAGACCCCGTCGGACTTTTTGGACTTCCCAAAAAGAAACTTTCACGCCTCCACCAACCGCCCACGCGTGGGGAGTGCGTCCATCCTAAACAGCTCATGTGTGTGTGTGAAATAGTGACGTATATGTTTTCTGTGTAGGACGTGGAGCAGACGTAAATAGAAAATGTGCTACTTTAATGTGAAAAGCAGAACTGCATCTTTCACTTCCTGTTCCTTTTCTCGCCCTGCTGGGGGGAAAGACCTCGGTTGGGATTAACCACGTGGACATGGCATCATAGCATCATGTCATTATGGCATCATGTCTGCGCTCTGCTTGTGTTTGCTGCCCTCTGCTGTCTGTTTGCGGTACTTCTATTTAGGCTGCCTAAAATATAAACATTTTAGCATGTTAATATTAGCATACTTAGTATAATAGTAATAGTATTTTTGCTATTTTCATGGGTAGACATATATATAAACACTCACCACTATCATGTTAGGTGTTAGCATTGTTAGCATGCTAGTATTAGCATAGTAGCATTTTTTGTTATTTTCCTCGGTAGGCACGATTAATGCTAACATAATCATATTAGCATTTTTTGTGACTTTCATAAATATTAACTTTTAAGCAGACACCGAGCGCTATCATTAGCATGCTAACAATGATAAATGTTAACATTAGCATTGTACTGTTTTATCCATTTTCACAGGAAGATGTTATTATCCTCAGTTAACATGCTAATATAAACATATTAGTTAATATTAGCATACTTGTATTTTTTGCTATTTTCATGGGTAGACACATATATAAACACTTACCACTATCATGTTAGGTGTTAGCATGTGAGCATTGCTAGTATTAGCATTGTAGCATTTATTTAGGTAGGCACGATTAATGCTAACATAATCATATTAGCATTTTTTTGCGACTTTCATAAATATTAACTTTTAAGCAGACACTGAGCGCTATCATTAGCATGCTAACAATGATAAATGTTATCATTTTCAGATGTATGCTCTTATATAAAGACTTAGCGATATTAGTATGTAGGTGTTAGCATATAACGTTAGCATGACAGCATTGCTAGCATGCTAATATGAGTATAGTAGCATTTTTAGCTGTTTTCATGGGTAGGCACTATTAGGCTAGGAGCTAGCATGCTAATGCAAACATTTTAGCATGTTAATATTAGCATAGTTGTATTTTTTGCTATTTTCATGTGTAGACACATATATAAACACTTACCACTATCATATTAGGTGTTAGCATGCTATGTTAGCATGTGAGCATTTCTAGCATGTTAGTATTAGCATAGTAGCATTTTTAGTTATTTTCCTGGGTAGGCACGATTAATGCTAACATAATCATATTAGCATTTTTTGCGACTTTCATAAATATTAACTTTTAAGCAGACAGTGAGCGCTATCATTAGCATGCTAACAATAATACTTTTATGGAATGATTTGATTGGTCATTTCTTATTTCCATGACGTATGATTTATTCCAAATAAATGTCATTGAATTGATCAATAAACATAAGCGGAATATCTAATGATATGAAAGATATTCTTCTATTCAAACTAACATGGACCTCAGAAATGTTGGACAGGATCAAAGAATAGGAATTTGGGTCAGGTTTAGGGTTAGGTTTAGAGGCTAGGGTTAAGGTCAGGTTTAGGTTTAGCGCTAAGGGTTAGAGATTAGGATCAGGTTTAGAGGTCAGGTTTAGAGGTTGGGATCAGGTTTAGGGGTCGGTTTAGAGGTTAGGGTTAGGTGTTGAGGTCAGGTTTAGAGGCTAGGGTTAGGTTTAGAGGTTAGGGTCAGGTTTAGGTTTAGAGGTTAGGGTTAGAGATTAGGATCAGGTTTAGGGTTAGGTTTAGAGGTTAGTGTTAGGTGGTGAGGTCAGGTTTAGAGGTTAGGATCAGGTTTAGGGGTAGGTTTAGAGGTTAGGGTTAGGTTTAGAGGTTAGGGTCAGGTTTAGGTTTAGAGGTTAGAGATTAGGATCAGGTTTAGGGTTAGGTTTAGAGGTTAGGGTCAGGTTTAGGGTTAGAGATTAGGATCAGGTTTAGGGTTAGGTTTAGAGGTTAGGGTTAGGTGTTGAGGTCAGGTTTACAGGCTAGGGTTAGGTTTAGAGGTTAGGGTCAGGTTTAGGTTTAGAGGTTAGAGATTAGGATCAGGTTTAGGGTTAGGTTTAGAGGTTAGGGTTAGGTGTTGAGGTCAGGTTTACAGGCTAGGGTTAGGTTTAGAGGTTAGGGTCAGGTTTAGGTTTAGAGGTTAGAGATTAGGATCAGGTTTAGGGTTAGGTTTAGAGGTTAGGGTTAGGTGTTGAGGTCAGGTTTACAGGCTAGGGTTAGGTTTAGAGGTTAGGGTCAGGTTTAGGTTTAGAGGTTAGGGTTAGAGATTAGGATCAGGTTTAGGGTAAGGTTTAGAGGTTAGGGTCGGGTTTAGAAGTTTAGGTGTTGAGGTCAGGTTTACAGGTTAGGGTCAGGTTTAGAGGTTAGGGTCAGGTTTAGATTTAGAGGTTAGGGTTAGGTTTTGAAGTCAGGTTTAGAGGCTAGGATCAGGTTGAGGGTTAAGCTTAGAGGTTAGGGTCAGGTTTAGAGGTTAGGGTCAGGTTTAGAGGTTAGGGTCAGGTTTAGAGGTTAGGGTCAGGTTTAGAGGTTAGGGTCAGGTTTAGAGGTTAGGGTCAGGTTTAGAGGTTAGGGTCAGGTTTAGATTTAGAGGTTAGGGTTAGAGATTAGGATCAGGTTTAGAGGTTAGGATCAGGTTGAGGGTTAGGTTTAGAGGTTAGGGTCGGGTTTAGAGGTTAGGTTCAGGTTTTGAGGTTAGGTTTAGAGGTTTAGGGCTTAGGGTTAGTCCCACCGCAGATCCAGATCCAAATCCAAATCCAAATCCAAATCCAAATCCAAATCCAGGATAGCATCTTTCCAGCCTTCACGCTGGTTCCAACTGCTGAGCATCCCAGACCGAGCGTTCAAGTCTCATCCTTTTTCCCAAGCCTGAATTGACCTTGATTTGACCTTGGGCAAAAAAGTCATCAAAAAGAAGTCAAGTAGCGATTCTTCGCCGCGCGGACACGTGACCACGTAACTTAAGTCTTCGCCACACGGTGCCGTGACTTTTCCGGTCTTGTCCTTAGTGAAACAGGAAGTACAATAGAAGAGTGAAGCCTTGGCGGAGGTCATTATTTGTCTTATGTGTAAATACAGTAACTCCATGATTCAAGTCCAAAGGTCCCGGAAGGTAGAAACAAGAAAAAAAACGCATGCTTGGGAATGAAGGAAATGCGGTATAAAGGTGTAAACATTGGCTACTAGAAACAATCCAACAGGGGGGGGGGTTGGAGGTTTGGGGGTTGTCCAGTCCACAGGGGGGGTTGGGGGGGGGGCAGTAGATAGCAGTTTCTTCTCCTAGCTGCTCCCCGGAAATGGAATCCCTCTAAGACTCCTCCTCCCCTGTGGAAACGGCCAATCGCATGGCGACAGGAAGGTGATCCGTGAGACCCGCTAACTGCGTCACAAAGCTCACCTCCTCAACTTCCTGAAAGACAAGTCAATCATTTTTTTTTTTTAGTGCTATCGTGTCAGGTGTTAGCATGTTAGCGCTAGCATGCTAACATACCAGCTTCCAGTCCTGTTGCAAACCCTCGTCGCTGTACAGGATGTAATCAATCCGTCGTCCGTTGCCTTTTAGCGGAATCTTGCGTCCTTTCTGACTGCCGGAGGGACACTGGTTCTTACTGGGGGGGAAGACCAGGTACTCCTTCCTGCCGTCCTCGTTCTCCATCACCCTGATGGACGCACAAAGTAAGACAAAGAA
Organism: Doryrhamphus excisus; assembly: GCF_037039965.1. Classification (NCBI taxonomy): domain Eukaryota; kingdom Metazoa; phylum Chordata; class Actinopteri; order Syngnathiformes; family Syngnathidae; genus Doryrhamphus; species Doryrhamphus excisus. The sequence continues at coordinate 1,809,413 of NC_136362.1, forward strand.
ACCCCTCGTTTATTTGGGAAAGCAACAAAAATGCTATAAAAAGACATAATAAGAGAAATAAGAGAAAATAAGACATATGAGTCATAGGAAACCTGTTTTCCATCCCCTAAATGCACTTTTTAACTCAATTAGAGCCCTCTAGACATGAAATAACACCCCTATAGTCACCTTTACGCTCCTATTACCCAATATAATAGACATAATACAAAGAATTAAGACATAGAACACTTGTTTACGGCCTTCCAATAATGTTTTTTAAACAAAATTAGAGCCCTCTAGACATGAAATAACACCCCTATAGTCACCTTTACGCTCCTATTACCTAATATAGTAGACATAATAAGAGAAAATAAGACATATGAGGCATAGAAAACTTGTTTACCATTCACTAAATGCACTTTCTAACATGATTAGAGCCCTCTAGACATGAAATAACACCCCTATAGTCACCTTTACACTCCTATTACCCAATATAGTAGACATAATATGAAGAATTAAGACACAGAACACTTGTTTACGGCCTTCTAATTATGTTTTTTTAACATTATTAGAGCCCTCTAGACATGAAATAGCACCCCTATAGTCACATTTACACTCCTATTGCCCAATATAGAAAATTAAGACATAGAACACTTGTTTATGGCCTTCTAATTATGTTTTTTAAAACAAAATTAGAGACCTCTAGACATGAAATAACACCCCTATAGTCACCTTTACACTCCTATTACCTAATATAGTAAACATAATAAGAGAAAATAAGACATATGAGGCATAGAAAACTTGTTTTCCCTCCTCTAAATGCACTTTTTAACATGATTAGAGCCCTCTAGACATGAAATAACACCCCTATAGTCACCTTTACGCTGCTATTACCTAATATAGTAGACATAACAAGAAGAATTAAGACATAGTACACTTGTTTATGGCCTTGTAATTATTGTTTTTTGTACATTATTAGAGCCCTCTAGACATGAAATAACACCCCTATAGTCACATTTAAACTCCTATTACCTAATATAGTAGACACAATAAGAGAAAATAAGACATATGGTGCATAGAAACTTGTTTTCCATCCCCTAAATGCACTTTCTAACATGATTAGAGCCCTCTAGACATGAAATAACACCCCTATAGTCACATTTACACTCCTATTATCCAATATAATAGACATAATATGAAGAATTAAGATATAGAACACTTGTTTACGGCCTTCTAATTATGTTCTTTTTAACATGATTAGAGCCCTCTAGACACAAAATAACACCCCTATAGTCATCTTTAGAATCCTATTACCTAATATAGTAGAGATAATAATAGAGAAAATAAGAAATGAGTATCAGACTTACTTTTGTAAACTTTCCGGTGAACTGACCTCATCATCATAAAGGCCACTAGGATCCAGTAGTGTACCTGTGTAGTAGCAGTAAAAAAACACACAGTACACATCAGGACTTCATGCTAGCCATCACCAAAAGGCTTCACACTTGGATAGACACACATCCGGTACAACACAACCTTGCTAATGTCTACTATATTAGGTAATAGGAGTGTAAAGGTGACTATAGGGGTGTTATGTCATGTCTAGAGGGCTCTAATCATACTAGAAAGTGTATTTAGAAGGTAGTAAACTGGTATTTAATGTCTTATTTTCTCTTATTATGTCTACTATATTAGGTAATAGGAGTGTAAAGGTGACTATAGGGGTGTTATTTCATGTCTAGAGGGCTCTAATCATGTTAAAAAGTGCATTTAGGGGATGAAAAACAAGTTTTCTATACCTCATATGTCTTATTATCTCTTATTATATCTACTATATTGGGTAATAGGAGTGTAAAGGTGACTATAGGGGTGTTATTTCATGTCCAGAGGGCTCTAATAATGTAAATAAAAACATAATTAGAAGGCCGTAAACAAGTGTTCTATGTCTTAATTCTTATTGTGTCTACTATATTAAGTAATAGGAATGGAAATGTGACTATAGGGGTGTTATTTCATGTCTAGAGGGCTCTAATCATGTTAAAAAGTGCATTTAGGGGATGGAAAACATGTTTTCTATGCCTCATATGTCTTATTTTCTCTTATTATGTTTACTATATTAAGTAATAGGAATGGAAATGTGACTATAGGGGTGTTATTTCATGTCTAGATGGCTCTAATCATGTTAAAAAGTGCATTTAGGGGATGGAAAACATGTTTTCTATGCCTCATATGTCTTATTTTCTCTTATTATGTTTACTATATTAAGTAATAGGAATGGAAATGTGACTATAGGGGTGTTATTTCATGTCTAGAGGGCTCTAATCATATTAAAAAGTGTATTTAGAAGGTAGTAAACCGGTATTTAATGTCTTATTTTCTCTTACGATGTCTACTATATTGGGTAATAGAAGTGGTAAGGTGACTATAGGGGTGTTATTTCATGTCTAGAGGGCTCTAATCATGTTAAAAGTGCATTTAGGGGGTGGAAAATGAGTTTTCTATGCCTCATGTGTTTTATTTTCTTTTATTATGCTTACTATATTAGGTAATATAATTGTAAAGGTGACTATAGGGGTGTTATTTTATGTCCAGAGGGCTCTAATAATGTAAAAAATTATAATTAGAAGGCCATAAACAAGTGTTCTATGTCTTAATTCTTTATATGTCTACTATATTGGGTAATAGGATTGTAAAGGTGACTATAGGGGTGTTATTTCATGTCTAGAGGGCTCTAATCATACTAAAAAGTGTATTTAGGGGGTCGTAAACAAGTTTTCTATGCCTCATATCTCTTATTTTCTTTTATTATGTCTACTATATTAGGTAATAGAATTGTAAAGATGATTATAGGGGTGTTATTTCATGTCTAGAGGGCTCTAATTGTGTTTAAAAACATAATTAGAAGGCCGTAAACACGTGTTCTATGTCTTAATTCTTTGTATTATGTCTACTATATTGGGTAATAGGGATGTTAATGTGACTATAGGGGTGTTATTTCATGTCCAGAGGGCTCTAATCATGTTATAAAGAAGTTGGTCAACAGGTTTTCTCTGCTCTAACTGCCCAAATATTCCATTTGTAAATAAGGAATGGTACTTGGTGGAAATTCACTCATCATGGTCGGGTGGGGAACCAATGAAGTGACATCGAGGAGGTACTACTGTACTACTGTACTACTGCAGTACTGTAGTGTCAGCAATACGTGAATTGGCAGGAAGCAGCCAGCAGAGGGCAATGTTTTGTTTCTTTTGTGTTCATTTGGAAGGTTTATTTTTGTCTCCTCTTTATGAAATGGGATCATCCTGCTGTCTTTCTTGCTTGCATTGATCCGTTTTTCTTTCCCAGATTCCCTCCTGCATCCCGAGTTTCCTGAGACAAAAGGCAGATGTGCTGCTCTGATCCGTCCCACCAAATCTCATCTCCATAAATAACTGACCTGAAACCCGGCTGAGCCAAACCCTGTGGTGGTTACATCACTAATGCACATGCATCAGGATGGATTTCCATGCAGACACTGGAAGCATCCCAATTTGGCCACAGAGCGGCAGATGAAAGTCTGCTTTGCTCACACAAACACGTGGTAAGGATGTCGAGGGAGTCGGGAGCACAGCGGTGGTAGATTTGGGCTTTGATAGCCTGAGGTCTTCAACTTTTTGTCACGTGAAAAACAACCTATTTCACTTTATTATTATTTTATTTTTTATATGACATTAGAGCCTGTACGCTCCTGTTACCTAATATAGTCGACATAATAAGAGAAAATAAGACATATGAGGCATAGAAAACTTGTTTACCACCTTCTAAATTCACTTTTTAACATGATTAGAGACCTCTAGACATGAAATAACACCCCTATAGTCACATTTACATCCCTATTACCAAATATAGTAGACACAATACAAAGAATTAGACAGAAATAGAACACTTGTTTACAGCCTTCTAATTATGTTTTTTTAACATTACTAGAGCCCTCTCGACATGAAATAACACCCCTATAGTCACATTTACTATCCGATTACCTAATTTGGACATAATAAGAGAAAATAAGACATATGAGGCATAGAAAACTTGTTTTCCATCCCCTAAATGCACTTTTTAACATGATTAGAGACCTGTAGACATGAAATAACACCCCTATAGTCACCTTTACACTCCTATTACCTAATATAGTAGACACAATAAGAAGAATTAAGACATTGAACACTTCTAATTGTGTTTTTTTTAACATTATTAGAGCCCTCTAGACATGAAATAACACCCCTATAGTCACCTTTACAATCCTATTACCTAATATAGTAAACATAATAAGAGAACATAAGACATATGAGGCATAAAAAACCTGTTTTTCCATCCCTTAAATTCACTTTCTAACATGATTAGAGACCTCTAGACATGAAATAACACCCCTATAGTCACCTTTACACTCCTATTACCCAATATAGTAGACACAATAAGAAGAATTTAGACATAGAACACTTGTTTACGGCCTTCTAATTAAGGTTTTTTTTTACATTATTAGAGCCCTGTAGACATGAAATAACACCCCTATAGTCACCGTTATGCTCCTATTAACTAATATAGTAGACATAATAAGAGAAAATAAGACATATGAGGCATAGAAAACTTGTTTTCCATCCCCTAAATGCACTTTTTAACACAATTAGAGCCCTCTAGAATGAAATAACACCCCTATAGTAACCTTTACACTCTTATTACCCTATATAGTACACATAATAAGAAGAATTAAGACAATAATACTGTAGACTGTGGTGTGTATACTACTTTCATATACCAGCCAGGTGATGTGTGTACACAAATACTGTGGATAGTATATGTACTGTATGAGTGTATTTGTTACCCAGAGCCCATGGTTTGTCCTCTCCTGGTCCCTGGCGACACGGGTCCTTGTACACGGTAAAAACTGGATGCTGCTGTTCCAACTTGTCTTCTGTACACACAAAAGTACATGGAAAAACTTCAGGCCATAATGAGGATACTATGAGATCATGAGAAAGTGTCACTAAAAGTTCCCCTTTTTTAGTTGGGAGCTGATATTTTCCTGAAACTTCCCTATGTTATATTGCTGGTTTCTAAAGAACACAAAAAGGTAAAAATAAACTTTGCATTGAAAATCTACTGAAGGGGGCCCACAGTGGAAATGTCATTAGCGTTAGCATTGCGCTAGCTTGATGATGATGATACCTGAAGAGCAATTGTCAAAGTTGAGGTCCCCCAGAAGAACATCAAAGGCCACAAGGTCTTCCGGTACTTTCTCTACTTCCTGAGATGGCGATGAAGTTTGGCGAAACTCCGCCCCCCACTGAAGCAGCCAATCAAGCTGCTGGCATCGAACCGAGGCATCACCTGGCGGCGGGTACAACACAGTGGTTGGTCACTATGGTCACATTTTCCATTGTCACTGACTCTGCACCCTCGGCATTATGGGACTTGGAGTTCCTTTAGCTACATCATATAATAAGCTAACATGGGTGTGTTTACATCCAGATGGTGGTTTCTCCTGACTAGCTAATTTGTTGTTGCAATTGTGGATGACAGGAAGTGGTGGTGGGTGGGGGGGGGCAGCTGTGAAAAGTCTAATACTGGAACCAGGAGGTGTCAAACCAGGTGTGGGTGGCTTGGAATATTTCAGCTCGAGTAGGCGTCCACAGTACAGTATATTATTATGTCTACAGTATTAGGTAATATGAATGTAAATGTGACTATAGGGGTGTTATTTCCTGTTTAGAGGGCTCTAATAATGTTAAAAAGCATATTTTGTATTGTTGTCGATTGGTTGTCTATGTCTTATTTTCTCTTATTATGTCTATTATATTGGATAATAGGAGTGCAAAGGTGACTATAGGGGTGTTATTTCATGTCTAGAGGGCTCTAGTAATACTAATAAACTTATGTAGGAGTTGGTAAACACATGTTTTCTATGCCTTATATGTCTTATGTTGTCTTATTATGTCTACTATATTAGGTAATAGGAATGTAAATGTGACTATAGGGGTGTTATTTCCTGTTTAGAGGGCTCTAATAATGTTAAAAAGCATATTTTGTATTGTTGTCGATTGGTTGTCTATGTCTTATTTTCTCTTATTATGTCTACTATATTGGGTAATAGGAGTGCAAAGGTGACTATAGGGGTGTTATTTCATGTCTAGAGGGCTCTAGTAATACTAATAAACTTATGTTGGAGTTGGTAAACATGTTTTCTATGCCTTATATGTCTTATGTTGTCTTAATATGTCTACTATATTAGGTAATAGGAATGTAAATGTGACTATAGGGGTGTTATTTCCTGTTTAGAGGGCTCTAATAATGTCAAAAAGCATATTTAGAAGTTGGTACAAAGGTTGTCTATGTCTTATTTTCTTTTATTATGTCTACTATATGAGGTAATAGGAGCGGAAAGGTGACTATAGGGGTGTTATTTCATGTCTAGAGGGCTCTAATAATGTCAAAAAGCATATTTAGAAGTTGGTACAAAGGTTGTCTATGTCTTATTTTCTCTTATTATGTCTACTATAGTAGGTAATATGAGTGTAAATGTGACTATAGGGGTGTTATTTCATGTCTAAAGAGCTCTAGTAATGCTAGAAAACTTATTTAGGGGTTGGTAAACATGTTTTCAATGCCTTATATATGTCTTATTTCCTCTTATTATGTCTACTATATTGGATCAATGGAGTGTAAAGGTGACTATAGGGGTGTTATTTCATGTCTAGAGGGCTCTAATAATGTCAAAAAGCATATTTAGAAGTTGGTACAAAGGTTGTCTATGTCTTATTTTCTCTTATTATGTCTACTATAGTAGGTAATATGAGTGTAAAGGTGACTATAGGGGTGTTATTTTATGTCTAAAGAGCTCTAGTAATGCTAAAAAACTTATTTAGGGGTTGGTAAACATGTTTTCTATGCCTTATATATGTCTTATTTCCTCTTATTATGTCGACTATATTGGATCAATGGAGTGTAAAGGTGACTATAGGGGTATTATTTCATGTCTAAAGAGCTCTAATGTCAAAAAGCATATTTTTTATTGGTGCAGAGGATGTCTATGTCTTATTTTCTCTTATTATGTCTACTACATTAGCTAATAGGAGTGCAAAGGTGATTATAGGGGTGTTATTTCATGTCTGGAGAGCTCCAATTATGCTAAAAGCTGTATTTAGAACGTAGTAAACACGTTTCTGATGTCTTATTTTCTCTTATTATGTCTACTATATTAGGTAATAGGACTGCAAAAGTGATTATAGGGGTGTTATTTCATGTTTAGAGGGCTTTAATGATGTGAAAAATATTTAGAAGGGTGTAAAGAAGTTTTCTATGTCCTGTATGTCATATTTTCTCTTATTATGTGAAATATATTGGGTTATAGTAATGTAAAGATGACTATAGGGGTGTTATTTCATGTCTAGAGAGCTCTAATAATGGCAAAAAGCATATTTAGAAGTTGGTACAGAGGTTATCTATGTCTTATTATGTCTACTATATTAGGTAATGGGAGTGCAAATGTGACTATAGGGGTGTTATTTCATGTCTAGAGAGCTCCAATCATACTAAAAACTGTATTTAGAAGGTAGTAAACCGGTATTTAATGTCTTATTTTCTCTTATTATGTCTACTATATTGGGTAATAGGAGTGTAAAGGTGACTATAGGGGTGTTATTTCATGTCTAGTAGGCTCTAATCATGTTAAAAAGTGTCTTTAGAAGGTGCTAAACAGGTTTCTATGTCTTATTGTCAGTTATTATGTCTACTATATTGGATAATAGGAGTGTAAAGGTGATTATAGGGGTGTTATGTCATGTCTAGAGGGCTCTAATCATGTTAAAATGCATATTTAGAAGATATTATAGTAGATATAGATATAGATAGTATTTGTGCATAATTCTTTTGGTTCCAAAGGTAAAAAGGTGATGCTGTGGAGCTGAGGTTTTAGCCCCATTCCATCCCCCCCTGAAGGGGTGGTGGGGGGTGCATGGTCTATATTTAGCAAGCCCCCTTGGCAGTGCTATCTTTAGACCTGTGACAGGCGGAGGAGGAGCTAGGGTGGAAGCCATTGACCGCAGCTAGAAATAGGGCAGTGACGCCATCGGCAGCGTGAGCCGGTCACCATGGCAACCACAAGAGCATGAACAGGCGATGCTTGGCTTCCAGGAGACACAAAACCTTGACCCGTCAATCAAGTGCATGCCGTACCTTCGATGGCGTGCAGGTGGGTGCATGTCAGATAGCCCACTACTCTCTGGTCCTGGTGGGAGGTGCCGACGTGGACCTGCGGGCACAAAGACGGCAAGATCCAATTCCCGCTCACACCGTAGCTTTAATTACCGAGCGCTGGTTCCCTCTACTGGGAAGCATTTTTAATTAATATTTAATCTGTGCCACTTTTACTCATACGCCGTGGCGAAGGGGGCGGGGCATTGGAAAAGTGCACATCAACATTGTTACGCCAAAGCACTAACTTCCTGGCGTAGTGACGCCTAGCCACACCACAGTATCGTAACAATACATCACCGAGGGTGGAATCGAACTCGGGCCTTTTAGCTGTGTGGCCTGTGCACTAACCACTCCATTGTTTACACTCGGGAGCAGCTGTTATCTCAACCAGATAGCAAAACTAATCACACATTTACTGGGGCCACGCCCACTCACGGGTCATATTCCGACCAAAAGTAATCCACACAGGTGGTCGAGTGGTTAGCACGCAGACCACACAGCTAGGAGACCCGGGTTCAATTCCAGCCTCGGCCATCTCTATGTGGAGTTTGCATGTTCTACCCGTACATGCGTGGGTTTACTCTGGTTTACTCCCACATTTCAAAAACATGCTAGGTTAATTAGCGTCCATCAAAATAATACTAATTATTACTACATAATAATTCTAGTCTATCAAAATAATACTAATTATTACCACATAATACTTCTAGTCTATCAAAGTCTCTCAAAATAATACTAATTATGACTACATAATACTTCTAGTCTATCAAAATAATACAAATTATTACTACATAACACTTCTAGTCTATCAAAATAATACTAATTATTACCACATAATACTTCTAGTCTATCAAAATAATACTAATTATTACCACATAATACTTCTAGTCTGTCAAAATAATACTAATTATTACTACATAACACTTCTAGTCTATCAAAGTCTATCAAAATAATACTAATTATTACTACAAAATACATCTAGTCTATCAAAGTCCATCAAAATAATACAAATTATTACTACATAATACTTCTAGTTTATCAAAATAATACAAATTATTACTACACAATACATATAGTCTATCAAAATAATAGTAATTATTACTACATAATACTTCCAGTCTATCAAAGTCTATCAAAATAATACTAATTATTACTACATAATACTTCTAGTCTATCAAGATCTATCAAAATAATACTAATTATTACTACATAATACTTCTAGTCTATCAAAACAATACTAATTATTACTACACAATACTTCTACTCTATCAAAATAATACTAATTATTACTACACAATACATATAGTCTATCAAAATAATAGTAATTATTACTACATAATACTTCCAGTCTATCAAAATCTATTAAAATAATACTAATTATTACTACATAATACTTCTAGTCTATCAAGATCTATCAAAATAATACTAATTATTACTACATAATACTTCTAGTCTATCAAAACAATACTAATTATTACTACACAATACTTCTAGTCTATCAAAATAATACTAATTATTACTACATAATACTTCTAGTTTATCAAGATCTATCAAAATAATACTAATTATTACTACATAATACTTCTAGTCTATCAAAACAATACTAATTATTACTACAAAATACATCTAGTCTATCAAAGTCTATCAAAATAATACTAGTTATTACTACATAATACTTCTAGTCTATCAAAATAATACCAATTATTACTACATAATACTTCTAGTCTAGCAAAGTCTATCAAAATAATACTAATTATTACTACAAAATACATGTAGTCTATAAAAAAATACAAATTATTACTACATAATACTTCTAGTCTATCAAAGTACAGCAAAATAATACTAATTATTACTACAAAATACTTTTAGTCTATCAAAGTCTATCAAAATAATACTAGTTATTACTACATAATACTTCTAGTCTATCAAAATAATACCAATTATTACTACATAATACTTCTAGTCTAGCAAAGTCTATCAAAATAATACTAATTATTACTACAAAATACATGTAGTCTATCAAAAAATACAAATTATTACTACATAATACTTCTAGTCTATCAAAGTCTATCAAAATAATACTAGTTATTACTACATAATACTTCTAGTCTATGAAAATAATACCAGTTATTACTACATAATATACTAAAAGGGTCCAAGCTCTGACCTTGGCAAAAAGAGCTCCTTTGGCCGCCAAGGCGTCCTCCCCTCTCCCGTTGGGGTAGCACTCATAGCGTGCATCCAGGATGGGGTATCGACTGGCGAGCATGAGGCCACTATTTAGGAACTTAAAACTGGAGCCGCATCCTTTCCACCCGTACCGCCCGACGTCACTCAGCACGTAAGGGAAGTAGCGGTGCAACTGTTGCCGCAGCCGACTTGTCGAGCCGTGGTCGAAAACTTCCTGGAGAGCGAGGAAGTCCAAGTTGGCGGGGAAGAAGGCAGAGATCTCGTGGTCGAACGTCTCGTCTCCGTGGCGACGCTTCCTACCCGGGCGTTTATATATCGAAGTGCGAGGCACGTGAGACAGCGTGTTGTTTGACGATATAACTCCGCCTCCATCGCTTCCGTGGTATCGAGTCAGGGATTCTCTTGACGCCGTCATGCTGCCCGTCAGCTCCCTTGACTGATGCTTACCCGTCTCTGTGGGGTCCTCCTGGGGGTCGGGGTCGGGGGCGCTGATGCTGATCTGAACGGCAGCAGTGTGAAGTGGGCAGTCATTGGTCGTTTTAGTTTGGGTCTCCTTCCCATTGTTGAGACCGCTACGGGTCCCTGTAGAGTGCATCGGACAATCTGGGCCATCGGGCACGGGATGCATCGGACAATTTGTCCCATCTGGCACGGGATGCATCGGACAATTTGTCCCATCTGGCACGGGATGCATCGGACAATTTGTCCCATCTGGCACGGGATGCATCGGACAATTTGTCCCATCTGGCACGGGATGCATCGGACAATTTGTCCCATCTGGCACGGGATGCATCGGACAATTTGTCCCATCTGGCACAGGATGCATCGGGCAGTTTGTCCCATCGGGTGCGGGATGCATCAGACAATTTGTCCCATCGGGCACGGCGTGCATCGGACAATCTGTCCCATTGGCCACAGGATGCATCGGACAATTTGTCCCATCGGGCACGGCGTGCATCGGACAATCTGTCCCATTGGCCACAGGATGCATCGGACATTTTGTCCCATCGGGCACAGTATGCATCGGACAGTCTTTCCCATCAGGCACGGGACGCATCGGACAATCTGTCCCATCGGGCACCGGATGCATCGGACACTTTTCCCTGCTGTTTGTTTCTCCAGAGTGGAGTGGACAGTCCACTGTGGATCGAAGTGGGCATTCAGAGGATCCCTGCCCTCCTGTAGACGCATGAAGTGGGCAACCTGCGACACCTGAGGGGTGAATCGGACACTCGGCGAGAGGCTCGGATTCAGTTTCTGCCGGACCATTAATGGTGTGGGACTGGTCAGGTCGCTGGTCCAGGGAGGAGGTACGGCGGAAACCAGTAGCGAGACTGCTAAAGGAGGTGGCACTAATAAAGGGAAGACAAAAGGAGAAAAATATGACATTCCCATATCCACCTGAGTGGTTGTTGACATAAGCAAAAATAACCATTCCTTCAATATTTACTTTTAATTTGACTGGGACTACACTGCCCCTAGTGTTTGGGTGGGGAATTGCACATTAAGCCAAAGAACTATAAATGGACCAGAAGGCCGTCATAATGCAAACGGAATAACTATTACTATAATAATAATAATAATAGTAAGTTTATTATATTTATTATAATAATATAAATAATATAAATTTTATTAAAACAGCTGCAATTATCACAATTATGTTATCCTTTTTAATTAAAAAAATATTTTTAAAAAATTATAAAAAATAAATAAATGAATAAATAAATTATAATTTAATAATTAAAGATTCCTTTAATGTATTCAAATGATACTCTTTGAATAATATTTTTTCCACACAAAAAATATTACTACATTTACTTCTAGTCTATCAAAGTCTATCAAAATAATACTAATTATTGCTACATAATACTTCTAGTCTATCAAAGTTCATCAAAATAATACTAGTTATTACTACATAATACTTTAATTCTATCAAAATAATACAAATTATTACTACATAATACTTCTAGTCTATCAAAATAATACTAATTATTACTACATAATACTTCTAGTCTATCAAAGTCCATCAAAATAATACTAGTTATTACAGCATAATACTTCTATTCTATCAAAATAATACAAATTATTACTACATAATACTTCTAGTCTATCAAAGTCCATCAAAATAATACTAGTTATTACAACATAATACTTCTATTCTATCAAAATAATACTAATTATTACTACATAATACTTCTAGTCTATCAAAATAATAGTAATTATTACTACATAATACTTCTAGTCTATCAAAGTCCATCAAAATAATACTAGTTATTACTACATAATACTTCTAGTCTATCAAAATAATACTAATTATTACTACATAATACTTCTAGTCTATCAAAATAATAGTAATTATTACTACATAATACTTCTAGTCTATTAAAGCCCATCAAAATAATACTAATTATGACTACATCATACTTCTAGTCTATCAAAATCATACTAATTATTACTACATAATACTTCTAGTCTATCAAAGTCCATCAAAATAATACTAATTATTACTACATAATACTTCTAGTCTAGCAAAATAATACGAATTATTACTATATAATACTTCTAGTCCATCAAAATAATACTAATGATTACTACATCATACTTCTAGCCTATCAAAATAATACCAATTATTACTACATAATACTTCTAGTCTATCAAAGTCCATCAAAATAATACTAATCATTACTACATCATACTTCTAGTCTATCAAAAAATACGAATTATTACTACATAATACTTCAAAGTCCATCCAAATAATATTAATTATTACTAATTTAAAATCACTTTCCCACATATGTAATATGTAAACACTTTAGCACTGAAATGCTAACCTGGAGTCATTACCGTCAGTACCTACCTGATAGACGTGTTGGTAGGTGAGTCAATGTAGATTTTGATCTGAGGCCGACAGGCCCCGTTCCGAATCCTCTTGCCGACCTCCCAGGCTCTCCTGTGGGTGTCTGCCAGGTTGTTGAACCGGGCCAGGGAGTCGGGCAGCAGGCAAACGTTGGCACTGCAGAAACAGAAGCTCTTCCCCTGCGCTCTCCAGTCTCTGACCCCAACCGATCCTGATCCAGCCTCGCCCTGCTCAGCCTGGTGCTTGTCTGGTCTGGGAAACAATTAGGACAAAACGGAATCAAAGGTCTGTGCGTAGTGGTTCTTGATGCGCGTCGAGGATTGGTCTGTGTGTACTGGTTCTTGATGCCCGTCTAGGATTGGTCTGTGCCTAGCGGTTCTTGATGCGCGTCTAGGATTGATCTATGCGTAATTGTTCTTGATGCGCGTCTAGGATTGGCCTGTGCCTAGCAGTTCTTGATGCGCGTCCATTTAGGATTGGTCTGTGCGTAGCGGTTCTTAATGCGTGTCTAGAATTGGTCTGTGTGTAGTGGTTCTTGATACATGTCTGGAATTGGTCTGTGCCTAGCGGTTCTTGATGCGCATCTAGGATTAGTCTATGCGTAATTGTTCTTGATGCGCGTCAAGGATTGGTCTGTCTATAGTGGTTCTTGATGCGCGTCTAGGATTGGTCTGTCTATAGTGGTTCTTGATGCGCGTCTAGGATTGGTTTGTGCGTAGCGGTTCTTGATGCGCGTCTACAATTGGTCTGTGCATAGCGGTTCTAAATACGCGTCTAGGATTGGTTTGTGCATAGCGGTTCATGATGCGAGATTGATCTGTGTGTAGTGGTTCTTGATGCACGTCTAGAATTGGTCTGTGCCTAGCAGTTCTTGATGCGCATCTAAGATTGGTCTGTTTGTAACAGTTCTTGATGCGTGTCTAAAATTGGTCTGTGTGTCGCGGTTCTTGATGCGCGTCTAGGATTGGTCTATGCGTAATTGTTTTTGATGCGCGTCTAGACTGGTCTGTGCGTAGTGGTTCTTGATGCGCATCTAGGATTGGTCTTTGCGTAGCGGTTCTTGATGCTCGTCTAGGATTGGTCTGTGCGTAGCGGTTCTTGATGCTCGTCTAGGATTGGTCTGTGCGTAGCGGTTCTTCATGCGCGTCTGTGTGTACTGGTTCTTGATGCGCGTCTAGGATTGTCTGTGCGTAATTGTTTTTGATGCATGTCTAGGATTGGTCTATCCGTAGTGGTTCTTGATGCGTGTCTAGGATTGGTCTATCCGTAGTGGTTCTTGAGCCGCGTCTCGGATTGGTCTGTGCATAGCGGTTCTTGATGCACGTCTGTCTAGGATTGGTCTGTGCCTAGCAGTTCTTGATACGCGTCCATCTAGGATTGGTCTGTGTGTAGTGGTTCTTGATACATGTCTGGAATTGGTCTTTGCGTAGCGGTTCTTGATGCACGTCTAGGATTGGTCTGTGCGTCGCGGTTCTTGATGCGCGTCTAAGATTGGTCTATGCGTAATTGTTTTTGATGCGCGTCTAGATTGGTCTGTGCTTAGCGGTTCTTGATGCGCGTCCATCTACGATTGGTCTGTGGTTGGTGATTCTTGATGCGCGTCTAGGATTGGTCTGTGGTTGGTGATTCTTGATGCGCGTCTAGGATTGGTCTGTGGTTGGTGATTCTTGATGCGCGTCTAGGATTGGTCTGTGGTTGGTGATTCTTGATGCACGTCTGGGATTGGTCTGTGCATAGTGGTTCTTGATACATGTCTGGAATTGGTCTTTGCATAGCGGTTCTTGATGCGCGTCTAGGATTGGTCTATGTGTAATTGTTTTTGATGCGTGTCTAGATTGGTCTATGCGTAGCAGTTCTTGATGCGCGTCCATTTAGGACTGGTCTGTGCGTAGTGGTTCTTGATGCACGTCTAGGATTGGTCTTTGCGTAGCGGTTCTTCATGCGCGTCTGTGTGTAGTGGTTCTTGATGCGCGTCTAGGATTGGTCTATGCATAATTGTTTTTGATGCGTGTCTAGATTGGTCTGTGCATAGTGGTTCTTGATGCAGGTCTAAGATTGGTCTTTGCATAGTGGTTCTTGATGCGTGTCTAGGATTGGTCTGTCTATAGTGGTTCTTGATGCGCGTCTAGGATTGGTCTTTGCGTAGCGGTTCTTCATGCGCGTCTGTGTGTAGTGGTTCTTGATGCGCGTCTAGGATTGGTCTATGCATAATTGTTTTTGATGCGTCTCTAGATTGGTCTGTGCATAGTGGTTCTTGATGCAGGTCTAAGATTGGTCTGTGCATAGTGGTTCTTGATGCGCGTCTAGGATTGGTCTGTCTATAGTGGTTCTTGATGCGCGTCTAGGATTGGTCTGTCTATAGTGGTTCTTGATGCGCGTCGAGGATTGGTCTGTGCGTAGTGGTTCTTGATGCAGGTCTAAGATTGGTCTTTGCATAGTGGTTCTTGATGCGCGTCTAGGATTGGTCTGTCTATAGTGGTTCTTGATGCGCGTCGAGGATTGGTCTGTCTATAGTGGTTCTTGATGCGTGTCTAGGATTGGTCTGTCTATAGTGGTTCTTGATGCGCGTCGAGGATTGGTCTGTCTATAGTGGTTCTTGATGCGCGTCGAGGATTGGTCTGTCTATAGTGGTTCTTGATGCGCGTCGAGGATTGGTCTGTCTATAGTGGTTCTTGATGCGTGTCTAGGATTGGTCTGTGCCTAGCGGTTCTTGATGCACGTCTAGAACTGGTTCATGCGTATCCAAGCAAAAGATCAGAACTGGTCACTAACCTGCAGTAGGTGTACAGGTAAGGTTGACGGATGGCCTGCAGAGGAGCCCAGATGATGAATCCCAGCAGAGCGAAAGGCAAGGAGGTGAGGAGGAGGAGCAAGTAAAGAGGAGCCATGATCAGGACGCAGAGAGTCAGGAGGGAGCAAGGATCCTGAGAGCGCTGGCGTTTCTCCAGCGAGGTGGCCACGCAGGAGGCCAGAAGCTGGTCCAGGAGCCAGTAGCAGGGGAACACCAGACTCCATGACAAGCCGTCCAGGAAGCAGAGACAGGAACTGGAGTAGGGGGTGATGTGGAGGACCATAGCGCTTTATTATTATTATTATTATTTTTCACTGTCACTTTCTTGTCTCCATAAATGACGTAGAGGAGTGAGGTGGATCTCCACTAGCATTCTTTGAAGGCTCCTTATGTTCCTCAGGAGATACCCTGGCCTTCAGAGATGGTACCATCCACATAAAAGCTCACTGAGTCCAGCCTGGAGGTCTGAGGTGTCCATGATGGCCGCCTTGATGGTGGATCTATTCTTGCAAGAACTCATCCAGCATCTTCTCAGGACCTACAAATCCATAACAGAAAGGGGAAAGCAATCTGAATGGTGGCCAGCCAATCACAGAGCACATATAGACAAACAACCATTCACACTCACATTTATACCTATGGACAATTTGGAGTGGCTAATTAACCTAGCATGTTTTTTTTTAATGTTTTGAGGAAACCGGAGTACCCGGGGAAAACCCATGCATGCACGGGGAGAACATGCAAAAAAATGTCAGAGGGTGGAATCGAACCCGGGTCTCCTAGCTGCGTGTCATTCGCATAAACCACTCGTCCACCGTGCAGACTGAAGATTTACTTTTGCTTTGACTTTTGTCAAAATTCGTTCATTCATTTTCTACCGCTTCACGGAGATAGCCGAAGGTGGAATCAAACTTAGGTTTCCTAGCGGTGTGGCCTGCACGCTAACCACTCGACCGCCGTGCAGCCTGAAGATTTATTCATTCATTCATTTTCTACCAATTATCCTCACGAGGGTCTCGGGGGGGTGCACCCTGGACTGGTGGCCAGCCAATCACAGGGCACATATAGACAAACAACCATACACACTCACATTCATACCTATGGACAATTTGGAGTCGCTAATTAACCTAGCATGTTTTTTTTTGGAATGTACTCGGAGAAAACCCACGCATGCACGGGGAGAACATGCAAACTCCACACAGAGATATACTGAAAGTGGAATCGAACCCGGGTCTCCTAGATGTGAGGTCTCCGCGCTAACCACTTATCTGCCGTGCAGCCCTGTATTTATAGCATACTGTCATTTTTCCTCTTTTGGAAAAGAAAACAAGCTTATAGTATGATTGGGATTTTGTGAACATCCAGCAGCAACACAACATTTTGCCATTACTACTATTTGGACCATGTCATATTATATATAACATTAATATATAATATATATTTATTTATTTATATATAATAATATAATCATATATTATAATAATTATACATAATATTTATATATTATATATAATATTTTTATATTTATATATAAATAAATATAAATATATACGTATATATATCATATTTATATTTATTTACATATATAAATAATTATTCCCGGAAAAGCAACCCGTCCTGGATCAGGTCCTGTCACCCACATTGGGACCCATAGCAATCCGTCCTGGATCAGGTCCTGCCGCCCACATTGGGATACATAGCAATCCGTCTTGAAACAGGTCCTGCCGCCCACATTGGGACCCATAGCAATCTGTCCTGGATCAGGTCCTGCCGCCCACATTGGGACCCATAGCAATACGTCTTGAATCAGGTCCTGCCGCCCACATTGGGATCCATCTGTAGGTTTCATGGATCAGGTCCTGCCGCCCACATTGGAGTCATAGCAATCCGTCCTGAATCAGGTCCTGCCACCCACATTGGGATCCATAGCAATCCGTCCTGGATCAGGTCCTGCCGCCCACATTGGGACCCATAGCAATCTGTCCTGGATCAGGTCCTGCCACCCACATTGGGACCCATAGCAATCTGTCCTGGATCAGGGCTAGCAATCCGTCCTGGATCAGGTCCTGCCGCCCACATTGGGACCCATAGCAATCCGTCCTGGATCAGGTCCTGCCGTCTACATTGGGATCCATAGCAATCTGTAATGAATCAGGTCCTGCCACCCAAGTTGGGACCCATAGCAAACCGTCCTGGATCAGGTCCTGCCGGCCACATTGGGGTCCATAGCAATCAGTCCTGGATCAGGTCCTGCTGTCCACAGTGGGATCCATTGCAATCCGTAATGGATCAGGTCCCGCCGCCCACATTGGGACCCGTAGTAATCAGTCCTGGATCAGGTCCCGCCGCCCACATTGGGATCCATCTGTAGGCTTCATGGATCAGGTCCTGCCGCCCACATTGGAGTCATAGCAATCCGTCCTGAATCAGGTCCTGCTGCCCACATTGGGATCCATAGTAATCAGTCCTGGATCAGGTCCTGCCGCCCACATTGGGACCCATAGCAATCCGTCCTGGATCAGGTCCTGCCGCCCACATTGGGACCCATAGCAATCTGTCCTGTATCAGGGCTAGCAATCCGTCCTGGATCAGGTCCTGCCGCCCACATTGGGACCCATAGCAATCCGTCCTGGATCAGGTCCTGCCGCCCACATTGGGATCTATAGCAATCTGTCCTGTATTAGGGCTAGCAATCCGTCCTGGATCAGGTCCTGCCGCCCACATAGGGACCTATAGCAATCTGTCCTGTATCAGGGCTAGCAATCCATCCTGGATCAGGTCCTGCCGCCCACATTGGGACCCATAGCAATCAGTCCTGAATCAGGTCCTGCCGCCCACATTGGGACCCATAGCAATCTGTCCTGTATCAGGGCTAGCAATCCGTCCTGGATCAGGTCCTGCCGCCCACATTGGGACCCATTGCAATCCGTCTTGAATCAGGTTCTGCCGCCCACGTTGGGATCCATAGCAATCAGTCCTGAATCAGGTCCTGCCGCCCACATTGGGACCCATAGCAATCCATCTTGAATCAGGTCCTGCCGCCCACATTGGGATCCATAGCAATCAGTCCTGAATCAGGTCCTGCCGCCCACATTGGGACCCATAGCAATCTGTCCTGTATCAGGGCTAGCAATCCGTCCTGGATCAAGTCCTGCCACCCACATTGGGACCCATAGCAATCCGTCTTGAATCAGGTCCTGCCGCCCACATTGGGATCCATCTGTAGGCTTCATGGATCAGGTCCTGCCGCCCACATTGGGGTCCATAGCAATCCGTCTTGAATCAGGTCCTGCCGCCCACATTGGGATCTATAGCAATCTGTCCTGGATCAGGTCCTGCCACCCACATTGGGATCTATAGCAATCTGTCCTGGATCAGGTCCTGCCGCCCACATTGGGACCCATCTGTGGGCTTCATGAATATACTGGATATAATGGATATACTGTACATTTGTTTTGTGTATAACTTGATCCTTTTGAAGTAGTACCACGTCTCCAAGTCCACCCACAGCAGTCCTCATGTGGTCGTGACATACCGCCAGTCCTGGTTTGGCAACGTGACCCCCAAAGCGAGGTCACCGTTTGCTCACATGTCAGTTTTCCCGTCACAAGGAAAGGAGGTCACCGATGAACACTGACAAGGATTTAGGATTTTTCCTTTTCATCTTCTAATAACGGCGGATACTTTTAGCCCCCGTGTCTTATCATCTGCCCCCCCCCCCCCCCCCCCCCCAAAAAAAGATGAGAATTGAACATTGAAAAAAATATCCCAACCTAAATCCCAACCTATATCCCAATCCAAGTGCTGGTTCCATTCAAACATGGAGTCACAAAAAAAGAATGCTGGCCAGCCATCAGTGTGTGTGTGTGTGTGTGTGTGTGTGCGTGTGTGTGTGTGTGCCGACTGTTGCCATAGAAACAGCCCAAAGTTCATGCCATCGCAAACACAAGCTGAGTTCCTGAAAACATGGTGGGCTTTTTTTTTTTTTTTTTTTTTTGCAGAGCACACACAGAGTCCGGCTTTGTTCTTAGCGGATCCTTTTCACTTCATCCATAAACGTGGACGTTGTCACGTGACCTTCCTGGGATATGGCGCCCCCCCCCCCACACCTACCCCCCACCCCCCTAAAATGACACCATTTCCAAAAACAGCTTCTTTTTTGGCATGGAAGCCATTTAACAAGCAAACAGGCTGTCTAATGTGTGTTCCTCATGTTATGGCGTTCCGTGTTATTACAGCGTTATGTTATTCAAGTTACAGTGTTTCATGTTACAGTGTTTCATGTTACAGTGTTTCATGTTACAGTGTTTCATGTTACAGTGTTTCATGTTACAGTGTTTCATGTTACAGTGTTTCATGTTACAGTGTTTCATGTTACAGTGTTTCATGTTACAGTGTTTCATGTTACAGTGTTTCATGTTACAGTGTTTCACCGTATGCCATTTTGTGTTACAGCATTTCATGTTACAACGCTTCGTGTTACGACATTTCATGTTACAGCACTTCATGCTACGACATTTCATGTTATGACATTTCATGTTATGACATTTCATGTTACTGCATTGTGTGTTACAGTATGTCATGTTACAGTGTTTCATGTTAGTGTTTCACCATATGCCATTTTGTGTTACAGCATTTCATGTTACAGCGCTTCGTGTTACGACATTTCATGTTACGACATTTCATGTTACGACATTTCATGTTGTGACATTTCATGTTACGCATGCATTTGATCGTACTGCTTTTTGTGTTACATGTTAGTGTTTCATGTTTCACCATTTTGGGTTACGGCATTTCATGTTACAGTGTTTCATGTTATGGCATTTCATGTTACCGCATTTTGGGTTACGGTATGTCATGTAACAGTGTGTCATGTTACACCATAGTGGGTTACGGTATCTCATGTTATGGCATTTCATGTTACCGCATTTTGCGTTACAGTATGTCATGTAACAGTGTTTCACGGTATACCATTTTGTGTTACAGCATTTCATGTTACAGCATTTTGTGTTTGGGCGCTTCATGTTACGACATTTCATGTTATGACATTTCATGTTACTGCATTTTGTGTTACCGTATCTCATGTTACAGCGCTTCGTGTTACGACATTTCATGTTACGACATTTCATGTTACGGCATTTCATGTTACGACATTTCATGTTACGGCATTCTATGTTACGACATTTCATGTTACAACACTTCATGTTACGACATTTCATGTTGTGACACTTCATGTTATGACATTTCATGTTACTGCATTGTGTGTTACAGTATGCCATGTTACAGTCTTTCATGTTACACCATATTGGGTTACAGCATTTCATGTTACAGCATTTTGTGTTTGGGCGCTTCATGTTATGACATTTCATGTTACTGCATTTTGTGTTACCGTATCTCATGTTACAGTGTTTCATGTTACAGTATTTTGTGTTTTTTGGCGCTTCATGTTATGGTGTTTCATGTTTCCCCATTTTGGGTTACGGCATTTCATGTTACAGTGTTTCATGTTATGGCATTTCATGTTACCGCATTTTGGGTTACGGTATGTCATGTAACAGTGTTTCATGTTACACCATAGTGGGTTACGGTATCTCATGTTATGGCATTTCATGTTATGACATTTCATGTTACGCATGCATTTGATCTTACTGCTTTTTGTGTTACATGTTACAGTGTTCACCATTTTGGGTTACGGCATTTCATGTTATGGCATTTCATGTTACCACATTTTGCGTTACAGTATGTCATGTAACAGTGTTTCATGTTACAGTGTTTCATGTTAGTGTTTCACGGTATACCATTTCGTGTTAAAGCATTTCATGTTACAGCGTTTTGTGTTTGGGCGCTTCATGTTACGACATTTCATGTTATGACATTTCATGTTACTGCATTTTGTGTTACCGTATCTCATGTTACAGTGTTTCATGTTACAGTATTTTGTGTTTTTTGGCGCTTCATGTTATGGTGTTTCATGTTATGGCATTTCATGTTGCGGCATTTTGTGTTACAGTATGTCATGTTACACCATTTTGGGTTACGGCATTTCATGTTACAGTGTTTCATGTTATGGCATTTCATGTTATGGCATTTCATGTTATGGCATTTCATGTTACCACATTTTGCGTTACAGTATGTCATGTTACAGTGTTTCATGTTCGTGTTTCACGGTATACTATTTTGTGTTACAGCATTTCATGGTACAGCGCTTTGTGTTTGGGCGCTTCATGTTACGACATTTCAGGTTACGACATTTCATGTTACTGCATTTTGTGTTACAGTGTTTCATGTTACGTCATTTCACGTAGCAGCATTTCATGTTAGTGTTTTGTGTTTTTCGGCGCTTCATGTTATGGCATTTCATGTTACGGCATTTCATCTTACTGCATTTTGTGTTACAGCATGTTACAGCGTTTCATGTTACACCATTTTGGGTTACGCCATTTCATGTTACAGTGTTTCATGTTATGGCATTTCATCTTACTGCATTTTGTGTTACAGTATCTCGTGTTACAGTGTTTCATGTTACGTCATTTCACGTAGCAGCATTTCATGTTACAGTGTTTTGTGTTTTTTGGCGCTTCATGTTATGGTCTTTCATGTTATGGCATTTCATGTTACAGCATTTGATCTTACTGCATTTTGTGTTACAGTATGTCATGTTACAGTGTTTCATGTTACACCATTTTGGGTTATGGCATTTCATGTTATGACATTTCATATCCAGCTGCATAGTGTCCCATGTTCACTAAACATTCCAGTGGGAAATGGCATTGATGGAATAAAATGCATTTTTTTTGCTGGTAGGGAATCAGGAAATCCAACCCTCTGTGACATCACAATGGTCCAGTTTTGACCACGCCTTATGAAAGCCAACGTTTTGAGCCATCCCGAACTTCTTTCAGGGTTCACTTCCAAATAACCAAAACTCTTTATCTGATACTTTGGCGTAGTTTAACACCAGAATACAACATTTGTACTACATTTATAGGTACCTGTGGTTAGCGCTGAGCTAATAACACATCCATCAGTCATCCATCAGTCATCCATCAGTCATCACAGACCAGGGATGTTCAAAGTTGGGTGGATTATGGACACACACACACACACACGCACACACACAAACACACACACACACGCACACACACACACAGTATCTTTCCAAATATAAACCACAATGGAAGATTAACTCAACCTAACCCAAATCCTCCCCGCTGTCTTTCATGGCGGGTCCACGTCTGGAAAAGGTTTGGGAACTACTGCAGTACAGTAAATAGAGTACATGAACATATAGAGTACATATAGTACTGCATGTGGAAGCACAGTCAGTCAGTCAGTCAGTCAGTCGGCCAATCGATGGCAGCAAATGAGGTTTCCGGCATTGATTGACGTTATTGACGCACGTTAGCAACAGACTGGAATAACGTTGGCTTCATTCTGGATCAATGTCATCGCTCGCTCGCTCGCTCTCTCTCTCTCTCTTTCTCTGTCTGTACACACGGGCGTGTGTAGTATAGATGATTGTACTGCAATCGCTCCTCCACATTACATTCACTAGCATCCATGATACACAACTACACAAGAACTCATTGGTGCCATTCCTCCATACTCAATACCTCATATAGTACGTTATACTGGATATACAATACATAGTGTACACTATACTACTATACTACATCACTGGCTGTACTGTATGTGTGGTACTTACACTATACTACATCACTGACTGTACTGTATGTGTGGTACTTACACTATACTACATCACTGACTATACTGTATGTGCAATACTTACACTATATTACATTACCGACTATACTGTATGTACGGTACATACTGAACACTATACTACATCACCGACTATACCGTATATACCATACATACACTATACTACATCACTGACTATACTGTATGTATGGTACATACTGTATACTTTACTACATCACTGACTATACTGAATATACCACATCACTGACTGTACTGTATATATGGTACATAAACTATACTACATCACTGACTATACTGTATATACCATACATACACTATACTACATCACCGACTATACCGTATATACCATACATACACTATACTACATCACTAACTATACTGTATGTATGGTACATAGTACTGTATACTTAACTACATCACTGACTATACTGAATATACCACATCACTCACTGTACTGTATATATGGTACATAAACTATACTACATCACTGACTATACTGTATATACCATACATACACTATACTACATCACCGACTATACTGTACATATATACCATATATACACTATACTACATCACCGACTATACTGTATATACCATACATACACTATACTACATCACCGACTATACTGTATGTACGGTACATACTGAACACTTTACTACATCACTGACTATATACTGAATATACTACATCACTCACTGTACTGTATATACCATACATACACTATACTACATCACCGACTATACTGTGTATACCATACATACACTACTACATCATTGACTATACTGTTTATACCATACTACTACATCACTGACCATACCGTATATACCATACATACACTATACTACATCACTGACTGTACTGTATATACCATACATACACTATACTGCATCACTGACTATACTGTATATACCATACATACACTATACTACATCACCAACTATACCATACACACTATACTACATCACTAACTATACTGTATATACCATACATACACTACTACATCACAGACTATAATGTATTTACCATATATACACTATACTACATCACCGACTATACTGTATATACCATACATACACTACTACATCACTGACAATACTGTATATACCATACATACACTATACTACATCACCAACTATACCATACACACACTATACTACATCACTGACTATACTGTATATACCATACATACACTATACTACATCACTGACTAAACTGTATATACCATACATACACTATACTACATCACTGACTATACTGTATATACCATGCATACACTATAATACATTACCGACTATACTGTATATACAATATATACACTATACTACATCACCGACTATACAGCATATACCATACATACACTACTACATCACTGATGATACTGTATATACCATACATACACTATACTACATCAACAACTACACTGTATATACCATACATACACTATACGTACTACATCATCGACTGTACCGTATATACCATACATACACTATACTACATCACCAACTATACTGTATATACACTACATACACTATAATACATCACCAACTATACGGTATATACCATACATACACTATAATACATCATGGTGTGACTTAGTTGTCGTTGTGGTTGAACATGAGGTCACATCCAAGATGGTAACATCCATCTTGGATGTGACCTCATGTGACCTCATGTTACCATGACGCTGTGACGGGTGTCTCACCATTGGAGGTCGATATTAGAAAAAAAGTCTGCCTGGGAAGTGGAACAAGGAAAAAAAGTCCGCCTGGGAAGTGGATCAAGGACAAAAAAGTCAGCATATGAGGTGGAACAAGGGGGAAAAGTCACCATTGGAGGTCGATATTAGAAAAAAAGTCTGCCTGGGAAGTGGAATAAGGACAAAAAAGTCAACATGGGAGGTAGAACAAGAACAAATAATTCAGTGTGGGAGGCGGAACAAGGAAAAAAAAGTCCACCTGGGAAGTGGAACAAGAACAAAAAGTCACCATTGGAGGTTGAGATTATTTTAAAAACGTCAGCCTTGGAAGTGGAATAAGGGCAAAAAAGTCCGTCTGGGAAGTGGAACAAGGAAAAAAGTCACCATTGGAGGTCAATATTAGAAAAAAAAAGTCTGCCTGGGAAGTGGAATAAGGACAAAAAAGTCAACATGGGAGGTGGAACAGGAACAAAAAAGTCAGTGTGGGCGATGGAACAAGGAAAAAAAAGTCCACCTGGGAAGTGGAACAAGAACAAAAAGTCACCATTGGAGGTTGAGATTATTAAAAAAGTCAGCCTCGGAAGTGGAATAAGGACAAAAAAAGTCCGTCTGGGAAGTGGAACAAGGGAAAAAAGTCACATAGAACTTAGTATATTGCATTTAGAGCCCATAATATTGCACATGGAGGAACAAGAACAGTGGAACAAGAACAAAAAAGTCAGTCTGGGAAGTGGAACAAGGAAAAAAGTCACAATTGGAGGTCGATATTAGAAAAAAAAAGTCTGCCTGGGAAGTGGAATAAGGACAAAAAAGTCAACATGGGAGATGGAACAAGAACAAAAAAGTCAGTGTGGGTGATGGAACAAGGGAAAAAAAAGTCCACCTGGGAAGTGGAACAAGAACAAAAAGTCACCATTGGAGGTTGAAATTATAAAAAAAAAGTCAGCCTGGGAAGTGGAATAAGGACAAAAAGTCACCATTGTAGGTCAATATGAGGAAAAAAAAGTCTGCCTGGGAAGTGGAATAAGGACAAAAAAGTCAGTCTGGGAAGTGGAACAAGAACAAAAAAGTCAGTCTGGGAAGTGGAACAAGGAAAAAAGTCACCATTGGAGGTCGATATTAGAAAAAAAAAGTCTGCCTGGGAAGTGGAATAAGGACAAAAAAGTCAACATGGGAGGTGGAACAAGAAAAAAAAAGTCAGTGTGTGGGTGATGGAACAAGGGGAAAAAAAGTCCACCTGGGAAGTGGAACAAGAACAAAAAGTCACCATCGGAGGTTGAGATTATTAAAAAAAAGTCAGCCTGGGAAGTGGAATAAGGACAAAAAAAGTCCGTCTGGGAAGTGGAACAAGGGAAAAAAAAGTCTCCATTGTAGGTCAATATGAGGAAAAAAAAGTCTGCCTGGGAAGTGGAATAAGGACAAAAAAAGTCAACATGGGAAGTGGAACAAGAACAAAAAAGTCAGTCTGGGAAGTGAAACAAGGAAAAAAGTCACCATTGGAGGTCGATATTGGGAAAAAAGACGGAAAAAAAGGAAGTGGAACAAGAACAAAAAAGTCAGCATGGGAGGTGGAACAAGGAAAAGGAGGAAACATTCCAGGAAGGAGCTAACAGAGAAAACCACGGAAAGAAATAGAAGCCCAAGTCAAGCTAAGCAGCTGTGCTCCCCAGCTTCCTCCAACCAAAGTAAAAGGCCAGCATTTAGTCGAGAACCGGAAACGGAAATACCAAAATAAAAGACCGGCACATGGCACTAAAGGCGGGACAGGAAAAAAAGTCAAATGTGACTTACTGAGCTCCGTGGGGTCGCTGTGGGCATCTCCCCCGTACCTCAAAAATGTACCTCTGTGCAGATGAGCATCTTTTCCGCGTGGGGCAATATTTTATTCATCTTATTCTTATGATTCATTTATCATTCCACGGAGATTCCGTGGATCATGCAAATGCCAGTCAAATGCTCCAACCCCGGCGGCTCCGCGCTCGTAGGCGCGGCTGACACGAGCGGAGCTTCTCCGGCCTCACGGCTTCCACGCAAGCTCATCCACGCGCGCACACGCACACGCGCACACACAAGTCATCCGAACGAAAAACCCCATCAGCTCCATTGATGAGAAAAAAAAAAAAAAAAAACACTTACGTGTCAGGAACGTCTCGTGCATACACGCAACCCCGGCCCCGTGCGAGCTCCACGCGTGGACGCAGGTACCCGGATTCCTGCGAGAACGGAGCGGCGAGACTGAGCCGAGGGGAAAAAGACGACGAGATTTTTATGCCTTCAGCACCACGGCGCTTTCAACAGCTCCCTGTGACGTCACACACACGCCACGCCCACTCCCAGTCCCCGCCCCCACAGACAGCCACCCTTCCACTGATCCAGGAACTGTTGCTTCTCTTTCATGTACAGTATAGTATTGCATGTATTACATGTACTATTGCTGTTTTCAGCATTTTACTGTAAGATGTAGTAAAATGGAAGTATAAGATGAAAGTATTACGATGGAAGTACAACATTGAAGTATAGTAATTGCACGTTGGGAGTACTGGTTTAGCTGCCTTGTCATTACAGGAACCTTTTTTAGCCGTGGACGTGACCCCGCCCTTCGCCTCGGCCAGCCTGCTTTCTCCTGCTTGGTGTCCCTCAGGGCCTTCAAAGTATCTGATATGGATGTGGTAGTACATAGAGTAGCTGAGTACACAACTGGAGTACTGCTGATGAGGGTTGGGCCATGGATGGTGTCTATAGTGGTATGGATTCTTCCAACACTATATATGAAATATATTCTATTCTATTGGCGAATAGGAGTGTAAAGGTGACTATAGGGGTGTTATGTCGTGTCTAGAGGGCTCTAATGTTAAAAAGTGTATTTAGAAGGTAAACAGGTTCATGCTCTAACTACCAAAATAGTTACTTTAGAAAGAAGGAATCCTACTTTGTGGTTAGGCTAACCCTAACTAGGCTAACCCTAACTAGGCTAACTAGACTAACTCTAACTAGGCTAACCCTATCCAGGCTAACCAGGCTAACCCTAGCTAGGCTAACTAGGCTAACTCTAACTTGGTTAACCCTAACTAGGCTAACCCTACCTAGGCTAACCTTATCTAGGCTAAATAGGCTAATTCTAACTAACCCTAACTAGGCTAACCCTATCTAGGCTAACCCTAACTAGACTAACCCTATCTAGGCTAACTAGGCTAATCCTAACTAACCCTAACTAGGCTAACCCTATCTAGGCTAAATAGGCTAATTCTAACTAACCCTAACTAGGCTAACCCTATCTAAGCTAACTAAGCTAATCCTATCTAGGCTATCCCTAACTAACCCTAACTAGGCTAACCCTATCTAGGCTAACTAGGCTAATCCTAGCTAACCCTAACTAGGCTAACCCTATCTAGGCTAACCCTAACTAGACTAACCCTATCTAGGCTAACTAGGCTAATCCTAACTAACCCTAACTAGGCTAACCCTAACAAGGCTAACCCTATTTCAGCTAACTATGCTAACCCTATCTAGGCTAACCCTATCTAGGCTAAATAGGCTAATTCTAACTAACCCTAACTAGGCTAATCCTATCTAGGCTATCCCTAACTAACCCTAACTAGGCTAACCCTATCTAGGCTAACTAGGCTAATCCTAGCTAACCCTAACTAGGCTAACCCTATCTAGACTAACTAAGCTAACCTTAACTAGGCTAACCCTATCTAGACTAACTAAGATAACCCTAACTAGGCTAACCCTATCTAGGCTAACTAGGCTAATCCTAACTAACCCTAACTAGGCTAACCCTATCTAACCCTAACTAGGCTAACCCTATCTAGACTAACTAAGCTAACCCTAACTAGGCTAACCCTATCTAGACCAACTAGGCTAACCCTATCTAGGCTAACCCAAACTAACCCTAACTAGGCTAACCCTATTGAGGCTAAGTAGGCTAACCCTAACTAACCCTAACTAGTCTAACCCTATCTAGGCTAATCCTAACTAGGCTAACCCTATCTAGGCTAATCCTAACTAGGCTAACCCTATCTAGGCTAACTAGGCTAACCCTATTGAGGCTAACTAGGCAAACCCTAACTAACTTTAACTAGGCTAACCCTATCTAGGCTAACTAGGCTAACCCTATTGAGGCTAACTAGGCAAACCCTAACTAACTTTAACTAGGCTAACCATATCTAGGCTAACCCTAACTAACCCTAACTAGGCTAACCCTAATTTATCTCAGCAGGTATTACGCCACACTAAATATGCAACACCATTAGCCAAACTAAAAAGGCATACTTGGTACCGGACTGTACTACAGTGCACTGCAATGTACTACAGTGTACTGCAGTGTACTGCAGTGTACCACAGTGTGCTGTGTGGCTCATTTTGGCTTGAGACAACTACAAGCTTGTTCTCCTTAAAAGGAGCAAATTTAGAAGATCTTTTTCTACTTTTCCCACAGCTCCAATTTGGCCGGACGCAGATGAGAGGCTTCCAAGTAGTTGCAGTCTATCATTAGAGAACATGGCCTCCATGTTTCCACGTGGAGAAGCAGAGGAGAGTGTTTGGCTTTCAGGGCGTTGCTGTGTCATTAGGAGAGCTCTGGGTGTGTCGCCTGCAGCCGCAAACTGCAAACATCTGTCTCCATGTGGAGGCCTCAAGGTGGCCGCTGGACTTCCTGTCCAAACAGGGAGCTCATGTTTTGACGTCCAGAAGCAGGTAGATGTTTCCACTGCATGCTCTTAATGAATCAAAGCAATAGAAAGATGCGCCATCATTAGGCGTGAATGATGAATGGGGCGCCGTGGATCAGCTTAACAGCGCCCCCCGCCGGTCAAAATGTGCATTATT
The DNA here is from genome assembly GCF_037039965.1 of Doryrhamphus excisus. NCBI lineage: Eukaryota > Metazoa > Chordata > Actinopteri > Syngnathiformes > Syngnathidae > Doryrhamphus > Doryrhamphus excisus. The sequence goes on from NC_136362.1 coordinate 1,839,708, forward strand.
TTTTATTATTATTAAAATTATTATTAAAACTTTTTCAATATACAGATACTACGGAGTCCCAGATGGGTCATGGAGAAAAATAATATTTATGGGTAAAAAGAAAAAGCAGGCAAAACTGTGTAAGAACACAGTTCCGGTTAAGCTACAGTACACACTTCCGGTCATCGCCTGCTTCCGCATAGCGAAAATCAGGTGGAAATGTATCATTTACTTTCCTTCCACAGCATTTCCGCATCCCTCGCTACACAAATATATATCTATAAAGTCATACACTATATGTATAAAGTCATAAACTAACTACAGGAACACATTTTCATAATTTAAATCTTAATTTGAAGTTTCTACGTAAACATCCGCTCTCAACGCGGAAGTACATCGCGCTACATGTAAACAGCCACGTGCATCTAAGCCCAAGTAACCTATGGCTAGTCATGTGACCAGAAATGGCGACACTGTTTCAAAATGGTGCTTCGGAGCTTATCAATATCACGTGACTGATGACGTCAGAAGTTTCATACGTCACAGGTAATTCCTTTGGCGGGTTATGTGGGTGCTAGCTTGTGTATAGTATAGCCTCCAAGCTAACGAACAATGTTGATTTGTAATGAGAGCATTTGTTAGTTTGTAATGGCCGCCTGTGTTTCACTCCTGTTGGTGACATGGAATTGCTTTGACTTGATTCCTCCACCAGATGTCGCCAATGTCAAAGAATATTGATATAGCCTTGGATATCATCTTGTAAAGTTCAAAGTTCTACCGTCACACGTTAGCAATTGAGCATCTACTAGTAGGTGGCAACCCTACTTGGGGGCCCTACTGGCATCTACTAGTTAAGTGGCAGGCCCACTGGGGGCCCGACTAACATCTACTAGTATGTGGCAACCCTACTGGGGGGCCCTGCTGGCATATATTAGTATGTGGCAGCCCCACTAGGGTGCCCTGCTGGCATCTATTAGTATGTGGCAGCCCTAATGGGGGGCCCTACTAGCATCTACTAGTAGGTGGTAGCCCTACTGGGTGCCCGACTAACATTTACTAGTAGGTGGCAGCCCTACTAGGGGCCCTACTAGCATCTACTAGTAGGTGGCAGCCCTACTGGGGGGGCCCTACTAGCATCTACTAGTAGGTGGCCGCCCTACTAGCATCCTCTAGTAGGTGGCCGCCCTACTGGGGGGCCCGACGAGCATCTACTAGTACGTGGCAGCCTTACTGGGGGGCCCTACTAGCATCTACTAATAGGTGGCAGCCCTACTGGGGGGCCCTACTAGCATCTACTAGTAGGTGGCAACCCTACTGGGGGGCCTTACTGGCATCTACTAGTAGGTGGCCGCCCTACTGGAGGCCCCTATCGGCATCTACTAGTATGTGACAGCCCCACTAGGGGGCCCTACTGGCATCTGCTAGTAGGTGGCCGCCCTACTAGCATCTACTAGTAGGTGGCCGCCCTACTGGGGACCCTACTAGCATCTACTAGTAGGTGGTAACCCCACTGGGGGCCCTACTAGCATCTACTAGTAGGTGGCCGCCATACTGGGGGGCCCGACGAGCATCTACTAGTACGTGGCAGCCCTACTGGGGGGCCCTACTAGCATCTACTAATAGGAGGCAGCCCGACTGGGGGGCCCTACTAGCATCTACTAGTAGGTGGCAGCCCTACTAGCATCTACTAGTAGGTGGCCGCCCTACTGGGGGCCCAACTAACATCTACTAGTAGGTGGCAGCCCAACTAGGGGCCCTACTAGCATCTACTAGTAGGTGGCAGCCCTACTGAGGGCCCGACTAGCATCTACTAGTAAGTGGCCGCCCTACTGGGGGCCCAACTAACATCTACTAGTAGGTGGCCGCCCTACTGGGGGCCCTACTAGCATCTACTAGTAGGTGGAAGCCCTACTGAGGGCCCGACTAGCATCTACTAGTAAGTGGCCGCCCTACTGGGGGCCCAACTAACATCTACTAGTAGGTGGCAGCCCAACTAGGGGCCCTACTAGCATCTACTAGTAGGTGGAAGCCCTACTGGGGACCCTACTAGCATCTACTAGTAGGTGGAAGCCCTACTGGGGACCCTACTAGCATCTACTAGTATGTGGCCACCCTACTAGGGACCCTACTAGCATCTACTCGTATGTGGCCGCCCTACTGGGGGCCCTACTAGCATCTACTCGTATGTGGCCGCCCTACTGGGGCCCTACTAGCATCTACTAGTAGGTGGCCACCCTACTAGGGGGCCCTACTAGCATTATGTAAGATGATGAGTAGGACAATTGTGTAGACGGTACAGTACAGCTATAGAGTACTGTATATAGAGTACACATTGTAAGTATTAGTATTTGAATAATTCGGTGAGAGTCCACGTGTTGGTAGGTGTTTATTAGCACATACGGAGGTGAGATGATGTAGTACAGCTGGTGTGTATTAGTATACAGTAGAAGCATATTGCTGAGGGAGTAGAGTATGTACAGTACACATACAGTACACACATATAGTACAACCTAACACTACATGGGGTGGTTATAAATCCTGTCAGCCGAGATGGGAATTGGCTCAGGTGGGGGTGGAAAACATCATGCGGGGTTGAGGGGTCAAAGGTCAAGATAGGACAATATCATACGCCAGCACTTCCTGAAAGGGAGCTGCCACTTCCTGTCGTATGTGTTGTGTATGTATTCAGTTCGTAAAAATTAAGTGTGAAAAAAATAAGCGAATTTGAAAATTTCCATCCACGTCCATCCATTTCCTGTATCTTTTTAACATCATTAGAGCCCTCCAGACATGAAATAACACCCCTATAGTCACCCCTTACACTCCTATTACCCAATATGGTAGAAACAATAAGAGACAATAAGACATAGAAAACACGCTTACCACCTTCAAAATAGGATTTTCATTATTAGAGCCCTCCAGACATGAAATAACACCCCTATAGTCACCCTTTACACTCCTATTACCCAATATGGAAGAAACAATAAGAGAAAATAAGACATAGAAAACCTGCTTACTGCCTTCAAAATAGGCTTTTCAACATTATTAGAGCCCTCCAGACATGAAATAACACCCCTATAGTCACCTTTACACTCCTATTACCCAATATGGTAGAAACAATAAGAAAAAATACGACATAAAAAACCTGCTTACCGCCTTCCAAATAGGCTTTTAACATCATTAGAGCGCTCCAGACATGAAATAACACCCCTATAGTCACCCCTTACACTCCTATTACCCAATATGGTGGAAAGGATAAGAGAAAATCAGACATAGAAAACCTGCTTACCGCCTTCCAAATAGGCTTTTAACATCATTAGAGCCCTCCAGACATGAAATAACACCCCTATAGTCACCCCTTACACTCCTATTACCCAATATGGTGGAAAGGATAAGAGAAAATAAGACATAGAAAACCTGCTGACCGCCTTCCAAATAAGCTTTTAACATCATTAGAGCCCTCCAGACATGAAATAACACCCCTATAGTCACCCCTTACACTCCTATTACCCAATATGGTGGAAAGGATAAGAGAAAATACGACATAAAAAAACTGCTTACCGCCTTCAAAATAGGCTCTTCATCATCATTAGAGCCCTCCAGACATGAAATAACACCCCTATAGTCACCTTTAAACTCCTATTTTTCGCACAAGCTACGGGATCACTGCAGGGACACAAAAGATGGCAGTGGTTTTCAGCATTAGTATGCTAGCAAGCTAACGACGTAGCTTCCATTGGCCTGTTAGAGGCGGGGCACATTTTTATTGAAGGAATTTTTTACATTTTTTTTAAAGATGGCCGGGGGTCGGCCTACATTCTGAGCTTGGTGCCCAAATGGCTCCAAAACAGCCCCGCCTCTCACAGGCAAATTATTATTATTATTATTATTATTATTAATATAGTTATGACAAGGTCAGTTACAAGAACAAGTCAAAATTGTGGGAAAATTAAGTTGGCAAGAATTAAAGTCAAGATATGGAAGGAAAAAAGTTGCATTCTAACCAGGAAGAAGACACAATTCTACCAAAATAAAGTCGCAATATTATGAAGGGGAAAAAAAATCATTTTAGTAGTAAATTATTCAGAAATCATAATTATTTATCATGACCAACTAATGTAATTTTTGTTAAAAATTCTGTTGAAAAGTCATAATATTATGGCAATAAAATCATATTATTATGGCAATAAAGTCACAATATTATGGCAATAAAGTCACGATATTGTGGCAAATATTATGGCAATAATATTAATATAAAGTCACGATATTATGACAATAAAGTCACAATATTATGACAATAATATTGTGACTATGATATTATTATTGCGATATTATGGCAATAAAGTCACAATATTATAGCAATAATATTGTGACTTTATTATGGCAATAAAGTCACATTATATTAATATAAAGTCACAATATTATGGCAATAATATTGCCATAATATTGTGACTTTATTGATACAATATTGTGACTTTATTGCCATAATATCGTGACTTTATTGCCACAATATTATGGCAATAATATTAATATAAAGTCACAATATTATGGCAATAAAGTCACAATATTATGGCAATATTGTGACTTTATTGCCATAATATTGTGACTTTAGATACAATATCGTGACTTTATTGACATAATATCGTGACTTTATTGCCACAATATTATGTCAATAAAGTCACGATATTATGGCAATATCGATATTATTGCCACAATATTATGTCAATAAAGTCACGATATTATGGCAATATCAATATTATTGCCACAATATTATGTCAATAAAGTCACGATATTATGTCAATAAAGTCACGATATTATGTCAATAATTGTCAATATTGTGTCAATATTGTGGGATAATAATATGGCAAAATCGGAAAACCACCTTCTAAATACATTTTTAACATTAGAGCCCTCCAGACATGAACTAACACCCCTATAGCCACATTTACACTGATAAAACCCCTTCTCGTGTGTGTGCTTCAACATATCTTTCCAACTAGGAAAGATTGTGATTTATGGCTGAATTTATTTTGAAAAGGGGTGATAAACAGGAAGTGGCGAGGGATTGGTCTACTGTATCATTTAGAGAATGTTTCTACTTGAAAGAAGAGAAATAGTCCATGATTGTCAAGCAAGCTAACAAGCTAGCAAATCCAATCCCAGCAGTATGGGCCACTTGGACGAACAAGGACAAGCAACAACAGCCGCTTCCTGTCTCCTACTGTTCTAGTCCTTGCAGGTTTATAGATTTAGTATTCCTCAACACTCCTGGAGAGAGTCAGGAGTTAGTATCCCTAACCCAGGAGAAAGTCAGGGGAGTTATTATCCCTAACCCTGGAGAGAGTCCGGAGGTAGTATCCCTAACCAGGAGAGAGTCAGGAAGTAGTATCCCTAACCCAGGAGAAAGTCAGGAGAGTTAGTATCCCTAACCCTGGAGAGAGTCAGGAGAGTTAATATCCCTAACTCTAACCCTGGAGAGAGTCAGGAGTTAGTATCCCTAACCCTAGAAAAAGTCAGGAGAATTTGTATCCCTAACTCTAACCCTGGCGAGAGTCAGGAGTTAGTATCCGTAACCCTGGAGAGTGTCAGGAGTTAGTATCCATAACCCTGGAGAGAGTCAGGAGAATTAGTATTCCTAACCCTGGAGAAAGTCAGGGGAGTTATTATCCCTAACCTCGGAGAGAGTCAGGAGAATTTGTATCCCTAACTCTGGAGAGAGTCAGGAGAATTTGTATCCCTAACCCTGGAGAAAGTCAGGAGAGTTAGTATCCCGAGCCCTGGAGAGATTCAGGAGAATTCATATCCCTAACTCTACCCCTGCAGAGAGTCTGGAGTTAGTATTCGTAACCCTGGAGCGAGTCAGGAGTTAGTATCCCTAAACTTGGAGAGAGTCAGGAGAGTTAGTATCCCTAACACTGGAGAAAGTCAGGAGTGTTAGTGTCCCTAACCCTCACCCTGGAGAGAGTCAGGAGTTAGTATCTCTAACCCTGGAGAGAGTCAGGAGTTATTATCCCTAACCCTCACCCTGGAGAGAGTCAGGAGTTAGTATCCCTAACCCCAACCCTGGAGAGAGTCATGGGAGTTAATATCCCTAACCCGGCCTACATCAATGTTTAGTATCTTCCTGCCGTGCCTTTCAGGTTGCCTTCGCACTGGTGGTCAGGTACTTGATCCAGACCATCTGGTCAGGATCCCTCCCGGACATGTCCCTAGGGACTGAGTCCTGGTCAGGGCACATCTGAGCAGTAGGAGGCCTCAGGAAGACACAAGACATGTGGAGAGACAATGTCTCTCAACTGGCCTGGGAACGCCTCGGGATCCGAAATCAGGGCTTCCCTGCCTAGGCTGTCGCCCCCACGACCCCACCTCGGATAAGCGGTAGAAGATGGATGGATGAACAGATGGATTCATGGGAAACTACTATGCTAACCATCGCTGGTATGTGGTGTTTTTGCTGTGTCTGTACGGTTGGCATTTATTGGACACCCGGTTCGAGACCCGCCTCTCAGGCGGTGTTCGGTCTGATCCAGAATCCGGTTGATTGATCAAAAGAGCTTAAATACGGGAGGTTCGGGGGAGGGGCCACCCAATAAGGAGACAGTTAGCAACACAAACATGAGCTAGTCAAGAGTAAAAATGGAAGTGGCGGTAAACGATATAGTACAGTACACCAGGGAGGACTTAGCACATAAAAACAACCACAACTGTCTTCTCCCCCGTCACACCCCAAAGTGATTTCTTTACGGTCACCCATTTTGGATTCCTTGCCTCAGCAGGACACTTCCGTGGTGTGGGCGGCGGCAGTGGCGGCGGCGGTAGTGGCGACTCCCTCCGTGCTGTCGGAGTGGACGCAGGCCCGAGAGCGTGACCCTTCTGCGGAGCTGGCGCTAGTCAGGGAGGCGGTCCTGGAGCGAGCCAAGCGGGTCATGCTGGCGGAGGGCACTGGCGGGACAAGTTGATCAGGAAAAGAGCGTGTCATTGTTTGGGAATCTGTGAAACTCAACCCTTTGTTGAGAACCCATGAGTCCCTGAAACTCGAGTCTTTGTCGAGCACCCGGGAGTCTGTGAAACTCAACCCTTTGTTGAGAACCCATGAGTCCCTGAGACTCGAGTCTTCATCGAGCACCTGGGAGTCTGTGAAACTCAACCTTTGTTGAGAACCCATGAGTCCCTGAGATTCGAGTCTTTGTCGAGCACCTGGGAATCTGTGAAACTCAGCCCTTTGTTGAGAACCCATGAGTCCCTGAGACTCGAGTCTTTGTCGAGCTCCCGGGAATCTGTGAAACTCAACCCTTAGTTGAGAACCCATGAGTCCCTGAAACTCGAGTCTTTGTCGAGCACCCGGGAGTCTGTGAAACTCAACCTTTTGTTGAGAACCCATGAGTCCCTGAGACTCGAGTCTTCATCGAGCACCTGGGAATCTGTGAAACTCAGCCCTTTGTTGAGAACCCATGAGTCACTGAGACTCGAGTCTTTGTCGAGCTCCCGGGAATCTGTGAAACTCAACCCTTAGTTGAGAACCCATGAGTCCCTGAAACTCGAGTCTTTGTCGAGCACCCGGGAATCTGTGAAACTCAACCCTTTGTTGAGAACCCATGAGTCCCTGAAACTCGAGTCTTTGTCGAGCTCCCGGGAATCTGTGAAACTCAAGCCTTAGTTGAGAACCCATGAGTCCCTGAAACTCGAGTCTTTGTCGAGCACCCGGGAATCTGTGAAACTCAACCCTTTGTTGAGAACCCATGAGTCCCTGAAACTCGAGTCTTTGTCGAGCACCCGGGAATCTGTGAAACTCAACCCTTAGTTGAGAACCCATGAGTCCCTGAAACTCGAGTCTTTGTCGAGCACCCGGGAATCTGTGAAACTCAACCCTTTGTTGAGAACCCATGAGTCCCTGAAACTCGAGTCTTTGTCGAGCACCCGGGAGTCTGTGAAACTCAACCCTTTGTTAAGAACCCATGAGTCCCTGACACTCGAGTCTTTGTCGAGCACCTGGGAATCTGTGAAACTCAACCCTTTGTTGAGAACCCATGAGTCCCTGAGACTCTAGTCTTTGTCGAGCTCCCGGGAATCTGTGAAACTCAACCCTTTGTTGAGAACCCATGAGTCCCTGAGACTCGAGTCTTCATCGAGCACCTGGGAGTCTGTGAAACTCAACCCTTTGTTGAGACCCCATGAGTCCCTGAGACTAGAAACTTTGTCGAGCACCCGGGAATCTGTGAAACTCAACCTTTTGTTAAGAACCCATGAGTCCCCGAGACTCGAGTCTTTGTCGAGCACCTGGGAGTCCGTGAAACTCAACCCTTTGTTGAGAACCCATGACTCCCTGAGACTCGAGTCTTTGTTGAGCACCCGGGAATCTGTGAAACTCAACCCTTTGTATTTCTCGATGAATTGTTCATTCGCCAATGAATTCATTGAGTCAAACAGGATGTGATTATTTGGGGTACGGCACGTTCTAGCTACTGTATGTGTTTGCTAGCATGCTTGCTTAGCAGGCAGCCCTCCAGTAGGTTTCAAAGGATGAGCGTTCATCTAGCAGAGGTCCATGCAAAGGCAGGATGGGGAACACAAAGAAAGAATATTATATTTTTTTCCAATCAAGGAAAAAATATTTAGTAAACATTCCAAAATGGAGGGCCTTTAAGTAAAAAAAAAAAAGTTAAAAAAAAAGTTAAAAAAAAACAAACAAGCATCGATGGGATTGTAATCAAATGAGCTCATTCAGGGCCAGACAAAAGTGGAGGAGGAGGAAGTACCTGGCCCTCCACTCAACCTCCGATCCTTCACATAAGCGACTGAGAGAGACAGACGCCACAATTAATCCAAGACTGCAAACGCTAGTCCTGCTGAAGTACATCAACACAACACAAAGGAAATACCACTGCCTGACCCGACTAACTCTAACCCAACCCCTCACTCCTAACCCAACTAACTGAAACCCAACCCCTCACTCCTAACCCGACTAACTCTAACCCCTTACTCCTCACTCCTAACCCGACTAACTCTAACCCCTTACTCCTCACCCAACTAACTCTAACCCCTTACTCCTCACTCGACTAACTATAACCCTAACTCCTCACTCCTAACCCGACTAACTATAACCCTAACTCCTCACCTGACTAACTCTAACCCCTCACACCTAACCCGACTAACTCTAACCCCTCACTCCTAACCCGACTAACTATAACCCCTTACCCGACTAACTATAACCGTAACCCCTCACTCCTAACCCAACTAACTCTAACCCTAGCCCCTCACACCTAACCCGACTAACTCTAACCCCTTACTCCTCACACCTAACCCGACTAACTCTAGCCCCTTACTCCTCTCTACTAACCGAACTAACTCTAACCCCTTACTCCTCACACCTAACCAAACTAACTCTAACCCCTTACTCCTCACACCTAACCAAACTAACTCTAACCCCTTACTCCTAACCCGACTAACTATAACCCTAACCCCTCATTCTTAACCCAACTAACCCTAGCCCATCATTCCTAACCCAACTAACTCTAACCCTAGCCCCTCACACCTAACCCGACTAACTCTAGCCCCTTACTCCTCACTACTAACCCGACTAACTCTAACCCCTTATTCCTCTCTACTAACCAAACTAACTCTAACCCCTCACTCCTAACCCAATTAACCCTAACTCCTCACTCCTAACCCGACTAACTCTAACCCCTCACTCCTAACCCGACTAACTCTAACTCCTCACCCGACTAACACCTCACTCCTAACCCACTAACCCTAACTCCTCACTCCTAACCCGACTAACGCCTCACTCCTAACCCGACTAACCCTAACTCCTCACTCCTAACCCGACTAACTCTAACCCCTCACTCCTAACCCAACTAACTCTAACTCCTCACTCCTAACCCCTCACTCCTAACCTGACTAACTATCATTTAGTTTCATTACTTTCATTTGTTCTGGAATAGCACAGCCCTAAGGAAGATATGGCCCCCAAATGGGTGGGTACTTACTGTAGCCCATACCCTGAAGGAAATACTTGAACGCTTCAGTGAGCTTCCCAGGCTGGAAAAGAGGAGAAGCACGTGAGACTGCCAGTTTCAAATGGACTTGGAATGAGCCGGTTTGGGATGTGGGACCTGGGTCAGACCTGGGTCAGCTGGGGAAGTCCACCAGAGTCAGCCATCTGTCAGGTGAGAAGAAGCCACAAAGCAACTTTTGAGTGTAGAAGACATCATGAAGCATCAAAAGTACAAATACCAAATATTTCCTGTTGCCGCGGGGTTTGGGGGGGGCGGCTGTGACAAATGGAAAACATCCCCTTTAAGGCCCTCAAAAATGTAGGACAGGTTATGTCATATACCAGGGGTTTCAAACTCAATTTACTTGGGGGCCACTGGAGCTCAGGTCTGGGTGAGACTGGGTCGCATCAGGTTTTAAAAAAAAAACAAAAAAAAAAACGCATTTATTAAAAACAAAATTTTTTTAAAAACTTCGCTTTGGTTCCAATTTCTACAATAAAAGCTCTGATAAAACATTCCACTGTTCTTAAATATCTTAATTTTTATTTTTCTACACAAAATAAGATGAAAAATCGAGAAGAAAATCAATCAATCAGTAATAAATAAATATAATAATAATAATAATAATAAAACGGCAAATAATAAAAACCACATATAGTCGGTGGGTAGACAAATTATTTTTTTCAGATTATATATAATTTTAATTTGCTTTTATTTTGTTGAAATAGAGTTTCCTGACAAAGTCTAAAAGCCTTGATACAATAAACAAATATTATGTGATTAAAATGTAAAACAGGAAGTTAGGGAAGTGTCAATGACTCCTACTCCTACTGTCATTACCTTCAGGAAGGTGGTGTTGGTTGGGTCCAGTTTGGAGTTGCAGTCCACCTTTGAGAAGAAAACCATCATGGTCAGCAAATACAGGAAGTCAGAGACTACTATCTTGTAAAGATATACAAACAGATAAAAAAAGACCCTAACCCTATCATGTCAGTATTATTATTATTATTATTATTATTATTAGAAACGTTGTTCCGCCCCAAGAATACCTTACGGCAGCTAGCGACTAGCCGGCTAGCGACTAGCTTGAGCACACGCTAGCCACTAGCCAAAAGGTAACGCTACATTTTGTAGCTTTTTCTTTTTTACGCTAGGTGTAGCGTTCCTTTCCCGTTGAATGCATCGTTAGCTTCCTCATGCTAGCAGTTTTTCTCTCAAATCAAATCAAAACTTTATTTGTATAACACTTTTCCTGCAAAGGCCGTCCTTTGGGGCCGTCCACATTGGGAGGAGCCGCAGGTCGTGCCATCGGGGGACCAGCACCCTGGCCCCCTGACCCCGACAGATGGGGGCGGACCCCCACATCAAAGGGAGGAACCCCCAGCCGGCCGGGTGGAACGGACCCAAGGATGGCATATCAATATAACGCACAGAAAAGCGAAAACATTGCATCACCACAAGAGTGACCTACATACTGCAATGTGCTGCAGCCATGACTCCCCCCCCCCCGTCCCCGTCCCCACAGCGCTGTTCCAAAACATCAACATTTCTATTTAGAATCCAAACAGAGCTGACATCATCGGTCATGTCGCATCCAATAAAGCTTCCTTTTAACTCCTTTGGATTAACTCGGACAGAAGCATGCATATCCGGGCTGAGCCTCGGAGTCAAAAACAAGCCCATCTGGTCCCGAATTACCCCCCCCCCATATGAAGACAGCCCACTCACTCACTCCGCAAAACATTCATGCAATTGCTCCTCTTCCACGCTCATGAACGGCAGCGAGATAGAAGATTAGTGCTGTCCAGGGTGCTGAACAAAGTAGCAAAAGATGTCTGACTCACCACGCCGTCCTCTGCGGGGGCGTTGTCTCCCACCACTAGCATAACGGGACATCTAAAAACCAAGCCAACAGGATTTAGATCATTAGGGGTCTCAAACTCAATTTACCTGGGGGGCCACTGGAGCTAGGGACTGGGTGAGACTGGGCCGCATCAGGTTTCCCCCCCAAAAAAAACACATTTATTAAAAACAGAAAAATATATCAATCAATCAATCAGTAATAAATAAATATAATAATAATAATATTTAAAAAAAATAACAATAATAATAAAAATAAAAAATAATAAAAAATAATAAAAACTTGGGTAGACAAATTATTTTTTTTCAGATTAAAATGAAACTCGCAAACTAGAGAGCTAGCGACCTAAAAACAAGTTATTTCCTTTAAACTTAAATAGCCAAAAAATTACCACTTCCACACGGATAGCGAGGATAACTATTAACAATTATTTAACCTTTAACATGAACATTAATCAAACGTAATGAACATTAATCAAACTCAAACTAGTGTCATGCGGGCCACACTTGGCCCGCGGGCCGCGTTTTTGAGACCCCTGATTTATACATGCTCCCTTGTTAGCATTTAATCCATGTTCAAATGTATAAACGTACATAAAGACTTAACATGGTCAAAGTTAGCATGCTAACTACAGCATTTTGGGCGTTTTGGAACTGATGAATTTGATGTACATTTTTTTTTTTTTTAATGGGAAAACTTGCTGTGGTTAAAGTCCGCCTTGGTTTGAGTTGGAGCGTCTGGGACGGATTGATTATGTTAACCAAGGCACTGCTATATTTTCCAACAAAATCTGTTTACAATTTTCTTATTATGGTTTGGTATGGTTGATATTCCCGATGGATCCCGCTCGAACCGACCGTGTGTGGCCATGTTTAGCCTTCCTCTTGTGTTAGCATTTGGTATCATATCTTACATGAACATGAACATTAATCAAACGTAACAATTTTGTCTGGGTACATGATACCATACAGCATCCATATCAAAAATTAAACTTTCATATCAAGGCGGGGGCCGCAAACTAGTGTCCTGTGGGCCACATTTGGCCCGCGGGCCGCGTGTTTGAGACCCCTGATTTAGATAAAACATCCATATGTGGGTGTCGGAAGGTGTGAAGGTGAGCGACTGTGGACTTTGTGGACTTACTTCAGGGTTTTGGCATTGAGTACAGTTCCACTGCGGCTCATTTCCAAGTCCCTCCGGCTGCAGAAGACAATCTCATAACTTCATATCACACATAAATTCCTCAAAAGAATGTGGGGGGGTGACATTGGGGGGGCGTACCTGTTGTACATGTTCCAGAAAAGCTGCAGGTTGAACTGGTTGATGTTGTTGTTGATCTGCTGCCGGTAGCTCTGCACCAGCTCCGTGTTGTTCATCAGCTCCTCCTGTTCATAAAACGTTTGGCATCGTCACGAAAAGAGGAGGCGGAGCTACACGTACCACAGTGGACCCCGCTTAACCCGCTGGGGGTCTCCGAGGACTCGCAGGGTCAAGTTTTGGGTGTTTTTTTGCTCATAAATTTGTTGTTGTGTTTCTCCACATGGAATGACTTTTTAGATGAAAGATGAAAACTTGTCATTTAAAGTTTGTTTCTTAGTCATCCAGACCCCAAACCAAAGGTTCCACCATCTTCAGGACCCCAGAGGACAAAAACAGACAAGGAAAGAGGGAGGGAAGGAAGGATGGATGGATGCAGACAGGCAAGGAATGATGGTTGGATGGAAGGATTGAAGGATAGACTGATTTAGGGATGGATGGAAGGATAGAAAACAATATTGTTTTTATAGCAGTAGAGTAGAGTAGACCAGAGTACAGTAGAACATAGTAGAGTGGAGTAGAGTAGACCGGAGTACAGTAGAGTAGACCAGAGTACAGTAGAGTAGACCAGAGTACAGTAGAGTAGACCAGACCAGACCAGACCAGAATAGAGTAGGCCAGACCAGAGTAGACCAGAATAGAGTAGAGTAGACCAGAATAGAGCAGACCAGAATAGAGTAGACCAGAATAGAGTAGACCAGAATAGAGTAGACCAGACCAGAGTAGACCAGACCAGAGTAGAGTAGAGTAGAGTAGACCAGACCAGACTAGAGTAGACCAGAATAGAGTAGACCAGAATAGAGTAGAGTAGACCAGAGTAGAGTAGACCAGAGCAGACGAGACCAGAGTAGAGCAGAGTAGACTAAAGTAGACCAGCGTAAAGTAGACCAGACTAGACCAGAGCAGACCAGAGTAGAGTAGACCAGAGCAGAGTAGACTAAAGTAGACCAGAGTAGAGTAGACCAGAGCAGACTAGAGTAGACCAGAGTAGAGTAGACCAGAGCAGAGTAGACTAAAGTAGACCAGAGTAGAGTAGACCAGAGCAGAGTAGACTAAAGTAGACCAGAGTAGAGTAGACCAGAGCAGACTAGAGTAGACCAGAGTAGAGTAGACCAGAGCAGAGTAGAGTAGACCAGAGTAGAGTAGACCAGAGCAGAGTAGACTAAAGTAGACCAGAGTAGAGTAGACCAGAGCAGACTAGAGTAGACCAGAGTAGAGTAGACCAGAGCAGAGTAGACTAAAGTAGACCAGAGTAGAGTAGACCAGAGCAGAGTAGACTAAAGTAGACCAGAGTAGAGTAGACCAGACTAGAGTAGACCAGAGTAGAGTAGACCAGAGCAGACTAGAGTAGACCAGAGTAGAGTAGACCAGAGCAGAGTAGACTAAAGTAGACCAGAGTAGAGTAGACCAGAGCAGACTAGAGTAGACCAGAGTAGAGTAGACCACAATAGACTAGAGTAGACCAGAGCAGACCAGAGTAGAGTAGACCACAATAGACTAGAGTAGACCAGAGTAGACTATGGAAAATGAATATGATATTTGACATTCTCAGCGGTTCCAGTAAAGTCTGGGTCATGTGGACAACAGCCCCTTAGGGGCGTGGCCATGAAAAACGGTACCTGACTGAAAAGGTGGGGCAGCACAGTATCGGGCAGGGTACTCGTCAGTCCTGACAGCTGGTGGAGAGAAAGGGAATGAGAAGCTGTGTGATGATGAACGCCATCATCCACCCCTGACAGGACTTCTTGGCGGGTACCTTGGATGCGGCCCAGTCAATCCATCCTTTCCCGTTGGGGTCGATGTTGACCAGAACCAAACCCTCCACAAGCTCAGGGAAGATCAGCTGGACATTTATGTTGTCGTTTAAATCTGGTCATTTATTTAGCTAGTTAGCATTGAGCAAACAGCGGTTAGCTTGAACTTACAGCAAACTTGGCCAGGACGTAGGATCCTGCTCCAACGCCGATCCCCACGATGCTCTTGAATCTGAAAGGGAGCATTTAAGCCACTCAGATGGAGATGGAGGACGGGATGAAGGGGGGTGGCGTGTGTTGGTTCAAGTACCCAAAATGCTGCACCACAGTGGGCAACATGCCGGCCAGCTGCTCCATGCTCTGGTACTGGTACCTGGTGGACCAAACAATCATCCAACATTACAGTCAAGGAATTACTAGAATTACTAAGGAATAGTTGAAAATGTTTGCTAGTAATGCTAACACCTAGTTTGATAAGCATGCTAGCAATGCTAACATTACAATGTCCATGCTGAGCATGCTAGTGCTAAGTTTTTATCTATGCGTCTACCTATGAAAATAGTTGAAAATGCTTGCTTGCTAACAATGCTAACATTAGCATGCTAACACCTAGTATGATAAGTGTTTATGCATGTGTCTACCTATGAAAATAGTATAACATTGACATGCTAGCAATGCTAACATGAGACAGTCCACACCAAACCCATGAAAATAGTTGAAAATGCTTGCTAGTAATGCTAACACTTAGTTTGATAATAAGTGTTTATGTACATGTCTACCTATGAAAATAGTATAACATTAGCATGCTAACGCCTAGATGACAATAAGTGTTTATGCACGTGTCTACCTATGAAAATATTATAACATTAGCATGCTAACGCCTAGTATGACAATAAATGTTTATGCACGTGTCTACCTATAAAAATATTGGCATGCTAGCAATGCTAATATTAGAATGTCACCGAGCCAGTTTTTAATCTATGCATCTACCCATGAAAATAGTTGAAAATGCTTGCTCGTAATGCTAACATTAGCATGCTAACACCTAGTTTGATAAGTTTTTATCTACGTGTCTACCGATGAAAATAGTTGAAAATGCTTGCTTGCTAGCAATGCTAACATGAGCATGCTAACATCGAGTATGACAATAAGTGTTTATGCACATGTTTACCTATGAAAACAGTATAACATTGGCATGCTAGCAATTCTAATATTAGAATGTCCACACCGAGCCAGTTTTTAATCTATGCGTCTACCCATGAAAATAGTTGAAAATGCTTGCTAGTAATGCTAACACTTAGTTTTTAATAATTAGTGTTTATGTACATGTCTACCTATAAAAATAGTATAAGATTAGCATGAAAACGCCTAGTATGATAATAAGTGTTTATGCACATGTCTACCTATGAAAATAGTATAACATTGGCATGCTAGCAATGCTAACATTAGAATGTCCACACCGAGCATGCTAGTGCTAAGTTTTTATCTATGTGTCTACCTATGAAAATAGTTGAAAATGCTTGCTTGCTAGCAATGCTAACACCTAGTATGATAAAAAGTGTTTATGCAAGTGTCTACCTATGAAAATAGTACAACATTGGCATGCTAGCAATGCTCACATTAGACAGTCCACACCAAACCCATGAAAATAGTTGAAAATGCTTGCTAGTAATGCTAACACCTACTTTGATAATAAGTGTTTATGTACATGTCTACCCATGAAAATAGTATAACATTAGCATGCTAACACCGAGTATGATAATAAGTGTTTATGCATGTGTCTACCTATGGAAATAGTATAACATTGGCATGCTAGCAATGCTAACATTAGAATGTCCGCACCGAGCATGCTAGTGTTAAGCTTTTATGTACGTATGTCTACCTATGAAAATAGTTGAAAATGCTTGCTTGCTAATAATGCTAACGTTGGCATGCTAGCGATGCTAACATTAGAATGTCCACACAGAGTTTTTATGTATGTGAAAATGCTTGCTTTCTAGTAATGCTAACATTAGCATGCTAACATCTAGTATGATAATAAGTGTTTATGTACGTGTCTACCTATGAAAATAGTATAACATCAGCATGCTAACGCCTAGTATGATAATAAGTGTTTATGCACGTGTCCACCTATGAAAATAATATAACATTAGCATGCTAACACCTAGTATGATAAGTGTTTATGTACGTGTCTACCTATGAAAATAGCATAACATTAGCATGCTAACACCTAGTATGATAAGTGTTTATGCATGTGTCTACCTATGGAAATAGTATAACATTGGCATGCTAGCAATGCTAACGCACCGAGCATGCTAGTGTTAAGTTTTTATGTACGTATGTGTCTACCTATGAAAATAGTTGAAAATGCTTGCTTGCTAGCAATGCTAACATTAGCATGCTAACATCTAGTATGATAAGTGTTTATATACATGCTCGCAATGCTAATGTGCCAAAGGTTAGCTGCTTATGCCTCCCTCTCTCTATACTCCAATGTGGTCGTAGTAATGTTTGTGTTTTTTTAAATGTTTACACATCGTATCGTATCGGGTATCGTACCCTTGTGGCAACTGCGACGCTCCAATCTGCTGTCCTGGGGCGTCCACGTGGCAAACAACAAAGTGCTTGGTGATCTCCTGCATGTCCTCATTGCTGAAGAAGGTGTTGAAGCACAGCTTGTCTACCCGAGGGTGGAGATACAGTGTCATGCAGTATTTGTACATACAGTACATAGTACATTGAACATGTACTATGGAATGACTGTGCTCTTTGTTTTCTTCTTGGGGCATCCAAAAGGCAAAAGGTAGATATGGCAGATTAAGTCGTGATCTGCATGACAGCACGATATTACCCCCCCCCCCCCTCCCACCCCCACCATTGTAGAGCCGCACTCCTGGCCCCGCCCCCTTTGAATGTTTTTCTGACCTACTTTTTCCACCATGGATGTTTTTTTCCACACTCATTTTCTCTTTCTTTTGTTTCAGCCTGAAATGGTTTGAGTACTCACGGTTGAGTCCCACATCATGATAGGTGAGGATGGCGGGCTTGTTCCCTTTGGGCGCCCCGCGGATCACCACATGCAGCATCCCGAAAGGGGTCTCCACATCGTGTTCCTGTCAGGGCAGAACAACACCTGGATCACCTGCTTGCTGACCACGTGTACGAGGAGCCGTCTGGGAACACGTACTATACATACTCCATCATGTATTCCTATCATATACATATACAGTAATTACAGTATAACAGTATTCTACACTGGTCACTAGGTGTCACAGTAATGTCACAATGCTGAGACAACAGCCACCACAGGAAGTACTGTACAGAACAGGTAGCAAAAAAACAAAAACAAACATGAAACTCTTCCAATGCTAACATGTCAGTAAATATCTTATTTTCCCTTATATGTCTACTATATTGCTTAATGGAGGTATTACATGTGACTATAGGGGTGTTATGTCATGTCTAGAGGGCTCTAATAATGTACAAAAGCATATTTACAAGGTGGTAAGAGGTTTTCTATGTCTTATGTGTGGTATTTTCTCTTATGATGTCCACTACATTAGTTAATATGGGTGTAAAGGTGACTATAGGGGTGCTATTTCATGTCTAGAGGGCTCCAATGATGTTAAAAAGTGTATTTAGAAGGTGTAAACAGGTCTTCTTAGTCTTATTTTTTCTTATGATGTCTACTATATTGGGTGATATGAGTGTAAAGATGACTATAGGGGTGTTATTTCATGTCTAGAGGTCTCTAATGATGTTAAAAGGTGTATTTCGAAGGTGTTAAAAAGGTTTTCTGTGTCTTATGTGTTTTATGATGTTTACTATATTGGGTAATAGGAGTGTAAAGATGACTATAGGGTTGCTATTTCATCTCTGGTGGTCTCTAATGATGTTAAAATGTGTATTTAGAAGGTGGTAAACAGGTTTTCTATGTCTTATGTGTCTTATTTTCTCTTATGATGTGTACTAGGTTAGTTAATAGGGGTACAAAGGTGACTATAGGGGTGTTATTTCATGTCTAGACGGCTCTAATGATGTTAAAAAGTGTATTTAGAAGGTGTAAACAGGTCTTCTTAGTCTTATTTTCTCTTATGATGTCTACTATATTGGTGATATGAGTGTAAAGATGACTATAGGGGTGTTATTTCATGTTTAGAGGGCTCTAATGATGTTAAAAAAGTGTATTTAGAAGGTGGTAAACAGGTTTTCTATGTCTTATGATATCCACTACATTACTTAATAGGGGTATAAAGATGACTATAGGGTTGCTATTTCATGTCTAGAGGGCTCTAATGATAAAAGGAGTATTTATAAAGGTGGTAAACAGGTTTTCCTCTGTCTTACATTTTCTTATGATGTCTACTATATTGGGTAATAGGAGTGTAAAGGTGACTATGGGGGTGTTATTTCATGCCTGGAGGTCTCTATTGATGTTAAAAAGTGTATTTACAAGGTGGTAAACAGGTTTTCTAGGTCTTATTTTCTCTTATGATGTCTACTATATTGGGTAATAGGAGTGTAAAGGTGACTATGGGGGTGTTATTTCATGCCTGGAGGTCTCTATTGATGTTACAGTGCATTTAGAAGGTTATGATGTCTACTATATTGGGCAATAGGAGTGTAGATGTGACTATATTTCAACTAATGTACACTAAAATTATCAGTTCAAATTCTACTTGTTTTTTTTTTTTTTGCAACATCAGCTCCAATTCAAGACATCGTGGTAGACATTATCAATCGTGATGATCCGGTGTTGCCATGTAAACACACGTAGCCCTGAGCCACATCCTGCGAGTGGACCAGAGTGTGCGTGTTGGCGTGCTGTGCAGACCTGATGCCTTTCCTAATGCAAGCTGTTCTCCGGCCATGCTCCCATCCTGTCCATGTGATCAGCATCACCTATATCATCACATGAACCCCCACCCTGGCACCTCATCCCGCCAGATCCTCCGCCTATTATTTCAGCATCAACACCTCTAACCATCCATCCCGCCCGAAGCACTGCTGAAACATTGGAAAAGTGTAAAAGGTTTGCCAGCGACCTCCATGGCGTCACACCGCCTTCTGGAAGCATGTGCCCGAATATAGTGCACCTTGCTGGGCTACAGCAGGTGGCTTCCCCCCCTTCCCTACTATGGTTCTCCGCATGTGTGGAGTGTGTCAGTGGGTCATCATGTCTTCCTCCTTGCTGAAGCCATGTTATGTTCCTCATGTGTCACTCACCCCGTCCCAGCATTCAGGCATGATCCCGGCGTGTAGCTCTGAGGCGCCAAAAAAGGAGGGGGAGGAAGGTGCGGACAGGCTAGCCAGCGGGGATTCGGTACTGATGAGAAGCGATGCAGGACGAATGGCGACGCTCCACACTGCTGCAGTGTCTTTGTCTGCAGACTTTAAACCCATCCCCCCTCTTCCTATCTCACTCCCACCGTGGTGGTGGTGGGGGGGCGGAGCAGGCAAGCGAGGATTGGCTCAGTTTTCTGCTTCTCCATCCCGCCACCGGCTGGCGCTGTTGGACGTCTTTCGCCCTACCTCGGCGTTATTCCGACCGGAATAACATCAACAGTAGTGCTATTCCGACACCATCCATGGCTCTTTAACTCTCTCACACACACACATAGTCCTCTTCCTGATTAGCACCAGAGATGCATTCACTGACACTCCGAAAATAACAACAGCGTCCTAATTATGCCTATATTTGTGCTCGAAATGAACAAAAAGAAAAAAAAAGTACAATTTGCTGCATTTAGGGATGCTCGGAAATCCCATGCAATGAACTCGAACCCAATGAACATTTAATTAATCATAATTAATTATGATTAATTATATTTCACACACACAGATGAATGGATGAGGACAAGAAGGGTAGCTTACCTTCCAGTCGCCTGCTGGCATCAGCTGGTCATCACAGTCCTGCACGCAAGGGAAGGAGTCATCGGTACCTGGTACTGTGTGTACTCTACAGAGTACTACACCGCACCTTATGTCTACTATATTGGGTAATAGGGGTGTAAAAGTGACTATAGGGGTGTTATTTCATGTCTAGAGGTCTCTAATCATGTTTAAAAAGTATATTTAGGTGGTAAACACATTTTCTATGTCTTATTTCCTCTTATTATGTCTACTATATTAGGTCATAGGAGTGCAGAGAGAACTATAGGGGTGTTATTTCAGGCCTAGAGGTCTCTAAACATGTTTAAAACCTGTATTTAGAAGGCGGTAAACATGTTTTCAATGTCGTATTTTCTCTTATTATGTCTACTATATTGAGTAATAGGGGTATAAAGGTGACTATAGGGGTGTTATTTCAGGCATAGAGGTCTCTAATTACATTTAAAAAGTGTATGTAGGTGGTAAACACATTTTCTATGTCTTATTTCCTCTTATTATGTCTACTACATTGGGTCATAGGAGTTCAAAGAGAACTATAGAGGTGTTATTTCAGGCCTAGAGGTCTCTAATCACGTTTAAAAAGTGTATTTAGAAGGTGTTAAACATGTTTTCAATGTCTTATTTTCTCTTATTATGTCTACTATATTGGGTAATAGGGGTGTAAAGGTGACTATAGGGTTGTTATTTCATGTCTAGAGGTCTCTAATCATGTTTTAAAAGCATATTTAGGTGGTAAACACATTTTCTATGTCTTATTTCCTCTTATTATGTCTACTATATTGGGTCATAGGAGTGCAAAGAGAACTATAGGGGTGTTATTTCAGGCCTAGAGGTCTCTAATCACGTTTAAAAAGTGTATTTAGAAGGTGTTAAACATGTTTTCAATGTCTTATTTTCTCTTATTATGTCTACTATATTGGGTCATAGGAGTTCAAAGAGAACTATAGAGGTGTTATTTCAGGCCTAGAGGTCTCTAATCACGTTTAAAAAGTGTATTTAGAAGGTGTTAAACATGTTTTCAATGTCTTATTTTCTCTTATTATGTCTACTATATTGGGTAATAGGGGTGTAAAGGTGACTATAGGGTTGTTATTTCATGTCTAGAGGTCTCTAATCATGTTTTAAAAGCGTATTTAGGTGGTAAACACATTTTCTATGTCTTATTTCCTCTTATTATGTCTACTATATTGGGTCATAGGAGTGCAAAGAGAACTATAGGGGTGTTATTTCAGGCCTAGAGGTCTCTAATCACGTTTTAAAAAGTGTATTCAGAAGGTGGTAAACATGTTTTCAATGTCTTATTTTCTCTTATTATGTCTACTATATTGGGTAATAGGGGTGTAAAGGTGACTATAGGGGTGTTATTTCATCTCTAGAGGTCTCTAATCATGTTTAAAAAGTATATTTCGGTGGTAAAGACATTTCTATGTCTTATTTTCATCTAAGGTTCTGGTACTTACCGCAAGGACCCCGCCGGCCCGACGGCGAGTCTGGCGGAGCCAATGGCGTGCGATGACGTGCCAGCGGTGGGTGGGACGGCTGTGAGGCGGGGCGCTGTTCGAGGCCTCGGGGCTGGAGGGGCAGGCCTGTTCCCCCGCCTCTCCTTTCTCCTGTCGGGATGTGAAAGATGCAACGAATGAAAAAAAAAGCACCAGGGTTCAAATCCAAGATGTAAACATTCATGAGTCTTCGTTATGGCTAATGCATATTATTGCTTCCATTCAGCCATCACCTCTGAATCAGTGACCAGTGTAAGCAGGAGTGCATAACGCTACGCCGGAGTCACCGCTATTTATGTACATGGAGGTATAGTTGGTGCACACCTGGAGGTGAGAAGGACTGGAAGAAATATCATGACATGACTCCTAGCACTACCAGGAGAAGCAGAGTACAGAGGGGGGGAAGGAACCTGCTGTGGCCCAGCGAGGTGCACTGTATTCGGGTACATGCTCAGAGCAGCCGGTGCGACACCATGGAGGTCTCTTGCAAACCTTT